>NC_091059.1:190582860-191851506 GCF_000393655.2 Nicotiana sylvestris
TATATTTTGTGTGGCTATAAATCATTGCATAAAGGTAAATTGTTTCCAAATAAGGAAAGGGGTCATTCTTTTTGGCACGGACCAAAAAGGAAATAGGTTCACATAAATTGAAACGGAGGGAGTTTTATTTAGAGTTAATTAATTTAATTTGATAGGATAATCTAGTTTTGAGATTTAATTTAGGTTTTTATTTTTACTTGGAAAAAGAAAAGAATTAAAGAAAAGAAAATAAAAAGAAAAGAGTTAAAAAGAATCAGATTTTGGGCCCTTTTATTCGATTTTCCCCAGGCCCAAATAAATTATCCCCAATACCCATCCAAACCCGCTCAAAGCCGACCCAAATCCATTCCCTTACCCGGTCTGCCCCACTCGGAACCAAAACGACGTCGTTTCAATTACCCTTTGATCAGGACCATCGATCTTACTTGATTGGACGGTCCGGAACTAAGCCCTATTTCATATAAAACTTTTCGATTAACCCCCTACCCCCTAACTCATCTCCTTCGTCTCTTTCACCTTCAGAGACGCCCAGAAAACCCTAGAGCCGCCCTAATTTCCCACCGACTCAAGCTGGCGGCGCCACCCCTAAACACCACCAAAATAACACCATGTGACCTCCCTGTTCCCCTCTTTCCACAACCGTGCTTCGTTTCCCTCAAAATTTGCCAGAAATACTCGAATATTGAATCCGAGGTCTGAGTTTTAGGAGCTCAAAAATCGAACCTACGCATGCAAGGTCACTTTTCTGGAATTTCTGGTTTATTCAAGCCTATTTTAGCACGAAATAATGACACTCGTTTGTTCTTCACCGAGAACAAATGTTTGCCATTGTTTTGGGTTAACTCAGAACACCAGTTTTGATTTCAAGCCTAGCCGTTGAGTCCCTTTCATTTTTTGCTTTCGAATCATTTTTGTTTCACTTCTGTTCTTCTTCCCTCTTTGGTCAAAGGTCATCACAACTGAGACTGGGTCAAGATTCTAGATCTAGAACCTCTTTTCTTGGTGTTTATTTTCCTTTTAAAATTTGTTTTCTAATTTCTTTGGTCTGTCTAGTTTTGTTAATTGCATGTTTAAACCTTTGATTTTACCTTTTGTTTCGGTCCTTAAGCTTAATTTAATAGCTCAACTGGTTCCCCGCCTGTTTGTGATAATTGATTAGTCAATTAGTTTGGTTCTTAGTTTTCTGAATTTATTTAAGTGTTTCCCTTTTTACATGCATTGATTTGGTTTGGGGTCATCCTTTTTACTTAGGCTCTGAGGTCAGTTTAGACCCCATTCCAAGAGAGTTTCATTTGGTTTGAATCTGAGCCCATGTTTAATGAACCATTGAGCCCATTTGGATTCATAACCCATACCCGTTTGGTCCAGGGGATAAAAACAGGATAACTAGGGGGTAATTTTGGGTAGTTCAACTAGGGAATCTTTCAATAACAACTTTAGGAAGCTTCTTAGAAGCTAAAAAGCAGACTTGCTTGGAAAGCAAGTCAATAATTTAGGGACTAAGCTGCAAAAATGAAAATTGTGGAAGGTCTAAAGGGAAAAACTGAACTATCGTCGCTGCCCTAATAGCTTGCCTATAAAGGCATTGCTACTTGAAGCTCAAGCCAGATTTTAGAGAATTAGAGAGCTAAAAATCTAGAAACGGCTGAAAGCTTTAGGAAAATACTGTTCCTTTGATTTCTTCTGGATTTCTGAAGTTTTTTTTTCCGACTCTGACGCAATTTCTGATTAGCTAGGGTTAAAATGGTTTGAGGTCAAGTCTGGTTTAAAGTTTGCTGGGTCTTTGTTTGGTTGAAATTGGTCTCTAAACTGTTGTACAACATTTTCTGGGTTTAAAATTGGTGTTGATTTCCTTTTGTTTCTAGATTTTGTTGCTGCTGCATTCTATTGCTCCTCATCTCTTTTCTTTTCTGGCAAATTCCAGGTATTCATCAGCCCTATGGATGTCACTTAATGTGTAATGCAAAGACTGGTTTGAAAAATGAGATGAAATGCAGTGCTGTTTTTATTGAAATTCATCTTTTCTCCTTTCGGTTTTAGGATCAGCATACTATATCTAGATTTCGATTGATGTATGTATCAACATGTGGTTTGTAATTGAAATCTAGATTATTTTAGCTTAGTATATGTGGTTTCCTTATGATTTTGTTGCCAGATTCTAAAATCAGTGCTAGATTCCACCTTATGAGCTCTTCTTATTTCTGTCTCTGAATTTTGGTCTGTATTAATGAAGGGAATTAGGAGATCTAACTCTTTTGATTTGCATGAGTTAAGCTTAGAGTTTGTTATAGCAAATAATCCAGGGTTGAATTATGCATTTAGCATGTTAAGATAAAACATGCTTTATTAAGTCTCTCCTCATTTGGTCTATTAATCGTTAAATTTGAAGACATGTGGACTGAGGATTTAAGGTGAGAGATGTAGAGAATATGTTGATATATGCATGTTGAATCTGAAAAGCCATGTTAGTATACAAATTAGTGGATAAATTGCTTGTGAATAAGAACTTGTAATTACAACTTGAAAACTCAATTGAATGGTGTTTGAATATTAGGTATTTTGATAGTCCAAGTGTTTAATGGTCTATTTGTTCCCTATCGTTGAAGATCAGTAATTGCATTTGGGAGTTTTGAATTCATAATGGTCATTTGGGGCCTGACTCCAATTATGGAATTGAGTTGGGCTCGCAGGGATTCGACCTAGGATCAGACGCTAAGGTCTCCTCGTCTGTCAGACTTGGGCTCAACGCGGGCCCAAGGCTTTGAAATCATTCGGCAACAGGAAATGGCAGTGGTTGCTACATGTGTATCTACTTGCTGGGCCAAGCTCATTCTATTGGCTGGCCCAAATCCTTTGTTATAAATCGATCAGATCTGATTTCTAAAAAACAATGACCCGGGAAGCTCCTGTGTCCTTTAATCAACCAGTTAAGTCCATTAAATTGATTGGAGGTGAGCCATATTAGATAATACAAACAGCTTGTGGCCCTCTAAAGCTTAGTTTGAATTTCCTTTAAAAATTGATTGAGGTGCGTCACGCCAAATAAAATCTCAAAAATGCAGGGCCCTCGCTTAATTACTATTTTTATCCTTAGAAATCGAGGCGTGCCATTTAGTTGAATTTCCATGGCCCTCGCAAACTTGAAAGTCCGTAGCTGCTTTAGGCACACTATTTTAAAAATATCCTTCCTAAACTCGGGTGTGCATTTTATGTGATCCAAATCCAAATACTGACAACGTTAAATAAAATATGTCGCGGATCGCAGGTGCATTTCACGTGGTGTGATCCAAAGACGTGTTTTGTATAACGTTGGAATCTTCCTTAAAAAAATTATTAAAAGCGGTTAATAAGTTGGAATATACCATAGGCTAAAACATGTATTTAAAATCGGATAATAGGCTAATATAATAGTTTAAGCGACCGTTCTAGAACCATGGAATCCGGGGGTCCCTAACACCTTCCCTCGGGATAACAAAATTCCTTACTTAGAATTTTTCGTTCGCAGACTTCAAAAGGAAAAGTCTAATTTTCCTCGATTTGGGATTTAAAATAAATCGGTGACTTGGGACTGTGAGCACGTGATATTTGCCCTATATATCAATTACTCTCATAACTTCAAAACAAAATAATTTCTTTCAGTGTTTGCAATTTTGTGGATTTTCTGTTAATTGTTTGCATTTTTGTTTGTGCATTTTAATTAGTGAAAAATACAAAAAATACATTGCATGTGCATTTAGGAGTTAATTTTTCATTTTAAGAATTACTTAGTAATTAAAATTGTTTTATAAAAAGGGAAAATCACAAAAATAGTTTAATTTGCACCTTTGAATTTTTTTTTACTTTGATTTTGAGTAGTTTTTATTTTAGTTTGTTTTTAATTAAATGTGATAATTTTTATTAGTATTTTTCTGGTTAATTGGATTTAATTTAGGTTTTAATTTTAATTATGAAAAAGAAGAAGAAAAACAAAAGAATTTTGAAGAAAATGAACTAATGATAAAAGGAAAGAATTGAGAGGAGCTGATTTTGGGCCACTTATATTAATTCTTTCCAGGACCAATGTGAAACCCGTCCAAACCACCTGAAACCCGGCCCAAACACGCGCCCCAACCCGGTTTGGTTCCCCCTTTCACCAGAAACGACGTCGTTTTGCTATTCTTTGATCTCGACCGTCGAGGTTAGTTGATCTGACGGTCCAGAAACAACCTCATCGTGATATATAAATGTCTGAATCCTTTCCTCCCTACCCCTCTCATCTCCTTCACCAGACCTCATCGCCTCCGCCGGAACGGCCCGGAAATCGTCTCCGCCGGCGGCGGTACTCCAATCGACCCCAAATTAATGCCATAAACTCCCCTCCGTCTCCTCTTCCCAAATCTCCAAAACCCCTCCCTCAAATCCTAACAGAACTCTTCGAATCTTGAATCGAAGAGGAAGACCAAAACTCCAACTCACCCGAATGAACCCAAATTAACACCACATAGCCACCACGACCCCCTCATGCCAAATCCTCACTCCGTTTCCCTCGAATCTTGCCGGAGCTTCTTGAATCCTAAATCTGAGTTCGAGCCCTGAAAGTTCAAAAATCATTTTCTATCGGACCTGGTACATGCATGATCATAGGGCGTTGTTCTTCGAGTTTTGAAGTTTGGATTCAAACGATCGACATTAATTTTGTTAGGTCCTTTGTCTCCGATAGATTTCGAGTCTGAATCGGTAAGCTCCTTTCTCCTATTGTCTTCTCTTTCTTTTACTGTCTTATTCTCTTTCTCCTTCCCCTTTTCTTTAGCTTAGTCTTTTATACTAATCTGGCTGAAACTCGATTAATCTTTCGAGTTTAAATTGATCTTCTGTTCACTGTTTTTGTCTTCTTCGTGAAAGCCTGTTTTCTAATTTTTTTAGTCCGTTGTGTTAATAGCATGGCTAATTCTCCGATCTTGCCTTTCTGTTTAGTCACCCAAGTTAGTTTATATTAGGTTATTTCAACTTAGTTAATTCCCTGCCTAGTCGTGTTAATTGATCAGTAATTTAGTCGGTTTGCTTGGAAATCATTTTACGTTATCATGGCTTGCAGATTTTCTCTTCAAATAGATAAGTGTTCGCTTGGACTTTGAGTTGTCTCTGGTCCATTTGGCAAAGAGCAGCCCGTCCAAATTAGTTTGGGTTATTGGGTCAATTCTGACCCATTTTTGGGTCTGGTTTTCAGAGGGAATAACAGGGTCATTAAGGGGTAATTTGGGTAGTCTAGGCTTGGGAATCTTGTATAACTGAACTAGGAAGCTTCCTAGAAGCTGGGGTGGGGGCTTTTTTGAAATTCTGAGGTTTACACTAGGGGCTTCTAAGCTAAAATGAAAACTTCAAAAGGATTTAGGTGCAAAACTTAGCTTATTTCTGCAGCCCTAGTAGCTTGCCTATAAAGGCATTGTTACTTAAAGCTCAAGGCAGATTTTGAAGGCTGGAAATCTAAAAATACAGAAGTTGCAAAAGTTTCACTACTTTGATAGACTTCAAGAGCAAAAACTCCAAAAAAAAAAAAGCAAAACGGCTGAAAAATAGTTAGTAAAACACTATTCCATTGAGAAAATTTGGTAATCTTTGAGGCTCCTACTTCTGAAATCATCTCTGGATAATCAAGGGTTAAAATGACTTGAGTTTTGGTTGATTTTCAAGAGATCTGTTTCAAGTTTTGGTTGCTTTTGATTTATGGGTATTGTTTGAGAGTTCTAGGGGTTCAAACTTGTTTCAAAGCTGTTTGTCCCTCGGTTATTTCTGGGTTAATTCATTTGCTCCTGCTTTGTTTTGCTGCTGTTGACTATCCTTCTCCTATTCTGTTGCAAATTTCAGGTATAAATTTTGAATCCCTCATGATGTAAACTCCAGTTTGAAGATGGAATGAAGGCAGTCTTTAAAATCTTAGCAGTAGTTCTCTTTGTGCCAAAGTTGTTTTTCTTTCACGATATTTATGTCTTGTTCATTTGACCCATGATGTAGTTTGTATGTTTTTCTGTTGGAGTAGCCAAATTCTCAAGTTGTAATTAATTATGGACTGTTAAAATCTTGATGTATTTAGACCTTATTTTTTGTTTTAGCTTTAATATAGGTTAAACTTTCCTTGTAATCCCTTTTAGTTAAGTGTAGGGTATTTTGGAATTGTCAGGTTCTACTGCTGTCTGTAGATGCAAGTTTGATATTGCCTTTAGTAGTTTTAGGTATACTATAATAATTGGACTCTTGTCACTCGTGAAGCATGGAAATCATGAAAGGTTAATCGTATAATAGTATTGATCTTTTAAAGTGTTTTAAAGGTTTTGTTACCAGGTTTTCAATGTTAGTTTAAGTTTAAAGTTTGGAGTATCATGTGAGTGTGTTTAAGCTTGGCAGGTGGTTTTGAATTGGCTGATTGTTTTACTGGTAATTGTTGTTTTAGCAGTTAGCTATGAGTAAATGGGATTCTTTAGTAGTTTGAGAACGCTTTTTCCCCGATTCTTTGAGTTTTATTTCATTACAACGCTTAAAACTAGTTTGAGGCTTAAAGATTTAAGATTGCATATAGTTTAATGGTCAAAAATGAAGCTGTGCTTTTGGTGTTTAAACAAATGATGAACTTTCTTTTTCTATGCGAAAAGTTGATGCCTTCAGGGACTCGATCTTGAGTCCCTCCTTTCAGCTGCAATGTCTTAAAATTGGGGTCTACCGTGGTTTCAAAAATAGGGCCTGCATCTAGGCTCAAGTTTGAGCCCAATAAATATTGATGGCCTCATTCATTTGACATTTGCATGGCATATTGGCCGTTTCAGGCATCATGGGAAGTCGATGTTGAGGTTATGCATTGGGTGGCTGTAGAGCCAGCGGAATTTGGGCTCGTCCTTGGGCCCAAAACTGGACAGTCCCTTCCGAATGGGGTTTAAATTATTCTCTTTTCTATTGGGCCGTCTGCACGATTGGCGATGGGTCAATTCCTTTTCCCAATTGCTTCTCTACTCACATAAGTCCTCAATTAGTTTTGAAATAAACATCTCTTTGCCTTTTTTAGTGTTAATTAATTAGACTATTAAATAATTGGGAGGTGAGCTATACTAGATAAGACAAGTAGTTTATGGCCCTCCGAATTTTAGCTTGCATATCCTTTAAAAATGGAATTGAGGTGCGCCGCGCCAAATCAAATCTTAAATGTGTGGCCCTCATTTAATTGTTTTCTTTTAAAATTCTTAGAACTCGAGGCATGCCATTTAGCAAATTTCCATGGCCCTCGCAAAGTTAACAGCTCGTAATTGCTTAGGCGCATTAGTTTCATAATATTACATTCCTAAATTCGGGTGCGCATTTATGTGACCCAAATCCAAATCTCAACGATGTTAAAATATGTCAAAATCATGGGTGCATTTATGTGACGTGGTTCAGGACGTGTTCTAATAACGTTGCAATTTTCTTTAAAAATGAATAAAAGCGATGAAGTTAAAATTGAACCATAGGCTAAAATATGTATTAAAATCAAATAATTAAGCAGAATATAACAGTTGAGCGACCGTGCTAGAACCACGGAACTCGGGAATGCCTAACACCTTCTCCCGGGTTAACAGAACTCCTTACTCGGATTTCTGGTTCGCGGATTGTTGAACAGAGTCAACCCTTTCCTCGATTCGGGATTCAACCGGCGACTTGGGACACCATAAATTATCCCAAGTGGCGACTCTGATTTTAAATAAAATAATCCCATTTCGATTGTCACTTTAAGTTGGAAAAAAAACTCCTTTTATACACCCTTCCCGGGGGTGTAGGTAAAAAAGGAGGTGTGACAGCTCTGGCGACTCTGCTGGGGAATAGACCCAGAATCTCTGGTTCAGGGTTCAAGAATTTGAGCTTAGATGAATTGTTATAGTTGGCTTTATTTATTATCTAATTTTATTACATATTTGGGCCTAATGTGCTAAATGTTGCTTTTACCGCTTTGATATTATCTGAACTGTATATAAACTGCTACGAAACCCCTCTCTTCTCTCTCCCGAGGAGTGCACGCTAGTCGTGACTTCTTTCTGTTAGTGTCATATCCCAAATAGAACGAGGTTCAGACAAGTTGCAAAGCCGGATGATCTTTTGGTTACCGGTACGCAGCCCCCCTTGGCTCGAGTCGTCCGCTCGGGTAAGCCAGATCTAGAAAAATAAACCCAGATTTTAAACCTAGTATAACAATACCTCACGTCGGATCCCTAGTAGGAACGTTTGTTTGCATTATGTGCATTTTGACTTTGGAGACTCAACACAGGGGTTGGGTCTGTCTAGGACAGGTGCACCCGAAATAAAAAGACCATCCTGATGCATCTTACTTGCTACTTGTGCATTTATTTGCTTCGGATTTGCATGCTGACCGGCTTTTGAATAAAAGGAGAGAATTAAGAGAGTTAATCACCTATTTTAAGAAAAACCAATGTCCAAATAGCGCCGAAACTCTGTCAAATTTTTGAAAAAAAGAGGGCGAAAACGAATTGAAAAATGAAAAAAAAAAGAAGAAGAAAGTTTGGTTTTCAAAAATAGTCCGTTTTATTTGCCCGAACTACGCCAGTTTGATTCACACCAAATGTGGGATACGTAGGCAACTCCCATCGGGTCCAACTTCTTTTTTGCAAAATAGCCCAAAAGAACAAAAATTTTACTTTTATTTGAAAATAATTAGGGTGATGCCATTCTTGTCAGAAATAGCCGAATATCCCTAAAAGGGAGCCGGAAGGCTGCTTTTGCAAAAACAGCTGCCTGTGGTCATTTTTTCAAGGTTTTCACCGGTTAGCCAACACAGCCTTAAAATCTTTGTCTTAGAGGTGTTGAAAGGCCGTATTTGCAAAACTGGATTTTATTTGTCTTCGAGTCAAATGAGTCTTGATTTTTGCTTAATATAAATGTGCAGAATGAGAACGAGTCCAAGTTTGCCGATAACAGTCAGGAACACAATCCCTTTGGAGTTGCATATGTGGTGGGAGGATCTGGGAAAATCGGAGCAAGATAAAGTCAATCTACATTTGGGAGGTCTCACCGGGTTGTTAAAAATCAGACCTAGATGAGATATCATAAAGGCTTTGGTTACGCTTTGGGACCCGGCCCATAACGTATTTCACTTTTCGGATTTTGAACTCACCCCAACCTTGGAAGAGATAGCAGGTTATATGGGAAGTACTGAAGGGCTAAGGATAAGTACCTGATCGCTCCAAGAGCCGTTAACTCTCACAAGTTCATGGATTTGCTAAAGATAAGCAAGGGAGTCCCGTATTCCAAGTTGGAGGATGGTTTTTCTACTCTACGTTTTATATATCATAGGTACGGGCATGTAGGAGGGTTCAACGATCCGGCAAGCGGGGTGTGTAGCAGAAGAAACCAAACAAAATGGGATGAGCATAGGCGTTTCGCCTTCATGGTAGCTTTCCTAGGCCTTGTGGTGTTCCCCCAAAAAGACAGGAATATCGATTTGCGGGTGACCGGAGTCGTCAAGGTCCTGATTACCAACGCCAAAATCATTCTTGCCCCTATGATAGTATCTGAGATATACCGAGCTCTCACAGCTTGTAAAGCTGGGGCAGATTTCTTCGAGGGATGCAATTTGCTATTACAGATGTGGATGATCGAGCACCTGTGTCATGGCCCTCAGTATATAAGTTACGGGTCCATAGAGAAAAGTTGCATTGAAGAGTTTGACACAAGGACTTCGGGGTTCAAGATGCCAGAAGGGTTCGGAGATTGGGTATCCTGCCTTCGTTCCATTACTGCGGGATAAATAGAATGGACATTGGGTTGGCTTCCTGTTGAAGAAATTGTGTATATGCCCGCCACTGGTCCTTACCTCCTCCTAATGGGTCTGCGAGGTATCCAGCCTTACGCTCCTTACAGGGTGATGAGGCAGTTGGGAAGGTGTCAGGTGATGCACCCAGATGAAGATCTTAGCGTTTATGCGGTCGAGGTTAGTTTCGATGGCCAATTTCATGAAGAAATAGTTCGTTCTATTTGGAATGAATGCCAATATTTGACGGTGAACATTCGAGTGCGTGATCTATCTAGAGGCGAAGTCTCACCCGCATATCTTGCCTGGTATAGAAAGAAGAGCACTGCAAGGGCCGAACCAGAAAGACCAGCCAAAAAACCTCACAGGAATTCGTTGAGGCGTCACAAGAACAGTGGGCTTGGTTGGCTAAGGAGAATGAGTACAGGGCCACAATAGGAAAATTGGAAAAGCAAGTCAGAGAGCTTCAATTCGAGAGTGGCTTGCAAGTTGCGGTGGACGAAGGAGAAAAGAAAAGGCGAGCCAAAGAAAATGAGGCCCTTCGAGCCCAAATTCAGAAAATGAAAATAGCAGCAGAAAACCCCGCCCGAAGTGCCAAAGATGAAAAGCACATAAATAACCTGAGGTAGAAAGTGAATGACTACAGTTTTGATTTGAACAAAGCGGAAAGTGAACTAGCCAAGGCTCGAAAACAGTTGGATAAAAATGCAGACGAACGAGCACGCTTGGTTAAGTAGTTGAAAGAAAAGTACGATGATGAGATCGCGGGATTAAAGAAAAGGGCCATCGCCGCGGAAAACAAAATGATCAAATAGGCGAAAGATTTCAAGGCTAAAAGAGAACATTGTTATACAGCATTGGCGCAATTAGAAATAGGTTTGCAACAACTTCAGGAGCAAAATCATGTGGCAGAGCAAACTTTGGAATCCAGGGCCCAGCAGATTGGGCGTTTGTTACAAGAAAAGGGTGTCATAAGAGAGAGAATTAGAAACATTGCAGATTACATTGTTATGAAGTGCCAAATCTGTGAGGATATGACTCGCACTACCTTCTTTGCGGCAGTGATGACATTTGTTAAACAGATAATGAGCGACTTGGACCGACTTCAAAGGGATCTTGCATATAGGCCCGCGGCGAGACCAAATGATGTCCCGCGGGCACCAGGAGCATTGATGTATTCATGATTTCTCATTTGAGTCTGTATTTCCTTTTCCGTTAGAGTCTGTTAGTTGTGTTGAGTTTGTATTTTCTTTTTGCTGGAGTCTGTCAATTATGTTCGAGTCTGTATTTTCTTTTGTTGGAGTATGATAGTTTATTTTTGGAGTCTGTATTTCGTCTCTTCATCCGCGTCTGTTAGTTTCTCTTGGAGTCTGTTAGTTTGGAGTCTTTATAATCAAAGTCTTTGCTTTTTATGAAAATTGAAAATCCCAAAAAATGTTTTATTTCACACTTATCTCCCAGAACTACGCTCGGTCTGATTCATGTAGGGTCATGATATGTAGGCAATCTCCATAGGATTTGACCATAACCAAAAGAGAAAAGGAAAGAAGAAGAAGAAGAAAAAAAAGAGGAAAACAAGAGAGAGAAAAAAAAGAAGGAAAAAGAAGAAGAAAAGAAAAGAGAGAAAATAAGAGAAAGAAGCAAAGGCAAAACAAGAGAGAAATGAGAGGATAAAAACAAAAGAAAAGGCCAGAATAGAAAAGGGAAGGAAGAAGTTGCAAATGGAAAAGCCGGGATGATGCAAGCAGTCGATCAAATGTGTGATAGAAACAGTTAGTTGCTTAGGTGCATTCATTCCCCAAATGTGCGGTTACCGATTTGTTAAAGCCCTAACCATTAACAAAGTTGTTGTTGATGTATTGAGTCCTTACAGGTGGTTAGTTGATTGGCATTCTGGCAACTCACTCATACAACACCCGATCAAAAGACATGCTGAATATGGCCAACCAAGAACCGGAGACAAGTATTGTTGACCCGTCAAAAGAGGTGGAGGAACTGGATGTTAATGCAATGAAGGAAGAGATGTATAAGTTAAAGCAGCAGATGGCTGAAATATACCAAGCCTGGGCAAAAGGGAATCCACCACCGGTTTATCCCGCCAACCCTCCTTATATCCCACCATCAGCCCAACCTCCGGATGCTCCCACTGTGAATTCATCTCCAGCCTTTCCCCTCTACCAACAATGCTATAGGGCTACTTCCCATAATTCTCAAGCTCTACCACCCAAACAAGTCTCATACCCTCCCCCACCAATTACACCTATTTTTGCAGCACTTTCACCCGCTACATTACACCGATCTTCCAGTGAACCTCTGTTCCAAACTCACGACAACCAGTACTATCCCCCTAAACCCACCTTCAAAGTTCCAGAACCATATTCTTACACCCCTCATCTGGATCTCCTGGAAGAGACCAAGAAGCCACCCAAAAATTCCTGAGCATGAAGAGATGATCAGAAAGGTCAAAAGCTTAGAACAATCATTTAGAGATATGAGGGGGTTGGGAGGTCAAGTAAGTGTGGCTTATAAAGATTTATGTCTGTTCCCAGATGTTCAGTTACCAGTAGGGTTCAAAATGCCTAAGTTTGATCTGTATGACGGGCATGATGACCCAATAGCACACTTAAGAGGATTTTGTAGCAAGATGAGAGGAGCAGGTAGAAGAGATGAATTGCTGATGGCATATTTCAGCCAAAGTTTGAGTGGATTGGCATTATAATGGTATACCAGACAAGATCACAGCAGGTGGTACACATGGGACGATTTGGCCCAAGCCTTTGCCTGCCATTTTCAGTACAACCTTGAAATTATCCCAGACTGTCTGTCATTAACAAAGATTGAGAAGAAGACCGGTGAGAGTTTCAGGGAATATGGATTCCGGTGGAGAGAGCAAGCAGCGAGGGTTGACCCTTCGATAAAAGAAAGTGAGATGGTTGATTATTTCTTGCAGGCTTTGGAACCTACTTATTTTGGTCACTTGGTGTCAGCAGTAGGCAAATACTTTAATGAAGTTGTAAAAATGGGAGGCATAGTTGAGGAGGGACTCAAGTCCAACAAGATCATGAGTTATTCAGCAATCAAAGCGACCACCCAGGCTATTCAAAATGGTACTGGGGGTGTACTCGGGAAGAAGAAGAAAGAGGATGTTGCTACAATTGAGTCGGGAGCTTGGGTTGGATCTAGGAACATTCCACGTTACTACAACTCTCCTCGACCCTACCACCCAACTTACCCCCACACTCCATATAGTCCATCACAACACTACTACCCACCGCTCGATCCCTATGTTTCCGTCCATCACGCACAAACCTATACCCAACCTCCCGCTCACGGCGTGCGCCGGATCCACCAAGTCCATACCTAGCTCCACAAAATGCCCATCCACCCCCAAGAGCCTACAGAAATCCCCCTGAAACAGGTTTTCGGCCAAATCAAGCCTTTAAGAATGAAAGGTTGCAGAAGTAGAAGACTTTCACTTCATTGGAAGAATCATATGCTAGTCTATTCCACCGACTGAGACAGTTGGGTATGTTGAATCCGATCGAGGCTAAACTGTCGAATCCTCCTCCCATAAATCTTGATCGCTCAGTAAGTTCTGAGTATTGTTCAGGGACCCCGGGTCACGACACAGAGAAATGCTGGAAGTTGAAAACAGCTATTCAAGAGCTCATTGATACTAATCAGATTGAGGTCCAAGCCCTGGAGGTACCCAACATCAACCAGAACTCATTGCCGGCCCATCATGAGACTAATATGATTGAAATAGTGCATAAGGGAGGGGAGCCAAAGAAGCCTTCGCAAACCGTCATGATAATTCGGGCTAGTGAAGCCAAGCCGTTTGAAAAGTCAACAAATGAGAAGTCTGTGATCAAGTTGAACGGGGCAAATAATGAACTATTTGTGGAGGTCAAGAAGGGGTCCTCAAACGACGTTGCAGGAAAACATAAAAGAGCAAAAGTGGTTGTGCCAAGAGTGACGAACAAGCCTGTGGTAATTGTGAAGGGCGCCCGCATAGATCCTGTCGTTATCAAACCGGTAACTCAATTACCGATAGTCAACAGCAAGGCAGTCCCATGGAATTATGAACGAGTGACAGTGACTTACAAGGGGAAAGAGGTTAAAGAAGAAATGTGTGAGACCCATGGTTTGACTCGATCGAGGAGATGCTTTGCCCCCGAAGAGTTGAGAAAAGCTAAGACCTCAAAAGATAACCTAGTGTTGGTGAAGAAATCGATGACCGAGGAAGAAGCAGAAGAATTTCTGAGAAAGATGAAAGTACAGGACTATTCCATTGTGGAGCAATTAAGGAAGACACCAGCTCAGATCTTGCTCTTGTCATTATTGATCCATTCAGACTAACACCGTCGGGCTTTGATGAAGATCTTGAACGAGGCCCACGTTCCTAGTAAAATCTCAATAAACCACTTGGAAAAGATAGCTAACAAGATATTTGAGGGGAACTGAGTCACTTTTTCTGATGATGAGTTGCCCGTGGAGGGTACCGAGCACAATAGAGCCCTCTATCTGACGGTGAAATGTGAAGATTCCATGGTTACTCGGGTACTGGTTGACAACGGTTCCAGTGCAAATATTTGCCCTCTTTCCACTCTGAACAATTTGAATGTGGATGGTGAAAGAATTCATAAGAACATTATCTGCGTTCAGGGATTCGACGGGGGAGGGAAGGATTCGATCGGGGATATAGTGCTCGAGCTTACAATAGGGCCAGTTGAATTTACTATGGAATTCCAGGTGCTCGATGTGGCTATTTTTTACAATCTGTTGTTAGGTCGGCCCTGGATTCATGTTGCCAAAGCGGTCCCGTCCACTCTGCATCAAATGGTTAAGTTTGAATGGGATAGACAGGAAATTGTTGTGCATGGCGAAGACAATTTGTGTGTTCCCAGTGATGCCATTGTTCCATTCATAGCTTGCCTATAAAGGCATTGTTACTTAGAGCTCAAGGCAGATTTTGAAGGATGGAAATCTAAAAATACAGAAGCTGCAAAAGTTTCACTATTTTGATAGACTTCAAGAGCAAAAAATCCAAAAAAAAAAAGCAGAACGACTGAAAAATAGTTGGTAAAACACGATTCCATTGAGAAAATTTGGTAATCTTTGAGGCTCCTACTTCTGAAATCATCTCTGGATAATCAAGGGTTAAAATGACTTGAGTTTTGGTTGATTTTCAATAGATTTGTTTCAAGTTTTGGTTGTTTTTGATTTATGGGTATTGTTTGAGAGTTCTGGGGGGTTCAAACTTGTTTCAAAGCTGTTTTTACCTCGGTTATTTCTGGGTTAATTCATTTGCTGCTGCTTTGTTTTGCTGCTGCTGACTATCCTTCTCCTATTCTGTTGCAAATTCCAGGTATAAATTTTGAATCCCTCATGATGTGAACTCCATTTTGAAGATGGAATGAAGGCAGTCTTTAAAATCTTAGCAGTAGTTCTCTTTGTGCCAAAGCTGTTTTTCTTTCACGATATTTATGTCTTGTTCATTTGACCCATGATGTAGTTTGTGTGTTTTTCTGTTGGAGTAGCCAAATTCTCAAGTTGTAATTAATTATGGACTATTAAAATCTTGATGTATTTAGACCTTATTTTGTTGTTTTAGCTTTAATATAGGTTAAACTTTCCTTGTAATCACGTTTAGTTAAGTGTAGGGTATTTTGGAATTGTCATGTTCTACTACTGTCTGTAGATGCAAGTTTGATATTGCCTTTAGTAGTTTTAGGTATACTATAATAATTGGACTCTTGTCACTCGTGAAGCATGGAAATCATGAAAGGTTAATCGTATAATAGTATTGATCCTTTAAAGTGTTTTAAAGGTTCTGTTACCATGTTTTCAATGTTAGTTTAAGTTTAAAGTTTGGAGTATCATGTGAGTGTGTTTAAGCTTGGCAGGTGGTTTCGAATTGGCTGATTGTTTTACTGGTAATTGTTGTTTCAGCAGTTAGTTATGAGTAAATGGGATTCTTTAGTAGTTTGAGAACGTTTTTTTTTTCGATTCTTCGAGTTTTAGTTCATCACAATGCTTAAAACTAGTTTGAGGCTTAAAGATTTAAGATTGCATATAGTTTAATGGTCAAAAATGAAGTTGTTCTTTTGGTGTTTAAACCAATGATGAACTTTCTTTTTCTATGCTAAAAGTTGATGCCTTCAGGGACTCGATCTTGAGTCCCTCCTTTCAGCTGCAATGCCTTCAAATTGGGGCCTGCCGTGGTTTCAACAATAGGGCCTGCATCTGGGCTTAAGTTTGAGCCCAATAAATATTGATATCCTCATTCATTTGACATTTGCATGGCATATTGGCCATTTCAGGCATCATGGGGATTCGATGTTGAGGTTATGCATTGGGTGGCTGTAGAGCCAGCAGAATCTGGGCTCGTCCTTGGGCAAAAAACTGGACAGTCCCTTCCGAATGGCGTTTAAATTATTCTCTTTTCTATTGGGCCGTCTGCACGATTGGCGATGGGTCAATCCCTTTGACCAATTGTTTCTCTACTCACATAAGTCCTCAATTAGTTTTGAAATAAACATTTCTTTGCCTTTTTTTTAGTGTTAATTAATTAGACTATTAAATAATTGGGAGGTGAGCTATACTAAATAAGACAAGTAGTTTATGGCCCTCCGAATTTTAGCTTGCATATCCTTTAAAAATGGAATTAAGGTGCGCCGCGCCAAATCAAATCTTAAATGTGTGGCCCTCATTTAATTATTTTCTTTTAAAATTCTTAGAACTCGAGGCATGCCATTTAGCAAATTTTCATGGCCCTCGCAAAGTTAACAGCTCGTAATTGCTTAGGCGCGTTAGTTTTATAATATTACATTCCTAAATTCGGGTGCACATTTATGTGACCCAAATCCAAATCTCAGCGATGTTAAAATATGTCAACATCATGGGTGCATTTATGTGATGTGGTTCGGGATGTGTTCTAATAACGTTGCAATTTTCTTTAAAAATGAATAAAAGCGGTGAAGTTAAAATTGAACCATAGGCTAAAACATGTATTAAAATCAAATAATTAAGCCGAATATAACAGTTGAGCGACCGTGCTAGAACCACGGAACTCGGGAATGCCTAACACCTTCTCCCGGGTAAACAGAATTCCTTACTCGGATTTCTGGTTCGCGGACTGTTGAACAGAGTCAACCCTTTCCTCGATTCGGGATTCAACCGGTGACTTGGGACACCATAAATTATCCCAAGTGGCGACTCTGATTTTAAATAAAATAATCCCGTTTCGATTGTCACTTTAAGTTGAAAAAAAAAACTCTCTTTCTACACCCTTCCCGGGGGTGTAGGTCAAAAAGGAGGTGTGATAGGGACACCAATAAATATTCCAAGTGGCGACTCTGAGAAATTAAATAAAATAATATCATTTTGAATAATGTCACTTAAAGTGGAAAAACTCCTTTATATACCTCTCGGGGTGTAAAAAGGAGGTATGACAGCTCTGGCAACTCTACTAGGGATCGAACCCAGAATCTTTGGTTCAGGGTTCAAGAATTCGAGCTTAGAATAACTGTTATAGTTGGCTTTTATCTATTTGTCTGATTTTTACATGTTTTAGCCTAATGTGCTAAATGCCATTTTTTACCGCTTTGATATTTTGTGGACTGTTTATAAACTACTATGAAACCCTTCTTCTCTTTGAGTCTTCTAAATTATTTGGGGAGTGCGCACTTCATGTGACTTCTCTTCTGTCTAGAGTCTTATCCAATTTTATAACGATGTTCGGACAAGTTGCAAAGCCGGTGAAGCTTCTGTATTCCCAGTACGCTACCCCCCTCGGCTCTAGCTGTCTGCTCGGGTAATCCAGATCTAGAACAATAAACCCAGGTTTTAAACCTAGTATACCAAAACCTCATGCCGGATCCCTAGTAGGAACGTTTGTTTGCATCACGTGCATTTGACTTCGGAGACTCAACACAGGGGTTGGGTCTGTCTAGGACAGGTGTACCTGAAATGAAAAGACCATTCTGATGCATTCTGCTTGCTACTTATGCATTTATTTGCTTCGGATTTGCATGTTGATCGGCTTCTGAATAATATGAGAAAGTTGGGAAAAGAAAATAGCAACGTGAGGTCTAAGAGAAATAATTACCTATTTTTGAGAGAGAAAAAAACAATGTCCAAAAGGTACTGAAACACTGCCGAAATTTTGAAGGAAAAAAAAAGAAAATCTTGTTTTCAAAAATAGTTGGTTTTATTTTTCGACAAATTTTCCCGAACTATGCCAGTTTGATTCTCACCGGATGTGGGATACGTAGGCAACCCTCATCGGGTCCAACTTCCCCTTTTGCAAAAATAGCCCAAAAAGAACAAAAATATTATTGTTTTTACTGTGAATAAGTAAGGTGATGTCATTCTTGTCTAAAATAGCCGAATGTCTCCAAAAGGGCGCCAGAAAGCTGTTTTTGCAAGAACAGCCGCCTGTGGTCTCTTTTTCAAATTTTTGACCGGTGGTCGAGTACAGCCTTAAAATCTTCTTCCCCGAAGTGCTGAAAGGCCGTATTTGCAAAACCGGAGTTATTAAATCACCCTAATAAATGTGCAGGATGAGCACAAACGAAAATGAACCCTTCGCAACTCTTGAGAAAATCCCCTTACAACTTCATATGTGGTGGAATGATTTGGGAAAAGGAAGTAGAGGAACTGTGATTAAAGTATTGGGTGGTCTTGTCGGACTATTGAACATCAAGCCAAGATTGGACATAATTGAAGCCTTGATACCTTTTTGGGATCCTACTCGAAATGTGTTCCGCTTTTTCTGATTTTGAGCTCACACCCACATTAGAAGAAATTGTGGGTTACGCCGGCCTTAATGGAAATCTTAGAAGTCGGTATTCGGTGTCACCAAGGCTGGTATCTCCCCACAAGTTTTTGGATATGTTGAGTATTAGCCGCGATATTCAGGATAAGAATTTATCTGAAGGGTCATGCACTTTCCAGTTCTTGTACCAACGTTATGGTAACCCCCAAGGCTTTGAAGCACCAAACACTAGTTTGACTCATGCTGGAGATAAAGATAAATGGGAGGTAAGGCGAGGCTTGGTCTTTATAGTAGCATTCTTGGGAGTTATAATCTGTCTGCAAAAAGACCGCAACATAGAACTGGGCCTAGTGGGAATGGTTGACGTTGCAATCAAGAAAGCTAATGGCACTCTGGTTTCCCTTGATTTTGTCTGAAATTTACCGAGCTTTGACCATCTGTCGAGAAGGCGAAAAGTTCTTCCAAGGTTGCAACTTATTACTACAGTTGTGCATATAAGAACATCTCTGCCACCGTGTCGGGTATATGAATTATGGCATGACCGGTTTGAACTGCATCGAAGAATTTGAAAGCCAAGTGGTGGGTGTTGGATTTCCTGAGGGTGCCAAGGCTTGGTTGGCACGATTGAGCTCTTTGACTTCTGATAAAATTGAATGGGCGTTCAGATGGCTCCCTGTCATCGAGGTTGTGTACATGTCAGCCGAAGTATGTTATCTTCTCCTGATGGGCATCCGGAGCATCCAGCCATATGCTCCTCATAGGGTTTTGTGTCAATTGGGCAGATTTCAAACCGTCCCCCATGATGAAGATTTGAGTGGACATGTCGTCGAATTGGGCCCAAAGGCCATATTTCCGGAAGGAAGAGTTCGCCAAGTGTGAAATGAATGTAGATTTCTTGAACCTAAGACTATGGTGCGGGATCTAGCTAGAGGTGAAGTAGACACCAAGTACATTATTTTGTTCGATAAAATGTTCCAGATTCCTGAGAGACCTGCTAAGAGAGCTCATGTTCAACAATTCACCAACGACTCGCAAGAGCAGTGGGGCTGGTTGGCAAAAGAAGAAAGCTATAGGGCCAAAATAAGTAAATTAGAGGGACAAATCAGGGACCTCAAGTTTGGCAACAGTATCCAGGCTACCGCAGATGAAGAGGAAAAGAAAAATCTAATTCAGGAAAACGAAGCCCTCAAAGCTCAAATCCAGAAAATGAGAATAACTTCTGGAAACCCGGAAAGAAGTCGAGCAGACGAAAGGCTTATAAGCAGTCTGAGAAAGAAAGCACTTGAGTGTCAAGATGACCTAGAAAAGTCTGAATCTAGTCTAGCAAAAGTCCAGGCCCAATTGGCAAAGAATGCAGAAGGAAGGGCACAGTTTGTGCATCAAATGAAAAGAAAATATGAAGGGACAATCACTGATCTGAAGAGAAAGTTAACTACCCTTGAGAATGAGGCGGCCAAGCAGGCCAAAGACTTTAAAGCTGATAGGGAACATTGTTATGCTTTAATGGCTCAGATGGAGGAAGAAATGCAACAATTGCAAAATCAAAACCATCACGACACTCAGGTATTAGAAGCCAGGAATCAGCAGGTCGGGCTTCTGCTTCAGGAAAAGGGTAGAATCCGAGAGAGGGTTAGAGCCATAGCCGACTACATTGTCATGAAATGCCAAGCATGTGAGGACATGACTCGAACCACTTTCTTTGTTGCAGTGATGACGTTTGTCCGCCAGATAATGAGTGATTTGGAGCGGATTCAATGGGGTCTCGCATATAGGCCGGTGGGGAGACTAAATGATGTCCCACGAGCCCCAGGAGTCGAAGTCTTAATGTATTCCTGATTTTTCACTTATCGAGTCTGTATTTTGGTTTATTTTGAGTCTGTTCGTAGTTTTTCCAAGAAAATGAGTAGTTTGAAGTCTTTTGTAATAGAAAGTTTAGGAGTCTTTATTAACGAAAATCGAAAATTCCCAAAAAAAAATTTGTTTCTTTATTTTTCGCATTTATTTTCTTGAACTACGTAATGATCTGATTCACGTGGCATCGTGATACGTAGGCAATCCTCATCGGATCCGGTCATGATTTTGTAAATAACCCCAATAAGAGAGGGATATGAAAGGAAAGACCCAGAAGGAAAACCCAAAAAGGAAGAAAAGAGAGCCGAAGAAAAATCAAAGGAAAAATGAGAAAAGAGAGCGAGAAAAAAGAAAAAAAAAAGTGGAAGATTAGGAAGTGGAAAAAGAGAAAAATCGGGGAAATAAGTAAAGCCGGGATGAAATATGCAACCTTTGCGAAACACGTAGAAACACATTTGACTGTATAGGTGCATCACACCCCAACGTGCAATTACCTATGTGTTATTTGCTTCAAACTTACCGGTTTGTTGTCTACTGTTAAGCTCAGGTTTTATAGAAAGGTAGTTGGTTTTGTGGTAGTCTGGCTTCGCATCCATACTTCACGAGGTCGAAGGGAAGCATTGAAATTTCTTCAGAAATGACTCTGCCAACAGTTCCTATTGCAGATGAGAGTCTGATCTCGGGCATCCCAACTTCAGAATCGACAGCTGCCGAAGAAAATAGGTTACTACGTCTCCGCATGATGGAAATGTGGGATGCCTGGGGAAACAGAAGAGAACCACCAAGTGCAATCCCTGGATTTCCCGAGCTTTTTCCCAGGGCAAGTAGGACCTCCAGCATCCCCATAAACTATCCAAATACCCCACTAGGATACCCTACTATTTCCGCCAACTTTGTGGGAACACCTTCTGAGGCTCGCCCTCAGGTGTTAGTTTCAGGTGCAGCTTCGAATATCTTCACTGCTCCGCCTTGCTCAACTTCAGTACAGCCTACACTGCCCAAGCCCAGCTTTGACCCATCATCCTTCACCTTCCAAACACCATCTTTCCCACTGGAACCTACACAGTTTCCCACCTATACTTACTCCCAACCATCCCGGTATGAGTTCACCACAGGGCAAGACAAAGCCACCAAAACCCCTGAGCAAGAGGAGATGGCGAGAAAGATGAGAAGCATGGAGCAGAGTCTCAAAAACATACAGGGTTTGAGTGGACAAAAAAGTGTATCCTATGTCGACTTATGTATGTTCCCTCACGTGCATCTACTATTGGGATTTAAAACCCCGAAGTTTGAGAAATATGACGGGCACGGAGATCCCATTGCCCACCTCAAAAGATATTGCAACCAATTACGGGGAGCGGGCGGAAAAGAGGAGCTCCTCATGGCCTACTTTGGAGAGAGTTTGGCCGGAATCGCGTCTGAATGGTATATGGATCAAAATATATCCCGTTGGCATATCTGGGATGACTTTGCTCGGGACTTCGTCAGCAGTTTCAGTACAACATTGATATTTCCCCTGATAGGAACTCATTGACAAATCTAAAGAAGAAATCCTCGGAAACCTTTCGAGAGTACGCTGTCAAATAGTGTGAGCAAGCCTCCAGGATAAAGACTCCAATGGACGAGATTGAAATGGTCACGGTCTTCCTCCAAGCCCAAGAGGCTGATTATTTTCAAAACATGATGTCCGCAATGGATAAGTTGTTCGCTGAAGCCATCAAAATTGGCGAAATGGTTGAAAACGGGTTGAAAACAGGGCGAATCTTAAGCCAATCCGCCATCAGAGCTACCTCCCAAGCCATTCAGGGTGGGTCTGGAGGAGTAGCGAAGGGCAATAAAAAGGAAGAAACATCCATGGCAGCGTCGGGTGCAAGAAAACACCGTACTCCCAGATCCGTTTTCTTAGAAAGAACCCCACAGCACTATTACTCCCACCAAGGCGTAGCCTATGCTCCTCAACCATACACGGTCATGAATGCTCAACCTTATGTTCGGCCACAACAACAAGCCAGCTCCATTTTCTAGAAACCAGACTCCTTACCAAAACCACTACAACCCCCGACCTCCACAAAACAATTTCCACCCTCGTGAACCGCCCAAGAGGCCAAATTTTACACCAATTGGCGAACCCTACTCCAGCCTGTTACCAAAGCTTGTTCAAATGGGTCTGCTACAGCCTGTTCCTCAAACCAGGCAAAACCTAGCATCACCCGTATACAGAGCCGGTACCTGATACGCCTATCACTCAGGGGCAGAAGGTCATGACACGGATAATTGCTGGACTCTGAAGAGAGTCGTGGAGAACTTGATAGAACAAAGAAAGATAGTGCTAAGGGATGAAGATATTCCCAATGTGACTAACAACCCACTGTCGGCCCACAACAACAGGCCGGTAATCAGAATAATTTGTGAGGACAAGGAATTTGACCCACGTTGAAGGCCATAATTGCCATCGTTGATGTAGAAAAGAAACCAAAGGCTGACCTGAAGCAAGACAAAGGGGAGAAAAGGAACAAAACCCCTCCAAAGTCAGAGAAGAAAGTTGAAATTGAAATTGGGGCAACGCCTCCCAAAGATGTTGTCCTCTATGTCCCTCGAGGCTGCAAAGAAAAGCAGAAGACTTTGAGTCCTCCCAGGATATTCGAGCTGAATAAGACAACCCAAATGTATGTGCCCAAGGGAGCTTATGTGATGCGAGGGACAATTAATCCACCAAGGCTGAGTGAGCCTGTGGTTATTGGCCGCGCACCACAAAAACCCATGACGGATCCTACCGTTGTGCCCTGGAACTACAACAAATTAGTGGTGACTTACAAAGGCAAAGAAATCTCGGGAGAAGTTCAAGAAAATAACCCGGCTGAAAAGTATTTCAAATTGGAAGAGGTGAACAATGCCACTAGAAAGCGCTTCCCATATGAGAAGCTTGTGAGTACCGAAGAAGCGGAGGCCTTCTTTCAAAAGATGAAAATGGCGATTATGAGGTGATCGACCAGCTTCGAAAATTTCCCGCACAAGTCTCCTTGTTATCTCTGTTGATGAACTCCACCGAACATCAAAAGGTAATGATCAAGACCCTTAACAAAGCATATGTTCCTGTTGAGACTTCTGTAGAGCAGTTGCAGAAAATGGCCGAAAGATTGTTCGCAATCAACCAGATCTCCTTTAGCAAAAATGACTTGCCCCTAGAAGGGGTCGCACATAACAAAGTCTTGCACTTGACAGTCAAATGCGAAGGGTACTATGTGAAAAGGGTTATGTTGGACGGAGGCTCTAGGGTAGACATTTGCCCATTCTCAACTCTACAGCATATGGAAATCGGTACCGAAAGAATCAAACCCAACAACGTCTGTGTACGTGCCTTCGATGGTATCAAAAGGGACAAAATTGGAGAGATTGATCTGATTCTGACCATTGGCCCAGTAGACTTTGAAGTAACCTTTCGGGTTTTGGACATGGACACATCCTACAACTTTCTTTTGGGGAGGCCGTGGATCCATGCAGTGGGGGCTGTACCTTCTACTATTCACCAGATGGTGAAGTTCGAGCACGAGGATCAAGAGATTGTGGTCCACGGGGAAGATGAGCAATCAATTTATCGGGACCCATCAGTCTCGTATCTTGAAGCAAGAGAGGGGAGTGAGCATATAGTCTATCAGGCCTTTGAAATCGTGGTCGCTGATTAGTGCGAAGAAGGAAAACCTTGCCCTCAACCTTTCCTTTCTAATGCATCAATCATGGTGGCCAAAAAAATGATCAGGCACGGCTACAAACCTAGAAAAGGGCTTGGGAAATCGTTGCAAGGAATAGTTGAACCTATCACCCTGACCGCCAGTGAAAAGTTCTTCGGGGTAGGCTTCCGACCTACTCAAACTGATGTAAGATGAGCAGATGATAGAAAGAATGATGGTTGGGTCTTGCCTCAACCGGTGCCGCATCTATACAGAATATTTTCAAGCCAAAATACAATGAGGAAGAGGAAGATAAGGCCTTATTGGCCGGAGAAATTGAAGAAATTTGTGGGTCCATAAGGAAAATACTGTATGAAGCCCACATGGTTCAGCCAGGGGAAGACTCAAGCACCACTGAGGTGTTGTATATGGGACCTAATGCCAAATTGCAGAATAGGAAGGCTACGCCATTCCCAATCAGGCGGGAGTCCCGGTAGACCTGTCCTGCCACTTTTTCTGCATCACGAGTTATTCCAGGGTGTAACTCGGATGTTTTCTTTAGTTTCCTGTCTTTTAATTTCCAATGTAAACCCTGTTATCTCCAAATTCAATGAAATGAAATCAATATTTCATCGTCCATCTTTCTTTATTCTTTCTGATTTGGTTATTTTTCTCTTTTACTTCTTCTTTCAGTTCTAATAATGTGGCTTTAAATAACATGACATGCTTGCGAACTTCATGCCCAAATCCAAACACGCTGTCTAACTGTGAAATAATGAATCAAGAACTGGAATACGATGAAGAAGAGGCTTTTAAGGAAATAAATCGAGAATTGGAGCAATTTGAGAAGAAACCTAAGCCGAACTTAAATGATACCGAGCCGGTTAATTTGGGTAGTTCTGAAGAAATCATGGAAACCAAGACAAGCACTCACACAGATGGAAAAACCCGAAACACATTAATCCAACTCCTGTTTGAGTTCAAAGATGTGTTTGTTTGGTCATATGACGACATGCTAGGACTAAGTGTTGATTTGGTGGTTCATAAGTTTCCGACTTACCCCGACTACCCCCTATCCAACAAAAGCAAAGAAAGTTTAAAACTGACATCAGTGACCAGATCAAAGAGGAAGTCACGAAATAGCTGAAAGCGGGGGTGATCCGGGTACTTCGATACACTACATGGTTAGCCAATGTGGTCCCAGTACCGAAGAAAGACGAAAAAACCCGGGTGTGTGTGGATTACAGAGATTTAAACAAGGCAAGTCCCAAAGATAACTTCTTTTTGCCGAAAATCCACATCCTTGTTGATAACTGCGCCAAACATGAGATACAGTCCTTCGTGGATTGTTACACAGAATATCACCAGGTGTTGATGGATGAAGAAGATGCAGAAAAAATAGCTTTTACCACACCTTGGGGTACATACTATTACAGAGTCATGCCATTTGGTTTGAAGAATGCCGGGGCAACCTACATGAGGTCCATGACTGCCATTTTTCATGATATGATGCACCAAGAGATAGAGGTGTATGTGGACGATGTAATCATCAAATTCAAAACCCAGGACGACCACGTTCAGGACTTGAGAAAATTCTTTGAGTGGTTGCGCAAATATGATTTGAAGCTGAACCCAACCAAATGTGCATTTGGGGTACCATCCGGCAAACTCTTAGGATTCGTAGTCATTCGGAGGGGCATCGAGTTGGACCCAACAAAGATAAAGTCTATTCGAGATTTACCTCCTCCAAGAACCAAGAAAGATATTGTGAGTTTGCTGGGAAGATTGAACTACATCAGCCGATTCATTGCTCAGTTGAATCCACGTGTGAACCCATATTCAAATTGCTGAAGAAAGATGAGGCAATCAAATGGACAAACGAGTGCCAAGAAGCTTTTGATAAAATCAAAAAATATCTGTCGAATCCGCCTGTATTGGTCCCACCTGAGCCAGGGAGGCCTCTGTTCTTATATCTGACAGTCTTGGAAAATTCTTTCGGTTGTGTCCTCAAGCAACATGATGTGACCGGAAAGAAAGAGCAGGCCATTTACTATCTGAGCAAGAAGTTTACCAGTTATGAAGCCAAGTACACTTTATTGGAAAGAACTTACTGCGCTTTAACATGGGTCGCTCAGAAGTTGAGACATTATTTGCAAGCTTACACCACTTACCTCATAACCAGGTTGGATCCTTTAAAATACATATTTCAGAAACCAATGCCCACTGGGAGATTAGCAAAGTGGCAGATCTTGCTCACGGAGTTTGACATAGTCTACGTCACTCGCATGGCAATGAAAGCCCAGGAGTTAGCAGATCATTTGGCTGAGAACTCGGTTGATGATGAATACCAACCTTTGAGCACTTACTTCCCAGATGAAGAGGTAAATTCGGTTGAGGCAATATCTGAAGACACCCATGCTTGGAAAATGTTCTTTGATGGGGCGGTAAACACAAAAGGCATTGGAATTGGGGCAATCTTGATCTCACCCACCGGCCAGCATTATCCAGCCACAGCCCGGCTTCGATTTTTCTGCACAAACAACACCGCCGAGTATGAAGCCTGGATTATGGGTATGAACATGGCAATCGACCAAAATGTCGAAGAATTGATAATCATGGGAGACTCGGATTTAATTATCCGACAAGCTCAAGGAGAATGGGAAACCCGAGATGTCAAGCTTATTCCTTATAGGCAACATGTGGAAGATCTTGGCAAGAGATTTAAGTCAATAGAGTTCAGATACATCCCTCGTTGTCACAATGAATTAGCTGATGCACTTGCTACTTTGGCCTCGATGCTGCCATACACAGGAAATACCTACATTGATTCTTTGGAAATCCAAATCTGGGAAAGGCACGGTTACTGCAATACGGTTGAGGCAGAACCAAATATTCAGCCATGGTATCATGACATCAAGAGATTTCTGAAAACTAAAGAATACCCTGAGCAAGCTATCGGAGACCAAAAGAGAACCATTAGACGGCACGCAAGTGGTTTCTTCTTAAGCAGTGATGTTTTGTACAAAAGGACTCCGGATCTCAATTTGTTGAGATGTGTTGACGCTGAAGAGGCCAAAAGAATCATGTATGAAGTACACATAGGAGTGTGCGGACCCCACATGAACGAGTATGTTTTGGCAAAGAAAATCCTCCGAGCGGGCTATTATTGGATGACCATGGAAAAAGACTATTTTAGCTTTGTTCGGAAGTGTCATCAGTGTCTGGTGCACGGGGATCTGATTCATGCACCGCTCACAGAACTGCATCCTATGTCAGTTATCACACCTCCTTTTTTGCCCGCGCCGCCCGCAAAAGGGACGCGGAAGGGAGTTTTTTCCAATTAAAGGACAATTGAAACGGGATTTATTTATTTATTTCAGAGTCGCCACTTGGGAAATTTATGGTGTCCCAAGTCACCAATTGAATCCCGAATCGAGGAAAAGAATGACTCTGTTTAACATTCTGCGCACCAGAAATCCGGATAAGGAATTCTGTTAACCCGGGAGAAGGTGTTAGGCATTCCCGAGTTCCGTAGTTCTAGCACGGTCGCTCAACTGTCATATTCGGCTTGATTATCTGATTTTATACAATTACGAACATATGTGCGAATTTTAAACTCTTTACCGCTTTTATTATTATTATTATTTTTTATCGAGAATTGCAACATCGTGAAAATACATCTCGAACCACGTCACATCAATGCACCCGTGGTTGTTGGCATATTTCAACTCTGTTGAGATTTGGATTTGGGTCACATAAATGTGCACCCGAGTTTATGAAGATAACCTTATTAAATACACGCTTAAAGCGACTAGCGTATCATTATTTTTGGGTAGGGCCATGAAATTTTGCTAAACGGCCCATCCCGAAGTCTAAGTATTTTAAAACAAATTATTGAGGGCCCCGCAACTTGTGTATCCTTGTTTGTCGAGGCTCGCCTTATTTATTTTTAGGATATCCTAAAATGACTACATTTCTATTAAATTCGTCTCTAAAATAAAAGTGAAAAAATCCTAATTAATTACACGCTTGCAAAAAAAGGCGTAACATATTAAATACTAGATTAAGACAAATGTTAACGGAAAGGAATATTACTAAAATTAAAATTATAAATAAAATACGGAATCGACAAATAATATATTCAAAAGAAACTAATTATCCTATAACTAGGTTAAACTCGTATTGTTAGATGACTTCAACCGTTGAAATTAATTATTTACAACTATTTAAAACTAGAATCAATCTTAATTACTAATTCATATTCGAAAGTTTATTAAACTTAAACGTTAACTCGTCTTGTTCGAACTCAAATCGTGCCATAATGCCTAATTCACGAAATTAATTTAAATTCATGCTTTAACTAAATTTGGCTACATGTTCACGATTAACCTACTGTTGACAATATTAAAACCTTCATAGCTAGTGAACTAATCAGTTTTGCCAAGCTGATTCACTAAAGACCAACTTATGTTATTTTCCTCTTATTCCAATTATTAAACAGTTTGACAGTAATGAGCATGCTTAAATATATACTCCCTAATAATCAAACTAAAGCAGAGTATTATTTAATACATTACTACAAGATGCCTAGTTATGCAAAGCGACAGAAATTTACAGAATAATAATACATGAAATAGCCCAAATACAATCAGTAAAAGAAACAAAGAAAAAAAGAGCTAAATTAAAACTTCAAAGTTCCATTCTTCATATGTATTCATGCTTTCACATTTCAGCTTACAATATCGACAGGGTTAAAACCATGTACCTGGTATTGGAAGTAAAAGAAGAGGAAGATCAGCAGAAATGCAGTAGCATATAACAACAGCAACACCCCCGCAACCAGTAACAACCAGCAACGAGAAACCAGTGACAGATTTTAAAATCAAAATAAAAATCCAGCAATAACCAGTGAAGTAGTAGCAAATAACCAACCAAACTCAAGGAACAAATCACATGAAAATCCAGAAACACCAACAATAATCAACGGGCAAAAACAAAGTGAACCTTTTTTTTAGATTGAAAGACCAGTTAATGTTTACCCTTAATTCTCTCTTAATATTTAGAAAATTCTTTCTTTTAAACTCTCTTCAAATTCGAATCCTCTTCAATATTTTTGAAATTCTTCCTTAATATTCAGAAAACCTCCTCCTCTTTTTATTTGTGTCCAGCTCTTCCTCTTTATAGCCAAATCTTCCAGCATTTTAATTAAATCTCACCATCTTCTACCCATCCCCCTTTAATTTCTCATTACTTAATGTTTTATCCCCCACTATATTAAACAAATACATTAGTTCACACTAACACATATCTTTTCTTTATTTAATTCCATTATTCCCCACTACCGCATGTTTTGTCTCCCACTATATTAAACAAATATATTAATTCCCACCATTATGTCTTGTCTCCCACTACGTATTAAAAAATATATTAATTTAATATTATGGACGGAGCACTCAAATTAATCATTTTTTAAGACTCATTTAAAATCCCGAAAATGCCCCTAAAACTATTGAAATTACCATTCTACCCCTGAAAATACTGCAATTTACCATTCTACCCCCATCGGCTATAACCAATTCACGTAATCATTTTGACCAAAATACAGCAGTTATAACCAAATCCTAATCAAATTTAATCAACAAATTTAAACTAGAAACTCAGATTATGTCAAATATCATCAAAACAAAGACTAAGGATTCAGGGAACCAACCCATATGATGAACAATAAAGAAACAACTGAAATCATTTTCTGAACAACATTTTTAACAACAAACATACTTTCAGATTCAATAACAGTAACAGATTGAACATAACAAATAAGTAGATTCAAATCACTAAACTCAATAATCAATTGAACTTCAAATTATATCTAACAACATTACAACCAAGATAAAGGATTCAAGTGATTAAACTAACACACTTCTATATTAAAACTAAACAAGAACAAATGAATAAAAAAAACTGAAGAAATGATAAACAACGAACAAGAAAAGAATCAAACATATGCTGATTTCGGATCCGAGAATATCAAACAAAATACGGACAGAAATGAAACTTAAACCAACTAACCGGAAATGACCGCAACGGAACAGAAACTCGGACAACAACCTCGACGTGACGGATCTCGACTCAACGAAAACCCACCTTCTTTTTTAACCCCAACTAACTCAGAACGACAAACGATGACCTCGATGGATTGAACCTGAAGAACGACGAGACAGCAGCTGAGTTTCTAGGGGCGGCTGGGCGACAGATGAGTGAGCTGGGTTGCTCGACTAGTGGTCGCTTGGGATGAGGAGATGAAGCAGCAGCAATGGCTGCTGGACATGGAGCGACGGACTGTTTGGTTGATTGGTGGAGCTCGTTTTTGGACTGGAGGTCGACGGACTGGTGAAGACGAAGAAACAACAACCATGGTTGTTGGTCGTTCATGGTGGAGTTGGGGTGGTGACGGCGAGACAGCAGCTGAAGACGAAGCAGATGAAGCAGCGGCCATGGTAGGTCGTTGAAGACGAAGCAACGAGGGACGATGGGGAGCGGCAGTTCGTAACAATGGTTGATGTTGTCGTGCGACGATGGGAGATGGTCGTTGTCTGGGCGTAATGGTGTTGAGGGGGCAACCATGGGATGTGAGGGGGAGGGCAGAAGCAGCGAGGGAAGCCATAGGAGCTGGGTTTGGAAGGAGAAGAAAAGGGGGGCGGGTATATTTTTTAGGGTTTTGGGGGTTGGAAAAAAATGAAAAAATAAAAATGGGGGGTTGGGATTAGTTTGGGTTATGGGGCAGACCGGGTAGGGTCGACCCGGTGGGGTTTGGTTAAAGGGTTATCTGGTTTTGGGCTTGTGGTTTAAAATTGAAGAAAAGGTCCAATCCGATTTTCTTCTTCTTTTATTGCTTCTTTTTTCTTCTTTTATTTTTCTTAAACTAAAACTAAATTCTAAAAATACTAAATTATCCTATAGAACTAAATTAATTTATAAAAGTGCAAATTAACTCTCAATAACAATTAACACATAATTAAATAGCAATTACGATAAAATCACACAATTTGGACATTAAACGCTAAAAATGCAACGTACATTATTTTTATGATTTTTTGTTCTCGTAAAACAAACTTAATTGCTCCTAATTGTAGAATTAAATCCTAAATGCAAATGCGACATATTTTGTATTTTTTATTAATTTAACAAATAAACATGCACGGACAAAATACAAATAATTATCCAAAAACGCCACGAAAATTCTCAAAATTGCACACAAAGGAAAATTGTTTTTTTTTTTAATTTTTTGGGAGTAATTCTCTCATAGGGCAAAAAAATCACGTGCTTACAGCTGCCCCTCTTTGTCCGAAAACACGAAGAGTTTTCGTGCAAAGATAAAGTGAGCGATTTTTGCCCATCCGAGTACTCCGTGTGAAGCATTTTTTGAAAAAGATTTAACCGAACCTTTGCTTCAAAGGTTTCCTACATATCCCTGGCTAGAAGGGAATCAGGTTAATGTAGTTCGGGAAATTTTTGGCAGCTGGGACTACCATGGGACTGCTTTTTGCTGTTACTGCTGTTGCATGTTGTTACTACTGCTTACCGATCTCCTTGTTACATTGTGCTCAAAGAAAACTAGAGGCTAGACTAAACTAGGAATTATAAAATCTTATCTATCTTCCACGCTCTCTGGTTGCTTTGCTTTCTTGTCGGCTTGTGTTTCCTCTGGTGCCTTTCTTTCGAAAACTGCTGGGGATGAAACTGGCCTTTTGCTTTTCTGAACACAAGTTTTATTATTCCGCTCTGTCTGCTGGGAACACTGCTTCCTACATTAAAGCTTGTTATGCTAGGGATTTTTGTTGTAACCCTCCTCATTACTGACTTCTGTTTGATCTTGAAATGTATTCCTCTGTTCTGCAGGCGGGCTCCTGACTCCAGCTTGACTTTTGAAAGATGACACAACCTCCATTCTACAGGCGGGCTCCTGACCTCAACAGCTTCTTGAAAATAATTCAACCTCCATTCTCCAGGCGGGCTCCTAACTTCTTTTAAATATAACAACCTCCGTTCTACAGGCGGGCTCCTGACTTCTCCAACTTAAAATAAACAACCTTCGTTCTACAGGCGGGCTCCTGACTTCTCCGACTTAGAATATAACAACCTCCGTTCTACAGGCGGGCTCCTGACTTCAACAATCTTAGAATATAACAACCTCCATTCTACAGGCGGGCTCCTGACTCCAAATTAAAATTTAACAACCTCCATTCTATAGGCGGGCTCCTGACTTCAACAACTTTCTTAAAAATAATTCAGCATCCATTCTCCAGGCGGGCTCCTGACTTCAACAATTTTGAAAATAATTCGGCCTCCATTCTCCAGGCGGGCTCCTGACTTCTCCAACTTTTAAATGTAACACCTCCATTCTCCAGGCGGGCTCCTGATTTCAACAACTTCTTAAAAATGTCAGCCTCCATTCTCCAGGCGGGCTCCTAATTTCCATAGCAACTTTGAAAATAAATCAGCCTTCATTCTCCAGGCGGGCTCCTGACTTCTCCAACTTTTAAATGTAATACCTCCATTCTCCAGGCGGGCTCCTGACTTCTTCAACTGCTTCCTCCAAAACTGGTGTTTTATTCCTCTAAAAACTGCTGGGGATAAAACTGATATTTTATTTCACCAATATGTCATTTTCCTTCTTCAAAGACTATTTTCTTTAAAGCTGGTGCTTTCACTTCCCTGAAACCTGCCGGGAATAACACTGCTGGGGAATTATCTTCCTCCTTTTAACAATGGTGGGGATGATATTGATTCAAAGGTCATTGCTTTTACAATTTTGGGTTATCTTGCTTCTTCCAAGATTGTTTTTCTTTTAAAACTTGTATCTCCATTCTTGTATACTGCTGGGGATTTTATTTCCTTCAAAACTTGTGTTATCTTCTCTCTTTCCCAAATGGCTATCTAATTTCAAGAAAATTTTTGTAATGAGAGAAAATTTTCTGCCCCACTTTAATAATCTTCTTTGTGACCCTGTCTTCCTACGGTCAATAATATTTCATTTCCCTGCTTTAAATCAAAGAAAAATTTGTTAGTTTAAAATGGGGCGAGTGGTCATGCCACTTCTGCTAGGGATGGTTTTTCCCTTTTATTTTCCCTGCTTTGCTATAAAACTTGTTGGGGATGATACTGTTTGCTGGGGCTGATATTCCTGCTGGGGATGGTTTTTTGTTTCTCTTCCTTCCCCGCTCTGTGTTGTCCGACCATTGTGGAGCTTGGTCAAGAATCTGTCGGAGTTGTTCCTATATCTCGCAAATCTGTTGGGGATCCTCTTGGAATTTGATCCCTAACTTTTTAACTGTTGTTCTTTCTGTTTTTCTCCGACTTCCCTTGGAAATTTGGTCCTCTTGGGATCTAGACTCATTCGTCATTTGGTCTTGCGACAAACTTCTTTTCGCTTTGTTGCCTTATCTTTGGCCTGTCCTATTCGCACTTTGCTTTGTACCATTTTGGCCACTGGTAGTAAGCTCTGAAAATTCTTTTCAAAAACAAACTGCATGGGAGGTAAAGTCTTTTAAAACCAAGGAATGAAAAAGTGATGATTTCAAAAAATAGAAAAAGAAGAAGTCTTTCTGAACAAATGATGGGGAAAAAGAAAGAAAAGAACTTATCTGAATGATACAATCGATACCAACGATCATGTCGTGCATTCCGGATTGATCAACCCAGTCTATTCGTACCAATCAATCTTTCGGATGGCGTCATCTTGCTGGGGATAAATAAACACTCAACTCTTTGCCAACCGCGGATCTTTCCCACCAATCTTGCCTTGTCGCCTCACAGTGCCCTTCGAGGGATTTTCACTAATAAAACTCTCTCATTTCTCTCAACTCCCATCGCCTCATGGTGCCTGTGAAGGTTTTCACCGATGAGACTCTCTCATTTTATTTTATTTTTCAGCTAGGGATTGGAGTGTTGTCGACATGACTCTCTTTGCTGGGGATTCTTTCGGCTATCAATTCATTTCCAGCTTATGATCTTCTTCTTTGTTGGGGATCATAGTGTTATTCTCGACTTTCATTTGCTTGACTTGGCACTTCTCGGAGGCTGATCGGGAGGTCTTTTTTGGACATCAATATGGGATTTTTGTGTATGGCTTAAAGAAAAAGGGTATCAAGAGGGTTCAAAATCATTTTGATGGGTAAAACATTACAACTCTTGGAATCGAACTTTCTTCCCAAAATTACAAACACCAACTTCTGCCCCAGTTTTTCTTGCTTGGGGGATTTTTACTTCTTTTTTTTTTACATTATGACCGAGCCGTGAGTCGCCTACGTATCCTTCTTGAGGAATCAGGTCAAACGTAGTTCCCAATTCCTTTGTGACTTTTCTTTTGTCTTTATTATCATTATTTTTCTCTTTTTCTTTTTCTTTCATTTTAATTACTGATTCCAAAAGAGGGATATGAAAGAATAAATAAGGCTCAAAAAGGGAAGCAAAGGTTAAAGTGTTTGGATAGAAGAAAGAATTGCATCCGTCATTTCATTCTCCGATAAATGCCAACCACAAACAAACAACAATTACAATCAAAAGAGATCATACATAATATCTCTTAACTGCGTTGGAATTGATAGCCATGTCAATGCATTTCCCGTCGATATCTGTTAAACATAAAGCGCCATTGGACAATACTCTGGTTATAATGAATGGTCCTTGCCAATTCGGGGCGAACTTGCCTTTTGCTTCGGCTTGATGTGGCAGGATTCGTTTCAACACCTGCTGCCCCACCTCAAATTTTCTGGGGTGCACCTTCTTGTTGTAAGCTCTCGCCATTCTCTTTTAATATAACTGGCCATGACACACAGCTTCCAATCTCTTTTCATCAATCAAGTTCAACTGCTCCAAACGGGTTTTGACCCACTTGTCATCATCAATCTCAGCCTCAGCAACAATCCGAAGGGATGGAATTTCAACTTCCGCCGGTATTACTGCTTCAATTCCATATACCAACAAATAAGGGGTTGCACCTACTGAAGTCCGGACAGTGGTGCGATAACCCAACAATGCAAATGGTAATTTTTCATTCCATTGTTTGGATCCTTCTACCATCTTCCTCAGTATCTTCTTGATGTTCTTGTTGGCTGCTTCAACTGCTCCATTCGCCTTGGGATGATATGGTGTGGAATTACGATGTGTAATCTTAAACTGTTGACATACCTCTTTCATCAAATTGCTATTAAGATTAGCACCATTATCTGTGATGATCACTTTTGGGACCCCAAATCTACAGATGATATGAGAGTGAACAAAATCCACCACTGCCTTCTTGGTTACCGACTTGAAAGTTTTAGCTTCAACCCACTTAGTAAAATAGTCGATGGCCACCAGAATGAACCTATGACCGTTGGTAGCTTCCGGCTCAATAGGTCCAATGACATCCATGCCCCAGGCAACAAATGGCCCTGGCGCTGACATTGTATGCAATTCTATCGGCGGAGAATGAATCAAATCTCCATGTATCTGACATTGATGGCATCTCCGCACGAAATTGATACAATCACGCTCCATAGTGAGCCAATAATACCCTGCTCGAAGAATCTTCTTCGCCAATACATATACACTCATATGTGGCCCACAAACTCCAGCATGTACCTTTGTCATAACTGCCATGGCTTGACTGGCATCTATACATCTCAGCAATCCCAAATCTAGGGTTCTTTTGTACAACACTCCTCCACTGAGGAAGAAACCACTTGACAATCGCCGAATGGCTCTTTTTTTATCTCCGGTGGGCTGCTCTGGGTATATCCCCATCCTGAGGTACTCCTTGATGTCATAAAACCATGGCTCGCCATCCACTTCTTCCTCTATCATGTTGCAATAGGCATGCTGACCACGAACCTGAATGTGTAACGGGTCAACATGAATTTTGTCTGGGTGATGCAACATTGATGCAAAAGTGGCCAATGCATCGACAACCTCATTGTGAACTCTTGGGATGTGTCTGAACTCCACTGATCGAAATCGTTTGCTCAGATCGTGAAAACATTGTCGATATGGTATGAGCTTCAAATCCCATGTTTCCTATTCACCCTGAATCTGATACACCAGGAGGTCCGAGTCTCCCAAGACCAAAACGTCCTGGACATCCATGTCTGTAGCTAGTCGCAGACCCAGAATGCATGCCTCAAACTCAGCTATATTGTTGGTACAATAGAAACGCAGCTGAGCTGTAACAGGATAATGACGTCATGTTTCAGAAATAAGTACCGCTCCTATTCCAACTCCCTTCGCATTTGCGGTTCCATCAAAGAAAAGCTTCCAATATGGTTCCTCAGGTTATTCCAACTCATCTATATGCATTACTTCCTCGTCAAGAAAATACATCCTCAACGGCTCGTATTCTTCATCAACAGGATTCTCCACAAGGTGATCGGCCAGTGCTTGGGCTTTCATGGCCGTCCTCGTCACATAGACGATGTCAAATTCCGTGAGTAATATTTGCCATTTCTCTAACCTCCATGTGGGCATAGGCTTCTGGAAAATATACTTTAGTGGATCCAAGCGGGAAATGAGATAAGTAGTATATGAGGACAAATAATGCTTCAATTTCTGGGCCACCCAAGTTAGGGCGCAACATGTCTTCTCAAGTTGAGTGTACTAAACCTCATATACTGTAAACTTCTTGCTGAGATAATAGATGGCTTGCTCCTTCCTTCGTGTAATGTCGTGTTGTCCTAGTACGCAGCCAAACGAATTCTCCAGGACCGTTAGATAAAGAATTAACGGTCTCCCCGGCTCAGGTGGAACCAACACAGGTGGATTTGGTAAATATCCTTTGATCTGGTCAAATGCCTCCTGACATTCTACCGTCCATTCTATCGCAGCATCTTTCTTCAGTAACCGAAAAATGGGTTCACAAGTTGATCTGAGTTGAGCAATAAATATGTTGATATAATTCAACCTTCTCAACAGACTCATTACTTCTGTCTTGTTCTTCGGCGGTGGCAAATATTGGATAGATTTGATCTTTGACGGGTCCAGTTCAATACCTCGCCGACTGACGATGAATCCCAACAGCTTTCTAGATGGAACTCCAAATGCACAATTGGCCGGGTTGAGCTTAATATTGTACCTTCGAAGCCTTTGGAAAAACTTCCTTAAGTCTGCTATGTGGTTTTCCTGATGCTTGGATTTATGATCACATCGTCCACGTACACCTCAATTTCTTTGTGGATCATGTCATGAAACATAGTGGTCATCGCTCTCATGTACGTTACCCCAGCATTTTTCAAACCAAATGGCATTACCCGGTAGCAATAAGTTCCCCACGGCGTAATGAATGCCGTCTTTTCCGCATCTTCTTCATCCATCAGAATCTGATGATACCCAGCATAGCAATCTACAAAAGATCCGATCTCACATCCGGCACAATTGTCGATCAAGATATGGATGTTGGGTAAAGGAAAGTTGTCCTTTGGGCTTGCCCTGTTTAGATTGTGGTAATCGACACACACCCTGATCTTCCCATCTTTCTTCGGCACCGGCACCACATATGCCAACCAATCAGGATATCGAGTGACCCGAATAACCTTTGTTTGTAACTGCTTGGTTACTTCTTCTTTAATCTTCACACTCATGTTTGTTTTGAACTTCCTCAATTTCTAGTTGACGGGAGGGCATGCCGGGTCAGTGGGCAATTTATGAACCACTAAATCCGTGCTTAACCCCGGCATGTCATCATACGACCATGCAAAAACATATTTGAACTCAATAAGTGTTTTGATTAATTCTTCCTTGATATTTGGTGTAATGTGGATGCTTTTAGTTTCCCTAATATCGACTGCATCCCCTAAATTGATGGATTTTGTATCATTTAAGTTGGGCCTGGTTTTTTTTTCAAACTGGCTTAGCTCTCTATTTATTTCTTCGAAGGCTTCATCCTCATCGTATTCCAATTCATTATCATAATCGACCTCTTGTATAGTTAGTTCGGAATCAGATTGATCTTTTAGACTAGGTTGAAGATCCGTTGTGCATGCCATGTCGTTAAGACCAGTAACTGTTCAGAAAAAGAAAAGAAAGAAACAACAATTAAAAATAAAATAAGGAATGAAGAAGAAACTTTTCATTTTATTGAACTATGGGATAAAAAGGTTTCACACTTTGTTGAGCAATAAAAATAAAAAGGAATCTGGATTACAACCCTGGAATAATCCAGAAAACAAGAAGGAAAATCAGAGCCAACTACCAGGACTCCCTCCAAGTAGGAAGAGGAGTAGCTGTCCAATTGTTGACATTGGAACTAGGCCCCACAAACTGTATGTCTGCCTTACTGGAACCCTCTCCAGCTTCTATCATGTTGATATCTGCGAACATTCTTTCAAAGCCCTCATTCAAATCTCCATCTGGCCCGATCAGAGGTCCGAGAACTTCAGGGACCGGCAACTTTCTGAACCCTGCTTTGACAAATGATCTGGATAGGCGCGGGATTGGCTTAGGAAGGACCCAAACTCTTTTCTTCAACTTGCGGGTCCGCTTTACATCCGCTGCAGTAGGCTTGAATCCCAACCCAAAAATATCCAGGTTCTTGGGCAAAGAAACTGGCTGGACTATTCCCTGCAGATCAATCCCCAGACCTTTTCCTGGTACAAACCCGTTGTTCAACATCTCTGAGGCTATCATGAAGGTTGCAGCTGTGATTCTGGGAAGTGGAAGGCCCCCACCCTCAGGAATTTGGTCTACTGAGACTGCGTCAAAAACCTGATAAACCAATGGGCCCTTGTTATCATCGGTTTCTATGAAGGGCACAATGGCATCGCTAACGGCATGTGTACCGTCATCCCCGTGTACCACAATCTCTTGTCTATCCCATTCAAATTTGACCATCTGATGTAGTGTAGAAGGTACTGCTTTGGCTGCGTAGATCCAGGGTCGTCCCAACAGAAGATTATACGACACCGCCACATCTATCACTTGAAATTCCATGGTGAACTCGACTGGACCAATGGTTAATTCCAGTACGATATCACCCACTGTGTCAGTACCGCCCCCATCAAAACCTCGGACGCAGACGTTGTTCTTGTGGATCCTATCATCAGCAACCTTTAGTTTGTTCAGAGTGTCCAAAGGACAGATATTGGCACTTGACCCATTATCAATTAGTACTCGAGTGACTACCGATTCTTCGCATTTCACAGTTAGGTAGAGTGCTCTGTTGTGTTCTGTACCCTCTACTGGTAACTCATCGTCAGAGAATGTCACTCGGTTTACCTCGAAGATCTTGTGTACTATTTTCTCCAAATGGTTCACTGAGAGCTTGTCCAGGACATGGGCTTCGTTCAGAATCTTCATTAAAGCCTGACAATGATCGCTTGAATGGATTAACAAGGATAGCAACGAAATTTGGGCTGGGGTCTTTCTCAACTGCTCTATAATTGAGTAGTCCTGTGCCTTCATCTTCTTCAAAGACTCCTCTGCTTCTTCCTCCGTCACTGGCTTCTTTATTGTTACAGGATTGGTCCTTCTCAATTCTGCGGGAACAAAACACCTTCCCGAACGAGTTAACCCCTGAGCCTCGCATACTTCTTCCACAACCTCCTTCCCCTTATGTATCACTGTCACTTGACTGTAGCTCCATGGCACAGCTTTCTCACTTGTTATCGGCAACTGCATTACTGGCCTGATAACAACTGGTTCTACGTAAACCCCCTTCACCACTAACACTGGTGTGCTTGATACTCCCTACAGCATTGTCCTGACTGACTCTGGCTTCTTCGCAGCAACAGACGAACCTTTCCCCACTACCACAAATGGCTTGTCATCTACCTTTCCCAACTGTACCACTGCCTTTCCACTGGTCGATTTTTCGTTTGGACTGGCACGAATCATCATTACCGTTTGTGAGGGTGTTTTAAGTTTCCCTCCTTCGTGCACTAGTTCGATCATGTGGGCCTCATGGTGCACCGGTAACGAGTTTTCATTTATGTTGGGTGCCTCTGGTGCCTGAACCTCGATCCTATTTGTGTCAATAAGATCTTGTATGGCAGTCTTCAACTTCCAACACTTCTCAGTATCATGCCCGGGAGCCCCCGAACAATATTCACAGCTTACTGAGTGGTCCAGATTTTTGGGAAGGGGATTTGGCAATTTGGGTTCAACAGGACTTAATAGGCCTATCTGCCTCAACTTGTGAAATAGAGTAGTATAGGTTTCTCCCAACGGAGTGAATGTTCTCGACTTCTGCATCCTTTCGTTCCTGAAAGCCTGATTTCCGCGGAAGCTTGGCCCTGAAGGATTCCTGTAGGCCCTCAGTGGTGGATATGTGTTTTGTGGAGGTGGATATGTGTTTTGTGGAGGTGGATATGTATGTTGGGGAGCCAGCGCATGCCATTGCGGACGAGCCGGAGGCTGGGTGTAAGTTTGGGCATGATGGACGGAGAAATGTGGCTCTTGTGGTAGATAATAGGGTTGTGGAGGATTGTATGGAGTGTGTGGATAGTTTGGGTAATGGGGTCTGGGTTGGTAGCAAGGGGAAGGACCTCTTGATCTGGAACAAGTACCTGCTTCGACTGTTGCGACCTCCTATCTCTTCTTTTTCCCGAGCGCACCTCCCGTGCCGCTTTGGATAGCCTGAGTTGTGGCCTTGATTGCCGAATAACTCATTATCATGTTTGACCTGAGTCCCTCTTCAACCATGCCGCCCATTTTTACTACTTCATTGAAAGATTTACCAACTGACGTCACCAGGTGACCAAAGTAAGTTGGCTCCAAAGTTTGTAAGAAGTAGTCCACCATTTCACCTTCCCTCATTGGTGGATCGACTCTTGCTGCTTGTTCTCTCCAACGGAATCCGAATTCCCTGAAGCTCTCTCCAGGCTTTTTCTCAAGTTTCAACAGTGTGAGACGGTCAGGGACGATCTCAAGGTTATACTGGAAATGACCTACAAATGCTTGTGCTAGATTATCCCAGGTATAGCACCTGCTAGGATCCTGCCTCATGTACCACTCTAATGCGGACCCGCTTAAACTTTGACCGAAATAGGCTATCAACAGCTCATCCTTTCCACCTTCCCCTCTCATCTTACTACAGAAACCTCGTATATGTGCCATGGGATCACCATGTCCCTCATATAGATCAAACTTTGGCATCTTAAAACCTGCCGGCAATTGAACATCGGGGAAGGGACACATATTTTTATAGGACACACTGACTTGGCTAACCAATCCATGCATATTCCTGAAGGATTGCTCTAGGCTTTTCACTTTACGGAGCATTTCGTCCTGCTCCGGATTCTTAGCTGGCCTCTCAGTTTCTGTCGGGAGCTGAAGGTGAGGGGTGTAAGTGTATGGCTCGGGTGCTTTGAAGGTGAGTTCAGGAGGATAGTATTGATTGTCGTGAACCTGAAACACTGGTTCATCGGATGATTTTTGCAATGTGGCGGGTGGAGGTGCCACGAAAACAGGAACAACTGGTGGAGGAGGGTTTTGTTTGGGTGGTGAAGCTTGGGGATTATAGGAAGTTTCCCCTTGATAGTATTGGGCAATGGGGAAGCTCGTTGATGGACTAGTGGAAGGGTGTTCCGGAGTCCGAGCTGGTGAAAGGGTAGGAGTAGGGGGAAGTATTGGTGGTGTTTGTCCCTTAGCCCAGTCCAGGTGCATCCCAGCTATCTCTTGTCTCAACTTGTCTACTTCCTCCTTCATCATTTGCATTTCTGTCTTTTCCTCCTCAACACTTTTGTCCGAACCAGACATACTTTCCGGAATGGGCCCTTTTGATCTTGTGTGGTAATGGTAATCTGCCAGAACGTTCTAACGAGCTAACTGTTTTGAAATCTCTTTATCTGGTATAAACAACAAACTTGTTAGCGTTAGAGTTTAACACATATTGCACTTTCACATTGGGGAATGCAATGTTCCTAGGCAGTTTAACCATTTCTAACATGTTTTTGCTTTGACTGCATGCATCATTCCGACTTATGTCCTTTCTTTATTCACTTTGTCTTTTCTTTTTATCTTTTAGTGGTGGTCGAATCTTATGTGGATTACCTACGTATCATATCCCCGCATGAATCAAACTGGGCGTAGTTCTGCCATAAGTAAAAATAAAGACACAATTTTGCATTTTATTACCAAAATATGCTATTACAAGCTATCATTAAAAAAACAGACTCCACACTATTAACATTGTTTGATATGAAAAGAGAACAGAGGGGTAGACAACAGACTCTTAAAAACAAACAAGTGCAGACTTGAACTAGGGATACATTAAAGCCTTGAATTTTGGTGCCCGCGAGGCATCGTTCGGCCTTTCCGCGGGCTTTGGTGCCAGGCCTCTTTGCAATCTTTTTAATTCCTCCATGATTCGGTGTACATAACCCATGACTAAGGCAAAAAGGGTATCACGGGGCATTTCCTCACATTTTAGGCACTTCGTGGTGATATAGCGCCCAATCTCATCGATCATACCCTTGATTCTGTCCCTTTCCATACACAGCTGTTCTATTCGTTAATTCTTTAATCCCAATACTTGAGTATTGTCAACGAGCTGATGTTGGAACCTCTCCATTTGTTCTTCCATTCGGGTTATTGAATCATAGCAGCGCTCCCTGTCCGTTCTAGCATCTCGGGCTTGTTTAAAAACCCGATCTCTGAGAGTGGAATTTGTTTATCTTAATATTGCAATGCTCCCTTCATAATCCCTTCTCACTTGCCATAGGTGCTTTTTCCGCGCTGCTGCACCTTTTGCCCATCTGGCCGGCATTCTTGCTATGCTAGCCTCGGATCTTTCCAAGTCTTTTCGACTTTCAATGGCCTAATTCCTTAACCCTGCTATCAGCCTTTTATCGGACCGGCTTCTCCGTTGGTTGTCGGCATCCATTATGACTTGTCGGTTTTGAGCTCTAAGGGAGTCATCTTCTTGGGCTGATTTCTTTCTGTCCCCTTCATCGGCCGCGGTCTGAATTTCTCTTTCAAATTGAAGATCTATGACCTGTTGCTTTAACTTGCCTATTGTGGCCCTGTATTCTTTTTCCTTTGCCAACCAGTCCCAATGCTCTTGTGAGGACTTGGCAAATTCTTGAAGGTGAGGTCTTTTAGCCAGTCTTCCAGACGACACTTCCCCTTTGTACCAAGCCTGATATCCGGGTGAAACATCCCCTTTTGCCCGATTTAGTACACAAGTATTTGCCTCCAAGTATTGACATTGGCTCCAAATCTGGCGAACCCTTGCTTCAGGAAACTGGCCATCGGAACTGATCTCAATCACTTGGGCGCTCAGGTCCTCATCTTTCGGCACTATCTGACACCTCCCAGATGCATCAAAACCCGATACGGCGCATAAGGTTGAATGCTCTTAAGCCCCATCAAGAGAAAATGGGGCCTAGCTGCTGGCATATATATGACTTCGTCGATCAGTAACCATCCCAGTGTCCACTATATTTGACTGGCGTTGAGGGTCCGAAAGTATGAGGTCCATGCCGAGACTCCTTCAGGTAAGCGGACCTCATTAATTCTAGTGTAGAACTCCTCTATGCAGGTTTTCTAAGAAGATCCATGGCTTAGGATTTGGGCTCGGTGACATAGGTGTCCAATCATCCACACTTGCAATAACAAGTTACACCCTTCGAAAAAATTCCCTCCGGCTTTGCAGGCCGTGAGAGCTCGGAAGATATCAGATACAATCATGGGCGCAAGCGTGCTGTCATCTTGAGTGAGCAAAGTACTGACGACCCCAGCTATCTTTATGTCAATATTCCCGTATTTTCTTGGGAACACTAAAAGTCCTAAGAAGGTTATCATGAAAGCAACCCGTCTATGATCATCCCACTTTCGACGGTTACTTTTGTTGCACAACTTGTTTTCTGGCTTGTCGAATCCTCCTATGTGGCCGTATCTTTGGTATATGAAGCTCAGAGTGCAAAAACCTTTCGCCAAGTCTGGGTTATGGATCGTTCTGACTATCTTTAACAAGTCCAAAAACCGGTGCACCGCTACGGCTCTTGGAGAAACCAGGTATTTACGCCTCAACGGAACCTCAGCACTGCCGATGTACCCTGCTATTTCCTCTAAAGTCGGGGTGAGTTCAAAGTCTGAGAAATGGAAGACATTGTGCGCCGAGTCCCAGTAAGTGACCAGTGCCCTTATAATATCCCCTCGAGGCCTGATACCCAACAAACCCCTGAGACATTTTAGATGTTTCTTGACTTCGTCTCGCCCTTCTTTGCCTAAATCATTCCACCATAGCCGCAACTGGAGGGGGATTTTATTCATGATTGAAAAAGGTTCATTTTGAGTCGTGCTCATTCTGCACATTTATTAATGTGATTAAACAAAAGAAAATTTATTTGACTCAAAACGATTTGATTATTTTTCATAAAAGAAAGACCCGATTTTCCGAACACGACCTTTCAGCACTTCAGGGACGAAGATTTTAAGGTTGTGTGAGTCAACCGATCAATAATTAAAAAAATGACAGAAGTGGCCGTTTATGCAAAGTTAGCCTTCCGGCATCCCTTTTGGAAACATTCGGCTATTTTTGATAAAAACAGCATCACCCGACTCTATGACGAAAAAATAAAATTTTTGACATTTTTTGGGCTATTTTTTTTTTTGCAAAATGGGAGGTTGGACCCGACGAGGGTTGCCTACGTATCTCACGCCCTGTGAGAATCAAACCAGCAAAGTTCGCCCAACATAAACTAAACTTTGTAAACAAGACTCCTTCCTTTTCCAATAAATCAAACTAAAAAAAAATTCAAAATTTCTGCAGAGTTTTGACACTACTTGGACATTGGTTTTATTTTTCTAAAAAAATAAGTAGTTATCTCCCTACGCTGCTATATTTTTTCCTCTCTTTTGTTTCACAATTTTTTCAAAAATTCCCGATTTCAGAAGCCGGTCAGCATGCAGATCTGAAGCAAATAAATGTGCAAAACAAACAAGATGCAGCAGGATGGTCTTTTTTTTTTTATTTCAGGTTGTTTGTCCTAGACGGACCCAACCTCTGTGTTGAGTCCCCTAAGTCAAATGCAACATGATGCAAATAAACATTCCTACTAGGGATCTGGCATGAAGTCAAGTTATTCTAGGTTCAACCTAGGTATATGTTCTAGACAGTGTACCCGAGCGGACAACTCGAGTTGAGGAAGGAGCTCCTTTCCGGGAACCAAAAGGCCAGCCGGCTTAGAAACTTTTCGAGCCTCTTTTATTTCAGGGTATGACACTAATAGAATAGGGAGTATCAACTAGTATGCACATCCCCGGAGGTAAGAGGAGAAGGTTTCGGCACAGTTTATACGTACAGTCAAATAATATCAAAGCAGTAAAAAGCATCATTTTGCACATTTAGGCTAAAACATATAATAAGATCAAATAATAAATAAAGCCAAATATAACAATTCATCTAAGCTCGAATTTTGAACACTGAACCAGAGATTCTGGGTTCGTCCCCAGCAGAGTCGCCAGAGCTGTCACACCTCCTTTTTTGCCCGTGCCGCCCGCAAAAGGGACGCGGAAGGGAGTTTTTTCCAATTAAAGGACAATCGAAACGGGATTTATTTATTTATTTCAGAGTCTCCACTTGGGAGATTTATGGTGTCCCAAGTCACCAGTTGAATCCCGAATCGAGGAAAAGAATGACTCTGTTTAACATTCTGCGCACCAGAAATCCAGATAAAGAATTCTGTTAACCCGGGAGAAGGTGTTAGGCATTCCCGAGTTCCGTAGTTCTAGCACGGTCGCTCAACTGTCATATTCGACTTGATTATCTGATTTTATACAATTACGAACATATGTGCGAATTTTAAACTCTTTACCTCTTTTATTATTATTATTATTTTTTATCGAGAATTGCAACATCGTGAAAATACATCTCGAACCACGTCACATCAATGCACCCGTGGTTGTTGGCATATTTCAACTTTGTTGAGATTTGGATTTGGGTCACATAAATGTGCACCCGAGTTTAAGAAGATAACCTTATTAAATACGCGCTTAAAGCAACTAGCGTATCATTATTTTTGGGTAGGGTCATGAAACTTTGCTAAACGGCCCATCCCGAAGTCTAAGTATTTTAAAACAAATTATTGAGGGCCTCGCAACTTGTGTATCCTTGTTTGTCGAGGCTCACCTTATTTATTTTTAGGATATCCTAAAATGACTACATTTCTATTAAATTCGTCTCTAAAATAAAAGTGAAAAAATCCTAATTAATTACATGCTTGCAAAAAAGGCGTAACATATTAAATACTAGATTAAGACAAATGTTAACGGAAAGGAATATTACTAAAATTGAAATTATAAATAAAATACGGAATCGACAAATAATATATTCAAAAGAAACTAATTATCCTATAACTAGATTAAACTCGTATTGTTAGATTACTTGAACCGTTGGAATTAATTATTTACAACTATTTGAAACTAGAATCAATCTTAATTACTAATGAATATTCGAAAGTTTATTAAATTTAGACGTTAACTCGTCTTGTTCGAACTCAAATCGTGCCATAATGCCTAATTCACGAAATTAATTTAAATTCATGCTTTAACTAAATTTGGCTACATGTTCACGATTAACCTACTATTGACAATATTAAAACCTTCATAGCTAGTGAACTAATCAGTTTTGCCAAGCTGATTCACTAAAGACCAACTTATGTTATTTTCCTCTTATTCCAATTATTAAACAGTTTGACAGTAATGAGCATGCTTAAATATATACTCCCTAATAATCAAACTAAAGCAGAGCATTATTTAATACATTACTACAAGATGCCTAGTTATGCAAAGCGACAGAAATTTACAGAATAATAATACATGAAATAGCCCAAATACAATCAGTAAAAGAAACAAAGAAAAAAAGAGTTAAATTAAAACTTCAAAGTTCCATTCTTCATATGTATTCCTGCTTTCACATTTCAGCTTACAATATCGACAGGGTTACAGCCATGTACCTGGTATTGGAAGTAAAAGAAGTGAAAGATCAGCAGAAATGCAGTAGCATATAACAACAACAACACCCCCGCAACCAGTAACAACCAGCAACAAGAAACCAGTGACAGATTTTAAAATCAAAATAAAAATCCAGCAATAACCAGTGAAGTAGTAGCAAATAACCAACCAAACTCAAGGAACAAATCACATGAAAATCCAGAAACGTCAACAATAATTAACGGGCAAAAACAAAGTGAACCTTTTTTTTTAGATTGAAAGACCAGTTAATGTTTACCCTTAATTCTTTCTTAATGTTCAGAAAATCCTTTCTTTTAAACTCTCTTCAAATTCGAATCCTCTTCAATATTTTTGAAATTCTTCCTTAATATTCAGAAAACCTCCTCCTCTTTTTATTTGTGTCCAGCTCTTCCTCTTTATAGCCAAATCTTCCAGCATTTTAATTAAATCACACCATCTTCTACTCATCCCCCTTTAACTTCCCACTACTTAATGTTTTGTCCCCCACTATATTAAACAAATACATTAGTTCCCACTAACACATATCTTTTCTTTATTTAATTCCATTATTCTCCACTACCGCATGTTTTGTCCCCCACTATATTAAACAAATATATTAATTCACACCATTATGTCTTGTCTTCCACTACGTATTAAAAATGTATTAATTTAATATTATGGACGGAGCACTCAAATTAATCATTTTTTAAGACTCATTTAAAATCCCGAAAATGCCCCTGAAACTATTGAAATTACCATTCTACCCTTGAAAATACTGCAATTTACCATTCTACCCCCATCAGCTATAACCAATTCACCTAATCATTTTGACCAAAATACAACAGCTATAACCAATTCCTAATCAAATTTAATCAACAAATTTAAACTAGAAACTCAGATTATGTCAAATATCATCAAAATAAAGACTAAGGATTCAGGGAACCAAACCATATGATGAACAATAAAGAAACAACTGAAATCATTTTTTGAACAACATTTTTAACAACAAACATACTTTCAGATTCAATAACAGTAACAGATTGAACATAACAAACAAGTAGATTCAAATCACTAAACTCAATAATCAATTGAACTTCAAATTAAATCTAACAACATTACAACCATGATAAAGGATTCAAATGATTAAACTAACACACTTCTATAGTAAAACTAAACAAGAACAAATAAATAAAAACAAACTAAAGAAATGATAAACAACGAACAAGAAAAGAATCAAACATATGTTGATTTCGGATCCGAGAATATCAAACAAAATATGGACAGAAATGAAACTTAAACCAACTAACCGGAAATGACCGCAATGGAACAGAAACTCGGACAGCAACCTCGACGTATCGGATCTCGACTCAACGAAAACCCACCTTCTCTTTTAACCCCGACTAACTCAGAACGACAAACGATGACCTCGACGGATTGAACCTGAAGAACGACGAGACAGCAGCTGAGTTTCTAGGGGCGGCTGGGCGACGGACGAGTGAGCTGGGTTGCTCGACTAGTGGTCGCTTGGGATGAGGAGATGAAACAGCAGCAATGGCTGTTGGACATGGAGCGACGGACTGTTTGGTTGCTTGGTGGAGCTCGTTTTTGGACTGGAGGTCGACGGACTGGTGAAGACGAAGAAACAACAACTATGGTTGTTGGTCGTTCATAGTGGAGCTGGGGTGGTGACGGCGAGACAGCAGCTGAAGACGAAGCAGATGAAGCAGCGGCCATGGTAGGTCGTTGAAGACGAAGCAACGAGGGACGATGGGGAGCGGTAGTTCATAACAGTGGTCGATGTTGTCGTGCGACGATGGGAGATGGTCGTCGTCTGGGCATAATGGTGTTTAGGGGGCAACCATGGGATGTGAGGGGGAGGGCAGAAGCAGCGAGGGAAGCCATGGGAGATGGGTTTGGAAGGAGAAGAAAAGGGGGGCGGGTATATTTTTTAGGGTTTTGGGGGTTGGAAAAAAATGAAAAAATAAAAATAGGGGGGTTGGGATTAGTTTGGGTTATGGGGCGGACCGGGTAGGGTCGACCTGGTGGGGTTTGGTTAAAGGGTTATCTGGTTTTGGGCATGTGGTTTAAAATTGAAGAAAAGGTCCAATCCGATTTTCTTCTTCTTTTATTTCTTCTTGTATTTTTCTTAAACTAAAACTAAATTCTAAAAATCCTAAATTATCCTATAGTACTAAATTACTTTATAAAAGTGCAAATTAACTCTCAATAACAGTTAACACACAATTAATAGCAATTACGATAAAATCACATAATTTGGACATTAAACGCTAAAAATGCAATGTACATTATTTTTATGATTTTTTATTCTCGTAAAACAAACTTAATTTCTCCTAATTGTAGAATTAAATCCTAAATGCAAATGCGACATATTTTGTATTTTTTATTAATTTAACAAATAAACATGCACGGACAAAATACAAATAATTATCCAAAAAACGCCACGAAAATTCTCAAAATTGCACACAAAGGAAAATTGTTTTATTTTGAACTTTTTGGAAGTAATTCTCTCATAGGGCAAAAATCACGTGCTTACATCAGCGCCTTGGCCATTCGTTGCCTGGGGCATGGACGTCATTGGGCCAATCGAGCCAAAAGCCTCAAATGGGCATATATTCATATTGGTCGCCATCGACTATTTCACAAAGTGGGTTGAAGCAATTACTCTCAAATCTGTCACCAAGAAAGCTGCGGTAGACTTCGTGCACTCTAACCTCATCTGCTGTTTTGGTATTCCTGCAACTATCGTTACGGATAATACTGCAAATTTGAATAGTCATTTGATGAGGGAGATATGCGAACAATTCAAGATAACACATCGGAACTCTACCCCTTATCGTCCCAAAGCCAACGGTGCCGTTGAAGCAGCAAATAAGAACATCAAAAAGATTTTGGGAAAGATGATTCAAAGTTCCAGGCAGTGGCATGAAAATTTTCCATTTGCATTATTGGGGTATCGCACTACTGTGCGCACATCGGTGGGAGCAACCTCGTACCTTTTGGTTTATGGCACCGAAACCGCAATACCCGCGGAAGTTGAAATCCTTTCTCTCCGGATCATTGTTGAAACTGAAATTGAAGTTAGTAAGTGGGTCAAAGCCTGTCTGGAACAGTTAACCCTAATTAATGAAAAGCGAATGGCCGCAGTCTGCCACGGGCAGTTGTACCAATAAAGAATGGCCCGTTCTTACAACAAGAAAGTACAGCCCAGAAATTTTGAAGTGGGACAACTTGTTTTAGGGCGTATTCTTCCTCATCATCAGGAAGCAAAAGGGAAATTTGCTCCTAACTGGAAAGGCCCATACATTATCCGAAAGATATTACCAAGAGGAGCGTTATATCTGGGAGATATCAAAGGAAACGACCTCGAGGCAGCTGTGAACACAGATGCAGTCAAAAGGTACTATGTCTAGTCCTTCTGCAGCAATAGCACTATCTGATTGGGATGACTAAGGCTTTCATTCTCGCTACCCCAAACACTCCAGTCCTTTTGCTAACCCTTTGAGCCTGTTACTTTTCTTTCATTACCCTCTTTGGAACTCGAAAAAAAAAACAAAGAAAAACAAAACAAAGTTCCCTGAACTACGTTCGACTTGATTCTGAAAGGATACGTAGGTAACCTCTCTCTGGGTTTCAGTCACACCAAAACAAAAATCCAACCTTCCCCAAAAAGTGAAACAGGGGCAGATGTTATAATGGTTCGGCAATGAGCCCACCTGAATGGTTCCAAAGTTGTAATCCCATTCAGATTCTCTTTTACCCGAACCTTGTCCAAGTCCTTCTGATCAATCGGCAAAGGCTTCGAAATTAGAAAACACAATTGCTTGGATCTGATACAATCAAAATGAGAGACATAAAATGAGAGAGTCTTATCGGTGAAAACCTACGGGCACCATAAGGCGATAGTGAGGAGAGAAATTGAAATGAGAGAGTCGGGTTAGTGAGAACTTGTAAAGAGCACTATCAGGCAAAAGTGAGAAGAGAAATGAGAGAGGTCGATTGGCGAAAACCCGTAAAGGGCGTCGTCGAACAAAAAGAAGACACCCCTCACCACCATTTGAGTTTTGGCCAGGTTTTTCGATTTGGAAATGTGGCTCACAATGAGTTTATGAGAAGTTGGGAAAGCTTGTGCGTGTCGGGCATCCAGTCCAAGAAGCATGTCGTGTCTATTGAAGTTTGCATGCACCCCAGATAAGTCCTTTCTCCCTTCACGAAAGGGACACTTCTCTCTAAATTCATTTTTTTGCCTTTTGTTTACTTTTACTTGAATCCCTTTCGGTCTAACTCTATTTCCAAAACTAATACGAAGAAAAGGTGGCAAGATTGACTTTACAGGGTTCTGCCTAAAGCTAAAGAAAAGTACCTAGCCTCAGCGAGTGCATCAAGTCGATCCCGACTGGCCATGATGGCTGATGCTCTAAAATCAAAGTTATTGAAAAGGAAAATAAATCCAAAGGCAAAATCCTAAAGGCGGAATAAAGTGAAAGGGTCGAATCCCCACATGGGTAAGCCATCATGAAATCTTAAAAGTTGAGTTCCTCGATTTGAAAGATAGATCAATCTTCAGAAAACCAATAAGCAGTAGAGATTCTTAACAAAGGTTCGGGCCGAGATCGAGTGATTGAGACAATCAAGGCCACAAAACCAACCACCGTTTCAAACTAACAATTGTTCTTTGTTTAAAATTGAAACAGGTGCAGCCCAAGGTAACCGTGCAAAAGCAGGTGCAGCCAAAAGAAAATCTGCGCAAAAGCTAGAAACAGCTTCGCAGTAACAATCAATCCAAAAGGGAAGTTTTCCTCCAAAATTCTTTCCTACATTTTATTGAAATAAAATGAAAAGAAAAAGGAAAATGAAAAAAAAAAGAAGAAAAGAAGAAAATCCGAACAAAATAATAGTTCAGAATCCCCAATCTCAATCTTTTACACCTCTTTACCAACATCAGGGCTCCAATCCCTGAGCTGAGATTTTAGACATAGGGCCTCCATTCCCTAGTCGCCTTTTGCCAACATTAGGGCTCCAATCCCTGCGTTGAGATTTTTAGACATGGGCCTCCATTTCCTAGTCGCTTTTTTGGCCAACATTAGGGCTTCAATCCCTAAGTTGAGATTTTTAGACATAGGGCCTCCATTCCTTAGTCGCCTTTATTTACCAACATTAGGGCTCCAATCCCTAAGTTGAGATTTTAGACATAGGGCCCCCATTCCCTAGTCGCCTTTTGCCAACATTAGGGCTCCAATCCCTGAGTTGAGATTTTTAGACATAGGGACTCCATTCCCTAGTCGCCTTTTGCCAACATTGGGGCTCCAATCCCTGAGTTGAGATTTTAGACATAGGGCCCCCATTCCCTAGTCGCCTTTTTTGCCAAGATTAGTGCTCCAATCCCTGAGTTGAAATTTTAGACATAGGGCCTCCATTCCCTAGTCGCCTTTCTTTACCAACATTAGGGCTCCAATCCCTGAGTTGAGATTTTTAGACATAGGGCCTCCATTCCCTGGTCGCCTTTTTTTTTACCAACATTAGGGCTCCAATCCCTGAGTTGAGATTTGAGACATAGGGCCTCCATTCCCTAGTCGCCTTTTGCCAACATTAGGGATCCAATCCCTAAGTTGAGATTTTTTAGACATAAGGCATTCATTCCCTAGTCGCCTTTTTGGCCAACATAAGGGCTCCAATCCCTAAGTTGAGATTTTAGACATAGGGCCTCCATTCCCTAGCCGCCTTTCTTTACCAACATTAGGGCTCCAATCCCTGAGTTGAGATTTTAGACATAGGGCCCCCATTCCCTAGTCACCTTTTTTGCCAACATTAGGGCTTTAATCCCTAAGTTGAGATTTTAGACATAGGGCCTCCATTCCCTAGTCGCCTTTCTTTACCAACATTAGGGCTCCAATCCCTGAGTTGAGATTTTTAGACATAGGGCCTCCATTCCCTAGTCGCCTTGTTTTACCAACATTAGGGCTCCAATACCTGAGTTGAGATTTTAGACATAGGGCCTCCATTACCTAGTCTCCTATTGCCAACATTAGGGATCCAATCCCTAAGTTGAGATTTTTTAGACATAGGGTCTCTATTCCCTAGTCGCCAGTTTGGCCAACATAAGGGCTCCAATCCCTAAGTTGAGATTTTAGACATAGGGCCTCCATTCCCTAGTCGCCTTTCTTTGCCAACATTAGGGATCCAATCCCTAAGTTGAGATTTTTAGACATAGGGCCTCTATTCCCTAGTCACCTTTTGGCAACATTAGGGCTCCAATCCCTAAGATGAGAATTTATACATAGGGCCTCCATTCCCTAGTCGGCTTTTGCCAACATTAGGGCTCCAATCCCTGAGTTGAGATTTTTAGACATAGGGCCTCATTCCCTAGTTGCCTTTTTACCAACATTAGGGGTCCAATCCCTGAGTTAAGATTTTTTTAGATATAGGGCTCCATTCACTAATCTCTTCCTCCTGAAGGCACACAATCCTTATGTTATCGCTTTCCAAAAAAGGTTAGTTACAAATAACGCACGGTGTAAATTGGGGCAGAAAATTTTGTTCGTCTGTTTGTTTTGGTGTCTAAGCAGGTTTTACCTCGAGGCACAGGGTTCGAGATGACCAAAAGAATGAGTCTCAATCTATAACAAAGAAAATAAGAAAAAGAACAAAAAATAAAGAAGTGAACTCAAAGGTTGAAACCGAGAAGGATGCAGACTGCTCAAGATATGATTGAAGTCACAAGTTTTGCATGTCCCGCTTTGATCCAAAGCTAAAGAAAGAACCAGTACCTACAGCTGATGAGTATCAAGATTCAGAATGGAGTCCACAGCAAGAACCAGCCAAGACTCAAGATCAAGCTTCAAGAGGTTTATAGATAGGAATCTTGTAACTCGTAGTTGATAGGCTTAGCTAGTTTAGCTTTTTATTTTTGGTGTAATAAGGAGTTCAAAAAGCAGTAGCAGCAGCAGCAATAGTGAAATCACAGCTTCTTGGTAGTCCCAGCTACCAAAACTTCCAGAACTACATTAACCTGATTCTTTTATAGCCAAGTATATGTAGGCAACCTTTGAAGCAAGGTTCAGTCAAACTCTTTTCAAAAATGTTTCTCATGGAGTTTCAAACGGCATTCACCTTGCTTTCCCAAGGGCTAGATCCCAACCTGGAACTTGTGATCTCAAGGTCTTGTAGATGTGTAACAGGTTCCTTATCTGGTTCTGAATGGTAAGTTTGTTATATCATCAAAACATAAAGCAAAGTACTTGTGCCCAAGGTACTTGTAACCTATCAGATGTGGATCCACTAGCTATTTTGGAGTGTCAAGTTTGAAAGTTGAGGTCAAAGGATATAGCTTCAGTGAAAGTGCAGTGGAGAGGTTGGCCCGTGGAGGAGGCTACCTGGGAGACCGAGTGGGAGATGCGGAGCAGATATCCTCACCTATTTGAGACTTCAAGTATATTTCTTGACTCGTTCGAGGACGAACGTTTGTTTAAGAGGGGGAGGATGTAACGACCCGGCCAGTCATTTCATGAGTTACCGCTCCGTTTCTCCCATTTCTACTTCTTATTGCCTTGTTCAGCTATATTTTGTGTTATCGGGATGGTTGGCTCAGGTTCGGAGAGGTTTTGGTAAGGTTTGAGACACTTAGTCTCTTTTGAGTAAGCTTAAGTTGGAAAAGTCAATCAAATGTTGACTTATATGTTAAGGGGATCGGATGTGAGTTTCGAAGGTTCGGATAGTTTCGGGAGATGATTTGGGACTTAGGAGCGTGATCGGAATATGTTTTGGAGGTACGGAGTAGATTTAGGCTTCAATTGACGAAATTAGAATTTTGGCATTTTTTGATTGGTATGTGAGGTTTAGATATAGGGGTCGGAATGGAATTTCGGGCATTGCAGTAGGTCTGTTGTGTCATTTGAGATGTGTGTGCAAATTTTCAAGTCATTCGAACGTGGTTTGATAGACTTTTTGATAGAAAGTGGAATTTGGAAGTTTTTGGAATTCTTAGGCTTGAATCCGATGAAAATTTGGTGTTTTGATGTTGTTTTGAGCATTCCGAAGTCTGGAACAAGTTTGAATGATGATATGGGATATGTTGGTGTGTTTGGTTAAGGTCCCGAGGGCCTCGGGTGAGTTTCGGGTGGTTAAACGGACCATTTTAAGTTGAAAAGATTGCAGAAAAAAGATTGAGTGGACCCTCGCGTTCGCAAAGGGTTAGGATGAGAGGCTGTGAAGTTGGCATTCGCATTTGGGAAAGAGGTTCCGCGATCGCAAAGGGTTGAGCTCAATGGTCATCGCGTTCGCGACTGGTTAGTCGCGTTCGCGTAGAGGAAAGGCGAGCCTAGGTCCAGTTCAGATTAGCCCTCGCGTTCGCGAGTGGGTGGCCGCTGACACACCTCCTTTTTAACCACCCGAGAGGGAGTACTAAGGGAGTTTTTTCCAATTTAAGTGACAATCGAAATGAGATTATTTATATTAAATTCAAAGTCGCCACTTGGGATAATTTATGGTGTCCCAAGTCACCGGTTTAAAATCCCGAATCGAGGAAGTTTGACTCTTATTTATGGTCTGCGAACACAAAAATCCGGGTAAGGAATTCTATTAACCGGGGAGAAGGTGTTAGGCATTCCCGGGTTCTGTGGTTTTAGCACAGTCGCTTTAATCATACTTGGCTCAATTAAATTATCTAATTACTTATTTTGAACCTATATGCATTAACTCTTTTAGTCAAGAAATTATCTTAAAACATGTCACGCATACATGTACCCATTTGTTTGGCGCGTCAAAAATCATGTCACGCGAACGTGTCCACAATTAATAATGTTTTATTATTATTAAGAAAATTTGGCCGAAGTTGCGCGAGCGCATACCTCGATTTATTTTAAAAATCGTAATTATGCCACGCGAACGTGTACACAATCATGATGATAGATTAAAAGCGCCCCTAAAAGTATACTAGTGGTGATCATTATTCTTATTATATTTGGGGTTCATTGTTAGGCCAAAAGATCAATGCATATAGTTTTCCAAAGATAGATGTAAACTTCATATTTCCATGAATTTCCAGCAAAGCAATCGTATTCACCAAAAAGGAACTTAGCGAATTATTAACATTATGTTAGAAGTTTGGCCAAACCAACCCAACTCCTAGCTAATATACTACTGTACCTCTATTATTAACTGATTAAAAAAGAATCATAACTTAAATTCTATGATTAATCTAAATAGCACAATTAAACTATCATAAACAATAAGGAGCAAAAGAATGGTGGATAAACACATATAACACTCACAAATTGAGACAAACACGAGATTTTGCAATATCGACAGTAAACAACGGAAAAAGATGGACCTTGATTTGATGAAAATTTCCCGACGACTATAGTAATGGAAGCTCCAAAACAGTGAATCTTGAGCAAGCTATAGGACAGACACACGAACCGGAATTAGAACCTATAACGGTGCCCCGAATCAGCAGCTAACATAAAACTTTGATCCTCGACGGATCCCCGAATTAAACACGAACTCAGTTTTTCCACATTTTTTTCTCAAAGACGATTCTACTCAATTTGCTGTGAATTCAAGAATTTGGACAGTTCTTTTATTTATTTTTAAAATAGAAGCAACTTCGGATTCATCTTCCTCCCACCAACATCAAATAAAGATTTTCTATATTGAAGAAGAACCCGAACACATGAATACAGAAACAAGAACGTATAGATAAAATTAACCATGTACTTAGCTTCTTATAAAATAAGATGTTGCACCCAATTATGCAGATCACTCCAAAATTAACAAAACCATTCAAGTGGAGAAATTGAAATATGACCCATAGCTAAGAAACATGACGAGAAGGGACTTCTAACAAGGGAAGTGAACTGGGGTGCGAAGAAGGTCGTAGGTTTGTGATGTTTGGGGGGGTCCGTTGTTCTATCTCTTTTTCTTGGGGATCAACGAATTGATTTTCTTTTTAGCAAAATGAGGTCTGTCCTCTTTTTGCTCTTGTAATTTGGAATTGAAAGATTCTCTTCTCTTTTTTGGAATTTTGGGTCTAACCAAGAAGAAAGGAAACGGCCGAAGGGAGTCGTAAATTACGTCTTAGCTCCCCTTAATTTTAGGAGTTAAGTGTTATTTTATAGGGGGTAGGAATTAGGTTAGGTCAAATGGGGAATGGGTATGGGCTTAATATTTTGAGGTATCCGAAATTGGGCCTTTTCAATTAAGACCAAACAAAATTAGCCCCAAATTTCATACTCCTTTTTCTAAAACAAGACCAAAAATACTACACCATTTACTAATTAATTCTACTTAAGTAAAATAACTATTAAAATAAGACTAAATGTTATAAACCTTTAACGGTGGAACTATTTTTGTATTTTTTTTTAATCTTATGTAAAGTAGAACATTAAAAGTAACTAGATAAAAATATTAATTAGCTAAATAAGAGAAAATATTTTTGTAATTTTTATTTTTGTGATAAAATAAAGTAAGGAGAGAGATACTAAACCTAAACTAATTATTTATGCTAAAATGTGTAAAATCTTAGGGAGGGTCAAAAATTACATGTCTACAACTGCTCCTCTTGGACTAGAAACGCGAAGAGTTTTCAGACAAAGAATGACGAGACAGGTTTTTTGACCCGACCCTTATTACGAGAGACCAAAAACTATGAGAAAGGAGAATGTGACCGAGCCCTGGTATCTAAGCTGCCTACATATCCTTAGCTATAAAGGAATCAGGCCACGTGTAGTTCAGAAGTGAATGAGGTGATGGAGTGTATCGAGGTGGAGAACCGAGTGAGGTTCCATTCCGTCGAGGTTCCGGTTTGCGGTTCCTGTTATTACATCAAAATCAAAATTAAAAAGACTAACTAAGCCTACCAGCTACGAGTTACAAGATTCCTATCTATGAGTCTTCTGAAGCTTGATCTTGAGTCTTGGTTGGTTTTTCATGCGGACTCTGATCTGAATCTTGACGCTTGTTAGCCGTAGGTGCTGGTTCTTTTCCTTTTTCAACTTCTCGGATCAAGGCGAGACATGCAAAGCTTGTGACTTCAATCGCATCTTGAGCAGTCCACGTCTTTTCTCCGTTTTTGCACTTTGAGTTCACTTCTTTTCTTTTTATTCTTTTGTCTTTATTCCGGATTGAGACTCATTCTTTTGGTCGTCTCGAACCCTTTGCCTCGAGTTAAAACCTGCTCAAACATCAAAACAAACAAACGAACGATATTTTTCTGCCCCAGTTTTCACTAGAAAAATTCGTGAGTTATTGTAACAAAATTCTAAACTACTTCTTTATTGAAAGAAATAAAAGATCGGGATTGTGTATCCCTGGGAAAAAGAGATTAGGGAGTGGAGACCCTATATCTAAAATGAAATCAACTAGAGATTGGAGACCCTAAATTGAAAAGATTACCAGGTTATGCTGGCATCAACTAATGAGTGAGACCTGTGCTAGAAAAGATTACCAGGTTATGCTGGCATCCACTAGGGAGTGGGACCCTATGCTGGAAAAGATTATCGGGTTATGCTGGCATTCTATGTTGGAAAGTGAGAATACTGCATTGTGTACCTATGCTAAAATGAACCAAGAAGGATTAAACATTTTTAAATAAATTGCCCAAGCGTTTTTTCAAAGCCATGAACAAAAGACCCTTTTTTTTAATCGAGACATCCTCTTTCTTTTCTTTTTTTATTATTTTTCTACGAAAAAATTCATCAGACTAGATTTTTATATCTTAGGAGAAAAATTCGTCAGACTAAGACATTTATCCTAGGAGAAAGTTCATCAGACTAGGTTTTCTAATTTATTATCTTAGGAGAAATATTCATCAGACTAAGATTTTAATCCTAGGAGAAAGATTTATCAGACTAAGTATTTTTGTTATCTTAGGAGAAAGATTCATCAGACCAAGATGTTTATCCTAGGAGAAAGATTCATCATACTAGGTGTCACACCTCCTTTTTCCTACACCCCCGGAGAAGGGTAGTATTTAAGGGAGTTTTTTCAAATTAAAGTGACAATCGAAACGGGATTATTTTATTAAAATTCAGAGTTGCCACTTGGGATAATTTTATGGTGTCCCAAGTCACCGGTTCAAATCCCGAATCGAGAAAAAGATTGACTCTGTTTAACAGTCCGCGCACCAGAAATCTAGGTAAGGAATTCTGTTAACCCGGGAGAAGGTGTTAGGCATTCCCGGATTCCGTCGTCCTATCACGGTCGCTCAACTGTTGTATTCGGCTTAATTATCTGATTTTAATACATGATTTAGCCTATGGTTCGATTTTAACTTTATAACCGCTTTTATTTAAATATTTTCAGGAAGATTGCAACGCTATTAAAACACGTCTTGGACCACATCACATAAATGCACCCGCGGTCTTTGACATAATTTAACATTGTTGTTGAGATTTGGATTTGGGTCACATAAATGTGCACCCGAATTTCTTATCCACCAGCTTCTATCACTTAATTCGACAAAGCATCCAACATTCAACATTCGTAATTGGTCATCCCATGTATACAACAAATTGATTTATCAACAAGAATCTGAGTAGCTCTTTAATCTAATAATCTAATAATAAATGGCAAAACAACTAATAATCTAGTGATAGGCAAACAAGACTTGACGATATAAACATAAAAAAAGATAACAAATATATTACTACTACTTACACGGCAAGAAGTTAAAGCGAGAAAACAAAACTGATGCAACGAAAATGTATCAAGAATACTTTACAGATGAACCACAAAGAAAATATGTCACGAGTTGCTCTTCGGCTAATAAGAACAAACTCTGATTTGTTTACAACAACATCGAGTTTCAGCATCTCGAACTCGACGGAAAAAATGGACAGCGATAACTATAGACCGGAACCAATCATACGACAACCTCCACACGACCAAACTCACAAACAACTCCAAACTTCAGTTAAACATCCATGTTTTGGAAACTAAGAATCAAATCAAGGACGAGGAAGACGAAACATTTTTTTGTACTATTTTTTGACTTTCTAAAATCTCAAACCTGACTTACGCTCGTTCCCTCGCTCTGTTCGTGTGCGTGACTGTATGTGTGCTCGATCTGATGGGGTTTACTAGTTTTCCGACGAGTTCTGTGATGAGGGAATGACTGGTTCACCGGCGATTGTGACGGCGTGAAAGAGTGGAAGAGTTCCAGTATTTTTACGTGGTGTGGTTGGATCTCTTTGGTCTTAAGGTGCTAGGGTTGGTCTTATGTCTTCATGAGGAAGATGAAGATCTTCAGCCTTTCCTTTTTCGAAAAATGGCGCCTAGATTTCCTTGGTTCAAAAATGGCTGAAGATATCGTTGGGGTTCTGATGGAGAAGACGACCAGTGGAAGGGTCCTGCATTGTGAAAAAGCTACGTAGCTTTTCTTCCTTTCAGCGTTCTCTTTTCGGGTGGGTGGCTAATTTCCGGCGAGCCTTGGTGGTGGTCGAAGTGGTCGAAGGAGATGATATCAGGGGTCGTTTGTGTATCTAGGTTCAGTCCAAAAATCCAAGAGAAACAACTGACTTCTCACCCTGTTCGGTTCTGATGTCTTCTTTCTTCGTTCTTCATGAAGAAGAAGAAGTTCAGGGGGTCGTTCGTGTATCTAGGTTCAGTCCAAAAATCCAAGAGAAACAATTGACTTCTCACCCTGTTCGGTTCTGATGTCTTCTTTCATCGTTCTTCATGAAGAAGAAGAAGTTCAGGGGGTCGTTTGGGTATGGAGTGGTTCGAAGAAGACGATGACGGGGGGGGTCGTTCCTTGCGCAGCTTTTTCAGCTTTTTTGTTGTTCTCCTCCCAGATTTTTACGTTAGGTCCTTCTTATATTATAGAGTCTAGGTCTAGATAGTTGTAGGGTTTTTAGGTTAAGGGGTATTGGCCTAGGAATTCTGGGCTTGGGAATTATGGGCTAGGTCCAAAATTAGGCATAAAAATGGGTTGCTAGAGCCCAAGCTTTATTCTTTCCCTGCGAACGAGATTAAAAATACGGTCTCATTTATTAATTAATCCTACTATTCAAATAATTACTAAAATAAGACTAACCATTAAAACAAACCTATTTTTGGTATTTTCAAATATCATATTAAAATAAAAATACGATACTATTTTGTATATATATAAAAAATTTTAAGATTTTTTTAGATTAAAAATGACTACAAAACATTAATGAACCTATTTTTGTGATTTTTTGTTTTCTTGTAATAAAATAAAGTAAAAGAGTCAAAATTACTTAAAATATCTATATTATGCCTAAATTAAATATTTACGCGCTAAAATATGAAAAATCTTGGGGATGATCAAAAATCACATGTCTACAACTGCCCCTCTTTGACTGAAAACGCGAAGAGTTTTCAGACAAAGAACGACTAGACAGGTTTTTGACCCGACCCTTATTTGGAGAGACTAAAACTAAAAGAGAGGGGAATGTGACCGAGCCCTAGTATCTGAGCTGCCTACATATCCTTGGCTATAAAGGAATCAGGCCACGTGTAGTTCAGAGATGAGTTAGATGACGGAGTATGCCGAGGTGGAGATCCGGTCGAGGTGTTGTTCCGCCGAAGTTCCGGTCTGCAATTCCTGTTATTACATCAAAAATCAAATGAAAAAGACTAACTAGGACTTTCAACTATGAGTTACAAGATTCCTATCTATAAGTCTTCTGAAGCTTGATCTTGATTCTTGAATGGTTCTTCATGCAGACTTTAGATTTGAACCTTGGCGCTTGTTAGCTGCAGATGATAGCTCGTTCTTCTTCAGCTTTTTGGGTCAAGACCGGACCTGTAGTGCTTGTGACTTCCACCATGTCTTAAGCAGTTCACATCCTCCATCAACTTCTGCATTTGGATTAACTTCTTGCCCTTCTCCTTTTTCTTTATTGTGACTAACTTCTGTTGATCACCTCGGACTGCTGACTCGCATTTTTGCCGCGAGCTCCTTTTGTTCCTGACTTGAATTGTAATTTGAGCTGCTTTCCCTTTCTCCAGGTGGATACCTGATTGCTGAACTCGAATTGTACGTTGAGATGTTTTCCTTTTCTCCAAGTGGACGCCTGGCTGCTGAAGTTGAACTATATTCCCCTGCTCTCCAGGTGGGCTCCTGACTGCTGAACTTGAACGTATTCCCTTGCTCTCCAGGTGGGCGCCTGATTGCATGAACTTGAATTGTATTCCCTTGCTCTTCAGATGGGATCCTGACTGCTAAACTTGAATGTATTCCCATGCTCTCTAGGCGGGCTCCTGACTGCTGAACTTGAAAGGTATTCCCTGCTCTCCAGACGGGCTCCTGACTTCAACAAAATAGACGAAAACAAAGAAAATTTTCTGTCCCCGTTTGGGTATCTAGGCACACATGTAAGTGTAAAACGGATCACATTATCAAATATCAGTAAGAACTTGAAAGCTAAAACTTGAATTGTACTCCCTTGTTCTCCAGGTGGGCTCCTAACTGCTGAACTTGAATGTATTCCTTGCTCTCCAAGCGGGCTCCTGACTGCTGACATGAAATGTATTCCCTGCTCTCCAGGCGGGCTCCTGACTGCTGACTTAAAATGTATTCCCTGCTCTCCAGGCGGGCTCCTGACTGCTTACTTGGAATGTATCCCCTGCTCTCCAGGCGGGTTCCTGATTGCTGACTTGAAATGTATTCCCTGCTCTCCAGGCGGGCTCCTGATTGCTGAACTTGAAATGTATTCCCTACTCTTCAGGCGGGCTCCTGATTGCTGATTTGAAATGTATTCCCTGCTCTCAAGGCAGGCTCCTGACTGCTGACTTGAATGTATTCCTTGCTCTCCAGGCGGGCTCTTGATTGCTGAACTTGAAATGTATTCCCTGCTCTCCAAGCGGGCTCCTGACTGCTGACTTGAAATGTATTCCCTGCTCTCTAGGCGGGCTCCTGACTGCTGACTTGAAATGTACTCCCTTCTCTCCAGGCGGGCTCCTGACTGCTGAACTTAAATGTTTTCTCCCTGTTCTCCAAGTGGGTACCTGATTTCAACAAAATAGACAAAACAAAGAAAAATTTTCTGCCACAATTTGGTAGCTAGGCACATATGTGAGTGTTAAACTGAATCATATTACCAAATATTACTAAGAATTTGAAAGCTATGTCCCATTATCCAGGGGGGTCCTGACAATTCTTACCTAAACGACAATTTTAAATCTAAGTTATATCTTCTAAAGGTGTGACTTCTGCTAAATCTTGTTATCTAAGAGGGTCTTAAAGCTACATCCCATTATCCAGGAGGGTCCTGAAAACTCCTAATTAAATCCTGTCTTAAACATGCAAACTTTGAAACCAACTTATATTTCTTGGGGTACATTTATGCTAGATTTTGCTACTTATGATTGTTTTGAATTTTAAACTAAGTCCTATTTTCCAGGAGGATCCTGAAAATTTACAATCAAACCTGTTTGGCGCTTGCCTTTCCTTACGGTGGGTTTCTTCAAAACAAACGAAATTTTCTGCCCCTATTTCAATCAAAGAAAAATCTTGTCAGTTTAAAATGTGGTGGTTGGTTTGTAGCCTTGACTTTGAGGGCGATTGCTCCTTCACTTCCCATGATAACTGATTTGCACTCGAGGACCTTGCTTGTTTATGGACTAACCACTTTCTTTGTCATCCTTATCACAGAAAATACCCCTTCTCTGTTCAGACCCAATTCCCTCTATTTGTTGCATTGCTCATGAACTAACATTTACCAACCTTTGTGTTTACCGAAAATACCTTTGATCCATCCACCCAACACCCTCCATCTGTTGCTTCGTGCTCTTGTGTTGACATGTATTGCACCTTTGTGTTTCTCATGAATTCCAAACACGTTAATTGCCATCCACTTAGTGTGCATGCTGTTTTTTCCTGACTTAAATCACTGGCCTTGGCCTTGAAGTCTATTATTCCCTCACTTGTCACGATAACTTTGATTTTTGCTTGGAAGACCTCGCTTGTCACTGGTTAACCACTTTCTTTGTTGATCTCATCACAGAGAATACCTTTGACCCATTCACCCAACATCCTCTATCTGTTGCATTGTTCACGAATTGAAATATACCAAATCTTTGTATTTCTGATGGACCCCAAAGCATGTTGATTGTTACCAACTCGGTGCGCTTGTTGTTCTTTCCTGACTTATGACAATGATGTGCTGGCCAGATCCCGTTTTGTGCAATTGAAAAGCTGGTGGCAAATTTTGAAGTCATTTCTCACTTATTTTAACCAAACAGACTCAGGAAGAGAAAGTAAACAAGACAAAAGGAACAGAGTAAAGGACAAAGGAAAGAGGTGATTCCTAACAAGAAAACTACAAAGTAGAAACCTATCAGATGTGGATACCAACTATAATGACCATGACATGCACCCGTAGCCTATTTTGTTGAGCAAGTCTGATGTTCAACTCCTGTTATACCTCTAAACCGTGAAACTGGCTTCAATGCTCCGATCATCCAATCTGATTCACAATCCTTATTCGACTTGTAGTGTCCGAAGGGTTTTCACCATCAAGCCTCTCTCATTTTGTTCTTTCTCTCAACTTACCGTCGCCTTACGGTGCTCGCGAGAGTTTTCACCAATAATACTCTCTCATTTTTGGATTTCTCTCAGCTCTCATCGCCCTACGGTGCCCGTGAGGGTTTTCACCAATAAGACTCTCTCATTTTCATTATTTTCTACTTGGAGCAGAGTGTTGCCCTTGATATGAATCACCTCCACTTGCTTGACTTGGCATTTCTCGAAGACTGATCGGAAGGTCTTCCTTTGGACCGTAACGTGGGCTTTTGGATATGGTTAGAAACAAAGGGTATCAAAATGCTCAAAACAACTCATTTGGGTTTAAGATTACAACTTTCGGAATCAGATTTCCTACAACAACCACAACTTCTGCCCCAGTTTCTTTGCTTGGGGACTTTTGGATTTTATTTTGATGGGACCGAACCATGAGGCTGCCTACGTATCCTTAAAAGGAATCAGGTCGAACGTAGTTCATGACATAGGAATTGCTCTGTTGTTGTGATTTTTCTTTTCTCTTTCTCTTTCTCTTTTCTTTTCTTTCTTCCTTTTCCTCTTTTTGTTGTTGTTTTTTCTTCTTTCTTTTTCCTCTTTTTTTTCTTTTTTTTTTCGATTTTCATTTTTTCTTCTCTCTTTTCATTCTTTTCTTTTCTCCTTTTCCTTTACTTATCTTTCATGCTTGTGTTTCTGATCCTTGCTACTGATTCCGAAAGAGGGGTATGAAAGAAAATAAACAAGGCTCAAAGGGGTAACGAAGTATAAGGTGTTTAGATAGCAGAACAAAATGCCTTTGTCATTCCAATCTTCAAAACATGTCAAGTGCAAACAACACAATTAAACAAACCAAGGAAAACATTCGTAACATCTTTTGATTGCGCCAGACTTGATGACCATATCCACATATTCGCCTTCTACATCTGTTACATACAAAGCACCATTGGACAACACTCTCACTCTCATTACCATGAACGGCCCCTGTCAATTTGGGCAAACTTGCCTTTAGCTTCAAACTGATGCGGCATGATGCATTTCGACATGGTTTCTTTATGTTATATCTGCCCAGTTTCACACAATTTGGGCTTGAAGTGATCTAAAAATGCCTTTACTTATTTCCCTCAAATGTCCCTATCATCTTCAAAATTGTTTCATTCAGCTTTATGACTAAACTGACTTTTTAAAGCCAAGCTGAGAATTACGCATGCATGTCATGTTACTAGAGTCAACAGGAAAAGAACTATAAAAGAAAAGAGAACTAAACGAAAATGACTAAAAATCACAGAAAATAAAAAACTTCATTAGACAGATGGTGAAAGGGTTTGGACAACAAAACAAACAAACTAAACAGGGGTTACGAACCTAGAACAAAGCTAGACAACGCTAAACAAGTTACTATGACTAAAGAAACTAGGCAAAATAAAAGGATAGAAAGGTTTGAGTCACAAGACAATATCCGGATTACAACCCTGAAATAACCCGGACAGCAGAAATAACAACAAAATAAACCACCAAAAACTCCTCCCTGGCTAACCAAGAAAAGAGCGTCTTTCCAATCATCAAACTCAACATCTTAGCCACTGACTTCTGTATCAACAATAGTATGACCTTCACACGTCTCCATCACATTGTTCTTAACAGATTGCCTTTGGGTTCCCTTTGCCTGCTCGTTATTAGGATCAACCTCTAATAGCGTTGAAAGCTTAGTAGCACGTGGACCTCCGAGGCTCCCAGAAGAACTCTCACATTCCTTTTCAAAATAAACCATACCCACCATATGCGTCTCATTATGCACAGGCGATAGACTTTGGCTAGTGTCTGCTGCATCTGGATTTTGCACGACAATGTCGCTTACATCAATAAGCTTCTGAATCGCATTCTTCAGATTCCAATACTTCTCTAAGTCATGCCCCTGGGCATCTGAGCAATAGGCGCACCTTTGAGAAAAATCAAACTTCTTTAGAAGAGGGTTTGGCATTTTTATCTAGGTAACATGTCAAATTCCTTAGCCTCTGGAACAGACTGGCATATGACACTCCCAATGGAGTGAATGTTTTCTTCTTCTGTAACCTCTCGTTCTTAAAGACTTGACTGGGCCGGAAACCTGATCCAGGGGGTTTTCGATAGGATCGTAGGGGTAGATAGGCATTTTGTGGAGCTGGGTACTGGGAGAGTGATGTACAACTTTGGGAGTTCTGTAGAGAGAAGTGGCATTGGGGAGGATCATCTGGTGTATAAGGATATCCACAGGGACGATGTCGAGGCTAGAAGTGTTGATCGGGAAAGCCCGTTGGATCATCTTTTCTGTTTCTCTTTCTTCCACCCAAGCTTACTGGGATGTTCTGAATGTTTTTCGAACAACTCATGATTTTGCCTGACTTGATTCCCTCTTCTACTAGCTCCCCCATTTTTAACATATCATTGAAAGGCTTCCCCAGGGCCGGGATCAAATGACTGAAGTAGGTGGGACCCTGAGCTTGTAGGAAAAGCTCAACCATCTCTTCTTCACCAATCAGGGTATTGACTCGAGCAGCCTGCTCCCTCCATTTGAGCCCAAACTCTCTAAAGCTTTCCTCCGGCTTCTTTTCCATTTTAGATAGGGAGGAGAGGTCTGGGGTGACACCCGATCTGTATTGAAAGTATCGAACAAAATCTTGAACCATGTCACCCAATGTAGGCCACTTACCAATATCTTGGCGATTATGCCATTCCAACGCTACCCCAGTCAGGCTCTCACTAAAGTACGCCATCAACAAATCATCTTTCTCTCCAACACTTCTCATTTTACTGCAATAATCCCTCAAATGGGCTACCGGATACCCACACCCATCATACAAGTTAAACTTTGGCACTTTAAACCTCGCAGGCAGACAAACGTCGGGGGACATAGACAATTATTTGTAAGACATGCTACCCTGGTCTCCCGTTCCTTGCTTGTTCTTTAAGGACTGTTCTATGCCTTTCAGCCTCCTGGGTATCCCATCTCGCCCTTTTATTCCTGTGAACTCTTCATTTACAACATGAGGCTCATCCCTTAGGCCCTGTTTGTATGAGTAGGGAACCTTGTGGGAAACCTCTGAGGAGTAATGTTGGGCATCATGAGCTTGGAGATAAGCGGGTGGATCTGGAGAGTATGGAGGATCATCTGACATTGTGTCCGGAGTTTGGGTAAGGGCAGCATCTAGGAAGCTAGGTGGTGGCGGGGCGGCACCTTCCCAGTCATCCAAGCCTGATACATGTCATCCATGTGTTGTTTTAACATCTTTACCTCTTCAACCAACCCATTGTCCTGTTCAACCAACTGCTTTCGAGCGCCGGTATCAACCAACTCAGTTCTGTTGTTGTCTGCCATTGCCTTTGACTTTATGTTGTAGAGAAGAGTTACCACTTTAAAACCACAAACCAACCACCCTTCTGTTATGAATATAACAAAATGAAGCCATCACGTTAGCATTAGAGAATTTAACATAATTTAATCTCACTTTATGTGCAATGCACCTAGCCACAGTTATTGGTTCTAAAATGACTTCGAGGGTACAAAGGTCAGTTGGCATCATCCCAATTTGTTCATTTCAACCTCTCTTTTCTTTGCTTTTCTAGCATTTGCTGGCTTGCCAATGGGTCATGATTTCTCTTTTTTTTAATCATCACCCTTTCTTTCTCTCATATCTCACATCCCACAATTTCACCTCTTTTTTTCTTTTCTTTTTTTTTCCTTTTTCTTTTTTTTCTTTTAATTGTAATAATAAAAAAATGATTCGATCGAACCCTATGTAGTTTGCCTACATATCATGACCCTGCATGAATCAGATCTTTTCGTAGTTCTGGGAGATCGAGAGTAAAGCACATAAACTAACGTTTTCTTTTTCATTTTCTTCTTCCTTTTTTCTTTTTACCTTAGTGACTAATCCGATGAGAAAAGAGAAATAAAAGAGGCAAATCTTTTTATTTTGAATTTTCTAGACTGAATGCTCTATAATCTATTCTAAACTCAAGCTTAATGAGCATGTTTTTTCTTTTCTTTTTTTAAACAAATACTCTATTAAGGAAAATCCTAGAAGAGAAAAACCCCTTTTTCATTTTTTTATGAAGAAAATCTAAAGAACAAACCACAGAAAAGTAATTGAATTTTCATTTGATATCCTGGCGCAAGATTTTGAAACAAGCAATAAACAAAATAAAATAAAATATTTTTGGATTTCAATTTTGATTGCTTAAAGGAAAAATTCTAATGATAGACAAAAGACAAAGTATGTTTTTTTTATGTACAATATCCTAAAGTTCTAATAAAAATAAAAGAATTTTTTTTCAAGTCATTTTTTTATCAATTTCCAAAGAAAAACCTCAACAGAAAATCTTTTTGGATTTTTGGATTTAATATCTTAAAAGAAAACTTTTAAAGAGGTACTAAAGAAAATTCTCTTTTTTTTTTTGAAAAAGCAATTTTTATTTTGATATTAATTGCCTAAAGGAAAAACAACCTCAAAGGAAATTTTTTTCATTTATAGAATTAGTATTCTAAAGAAAACTTATAACGAAAATATAAAAACGCAAAATTTTCTTCTTTTTTTTTTTGACTTGTAACATATTTCCAAATACCAAATAAGGAATACAATAACAAAAGACTAGGCGAACTTAACTAGACTATTACAAACTCTAACATCACCCAAAAGACCGAATACTACTATACATGACTAGAAAGTAAAATATGAACAATTGACTCAAAAATATAAAATGACTCCTCGAGCAACTTCTGAATGCAGTGATCCTGGGGTATCTGTCATGCCCAAACTCCGGTAAGTAAATTCACACCTGTATAAGAAAACTTAAACCAACACTATGTGAGACAATAACATTCCCAACTAGACACATACAAGACATGGTTGCGGTTATTTTTGCAAAATGACTTATTTGACCAAAAAGTGGCTAGAAGTGCAAAATTTGGCTAAAACCCCGCAAAGCCAAGAACCTAAGATTTACTAGGAAGACCGGACCCTATGTGGGATGCCTACGTATCACGTCCCAAAAGACGAGAATCAGGTATGCGTAGTTCGGGCAAATTGGATACGGGCGAGAATAATAAAAACAACTGACATATAGAAAACACATTTTTTCTTTTTTTTCGAGAAATGATGAAACATATAAAATCTTTTTGGATTTTCTTTTCTTTTTTTTCGATTTTTTTTATTTTTGACAAATGATAAGAAGTGCAATTTTTTTTTGAAGTTTCCATGCTCTTTTTTCTTAATAAAATGTAACAAAAATATAATTGGGCCCTACTCGCTTCATCCTCACACTTCAGCCTCTCTTTTTTCTCTTTTTGTTTCCTCTTTTTTTTTCATTCGCCCTCAATTATCATTGGTCCACCAAATGACCCTTTTACCCTTGAAGAAATGCAACATGTAGCACATAGGATGCATCAAGATGGTTTGTTATTTTGGGTACACCTGTCCTAGACGGACCCAACCCCTGTATTGAGTCCCCTAAGTCAAATACACGTGATGCAGACAAATATTCCTACTAGGGATCCGGCATGAGGCTGTGTTTTTCTAAGTTTAAAAACCTGGGTTTATTTGTTCTAGACCTGGCTTACCTGAGCGGATAGCTCGAGCCGAGGGGGGCAGCGTACCGGGAATATAGAAGCTTCACCGGCTTTGCAACTTGTCCGAACCTCGTTCGAATATGACTCTAACAAAAAAGAAGTCACACAAAGTGCACATTTCTTCATGATTTAGAAGACTCAGAGAGAAGAGGGATTTCGCAACAGTTTATATACAGTTCACGGAATATCAAAGCGGTAAAAGCAATCAATTAGCACATTAGGCCCAAATCATGTAACAAATTCAGATAATGGATAAAGCCAACTATAACAATTATTCTAAGCTCGAATTCTTGAACCCTGAACCAGAGATTCTGGGTTCGATCCCCAGCAGAGTTACCAGAGCTGTCACACCTCCTTTTTCCTACACCCCCGGAGAAGGGTAGTATTTAAGGGAGTTTTTTTCAATTAAAGTGACAATCAAACCGGGATTATTTTATTAAAATTCAGAGTCGCCACTTGGGATAATTTTATGGTGTCCCAAGTTACCGGTTCAAATCCCGAATCGAGGAAAATATTGACTCTGTTTAACAGTCCGCGCACCAGAAATCCAGGTAAGGAATTCTGTTAACCCGGGAAAAGGTGTTAGGCATTCCCGGATTTCGTGGTTCTAGCACGGTCGCTCAACTGTTGTATTCAGCTTAATTATCTAATTTTAATACATGTTTTAGCCTATGGTTTGATTTTAACTTTATAACCTCTTTTATTTAATTATTTTCAGGAAGATTGCAACGCTATTAAAACACGTCTTGGACCACGTCACATAAATGCACCCGCGGTCTTTGACATATTTTAACATTCTTGTTGAGATTTGGATTTGTCACATAAATGCGCACCTGAATTTCTTATCCACCATCTTCTATCACTTAATTCGACAAAGCATCTAACATTCAACATTCGTAATTGGTCATCCCACGTATACAACAAATTGATTTATCAACAAGAATCTGAGCAACTCCTTAATCTAATAATCTAGTGATAAGCAAACAAGACTTGACGATATAAACTTAAAAAAAGATAACAAATATATTACTACTACTTACACGGCAAGAAGTTAAAGCGAGAAAACAAAACTGATGCAACAAAAATGTATCAAGAATACTCACAGATAAACCACAAAGAAATATGTCACGATTTGCTCTTCGGCTAATAAGAACAAACTCTGATTTGTTTACAGCAACGTTGAGTTTCAACAGCTCGAACTCGACGAAAAAAATGGATAGCGATAACCATAGACCGGAACCAATCGTACGGCAACCTCCACATGACTCAAACTCACAAATGACTCCAGACTTCAGTTAAACATCCATGTTTCGGAAACTAAGAATCAAATCGAGGACGAGGAAGACGAAACATTTTTTTGTACTATTTTTCGACTTTCTAAATGACAAACCTGACTTACGCTCGTTCCCTCGCTCTGTTCGTGTGAGTGACTGTATGTGCGCTCGATCTGATGGGGTTTACTGGTTTTCTAACGAGTTCTGTGATGAGGGAACGACTGGTTTGCCGGCGATTGTGACGGCGTGAAAGAGTGGAGGAGTTCCGGCTTTTTTATCTGGTGTGGCTAGATCTCTTTGGTCTTAAGGTGCTAGGGTTGGTCTTATGTCTTCACGAGGAAGATGAAGATCTTCAGCCTTTCCTTTTTCGAAAAATGGCGCCTGGATTTCCTTGGTTCAAAAATGGCTGAAGATATCGTTGGGGTTCCGATGGAGAAGACGACCAGTGGAAGGGTCCTGCGTTGTGAAAAAGCTTCGCAGCTTTTCTTCCTTTCAGCGTTCTCTTTTCGGGTGGGTGGCTAATTTCCGGCGAGCCTTGGTGGTGGCCGGAGTGGTCGAAGGAGATTATATCAGGGATCGTTTGTGTATCTAGGTTCAGTCCAAAAATCCAAGAGAAACAACTGACTTCTCACCCTGTTCGTTTCTGATGTCTTCTTTCTTCGTTCTTCATGAAGAAGAAAAAGAAGTTCAGGGGGTCGTTTGTGTATCTAGGTTCAGTCCAAAAATCCAAGAGAAACAACTGACTTCTCACCCTGTTCGGTTCTGATGTCTTCTTTCTTCGTTCTTCTTGAAGAAGAAGAAGTTCAGGGGGTCGTTTGGGTATGGGGTGGTTCGAAGAAGACGATGACGGGGGGGTCGTTCCTTGCGCAGCTTTTTCAGCTTTTTTGTTGTTCTCCTCCTAGATTTTTGCGTTAGGTCCTTCTTATATTGTAGAGTCTAGGTCTAGATAGTTGTAGGGTTTTTAGGTTAAGGGGTATGGGCCTAGGAATTCTGGGCTTGGGAATTATGGGTTAGGTCCAAAATTAGGTCTAAAAATGGGTTGCTAGAGCCCAAGCTTTATTCTTTGCGTGCGAACGAGATTAAAAATACGGTCTCATTTATTAATTAATCCTACTATTCAAATAATTACTAAAATAAGACTAACCATTAAAACAAACCTATTTTTGATATTTTCAAATATCATATTAAAATAAAAATACGATACTATTTTTGTATATATATATTTTTTAGATTAAAAATGACTACAAAATATTAATAAACCTATTTTTGTGATTTTTGTTTTCTTGTAATAAAATAAAGTAAAAGAGTCAAAATTACTTAAAATATCTATATTATGCCTGAATTAAATATTTACGCGCTAAAATGTGAAAAATCTTGGGGAGGATCAAAAATCACATGTCTACACTAGGTTTCTTATCTTAGGAGAAAGATTCATCAGACTAAGACATTTATCCTAGGAGAAAATTCATCGGACTAGGTTTTCTATCTTAGGATAAAGATTCATCAGACTAAGAGTTCTAGCCTAGGAGAAAGTTCATCAGACTAGGTCTTCTATCTTAGGAGAAAGATTCATCAGACTAAGATTTTGATCCTGGGAGAAAATTTATCAGACTAGGTCTTCTATCTTAGGAGACAGAATCATCAGACTAAGATTTTGATCTTAGGAGAAAGTTCATCAGACTAGGTCTTCTATCTTAGGAGAAAGATTCATCAGACTAAGATTTTTATCCTATGAGAAAGATTAATCAGACTAAGATTTCTATCCTAGGAGAAAGTTCATCAAACTAGGTCTTTTTTTATGGTATCTTAGGAGAAAGATTCATCATACTAAGATTTTTATCCTAGGAGAAAGATCATCAGACTAGGTTTCCTATCTTAGGAGAAAAATTCATCAGACTAAGATTTTGATCCTAGGAGAAAGATTCATCAGACCAGGTTTTCTTTTTTGTCATCTTAGGAGAAAGATTCATCATACTAAGATTTATATCCTAGGAGAAAATTCATCAGACTAGGTTTTCTATCTTAGGAGAAAGATTCATCAGACTAATATTTTGATCCTAGGAGAAAGTTCATCAGACTAGGTCCTATCTTAGGAGAAAGATTCATCAGACTAAGATTTTGATCCTAGGAGAAAGTTCATCAGACTAGGTCTCTTTTTTGGAATCTTAGGAGAAAGGTTCACCAGACTAAGATTTGATCCTAGGAGAAAGTTCATCAGCCTAGGTTTTCTTATCTTAGGAGAGAGATTCATCAGACTAAGACATTTATCCTATGAGAAAAATTTATCAGACTAAGTTTTCTTATCTTAGGAGAAAAATTCATCAGACTAAGATTTTTATTGGGAAGAAAATCCATCAGACTAGGACTTTTTATATTAGGAGGAAAAATGTGAAGATCAATGACAAGATTTTATGCACAACAGCAAGACAAATAAAGGCAAAGATTTGAGAAACTTCCCTTTGCCGGCTCTTCCCTTCTTTTATTTTTCTTTCTTTTCTTGTTTTTCTCTTCTTTTTTGTTTGAACCACTTTCCTTGCACTGCTTTGTTCCTGTTTCACACAAAGAAAAATTTGTCAGTTTTGAAAATGGTGGTCAGCTTGTAGCCTTGAGTCTTGGGCAGCTTTGCTTCTGCTCAATCAGCTTGAGTCAGTTTTAACAGACTTTTGCTATGCATCAACCCTGATTGTTTCACACCCAGTACCATTTGTATTTATGGATCAATCAGCCTTATCCCAACTAGAGATCTTTGCTTAGATGCTTTTGAGCAATTGGTCTGTCAGAGAGAATCACAAGTTATCTTTGCTTGTGTCAAGTAGGCTGACAAGAGTCTTTTGGGGGAGCCTTTGCATGAATCCTCAAGGTATATTGACAGTAACAACTAAGTGTGCTGGCCAAATTTACTTTATGCAACTGAAACGCTGGTAGCAGATTTGAAATCTTTTCTTGCTTGTTTTGACAAGGATGACTCAGAGTGAAAGACAGAATGATGCAAAGAAACAAGTATTAACAAGAAATGCCCCTATCAGAAGGACAGAAGGAAGAAATTTTTTATTATTTTTTTTTCTTTTTTTTCAATAACTAGCATTAATGATCATGACATGCATTTTGGACTTAACAGCCGATCTATCAAACTAACCAAATCTTCCCTTTTACCATTCTTATGACTTTGAAGTCGGGCTTGTTCGTGCTAATTCTTTGCATCAACTTCACGACTCACTTTCTATTAGTGGTGCCCCGAGGGATTTTCACCAACAAGCCTCTCTCATTTATTTATCTCTACTTATCGTCGCCTTACTGTGCCCGTGAGGGTTTTCACTGGTAAGACTCTCTCATTTCTTCTTTCTTTTTTTTTTGTTGCTTTGCTTCCTTGTGTGAGAAATTGTCAGTGCTCTATGTCGTGTGACGACCGTTGCAAATTGCATGCTTCTCTTGTCATTCTTGAAGGCATATCATGAGGTCTTATTTGGAAGGTTTTCGGAGAGGGTTGGAAAAAAGGGTCGGCATGAAGGCTCAAAGTAGACTCAATATGATGGGTTGTACACTTACAACTCTTAGAATCGACTCTTTTAAAAACTAAAACAAACTCATGCCCCAATTTTACATACTGAATTTTTTTCTTCTTATTTTTTCCTTTTCTTTTTCCTTTTTTTTGAATTCTTATTTGGGTTAGATCGAACCATGAGGCTACCTACCTATTCCTTTTTTAAAGGAATCAGGTCAAACGTAGTTCAAATATCTGACCTAACTATAATTTTCTTTTTGTTCCTATGTCTTTTTTACTTTTCTTTTCTTTTCTTTCTTTTCTTTCTTTTTCTTTTTTTGTTTGCCCCAGCTTCTATCTTCTGAGGGCATGGACCTTCGACAGTTCTTTTCTTCTTTTTTTTCACTTGAACTTTCAAAGAGCTGCCCCAGTTTGTACTCTTGGGGCATGGACCTTTATTGTTATTATTTTGTTTTTCATTTTTTTTACTCTAAATCTGATTCCAAAAGAGGGCGGTCAAAGAAAATAACACAGGCTCAAAAGAGATAACAAAGGGTATAAAGTATTTGGGTAGTAGAAAAAGGGTCTCCCAGCCTCGAGAACGCCAAACATAGTATCCCTTAGTGATCACATCATTGATGAACATGCCTGTATTCTTGGGTATTTTTCAGTGTAAAGTTGTATGAGCAATACTTTCCTCGCTGTGAATGACCCTTGTCATTTTGGGTGACTTTTCTTGGATTTTGTATTGATGTAGAAGATGCATTTTGCCACCAACTGATCCATTTTAAGTTGTCTGGAATACACCTTCTATTGAAAAACACTTTCTAACTCTTAGTGCTAAACAGACTTCAACCCGTCCGATTATCCTTAAGCCTGATCTTCTCAAATGATTCAAAAGGTAGAGATCCTTAACTTCCATGAGCATGACTTCTTTGGTTCCATGTAAACTTGGCTCATGCTCATTTTTCAATGTTTCATGTCTTTATTCATCTTCAAAAGTGTCTTTTTTTTTCTATCCAATTCAAGACTAAATCAGTTTTCTAATATCTGGCCAAAAATTTCGCATGCATATCATGTCACTAAAACTAGCGTGAAAAGAACTATGCACAAAATGGACACAAAATGACTGACTGGTTTTTATTGAATAAAGGATATCAGGGTCCGATAACACAAAAGAAGAAGAAAAAATGACAAAATAAGCTACCATGGCTAAAAGAGGAGTGATTTTCCAGTTACTAAGCAACATCTTAGCCACGCATTCGCACATCAGCATTACTACGGCATTTAACCATTTTGGTTGCTTTGGATTCAACACTCAAATTTTGACGATCATCCCGAGCAGCCCACGTCCTATTGCTTAAATCTAGTAAAGTCAATCCCACATTTGCCCCTATTTTTTTATTTTTCACCGCCAACTTGCCTGCTTGCCTTTTCGCGACCTTGGATCAACAACAATGGTGCTTGTTCCATCGGTTGAGAATATACTTTTATTTCCGAGAGATCTTGGATGGTTTTTGTGACTTGCCGTTGCAAACTAACAAACCGACCACCTTTAACTAGCTTTTACTTCAAAAACATCAAACATGTTAGAATAAACACTTTTTTTTTCTTTCCTTCTTTTTTTTGTGTTTTTTCCTTTTTTTGTATTTTTTTGTTTTTAACCATTCGATCGAACCTGATGTGGGCTGCCTACATATCATGTGGGAACATGAATCAGATCTTGCGTAGTTCGGGAAGATTAGGAATAAAGTAAATAAACTAACTCTTTTTTTGGATTTTGGACTTTTTTCGAAAGAAAGACTTAAAAAGAAGAAACAAAATATTTTTGGATTTCGATTTATTTTTTTGTTTCTTGTTTTTTTGAAATATTTGAAAAGAAAGACTTCTAAAAAAGAAAGGAAATATTTTTGGATTTTTTGAAATTTTATTTTGAATTTATGAAAGAAATGATTCTAAAGAAAAAGAAAATATTTTTGAATCTTGAATTTTCTTTTCAATTTTTGAAAGAAGAATGAAAATATTATTGGATTTTGAGAAGAAATTAAAAGAAAATATTTTTGTATATATTTTTAAAAATTAGGGTCTAAAAGAAAGACTTTCTAAAGAAGCAAGTAATGAAAATATTTTTGGATTTTTTAAAAATTATGGGCCGGAACCGATGAGGTTTGCCTACGTATCTCACATCCGGTGAGAATCAGACCTACGTAGTTCGCCAGTTTTGACATATTTGAAAGAGATACATTATTGACTCATTTTGAAATGACTATTTTCCTTGACTTTTTCTTCTTTTTTTTTTGAAAATTTTGGCAGAGTTTTAGGATATTTCAAATACCGAGGATTTTCAGAACCGGGTGAATTCTCTATCCTACCTCACTCTTGGTTTTTCTCTTGATTTTCTTTTCCTAGTCGACCAACATGCAAACTGAAACAAATAAATGTACACATAGCACGTAAGATGCATCAAGATGGTCTTTTATTTTGGGTACACCTATCATAGACGGACCCAACCCCTGTGTTGAGTCTCCAAGGTCAAATGCACGTGATGCAAACAGATATTGCTACTAGGGATCCGGCATGAAGCTATGTTATTCTAGGTTTAACCTGGGGTTGTGTTCTGGACCTGGCTTACCCAAGCGGACAACTCGAGCCGAGGTGGGGGCAACGTACCGGGAGCACGAAAGTCTACCCGGCCTTGTTACTGGCCCAACCTCGTTCTATTTGGTATAACTTCTAACAGAAAAGTGGGTCACGCGAACGTGTGCACCATTTTTTAGAAGACTCAGATGGGAAGCGTAAGAAGACAATTTAATACAATTCAAATAATATCAAAGTGGTAAATAAGCGGCAATTAGCACATTAGGTCCACAAATACAGTAATATCAACAAACAATAAAGTCAAGCATAGATCATATTAACAAGCTCGAATTCTTGAACCCTGAACCAGAAGTTCGGGATTCTGATCCCCAGCAGAGTCGCCAGAGCTGTCACACCTCCTTTTTTACCACTCGAGAGGGAGTACTAAGGGAGTTTTTTTCAATTTAAGTGATAATCGAAACGGGATTGTTTATATTAAATTCAGAGTCGACACTTGGAATAATTTATGGTGTCCTAAGTTACTGGTTTAAAATCTGAATCGAGGAAGTTTGACTCTAATTTATGGACTGCGAACACAAAAAACTGGATAAGGAATTCTGTTAACCCGGGAAAAGGTGTTAGGCATTCCCGGATTTCATGATTTTAGCACGGTCGCTTTAATCATACTTGGCTCAATTAAATTGTCCAATTACTTATTTTAGAACCTATGTGCATTTACCTCTTTTATTCAAAAATTATCTTAAAATAGGTCACGCGTACGTGTATCCATTTGTTTGGCGCGTCAAAAATCATGTCACGCGAACGTGTCCACAATTAATAACCCTTTTATTATTATTAAGAAAATTTAGCCGAAGTTGCGTGAACACATACCTCAATTTATTTTGAAAATCGTAATTATGTCACGCGAACGTGTACACAATCACGATGATAGATTAAAAGCGCGCCTAAAAGTATACTAGTGGTGATCATTATTCTTATTATATTTTTGGGGTTCATTAGGCCAAAACATCAATGCATATAGTTTGCTAAAGATAGATGTAAACTTCATATTTCCATGAATTTCCAGCAAAGTAATCGTATTCACCATAAAGGAACTTAGCGAATTATTAACATTATGCTAGAAGTTTGGCCAAACCAACCCAACTCCTAGCTCATATACTACTATCCCTCTATTATTAACTGCTTAAAAAAGAATCATTCACTTAAATTCTATGATTAATCTAAAGAGCACAATTAAACTATCATAAACAATAAGGAGCAAAAAGACGGTGGATCAACATATATAACACTCACAAATTGAGACAAACACGAGATTTTGTAATATCGACAGTAAACAACGGAAAAGGATGGACCTTGATTTGATGAAAATTTCCCGACGGCTATAGTAATGGAAGCTCCAAAACAGTGAATCTTGAGCAAGCTATAAAACAGACACACGAACCGGAATTAGAACCTCGAACGGCGCCCCGAATCAGCAGCTAACATAAAACTTTGATCCTCGACGGATCCCCGAATTGAACACGAACTCAGTTTTTCCACATTTTTTTCTCATAGACGATTCTACTCAATTTGTTATGAATTCAAGCATTTGGACAGTTCTTTTATTTATTTTTACAATAGAAGCAACTTTGGATTCATCTTCCTCCCACCAACATCAAATAAAGATTTTCTATATTGAAGAAGAACCCGAACACATGAATATAGAAACAAGAACGCATAGACAAAATTAATCATATACTTAGCTTCTTATAAAATAAGACGTTGCACCCAATTATCCAGATCACTCCAAAATTAATAAAACCATTCAAGTGGAGGAATTGAAATATGACCCATAGCTAAGAAAGATGGCGAGAAGGGACTTCTAACAAGGGAAATGAACTGGGGTGAGAAGAAGGTCGTAGGTTTGTGATGTTTTGGGGGGGGGGGGTCCGCCATTCTATCTCTTTTTCTTGGGATCAACGAATTGATTTTCTTTTTAGCAAAATGAGGTATGTCCTCTTTTTGCTCTTGGAATTTGGAATTGAAAGATTCTCTTCTCTTTTTTGGAATTTTGGGTCTAACCAAGAAGAAAGGAAACGGCCGAAGGGAGTCGTAAATTACGTCTTAGCTCCCCTTGATTTTAGGAGTTAAGTGTTATTTTATAGGGGGTAGGAATTAGGTTAGGTCAAATGGGGAATGGGTATGGGCCTAATATTTTGGGGTATCCGAAAATGGGCCTCTTCAATTAAGACCAAACAAAATTAGCCCCAAATTTCATACTCTTTTTTCTAAAACAAGACCAAAAATACTACACCATTTACTAATTAATTCTATTTAAGTAAAATAACTATTAAAATAACACTAACCGTTAAAACAAACCTATTTTTTGGTATTTTTCAAATATCATACTAAAAGGTAAAAATGAAATTAGATTAAAATCATTGCAAAAATTAAAATAATATTCCTAAAAACAAAGTGGAACTATTTTGTATTTTTTTTTTAGAATTTTATGTAAAGTAGATAGATTAAAAGTAACTAGATAAAAATATTAATTAGCTAAATAAGAGAAAATATTTTTGTAATTTTCATTTTTGTGATAAAATAAAGTAAGAAGAGCGATACTAAACCTAAACTAATTATTTACGCTAAAATATGTAAAATCTTGGGAAGGGTCAAAAATTACTTGTCTACAGCCGCGTTCGCGGGGAGTTGTGAAGCTAAAGGTTCGTGTTCGCGTGCATTTGGTCGCGTTCGCGATGAGGGGAAAATGGTCAACTTAAGTTTTTGCTTCGCGAACGCGAGGCGTTGACCGTGTTCGCGAAGGAGGTTTTTGAATAGCTGGGCAGAATGATTTAAAAGGCCATATCCGCGATTTTAAGCCTAAGTTCCACCATTTTTTAGCGATTTTAGAGCTTTTTGAAGAGGATTGAAGAGGAAATCAAGGGGGAACACTTGGAGGTAAGATTTATGGACTTAATACTCAATCCTAATGTGTTTTCTACCTAATTAATCATGAAATTTATGGAATTTAAGCCTAAATATTGAAAAATTAGGGCTTGTAATTGGAGACCTAAAATTAGGGATTTGAGGGATCATTTGTGGTTGGATTTTGATACTTTTGATATAAATGAACTCGGGGAGTGATAAGGAGTCTATTGATGTAATTTTTATCGGATTCCGAGACGTGGGCCCGAGGGTCGGGTTTGGCCAATTTCGGGATTTATGTTGTAATTTGATTTCTTTCGAGTGGGCTTTGTTCCCTTAGCATATTTTGATGGTTTTGCACTGATTTTGGTTAGATTTGGAGCATTCGGAGGCCGATTCGAGAGGCAAGGGCATCGCGGCTAGAGTTTGGACCGGATAGAGGTGAGTAATGATTGTAAATGTTGTCCTGAGGGTATGAAACCCTAGATTTCACATCGTTGTGCTATATTGAGGTGACGCACATGCTAGATGATGAGCGTGAGGTTGTGCATCGCTAGGGATTGTGACTTAGTCCATCCGGTATGACTGTTTAACAGCGTATTTGATTGAAAACTGTTTGCTATCATCATGTTTTGGGCTGAATGCCATATTTGGGCCTCGTGCCAACTGTTTGGACCCTTAGGGGATTTTTACTGCTCTTTCCTCACTATTTTGATTTTATATCTGTACTCGGTCATGCTATATTCTACTGTTTTCATAACTCAACCATGTTTACTCTATTTTAACACTTTAAATGATATTTTGGGCTAATCATCATATTTTACTGTGCCCGAGTGGCTTTTTGAGATTTCTGACTGAGTAGGGTCGAGGGCATGTGTCATGAGGATTATTATGGGATCGGGCTGCACGCCGCAGCAGTGTTGTACTAATTATGATTATGAGGCCGAGGGCCTGAGTTGTACGCTACAAAGTGGCTTGATATAAGGCCGAGTGCCTATTTAATTATGTCACGAGATGACTTGATATTGCGCTTGGGCCGTAAGGGGCCCCTCCCGGAGTTTGTACTCCCCCAGTGAGCGTGGGTACCCAGTATGATATGTGATATAGCCCGAGGGGCTGATGTTGTTCCATGTTATTGCCCGAGGGGCTGATTTCTATGATATTATGTCCAAGGGGCTGATTTTATGTGTTTATCTTTTCTCGCTGCTTTTCATTCACTTGTTTAACTGTTAAAAGATGTTTTAAAGAGGTTTTTACTGAACTGAGGTGTTTTTACAAGTTTTCATTGTTCTATTGCATTGTATTGATTTCATACTGCCTCTTTGTAGCATTTCGCTGTGTTTTACGTGTTTTCTTATCGCTCAGCTGTCTTTACTTTTATTACTCACTGAGTTGGCGTACTCACATTACTCCCTACACCCTGTGTGCAGATACAGGAGCCTTGGGTCCTGCTAGCAAGGGATGATTGCTTCCAGCGGGCTAATCAGAGTTCACTAGGTAGCTGCTCGGCGTTCGCAGCCCTGTGTTTCTCCCTCCTATCTTTATTTTCCCTTGTACCGGATTCTGTTATAGATTGTGTAGTCCTTTTCCATACTCTTAGACTTATGATTAGATACTCATGACTGGTGACACCCCGATGTCGGGCTGTGTTTATTTTCGCGTTGTTCTATTTTACTTTATATTGGGATTTATCATCTGTTAATGTTTTAAACTGAATTATTATAACTGCTAAAAATGGATTGGGAGTTTGTGTCGGCTGGTCTTGTTTCACGATAGGCGCCATCACGACCGGGTTCGGGTTTAAGATCGTGACACATACTCTAATTTACCAACTAACCAAGAGACCATGTCAGCAGAAGCAATCATATCCGAGTGTGCCACCAGAAGAACAAAGTTTGTAACTTCTATCCTGACCTTACACAGAGATGATTAAACAACTTGCAAAAGTTAAGCCAAAAGACTATACTATCCTTCTCCCAAAACCAATATGCTAGGACATAGGCTTATCAAAAAATAAGCTGACAAGAAGTAACTGAAAATGATCAACCACACGAGGAAACAAACACAGCAGCAAAGATTTTACACCTAGCTCGCACCCGCCAGCAGTAGACAAAGCAATTGCAACTCCAGACTAGTAAGCAAGGTCTCACTTCTGATAGGGATGAAACCGTCTGCTTGCAGCACCACCATTCTCATATGCTTTGGCACCTCCGGTGCTACCACCAACACCATATCCTTTAGCATTGCCAGATACAGAGCCTTTAGCCCCACCATACCAGCTACTATCACCGCCTGTATATCCTCTACTGCCAGCATACCCAGTGGTACCACCATAGCTACAAGGAGCCACATAGCTAGTGCCTCCGGATACACCTGCCCTATACATAGGTCCACTAAACCCAAAACCATAACCATATCCACCATACCCAGAGTAAAATCTTGCAACACCTCCATCATAACTTCCTCCAATGTTTCCATAACCACAATAGCCACCACCACCACCACCATGTCCGCCATATCCACCATACCCTCTACCCATCGTTCCGCCATATCCACCACCAAACCCTCCTTCAGACCCACCGAAGCCAATGTATGATTTCGAACCACTCCCACCATGATGCTGCCTGCTCCCGTTTGCATATTCAGCACCAGCTCTTTTTGGCTCAGCCCTCTTAATTTCAGCCTGAAGATGTCAAAATGTCAAAGAGCTGTATATATTTCATTTCACACAAGTACCATAGAGATAATTAATCATGATTAATACAGAGTCAACGTGACTTACTTGTTTGCCACAGATTTCATGCATACGACCATTGTTTAAAACTTTTTCAATGGCATGTTCACTATCAAAAGTCACGAAGCCAAAGCCTCGGGACCGACCAGTCTCGCGGTCCAGCATGATTTGGTGCTCCAGAACATAGCCATAAGAATAAAAATATTCCTTCAACTCATCTGCAATGAATCACTGGATTAAAACATCTATTCTAGATCATGGACAATAAGAACTCGTATTGAATTTTACCTTCGGTTAAAGATAATGGAAGACCGCCGACAAAAAATTTCTTTGTTTTTGGAGCTCCTTTAACTTGCATGTCCTCCTTAGGTACTGTCCTTTTCACTTCCACCTGATCCAATAATCCTAGTAGATTTACTAAATACATACTTCCAAACTAAGTTGCTTCGACATGGCAGTTTAGGTGCCGCACCCGTGTCGATACGACACTAGTATAGGTGTGGGTATGGGTTCCGTACCGGATCTGGCCAAATAATTTTGGGTACTTTGACCACAACGGGCGAAAAATTCGAGACGAGATACAATTTGGTTCCCGAAGTCTGAACCAAAATTAGGGTAAATTTGAAGAAAATAACATACATTATCTAAGAAATCAATTCTTTGCTTATCTACAACTTGAGAATTAAAAAGAAATCCACACTTCACAATTTATACTTTGGTATTTCACAAAAATTCTCATAATTTAGAGACATTTTTTATATTTTTAATTTTTTTGAATTATTTTTAGCCGGATCCCCGCACCCGTATCCGTACTAGGATCCGTATCCCCGATTTTTAGAATTTACATTTCTAAGAATCCGACCTCTAGATCCGCACCCGTATTGGGTACCGTGTCCGAGCAACTTAGATTCCAAATAAACCAAAGAAAACATGACATTACAAGATACCCCTACTCAAAAATCCTACCGTTCTACCATCTATGACGTGGTCTTCCTCTAAAACCTTATTCACAACTTCTGGGTTAGCAAATGTTACAAATCCAAATCCTCGCGGCCGTCCAGAGACCTTATCCATCATTATTACACAGTCAGTTGTCTCTCCAAACCTGCTGAAATATTTCCTAAAAGATTCTGGAACAATAACATGTATAAAATAAGTATCGAGCTGAGAGTTGGATTTAAGAGTAAGAAATAAAGACAAAGCGGACACAATATACATATGTTAAACATAAACTATTTGAAAGTGCATTCTTACAACAACGCAACAGTTTTTTTAAAATCATTTGAATAAACTATAGATTCACCCAAAACCAGGCAAATACATAAGAAATGAGATAACTAACTCACGAAACTAAATTATTGTATCAGAGGCAGAGGCGGATTTAGGTTTTTTATAACATTGGTGCACCACTAAGGACATCAGAATCAGAAATTAGATTACCTTCATTGGTCTCCCAAGCAATGCCTCCAACAAAAAGCTTTCTAACAACAAGCAAAACCAGCAAAGTTACAATACTTTCGGCATGGCCTTATGCGTTTCGCCATCATCTAAACCCTAAAGATCCAAAACTAGAAGCTACAAAACTAAGTACTAAGCTACAAACTAACCCTGCAGAAGAATCATCGATTGAATGCTTTAATTCATGGCCTGCACTATTATCTCCACGGGTTTCTGAATATGGCTCTAGTGGTTGATAGTTACCATCATTTTGTTCAGCTACATCATAATCCATTTTGTTCCTATTGTTTCTCTATCTATAGATATACCTGCAAATAAATACGAGATTATTTTCGACTACAACCTATAACGTTTTCCCTGTGGTTCCACACTTTTCATCTAAACCCTAACAAAATCTTGACATGCAGTAACAGAGGCGAAGCTAGCTTATGGATTTATTAGACGGAATTGAATAGCGATGAGAGTAATTGGAGGTCGAAAGTCTTTGTAATTGCAAAAATCCTAGCAGCTTTGCGCCCTTTTTCGTATGGTGGAGATAGGAAAATTGCTGCCGCGCCAAGAGATAGAAGTGAAGGTTGCATTTAAGGGAAATATCTCGCGCTTTGGAGTAGTTGTATAGGCATTTTTCCCCTTTTGGTAAAAGTTTACTAGCATCCCACATTTTTCACACTTTAATTTTTAGGACAAATGGCCTCTTAGGCACTTAAAATTGTACCTGATTGACATGCCGGTAAATAAATTTTCAAAATTTTCACGTGAACACTTTAATTTGAGCATAAGTAAACTAATAAATACCTCTGACCGTTGACTCAATCTATATAGCATCAGTTATTCCTAGTCAGTTGTTGTGCGTGTAAGTCACGCCTCGCAGAAGTGTGAATGAGCTTTATTCAATGCTCAAGGAAATAAACCCAAGCGCCCATCTATTTAGAGGGCTTCTTCTTCCTCCTTGGCCTACAAGTAGTTGCTGTAATTTTTTCAGGTGGGTTGATCCACCTCTTCTAGATCATTAAAAACAAGTGATTTCGAGACTGCTATCAAGAATTTGTGTCAATGAGCAGTGAAGGAATAGGGAAAAACAATATGTATTTGCGTTTGTTGCTGTTGTACTGCTCTTTGTAGTGTTATTCTGAGCTTATGATCTTTATATTGTATGTTTATTCTTAACAAACAATGACAATGTCAAGTATACAAATTTTTTTGTTGCAAATGAAAAGTGATGCTTTGCATTAACATCTGAACATGTATTAGACAAGTTCAAAATAATCATCTTGATTGTCAAAAGTAGACCATCAAATTTACACACTAGCATAAAGCAGTTTACTATTGTGCCTAAACCAAACCAAAACAACATTCATTAACTAAGTTCTAAATATTTCAGACTAAATCTTCCACAAAATAACCTACAAATAAGTTCTGATACTAACAGATTTAAACTTTCACAAAAAGAAACATTTCTTCAAATCATTATAGTTGAGATTGTTGAAATTGGACTGAGATTGGCTCAAGTTTGGCTGATTTGAAGAATGAGCTCCAGATTGGCTTAGGGTTGCTTGAGTTTGTCTCCTTCTAGCCTGTTGTTGAAGCTACCTTTGTGTTACTGCATTTGTTCCTTTCCACCTTAGTCCAGGTGCTTTGTATCCAAGATCAATATTAGTCTGGCTAAAATCAATTATTTGCCTAGGATCATGGGTGACTTTGTCCCTTAACCCAAACTACATTCAAATAGAAATATAATTTCAGAATTTAATATAGTAATTAGACACAACAGTTGGATAGAATTTCACATACTTACCCTCTATATGACTGTCCCTGATTCACTAAACAGTATTCCAAAACCAACAGTCTTAGGCCTTCCACCTAAAGTTCTAAGAATTTGTTGAGGAATCATTTGATCTTTCTTTTGTTGTTCCAGATTGTTGTATTCCTGATCCACCATCAACAATAGTTCAAGAATTTCTTTATGTTGCACATCTAGCTATTGCAGTAGTACCATATTGTTGTGATGCATATCCACCACCAGCAGTAGTACCAGAATGACCTCCTGATGCAGCTGTAGTAGCCTGGGCATTTGTAGTACTACTCCTAGCACCAACAGTTGAATTTTGCCCTTTCTAAAACATTCAGAATATAAAAAATACAGGAAAAGACTAAAAAACACTTAAAGCATAAGGAGTATTTATTTATTACTATGATCTCACATCCTTTCTTGTTATGCCCTACTGTCTTGCAATGAGAATATGTCATTAGTGTCCCCTTCCTTGATCTCTTACCAAATTTCTTTATAGGTTCATCTTGAGTCTTCCTTCTATGTTTCTTAGGTATACCAGGCATCTTAGTAATTACATGAGGCTCAACTTTGGGGTTCTGAGTTAGAGGCCACATATTCCATGTTGGTTATAGGTTGAATATAATAATTGAATGCCTTGAGGTATGTTTCCTTCTTATACAAGTGCTCAACATAGTCAACAGTGTTATACCTTTTAAATAATATTACACAAAGTGTATGGGAGAGGGGTATGCCTTCCAGCTACCACATTCTACACGAGCACTCGTTCTTTTCAAAATCAACTATGTATTTGTAAATTCCGTCTTGGATATTAGATCCAGTGTCCCCATTCCATTTATATTCATGTTTGGTGACTCTTACAGATTTATCTTCAATGTACCCTATTGCCATATGAGATATATCAGAATTCCGCTTTATAGCAAATTCTCTCATACTGGTCATCATCCCTATTACCTTCACTCAGATCTCTTCCAAAATGGTTATGATTGACTTGTGCCTAGAAGTAAGTATCCAACTATTGAAAGTCTCACACATGTTGTTCTCCACAACATCATACTTACTACAGTTTTTAAAAAAGGCCATGTACCATGATTGTTTGGGATATCTAAGCAAGTTTTTCTATTATCTTATTGCCACCAAATTATACCAACTCATTTAGTTTAACCTTCAGAAATGCTTCAAATGAAGCTCTTGCACAACCCCAAAGTTTCTTCCTTCTTTCCTCGGCACTCTAGGTTTTCTTCCAGTTTCTCCATATGCGCCTTGCACATATTCTATGCTCATCATCTGGCATCAATTCAGATACAGCTTGAACAAGTCCCTTGATCAATAAAAATACGTTGTTAGAGTTCATATAATGCAAGCTTAAGTATTAAAGTAAAAAAATGAGATTAAAATAATACACATACCTTTTGCATATTAGACATAATATTTAGTCCTTCACATTCAGATTTTGTCAGTTTCAAGTCTTCCATTAGATACCTAAATAAACACGACCAATTGTTCTTGGTCTCTTTCTCAACCACTGGCCAAGCAACAAGGTACATATGTTTAGTACCATCCTTAGCAATGCATGCCAATAACTCACCTTTATACACCCCTTTAAAAAATGCACCATCAAAGCCAATTATATTTCTACACCCTTCTAACCAACATATTTTCAAAGCACGTAAACAAATGTATATCCCTACAAAGATCTCTTTACCAGGTTCTATTTCTTTGGAAGTCCTCACCACAACAGTGTTGTCAGGGTTAATAGTTCTTATCATGTCAGCATAATAATAAATTCTAGCAAACTTTATTTGTAATCACCTAAATACTTACCCATTACCTTCTGTCTAGCCCTGGCACATATTGTTTTTCCTACATGCACACTATGCGTAATCCTTATCAACTCTTCCAACTTCTCGAGCTTTATGTTAGGCTGATTAATGATCTTATCTTTGTAATGTTTAACTATTCAAGCTGTGCTAGCAAGCTTGTTATGTGTGACTGGGAAGCATGAATAAACAGGGTAGTAGTTAACAATGAAGTTCTATGTGTGTCCATGTAAACTGCCTAAAATATGCCATCTATATCTACTAGAGTTCAACATGTTGACCTGAACCTATTCCTCTCATTTGGCCTCAACTTTAACTGAACACTCCTCTGTATAACATAGTCTTGTAAAGTAGATCTAAATTTTCTAACATTTTCAAAGACCATTATAGTTGAAAAATATTTTTCTTACAGTTAGGGTCAAAGTAAACCTTTCTACTGTATCTTCTTGGAAGAAGCTTCTGTACCTTATCATCTGCATCTACATCATCATTAGTACTATCCTTACTCCCTGGATCTAACCTGTCTAGGTAATGGCCATCCCATCCCAATTTGCCAGCATATTTAGCAGTCTTGTCCTTATAAATGTCTTTAAATTTAGGGTCAATGCCTACTGGGTCACTAGGTAGCTCATCTACATTAACATCACTAGAATCTCTCGTTCCAGTTCTTCTGATTTACTTTACTTTGTCTAGTAACAACAAGGTCAGTTTCTATATCACTTGTCTCTCCAACAACATCATCAACAACATCATAAAGTGACTAGTCTATATTCTCATCAGCAGAAATACCCTCATATTGAGCATCATCACTCTCATAATTACTCTCAAATTCATCACAATCTAAATCTGTGACTAGATGAAAGTTGTAGAACTCCCTTCATTCTTAGTAGACTATTCTATATCAGCGGCCCTCCCGTTACCCTTCCCCTAAGAGAAACAACCACTATTTATATTATTGGTAGGTGAGTTTGTTGCCTAGCATTAGCTCTACTTGTTTGCCTTTGTGGCACTTCACTATAGCCAACTGTTTGTTCATATGGAATATCACTGGGGACCACATCACTACTTAATATTTCATCCAATTCAATATCAACGCATGGTATATTAACAGTGTGACATAAATAAACATCAATAAAATCCCCATCACGAAGGTCTTTGAAGAATTCTAACACATCAACACCATACTTAATAAATCGAAATGCTCCCTTTTTTCTTGGCATGCAAATTTCTCCACACCTAAGTACCCCATATCATTTGTCCGTTTGTTGAATTGAATAACAAGTAGTTCATCTGTGTCATCAGTTACAATAGTAGGCCATGTTATATCATTTTCACATCTCATTAATGAGCCAACTACCAATTGTCCCTGATGGTGAAATTGTAATATCACAAAAACAACCATCCTGCCTCCCTACGCCTATGAAAATAAGATAAGATAAGTCCAAATCGGTAAAATATTCAAAATAAAAAGACAATATTGTCTAAACATGTCTTTGAAAAAAAACAAGCAAATCCGGGGAAAGAACCCTAACTTTATCACTTTAAGAGATAATTTTTTTTATATGATAAAAAGCCCTAATTTTGTAACACTATATGTCAAATCAGCCATGGAACTAACAAAGTTCAGAGAAAAAAATAAGAATCTAGTGTGTTATTCCAAAAAATTCTAATTTTAAACCCTAATAACGAAAGAATTATTGCATGCATACAAAACATATCTATCATTACCACCTTCAATAACACATTAAAACACAAGAAAATAATCAGAAATTTCATTAAAGACTACAATCGAACCTTGAATGACTTCTACGTTTCTGGTGAAGGAGAAAATAACGGTACACGAAACACCCAGATTCCTGGTTTGGGACCGATTTGAAAGAAAAATAAACACAATATGTAGATGATCTAATTGGTGGAAAATCCCATGACAATCATTCACTCCATTTGAGCAGACGATCGAAAATGTAGAGTTCTATAAGAGTGAGACGACTGAAAATAAAATTACTTTTGAGTGTTTTATGGTCTTTAGGTCAAAAAAGGAATAGCAAATAGTTGGTACTTAGTGTGTTTTCACGACTTACACGTGACATGTTTTAATTCGATATTGGTGACCGGATTGCCACGTTTGAGAAATTGTAATGCACGCGCTATGATTCAACTGTCGGATGTGTTTATTAGTTAACTTATTCTCAGGTTGAAGTGTTTATATAGGAATTTTGAAAGTTTATTTACCGGCATGACAATTGGGTGCAAGTTCAATTGGCGAGAAGGTCTTTTTGCCTATTTTTTATGTGCTAAGGCTATGTTATTTGATTGCATATAATCACCAAGTGCAAATAAGTAGTATTTATTTTTTGCCCTATTGGTCCATGTCCTGTGACTTTGCTCTGTAATTTGGTTTATAAACAAATAATCAATAATGCAGTATTATAATGCAAAAAAGTGATGCAAAAAAAATCTTGTTAAATGTTTAGCTCGATATAACATAAAATGGTATACAATGTGTACTTTTTGAAAGAACCAAAAAAAAAAAAAGTTTGCTTACTAAAGGGTTAGCTTTGTCGTGTTTTTAATCCATGTATTATTTGTGTCCGCATTCATATTCCATTTTTTATGTCACATAAAATAAAGCATAATTTTCACAAAATGTATGTATGTATTATTTATTAGGAAGACTGAAGTAATAATCAAATATTATATAAAAGAATATGGGTTTTTATGAGAAGATTAAATCTACACAAAGCTCAATCAAATGACTCCAAATTGTAATGTTAAGATTAAAATATATGTTTTGTTTATTTTTTAAAAATTCAATAGTCTTGCTAGTACATGTGTTAGAGTGAGTTAATTTTGCGAATTGTCGTTGTATTAGTGTTAAAGTTATCTTATTTATAAACCTCGGAAAATTTTGTCAGAGGAGTTCGAAAAATAAATTTCACTACCTTGAGTAAAAATTTACTCATATTTATATTAAATCAATAAACATATGATATATGTCTTTTACATACGCATTTATTACTTAACTATAATTAATTTTTATTATATAGTTTTACTAGAATATAGACTTAAATATTTTAACTAATATTATTTAAAGTAAACATCGTATATGAGTAAGTTTTCTACTATATTTTCTTATTGCTATTCTAATATTGTATGAGCAAGAGGTGCATTGAATCAAAATTCAATATAATCTTGAAAATGATTTTTCTTTTAACAAAAAATGTCTTTTTTCAACGAACATTTACTATACACAGAGTTAAAGTTTAATACGATCTTAAAAATGGAAATTTTGTTAATAGAAAAGCTTTTTTCCTTACAAACATTATGCTATACGAATTTGCATTAGTCTTATTGTCCGAGTATTTTTTCAAGAATTTCAAATATCCAATGATTAATATAGTAAAAAAAGAAAAAAGAAGGGAATATCCGATGACCCACTTGAGAGTTGAGACGCACGAGCGGGGCACCGCCCGAGGTGGCTTTATAAACTTTGGAATTTATTTATACCAATCAAAACTGCTCGCACCAAAAACCCTTACCATTTCCCTCCTTCTCCCCCCTTTGCTTCTCTCACTTCAAAACGCCTATTGAAATTATTCAATCTTTTTCCAGCTAGGGTTTCTAATCCGTCCCACTATGAGTAATTCCAATAAAGATCACTTCGACATGTCCGATCTCGGCGCTTCTCTCCCCGCCGCTGCCGCCGGTAAAATCCCTAATCTTTCCCCTAAGCCAATTCGCTTTTTAATTGATTCCTCTCTTTTTTTTGGACGAAGTAATTGATTCCTATCATTTTGTTATTGTATCTGTTGTTTGTGTATAGCTTTGAGTGCCGAAGATCGTGCTGGCTTGGTGAATGCGCTCAAGGTTACTTTTTGTTTTTTACTTTTTATTTGTTTCACATATTCTTAATTTAATACGCCCAACTGTTTTATCTTTGCCTCTTCTATGTGAAATGTGTAGAATAAGCTTCAGAATTTGGCTGGGCAGCATTCGGATATACTCGAAACTTTGACGCCACAAGTTAGGAAGCGTGTAGATGTTTTAAGAGAGCTTCAGGTGCGTTTATTCATCGCTGAGATGTTCTGGATTTTATACTTGCTTCTTCTTTTTCAAAGAATATGCATTTGGCATATGGATGCATTAAGAAAATTAAATAATCCTATTTATGGTAGTTTTGTGGGTCCTATCCCGAGTTAAAGTTGCTTCCTGATTCAATTTACAGTTCGAATTGTAATGTCCTGGTTGATAGATTTCATGAAGAATGTGATTTAGTGATGTTGGTAGGTTTCTTTGACGCAACTATTTTCTGAAAACTAATGTTGTGTTTTTGGAAGCAAAGGCGAAGCCATGATTTTGAGTTTATGGGTTCTGGATATAAGAAAATGCAGCTTACAGGGTTTTGGATAAATTACTTCTACATACTAAGTGTATTTTTTTTTTAATACAAATAGAGGGTCTGGCAAAAGCTACTAGATTCTGCCGAACCCGTAACTTAAACGCTACCTCTGCCCCTGTTTGGAAGTTCAAAATTGTCCCTTTCCATGCCCTATATTGGCATTTGGAAATAAAGTGGGGTTGTTGCTGAGTTGTTTCATCTGTACCCCCCCCCCCAAACAATCGTTTAGCCTCCTTTCTCTCTTTTTAGTTATGTTGAACTTTCTAACTTATTGCCTATGTTTACCATGGGAATCTTGAAGCTTAAGAAGAGATGTTTCCACCGTGGGATAATGCATTATCAATCTAGTTCCAAATAGTATCTGACAAATACATTAAGATAGCACCATGGATAACTATTGTGCTTTTGTGTACCATCTTCATCTTGGTACTTATTTAATGAAACCTTTACCTTGTCAAAAAAAAAAGCACCTTGGATATCTATGCGATTATAGAGTCGTTATTTCACTAGCCATATTTTAGGTCTTAAAAGGATTGAATATTTCAAAAAGGGGACACTCCACAATATAATTTAATGCAGGTTAATAGGGATGTCTGTGACAGATAACAATGAAAAACTTGGTGTGCTACTAGTCATGCATGATTTTTTCTATTTACATTTAAATTGAAGCAAGACAAAGTGACATGATGAAGATGCCAATGTTGCTTGCATGACAAATGTGCTATACTTGTGACGACCTAGCCCACTTATTCCGCAATGCCTAATTTCTTTGCCAGTAATGCTTAACTTGGAGCAATATGCTCTCAGAGGAACAATTTCTTAATTTTATGATTAATTGAGGGATCCATTCTCATTTTCTGCAACCGGGAAATTTTTTGATAGTGGATTAGCTTTTTTACTTTATGCTGGCATACTAATATGCTTGTGAATTCCAATTGCTCTTCCTGTAAATGGAAGAAAAAGGCTTAACATGATCTTCTAAATATAGAGCCAACACGATGAGCTGGAATCACATTTTTTCGAGGAGAGGGCTGCACTGGAAGCTAAATACCAGAAGCTGTATGAACCTTTATATACAAAGGTGAGACAAATAATTCCAAGCCATTCCATGTTTGCATGGTGCAATTGAAATTCCCCCCCCCCCCCCCCCCCACACACACACACACACACAAAAAAAAAAGAAAAAAAAAAGAGGAAATGAGATGTGTTTTGTTATCCTCCCATGTTTTATGATTTTGTGGATGTGTTACAGAGATATGAAATAGTAAATGGGGTTGTCGAAGTGGAGGGTGTTAATGAAGCCCCGATGAACCAGGAAGAGGATAAAGAGGCTGGAAATGGTAAATGGATATTTTCTTTCACCCATGCATTTTTTTTATGAGGATCATCCGTCCATGCAGATTGATCTTGCCATGTGCTTTGATTTTTCATGGTGTCACATTTTGGTGCAGAGAAAGGTGTTCCCAACTTCTGGTTGACTGCAATGAAGACTAATGAAATATTGGCAGAGGAGGTAAATAACAAATGTGATAAATATGTCTTGTTTAAAATACCGGTTGTTTAACCGAGTGCAAATGATGGTGCTGTAGATCTCAGAGCGTGATGAGGAAGCTTTAAAGTACCTCAAGGATATCAAGTGGTGCAAGATTGATGATCGAAAGGGTTTTAAGCTTGAGTTCTTCTTTGATACAAACCCTTTCTTCACGAATTCTGTCTTGACCAAAACCTATCACATGATTGATGATGATGATCCTATATTGGAGAAGGCCATAGGGTAAGTTTTGACTTATACAAGTTTTGGTTTTACATACTGTGATCTTAATTTTTGTTTATTTACTTGATGTGGGATGTCTTGTAGGACCAAGATTGATTGGTGTCCTGGTAAATGCTTGACGCAAAAGATCCTAAAAAAGAAGCCAAAGAAGGGGTCAAAAAATGCTAAACCCATAATCAAGACTGAGACCTGCGAGAGCTTTTTCAATTTCTTTAAGCCACCACAAGTACCTGAAGATGATGATGATGATGACATAGATGAAGATGCTGTAGGTTCAACAACTTTTATTTTGTTCATTTACGCTGTAATTTAGAATGTTTTGTGTTCTTGTTTGGTGATTTTGTCTAATATATCTTGATAGGCTGAAGAACTTCAGAATCTAATGGAACAAGATTACGATATTGGGTCAGTTGCAGCTTTCCTCATAGCTTTGGGATTCCTTTTGAATTGATGTCCGGATTTGCTTTGAACTTGGTCTCAACAGCTTTTACATCTTCTATGAATTGAAAGAGTGAATCTGATGTTTTTTTTGGGGCTTCCATGTTTGCAGCTCGACAATTCGGGACAAAATCATCCCCCATGCTGTGTCATGGTTTACTGGTGAGGCTGCTGAAGGGGATGAATTTGAAGATATTGAAGATGATGATGATGATGATGATGATGATGATGATGAAGATGATGAGGATGAAGAAGATGAGGATGATGAAGAAGAGGAGAAGAGCAAAAAGAAGGTAAAAATTTGTTTTGGCCTGCTTCTACAAAGTGATAATATTATTTCCCTTATTTTTTCGCTGATCTTTTTCTTGTATCTGTCCATATGATTTATTCGATTGTCCTTGTAGTCTTCAGCACTAAAGGTGGAATGAGCAGCTATGATGGCAGTTATTTTAGGTGATTTCATAAATCGCCTTCCATTTTCTTTAGTACGTGACTTTGTATTTATTTGATAAAAATGTAGAAGAGGTCGAAAGCACAAGTTGGAGAAGGTCAGCAGGGGGAACGTCCTCCAGAGTGCAAGCAGCAGTAGTTTGTTTGTTTTTTTGCCCTTAGCAGCTGAAGGAACTCCTACCTAGCGATTGGTATTTTAGTTTGCGTTGATCATGTTAGTATGTCTGCTCATTATTATTTTTGTTTATTCATTTTCCAGTCTTCTGTTTATAAAATCTAGTAGTGGGGATTACAGTGTTTGCTTGGGTTTAGCTTTTGCTTATCGTGAAAATTTCACATTAGATCCTTGACCTTATCTGCCTTTCCTCCCTCGTCCAAGGTTTCTATGTGGTGGTTTCAAAATGTGTTTCAGTTTAAACCTACAGTATTGCAAAAACTGAAGGAATTCAAGATGCTTTGAAAATTATTTATCCTGCAATGCGTGTAGTGTAAGGATATGTTTTCATATCCGTACTCATTTTTAACCACGCTTAAGAGTATGATGTACGTTCCACTTCCCATTTCTTCCCTGTGCTGCCAAGGAATAAGTTTTTGTAAGTTGACGCAAAGGTCATCGTGTTGTGTTTTTTAGTTTTATCTGACGTTGCTTCCTCACTGTTACTGTGACGACTTTTGGTTTCATTTCTTCTATCAAAGAACTGAATGAGAACTTAGCTGAAAATGTTGGACGGGAAAAATAAGACGGTGGACGAATTTGTCAACTTTTGAAAACTTGAGAAACGTTTCTTGTTAAATGAAATAGCATAAAGCTATAATTTAATGCAAGTGACACAATAGGAATGATAATGGTCAAATATCATCGGCTTCTGCAGTTCTCACTATTATAGCCATCATAAGACTTGGCTCGGTAGAGTTGTACCCGGCCACTTGGAGCTCGGTAAAATCTAACTGATCAGTGGTTGCACAATAGGTGTCGTACATGATCGATTATAGCGCGGCTCGATAGAGTAAAAGAGGTACATCTATATAAGGCAAAATAGCCTTCGGGTCACTTAAACTTGCACCCGTTTTTTTAACCCGGTAAAGGAACTTATGCGTTTCCGGTTTGAACACTTTAACTCATTCATTTGCACAATTTTAAAATTGACGTGAACACCATGATGTAATTGACGTGAACACCATGATTACCATGATTACCATGAACACCATGATTACGTTGCAGTAATGTAATTGACGTGGCAAAAATATGTGCTAATCACGTTTGTGAAGCGCGCGTATACACTGGTACGAGAGAAAAAAAAATACTAAATTACAAATAATAAATAGAGTGAAGTAAAAGCAAAAAAATAAAATTAAAAAATAAGGAAAAAGCCCCCCCCCCCCCCCCCCCGCCATCATCTGCCCCTCATTCCTTCATCATCCCCCTCGTTCTCAGGTGTCATCTTCCCATCATTCCTTAATCTTCTCCAAAATTTTCCTCTATTCCTTTCCTCCTACTCAAACACCACATTCAAAATCACCATCATCACCTCTTTCATCATTGCTAACCCAAACATCATTTTCAACCATTAGCATCTAGAGCACACTTTTTCTATGACAAACGGATCGCCAAAGGGGGCGGGCGGAACACGGACGCCGGCGAATGCAAAATTGAGGAAAGAAGTATAGGGGTTGGTCGGAATAGCCATGCTGGGGATCTTTTTTTATTGGGTAGAGAAGGTTTGAAATTTGCCCAATCATAGAAATCACTCCGGCGAGCTTGCTGGTGCTGGTAAAACTATGAACATTGGCTAATCCAATTTCAAGGAATTCAGGATCTGTCTCAGAGGGGAATATAACAAAAAAATTGAATTTTTGCTGAATGAGAAGGAACCAGAGGGCTAACAATACTTTGCAGAAATTTTCGGCGAAATATAATCGGAATTGTGATATTGATGGGAATACTCATGCAAGACCTTCAGTTAATGATTTGTTTAGTTAATGATTTTTCACTGATTTTTGTAATTTATTTAGGGGGTTTTAGAGTAGAGGAAGGAGGTGTTCATGGTGGAAGGTGCTAGTGGCCACCCGAGGAAGAAGAAACAAAAAAAAAAATCCTAGAAACTTTAATAAAATGGTTAAATAAAGATTAGGACCCACAAATTATACATGTCAAATAATAATTGGCGAACAACGTGATGTATCAATTATGTCTAAGCGATTGAGGCACACGATCAGTTTGAGGTGCTTATTTTTTGTATTTTTATCAAATTACGGTGTTCAAATGGGAAACACGTAAGTTCCTTTACCAGGTTGAAAAATGGCTACAAGTTTAAGTCGTTCGAAGGTCATTTTGTCTATATATATAATGCATGCTGGACTCATGTAATAGCATTCTGAATCTTTCGGAGTGACATATGGTCGGTAACCTTCGTATACGTTATTAGAGCGAACTCTTTATCATGAATCTTATAAGAATGAAGAAATACCAAAAACATTTGATAACATAAGACGAAGAGAAGCAACATCAACATCATTCCATATGAAGGAAAACAATGTAAGTATTGCTAGCTTCTAAGAGTGGAGTATCTTTGGAAGGTCTTTTGTTTATGTTATGTACAATCAGAGTCATGTAAAAGCAAGAAAAAGATAGCCTCACATACCTTGTATATACTGCCCAACCTCAAGCTATGCAAATGTCATGGCTCTTTAGTCTACCATAAGAGAAATGATATTGCGGATTCACGTATAAAAATAATTTCTTCTTAGAAAAAAAAACTTAATACTCCTATCAAAATTATGTCTTATATTTTGTACTGTCTAATTATTGGGTTCTCTAAATGCGTAGTCTTAGGTGATCGTTGGTGCACTTGAAAATATAGTGAACAAACTTTTCCCTTTTTTTCCTAGCAACAAGCGAATCGATGTGTTTTTGTTAAGTTGAGCTGGACAAAGGTAAGGATCAATCATAAATGGAGGTTCTATGGTATGACATGCAAATCAGTGCACACCGACTCAGAAGCTAAGAATATTCGAAAGAGACAGAAGAAGTAAAGAGAAAGTCATTCTTATTGCTCTATTTTCTAATACAAGAAGGGAGCTTGCTATATAGAAGAGAAGTGCATTAACTGCCTTCTAACAAACTTCTACTTTTAGCTCTTTCTAGTTTTAACTAATTACAAATTGACACCTCACTCATATTAACTGAGTTATCCATCTAGCTATGTTGATACTCCCCCTCAAGCTGGAGGGTGGAAAACATTCAGCACTCTTAGCTTGGAAATAACAACTCATGTTGAGCTGTCCCCAGTCCTTTAGTCATTAAGTCTGTAAGTTGTTGTTTTGTGGGTATATACACTGTCTTGATCAACCCTTGTTTTATTCTTTCCCTGACAAAATGGTAATTTATCTCTATATGTTTGGTTCTCTCATGAAAGATTGGATTGGAAGTTATTTGTACAGTTGTTTTGCTATCACAATGTAGGTGTACAGGTTCTTTTACATTGTAGCCTAGCTCCTTTACTAAGCCTGTCATCTATATTGCTTATGCAACAGCTGCTGCCATGCTTTTGTATTCTACCTTTGTAGAGCTTCTACTTACTTTTTGTTGTTTTTTTGACTTCCAAGATAACAATGAGTCTCCCAGTTTAACCACATAACCTCTGACATATTTTCTTGTATTTGGGCATGCTGCCCAGTCTGAATCACAGTATGCTGTGAGAGTATTGGTTTGTCCACTGCTCAAAATGATTCCTAGTACAAGGCTTCCTTAGATGTATCTGACCACTCTTAATGATGCTTCCATATTGGACTCCTTGGGAGATTGCATAAACTGGCTCAGTGCTTGGACTGCAAATCATATGTCCGGCCTTGTAATTGTCATATATAGCAGTTTACCAATTAGTTTATGATAACTACATGTATCTTCCAGCAGAGTATCTCCAATATTACCAACATATTTGTCATACTCAACAGTAGTAAGTTTGTGATTTTGCTCCATAGGTGTTGAGACTGCCTTGCAGCCACTCAACCTAACCTCTGGAACCAGCTCCAATACGTACTTTCTTTGGTTTAGGAGAATGCCTTTATCCGATCTCATCACTTGAGAATGCCTTTATCTGATCTCATCACTTCAATTCCTAAGAAGTATCTGAGCTCACCTAGATCCTTCATTTTGAAGTTCCTGTGTAATGTTGCCTTTGCCTCTTCAATGAGACTGTTACTACTTCCTGTTAATAGAAGATCATCAACATATACCAAAACAACTATAATGTCTTTTTTTCTTTTCTTTGTGAATAGGGAGTGATCATAACTGCTTTGCATAAAACCAGGTTGAAGAAGTGCATATGTCAACTTTATATTCCATTGTCTTGAGGCTTGTTTCAAGCCATACAAGGATTTTAGTAACTTGCATACTTTGGACTCCCCCTGGCTGTGAAATCCTCGCGAAAGCTGCATGTAGACTCCCTCAAATATATCACCTTGGAGAAAGGCATTGTTGACGTCCATTTGGAAAAAGGCCATCCTTCGGATGATGCAACACCAATGACTGCCCTCACTGTCACATTTTTGCTATAGGTGTTTCATGGTAGTCAAGACCCTCTTGTTGAGTGTAGCCTTTAGCCACTAATCTTGCTTTGTACATGTCTATCTCACTATTAGCTTTATGTTTAACTTTGTAGACCCATTTAGAGCCTATAACTTGTTTGTCAGCAGGCAGATTTACTATCTCCCAGGAGTGATTATCTTCAAGAGCCTTGATTTTCTGTTCCATTACATGAACCCAATTCTGATCCGCTGCAACTTCCTTGTAGGTCTTTGGTTCAATGACAACTGAGAAGGACTTCAAGTAGAACTGATATGTTAGAGATAAATGATCATAAGTGACATGATTGGAGATATTATATTTGCTCTTTCCTGGTAGGTTGCCTGCAATGATGTAGTCCTTGAGCCAAATTGGAGATCCTGCATGTCTTTATGGTCTTGAAGAAATCACTGCTGGTGGAGAAGGTGGCTGAGAAGGTGAAGAACTAGCTGTATCAACCTGCTGAGGTAGTAAAGGACCAGGAATCTCTTCATTGTCTGGAATTGAATCCTCTTCTGCAGAGGTTGTGTTGGTATCTGTTGTAGAAGGTTCATGAGGTTCAGGAGAATTTGGATGAGGTTCTGGTGCAATGGCAGGGGATGCTGGTGTATTTTGCTCACTATAAGTTGGAGTGGATAATGGTTCTGGGAATTGAGCATTTTCTGAGAGCTATAGAACGAGTTCCTTATCATCAAGAGAGTTGTATTTGAAGGGAAATATATATTCATGAAACTTGACATCTCTACTGAAAAAATATTTCAAGATCATATAATTTATAACCCTTCTAAGTTTCAGAATACCCAATAAACATTGCCCTTAATGCTCGAGCTGCAAACTTGTCCCTTCTGGGAAATATGCTAGCATAACATTGACACCCAAACACTCTTAGATGATCTATGTTTGGTACTTTCCCATATAACATAGTATAAGGAGTATTGCCTTTCTAGGACCTGTGTATATAGCTTATTGATCAAGTAGACTGTTGTTCTAACGCACTCAGCCCAAAATTTAATAGGCATACCACTCTGAAATCTTAAGGCTCTAGCTACCTCCATAATGTGTCTGTGTTTTCTCTCCACAGTCCCATTTTGTTGATACGTATATGAACAACTGCTTTGATGAATAATGCCAAATGAGTAGAGCAATTCATTACATTTGGAATTGAAAAACTTTGTACCATTGTCATTTCTCAGAATCTTGATATTCACATCAAACTGAGTTTTTATTACAGAAATGAAATTCTTCAAAACAACATAAACTTCACACTTTGACTGTATCAAGCAGACCCACGTATACCTACTAAAGTCATCAACAATAGTAAGAAAATACTGGTTTCTATCATAGATTGGAATCTTATAAGGTCCCAGACATCTAAGTGAATAAGATGAATTATACTAGTGGACTTAGTAGTGCTAGTAGGGAACTATAATTTACATTGTTTGGCTAGAGGACAAACAGTACAGTTTTCCAATTCCTTTCCACTAATATCATTTTAAAGTGAAACTATATGTTGTATAGATTTTATAGAAGCATGTCCTAGTCTGGGATGCCATAACTTGGTGCTTTCCTCCTTCTTTATAATATAAATTGTTATTCCTGATGCCTTTGCACATTCTCTCAATATGTAAAGACCTTCAGATTCCTTAGCAATCTGCAAGACCTTGCCACTGTAGAGACCCTGCAGCACACAAAAATCCGAATAGAAGTTGACTGTGCAAGTAAGGTACCTAGTGAGTCAACCACATATAAGAGATTGAACTTAAAATTTAGTATATGTAGTACATCTTTTATGTACAGGCCTCGTAGAATTAATGTATGTGTTATCCCTGCCTTGTTACCAGTTGGCAATTGCAGACCATTACTTCCTTCTTTTCCACTTGTTTTAACATTGTTTAGTACTTCCTTATTATAAGTAATATGGTGAGTAGCTCCTGAGTCTACCACCCAACTGCTTATGGTAGAATTGGACAACAAGGGTACAATATCTGCCATATTAGTAGATCATTCACCTTCTACAGGTTTATTCAACAGTCCCACCAATTACTTGTATTGTTCTTCTGTGAGATAATGTCCTTGTGGTTGATTAGTGCTCCCAACTGTATCATCTACACTAGTAGTGTTGGCATAGGTTTTGTGTCCACCAAATTGAGGCTTCTTGTTGCTTTTAAAACCAGTTGGATATCCAACTACTATTTTATAGCAATTCTCTTTCAAATGACCTTTGTATCCATAATGTTCATAGATCAACCCAGTTTTCCTTGTTTAAATCTCTGAGTCTTCCCCGCTAACATAGTCAGAGGATCTCTGTTGGTGTTTGTCACACCTAATGTCCCCTGACTCTTTTCCTGTGTAACAATGGCATATGCCTCATATACAGACACCACTGACCTTCTCATTAACACATTACTCCACACATTGCTATAGCTCTCATTTAACCCCCATAAGGAACTGAAGCAATCGTTGCTGCTGTAAATGAATCAGTGAAGGCCTAGATTCCTCACAATCACAAGAAGATTTAGGTGCCAATACATCCAATTCACTCCATAAATCTGACATCTTTGAGTAGTAAGTAGTCACTGAATCAGTGCCTTATTTTAGTGTGGCTATTTCAGTCCAAAGATGATAAATCCTTGTTAAGCTACAACTATCAAATTTCTCTTCAAAACCATTCCATACTTTCCTAGCATTAGATACGAAAACTGTGCTTGGCATTAGCTCACTCGCAACTGTACTTTCAATCCACGACAACACAATCGCGTTACACTTCTCCTATTGTGCTGCTAATTCTCCCCTTTACATGCTCTTAACACAACTTCCGTCCACAAATCCAAGCTTACTTTTACCCCTATGAGCTAGTTTCATTGCCCTAGCATAATTTTCTAGCACAATCAGTTTTATAGGAATCAAAACTACTCCTAGAGCATCAGATGTTTGTAGAAAAAGTGGATGATTGTGTTCGAGTGGGGTTACCTCATTTCCTGCCATGTTTGAAGAATTAGGGTTTTGTATGACTTTAATTTGCCGGAATTTCGTCGGACCACACACCGGAGCTTCTGTAAATCACGATCGCCGCTCTGATACCATGTTAAGTTGAGCTGGACAGAGGTAAGGATCAGTGATCAATGGAGGTTCTATGGTATGACATGCAAATCAATGCACACCGACTCAGAAGCTAAGAACATTCGAGAGAGAAGAAGTAAAGAGAAGGTCATTTCTTATTGCTCTGTTTTCTGATACAAGAGCGGAGCTTGCTATATAGAAGAGAAGTGCACTAACTGCCTTCTAACAAACGTTTACTTTTAACTCCTTCTAGTTTTAACTAATTACAAACTGACCCCTCACTCATTAATTGATTTGTCCCTCTAGCTATGTTGACCATTTTGACTTTAGACTCTAGTAATAATAGAGAAAAATAGTATAATAGTAAGTAAATCAATATTTTTTGTGTTTAGACCCTGTAAAGTGTATATCTATATCTATATTATTATAAAAGCATGAATGCAATATCGGTTTACAAAAATAACCTTATAATATTAAGCATAATAACTCATAGTAAAAGGACATAACCAGAATTCTAGATATTAGCCTTATAATCCTATTAGTTTTAGGACATAATATTACATATTAGGAATCCTACATGATATAGCTCTAAGAATCCTATTATTATAACTACTTTCGGACTGTCTAATACAATTAATTATAGAATATATACAAAGTAATTAATTTCAACAAAAAAGTTGCATTCAATTATACAAATGCCAGCCCACATGTTTTATTATTAATAATCAATTGCAACAGTAAAAGAATTGGGTTTATTATGTAAGGAAAAAAAAAAGAATAAGTGGGCGTTTGGACATAAGAATTGTAAAATTCCAGAATATGGTGAAAGAAAATTTCAAGTGAAAAGTGGTATTTGAAATTTAGAGTTGTGTTTGGACATGAATATAATTTTGGGTTGTTTTTGAAGTTTTGTGAGTGATTTGAGTGAAAAATTTTAAAAACAACTTTTTGAACTTTTTCAAATTTTCGAAAATTTCCAAAATGCATATTCAAGTGAAAATTGAAAATTTTATGAACAAACACTGATTCCGAAAAAAAGTGAAAAAAAATTTCAAAAAAAGAAAACGATTTCTTATGTCCAAACGGGCTCGAAGTTTTCTATAACTTTTCAAGTAGGACTACAAAATAAGACTTGTGACTGTTTCTGGTATTTCCAAAAATAATGTTGTAATAGCTTTTAAAACCTTTTTCCTTTTTTCTTTATTGAGTAACTTGGTTCCGACTTTCGAGAGTATTGTACAATATTTTAAATGGTAAGCTTTATTTGGATAGTACGCATTCTTTTGAATATTAATATATTAGACTTTAATTTTCTAAGTTTCTATTTAGTTATATGTTTAAAATAAATGTTTAAAACATCTTTTTTAGACATTTCTCAATCATGAATATGCTTATGTTCGATTTTACTTTATTACATGTTTGTCTCTGTTTAGTATATTTTTTATATTATTCTTAAATAAATAATGGGTGATTCGTACTATAGATTTGCATGGAAAAAACTTGAAAAATCTTTGTTCATACAACTTGCTAAAATACACAACTAACTAACTTTATGATCTTTTTTTAACTTTCTTAAAATTAAGGAAATTTAACAATTAATAAATTTTCGTCTAATCACTCTTCCTTCCTTTTTTACTTCTTCTTTTTTTTTTTGCGATTTTGGGTTAAGTGATCTCCTCTAAATTTACATGGCAAAGAAAAATATATGCTCAATATTAATTCCAAAATTTTGAAGAGGAAAAAAAACCAAATTATTTAGGCCCGAAAATGAATAGAAAATGGTAGATGAAAAAAAAAGTAGCACTTTATGTCATACGTTATGTAAACTGATTTTTATACCTTTTAAAAAAGTAAATTATATATTCTTCCAGAAAATAATTTTTTTTTGGATGGATCATAATATATAAAGCTTTAGCCACTACGGAGTTGAACCAAAAAATCACAACTCAGTACTGATATAAAAAAATAGTTTACCAATATAAAATAATTATTTGAATATAATGCAAATAAAGAACAACCACATTGATTATTTTGAGGGAAAAAAATAAGAACACGCATATATAGATACATGAGTGATAATTGATATTTGGATATACTAAACTATTTCATGCACGAGCATGTACGCTTATGGAAGAGACACATGATTGAAGTTTAATTAATCACGGTTGGAGTTAAATCTTGAAATTGAATTATTACCTAATGACTTTTTATCTTTATATTCTTCGTTATTAATGTATCTTAATTTAAAGAAATATGACTTTTATATACCTGGATCATTAAGGCTTAAATAAACTAAAGTGAATCATTCAATCAAAAAACTAATATTAAGTATTGTTGTATTCTTTAAGCGATTTAGAACTTCAATTGCATACTTATGTCATTTTAGAATGTTTATTACTTTTGAAAAGTGTTTGATAATATTTGACATAAGATATTCGTTATAATATAAAAAGATAGTATAATTTTTTATATTATAAACGTAAGTGAAGACAGAAAATAAAAAGAGGTTTAAAAGGTAAACGAAGCGGATTATACCGAAAGCAGACCCAATTATTCTATTGTATTGAAGTGAAAAACAGAATGTCAAAAGCGTAATTGTGGTAGAATGTCAAAGCTAAGGATAGAAGAAAGCCAAGTTTAAACAGGTAATAAGATGGGTTTATTCTAAATCCCCGAAGACTAATCGTTAGACAATATCGATTCATTTAAAGCAAATGATTCACCATTTTTGCTTATTGAGGTAGATTCGACTAATTTTTAGAATCTAATATAACACATGAATTATTGTAAAATCTTTAGAAAATACACATGACAAAAGTTTGAGTGTCGTAACTAGATTATTGCCGATAAAAGGATCCCCATTATCCTTTGCGAATTAAAGCCGACTCTAAAGCCTTTCTAATAATTTAGGACTTTACTTATCCTTTTCCAACTTAAAAAGGGTTTCCTTATGCTGCCCTGCACCCGTTTTAATACTTAATTTATACTAGTATTAGTACTCGCGCGAATGTGCGGACACTAATCTTGTCAAATATTTAAGTTATTTGGATTGTATGTAAATAATATTAAAATTTACACTTTCTCAGTAAATATAGATAATCATTGGATATTATCTATTTTTCTTTTTTGATACCATTCTTGCCGGTGTCATTGGATCCTAAAAATAATCAGGAAGCAAAATAATAACTCATATTTATGGCAAAACAATCAAATATTGAGATAATGAATTACTCTTTGGATAAGACTTAACTCTTTTACTAATACTTGAATTCTTATTTGGTGTGTTGATATCTCTTAAAAAAATATTTCTTTCTTACAATTTCAGTTTCTAAAATATTATTTTTCAATAATAATTATTTTTATAATAATGTAATTGAAAATATTATTCTTAATTCAAAACTCATTTTAGTTGGCTATCTAAAAATATAAAAAATTCTTTAGCTAGTGATTTGTTTTTTGCTTCATTTTGATATTTGACATTAACCATGTTAAATATCTGCGTTATTTAAATTATATGTAAATAACCTTAACATTTAAACCTTCTAAATAATTATAGATAATCGTCAGATATTAATTAAGAAACACTACATGAAAACATACTAACATTTTCTCAATTCTCGTAGTGATAGTTTTATTTTGGCACTATTCTCATAGATGTCATTGGAACCTAAAAATAGCCACATACTGAAATAATAACTCATATTTATGGCAAAGCACAAAGGTTGACACGATATAAACGATTCTTTGATTACGACGTGACTGTTATACTACGACTTGAACTCTTATTTGGTATGATTTTATCTTTCAAAAAATATTTCTATTTTGAAATTTCAATTTCTAAAATTTTATATATATTATATATATATATATATATATATATTATAATAATGATTATCTTTATAATGATGCAAGTGAAGATATTATCCTTAATTTAAAATTCACTTTAATCGGCTATCTAAAAATTTAAATGATTCTTTGGCCAGATTTATTTCAGTATGACTCCACTTTAAGTTTGTTGATATCTCTAGACCCAAAATTTAATTTTTAATACCCTATATATACAAAAAATTTGTTCTTTGAATCTTTAAATGTTAAATTAGTTGATTATTATTATAAAATATTGCATATATTGTCTTAAAATTGTCAAGTAGTTTATTTGCCGACACCATACTTGGCTTAACCTCAATGCAAACTACTCAAATTGCATTCCAATTCAAATATTAATATCATATCAATTTGTTAGTAATAGTAATTTTTTTTTAAATGACACATAATGTAAATTAAAAAAAATATATTCTAAGATATTCTTATCTTATAACCTATGTATTTGAGTTGAAAAAAAAAAGTTTGAAATCGATGAGATTAACTTTCAAATTTTTTATATTCAACAAAGATAAAACATAAGAAGAAATTTGTTCTCATCTTTTATTTCTCGTTTTTAGATCTTTCTAACATTTTTTCAATATTTATTTTCTTTTATATTATTTTTTATGTCATTATTTTTTTTGTTACAAAAAATTAATTTATTTCACTATAAAAGGATGACTTTTAATAAAACTTATCTATATATGAATTTTAATTATATTTTTAGTCTTTGGTTGAAATTATTTCATATTTTTCTTTTGGCTTTATCTAATGAGCCTAAATAGGTGCTCACCTGACCACTTAAATTAAAAAATTGAATGATGTGTAATTTATATATAATTCACATATAATATGTGTATAATCGTGTGTTGTCGGTATATCATCTATTTATATTAGCTATAAAAAATAATAATAAATATGGCCGGATATTATGTAAATATTCCATAAGATTTCGAGTTTTTGAGTTTACCCATGATATAACTTCTATTATAATAATTTTAAAACTCTCTACTAATATTCAAAAATATCTTATCTTTTTATTATCTTTGAATTAAAAAAAGTAAAGAGTTTTTTCGAAATAATTTGTTTACATTTTAAAAAAAATATTTCACGTCATACCAATTTTTCTTTATATATACTCTTTGTTACACTTAAAATCCGCTATAGAAACTATCAATTAGAAACCAATTTATATCTTGTTGAGTTTGGAAAAAAAAAAACCTTTCACACAATCTAATGATTCAAAACTAATATTCTTTAACGAAAAAAATATTATACCCTTGCAATATTGACTTGACTAAAGCTAAATGAAGGGGTTTCAACTTATATCCTTCATTCCTTGAATGTGCTAAATTGAAATTAATGATAGCAATTGTATAGCCAAAGTTTTGTTATTTGTTTGATCTCCATTTATGCAAATTGACTCTTCAAACAAATATCTTTCAAGAAGAAAAAGAAACAACTCTTTTTTTTTTTTTTAAATATTGACGGATTTTGTGATGTTTCTTTCTCCAGCATGTATGTTTACTTTATTATTGTGAGCACGTGATTTTTGTTTTACGCGACAATCGCTCCAAAAGAATTAAAAATGTATGTGTCATGCGTAATTTAAACCATGACCCGTTTGTTAGATGGAAAATTACAAAAATACGCATTTTTTCTTTTGTCCTGATTTGTTGCCGTGTTTAATTTTGCCTACTTTTAACATTTTATCCGCGGGAAATAAATATGTTAAGTGTTAATTAGTGGTTCTTGGTTTTATTTAATTAGTTTGTGTATTTAGGAAATTAGAAATAAAAATCTGGAGCCCAATTGAACAGCCCAAACCCCCAGTCCGAACAGCCCACCCCCAGGACACAAAACGACGTAGTTTAACACCAAAACTACGTCGTTTCAAGGCCGATCCATCTCAACCATTCAAACCAAACTGATCCAACGGCCAAGATCTCACACCCCGTACCCACTAACAAACCCGACCCGTCTCACCCGGACCGAACCCAAACCCTCAAAACGACACCGTTCCATTTAAGCCTTCACATCCAGACCGTAGATCTAGATTGATCTAACGGTCGAGGTTCACCCACCCACTAACTATATAAGCCCTTCACCATACCCTGCCCCCCTAGCTAACACCCCTGCCTTCGTCTTCACCGAACCCATCCCCTTCAAACCCTAGCCGCCCCTGCACACCTTCACCAGAAACCCGGCGGCCTGAACGCCGGTGACCTCCACTTGAACACCATAGAACCCCCTCACCACCCTGAACATAGACCTGTCAACCGTTTGGTTCGAATCACCCCCCAGGTCCTCGAATCTTCATTTGAAGATTCGAGTCAAAACTCGATCTACCCTCCTCGTGACCAAACCATACTTGGTTTGGTCCGAATCTAACCAGGGAAACATGAATCCCAGATCTAAGTTTTTGAACTCTAGTTTTCCCTGTGCATGTTCCGTGCTTTGTTCAAACCGAAGAGATTAAGGTCTAATGGACCTTAATCGAGGTGTTTCTCATCCGAGAAACACTTCGTTTAAAAGTCCATTCAACCTTAAAGAAGGTCTGTTCAAACACCAGTGGATTTTTCTGATTTTGTTCCTTAAAAAGATTTGAGGTGAGTCTTGTTTTCTTTTCTTTATTTTTGTTTTATTCCGTGTGATTTGTTTTTAAAAGTCTGTTCATATTTGTTTTGATTTTATCAAATTTTGTTTGTCCACTATGCTTAAACCTCTGTGTTTGTCTGAATCCCTCCCCTCCTATTCTGATAAGACATGTGTATTGGTTGTATCCCAAATTTGTACTGACTTACTGATTCCTCAAAGTATAATCCTGCTTAATCAGTATAAGTCGAGTCATGTGTCCCATGCTTTTGAATGTCTGATTTGGCTACGTTTGTGTATGTTAATGCTAATATAGTCGAGTCGACATGTGTCGTCAATTAGTTTCAACTGTCTGAGCATAGCAAATCGATTTGCTTCTGTTAAATATTTGTTGAATCAATTAAGAACCAATTCTGTTTACTTATAGCTGTTGAATTGATCAGTAATAAGGATTGTTTGGTTTAAATTCTGAATTGGGAGGCATGTGCACTCGTGCAAAGCATGTGCACTGGTGCACCTCATGTGTTTTGTGCACAGCCTGTGGCCTGCATAAAGGTTTTTGTTAAGCTCTAAACAATTTGACAGCATATGCTGTCAGATATATTCTACTGCCCATACCTTGCTTTAAGTTTAAAAAATGTTAAACCTTTTAAAAGTAAGTCTGCCAGGGAATGTTGATGGGGTTTAATACTTGATTAGCTAAAGTTGGAATTGAAATGGAAGGCACATGGGAGAGGTACTGGGATATTCTGAAAACAGGCTGTTAAAAGAGATAGTTTTGAGGCCTATAAAAGGACTGAACCTGGAAGAAAAAAAAAGAGGGAGATATACAGAGAGAGAATCAGAACTGAAAAAGAAAAATACACACACTGTGAGGAGTTTGGAAAGGAGAGCTGAAATACATACAAAACAGATACACATAGATAGAGAGAAATTAAGGGATAGAAGGGATACAACCAACAATCAGAAACTTTTTTCCTCCTATTATTATTGGGTTTCAATTGTTCAACTTGTTCAAATCAATTCTGATTCTTTGAAATTCCAGTTGTGTCTATTAGTCGAGTGTTTTCATTGGTTTACCACTGGTTTGGTCTGTCTGGAGTTCTGATTCTACTCCACTGGATTTTGCTGTTATTTGGCTATTGCTTTCTGTTGGCCATAGTTGCATTTCTGCACTCGAGCCTGCTTCTTGCTATATTGCTTTGCCTGCTGCTATCTTGCCCTGCTGCTGCTGCTATTTTGTTTCTTGCTGCTGCTGATTTCCCCATCTTTTTCTTCTTCTCCTTTGCATTTTCAGTGTTTCCAGGTACACATTTCAAACCCAACTTTGGTGTTAACTGTAACAATAAGATTTAGATATCTGTTTATAAATGTTTGTGATATACTGACTTCAGATTGTATAAATTGATTAGTGTGATTCAGTAATGAAAGATTAGTTAGATAATACTCCATCAAGTTTAGCCTCTAGCTTCTTAGTTTGTAGTTGTTTGCTGGTACAAAAATGTAATGACACAATACAGAGAGGGCATGGAGAATTAGTATAGATTTTGACTAGGATTCCCGTTCAACTGAGCGACATGCATAGAATAGAATATTTCCACCTTACACAAATGTTTCTTTGTTCATTTTAGTTTTCTTTTATCATAACTCGTTAGGCAGTACATAATATTATGTTCAAATCCCGTTAGTGACAATGCCTAGTAGTTAATTCCTTTAATTCGGCCCCAATCAGTCTAGTAAATTTCAATTCAAGAAATGTTTGGACACAAGTATAATGTTGGGTCAATCTCGAGTGTAATTTCTTTGCCCAATTAAAGTATGTTTCATGAGTTATGACATCCCTCCACTTTGTAAATAATCAATCAGAAATTGATAAGAATCCGAATTAGGCAAAAGCCTATAGTTGAATTAGCACGTACCTTTTCTTCTAGTTTTAGAGACAAATGCATTAGAAATGTAGCCACTTTAGGATATCTTTTCTAAAAATAGAGATGAGCCTCGCCAAACAAAAGTGCAACAATTGTGGGCCCCTCCATAAATAACCATGATAATTATCTAGAACTCAAGATAGGCCATTTAATAAATTTCATGGTTTTTCTACAAAAATAATAACGCGTTAGACTCTTTAGGCACGGTTTAAGTAAATTATATTCTTAAAATCGGGTGCACATTGATGTGACCCAAATTCAAGTCTCAACGGAGTCAAAAATGTGTTAACAACTACGGGTGCATTGATTGTGACGTGGTTCGATATGCATTTTCACGACGTTGCAATTCTGTAAAATAAATGATAATAATAAAAGCGGTTAAAACTTAATAAAAGCACATAAGTCACAACATGTATTTAAATCAGATATTTAGCCATTATAACAATTTAAGCGACCGTGCTAGAACCACGGGATTCGAGGGTGCCTAACACCTTCCCTCGGGTCAACAGAATTCCTTACTTAGAATTTCTGGTTCGCAGACTTCATTTGGAAAAGTCGAAAATTTCCTCGATTTGGGATTCAAGATAAACCGGTGACTTGGGACACCAAAAGCCAAACCTTTCCCAAGTGGCGACTCTGAATTAAATAAATAATCTCATTTCGAATATTGTCACTTAAATTGGAAAAACTCCCTCGCGCATTTAACCCTTCGGGGCCGGGCGCGCAAAAAGGAGGTGTGACAGCTCTGGCGACTCTGCTGGGGATTAACCCAGAACCACTGGTTCAGGGTTCAAGAATTCGAGCTTAGAATAATTGTTATATTTTGCTTTATTATCTGATCTTTATTACATGTTTTTGCGTAACATGCTAAATGTTGTCTTTTACCGCTTTGATATTATCTGAACTGTATATAAATTGTGCCGAAACCCCTCTCTCCTTACCTCTGGGGAGAAGCTCGCTGGTCGAGACTCCCTATTCTGTTAGTGTCAATACCTGAAATAAGAAAGAGGTCGGACAAGTTACAAAGCCGGACGATCTCGCGGGTCCCCGGTACGTAGCCCCCTCCTCGACTCGAGTGGTCCGCTCGGGTACACAGTCTAGAACAAATACCAAGGTTTAAACCTAGTATAACGAAACTTCATGCCGGATCCCTAGTAGGAACGTTTATTTGCATCATGTTGCATTTGACTTAGGGGGCTCAACACAGGGGTTGGGTCCGTCTAGGACAGGCAACCTGAATTGAAAAGACCACCCTGTTGCATCCTATTTGTTTTGCGCATTTATTTGCTTCGGTTCCGCATGCTGACCGGTTTCTAAAAAAAAAAAAAGGAAAATAGCAGCGTGGGGAGATAATTATTTATTTTGGAAAATAAAACCAATGTTCAAGTATTGTCAAAACCTCACCGGAATTTTTCTAAAGAAAAGAAAAAAAGAATAAAAACAAAATTTGTTTTCTTAGTTTGAATTATTAAAAAAGGTATATATAAAAAAAAAATTTCTTTCACTTTCAAAATCAAAAAAAAAAAAGAAAAGGTATTTATTTTAAAAGTAAAAAAAAAAATCGAAAATTCATAATTTAAAAATGTGTTGTTTCTTTTGTAGTACCCCTTTTACGAATTCAGACTAATAGTCCAAATTTTTTCTAAAAAAAAAAAATAGTTCCTTTAATCTTTCTCTTTAATCTTTCTCTTTTCAAAAACAAAAAAAAATATAAAAATACGTATTCCTGATTTCTAGGTTTATTCGATTTTTCCTATTTTTATGATATTCCCGAACTACGCCGGTTTGATTCTCACCGGATGTGAGATACGTAGGCAACCCTCGTCGGGTTCAACCCCATTTTGCTAAAATAGCCAAAATCAAAAAATATGTTTCAAATTTTTAAAGAGTCATAAATAAGTCAGGTGATGCTATTTTGTCATAAATAGCCGAATGTTCCCGAAAGGGACGCCGGAAGGCTAACTTTGCATAAACAGCCACTTTTGGGTCATTTTTAAGGTTTAGTCCAGTTGACCCACACAACCTTAAAATCTTCGTCCCTCGTCGGGTTCAACCCCCATTTTGCTAAAATAGCCAAAATCAAAAAAAAAATATGTTTCAAATTTTTAAAGAGTCATAAATAAGTCAGGTGATGCTGTTTTGACATGAATAGCCGAATGTTCCCGAAAGGGACGCCGGAAGGCTGACTTTGCATAAATAGCCACTTTTGGGTTTTGCTTAGCATTTTTAGACCCACACAGCCTTAAAATCTTCGTCCCCGAAGTGCTTAAAGGCCGTGTTCAAAGCTTGGTCCCCTCTGTAAAATATTTTGAGTCAGTCATTTTTGTTAAAATCACCTTAATAAATGTGCAGGATGAGCACGATGCAAAATGAACATTTTTCAATAATGACCAAAATCCCTGTCAAGTTACGGCTATGGTGGAATGATCTAGGTGTTGAAGGACAAAATGAGGTTAAGAAATATCTGAAAGGTCTTGTGGGTCTGTTGGAAATCCAGCCTCGGGGAGATATCATAAGAGCTTTGGTTACCTATTGGGACCCGGCGCACAATGTTTTTCATTTCTCTGATTTTGAACTCACCCCGACTTTGGAAGAAATGGCCGGATACATCGGGAATACTGAGTTTCCCTTGAGGGAAAAATACTTGGTCGCCCCAAGAGTCGTCACGGCACATCGATTCCTAGATTCATTGAAGATACCCAGAACAGTCCACAACCCGGATCTGGCAGCCGGATTCTGTACCCCATGCTTCATATATGATAGGTACGGTCATGAGGGGGATTCAATAATCCAATCAACAAACTGTGCAGCAAAGGAGTTCGTCAGAAGTGGGACGAGCACAGACGGGTAGCGTTCATGATAATGTTCCTGGGTCTTCTGGTATTTCCAAGGAAAGATGGAAACATTGATTTGAAGATATCTGGGGTCGTCAGCACTTTACTCACGCAAAGTGACAGTACTCTCGCGCCTATGGTGGTATCCGACATCTTTCGAGCTCTCACAGCTTGTAAAGCTGGGGGAAATTTCTTCGAAGGTTGTAACTTGCTCCTGCAGATATGGATGACCGAGCACCTTTGCCATCATTCCGAGATTTTGAGCCATGGTTCCCCGGAAAAGACCCGCATAGAAGAATCTTACGCGAGAGCCAAAGAGATCAGTTTGCCCGAAGGAGTCCTGGCTTGGACCTCGTTCTTTCAAGCTCTTACTGCCAGCCAAATACAATGGAAGTTGGGATGGTTGCCCGTTGATGAGGTCTTATATATGTCGGCAGCTAAAACTCATTTCTTGCTGATGGGGCTTAAGAGCATTCAACCTTACGCACCCGGCCGAGTTTTGAGACAGTTCGGAAGATGCCAGACAGTACCTCATGAGGAAGATCTTAGCACTCAAGCAGTCGAGATAAGTCCTAACGGACAGTTCCCAGAAGCAAAGATTCGCCAAATCTGGAATGAGGGCCAATATCTGAAATCAGATACTTGCGTGCGGGATCAAGCCAAAGGAGAAACGGCGCCAGGTTACCTTGCATGGTATAGGAGGGAACTCGAGCATGAAAGGCCAGCTAAAAGACCCCACATCCGGAATTTCACCGAGTCATCGCAAAGGCATTGGGATTGGTTAGCAAAGGAAAGAGGCTATTGTGCCGAAATCAGCAGGTTAAAGCAACAAGTAGAAGGCATGAAATACGAGCACAACGTGCAAATTGCTACCGATTTGGGAGAGCGGAACAGGTTAATTCAAGAAAATGAAATGCTCAGAGCCCAGATCAAACAGATAAGGTTGGATGCAGATAAACAGCCGAGGCGTCGACCAGACGAACAGCTGATAAAAAGGCTAAAAAGCGAGATCAGAAAATGGCAAGATGGTTTGGAGAAGTCTGAAAACGTCATAGCCGAGCTCAAAGCGCAGTAGGATACGAGAGCGGATAAGCATCGCATATACCTGAACCAATTGGAAGGCGACCACGAGAAAACCGTTGCTAAGATAAAGAGAGAGTTGGCTGCACTTGAGATCAAAGCAGTTAATCAGGCTAAGGATTTCCAAACGGAGAGCAGATACTGGTACGACTCAATAGCCCAGATGAAGTTGGAGGCACGGCGACTGAAGCATCAGCATGTGCAAGATACTCAAGTCTTCAAGATATACAGTGATCAGATAGAACGCCTGCTTGTAGAGAAGAAGCAAACCAGAGATAGGATCAAAGACATTGCTCACGCCATCACCAGACGATGTCTACGATGTGAGAAAATGTCCAGTGTTACCTTCCTCTCGGCAGTAATGGTTTATGTCAAGCAGACTATGCACGAGCTAGAGCAACTTGAGAGGGATCTCACGCCTAGGACCGCGGCGAGGCCGAACGATGCCCCGCGGAAACCAATTTTTAAAACCATAATGCATTCATAGGTCAAATCTGTATCTTAGCATCTTCTGCCTGTTTTTCCATCAGGGTGATTTTCAGTCTATTTTGAGTCTAGGTTTTATTTTCAAAGTTTGCTCTTTCTTTTGCAAAATGTAGCGTGTAATAGAACGTTTCAACAATAAAGAGGTTGCTTCTTTTACGCTCATTTGTGTTTTTTGAACTACGTAATGATCTGATTCACGTAGGCATCGTGATACGTAGGCAATCCTCATCGGATCCGGTCGCATTTCTTTTACTGCAAAATAAAAAAAAACATAAAAGAAAAACAAAAAGGAAAAACAAAAGAGAAAAAGAAAAAAAAACTAATAAAAAATGCCGGAATGACGCATGCTCTCGTAGCAAACATATAGTAATCCACTTAACTGTATAGGTGCATCATGCCCAACGTGAGATTAACTATCTGTTACTTGCTACAAATTAACCGTGCGTTTGTCATTGAGCATTTTCCCAGGGTTTTTGAAAAGACGGTTGGTTTGGTGAAAGTCTGGCCTCGCACTCATATTTCACGAGGTCAAGGAGAAGTATTCAACTACCTGTTGTTAGGGCAAGAAGCAGTACTCACACTTACTTCACCAGGTCAAAAGGAAGTGTGGAAATGTCTTCAGAAATTCCATTGCAAACGACCCCTGTTTCTGAGGAGAGCTCAATCTCAGCCGTCCTCACACCTGAATCCGCAACTGCGGAGGAAAATAGAATCCTACGGCTCCGCATGTTGGAAATGCTGGACGACTGGAACAACGGGAAAGAGCCGCCAAGTGTCGTCCCCGGATTCCCTGAATTATTCTCCAGGCCAAGTGGAACGTCCAATGTCCCCATAAATTATCCTGCTACTCCATTTGGGTACCCAGCCACCTCCGCCTTCTCTGCTGGATCACCTTCTGAGCCTCATCCCCGAATGTCGGCCACTGATGCAAGCATGAACATCTTTACTGCATCGCCTTGCCCGGTTACGGCACAACCTACCACATACAAGCCAAGCTTTGACTCATCATCTTTTACATTCCAAGCCCCATCGTTCTCAATGGAACCAACTAGGTTCGCTACCAATACTAATCCTCTACCGCCTCAGTGCGAGCTTGCACCCGGGCAGGATCAGAACCCTAGATTTGCAGAACAAAATGAGATTGCCAAAAGGATGAGAAGCCTTGAACAAAGTCTGAAGAATATGCAAGGATTGAGCGGGCAAAAGAGCGTCTCTTATGCCGACCTGTGCATGTTTCCTCACGTGCACCTGCCAACGGGTTTCAAGACCCCCAAGTTTGAGAAATACGATGGGCACGGTGACCCCATTGCACATCTTAAGAAATACTGCAACCAATTGCGGGGAGCCGGCGGAAAAGAAGAACTGCTAATGGCATACTTTGGGGAAAGTCTAGTAGGGATAGCTTCGGAATGGTATATGGATCAGGAAATGTCCCGATGGCATATATGGGATGATCTCGCCAGAGATTTTGTAAAACAATTCCAGTATAACATCGACATTGCGCCAGACCGAAACTCTCTGTCGAATTTGAAGAAGAAGCCTTCGGAAAGCTTTAGAGAGTATGCTATTAAGTGGCGTGAACAGGCGTCGAGAGTGAAGCCTCCCATGGATGAAGTGGAAATGGTCACTACCTTTCTCCAGGCTCAAGAGTCTGACTATTTCCAAAACATGATGTCGGCCATGGGTAAGCCATTCGCGGAAGCGATCAAGATTGGAGAGATGGTGGAAAATGGGTTGAAAACGGGAAGGATTTTGAGTCAAGCAGCCATAAGGGCAACCTCCCAGGCCGTCCAAAGCGGGTCTGGAGGAACAACAAGGGGGAAGAAGAAAGAAGAAACGACTATGGCAGCCTCTGAAGCAAGGGAGTATCGTCATCCCAGGCCCCATTTTCCGGAAAGAGCCCCACAACACTATTACCCCCATTCAAATTCGGCATATGCTCATCAACCTTATATGGTCATGAATGCCCAACCTTATAACCATCCACCACAACAAGCCAACCGAGGCCCAGCTCCACCTCCCAGAAATCAGCCTCCTTACCGCAACCACTATAACCCACAACCCCCGCAGAATAACTACCGCCCCCAGGAGCCACCTCGACGGCGGACTTTCACGCCCATCGGTGAACAATACTCTACTTTGTTCCCTAAGCTAGTCCAGTTGGGTTTCTTGCAACCAATTCCCCAAACGAGGCAAAACCCAACATCGCCTTCTTACAAAGCCGGAGTCAGATGCGCCTATCATTCAGGAGCCGAGGGACATGATACAAACGACTGCTGGTCATTGAAAAGAGTGGTCGAAAATTTGATAGAGCAGGGGAAAATAGTGCTAAGGGACGAAGAGATCCCAAATGTAACTAACAATCCACTACCTGCTCACAATAACGGGCCGCTGATCGGAATGATTTGTGAAGACAAAGAATTCGACCCTGCTCTGAAAGCCATAATTGCCATTATTGACACAGGGAAGAGGCCCAAAATGGACCAGAAACCAGAAAAGGGGGAAGAGGCCGAAGCTATAAAAATAGTGCTTGAGAAGAAAGTGGTACCAACAAAAGGGGGAGTTCTTTACATACCACGAGGTCAAGCTGAGAAGATGCAGAAATCCGGGATCAAAAAGACAAAACCTATGTACGTGCCAAAAGGGGCCTATGTGGTCCGGGGGACGATTCAACCACCTCGGCTGAATGAGCCAGTGGTTATCGGACGCGTGCCACAAAAGCCAATGACCAACCCGTCCACAGTGCCGTGGAATTATCAAAAGACTTTGGTGATGTACAAAGGTAAAGAGGTCATGGGAGAACTTCCAGAAAATACTTTCATTGGAAGGTATTCAAATACCCAAGAATTAAACAACGCCACGCAAAGGCGCTTCCCTCCAAAGAAGCCCGTGAGTGTTGAAGAAGCGGAAATGTTCTTCCAACAAATGAAAATGCCGGATTACGAAGTGATAGATCAGCTGCGCAAGTACCCTGAGCAAGTATCCATGCTGTCATTATTGATGAAGTCAACCGAGCATCAAAAGATCCTGCTGAAAACCCTGAATGAAGCATATGTACCAGTTGGAACCTCGGTGGAGCAACTAGAGCGGATGACAGAAAGATTCTTCGCCGTCAACCAAATCTCTTTCAGCAAGAATGATTTACCCCCGGAAGGAGCGGCACACAACAAGGCCTTGCATTTAACAGTTAAATGCGAGGACTACTATGTCAAGCGGGTAATGTTGGATGGAGGCTCAGGCGTTGACATTTGCCCGCTCTCCACGCTACAAAGGATGGAAATTGGGACCGGAAGAATCCGACCCAACAATGTCTGCGTAAGAGCTTTCGACGGCATCAAGAGAGATACCATGGGAGAAATAGACCTGTTGTTGGTCATAGGACCAGTCGAATTTCGAGTAACCTTCCAGGTGATCGACATGGACACATCCTACAATTTTCTCCTCGGCAGACCTTGGATCCATGCGGCAGGAGCCGTGCCTTCCACTCTTCACCAGATGGTGAAGTTCGAGTACGAAGACCAAGAGATCGTGGTCCATGGGGAAGACGAACATGCCATTTATCGGGACCCATCCATCCCGTATCTTGAACCAAGAGAAGGGAGCGAACATACGGTCTATCAAGCTTTCGAGGTTGTGCTGGCAGAGCAGCACGAAGAGGGAATGCCTTGCCCCCAGCCTTTCTTGTCTAACGCCTCGGTCATGGTGGCCAAAGAGATGATCCGGCACGGATTTAGGCCAGGGAAGGGACTTGGACGAACCCTTCAGGGAATAACAGAACCCATTACTTTGCCAGTCATCAAGAAACCTTTTGGACTAGGTTTCAAACCTACTCCAGCAGACGAAAAATGGGCAAAGAAAAGGAGAAATGAGGGCTGGAAGTTGCCTCAACCATTGCCGGATTTATATGTGACTTTCGTCAGGCCAAGGTACGCTGAAGAAGAAGATGATGAGGTCTTCACAGCTGAGGAAATCGAGGAAATATGTGGGGCAATGAGGGAAATGCTCTACGAGGTCCACATGGTTCAACCAGGCGAAGGCACGAGCACTGCTGAGATGATGTACATGGGGCCAAACGCCAAACTCCAAAACTGGGAGATCACGCCATTCCCAACTAGACGGAAGTCCGGGTAGACCTGTCCTGCCACCTTTCCTGTATCACAAGTTATCTCCGGGACATAACTTGAACGTTTTCTTCTTTTCAATTGTTGTTTTGAATTCCTAGTTGTAAACGTTGTTGTCTTCCAATTTTCCAAAGAAAATATACAAAAAAAATCATCATTGCTTTCCTATTCTTTCTTTGTTCTGATTTTTATTAGTTTTCCTTTCATCTTCCTTTTCAGTCCTAATAATGCGGCTTTAAATATGACATGCTTGCGGACTTCACGCCCAGATCACAATGAGCTATTTAACTGCGAATTAATGAACCCAGAACCAGAATATGATGCGGAAGAGGCTTTTAGGGAGATAAACCGAGAGTTGGAATATTTCGAGAATAAACCTAAGCCAAATCTGAATGACACTGAACCGGTAAACTTAGGAACCCCGGAAGAAGTCCGGGAGACCAAGATAAGCATTCACACGGACAAGAAAATGCGAGAGGCGATAATTCAACTTCTTCTTGAATTCAAAGACGTGTTTGCTTGGTCATATGATGACATGCCGGGACTAGGTGTTGATCTAGTGGTTCACAAATTACCGATTCATCCTGATTGTCCTCCAGTCCAACAAAAACAACGAAAGTTCAAAACTGAGGTCAGTGACAAGATTAAGGAGGAGATCACCAAGCAACTGAAAACAGGAGTGATCCGGGTAGTCCAATATACAACATGGTTGGCAAATGTGGTTCCAGTACCAAAAAAGGACGGGAAAACTCGGGTATGTGTAGATTACCGAGATCTGAACAGAGCAAGTCCCAAAGATAACTTCCCGCTGCCCAACATCCACATCCTCGTTGACAATTGTGCCAAACACGAGATACAGTCTTTCGTAGATTGTTATGCTGGGTATCATCAGGTACTGATGGATGAAGAGGACGCCGAGAAAACCGCTTTCACCACGCCTTGGGGCACCTACTGTTATCGGGTCATGCCATTTGGTCTAAAGAATGCTGGGGCTACTTACATGAGGGCCATGACCGCCATTTTCCATGACATGATGCATCAGGAAATAGAGGTGTACGTGGACGATGTGATAGTCAAGTCCAGGACGCAGGATAACCACATCCAAGACTTGAGGAAATTCTTCGAGAGGCTAAGGAAGTATGACTTGAAGCTAAATCCAGCCAAATGCGCTTTCGGAGTTCCGTCGGGCAAACTTTTGGGTTTCATCGTAAGCAGGAGAGGTATCGAGCTAGATCCAACTAAGATAAAATCCATCAGAGATTTGCCTCCTCCAAGAACAAAGAAAGACGTGATGAGTCTTTTGGGCAGGTTGAACTACATCAGTCGGTTTATTGCCCAGCTGACGAGCACGTGTGAGCCCATATTCAAGCTGTTAAGGAAAGATGCGGCGATTAAGTGGACAACTGAGTGTCAAGAAGCCTTTGATAAAGTCAAAGAATACCTTTCGAATCCCCCGGTCTTGGTCCCTCCAGAACCGGGAAGGCCACTTTTCTTGTATCTAACAGTCTTGGAGAACTCTTTCGGCTGCGTCCTCGGGCAACACGACATAACCGGAAAGAAGGAGCAAGCAATCTACTACTTGAGCAAGAAATTCACCGGCTACGAGGCCAAATACACTCTGCTGGAAAGGACATGCTGCGCTCTCACATGGGTTGCTCAAAAGCTGAGACATTATCTCCAAGCCCACACTACATTCCTCATAAGCAGGTTGGATCCTTTGAAGTATATATTTCAGAAACCAATGCCTACTGGGAGACTGGCTAAATGGCAAATCTTGCTTACGGAATTCGACATAGTTTATGTCACTCGCACGGCCATGAAAGCCCAGGCGTTAGCAGATCATTTGGCCGAAAATCCGGTTGATGAGGAATACCAGCCATTGGATACTTACTTTCCAGATGAAGAGGTAAACACCGTAGAAGTAATCTCGGAAGAAGTTCATGTTTGGAAGATGTTCTTTGACGGAGCCGTGAACGCCAAGGGTGTAGGGATTGGGGCAATTTTGATCTCGCCTTCCGGTCAGCATTATCCCGCCACAGCTAGACTGCGTTTCTTTTGCACAAACAATACAGCTGAGTATGAAGCCTGCATTATGGGCATGCATATGGCAATCGATCAGGATGTCGAAAACTTACTGATTATGGGAGATTCTGACCTGATCATCCGGCAAGCTCAAGGCGAGTGGGAAACTCGGGATGTCAAACTTATCCCGTACCGACAACATGTGGAAGACCTCAGCAAGCGCTTTACATCAATAGAATTCAGGTACATTCCGAGGTGTCACAATGAACTGGCAGATGCACTTGCTACTTTGGCTTCAATGCTGCCCTACCCGGGCAACGCCCACGTCGATCCTTTGGAAATCCAAATCAAGGAAAGACACGGTTACTGCAGTGTAATCGAGGCAGGATCAAGTACGCAGCCTTGGTACCATGACATCAGGAAATTCCTGAAGACGCAAGAATACCCAGAGCATGCTACTGGAGATCAGAAGAGGACCATTAGGCGACATGCAAGTGGTTTCTTTCTAAGCGGTGAATTGTTATATAAGAGGACCCCGGACCTCAATCTCCTAAGATGTGTCGATATCGAGGAATCGAGAAAGATCATGCACGAAGTACACGCAGGTGTGTGCGGACCTCACATGAACGGGTATGTCTTAGCGAAGAAAATCCTCCGAGCAGGTTATTACTGGATGACCATGGAAAAGGATTGCTTTAGTTTCGTTCGGAAGTGTCATCAGTGTCAGGTGCACGGTGATTTGATTCATGCACCTCCCACGGAACTGCATCCCATGTCCGCACCATGGCCATTTGTCGCCTGGGGCATGGACGTCATTGGACCAATTGAACCAAAGGCCTCAAACGGACACAGGTTTATACTGGTTGCCATCGATTACTTCACAAAATGGGTAGAAGCTGTCACTCTCAAGTCGGTCACTAAGAAAGCTGTGGTGGATTTTGTACACTCAAATCTTATCTGTCGCTTCGGTATTCCTGCGACTATCATTACAGATAACGCAGCAAACTTGAACAGTCACTTGATGGGAGATGTATGCGAGCAATTCAAGATAACGCATAGGAATTCCACGCCTTATCGGCCAAAGGCCAATGGTGTCGTGGAAGCGGCAAACAAAAATATCAAGAAGATTTTGAGGAAGACCATCCAAAGTTCCCGACAGTGGCATGAGCAGTTACCATTTGCATTATTGGGGTACCGCACTACGGTACGCACATCGGTGGGAGCGACTCCTTATCTTTTGGTTTATGGGACCGAGGCCGTAATACCGGCAGAGGTAGAGATTCCTTCACTTCGAATCATTGTCGAAGCAGAAATCGAGGACAGCGAGTGGGTTAAGACTCGACTGGAGCAATTGACGTTGATTGATGAAAAGCGGATGGCTGCAGTTTGTCACGGACAGTTATACCAACGAAGGATGGCCCGTGCTTACAACAAGAAAGTCCGACCTCGGAATTTCGAAGTAGGACAATTGGTACTGAGGCGTATTCTGCCGCATCATGAAGAAGCAAAAGGAAAGTTTGCCCCAAATTGGAAAGGCCCATACATCGTAAGGAAAATATTGCCAAGAGGAGCATTGTATTTAGGTGATATCGAAGGAAATGACCCCGACACAGCAGTAAATGCAGATGCAGTCAAGAGGTACTACGTCTAAATCATACTCCAGTGGTCCTGACACGTTTGAAAATGGCGAAGGTTTTATTCCCCACTACTCCCCAAACACTACCCAACCCTCTCTACAAAAAGAAAAAAAGAAGAAAAAAAAAGAAAAAAAGAAAGAAAACAAAAACAAAATTTGATTGAGGCCTGAACTACGTTTGACTTGATTCCGAAAGGATACGTAGGCAGCCTCTCCCTGAGGTTCAGTCACACCAACAACAAAATCCTATTCACCCTGAAATTGAAAACCGGGGCACGTCGGACACTTGAGAAGTTTAATATCCACTACCATCTCTTTACCAAGCACAAGCCTTCAAATCAATTACCGAATATGGTGGGGAACCAATAAGCGTCACAAATGGAGACCAGCACACTCTGAATTGAGAGAGATAAAATGAGAGAGTCTCGGCGGTGAAAACCTTCGGGCACCACGAGGCGACGGGAGTAGAGAAACCAAAATGAGAGAGCTTGTTTAGTAAAAACTCGCAAAGAGTGCTATCAAGCGATGACAGGAAGAGAAATGAGAGAGGTCAGCCAGCGAAAACCCGCAAAGGGCGCTGTTGGCCGAAAAGGAATGACGCCACCCCAAGAAGGTCTCGGCCAAAGTTCCACCGGTTTTGGAATCACAGATCTGTTCTGGTTCAGGAAAACGCAAGTTCATGGAAGGTCGGACGTCCAGTCCAAAGAGCATGTCATGTCATTTAAAGCCAGCGTTATCTTCCTCAGATAAGTCTTTCTCGTCCCGAAAAGGGTATTCCTTTTCTGATTTGTTTTCCCCTGCTTTGTTTCTTTTCGAATCCCTTTTGCATTTTAACCCCGAGTTCAGGACACACCGGAAAGAGTAGGTGGCATGGTTTGTTTGCACGGAATCCCGTCTCATGAAGGAAAGCACCTCATCTCGTTGATATGATTACCCAAGCATGATGAATCATGACGTTTGATGGTGTTCCGGAGTAAAGGAAAAAGAGAGAAATCTTGAAATCTTCCCCAGCAAGTCCACCTTCGGACAAATCCCCACAGAGTCTCCCCCTGTACAGAACCCCACAGAGTTTCTCTTTTGTACAATCTCCCCACAAAGTCTCCCCAGTATAAAAAAAAAAATCCCCGTTGGAATTTCATCAGCACATCCCCATCGAGTCCTTTTGTAAATATTCCCCAACAAGCTTACCCCAACAAACCCTGGGAAACCCGTTTCGAAACAAAAACCCAGCATACCCCATTGTACAGAATCCGCACAAAGAATCCACTTTGTAAATATTCCCTCACATAGCTTCCTTTTGTACAAGTTCCCACAGAACACCTCCAATAAAATCCCCGTTGAGAACCTTCAATCAAAATGGGACAAAAAGAAAAAAAAAAGGCCTTACGAGGCAAATCATCACAGAATCCGGAAATACAAGCCTGAGCAGTCTAAAGGTTTCGCCATTCGAATCAAATCAATGGCGGGACTTCGCAACAGAAATAGAGACGCAACAAAGCAATTGGGAACGATCAAGGTCACCGAACCAACCGTCGTTTCCGAACTAACAATTTTTCTTTGTCTGAAAAGTTGAAACAGGAATGATCCAAGACAACCATGCAAGAAGCGGGTGTCGCCCAAAGAAGAAGGTACACGGGTACAAGAAACATTTTGGCAATAAGGAATTCACTCAAAAGGTAAGTTCCCACAAAACTTCCTTTTATCTTCTATTAAAACAAGAAAACTCAAAAAATAGATCGTGTAAACTGAATTTTCCTTTTAGTCAGCATTAGGGTTTTAAACCCTAAACTGAACTTTTTCCTTTCAGCCAGCATTAGAGTTTTAAACTCTAAACTGAGTTTTTCCATGCAATCAGCATTAGGGTTTTAAACCCTAAACTGAATTTTCCTTTTAGTCAGCATCAGGGTTTTAAACCCTAAACTGAACTTTTTCCTTTTCAGCCAGCATTAGAGTTTTAAACTTTAAACTGAGCTTTTCCATGCAATCAGCATTAGGGTTTTTAAACCTTAAACTGAATTCTTCCTTTGTTCGGCATTAGGGTTTTAAACCCTGAACTGAACCTTTCCCCAGCTAGTCGGTATTAGGGCTCCAACCCTGAACTGAGCATGCATATTCTCTTTCATCAATTTTATGAACTTCTTGGTGAATAATTAACGAAATTTTCCTAGTGAAACTGGGGCAGAAAATTTCGTTCGTTTGTTTGTTTTTTCCCGCAGGTCTGACCTCGAGCCACATGGATCGAAATGACCCACGAGATGAATCCCAGTTCGGAATCAAAGAAAAAAAAAGAAAAAAAAAAGAAGACATCCCGAGATATCAGAGTGAATGGAGAGCATATCGACTCCAACGTTTGACTAAGGTCCTAAACCCTACCAATCGCGTCTCACTCAGTATCCCAGAGGTTGAACAAGTCGCCGCAACTCGCAAGCATCAAGATTCAGATCGGAGTCTACAAGCAGGATCAGCTAAGACCCAAGATCAAGTCGTAAAAGAATCATAGATAGGAATCTTGTAACTAGCGGTTGACATGCATATAAGTAGTTAGTTCAGTTTCCAATTTTCGTTTGGTTGTAATAAGGCGGTCAGTGACGTAGCAGTGACAACAGCAACAGCAGTAGCAGCAAGCATTGCAATCCCATGGTAGTCCCAGCTACCAAAACTTCCCGAACTACATTGACCTGATTCCTGTTTAGCCCAGGATATGTAGGAAATCTTTGAAGCAAGATTCGGTCAGATCTTTCAAAAACATGCTTCATACGGAGTAGTCCATAGGCAAAAATCGCTCATACACGCTCACTTTATCTTTGCACGAAAACTCTTCGTGTTTCCGAACAAAGAGGGGCAGCTGTGAGCACGTGATTTTTGTTTTACGCGACAATCGCTCCAAAAGAATTAAAAATGTATGTGTCATGCGTAATTTAAACCATGACCCGTTTGTTAGATGGAAAATTACAAAAATACGCATTTTTTCTTTTGTCCTGATTTGTTGCCGTGTTTAATTTTGCCTACTTTTAACATTTTATCCGCGGGAAATAAATATGTTAAGTGTTAATTAGTGGTTCTTGGTTTTATTTAATTAGTTTGTGTATTTAGGAAATTAGAAATAAAGAAAAAGAAGACAAAATTTGTTGTAAAATGAATTTGGGCTGTGCCCATTTCAAAATCTGGAGCCCAGTCCGAACAGCCCACCTCCAGGACACAAAATGACATAGTTTAATACCAAAACTACGTCGTTTCAAGGCCGATCCATCTCAACCATTCAAACCAAACTGATCCAACGACCAAGATCTCACACCCCGTACCCACTAACAAACCCGACCCGTCTCACCCGGACCGAACCCAAACCCTCAAAACGACACCGTTCCATTTAAGCCTTCACATCCAGACCGTAGATCTAGATTGATCTAACGGTCGAGGTTCACCCACCCACTAACTATATAAGCCCTTCACCATACCCTGCCCCCCTAGCTAACACCCCTGCCTTCGTCTTCACCGAACCCATCCCCTTCAAACCCTAGCCGCCCTTGCACACCTTCACTAGAAACCCGGCGGCCTGAACGCCAGTGACCTCCACTTGAACACCATAGAACCCCCTCACCACCCTGAACATAGACCTGTCAACCGTTTGGTTCGAATCACCCCTCAGGTCCTCGAATCTTCATTTGAAGATTCGAGTCAAAACTCGATCTAACCCAACCAACCCCAGTTTCATACCAGATACTCCCCGGACCCTCCTCGTGACCAAACCATACTTGGTTTGGTCCGAATCTAACCAGGGAAACATGAATCCCAGATCTAAGTTTTTGAACTCTAGTTTTCCCTGTGCATGTTCCGTGCTTTGTTCAAACCGAAGAGATTAAGGTCTAATGGACCTTAATCGAGGTGTTTCTCATCCGAGAAACACTTCGTTTAAAAGTCCATTCAACCTTAAAGAAGGTCTGTTCAAACACCAGTGGATTTTTCTGATTTTGTTCCTTAAAAAGATTTGAGGTGAGTCTTGTTTTCTTTTCTTTATTTTTGTTTTATTCCGTGTGATTTGTTTTTAAAAGTCTGTTCATATTTGTTTTGATTTTATCAAATTTTGTTTGTCCACTATGCTTAAACCTCTGTGTTTGTCTGAATCCCTCCCCTCCTATTCTGATAAGGCATGTGTATTGGTTGTATTCCAAATTTGTACTGACTAACTAACTCCTCGAAGTACAATTCTGTTTTAATCAGTATAAGTCGAGTCATGTGTCCCATACTTCTGAATGTCTGATTTTTGGCTACGTTTGTGTATGTTAATGCTAATATAGTCGAGTCTACATGAGTCGTCAATTAGTTTCAACTGTCTGAGCATAGCAAATCGATTTGCTTCTGTTAAACATTTGTTGAATTAATTAAGAACCAATTCTGTTTACTTATAGCTGTTGAATTGATCAGTAATAAGGATTGTTTGGTTTAAATTCTGAATTGGGAGGCATGTGCTTTCGTGCACAGCATGTGCACTGGTGCACCTCATGTGTTTTGTGCACAGCCTGTGGCCTGCATAAAGGTTTTTGTTAAGCTCTAAACAATTTGACAGCATATGCTGTCAGATATATTCTACTGCCCATACCTTGCTTTAAGTTTAAAAAATGTTAAACCTTTTAAAAGTAAGTCTGCCAGGGAATGTTGATGGGGTTTAATACTTGATTAGCTAAAGTTGGAATTGAAATGGAAGGCACATGGGAGGGGTACTGGGATATTCTGAAAACAGGCTGTTAAAAGAGATAGTTTTGAGGCCTATAAAAGGACTAAACCTGGAAGAAAAAAAAGAGGGAGATATACAGAGAGAGAATCAGAACTGAAAAAGAAAAATACACACACTGTGAGGAGTTTGGAAAGGAGAGCTGAAATACATACAAAACAGATACACATAGATAGAGAGAGATTAAGGGATAGAAGGGATACAACCAACAATCAGAAACTTTTTTCCTCCTATTATTATTGGGTTTCAATTGTTCAACTTGTTCAAATCAATTCTGATTCTTTGAAATTCCAGTTGTGTCTATTAGTCGAGTGTTTTCATTGGTTTACCACTGGTTTGGTCTGTCTGGAGTTCTGATTCTACTCCACTGGGTTTTGCTGTTATTTGGCTATTGCTTTCTGTTGGCCATAGTTGCATTTCTGCACTCGAGCCTGCTTCTTGCTATATTGCTTTGCATGCTGATATCTTGCCCTGCTGCTGCTGCTGCTATTTTGTTTCTTGCTGCTGCTGATTTCCCCATCTTTTTCTTCTTCTCCTTTGCATTTTCAGTGTTTCCAGGTACACATTTCAAACCCAACTTTGGTGTTAACTGTAACAATTCAAAAGCATATCTGTTTGTAAATGTTTGTGATATACTGACTTCAGATTGTATAAATTGATTAGTGTGATTCAGTAATGAAAGATTAGTTAGATAATACTCCATCAAGTTTAGCCTCTAGCTTCTTAGTTTGTAGTTGTTTGCTGGTACAAAAATGTAATGACACAATACAGAGAGGGCATGGAGAATTAGTATAGATTTTGACTAGGATTCCCGTTCAACTGAGCGACATGCATAGAATAGAATATTTCCACCTTACACAAATATTTCTTTGTTCATTTTAGTTTTCTTTTATCATAACTCGTTAGGCAGTACATAATATTATGTCCAAATCCCGTTAGTGACAATGCCTAGTAGTTAATTCCTTTAATTCGGCCCCAATCAGTCTAGTAAATTTCAATTCAAGAAATGTTTGGACACAAGTATAATGTTGGGTCAATCTCGAGTGTAATTTCTTTGCCCAATTAAAGTATGTTTCATGAGTTATGACATCCCTCCACTTTGTAAATAATCAATCAGAAATTGATAAGAATCCGAATTAGGCAAAAGCCTATAGTTGAATTAGCACGTACCTTTTCTTCTAGTTTTAGAGACAAATGCATTAGAAATGTAGCCACTTTAGGATATCTTTTCTAAAAATAGAGATGAGCCTCGCCAAACAAAAGTGCAACAATTGTGGGCCCCTCCATAAATAACCATGATAATTATCTAGAACTCAAGATAGGCCATTTAATAAATTTCATGGTTTTTCTACAAAAATAATAACGCGTTAGACTCTTTAGGCACGGTTTAAGTAAATTATATTCTTAAAATCGGGTGCACATTGATGTGACCCAAATTCAAGTCTCAACGGAGTCAAAAATGTGTTAACAACTACGGGTGCATTGATTGTGACGTGGTTCGATATGCATTTTCACGACGTTGCAATTCTGTAAAATAAATGATAATAATAAAAGCGGTTAAAACTTAATAAAAGCACATAAGTCACAACATGTATTTAAATCAGATATTTAGCCATTATAACAATTTAAGCGACCGTGCTAGAACCACGGGATTCGAGGGTGCCTAACACCTTCCCTCGGGTCAACAGAATTCCTTACTTAGAATTTCTGGTTCGCAGACTTCATTTGGAAAAGTCGAAAATTTCCTCGATTTGGGATTCAAGATAAACCGGTGACTTGGGACACCAAAAGCCAAACCTTTCCCAAGTGGCGACTCTAAATTAAATAAATAATCCCATTTCGAATATTGTCACTTAAATTGGAAAAACTCCCTCGCGCATTTAACCCTTCGGGGCCGGGCGCGCAAAAAGGAGGTGTGACAATTATATATGTAAGTAAACTTTTATTTGGTTTTGTAAACTCTTTTTTGTTATTTAGATAAACATAGACGTGTACCCTATATATTACATTTATTTTAAAAGAATTTCGTTTTATTCAAATCTAGCTACAGTGTTTCAAAGAACTATACTTATAGGATTTTAAATGTGAAAGAGTTTTATAGTTATATGAAGTATTTTTTTTTTGCTAGAGACGAAGTAGTACTTAAATAATTGGAAAAAATAACAAAAGTTCCTCACATGATTGCATATGATCATTAACCGAATTAAGTATGATAACATGATAAATAAAGATAAATTTTATTTTTAATTTAAATTCGAATTTTAGAACTTTATCTATAAATTCAAAATTGTCTTTTAATTCATATATATATTCATATATATATTTGAATTAAAAGACAATTTTGAATTTATAGATAAAGTTTTAAAATTTGAATTATTTAACTAAAATAGTCAAATATAGAATAAAATTACCATATACTAGTGATATTTATTAGCTTGCCACTTGACTTAACCATAATGTCAATTATATATGATAACTTGCTTGCTTTAATATATATATATATAGATATAGATATATAGTACTACTAAAACTTCCCATGCAGTAATCACCCTGTATTCCTTTGTTTTGGTTCATACGAATACAGTTGAATTCAAAGCAATTCCGGCTGGGAATAAATATGTTGAGGCTTTAGAGAAAGTGAAAATAGAAGAAACAGAGTTGGGAAGTGAATGTGCAATATGCATGGAAAAGATGGAGGTTGGAAATGAAGCAAGAAAAATGCCATGTTCTCATGTGTACCATGGAAATTGTTTAATGAACTGGTTAGTTGTGAAGAGGGTTTGTCCACTTTGCCTGTTTGTGTTGCCCTATTAGCCGTGAGCACATGTGAATTCAGAATTTAGAGTAGGTGCGTTTAGAACGAGTGTGATCATCAATACTATATATTTTTTTAATCTTATTTCTTAAATATATATATGTATAGTTTGAGCAAAAAGCAATAATTTAGTACCTGCAGTTCTTGATTTTGTTTAAGAAAGTTGTATGATTTTTTGGTTCCTTTTGTGCATCCTAGTACTACTAGATCTCTTGCAAATTGTGGTTAACTCTTTGTATCTAAGATCAACCATCGATCAACAAAGTTTGTAGCTTTTTAATGTTTAACTGTCATTTACTAAGATAATTTACTAATAATTTATTAAGTTCTCCAATTAATGTAGAGTTATCGATTGGCAAATCCAAACCAATTAAACTTCAATATCCCACAAAAAGGGAAAAAAGAAAAGCATAGCCTGAACCCTTACTTAGAAATTCTAACAAATTTTATTTAGTCAAAGGATGAAAAGGGGTTCTTTGGTGTTACGCAATGAAGTTGGGGAGATTACAAGTAAAACTTTTATTGTGATTATGTACAACAAGAGGTGGTTTAGGTGATAAGAGCGCTATGTATGATTTAGATCAGAGGCGGAGTCAGGATTTAAAATTTATGGGTTCTAAATCTGCCACCGAACTCATAACTCGTTTAGTTACTGGGTTCACAATTAAGTACTTATACATATTTAATAGATTTTCTAGCAAAAACTACTGGGTTTGTCCGAATCCGTAAGCACTATACTATCTCCGCCCCTGATTTAGGTGCACGTTACGGACTCACGGGTTCATGGTTCGAAGTTCGAACCCTGTGACTCACACAAAGGTCTAGACATGTGCACGAGCTGGCCCGCAGAAAATTTTCAGTAATAAAAACGAAAATAGCACAAGGTTCTCGGAGCAAAATAGACCTGCATTGAGCACCACATACTTGTTTATAGTTATGCCCTTGACAATCTAAAAGTAAATTGTTGTATATTGTTGCAAGTCCTTTTACTGATGCACTCTTTTGGCTACATAAAATTTGTGGGCTTTTCCAAATTTGGGTTTAAAGCCTCTGCTTTTGTGAGGTCTGATGCATTCAGTTTAAAAGCTATTTCTACATATACCTGCAGTTTGAATTTATACAAGAGATAAGCACTAATCTTATTCAGTTTGCTGCTGCATTAAAAAGTTGGGACCTAAAAACTGTTATCAAACTGTATTTGTAAAGTAATTCTGGAAAAAATAGAATAACGTATATACAGAAAATGTAAACGAAACAAAAGTTCATCTGAGCCCACTGAATTCACAGTGTTTCCTTAAGGAGTTTAATCCCCTCCTAGTACCCAAGGTTATGAGGTTATGGATTATTTCCTCACAGGATAGAACGAATTACACACTGGTGTAGTGGTACTTCAAACACCAGTGTTAGGAGAAGTCAGAAAATCGTATGGAAATTCTGAGAGAATGGACTTGTATTTATAGCCAATGTTGGGCTGAAGACTGAAGAGGTGCAATTGCTTTGACTGAAGCCGAGCGAGCGACGACGGCGCAAAACTTGCCTTCTTCTCAACTCTTTAAGAGCTAGAAGAACAATTGTTTATATACCCATCAAAAGCATCTTCCTCTTCCAATATGGGACAATGTTCCTTTGTCAAGGGGGGAAAACTTAAAATTTCAATTAAAAATTTTATTTCCCTTCATTTCTCATTCAACTTCTTTTAAGCCATATTAATACTTAAAAAGCCGAACAAAAACTCCATTTAAAAGAGGCATCCAGGATATATTGTGTCTGAAGTCCTTCTGTTTGAATATTTCAAGAAAAAAATTGCCTACCGACTCATGTTATTGTGATGTTTCATTACTTGCGGGAAACAAACACAGTTTATTCAAGTATGTCAGGTATGTGTAGTGGCGGATGTAGCGTTTGAGCCATGGGTTCAGCTGAATCCATATTTTCATATGGAACATACATACATATATATATATTTGATTATGAACCCAAAATTTCAAAAGTATTGTAAGTTCATTGATAAAACTTTAAAGGTCGAATGCATCAAAATCAAATTCTGGATTTGCTACATATATAGTTTATTAATAACAGAATATATATTAATCTCAAGAATATGTTGGTTTTCAATTGATCTGAGCTGTTTTCATGCTCCAAGCAGTCAAATTTGAGATGTCAACATTCTCGGAACCATTGTTGAAGACATACAAATGTGTTCCACCATCCACTGCTAAATTAGTTGGGTAAACCCTTGCTGTAATGCAAGCTTTTCCCTCTCCACCAAAGCTCTCCACTATTGAGTGATCAATCTAAATAAACAAAACACAATATAAATAATATTCTCAGGACATGTCCATTATATTATGGGTGTATGTATTTGATATTACATTAGTCATTTTCAGGAAAATTATTTGTTGGAAAATGTTATCCAATGTTTAGTTTGAATAATGTTTGTGAAATAGAGAGTGTTTCAATAAATTTTTGAATAATAAAGACTGATATTAATATCTGGGTGTGATTAAGAAAAATAATTGTGAAAGAAAATGATTCCTGCTCAAAAGTATAAGAAGGTAGTTTGCCACTTTTGGTGGAAATTATGTTTTCGAGCACTTTTTCCGGACAATCAAACACCAGAAAATGACTTATTTCATAGAAAATATTTTATTAATCGTACCAAAGTCCTTAGCGACAATTTTTCTTGAACAGGATCCACATTCAAGAAGGCTCCATAAGTAGTTTTGTCATAATCACTAGAAGGCAAGTGCAAGGAAGACCTACACAGCATGGAAAAATGAAATTTTAATTAAGGAAAAAAAAAAGAATTACAATTACATTAGGAGAAAAATAAATGGAGAGATTATATTAAATATACCTGCTCTGGTCACTACACATGAGCACTATAAAATTGTTGTTATTTTCTCCTTTGAAAATTCTGAAGAAAATTGCAGTATATTCTTGCATGTCATCAGATGCCAAGACTAACAATCCAAATGGTCCTATTCCACCTTTAACTGTTGCACCTTTTATGCTACAAATTTTTTGTGGGTTTGTCCAATTTGCTTCCCATATCTCTGCTTTTTCCAACGTTTTCGCTGCAAAAGAAATTTCTACATCTGCCTGTAAACAGTATACATTGTAACTCAGAGGCGGAGCCAAGATTTAAAGTTTATGAGTTCGGGATTCTAAATGTTTTAAGTTATTGGGTTCTAAATTAATAATTTATACATATTCAATAGATTTTTAAGGCAAAAATAAGGTTCGAATCAAAGTTACTGGGTTCGGTCGAACCCGGTCCTGGTACAACCATAGGTTTAGCCGAGGGTATTCCTGAAACAACCTCTCTACATCCACAGGGTAGGGGGTTTGCATACACTTTACTCTCCCCATACCTCACAATGTGAGAATACACTGGGTATGTTGTTGTTGTTATGATAAATCGTACGTTTAGCTCATGGATTTAAGTTTTAGCATTGACTGTCGGGTAAAATATTTACACGATCAAGTTACTTATAATGTAATTATAGCTAAATCTCGATGATAAATATTTTTTACGATTAGGTTATATATACTGAGATGTCGAAGAATTTTATACACGATATATTTTAACTTGTTGTAGCCGATAATCTTCTTTATTTTTCAGGTAACTAATCCAACTTTTTATGAATAATTTTTATTTACCTTATTGGTACTTTGATGCGTAAAAGTTCTTGTATATAAGTCAAACTCTAATGAGAAACATGATATGTTAGTAGAAAATAACAAACCAATTATAATAGGTTAAACTATATAAATAATGTAAAAAATATTACGTTAATGTATACAACTTAAAGAATTAAATTACCTGTGTAGCTGTGACTCCGGATATTTCACGTACTGATCCAGACATAAGCACAGTATTACCTTCAACAACTGGATTATTCATTCTAAGCTTTTCAATTTCAACAATTGGCCATTGCAACAATTGATTTCCAGATTTTTGAAGCCAAATTCTTCTAGGAATTCCTTGAAGACCAGCCCAACCTCTAATACTATTTATATCATCAAGATTATTTACTGATTCATTAACCCATCCAAATAAAATCCTCCTATTAGTAGCACTATCAAAAAATGTTTTTGAAGCATAATACTTCCCATAATCATATCTAAAGCCTAATCCAATATCCAAGGATTCATTATCTGGAATAAAAATATCCTTATTTGGATCATATTTTCCAATTGTATAGTAATCAGAATTTGCTACACTTGCTTTAAATACATGTTTCACATTTGTACCCATACTTGAAGTGTCTAAACCAATTTGACTAATTGTTGAAACTGGGAAAAAATCAGGACATTCCAACATTCCAGAATTGTTTAAAAAATGTAAAGGTTGTTCAGTTTGAATCCAATCAATAAAATTCTTGCTTTTGTATAATAAACCAATTCCTGTGTCATTTTTTTTATTTCCAACTACCATTCTCCAATAACCATCTGTAGGATTTAACCAAGCAGTAGTTGGATCTCTGAAATTTTGACCATCAATTTTGTTCACTGAATTAGGTGTGATTATTGGATTAAAAGGTGATTTTACCCATTCTATAAGGTAAGGGTCCAATAAATTTTTGGGCACGGCTAGATTTTGAACTTGGATATCGGAAAAGTCTACTCCGGTATAGAGAATTGCCGGTTTTCCGCCGGAGAGAATTGTTGTAGAACCTGAAAATAACAATATCAATTAAGTCTCAGTTCCAAACAAGTCTGTGTCAAGTCTGTCAACTATATAAATCTTCACCAATTATGCCGATTCAATTATATGTTTATCTCAATAACAACAACACCACCACCACCAACAACAATAACAACAACAACAACAACAATAATAATAATAATAATTAACAATATCGATTAAGTCTCAATTCCAAACAAGTGTGTGTCAACTATATAAATCTTCACCTTCAATTATAAGTTTATCTTAATAATAATAGGAAAACACTATATGTTATACTGGCATATAAATCTCTAATAGGACAAAACGATTTTTAAAAATTGTAGAACCTGAAAAACAGCCTTTAAAATCATAAGGCTCTGATCGGAGTAGTGCCGGCGGCTGAGGAGTCCAGTTGACGAGATCAGTTGATGTAGAATGTCCCCAAACTATGTTTCCGAATTGTGCATCGTAAGGATTGTATTGGTAGAAGAAATGGTAAATTCCCATGTATATCATTGGTCCTACATTCATAATTTTGATAAGTTAAGCTGATAAATTGGTTTAAGCAATTTGATTAATTAACCTTCCATTTATAAAGTCACTTCTGATACCACGGAAGTTATTTTTGAGGAAAGTGTGTGCCATAGAAAATATTATTTTCAAGTGTTTGATTACAGAAATATGTTCCATCAAAATAAGAGAAAAATCATGACTTCATTCATTTACGAGAGAGAATTGTTTCCCTTACAACTATATTAACTTAATTATATTATTTATTTCAACTAATTAATATTTTACAACACTCAAAAGTTTCAGTTAAAACACTCTCGGATTTGCTAATATTTTACTACTATATTTTCGTAGAAAAATATTTTCTATTCACTAACAACATTTGAAAATACTTTGAAAAAATATTTTTCGTGGAGAATATTGTCATGAATGGAGCATAAGTTCCTTCGTACCAAAAACACTAAGATTAAAATGATCAAGAGGAAATTAACTTGAGAAACTTACCATTAGGATCTGCGGAACCAAAACCAAAGGTTGTGAATTTGATCATCATGAAATCGTACGTGGACAACATACGGAACAAAAAATTAAAAGAAGAAAAATAAGAATTAGGATATTATATAAAGTAGCAGAAATTCAGGCTATCAATGGCTAATTTAATAAAGGTGATGAGACTAATGAAATAAAAGAAAAGTTATATAAAAGCAGTTTACCGTTCATCCAATACTTGGCAGGTTGAAAATGAAAAGCAGTCCTGTATATTTGATCGGATGTCTCTATTTCATGAGAAGCAGCTTCAAATAAAGAAATTCCATAGCCATGAATTGAAATTAGTATTAAAACTGGAAGATAAAATCTAAGGTTGGCCATTCTTAGAATTAGGTATATTGCTATATATCATGAGATGTTTCAGAATGTTAACGTATATTCTGATGCTTCATGCAGACAATATAGGTTTCTCTTTGTATTCGTTAGTGGGGGAGTTAAAGTTCAAACTGAAAAGTAGTTGATTTATAACTTTTCCATGTGCAAGGTTGGAGTCGGATTTTTTTTTCATAATTTGAAAAGTAGATTGGACCATTCTTCTTTGCATGCGTTAATGATGGGGACGAACCATAACCGCCGTTACCATACGCCATATCTCCACTTGGGCTTCATTGGGTAAACGAACGGAAGAGAAATATATACTTTCTTTTAAATATAATAGCTGACGATATATATAATAAATATGTGTGTGTATTATATACATAACACATATTATATACTTTATATATTTTTTGGCTAGCGAATATAATTAGTTCAGTCTACCGGCCAATTTTATATTTGCTAAAGAGAAAAAACTGGACCATTGACCAAGCATTTGTGTAGGCCCAATCTACGAGCGAATGGACAAACCTGTCCTTGCACCTCTTGGTCAACAGTTTGCCCATAGCTCTATTTCCAAGTTGCAACTGTGGCCATAACAAATGCCGTATGAGCTAAATTTAAATAACTCAAGATCATAGCATAAATCATGAACATCGATCATAAGAAAAAAAAAAAAAAAGACCAGTAAATCTGTTCCTTCTCTCTTTCTCCTCTATCATCATATGTGTTTTAATGGAACATTAATTGTCAATGTCAGGAGCGGAAAGATGACCTAACCACAAATGTAGAGTTTAAAAGGTCATGGACTAATGAGTCCTCCTGATACGGGCTCATAGGCAGGGCGGATTTAGGGGTGGAATCCCCTTCGCCGAAAAATTACACTATATATATAAGGCAAAATCTCTTTTTTATCTCTATATATTAAGTTTTAAACCCCCTTAACACAATCCAAAAGTATAGTTTAGTGGTCAAGGGGTTCAAAATTTTCATTAGGTCATAGCTTCAATTCCCATTAGCTACAAAAAATAATTTTTGAACTCCTTCGTAGAGATCTTGCCTCCGCCCTTGATTAGTCATAATACATGCCCTCTAAACCAAACTTTATCAACTGTTGTCAAACTAACCAACAACATTGTAGACATCAGACATCTTTTGATATGGTAATTATTAATTGCTTCTTTTTACAAATCGAGCAACTTGATCATTTTAATTTGTTATCAAACAATTCATTATCGAGACAATCAAATAAATCAAACTAAGGAGACGATAAAAAATGTGATTCAATCCATGTATGTCAATATACTCTCAATAACATCATTTTGATTACATGTTTTCTATTTAGGGCCACAACACATTAAAGCTCCTTCTCTGGCGTGTTGTATTCTCTGAAGTTGCTTAAACTAGGAATGGTTCTTCATGTACCAAGATATCATGTAAGGTAACCTTTACTTCAATTTGAAAAAACAAAAATAGTAATCAGCCAAAAGGACCACGCTATAAAATCAACATGGACCATTTTCATTGCATGCATGCGCAGCAAGGAAAGTTTCACGCAACCACAACACCGGGAAATCTGGTCTGTTAAAATCTGCCTCGAATTGTGGACAATTGAGATACTCTCATCCTTTGACAAATATTTCAATGATTAATAGGCCAAATATTACTTTCCCATTTAATTGTCACATTCTGCTTTAAGAGAGTCAAACTACATGAACTTTGATCACATTTAATTAAATGTATTTTTATCATATTAATTTATATGAGAAGAGTTGTAAATTACAGTACTTTTTGTGTAGTTTTCATCAAATATCTAAAGTTTGATTTTGAAATATTAAAATAACCTAATCCTTCAAAGATTAGTCCAATTGACTATCGAGAAGCGAAACATAACAAGTAAATGGGAAAGAAGGGAGTATTACGGAAACAATATTGCCGGCCTTCACTAGAGTTTTTCCGGACGAAAGATTATTCTTTTCTTTATCAAATACATCACCTATCTTCGATTTGAGTAGAAAAATTTATAGACATTAAAAGCTGGAAAAATAACTTTTAGTATATTTAATATATTAGTAGCTGAATTTTTATACTATACGAAATGGATTAGCTAGAACTTAGAAGTCCATAATTGGATTTCTTGAAGGAATTTGTTTCAACCAACTATGATACAATGTTATAAAGTCAAACTAACTATTAAATTTTTAAGGTCATGTGGGAAATAAGTTTTCATTCAAAAAGGCTTATCTCGTAAAAAATAAAATTTGATTGGTTAACATAACATTAGTGTAAACTTTGAAGTATGTTAAGAAGGTCTTATCATGTAAAAATAATTTAAAATTCACTGGATTATCACAATCTTTGACTCTTACTTATATTGCAACTATGCTAAAGGCAATTAAGATTGCTGTCTCAAAATCACATGCATAGTCAAGTAGCAATTAAGTGGGCTTATCTTGAAAATAAATTCACTAGATTATCATTATCTACGACTCTTGCATATATTGCAATCATACCATGGGCAATTCACAGCACTCTCTCAAAAACACAGACATAGTCAAATATGGCAAAAGTTTTAGTCTCATATTGCCTCTTCCTTGTCATAACGTATATGTCGGGTTTGTGCATCAGGCTCTCCTTTTTTCTTTAAAAATATTTATGTTTTCATTTTATCCATTTTATCAACGTGATTTAGCTGGAAAATTCAGCAAGTTTTTCTTTAAACATGATTTTTCAATCAATAGTTTTAAACTAATAAAAGAATCTCATAAGAAATAGAATGAATTATAGACTACATTTCTTAGTAATGATTTATAGACTACGTCATTGACGGGAAGATTACGGTTTTTGGATCTAAGAAAATCAGGGAGTTGAGGTACACAAATAACCATTCTTAGGGCTGCTATTTAGGAATTAGTCACTACTTATTATGTCCTGAAATTTTCAGAACAATTCAGGACATTTGTATTCCAAAAAATTGAACTGGAAAACTGAAATTCACGGTACTTTAGAATCGCTAGCTGGTGTCATTTGTACGAGAAAATCCTCCTAAACTTCTAAACATGATCCAAAATAGAGACAAATCTTCTAATTATTCTTTTGATCATTGAAGCAACTAAGAAATTATTTTATTCTAATTTTTGCGTATGATTCTGCGTAATCTTCTCCAAAATCACTTTAACGTTTTTAGGAAATATGACATTTCTTCTTCTTCTTCTTCCTCGACTTGGGTTCTTTTCTTTCTCAATTCGTTTATTTAATAAGTGGATTATTTGATAATAGATTGTTCCTCTTTAATTTATTGTTGTAGTATTCCACTCGTCAATTGCCCATGCTTATCAAGTAAATGCGTTGCAATGTTCTGATTCAATTCACAGTTTACAATGCAAGGTGAACGATGACTGTATACCAACATGCATAGAGAAATATCAAGATAAATATATTGCTGGAGCCTGTATGCAGAGTTCTGTGGATCCTACTCCTATTTGTGTGTGCGGATACTATTGTTATTAATATTAGTAGTTTCTTTGAACTCAAAGTGCTTTTAAATATCTCTCTTTAAATCTCATCAAAATTGTAAGAGATATCATTTGTTTGATCGACTGATGAGGTTATTGAAATACTATATGTGATCAAAATGAGTCAATTAATGATTTTAGAACGAGTTATGCGAATGTAGGAGGGGGAAATTCAAAAATAGTCAGATTTACAAGTGGTCATTGAAAAATAGCCATAGTTTCAAAAGTAATAGAAATTTAGCCATTTTTCATGTAAAGATAAATCTGAACGAAAATACTGTCCAAAGTCCGAAAAATATTCCAGCATAATGTACTGAAATTCCAGTATTTCAGTATATTATACTGGAAATATGCTGGACTTCCAGCATAATATACCGGTCCAGCATAATATGCTGGAAGTTCAAATACAGATGCTCCAATCTCCAGTATATTATGCTAGAACTTTCCGTGTTACAGCAAAATAATAGCTATTTTTCAATGACTTTGCAAACGCTGGCTATTTTTCAATTATCAGTCCGAAAATTGGCTAGCAAGTGCTATTTTTACGAATGTAGGGGATGCTAGTAAAAGGGAAATTTGCACAAATAGCCATATCAGAAGACTTTGTTACAGATGGCCGACTCATAAAACCAATTTACACTCGCTAACCAAAAGGATTTCCTCAACATATTTTTGTGATTAAGGAGATACAATGATATAATATTAAATGATAAATAAGACAAAATAGAAATGGCTCATCTCTCACCATTTCTGGCCTTATGGGGCAATTTATTTAATGCATGAAACAAATATCTGAGTACTATAAAGCAAAAAGTTAAAGTGATAAACTTCAAAATTTAAAACTTGGCGTAATTAAGAGGCCTCTCTTTAGATTTGGTTTCGTAACACTATTTTTTATTTATGATATTACTCCTACCTCTCTTATTTAAATTTTTTGTAATAATTCTTTTAACTTATCTATTATTAATATAAAACAATCACTTGGCTTTGCCATTTATAATATACTTTATTGTTTAATTAATTATTTGCAACAAATTTATGCATAGAAAAATAAAACTGGAATTACAACAACTATAAAGAAAAAATAATTTTATTGAAAAACATTGTAGGTTACAACTATGTTTATCCCTTGATTCTTCCCTCCGATTTATTCTACGTGATTCTAGGGAACTTTTAGCAAGATGTATTTGACATGTCTTTGATCTCTTAATGAATATTCCAAGAATTTCATGAAATTTCGGAGATCTCATCTTTAATCTCTTTGTGCATATTTCGAGAGTTTATGGAATTGTTGAGATCGTCTTTGAAGGACATATGTAACCTTATTTATAGACATGAATTAGGGTTTGGGTGGAGTAGCCACCAAGTAACCTTAATAGACTTCTAATATTTCAAGAGTTGTCTTGAATTTAGGATTTACCTTGATCTGTTAAAATTTCAGTGTCTACAAATGCTCCCTTACTTCAAGGTTTGTTGAAACTTGAAGACGAGACTTGAAGTACTCGATCATCACAATAGATAATCTTTTGTAGGAGGAAGAGATGAAGGGCAGAACTGGTCCCACTGGGCGTGCCAATTTGTTTGCAACAAATTTATGCAGAGAAAAATAAAACTGCAATCACAAATAACTATAAAGAAAAAATGATTTTATTGATAAACATTGCAGGTTACAACTTTATTTATCTCTTGATTCTTCCCTCTATGTGATTCGATGGCCTTAGCAGCGTATTTCTCGAACGTAAAACTTTTAACAAGACATATTTGACATGTATTTGATCTCTTAATGAATATTCCAAGAATTTTATGAAATTTTGAAGATCTCATATTTGATCTCTTTGTGCATATTCCGAAAATTTATGGAATTGTTGAGATCATCTTTGAAGGACACATGTAGCCAATGAACAATTATGTAAACAAATGTTTTTTGAATACGTGTTCCACCAAATATAGTCGTATAAAATAGAATATGAATCTTTTTAACATTTCATTTTCCTATCACTAATATAGTTCATTAGTCAAAGTTAACACATCAAATTTCATGTTCACTACTCATTCATATTAATGAGACACAACAAATATCAAGAATAGTTTGGCTAATTTATGCAAATATCCTTTTTAAGTCTATTGTTTAAATTTAGCCCCTATTTAAAAAATAATTGTGCAAATATAGTCCTTTAAAATTGCCCGTCCATACAATGTTAGCCTCAGGGGCAAAATGATTAAAAGAAAATAGTTATTCACCCATATTATCCATCAAAAAATGGGTTGGATAATGAACCATTTAAAAACGGGTCGAATATGGATAAAGAACTATATGATCCACTTATAAAATGGTTAACCAAATGAATTACCAATGAATAACTAATGTGTTTAACTTTTACATTTGTAAAGCCTCAAATTGGAGTTCTTCAAGTTTGGAAGACTAGGAATTCTCTCACAAGTAATCATATTTAAGAAGCTTGGATAATATGGATATTCATATTATCCGCCGGATAAACCCGTTTTTATCCGTCTCAAATACGGGTCGTGTCGGATAATTTATTCGTTTTTTAAAATTACCCATTTTGACCTGCTCATATCGGACCCGCCTGGCCCGTTTGCCGCCCCTACTCATAATATTCAATTTTATCAACCATAGAGACAGTGGTCTAACGTTTACAATAACTTATACTTCCATGTTTTGAAAAGAATGAACTTTTTATTATTTGGGGAGTCATACACGGCTTTGTTTGATAATGTTTTCCGCAATAGTTTTTAAATATTTTGAATTATTAACTATTATGACATATAGTAATTTTTATATTGTTTCAAAATATATAAATATTATTTTATACAACAACAACAACAACCCAGTATAATCCCACTTAGTAGGGTCTGGGGAGGGTAGTGTGTACGCAGACCTTACCCTACCCTAGGGTAGAGAGGCTGTTTCCAAATAGACCCCCGACATCCTTCCCTCCAAGAACTTCCCACCTTGCTCTTAGGGAGACTCGAACTCACAACCTCTTGGTTGGAAGTGGAGGTTGCTTACCATCAGAGCAACCCCTCTTGTCTGAAAAGATTGAAAATTACATTGAAAATTAGTCAATTTGACTTTCGTACTACGAAAAGATTCAAAAAAATTAAAACACGTGGAGTAAAATTTAGATTATTGTCTACCGTTTTCTCACAATATTTTTAATTTGATGTAGTGGTGGCAAAATAGTTTAAAAAAATAGTTTTTTTGGTAATCATGTAAACATTACCATTAACAAAACAAATCCTTACATTTAAAGAGCACCTGATCTCACAAACATACAAAGATCAAGCCTCCAACAGACAAAATAGAGAAAAACTAATTACATTTGCAGCTGCTCTATTAAGTTCCTACATCTATGAGAATGAACTAATTGTGTCTACTCTAACTAAAATCTCTCTTTTTATCTGTATAACTATTCCTGCCACCTGTACATGTGTGCCTTTAAACAATTTCCAGTTCATTGCCTTCCAAGTGTGATAAACCATTGCTCCCCATGTTGGTGCAACCAATTCTCTTTGGAATTTCTTCCATTTCTTCTTTTTTATGCACTGCAGAACTGTCTTCAGATTTTCTAGTTGTAGTTGTGATCCTGTTCATTGCTCCACCCCTTGCTTGACTTCCTGGAACCACGGGCATCCACTAAATAAGTGATCAGCTGTCTCAATAACTTGATAATCACATAAACAACAGGTCGCCTCTTCTACTGGTATATTCAACTTTCCCAATCTTTCTTTAGTGAGCAGTCTATTATGAACAATTAACCACATAATGAACCTATATTTAGGCTGAGACACAGGAGTCCATATTAATTCAGCATTGGCCAACTTAGGTTGAGCATTCCTTAGTTCCATGTAACTTCTAGTAATAGAGTAGTCTACTGTTGAGGTGAGTCTATATCTTCCATGTATATACCAATTTTGCATTTTGTCAGCTAAAGCTTTTATCTTTCTCCAGTACCAGCTGCTATCTACAGGTGCTTTGTGACTCTAGATGTCCTCACCATTCTTTAAGTATATACCATGTACCACTTTATCCACAGTGAATCTTTGTTTACTACCAGTTGCCATACCAGTTTACCAACTACAGCCATGTTCCAGATTCTACATTCTTTGATATTTGATCCTCCAGTCTTCTTAGAGCAACGTACTTTTTCACATGAAACTAAAGATACTTTCTTCTTATTTTTTGAGTCATCCCATAAGTACTCTCTACACTTTCTATCTACCTCCTTCAACACACTTTGAGAAAGTATAAACACAGATCCCCAAAAGTTGTATATTGAGAAGAAAACTGAATTTATGATTTGTAATCCCCCCAGCATAGGAGAGTTGTTTTGTATATGTCAATTTGATCATATTAGTAATCTTATCTATCAATTTCTGGTATTCCAATTTACTCCACTTTTTTTTATGACAATGGCAAGCCCAAATATCTAATAGGAAACTCTCCCATTGTAAATCTAGTTATTCCTAATATTTGCTCCTTAACTTCTTCTGTCACCCCAGCTAAGAACATACTAGACTTCTCCATATTAACTATCAAACCTGAAGCCTCACTAAAATGCTTCAATGCCTCTAATATTTTTGTCACAGACTTCACATGTCCTTTGCAAAATATCATAAGATCAACAACATAAATGAGATGCGTGAGTTTAGGCTCTTTGCACATTGGATGAAACCTAAAGTCAGGCAACACACTCATTGTCTTCAAGGTTCTGGATAAGTATTTCATTACTAATACAAATAGTAATGGTGAGGCAGGATCACCTTGTCTCAATCCTCTCTTTCCTTCAAAGAAGCCATGACTCTCCCCATTTACCTTCACTGAGAACATTGTTGTAGTAACACATGTCATCATCCAGTTAGTGAACTTATTAGGGAACCCAAATCCTCTCATTGCATCCTCCAGAAATGACCATTCTACTATATCATATGCCTTTCTCAAGTCTATCTTCATTAAGCATCTCGGTGATGTTCTCATACTATAATGCCTTAACAAATCATGACATATCAACACATTATGCACCATTGATTTGCCTTGTACAAAAACAGCTTGGTTCTCTGCCACTAAGTATGATACAACAGTCTTTAGCCTACTAAAAAGCATCTTAGAGATACATTTGTAAAGTACATTGCAAAATGATATTGACGTATATTGGCTTGCAAACTCTGGATTATCAATTTTAGGAATGAATGCAATAATTGTTGCATTCAGTTGCTTCAATAACCTTCCATTCTCAAAGAACTCCAGTATAGCTTCGGTGACTTCCTCTCCAATAATAGACCATGTATCTTTAAAGAAACCACTTCCATATCCATCTGGACCAGGACTCTTGTTGCTATCTATGTCAAACATTGCTTCCTTGACATCTTTCCTATTGAAAGGTCTGATTAAATCAACTTGTGGTATGGACAGTTAAAGTTAATTCCTCATTATGCTGGTAGATACTCTCACTCTTGAATTCCTCCTGGTGCCCAATAGATCTGTATAAAAGTTCACGAACATATTAACTATAACATTTGGATCATTCTGCCAAAGACACTATCCATCCTTTAGTTGTGTAATAGCTTGCTGTAATCTTTTGTGTTTTATGATAGAATGGAAATACTTAGTATTATCATCACGGAGTCTCAACCATGCAGCTTTGCTTTTCTGCTGCAAATATACCTCAACCATATAAGATGATTATCTAAACTTATTATACAAAGTGGCCTCCTCCGGTTGTAACTCTCTATTTGTGGGATCTCTCTGTAGTTTTTCCTGAACCCCTTTAAGTGTCACCCTGTCCACATTTGCCTCAGTCACAATGTTATCAAAGTAGTTTGCATTTAACTTCTTTAAAGCCTTCTTTAACATCTTAAGTCTACTAACAATTTTTAAACATCTTGCATCCTTCTACTTGAACTTCTCACCCTTCCTTCGCTAATTCAGCAAATTGAGGATGCTGAGCTCAAACATTGCTATAGATGAATTGCCTTCTCATCCCCATTTTCCTATCCTCCAGTTTCACCATAGCTGGACAATGATCATTAATGCCTTCTAGCAGAAAACTTGCTATGCAAGCTGGCATTATATCCAACCATGTATTATTGATAAATATCCAATCTAGCTTTGAAAAAAATTCTCTGATCATTGTTCTTATTATTCCAAGTGTAATAATTTCCTGAATAAGGAAACTCTATTAATTCACATTTGTCGATGCATGTGTGAAAGTCTACCACATTAGACTAAGTAACTGAGTTCTCTCCAATTCTGTCTTCTGCTCTCAATACTGAGTTAAAATCTCCCAACACCATCCATGACTTATGACAACCAACATTGATAACCCACTAAGCTACTCCACAACCCTATCCTCTCCTCTTTTGTGTTAAAAGCATACACAAAAGTCACAACAAAAGTCATTTGTAATGGTATATATACTACCTCACAAGTGATACTCTGGGCAATTTTGCAAATAATAACCACATCATAATAGTCTGGTCTCTATGTCACCACAATCCTCCCATTGTAATGTTCCTCCAACTTTGTCACATTTCTCCATTCACCAAACATTTTTTTAGTAATCATATCTATTTTATTCCTTTTGATCTTAGTTTTCAATAGACCAACTAGTCCTACCTGTTCACTATTGTAAAGGAGTTTCACCTCCTTTTGCTTATTTGGGGCATTTAAGCCCCTGGCATTCCAACTTAGTATCTTAACCATTCCCAATGTGGGATATGGTCCTATTATCCAAATTTACCACCTGACTGTTCCTCCTCAAGTCACCCTTTATTCCTCCTTGTGCCTCATGGTCCAACATTTGAAAGGAATTCACATTATTTCCCTGCTTTGTCACTTGCTGATTCTGTGAGTATTGGCTTCTTCTTGGTCTTTGTGGTATCACCCACACTGTCTCCACCTGCTTCTTGGTTGGTGAGCTTTGTGTTTGTCACGACCCCGGTTCGCCTTCCGTGAACTGTCGTGATGACACCTAGTCTCTACGACTAGGTAAGCCTATCAATTTGCGAAAAAAGGAAACGAAAGATAAAACCAACCAAAAATTGCGGAATAAACATAAATAAAATGTTTAAGATGCCGCTCAGCATATACAATATAAACTCTCAAACTGAAACAACTCCCAAAACCCAAAATCTCATGAAATCACAAACTAAGGATACTACATAGTGCTCTAACCCCGGGATGTCTAAATCAAAGTAAATACAGAAGGGCTATAAATACAAGAGAGAATAGAGAGGGACTCCTCGGTCTGCGGACGTGGCAGATATACCTTGAAGTCTCTGAAGAATCACCTCGCCTCAAGGATGGTAGGGCTGAGCCGAAGAACATGGATCTGCATATGAAAAATATGCGCAGAAAGGGCATGAGTACACCACAACAGTACCTAGTAAGTGCCAAGCCTAACCTCGATCGAGTAGTGACGAGGAAGGTCAGGGCCTTACCGGTTATATAAATATATATAAGGAAATGAAACAATATGAAGTAACACAGAATAATAAGAATAACAACAACTACAATAAAGAGAAAAATCACAGAAAGAATATAGCTCCACACAGAGATAGCAACCGGGGATCTCCCAGGATACCGTCTTGTAATCCCCAAATGTAAATATCTAGTGGATCACCCGGGTGTCGTCCCGTAGTCCAACTCATAATGCGCAGGAGATCTACCGGAATACCAATCCGTCGTCCCAAATGTAAATATCCAGTACAAAGGGAATCTACCGGGTGCAGTCCCATAATTCCAATGTAAATGTGCAGGGGTATCTACCGGAATACCGATCCGTAGTCCCAAAGTAAACAAGCAGGGGGATCTACCGGGATATCGTCCCGTAGTGCCAAAGTAAACACACAACAACAACACGAAGAATACTCAATTCAATCCAATTTCATACCAAGGAAAAACAGGTATTTCTAACCTAGCATGCTGCACAGAATTCAAATAAAGTACTTTGAACAAGTAAAGCAATTAAGTCACTTAAGCATGCTTTCCTAAACTAACAGTAGGCTTAAATTGCAAGTAATGTACAACAAGGAAGAAAACACAATTATAGTTACTTAATGAAAACATGATTTTTCAATAATTAGCACATGTACGCACTCATCACCTCACGTACAGGGCATTTCATATATCAACAATACCAAATCCTAAGGGGAGTTCCCCCACACAAGATTAGGCAAGTCACTTACCCTCAAACTCGCTCAATCAACTCAATACTATGTTCTTGCCACGAGTATCCGACTCCAAATGGCTCAAATCTATTCAAAGTAATTGCATAATGTAAATATAACTTCAAGTAACTAATTTGACTAATTAATTCGAAGCTAACACGCAAAATTAAGAAAATCTCCCAAAAAGTACCCTAGGCCCACGTCTCGGAATCGAGTAGAATTTACAAATTCGGAATCCTCATACTCTCACGAGTTCATACATACCAAATATACCAAAATCCAACCACAAATGACCCCTCAAATCCCTAAATTTTGGTCTCCAATTCCCAAGCCCTAAATCCCCAATTTTGCTACTGATTTTTTCATAGATTTCAAGCTTACAATGTTAAAATTCATCATAGAAATAAGTTTAAGGTCCAAAAAACTTACCTCCACGAAACCCTCTTGAATTCCCTCTTCAATTTGCTCTCCAAAGTTCTCTCCCGAATGAAATATGGTGAAAACCATTAAAGACCACGAAGGGCCAAATATATATGTTCTGCCCCAGCTAAACCGTTTATGCGGTTGAAATCTCGCACCTGCGGTCCCAGGTGTGTATCTGTGCAAATCACTTAAGCACCCCATACCTCACCTGTGATCCAATTTCCGTACCTGTGCTACCGCAGGTGCACTCAATCTTCCGCATCTGCGGTTCCAGTGCCTCTTGTCTATTTCCGCATCTACGACCCTATTGCACTTCCGGGGGCCCGCACCTGCAGTTCCCAAGTCGCATGTGCAGTTATGACAGACTTCAGCAGCTTCAGCTGCAAATTTCCAACTCAACTTCCCGTCAACCATTCAAAATCACCCCGAGGTCCCCGGGACCCCAACCAAAAGCAAGAACAAGTCATATACCGTTATCCAAACTTACACCAATCTTCGAAACACCTAAAACCACATCTAATGGGTTTTCAATGTCTTGGCCTTATGCTTCTTATATTTTGATGATCTAACAAACTTGTCGTGAAGAACCAGATAGAGAACATGGATATACATTTCATGTGAACTGGTCGATGTTTGAAAATCAGCAAATGGATGAACGACCACAAGGAGGAACACAATAGGGACCTGGTGACCTAGTCCCTTAGGGTTCTCCGACACAAGCACAAGTTAGTGATTGTACGCAATCAATATAAAGAGAAACACAATAGGGACCTGCTCCCTTAGGGTTCTCTGATAGAAGTACAAGTCAAGTACACAGCTAGAATGTAGCAGAAGAAAGTGACTATCTAGCAACTGTCACAGAAGAGGAACATAACTAGGACCTGGTCCGTTGGTGTGTCCTGATAGAAGTACAAAGTCCACTATCCAGCTGGAACGCAACTGCCCAGAAATGGCTGTGCAGATAGTACAACAGTCACTTCTCATTGGGAAGAAGCGTACACCAAGAGTTGACATCACTTTCCATTATGCTATATTTTGTGATAAAACAACCCGGTGCAAGGCACACAATTTCTTGTGCATTCAGTGAAATTCTCTCAAGAAACAAAAGTATTCATCTGGCATTGAAGTCACTGGTGTGTCAAGAACAAGAAGACAACTCCACTAAGGATCAGTTTCTTAATGAGTTTATGTACATCCGTAGTTGAGTTGTAATCTTGTTATCTGTTCGTCATTGTAATTCCTAGTTTGCTTTCTTAGAAGTGTTGTCTTAGGAACAAACCAAAATTCGTAAACTTCTGAGTTTATGTTGTGACTAGGGATAGTCATAAGTTTAAATCTTTTGTAACTAGGATAGTTATAGAGTGGCTTGTGGTGATTGCATCACAAGTTAGTTTGAAGTCATTGCAATAGGGTTTTTGCAAAGTGGCTTGTAATAGGGAGATTTCAAGTTAGTAGAGTTAAAAGCCTACAAGAGTAGGTCGTGGTTTTTTGATCCCCTTGTGTGGGATTTTTCCACGTAGAAAATCTCTTGACTTCTTTACAATCAGTTTTTACTACATTCTACGCATCATCTCATAGAGGACCAGGTACTCTATAGTTTGGTGGACTCATATGAACTAACAATTGGTATCAGAGCAGGTTTCTCCTATCAGGTTAACACCTAGGAAGGATCCTCAATGGCTGCTCCACCAAACTTTAAAAAAGGACAATCAACCTATAGACCTCCCAGATTCAATGGTCAATACTATGGCTTTGGAAAACCCGTATGCATGATTTTATGATGGCAGAAGATTCAGAGCCGTGGGACATCATTTGTTATGGTCCACATGTTCCTATGAAGAATCTTGAAGAAACATGACCATTGGTGCCCAAAGGGAGAAGAAAGTACGATGACATTGACAAAAAAGCCATAGAAAAGAACTATCATGCCAAGAAAATCTTGATGTGTGGCATAGGACCTGATGAGTACAACAGAGTATAAGCTTGTGATACTGCTAAAGAAATATGGGAAGCTTTACAAACCGCTCACGAAGAAACTACTCAGGTCAAACAATCCAAGATCAACATGCTCACCACTAAATATGAGCTCTTCAGGATGAAGGATGATGAGTCCATACAAGATATGCACACCAGATTCACCTCCATCATAAATGAGCTTCACTCAGTTGGAGATGTCATTCCCAGAAACAAGCTTGTAAGGAAAATCCTTAGTGTTCTACCTGGGTCTTTGGAAAGTAAGGTAAATGCCATCACTGAAGCTAAAGATCTACAGACTCTGACCATGGATGAGTTGATTGGTAATTTGAAGACATACGAGATGAAAAGAAAGAAAGATAGTGAAAGAAGAGAGCCTAAGAAGGAAAAGAACCTAGTGCTTAAGGTTGAAAGCAGTGATTCAAGTGATGAATATAGTGACATGGCCTATTTTACTAAGAGATTTCAAAATATGGTTCAAAGAAATGGTGGTATACCAAAGTGGGGAAGTTCAAGTAAAACAAGGAACAACAATCTCTATCACAGATGTGGAAAGTCAGGGCATTTTATCAAAGACAGACCACTCACAAAATAGGAGCAGTACAAGCAAAATCCTGACAAAGCAGGAAAAAGGAACCTGATTCCAGATAAAAGATTCAATCGAAAAAGTGTTGCAGACAACATCGTTAAGCAGGCTCTTGCTACTTGGGAAGACTTCTCGAGTGAATCCGAAAGGGAATCAGATGCAAAAAACAATTCCATGATGGCGGTGGAAACTGAAGCAACGAAGTACGATTTACTGTTCGCGCTGATGGCTCAGTCAGATGATGATGATGAAGAAGATGAAGATGATGAGGTAAATTTCAGGGATGTTCAGAGAAATCTGAAATCCTATTCTTCTAAGAAGCTACGGTCTTTATCTAATGTCCTAATTGATGCCTATTATAGCTTTGTAAATGATAAGGAGATCCTGACCATAGAACTAGGAGAGGCCAAACAATTTAGAGATGATCTAGTGGTCTGTGTAGAGGACTTAAATTAGACCATAGCCAATCTTGAACAAGAAAAGGAAGCCTTGAATGAAAGAATAACTAGTATGGAAAATGAGAGAGGCGATCTGATGGTAGTAGTTATTGATCTAAAAGAAACAATAGAAGGCCTTAACAATGAGAAACACACCTTAGAAGAAAAAGTTGCATCTATTGAAGAGGAAAGGGATGACCTGTTAGTAATACGCACTGATTTAGAGGAAACCATTGAGGGACTCAATAGAGAACATAGGAATGTAAGTCTTGGGAAAGGGAAGGAAGTATCCAGTGAGACGCACATCATGCTTGAAAAGGAGTTAACTATTGTGAAAACCAGTCTCTGCAGTGAACTCGAGAGGAATCAGCAACTTCAAGCTGAATTGGAGAAGTAAGAAATGATCTTGAGAAATCTCTGAAGTGGACCTGGTCCTCAGATGCTGTCACTGCCATGTATCTCAACAATAGTGGGAGCAAGCAGGGCATCGGGTTCCAAAGGGAGAAAACTCCCTACAACCCACACAGTAAGTATGTCATTGTACCTGATAACTGGCTATGTACCCACTATGGGGACAATTGGCATTTTAAAGAAAATTGTCAGGCCAGGGTTTAGTCTGCTCAGGAAAACAAGGTGTTTACTGATGGAGTGACTACTAACAAAGGACCAGGTACCACTCGCAAAAAGCGGATGTTGCCTGCATGGACTAGGAAATCCCCATTCATCATTTTTATCATAACAAGGGACCCAAACTAGTTTGGGTTCCTAAATCTAACTCTTGATTTGCATGAGCAGGGAACAGTGAGAGGAAGCGGACTGCGATGGACTAGGGACAGTGGATGCTTAAAGCACACAGCTGAAAATATCATGAATCTCTTCTCACTGAAACCCCTGGAGGAAGGGAATGTATCCTTAAGAAGGAAGTAAAGGGTACATTCTCAGTGAATGAAAAGGTAGAAAGGTTGTTTTGGCACTCAAGTGGGAACGTGCACTATGTGAATGGCCTAAAAAGTGCAGTCACCAATCTCATAACTCGCCAAGTAGTCTCAGTGGACAAAGGAAACAAGAACATCCACTCCAACTAATTATGAATATCCACGAGCTGGTGGTATGAGATGAGTGAAGTCGCAACCATGGCATGAAGGATTGGTATATGCAAACTTCTCACCTCCGAATAAATTAACTCAGCAGGACTTGGTGCGTGGTTTGCCAAACTCAAGTGTCACCTAGATATGAGTTCACAAAATGAAGGAGGAGGGGGAAGAAGGGATAACTCACAATTTCTCAACACTCAAGGACTCCACAGCAAAATAGTATTGTTGAAAGAAAGAAACGGAGATGATCAATATGATGAACCAACCATGTCTCTCGGAAATATCTGAGGCTTCAAATAAGGAGGATGATAAAATGAGTAAGATGAAGGAGACTAGTGAAAGACAACGCAACATCATCCTCCACGTCTCACAAAGAACCTGGTACGTCACCTACTACCACTGAAGCTGGAGGAAGAGTAAAGATCCAGCTCATGGCACTACACAAGAAGCAAAACAAAAAGTGTGGGGAAATCAAATTAACCTCCACATCTCCCTCTTCAATCAAACTTCTATCTCAAATTGGAAAACCAAAGGCCCCTATCTGCGTGACAAGTCAATCACTCTCTTTTATTCTAGAGTTAGATAAGCATGTAATCCTTTTTTTCCCTTCTGTATCTCCACTCCAAAATAGAATCCAAAGTGTAAGACTGTAGGAATCCTACTTGAAGGCTGCCCACAAAAGGTTTAAAATACCTTAGAGGAACTAAGAACCTGGTCCTGTGTTACCCCTCAGGTGACAGTACTTTTAATCCCGTTGGGTATGATGATGTTAACTATGCAGGTCTTTCTATGGAAAAATAAAGCACTTTTGGAATGGTTTACTTGTCATGATTCATGCCTTATCCTTTGGGAGACAATAAAGCAAAACTCAATGGCCTCATCAACAACTGAAGAAGAATTTCAAAAATAAGAGGATCAAGCACATTTAAGGGTGAGATCATCTTCTGATGGTCAAATTGAAGAAGGGATTGATCTGTGGAAAGAATTGTAGAACAGAAGACCAAATTCCAGATATCTGCATCAAAGCCTCGAGTAGAGAATATTCTGGATCAATCAAGGTGAAGATGCGGTCACAAGAGTCTAATGAAGAACCTGATCCTCCACTAGTTGGCTATGTAAGACAACACCAGGTAAAGGTAGCTAAAGTATTTTCTGACCAAGCCTAACTCACATCAATACTGTTGTAGGTAAACACGCATGACGATCATAGAAACTAAAGGTATAGTTATGAACTACGAGAGAGGAGCTGCTAAAACCTTTTTCAAAAATTGTTCTGGCATCAGGTTCCTGTATCTCAGGTTAGTAGTAATATGCTTAATTCTGCATCCCCTCTCAAAACAAAAAAAATTCTACAAAATTAACTCAACTGCCACATCATCCGACTTTTCAACGTCTGTGTGTCATGTCTTGTCTTTCAAATCCTTTCATCCCCTCTGCACGGTAACACTTCCCCACAAACCTACCGCCATTTTCAGAACCTGTTTCGCTCTCCACTCATCATTAGACCTTCTTCCAAAAAAACTTTCTTTCTCTCTCACATCAAGTCATGAACCTTCATCTCCTTTGTATTGCTAGGATATTCTCCTCATCTCTCTCTTTCTCTCTCTACTCGTCTACCAAGTACTCATCTAATGGCGATCGAATAATCATCTCATTCTCCCACCATTAACACTGCTCCCACTTCATTATTATCCTTGAAATCATCCCTAGAGCGTCACTATTTCACGCCTTCTACCACCTTACCCATTCCTAGCTCCTCCTCCACTCCTATAGTTTTTCCATTTCTGATAAACCCTGTTTACCATCATTTTGAGAATCCTATGTCTAGTCAATCCTATGATCTCATTAAAGAACATATAGGAGGTTTTACTCCTTAAGTGTCAGAATCCCCTGAGGATGATCCTGACCAGTATCTGAACTCCTCCATGTTGGACTTAGTGACTCTCAAGGAGTCACTAGAAAAGGAAGCAACTCATAACATCATGGCTATAGCTGCTGAGAGTCTGATGAATGAGGGAGCATATCTCTCGTCTGAGTACTAGGGAGAAAAAATTTCATTCCTAGGAGATGTAAGAACCACAACACTCCTCGAGTCCTTGGCTCATGAGATATTCTCAGAAAAGCCTTCTGATGAACCTAATTCTCTTCCGTGCAAAGTCACTCCTGCACCTCCTGTTTACTCCAAGCTCTTAGAGTCTTCCTCCAAATTACTCACTATCAGGTCACTGCAGCAAGAGAGTTTTGAATCCTCATTGCAGAAAAGTAAGAGGAGTGTCAAGACAAGGAAAAAGAGGAAAATGAACCCAAGGGATTTCATTAAGAGTGTGTCAGTAAACCGGATAGACAAAGATGCTTCCAGGGAACCTAGTTCCTTAGTATAACAATCTATGACAGTTCAACAGTCTATTGAAAATGCCTTCGATGAAACTGTTGAGGAATATAAAGGGTCATCCGTGAAGTACAGCAGCAAGTCTAAACGGATCAAACTAAGATAGCCGTGTTTGAGGATAATATTGTGGGGATGGAAAGCTAGAAAGGAAAGTCTGCCGAAGGGTCTAGCAAACGAAAAAGGAAAACTGTTGAAGAACCTGGTTCAATAAGGTCCATGACCTGTGATGGTCGTCTTTGGCAGCAGAGATTAAGAACTCAGAAAGTGTTGTGGGATCATATATTTGATCTAGCAATTTCGGAGATGACAGGCATAAGACAAATTCTGGAGATTGTGGAATTTTAACAATGGGAATACTTGTTTGAAGGGAGCATGCCTCTGGTGTACGAAGATGCAGTACAAACTTTTTACGCATCTCTTTCAACTGTTGAGGGGGATCACATATGTGCGCTTATAAATGGAGTAGACATTGTACTCGACGCTTCAACGTTGGGAAAGGTTCTTAGAATTCCGTGTGAAGGTATGTCCTCAGTTAAGGGTGTCTGTGGAGTAAACTTTCGGAGAGCTATCATGAAAGAACAAGTTATTCAACAGGGGGAACAGGTGCATAAGAATTTATTGCTTCCTGAGTACCAGCTTCTCTTTGAACTGGTCAATAAAGTACTCTTACCTCGCTCTGAGAGGCGCTCTATTGCTACAAAATCGGATATGGTCCTAATGGAAGCGCTTGATGAGTTTGTCCCAATCAATTTGCCAGCAATAATGATAGATCATATGCGGAAGGTGGAAAATTTTAAGAGTGGAAATCATGGGTTACCTTATGGCTTTCTCCTCACTCAGGTGGTCAAATTCTATAAGGTGCCCTTGGGAATCCCAGAATAGGAACACGCAAGCAGACCTTCTCAAAGACCACTCTAGAAGAATGTGAATGTATAGAAAGAGTTGGTGGAAACATCTCGACCATTTCTCAGCTGATCAATGCTCAAAATGTAGCTTCTAAGGAAATAAAAAGGTTGAGGGCTCGAAAAGCCATACTGAAAACTCAGCTCAGTCAAGCAGCTAAAGGACATGATTCTATCAATGAGGAAGTTGTACGACTGACAAAGGAAAATGATAGACTTCGGGCTCAATTACTTGAAGAACAACTGTCTGCAAATGCTCGACTGGACTTGGTTCTCAAAACCATTGCTGTCTCTTCCTCCAAGCCTCCTTCCTCTAGTGTCCCCTAGGATCCTCTTAGTGTCCAGCTATTTTTGCTCCAAAATCTTGTTGCTGTTGTTTTACTTTTGTTTTCTTTTTGTGTGATGGCATGTTTAACTTAACCATTACTGCTCCCGACTTGCTCAGTCCAATGTAAATATTAATAAAATAGCTCCTATTTCTTTGCATGTACATTACTGATTTCCTCTGGCTTCTCTTTTCTGTCATATTATGTGCACATATGTGGCATCAGCTAGCTATGTTAGACTTCTTTATGCTTATTACCTGTTCTTTTTGATGATGCCAAAAGGGGCAAATATGTTTTTGTGGGTGGGGGTAATATGTTTTGTGTATAAGTGAGGGAAAATCACAAAGGAGGGAGATCTGAGATTAAGGGGGAACTTCGTGTAATTCTGGCATCTCATCTGGTTATTTTTGTTCTAAACAAATACTATTCATGCCTAAGTTTGTTATCATCAAAAAGGGGGAAATTGATGGGTTTTCAATGTCTTAGCCTTATGCTTCTTATGTTTTGATGATCTAACAAACTTGTCGTGAAAAACCAGATAGAGAACCTAGATATACATTTCATGTGAACTGGTCGAAGTCTTAAAATTAGCAAATGTATGAACGACCATAGGAAGGAACACAACAAGGACCTGGTGACCTGGTCCCTTAGGGTTCTCCGACACAAGCACAAGTCAGTGACTGTACACAATCAATATAAAGAGAAACACAATAAGGACTTGCTCCCTTAGGATTCTCTGACAAAAGTACAAGTCAAGTACACAGCTGGAATGTAGCAGAAAAAAGTGACCATCTAGCAACTGACACAGAAGAGGAACACAACTAGGACCTGGTCCGTTGGTATGACCTGACAGAAGTACAAAGTCCACTATCCAGCTGGAACGCAACTGCCCAGAAGTGGTTGTGCAGACAGTACAATAGTCACTTCTCATTAGGAAGAAGCGTACACCAAGAGTTGACATCACTATCCATTGTGCTAGCTTTCGTGATAAAACAACCTGGTGCAAGGCACACCATTTCTTGTGCATTCAGTGATATTCTCTCAAGAAACAAAAGTATTCATCTGGCATTGAAGTCACTGGTGTGTCAAGAACAAGAAATCAACTCCACTAAGGATCAGATTCTTAATGAGTTTATGTACATCCGTAGTTGAGCTGTAATCTTGTTATCTGTTTGTCATCATAATTCCTAGTTTGTTTTCTTAGAAGCGTTGTCTTAGGAACAAACTAAAATTCGTAAACTTCTGAGTTTATGTTGTGACTAGGGATAGTCATAACTTTAAATCCTTTGTAACTAGGATAGTTATAGAGTGGCTTGTGGTGGTTGCATCACAAGTTAGTTTGAAGTCTTTACAATAGGATTTTTGCAAAGTGGCTTGTAATAGGGAGATTGCAAGTTAGTAGAGTTAAACGCCTATAAGAGTAGGTCGTGGTTTTTTGATCCCCTGTGTGGGATTTTTCCACGTAGAAAATCTCTTGCCTTCTTTACAATCAGTCTTTACTGCATTCTACGCATCATCTCATAGAGGACCAGACACTCTATAGTTTGGTGGACTCATATAAACTAACAACATCGAATCAACCCAATAACACCGGATTCAAGCCTAAGGTTCCAAAAACTTCCGAATTCCGCTTTCGATCAAAAAGTCTATCAAACCTCGTCCGAATGACCTGAAATTTTGCACACACGTCACATTCAACACTACGGAGCTACTCCAACTCTTGGAATTCCATTCTGACCACTATATCAAAATCTCACTATCGAACCGGAAACGTCAAAAATTCGACTTTCGACATTTCAAGCCTAATTAATCTACGGACCTCCAAAACACAATTCGAACACGCCCCTAAGCCTAAAATCACCCAACGGAGATAACGGACCAACGAAATTCCATTTTGAGGCCGTATTCACACTACTCCGACTACGGTCCAAATTCTAAAGCTTAAACTCTCATTTAGGGACTAAGTGTCCCAAAACACTCCAAAATCCAAAACAAACCTTCCCGAAAAATTACAATAGCAGAAAAAACATGGGGAATGCAGTTAATAAGGGATCAGGGCATAAATTCTTAAAATGACCGACCGGGTCGTTACATCCTCCCCTCTTAAAACATTCGTTCGTCCTTGAATGAGCATAGAGACATACCTAAAGTAGTAAAGAGATGAGGGTAATGACTGCGTATATCTTGCTCGGTCTCCTAAGTCACCTCTTCGACCGGATAACCCCGTCACTGAACCTTCACAGATGCAATGTTCTTTGACCTCAGCTTCCGAACTTGCCTGTCCAATATTACCACCAGCTCCTCAACATAACATAGATCCTTGTCCAACTAGACTGAATTGAAATCCAACAGATGTGACGGATCACCGTGATACCTCCGGAGCATCGAAACATGAAATACCGGATGAACTCCAGCTAAGCTAGGAGGTAAGGCAAGCTCATAAGCAACCTCCCCAACACGTCTCAATATCTCAAAAGGACCAATAAACCTCGAACTCAACTTCCCTTTCTTCCCAAACCTCATAACGCCCTTCATAGGTGAACCCGAAGCAAGACCCGCTCTCCAACCATATAGGAAACATCACGAACCTTTTGGTCCGCGTAACTCTTCTGTCTGGACTGGGATGTACGGAGTCTATCCTGAATCACCTTAACCTTCTCCAAAGCATCCTGAACCAAGTCTGTGCCCAATAATCTTGCCTCACCCGGCTCAAACCAACCCATCGGGGATCTACATCGCCTACCATATAAAGCCTCATATGGTTCCATCTGAATGTTGGACTGATAATTGTTATTGTAGGCAAACTCCACCAGTGGCAAGAACTGATCCCAAGAACCTCCAAACTCTATCACACACGCACAGAGCATATTCTCAAGAATTTGAATAGTGCGCTCGAACTGTCCGTCCGTCTAGGGGTGAAATGTTGTGCTCAACTCCACCCGAGTACCTAACTCATGCTGTACGACCCTCCAGAACCATGATGTGAACTGAGTACCTCTGTCTAAAATGATGGAAACTGGAATACCATGTAGACGAACAATCTTCGGGATGTAAATCTCCGCCAACCGCTCCGAAGAATAGGTAGTACACATAGGAATGAAGTGCGCGGACTTGGTCAGCCGATCCACAATCACCCAAATGGCATCGAACTTCTTCAAAGTCCATGGGAGTTCAACTACGAAGTCCATGGTGATCCGCTCCCAGTTCCACTCTGGAATCTCTATCTAATGAAGCAACCCACCCGGTCTCTGGTGCTCATACTTTACCTACTAACAATTGAGGCACCGAGCTACAAACCCAACTATATCTTTCTTCATCCGCCTCCACCAGTAATGCTGCCTCAAATCCTGGTATATCTTCGCAGCACCCGGATGGATGGAATACCGTGAACTATGGGTCTCCTCTAGAATCAACTCCCGAAGCCCATCAACATTGGGTACACATACCCGACCTTGCATCCTCAATACCACGTTATCACCAATAGTCACATCTCTGGCATCACTGTGCAGAACTTTGTCCTTGAGGACAAGAAAATGAGGGTCATTATACTAACGCTCCCTGATACGATCAAATAAGGAAGACTAAGATACCACATAAGCTAAAACCCGACTAGGCTCCGAAAGATCCAATCTCACAAACTGGTTGGCTAAGGCCTGAACATCCATCACCATGGGCCTCTCCGCTGCTGGTAAATAAGGCAAACTCCCCAAACTCTCCGTCCGATGACTCAAAGCATCGGCCACCATATTGGCCTTGCCCGGGTGGTACAAGATAGTGATATCATAGTCCTTCAGCAACTCCAACCACCTCCTCTAGTGCAAATTAAGGTCCTTCTGCTTGAACAGGTGCTGCAAACTCCGATGATCAATATAAATCTCACAAGGAACACCGTACAAATAATGATGCCAGATCTTCAAGGCGTGAAAAATAGCAGCTAACTTGAGATCATGGACAGGATAATTCTTCTTATGTACCTTTAACTGTCTGGATGCGTAGGCAATCACCATACCGTCGTGCATCAATATCGCTCCGAGGCCAATCCTCGAGGCATCACAATAGACAGTATAAGACCTCGAACCTGTAGGCAATATCAATACTAGGGCTATAGTCAAAGATATCTTGAGCTTCTGGAAGCTCGCCTCACACTCTCCCGTCCACTGGAACGGAGCACCCTTCTGGGTCAGCCTGGTCATAGGTGCTGTAATAGATGAAAACCCCTCAACAAATCGACGGTAATAACACGCCAAGCTAAGAAAACTGCGGATCTCTATAGCTGAGGATGGTCTGGGCCAACTCTGCACTGCTTCCACTTTCTTCGAATCCACCCGTATACCCTCACTCGATACCACGTGACCCAAGAAAGCCACGGAATCCAACCAAAACTCACATTTTGAGAACTTTGCATATAATTTCTTTTCCCTCAAAGTTTGAAGCACTGTCCTTAGGTGCTGCTCATGATCTTCCCGACTCCGGGAATACACCACAATATCATCAATAAAGACAATGATGAACGAGTCAAGATATGGCCGGAACACACTGTGCATCAAATGCATGAAGGCTTCTGGGGCATTGGTCACCCCAAATGACATAACAAGGAACTCGTAGTGACCATACCGAGTCCTGAAATCAGTCTTCGGGATATTTGGCTCTCGAATCTTCAACTGATGGTAACCCGAATGCAAGTCAATCTTAGAAAACACTCGTGCACCCTGTAACTGGTCAAACAGATCATCAATACGAGGAAAAGGATATCGGTTCTTCACTATAACTTTGTTCGACTGGCGATAATCAATGCACATACGCGTAGAACCATCCTTTTTCTTCACAAACAAGACAGGAGCACCCCAAGATGATACACTGGGATAGTCAGCGTCAAGGTTTTGGCGTGACAATCAAGAATAGCATAATGAGGCGACAACCAGTCCATGCCCAAGATAACATCAAAATCTACCATACTGAGCAATAACAAATCGACGCTGGTCTCAAAACCATTAAGAGCAACCAAACACAACCGATAAACGTGGTCCACAACAAGAGAATCTCCCACAAGAGTAGAAACATAAACAGGGGAACTCAAAGAATCCCGAGATACACCCAAATGCGGGGCAAAATAAAAAGACACATAATAATAAGTAGAGCCTGGATCGAATAAACTGATGCGTCCCTATGATAAACCAGGACAATACTTGTGATGACAGAATCGGAGGTGACAACCTCGGTGCGGGTAGGAATGGCATAATATCTGGCCTGGCCTCCCTCTCTAGGGCGACCTCTACCTCCCCGACCTCCACATCTAGCTGGTTGGGCAGGTGGGGTAACAACTGGTGCTGAAATCATAGCCTGAGAACTCTGCGGGGCACGTTGTGGCTGAGAAGTCTGTGTAGGTGCACCCCTCCTAAGTCTGGGGCAATCCCTAACCATATGGCGTGTGTCACCACACTCAAAACAATCTCTGGAGGATGTGGTGGATGTGACTGGCTCGGGCCAAGTTTGTTGGACTAACCACTAAAATCACCCCGCGCATGAGGCGTACTAGATACTGGAGGTACATAATAAGGCTCCTGAGGTCTAGGAGGAGCTGGAATACCACTGGCTGCTGGAAGAGCTGAATGAACGGGGCGACTCATATAACCCTTACCATGATGAACTGCAGCTGGAGCACGGGCACCAGAATAATGGCCCGACTCTCGAGACCTCTTGGCCTCCCTCTCCTCTCTATCCCGAGCATGCATACCCTCCACTCTCCTAGCAATGCTCACCACCTGCTGATAAGAAATAACCATTTCCAACTCACGAGCCATACTAGACCTGATGGTGGGAATGAGCCCCTCAATAAATCGGCGAACTCTTTCACGAACTGTAGCAACCAAGGTTGGTGCATGCCTAGCCAAGTTAGTGAAACGGACAACATACTCTGAAACAGTCATAGTGCCCTGGCGCAAATACCCAAACTCTGCGCGCTATGAGTCCCTAAGGCTCTGAGGAACAAAATCTCTCAGGAACATATCTGAAAACTGAGTCCAAGTAAGGGATGCTACCTCAACTGGATTGTCCAACTCAAAAGTATGTCACCACTGGTAGGCCACTCCTCGAAGCTAGAAGGCAATGAAAGAAACCCCACTCGATTATGATATACTCATAGTACAAAGGATACGGTGACACTCCTCCAGAAATCCTAGGGCATTATCTGGTGCTAAACCACTGAATACAGGAGGCTTATACTTTTTGAACCTCTCAAGCCTCCGCTGCTCATCCTCTGAAGTCATTGTCCTGTCCTCGGGCTGATCTGGGACTATAGGTGGTACCGGTATAACCTCTGGGATCTGATCAACCTAGACCCGCTGCTCAAGAGTGGGGGCGGCAGGAGTCTGTGCTCCTCCCCTGGCCTGGGATGTGGCTGCAACAAGGGGAATCAACCCTACCTGAGCTAGAGTGGTGTACATGCTTACGAACTGTGCAAGAATATCCTGAAGAGCTAGAATAGTAGTAGCAGTAGGCGTATCAGGTGCCTGGACTCTGGCCGGAGCTGCTGGTGTCTCCTCGGTGGCAGCTCGTGCGGGTGCTCTAGCTACAGCACGGGTGCGTCCTCGGCCTCTACCCCGGACCCGACCTCTGACGGCTCTAGCAGGGGGCACAGGTGCCTGGTCATCTCCGGTAGCACATGTCCTCACCATCTGTGAGAGAATAGAAGACAGAAGTTTAGAGTTGTGATATCAAAAATCTCTCACGACAAGGAAATCAAATGAAGTGGAATTTTCCTAGCAGTTATATAGCCTCTCACATATAAGTACAGACGTCTCTGTACCGATCCGTGAGACTCTAATAAACTGGCTTGTGATTCATGACTCCTATAAACCTAGAGCTCTAATACCAACTTGTCACGATCCCGGTTTGCCCTCCGTGAACTGTCATGACGGCACCTAGTCTTTACGACTAGGTAAGCCTAACAATTTGCGGAAAAAGGAAACGAAAGATAAAACCAATCAAAAACTACGGAATAAACATAAATAAAACGTTTAAGATGCCTTTCGGCATATACACTATTAACTCTCTAATTGAAACAACTTCCAAAACCCGGAATCTCATGAAATCACAAGCTAAGGATACTACATAGTGCTCTAAACCCAGAATGTCTAAATCAAAGTAAATATAGAAGGGCTATAACTACAAGAGAGAATAGAGAGGAACTCCTCGCTCTGCGGACACGGCAGATATACCTCGAAGTCTCTGAAGAATCGCCTCGCCTCAAGGATGGTAGGGTTGAGCCGAAGAACCTGGATCTGCACATGAAAAACATGCGCAGAAAGGGCATGAGTACACCACAATAGTACCTAGTAAGTGCCAAGCCTAACCTCGGTCGAGTGGTGACGAGGAAGGTCAAGGCCCTACCGATTATACAAATATATATATAAGGAAATGAAACAATATGAAGTAACACAGGATAATAAGAATAACAACAACTACAACAGATAGAAAAATCACAGAAAGAATATGGCTCCACACAGAGATAGCAACCGGGGATCTCCCAGGATACCATCCTGTAGTCCCCAAATGTAAATATCCAGTGGATCTCATGGGTGTTGTCCCGTAGTCCAACTTATAATGCGAAGGGGATCTACCAGAATACCAATCTGTAGTCCCAAATATCAATATCCAGTATAGGGGGAATCTACCGGGTGTAGTCCCATAGTTCCAATGTAAATGTGCAGGGGTATCTACCGGAATACCGATCCGTAGTCCCAAAGTAAACAAGCAGGGGGATCTCCCGGGATATTGTCTTGTAGTCCCAAAGTAAACACACAACAACAACACGAAGAATACTATATTCAATCCAATTTCATACCAAGGAAAAACAGGTATTTCTAACCTAGCATGCTGCATAGAATTCAAATAAAATAGTTTGAACAAGTAAAGCAATTAAGTCACTTAGACATGCTTCCCTAAACTAACAGTAGGCTTAAATTGCAAGTAATGTACAACAAGGAAGAAACCACAATTATAGTTACATAATGAAAACAAGATTTTTCAACAATTAACACATGTACGCACTCGTCACCTCACGTACAAGGCATTTCATATATCAACAATTCCCCTAAGGAGAGTTCCCCTACACAAGGTTAGGCAAGTCACTTACCTCGAACCCGCTCAATCAACTCAATACCATGTTCTTGCCATGAGTATCCGACTCCAAAAGGCTCAAATATATTTAAAGTAATTGCATAATGTAAATAATACTTCAAGTAAGTAATTCGACTAATTAATTCAAAGCTAACACGCAAAATTAAGAAAATTGCCTAAAAAGCCTCCCGGGGCCATATATCGGAATCGAGTAGAATTTACTAATTCGAAATCCTCATACTACCACGAGTTCATACATACCAAATATACCAAAATCTAACCACAAGTGACCCCTCAAATCCCTAAATTTAGGTCTCCAATTCCCAAGCCCTAAACCCCCAAGTTTGCTACTGATTTTTCTATAAATTTCAAGCTTACAATGTTAAAATTCATCATAGAAACAAGTTTAGGGTCCAAAAACCTTACCTCCACGAAACCCTCTTCAATTCCCTCTTCAATTTGCTCTCCAAAGTTCTCTCCCAAATGAAATATGGTGAAAAACCATTAAAAATCGCGAAGGGACAAATATATATGTTCTGCCCCAGCTAAACCGCTTCTGCAGTTGAAATCTCGTACCTACGGTCCCAGGTGCGCATCTGCACAAATCACTTAAGCGCCCCAGACCGCACCTGCGATCCAACTTCCGCACCTGCACTACCGCAGGTGCACTCAATCCTGCATCTGCGGTTCCAGCGCCTCTTGCCCATTTCCACATCTGCGACCCTATTGCGCTTCTGCGGGCCCGCACCTGCCGTTCCCAAGCCGCAGGTGCAGTTATGATAGACTTCAGCAGCTTCAACTGCAAATTTCCAACTCCAACTTCCTGTCAACCATCTGAAATCACCCCGAGGCCCTCGGGACCCCAACTAAAAGCACGAACAAGTCATATACCGCATCCAAACTTATACCAATATTCGAAATACCTAAAACCACATCGAATCAACCCAATAACACCGGATTCAAGCCTAAGATTCAAAAAACTTCCGAATTACGCTTTTGATCAAAAAGTCTATCAAACCTCGTCCGAATGACCTGAAATTTTGCACACACGTCACATTCAACACTACGGAGCTACTTCAACTCTCGAAATTCCATTCCGAACCCTAGGTCAAAATCTCACTATCGAACCAGAAAATTTAAAAATTCAACTTTCGACATTTAAAGCGTAATTAAGCTACGGACCTCCAAAACACAATCCGAACACATCCTTAAGCCTGAAATCATCCAACAGATCCAACGGAATTCTATTTCGAGGCCGTCTTCATACTACTATGACTACGATCCAAATTCTAAAGCTTAAACTCTCATTTAGGGACTAAGTGTCCCAAAATACTCCGAAATCCAAAACGAACCTTCCCGAAAACTTACAATAGCAGAAACAAACACGGGGAATGCAGTTAATAGGGGATCGGCGCGTAAATTATTAAAATGACCGGCCGAGTCGTTACAATATTGATTTACTCTTTTGTGGAACAAGGTTTCTGTTATCTGTTACAACCATGTTTGCACTTCCCTGTTGCTTTTGTGCTCCCTAATCAGCTACAGCTTGCCCCATAGTCTTCACTTGTGCCCCCTCAGGGGCTGTTTGTTTCTTCTCCCCTGAACCCTCCTAGTTCCAGTGTTCCTCTTCTTCCTACTAATATCTACCGCATGACCATATTTGAGGCAATGGGTGTATAACGTTGGTTTTAATCATAGGAAACCTTCTTCTCAATTAACATCCCTCTTTCATTAACAAATCTCATATTTTCTGGTAAGATAGCCCCCATTTTAACCTCAACTAACATCCTCGCAAAGTTAAGTCCATTCTTCTTCTCAGTATTATGATCCACCATCATTTGCCTCCCTACCAGACTCCCTATTTTACTCAGAGCCTAAGGACTCCAGTACTTAAAATCTAGTCCTGGAAACCTAATCCATATAGGGACTGTATTTAGTTCATCTCTTGTAAACTCCATTTCAGGCTCCCACGCTTTCACAATGAACAACTTATTATCAAAGTGATAGATTCATCCTTTAATAGCATCATTCTTCCCAACAATTGTATCAAATCTTACTAAGATTATCCCATTCTTAAGCATAGTAATTTTATTAATTCCATGCTTAGCCCATAGACTTTGTATGAAGCCCTTGATTACTTCAAATGGAGGATGATCCCCCAATACATAACATACAATTGCATTTTTCCAATACTCTATCTCTGAGCTAATATCCCCCTTTTCAATTTCTACAATAGGAGACTCACCTTTCATTGTGGGAGCCACACACTCTAATTTGAACCCAACATTTGACACTTTAGCAATGTCGAAATTATCCCAAGCTGATTTTCTCGACTGCAATTGAGATGCCTCCTCTTCCACTTGATCTGCCCATGACTTCCTACCACAACTGATTGACTCAATCTGCTTGCTACTTGATGCAGTTCCTACTACCTCAGCCCAAATCTGTTGGGCTTGTTTCACTGTTACATTGGGGTGAGGAAGAATTGGATCCTCAACTGGTACTTCCTTCGCCTTCTGAGTTTGTGAGCTTGATTCCTTCCCTGAATTTGCATTTCCCGTCCTTGCCTTAACTAGGATCTCATATCAATATTCATTCGAGCTCGAAGTTGATGTTTCTACTAGTACTAGATTATCATTCCTCCTTCGTTGCGTTGCCACCTGTGATGCCTTAGATTCCTGGGCCATTAGAGCTTTCTGAGAAGGGATGCGCTCCCTCTGGATGGCGTAGTTTAGTTAACATACGCCCAGAGAGAAGCAGCCATTCAAGAAAGCTTATATACAGCTACAAGCCCATTATTTAAAAAAATAGGTTGGATAATGAACTTTTTAAAAAAGGGTCAAATATGGATAAAAACCATATTATCCATTTAAAAATGGATAACCAATGGGTAACTAATAGATAGCCAATGGGTATAACATTTACATTTGTAAAGCCTCAAATTGGGGAGTTCCTCAAGTTAGGGAGATTAAGAATTCTCCCAAAAGTGATCATATGCAAGAAGTCATGGATAATATGGTTACCCATATTATCCACCGGTTAACCCATTTTTTATCCGTATTAAATATGTGTCGGGTCGGATAATTGATCCGTTTTTTCATTACCCATTTTTTACCTGAACCATATCCAATCCAACCCGTCCGTTTTTCACTCCTAATTTGACGAAAATATTACTTTAGATCATGGTCTAAGAGATACATAAGTAACAAAGAGAATTTAAAAAATGGTCATTTACTAAACAGCTACAACAAAAAGGAACAACCTGCATAAAAAAGTGAAAATGGCGTGGGATAGCCACTATTTAAGGTGATATTTATTTTTTATCCAGCAATTCTAATATTGAGCAAAAATAGCCACAACTCTATTAAAATTAATATGAAAAGATATTTTTACCCTTTCTTCCATAGAACCGGAGCCCCGACAATGGCGAGAAGCACAAGACAATCACAATTACCGGCGACCATCAGAACAACAACAACAACAACAATAACCCTAACCCTAAACAATTCATTGGAATCCTCCTCTTCATCGTCGTCCGAACAGCAGGAGCAACATACAACAGGAACCCTAACTCTGAAACTGAAACAGAAGAAGAAGAGCGTTTCGTGGAAGCCAAGTACAGTGGATAACAAGTTCCTCAACAAGAAGAGCTCTAAGATTTGTTGTATATTTCACAAGGAAAAGCCTTTTGATGAGGATGACAACGATGGCGATGAAATTGTGAATCAATCAAATAAGAAGTAACTATTGGTACAAGCTCAAAAGTTAAGGATAATAGGTCCTGAACTTTCCTTAACTTAGGCTAAGAAGCCCAAATGTTAAGGATAATAGGTCTTGAATTTACAGTTACAAGTTCAAAAGTTAAGGACAATAGGTCCTGATGTTTTGAATTTAGACTAACAATCTCAAAAGTTAAGGACAATAGGTCTTGAACTTAGGCTAAGAAGCCCAAAAGTTAAGGACAATAGGTCCTGAACTTAGACTAACAAGCTCAAAAGGTAAGGACACTTGGTCCTGAACTTACAGTTACAAGCTCAAAAGTTAAGAACATGTAGTCCTGAAGTCCTGAAGTTAAGTTCAAAAGTTAAGGACATGTAGTCCTGAACTTAGAGTTCCAAGTTCAAAAGTTAATGATATGTAGTCCTGAACTTAGAGTTACAAGTTCAAAAGTTAAGGATATGTAGTCCTGATGTCCTGAAGTTAAGTCCAAAAGTTAAGGACATGTAGTCCTGATGTCCTAAAGTTAAGTTCAAATGCTAAGGATATGAGCAGAAGGGTATTTTTGTCCGGGCAGTTAAAGTTTATTAAAACAGTGGCTAAAGACTAAAGATATTTTAAACTGTAACGACCCGGCCTGTCGTTTTGAGAATTATAGCCCCATTTCCCCCCATCTATGCTTCATTATGTATTGTTCAGTTGTGTTGAGTTGTATCGAGTTGGTAGGTTTGGGTTTGGAGTAGTTTTGGAGTGAAATGAACACTTAGTCTCTTAGTTAGAAAGCTAAGTTAGAAAAGTCAATCGAAAGTTGACTTATGAGTAAATGAATTCGGATTTGGATTTTATAATTCGATTAGCTTTGTTGGGTGATTTTAGACTTAGGAGTGTGTCCAGAATATAATTTGGAGGTCTGTGGTAGAATTAGGCTTGAATTGGCGAAAGTTGGAAGTTTAGAAGTTCTTAGGCTTGAATTCGAGATTGATTTAGTGTTTTGGTGTTGTTTGGGTGTTCCGGAGGTTCGACTAAGTTTGGCTAGTGATATATGACTTGTTGGAATTATTGGTTGAGGTTCCGAGGGCCTCGGGTGAGTTTCGAATAGGCTTGGGTTGTGTTGCGCTCGTTTTTCTTATGTTTCGACGCCGTTGCTTCAAGCATAAATGATATCATATTGAACAAATGAGCTCCGATTTCTTTTCTTTTTTTATTGAAGCATTAGATCCGTATCGTAATTACCCGTAGCAAAAAGAATGATCGAATTTGGACATCGTATGAGGATTTTAGGATCATTTTACTAAGAATTAAGTTGCCAGATTTTTTCCAGATTAATTACGAAATTGCCACTGACGGCGTATTTAAAAATCTACACTATTTGTAAATATTAAAACCTACATATCTCATTCATTATAAGGTCAAATTGAGTGATTCAAAAGTTAAAATTGACTAGAATTTCACAAGAAATTCATTGGAGGTATAAAATATAAGTTTTGGAATCGTCTGGCATGAGAAACAAGGCATAATATCTGGCAAAAAAATATATAAAACTAGGGTTTGTTCATTCGATCATATTTTGAGCTGGGGAGCTCGGATTTGAGCGATTTTTGAGGCGATTTTCACCATATGGATTGGGGTAAGTGTTCTATACTCGGTTTTAGTTATATTTCATGAATCTATCATCATTTTTGGGATTTGATTGATGATTTCAAAGTGAAATTGAGGGAGTTAGGGTTTGAGTTTTGGAGAGTTTTAAGTGAGGATTTGAGAGACCAAACGGAGTCCAATTTTGATAAATTTTATATGGTTAGACTCGGGAGAGAACGAGGTTTATGGTTATGCCATTTTTGACTGATTCCGAGACGCGGTCCCGGGGGCTGAATTTTTGCCGATTTCGGATTTTTGGCATATTTTGTAGTTTTTATTGTGGAATTCAATTCTTTAGCACATGGTGATGGTATTAATCTGATTATGGTTAGATTTGGAGCTTTTGGAGACCGAGTCTAGAGACGAGGGCATCCCGGAGTAGGATTTTATGTGGTTGAAGTAAGTAACAGTTTTAACTCTGTCTTTGAGGGTATAAACCCCGGAGAATTTGATATCGTGTGACTATTTGGAGGTGATACCCACGCTAGGTGATGGGCATGTGAGTGTATACCTCGAGGGATTGAGATTTGGTCTGTCCCGTGAGGCCTCATGGTCATCATCTATGTTTAGATAGTTACTTGTTGCTGAACTTGTTTGCCTTCGTGTTAGAGATCATGCTTAGGCTTTATTCATGCTCACATTATTTGTACTCAATCATAGAAATTATTGTACATGTTTACCTCAGTCTCTATTATTTTCTAATATGTTGTGATACTTGATGTGGGTTGTGTTCCCTTATTTGTTGATGATGGTGAGGCTAGTGAGGTATATGATTAAGTGAGACCGAGGGCCTGGTTGTGAGGATATTAATACCATAGCATGTGAGTTGTCCGCGTAGCACGTGAGTTGGCCATGCTGGTCCAGGTATTTATACCATAGCACGTGAGTTGACCATGCAGATCTAGATATTGATATGATGGCCTGGTTGTGAGGATATTAATACTTTAGTGCGTGAGTTGTCCGCGTAGCACGTGAGTTGACCGTGCAGGTCCAGGTATTTATGCCATAGCGCGTGAGTTGTCCGCGTAGTACGTGAGTTGACCGTGCAGATCCAAGTATTGATATGATGGCACGTGAGTTGTCCGTGCTTAGCGCCTGGGCTTTGGGATCCCCTCCGGAGTCTGTACACACCCCTAGTGACCGCAGAATGTTGAGTGTATTGAGTGTTAAGTGTTGAGTGCTGAGTGTGAATGTTGAGTGATGGAGTGACATTGCTATGAAGTTGCATTTACTTTTGTTGTTGCTGCATTTATCTGTTAAATTTCTTTGTGGTATTTACTGAGTTATGAAATTTACCTGTTTATTCATGTTTATTTTTTTAAAAATTGTGAAAATAAATAATCAGACTGTTTTACTTAGCTCGTCACTACTGCTCAATTCCTTAGTTATTTCTGTTACTACTGAGGTGGTTGTACTCATACTACACCCTGCACTTTATGTACAGATCCAGGTGAGTTAGAGCGCGGCGATCGTTGAGTTCAGGTCGGCTATCTGTGAAGATTGCAAGGTAGTTGCTAGTGTCTGCAGGACCTTGTTACTCCTCTTGTCATTTCTTCTTTTGGACAGTTAGACAGTTTATATATCTTAGTTCATAGTTTTAGACGCTCATGACTTAGTGATACCACAATGTTTGGGGTTGGCTTCCGTATTTTTATATTAATTATATTTAGAGTTGATTTAGTTTATGAGAAATTTAAATATTGGTATTGTTTTATTAAATCCTTACAATTAACTAGTAGTAATATTTTGGGAAATAGGTTTGCCTTGTAACACGATAGGCACCATCACGACCATGGTTAGATTTTGGGTCGTGACATAAATAGTGGCTTAAAAGTAAATACATGTATTATTAGTGGCTAACCGTGCACTTCCCCCCATAAAAACTTGAATAGCTTTGCCATTAAGGATGGCCCAAAACTAGGTATCTTTCCATTTAGGGCTGACGTGAAACACATGTAAAAATTCACGGGGCACCCAAATAACTTATACCCATTTTTTAAAAAACTTTTAACTTGTACCCACTTTTTAAACAACTTCAGCCCCCTTTCTCTCCGTCTCCACCTCAAAGTCTTATCTTTTCTTTTTCCAGAAGTAAGGTTCATCCCTATCTGCTTCTTCTTATTTCTCCGGTGAGTCCTATAAATTTTCAATCATTTTTTCCTTTTCGCCGACACCCTCATCTGTAAAGGTTCTATCTTGATAAGAATAATAATAGTGAAAATACGATTATTCTTAAATACAAATAATACTCACTGTGAGCACGTGATTTTTGCCCTATATGAATTACTCCTATAAAATATCAGAAAATAATTTTACCCAATTTTTGCACTTTTATAGGATTTTTTGTAGAATTTTATTAATTATTTGCATTTTTGTGCATATTAATTTCCATTAAAAATCAAAAACTACCAAAAATACCATGCATTGCATTTAGATTTTGGGTTCACATTTTAGGATTAGATAATTAATTAATTGTTTTATTAAAAATGAAAATCACAAAAATTGGCTTACTTTTGCATTTTTAGCCTTTTAATTTTAAATTAGTATTTTCCTCTTTTAATTTAGGAGTAATTAATTTTTATAAATATTATACTAGATAATTGGTTTAATTTTGCAAATTAATTCAATTTAGGGATTTGATTTAAGTTTTGTTTAATTAGTTAAAAAGGGAAAAAGGAAAAAAGAAGAAGAAGCAATCAAAAAAAAGGAAATTTAGAAAGGAAAGGGGCTGCTAGGCCCAACCCTTTTGACCCAAAACTCAATATACCCGCCCAGACCCACGCCCGTCTGCCCCCTGAACCTGACCTATTCCCCAAATATACACAAAGATATGCAGAGCCCTAAATCAAACGACCCAAACGACGGGAATATTGTTCCTCTTCTCCAAAACGAATCCAAGCCCTAATTCAGTCCAAAACCATGGCGAGTGAGCCCCAATCTCACAACCATGTGTTTCCTCCTTCTCTCCTCTTGCCATTTCTAACCGTTTCTGACAGATTCCCTCTCCCTCACATGCTCTCTTGGATTATCTTCAGATTTTTGCCCTCCAAACGGAAATGAGGAAAAATGGGGAGCGTTAGATTGGATTCAAGTCAATCTATTCCCTCCATTTGCCCCTTTTTTCATCAGAAAGGGGTAAAAATCGGATGTGGAAGGGGGATTTTTGTTTTAGAGGTTTCTTGGGGAGAAAGGGAGAAAGTTCGAGAAGCCTGAAAGATATATAAAGGAGATGTTATTTTCAGAAAAGGGGGGGGGGGTTCGGAAAAACAGGGAAATTGAAGAATTTGTTTTTCTGGAGTTTTGTTTTGGTTTCCTTCTTCTTTTTTTTTAGAAATCAAAAACGAAAAGTGTTCTTGTTACTTGTTTCTTTCAACTCTGAATCTGGGTTCAAAAATGGAAGTGATCTGAATTATTGTTGCGAACTCGCCGGAGTTGAGGTTGCTCTGTTCGTGGTTCTGTTTCATTGTTTGTGTTTTCAGTTCGGGCTTTGTTGTTGTTCCTCTCGTTGAAATTTTGGAGCAAAACTTGAATTCTTCTGTTATTAGTGAAAGAATTTCTGATTTCAGGTTCATTTCTCCTCCATTCACTTAATCTGATTAGTTATGGGTTAAGTTAACATGTGCCATTGGGTTTACTGATTTCCTGTTAGTTGGTTATCTTAATTTGGCTGTTGGTTTCTGCCTTGTTTTCTTCTGTTAATTTCTGCGAGTATTAAAGTAGATTTTAAATTTGTTTGGACTCATGGCTGCTATAACACCATAGGGTGAATCTATGTTCTATCTCATTGACTGGTAAATTTGAGTCAAATGGCATGTAGTAATGTCTGAGATGAGGTTCGCTGCATTCATTTGTTTGAATTCTTCCTTTGCAGCATGGATAGTTAATCAATCATATTAATTCGTATTCGATTTCACTGGAATGCCAAGCTGTTCTTCATGTATGTCTGTACCAAATGCATTTCTGCCTATTTCAAGCCTACCAATTTGTTTAGTTTCAATTACCCCCATTTGAGCAGTAAATCGAGCTGATACATGCAATATTTTGGGACATTTGTTTGTACTGTTAGCTTGCTGAAAATCTGCCTTGTTTTGCACTATTTAGGCAGTAGATCTGCACAGTTTTGAGTGCAGATTCTGCACTATTAGCCCTCGTTATTGAATCTGTCTTGGTTTAATTGATATCTCTCATGTTGTGCCATTAAATGAACTTAATCATTTGACTTGAATCCGATTTTGAAGCAATTTTAAAGGCGGAACGGAGTTTTGTACTCTATGTTCCTGAGAAATGAGATTTTCAGTTTACTTTTCAATATGAAACAATCTTGAGGGGTATATTAAACTCACTGTGAGTTGTGCATTTGGAGTTTTTTGTTGTCCTCATTGTCCTTTCAGTTGTGAACTATTTCACTGGTTAAGAAGGTAGTAGTGAGCTTGTTTACAGCATAGGATTCTGCATGCGTAATTTGAAACTGTAATTTCTAGCTTGCTATAGCTATTGTTGTCTGTGAATCCTCCTATTTGATAAACTTGCTATGCGCTAGAAGGTCAGATCACGCTATACAACTGGGCTAACCATTACTTTGGCTGGTTATGTGAGTTGAAATTAGTCATTGCTACTGCACTTGAATTTCACTCTATTTCACCTCTATGTTCACTGATTATTCTCATGTCAAAGGAATTTCCATATATTTTTGAGTCACATTCTTTTCCTTTGTTGTTGTACTACTAAAACATGAAGAATTGAATTGGTGCTTACTTCTAAGTTGTCTTGTTTCTTTGGCTTGTTTACTGCAATTGTTGGCATTTCATGGTTAGGCGGATCTATGAGCATATAATTAGATCATCACGACTACGGGTACGGTTCCCGTGATGTAGTTGCGGTGATTGATTTCGCATTAGCTCCAAATATGAATATCCTAGTTCATTTAGTTGAAAAGTTTGGAGGCGTGTCATTCATACATTTGAAATACATAGTTTATGACCCTCCGAAATTTATTTCAAGTTTTCCTTTAAAAATTGGAATCGAGGTGTGCCGTGCCAAATAAAATCTCAAAATGCATGGCCCTCATTTAATTAATTTTAAAACCTTTAGAAATCGAGATGTGCCATTAGCGAATTTTCCATGGCCCTCGCAAACTTGAAAGTGCGTAGTTGTTTTAGGCGCGTAATTTAAATTACTTTCCTAAATTCGGGCGTGCATTTATATGACCCAAATCCAAATCTCAAGAACGTTAGATAAAATGTATCATGGACCGCGGGTGCATTTATGTGACGTGGTTCAAGACGTGTTTAGATGACGTTGAATCTGTCCTAAAACTAATTAAATAAAAGCGGTTATAAAGTTAAAATTGAACCATAGGCTAAAACATGTATTAAAATTAAATAATAGGCCAATTATAACAGTTGAGCGACCGTGCTAGAACCACAAAACTTGGGTGCCTAACACCTTCTCCCGGGTTAACAGAATTCCTTACCTAGATTTCTGTGTTCGCGGACTATAAAACAGAGTCAATCTTTCCTCGATTCGGGATTTGAAACCGGTGACTTGGGACACCATAAATTATTATCCCAAGTGGCGACTCTGAATCTTTAAATAAATAAATCCCATTTCGATTGTCACTTTAAGTTGGAAAAAACTCCTTTATACCCTTTACGAGGGTGTAAGAAAAAGGAGGTGTGACAGCTCTGGCGACTCTGCTGGGGAAAGAACCCAGAATCTCTGGTTCAGAGTTCAGAATTCGAGCTTAGATGAATTGTTATATTTGGCTTTATCTGTTATCTAATTTTATTACATGTTTGGGCCTAATGTGCTAAATGTTTCTTTTACCGCTTTGATATTATCTGAACTGTATATAAACTGCTACGAAACCCTTCTCTTCTCATCTTCGGGGATGTGCACGCTGGCCATGACTCCCTATTCTGTTAGTGTCATACCTTGAAATAAGAAAGAGGCTCGGACAAGTTACTAAGCCGGATGGCCTTTTGGTTCCCGGTACGTAGCCCTCTCCTCGGCTCGAGTTGTCCGCTCGGGTACACAAGTCTAGAACAAATACCCAGGTTTTGAACATAGAATAACTCAGCCTCATGCCAGATCCCTAGTAGGAACGTTTGTTTGCATCATGTGCATTTGACTTTGGAGACTCAACACATGGGTTGGGTCTGTCTAGGACAGGTGTACCCTAAATGAAAAGACTATCTTGATGCATCTTACTTGCTACTTGTGCATTCATTTTCTTCAGATTTGCATGTTGACCGGCTTATAGGGGAAAAGTTGAGAGAAGGAAAGTCAATGTGAGGGCTGAGAGAGATAAATGTCTGTTTTTGAAAAACCAATATCCAAAATATACTGAAACTCTGTCGAAATTTCGAAAAAAGGGTTTTTTGAAAATAGTTGGTTTTTGTTTTGTCAAAATTGCCCGAACTATGCCAGTTTGATTCTCACCGAATGTGGGATACGTAGGCAACCCTCATCGGGTCCAACTTCCCTTTTGCAAAAATAGCCCAAAAAGAACAAAAAATTTATTTTATTTTAAATAAGCAGGACGATCCCATTTTTGTCTAAAATAGTCGAATGTCCCTAAAAGGACACCGGAAGGCTGTTTTAGCAAGAACAACCACCTTTGGTCTCTTTTTCGAATTTTTGGTCGGTTGGCAAGCACAGCCTTAAAATCTTCTCCCCGGAAATGCTAAAAGGCCGTATTTGCAAAGCCGGGTTTTATTTTGAAATGATAATTTGAAAAAATATTAACTTTTTTTGAGTCAAATGAGTCATGATTTTGCTTAATCACCCTAATAAATGTGCAGAATGAGCACGAGTCAAAATTTGCCAATAACAGTCATGAACAAGATCCCTTTGGAGTTGAGTATGTGGTGGGAAGATGTGGGTAAATCAGGGCAAGATAAGGTCAATCTATACTTGGGAGATCTCACCGGGTTGTTGAAGATCAGGCCTAAAGGAGACATCATAAAGGCGTTGGTTACATTCTAGGACCCGGCCCATAAAGTGTTCCATTTCTCAGATTTTGAACTTACCCCAACTTTGGAAGAAATAGCCGGATATATTGGGAGCACTGAGGTTCTTATGAGACACAAATATCTTATTGCTCTAAGAGTCGTCGCTGTGCACAGGTTCCTAGATTCCTTAAAGATAAGAAGGGGGTCCACAACCCAGATTTGGCAGCTAGTTTTTCCACTCCGTAGTTTATATACCAGCGATACGGACACATAGGAGGGTTTAATAATCCAGAAAGCAAAATTTGCAGCAAAGGGAATCGCCTCAAATGGGAAGAACACAGGTGCTTTGCTTTTATGGTGGTATTCTTGGGTCTTCTGGTATTTCCTAGGAAAGATGGAAATATCGATATACAGATAGCTGGGGTCGTCAACACTTTGCTTACTCAGGCCAAAAGCACCCTCGCACCCATGATAGTGTCTGAAATCTTCCGCGCTCTCACAGCCTGCAAAGCTGGAGGAGACTTTTTTTAAGGGTGCAACTTGTTGCTACAGATGTGGATAATTGAACATCTATGTCATCGTCCTCAATACATCAGCTATGGGTCGACAGAGAAAAACTGCATAGAGGAATTTTATACAAGGGTCGACGGGTTTAGCCTGTCAGAAGGGGTCATAGAATGGATATCACATCTCCGTTCCATCACTGCATACCAAATAGAATGGACGTTCGGGTGGCTTCCTATAGATGAAATCGTATACATGCCAGCAACCGGACCTCACTTCCTCCTGATGGGTCTCAGAAGTATCCAGCCTTATGCCCCATACCGGGTTTTGAGACAGTTGGGAAGATGTCAAATAGTTCCAACAGATGAAGACCTTAGTGCTTAGGTAGTCGAGATTGGTCTTGATGGTCAGTTTCATGAAGCAACAGTCCGCCAGATTTGGAGCGAGTGTCAGTACCTGACGGCAAATACCTGTGTGCGCGATCTATCCAAAGGTGAAGTTTCACCAGGGTACCTTGCTTGGTATAAAAGGGATATTGAGTTTGGAAGGCCGACCAAAAGACCCCATCTTCAAGAATTTGTTGAGGCGTCACAAGCGCAATGGGATTGGTTGGCCAAAGAAAATGAATATAGGGCTACCATAAGCAAGCTGGAAAAGCAAGTCAAGGACCTTCAATTCGAGAATGGTTTGCAAGCCGCCGCAAATGAGTGTGAGAAAAAAAAAGCTAGCCAAGGAAAATGAAGCCCTTCGAGCCCAGATTCGGGAAATGAAAATAGCAGCTGAAAATCCCGCCAGAAGTGCAAAAGATGAAAAGCTTATAAAGAACCTTAGGCAGATTGAGTGAGTATGGTTTTGATTTGAACAAGGCGAAGGGTGAATTAGCAAGGGCTCGAACAAAATTGGCTAAGAATGTAGAAGAACGAGAGCGCTTGGTTAAACAGTTAAAAGAAAAATATGACAATGAGGTTGTGGGGTTGAAGAAAAGGGTCACCATCTTTGAGAACAAAATGATCAAGCAAGCAAAAGACTTTAAGGCAGAAAGAGAAAACTATTATGCAGCGATGGCACAGTTAGAAAGAGATCTGCAACAACTTCAAGAACAGAATCATATAGATGAACAAACTTTGGAAGCTAGGGCCCAACAGATTGGGCGTTTGTTGCAAGAAAAGGGCGTCATAAGAGAACGGGTCAGAAGGATCGCCGACTACATCACAATGAAATGCAGTAAGTGTGAGGACATGACTAGATCCATGTTCTTCGCCACTATGATGACCTTTGTCCGCCAGATAATGGAAGATTTCTACCATCTCCAAGGGGATTTGGCGTGTAGGCCCTTGGCAAGATCGAATGATGTCCCGCGGGCCCCAGGAGCAGTTGAGGCATTGATGTATTCATGATTTTCATTGGAGTCTGTTAGTCTGTATTTTCATCTTGGAGTCTGTTAGTTTGTTTTCGAGTCTGTATTTTCATCTTTCCATTGGAGTCTGTTAGTTTCTTTTTCGAGTCTGTTAGTTTTTGAGTCGTTGTAATCAAAACGTTTATTTTATGAAAAAATTTGAAAATCCCAAAAAAAATTTATTATTTATTTTTACACTTATTCCCAGAACTACGCAAAGATTTGATTCATGCCGGGTCATGATATGTAGGAAATCTACATAGGATTCGATCATAACCAAAAGAGAAAAAGAGAGAAAATAAAAAAAAAGAGTAAAAACAAGAGAGAAAAGAAAAAGAAAAATAAGAGAGAGAAAATAAGAAACCGTGAGAAGGAAACAATGGCAAAACAAGAAAGAGAAATGAGAGAATAAAGAACAACGAGAAATCAAGAAAAAAAGGCAGGAGTGAAAAAGAGAAAAAGATTGAAAAAAGAAGAAGAAAAAAAGAGAGAGAAAAAGAGAAGTTGCAAATAGAAATAAGAGAAAAGCCGGGATGACGCAAGCAACCGATCAAATGCATGATAGAAATGGTTAACTGCTTAGGTGCATTACATTCCCCCAAATGTGCGGTTGCCTATCTGTTAAGTTCTAACTGCTAACAAGTTTGTTGTTGATAATCAGTACAGGAAGGTGGTTAGTTTATTGGCATTCTGGCAACTCACCCATACAATACCCGGTCCAAAAACAAGTTGATCATGGCTAACCAAGAACTTGATGCAAGTGTTATCGATCCTTTGAGGGAGGGGGAAGAGTCGGATGTCAATTTGAAAGAAAAGATGTATAAGTTGAAACAACAGATAGCCGAGATATATCAAGCATGGGTAAAAGGGCACCCACCACCACTTTATCCCGCCAACCCTGCCTTCGTCCCTCCATTGGCTCAGTCTCAGGAACCTCCTGCTACCGATTCATCCCCGAGCTTTCCCATTTACCACCACTACCATAGCACCACCTTCCAAACACCACAAGCTCCACCGCTCAAACCAGTTCCTTACCCTCCTCCACCATCCACTCCTGTCTTCGTGGCACCCCCACTCGCTACACTCTACAGATCCTCCAACGAGCTCTTATTCCATGCCCACGATAACCAATATTACCTCCGGAGCCCACTTTCAAGGCTCCAGAACCCTACTCTTTCACTCCTTATTTTGATCTCCCTGTGGAAACTGAGAAACCACCTAAGAATCCCAAACATGAGGAGATGTTCAGGAAAGTTAAAAGCTTGGAACAGTTATTCAGAAACATGCAGGGGTTGGGAGGTCAAGTAAGCGTGGCTTACAAACATCTATGCTTATTCCCAGATATTCAATTGTCGGCAGGGTTTAAGATGCCCAAGTTTGATTTATATGATGGGCACGGAAACCCGGTGGCACATTTGAGAGGTTTTTGTAGCAAAATGAAAAGAGCTGGCGGGAGAAACGAGTTACTAATGACGTATTTCAGTCAGAGTTTGAGTGGTTTGACGCTGGAATGGTACACTCGGCAGGATCACGGAAGATGGTATACATGGGATGATCTAGACCAAACATTCACTTGTCACTTCCAGTACAATCTCGAGATTATTCTGGATTGTTTGTCTTTGACAAAGATTGAGAAAAAGCATAATGAAAGCTTTAGGGAGTATGGTTTTTGGTGGAGAGAACAGGCAGCAAGGGTTGACCCTCCAATGAAAGAAAGTGAAATGGTGGATTATTTTCTGCAGGCCTTAGAACCTACTTACTACAGTCATTTGGTATCAGCTATAGGCAAGTCCTTCAATGAAGTGGTGAAAATGGCCGGTATGGTAGAAGAAGGACTTAAGTCAAACAAAATCATGAGTTATTCGGCTATTAAGGCAACTACCTAGGCCATTCAAAACGGAACTGGGGGAGTAATTGGAAAGAAGAAGAAAGAGGATGTGGCAATGATTGATTTAGGAGCTTAGTTCGGACCTAGGGGCTCATCTCACCACTACGATCAGCCTCGACCCTACCACCAAACCTACCCCCATACCCCGTATAATCCACCCCAACACTACTACCCACCACCAGGCCCCCATTTTTCTGTACACCATGCCCAAACATACACTCAACCTCCTGCCCACACACAATGGCGTGCGCCAGCCCCACAAAACACCTACCCGCCCCCACGAGCCTACCGAAACACTTCTAGACCAGATTTCTGGCCCAATCAAGCATTTAAAAATGAGAGGTTGCAGAAGAAGAAAACCTTCACTCCATTAGGAGAGTCCTATACTAGTTTGTTCCACAGGCTGAGACAATTGGATATGCTGAGGCCGATCGAGTCAAAATTGTCAAATCCTCCCCCGAGAAATCTTGATTATTCTGTAAGTTGCGAATATTGTTCTGGTGCTCCGGGGCACGACACGGAGAAATGCTAGCAATTGAAAAATTCTATCTAAGAGCTCATTAATACAAATCGGATTGAAGTCCAAGCTCCGGAGGCGCCCAACATCAACCAGAACCCGTTGCCAACCCATCAAGAGACAAATATGATCGAGATAGTGCATAAGGGAGGGGAGCCCAAGAAACCTTCACAGACCGTCATGATGATTCAGTTTAGCGAGGTCAAGTCGGTTGAAAAATCAACAAGTGAGAGATCAGTGATCAAATTGAGCGGGACAAACAGTGAACCATCTACGGTAGTCAAGAAGGGGTTCTCAAGTGATGTTGCAGCGAAACAGGAAAGGGCAAAAGTGGTTGTGCCAAGAGTGGCGAACAAGCCTGTCGTAATTATGGAGGGTGCCCGCACAGATCCGATCATTATCAAGCATGTAACCCAGTTACCAATATTCAACAGCAAGGCTATCCCGTGGAATTATGAACGGGTGACAGTGACTTACAAAGGAAAGGAAGTTAAAGAAGAAGTCTATGAGGCCCATGGATTGACTCGGTCAGGGAGATGCTTTGCCCCCGAGGAGTTAAGAAAGTCAAAACCTCCAAAGATAACCCAGTGCTAGTGAAGAAAGCGGTGACCGAAGAAGAGGCAGAAGAGTTTTTTAGAAAGATGAAGGTGCAAGACTATTCCATTGTGGAGCAGTTGAGGAAGACGCCTGCTCAGATTTAATTGTTGTCATTGTTAATCCATTCAGACGAGCATCGATGGGCCTTGATGAAAATCCTGAGCGAGGCTCACGTTCCTAACAAAATCTCAGTAAACCATTTGGAAAAGATAGCCAACAAGATATTTGAGGTAAACAGAGTCACTTTTTCTGATGATGAGTTGCCCGTAGAGGTTACTGAGCACAATAGAGCCCTCTATCTTACAGTGAAATGCGAAGATTCTGTGGTTACCCAGGTATTGGTCGACAATGGTTCCAGTGCAAACATTTTCCCTCTCTCCACTCTGAACAAGTTGAAAGTGGATGATGAAAGGATTCACAAGAATAGTATCTCTATGCGAGGATTTGACGGTGGAGGGAAAGATTCAGTCGGTGATATAGTCCTTGAGCTGACAATAGGACCAGTTGAATTCACCATGAAATTCCAGGTGCTGGATATGGCTGTTTCCTACATTCTGTTGTAAGGTCGACCCTGGATTCATGCTGCCAAAGCAGCCCCGTCTACTCTACATCAGATGTTCAAGTTGGAATGGGATAGACAGGAAATCGTTGTGCACGGCGAAGATAATTTGTGTGTTCCCAGTTATGCCATTGTTTCGTTCATTGAAATTGAAGACAACAAGGGACCTTGGGTCTATCAGGTTTTTGACACAGTTTCGAGAAAATTCCAGAAGGGAAATGCGTTCCAATGCCGAGGGTAACCGCCGCATCAGTCATGGTGGCTTTTTAAATGTTGAAAAATGGTTTTGTACCTGGTAAGGGTTTAGGTGCATCTCTGCAAGGTATAGTACAACCGGTGTCTCTCCCCAAAAACTTGGACACATTTGGTTTGGGATTCAAGCCCACAACCGCAGACGTGAAAAGATCCAGAAAATTGAAACAGAGGGCATGGGTCCTCCCAAAGCCAATCCCACGTCTCTCCAAATCATTTGTCAATCCTGGCACCAAGAAGTGCCCAGTAACAACAGTTCCCAATTCTGTGGTTGGTCTTGATAAAGAGTTGATTGAAAGGTTCAAAAGGTTGTTCGACGATGTAAACATGGTGGAAGTTGGAGAAGGTTCCAGCAAGGCGGATGTGCAATTTGTCGGGCCCAGTGCAAAGATTAACAATTGGGAAGCTACTCCTCTCCCTACCCGGAAGGAGTTTTGGTAGTTTGCTTTAATTTTCTTTCAGTTTATCTGGATTATTCCGGGGTTGTAATTCAGATTCTATGTTCCGTCCGTTTGGATGTATAACCTTGTTATCTTTTGATTTCAATGAAATGCAATTTCCCTTTTTCATCATTCCTGATAGTTTTATTTTTGTTTTTCTTTTCTTCCATGTACAGTTCTTTTTATGCTAGTTTCAATGATATGACATACATGAGGAATCTTCATCCCAGTCTTAAAAGTCAATCTAATTCTGAAATAATAATTCAAGAAATAGAGTGTGATGATGAATCAGAATACGATAAGGATGAGGCCTTTGAAGAGATTAGTAAAGAATTAAGCCATTTTGAAGAAAAACCTAAGCCCAACCTGAGTGATACCGAAGCAATCAATTTAGGGGACCCAGATAATATCAGAGAAATTAAGATAAGTGTCCATCTTGAACCGCAACTTAGGGAAGAGATGATTAAAGCATTGTTTGAGTACAAAGATATTTTTGTATGTTCATATGAAGACATGCCGGGTCTAAGCACTGACTTGGTGGTTCACAAATTGCCCACTGACTTGACATTTCCTCCCGTCAAACAGAAGTTGAGGAAGTTCAAAACCGACATGAGTGTGAAGATCAAAGAAGAGGTCACAAAGCAGTTCGATACAAAAGTCATTCGAGTCACGTGGTATCCCACTTGGTTAGCCAATGTTGTGCATGTACCAAAGAAGGATGGTAAGACCAGAGTGTGTGTTGATTACCGTGATCTCAACAAGGCAAGTCCAAAGGACAACTTCCCACTGCCAAACATACACATTTTGATTGATAATTGTGCCAAACATGAGATTAGGTCTTTTGTGTATTCCTATGCGAGCTATCATCAGATCCTAATGGATGAGGAGGATGCATAAAAAATGGCATTCATCATTCCATGGGGAACATACTGCTACCGAGTCATGCCTTTCGGTTTGAAAAATGCTGGGGAAACTTACATAAGGGCAATGACGACCATATTCCACGACATGATACACAAGGAGATCGAGGTTTATGTGGATGATGTAATCATAAAGTCTAGAAAGCAGTCTGACCATGTCAGAGATTTGAGAAAGTTCTTCCAAAGGCTTCGTAGGTACAATCTTAAGCTCAATCCTGCAAAGTGCGCATTCAGGGTGCCGTCTGAAAAACTGTTGGGATTCATAGTCAGTCGTTGAGGTATTGAATTGGACCCGTCAAAGATCAAAGTTATCCAAGAATTTCCACCCCAAGGAATAAGATTGAGGTGATGAGTTTATTAGAAAGGTTAAACTACATCAATAGGTTTATTGCTCAGCTTACGACAAATTGTGAGCCTATCTTCAAACTGCTGAAGAAGGATGATGCGGTCAAGTGGACAGATGAGTGTCAAGAAGCATTTGATAAGATAAAGGGGTACTTGTCAAACCCACCTGTGTTGGTGCCACCAGAACTGGGGAGACCTTTGATTCTGTATTTGATGGTCCTAGACAATTCATTTGATTATGTGTTGGGTCAGCATGACATCACCGGCAGGAAGGAGCAGGCCATCTATTATCTCAGCAAGAAGTTCACATCTTATGAGGTTAAGTACACTCACCTGGAAAGGACATGTTGCTCCCTAACTTGGGTAGCACAGAAGTTGAAGCATTATTTGTCATCTTACACTACTTACCTTATCTCTCGTTTGGATTGGCTAAAGTATATCTTTCAGAAGCCTATGCCTACAGGGAGGCTCGCAAAGTGGCAGATCTTGCTAACAGAATTTGACATCGTCTATGTGACTCGGACTGCGATGAAAGCCTAGGCATTGGCCGACCATTTGGCCGAGAATCCAGTGGATGAAGAATATGAGCCTTTGAAGACTTACTTCCCTGATGAAGAGGTAATGCACATTGATGAGTTGGAATAAGTTGAAGAGCCAGTTTGGAAACTTTTATTTGATGGAGCTGCTAACATGAAAGGCGTAAGGATGGGAGTTGTACTTATTTCTGAAACAGGGCATCACTACCCTGTTACGGCTCAGCTTTGTTTCTATTGTACTAACAACATGGCTGAGTACAAGGCATGCATTTTGGGTTTGAGGTTAGCTGCCGACATGGGTGTCCAGGAAGTCTTGGTCTTGGGAGACTCGAACCTTCTGGTGCACCAAATTCAGGGAGAATGAGAAACACGGGATTTGAAACTCATACTGTATCGACAATGTTTGCATGATCTTTGTCAGCGATTTCGATCAGTAGAATTCAGGCATATTCCAAGGATCCATAATGAGGTTGCCGATGTTTTGGCTACTCTGGCGTCAATGTTACATCACCCAGATAAGGCTTATGTTGACCCTTTGCATATTCAGGTCCATGATCAGCATGCTTACTGTAACATGCTGGAAGAAGAACTTGATGGTAAGCCGTGGTTCCACGATATCAGGGAATACATCAGAATGGGAGTATATCTGGTACAAGCCACAGGTGATCAAAAGAGAACAATTCGTCGTTTGGCAAGTGGATTTTTCTTCAGTGGAGGAGTTTTGTACAAAAGAACTCCAGATCTTGGATTGTTAAGATACATAGATGCTATACAGGCCACAGCTATCATGACCGAAGTACATTCTAGAGCCTATGGACCGCATATGAGTAGGTACATTCTAGCAAAGAAGATTCTCCGAGCAGGCTATTATTGGCTCACCATGGAGCGAGATTGTATCAGTTTTGTGCGTAAATGTCATCAATGCCAAGTACACGGAGATTTGATTCATTCTCCGCCATATGAATTGCACACAATGTCTGCACCATGGCCTTTTGTTTCTTGGGGCATGGATGTCATTGGATTGATTGAGCCAGCAGCATCCAATGGGCACATGTTCATTCTAGTCGCCCTTGATTATTTCACCAAGTGGGTTGAAGCTAAAACTTTCAAGTCTGTGACCAAGAAAGCGGTGGTCGATTTTGTGCACTCAAATATCATCTGTCGGTTCAGGATCCCAAAGGTGATCATTACAGATAATGGTGCTAATCTCAATAGTTATCTGATGAAAGAGGTATGTCAGCAGTTTAAGATTACGCATTGCAATTCCACCCCATACCGCACCAAGGTGAATGGAGCAGTCGAGGCAGCCAACAAGAACATAAAGAAGATACTTCGGAAAATGGCTGAGGGTTCCAGGCAGTGGCATGAAAAGTTACCCTTTGCATTGTTGGGTTATCACACTACTATTCGTACTTCAGTAGAGGCAACTCCTTATTTGTTGGTATATGGCACGGAAGCAGTGATACCCCTGGAAGTTGAAATCCCATCCCTTTGGATTGTCGCTGAAGCCGAAATTGATGATGATGAGTGGGTCAAAACCTGCCTAGAGCAATTGAGTTTGATTGATGAGAAAAGATTGGCAGCAGTGTGTCACGGCCAATTGTATCAATAGAGAATGGCAAGAGCATATAAAAAGAAGGTGCATCCACGAAAGTTTGAAGTAGGTCAACAAGTATTGAAATGTATCCTTCCACATCAGGCTGAAGCAAAAGGCAAGTTCACCGCAAATTGGCAGGGGTCATTTACCATAACGAGAGTGTTATCCAATGGTGCTTTGTATTTAAAAGATATAGAAGGCAAATGTGTAGACATGGCTATCAATTCTGATGCAGTCAAAAGATATTATGTATGATTTCTCTGGTTTAAATTGTATTTGTTTGCACTTGGCATGTTCTGAAGATTGGAATGACGAAGGCATTCTGTTCTGCTATCTAAACACCTTATCCTTTGTTACCCCTTTTTAGCCTTATTTATTTCCTTCCATACCCCTCTTTTGGAATCAGTAGCAAAGTTCAGAAACACAGTCACAAAATATAAGTAAAGGAAAAGAGAGAAAAGAAAAGAGAAGAAAAAAAAAAGAAAAAAGAAAAAAAGAAGTAAAGAAAAGAAAAGAAGAGAACAACAAAACAACAAAAAGAGAAAAAAGAAGAAAGAAAAAAAGAGAAAGAAAAGAAAGAGAAAAGAGAAAATCACAACAATAAAGTCATTTCTATGTCATGAACTACGTTCGACCTGATTCCTTTTAAGGATATGTAGGCAGCCTCACGGTTCGGTCCCATCAAAGTAAAAATTCAAAAGTCCTCCAAGCAAAGAAACTGGGGCAGAAGTTGTGGTTGTTGTAAGAAATCTGATTCCGAAAGTTGTAATCTTGAACCCATTTAAATTGTTTTGAGCCTTTTGATACCCTTTCTTTTTAACCCCATCCAAACCCATATTACGGTCCAAAGAAAGACCTTCCGATCAGTCTTCAAAAGATGACAAGTCGAGCAAGTGGAGGCGATTCATATCAGGGGCAACACTCCGATCCAAACAAAGAAAATGAAAATGAGAGAGTCTTATTGGTGAAAACCCTCGCGGACACCATAAGGCGACAAAAGTTGAGAGAAATCAAAATGAGAGAGTCTTATTGGTGAAAACCTTCATGGGCACCTTAAGGCGAAAGTAAGTTGAGAGATGAACAAATGAGAGAGGTTTGTTGGTGAAAATCCTTCAAAGCACCGCAGGCCGAACAAGGACAAGGTTTTGGTGAAGAAATTGGGTTTTGAAGATCTTGGGGCGTAAAGTACGACAACTGAAAGTTGATTGGTTGGACAGACTGGGCCGATTAATCCAAAATGCATGTCATGATCATTGGTGCCGGCTTCTCCACTCAGATAAGTCTCTTTTCTTTTTCCCTTTCAGACAGTCTTCCAGTTTTGGATTTTTCTTATCCCTAACTCTCAAAGTCATTACATTTCATTTCTTCTGGGTTTATTTCTCTAAGATGTTTCCAATGTCAGTTTTGTTTAAGCGAATAAGATAGGATTTCAAAGCTCTCTACCAACTTCCAAAATTGCACAAAAGCACAGCGCGACCAAAGCATTGTTAGAGATAGTATGATGTGAAATAGGATATAAAGGGTCAGCAAAAGTTCCATTGGTGAAATGGTTTAGTAATTTAGTGGGAGATGCAGAGGTGCAGATAGATGGGTCAGAGATATAACACAAAAGTTGGGTATAGAACACTCGGGTTATCCAAGGTCATGTGGGTTAAAGTCAGTCAGAAAATCAAATGGTTTTTGGACAGTCCGGGGAAGCCAGTCAAAACAAAGCACGACAGAGAAGAGGTCACCTTCAGCAAGAATGCCACAAACTAACCACCACATTTTAAACTGACAAGATTTTTCTTTGATTGAAACAGGGGCAGGAAATTTGTTTGTTTTGGAAAAACCCTCCGTAAGGGAAAACAAGCACCAGACAGGTTTGATCATAAATTCTCAGGACCCTCCTGAAAAATAGGACCTAGTTTAAAATTCAAAACAATCATGAGTAGCAAAATCCAGCATAAATGTACTCCAAAGGAATATAAATTGGCTTCAAAGTTTTCATGCTTAAGATAGGATTCAATTAAGAGCTTTCAGGACCGTCCTGAATAATAGGACTTAGCTTTAAGATTTTCATTAGATAACAAGATTTAGCGTAAGTTCTGCGGTAGAGTAGTATAATTCAACCGTAAAAGTTGTCACTCTTAAGATAAGACTTGATTTTTGATTTTTAGGACGCTCCTGGATAATGGGATGTAGTTTTAAGACCCTCTTAGATAACAAGGTTTAGTAGGAGTCATACCTTTAGAAGATATAATTTAGATGTAAAGCTGTCATTTAACTTGGAGTTTTCAGGACCCTCCTGGATAATGGGATTTAGCTTTCAAATTCATAGAGATATTTGGTGACATGATTCAATTAACACTCATAGATGCGCCCACCACCAAACTAGGGTAGGAAAATTTCTTTTGTTTTGTTTGTGTTGTTGTAATCAGGTTCAAAGGCAGCAGTTTCAGATGAGCAGTTCAAGTTTTGGCAATCAGGTGCCCACCTGGAGAGGAAGGGAATACAGTTCAAGTTTTGGCAAGCAGGCGCCCACCTGGAGAGCAAGGGAATATAGTTCAAGTTTAGGCAATCAGGCACCCACCTAGAGAGTAAGGGAATACAGTTCAAGTTTCGGCAATCAGGCGCCCACCTGGAGAGTAAGGGAATACAGTTGAAGTTTTGGCAATCAGGCACCCACCTGGAGAGCAATGGAATACGGTTCAAATTTTGTCAATCAGGAGCCCACCTGGAGAGCAAGGAAATATAATTAATGTTTCGGCAATCAGGCGCCCACCTGGAGAGCAAGGGAATAGAGTTGAAGTTTCGGCAATCAGGCCCCCACCTGGAAAGCAAGGGAATACAGTTTAAGTTTTGGCAATCAGGCGCCCACCTGGAGAGCAAGGGAATACAGTTCAAGTTTTGGCAATCAGGAGCCCACCTGGAGAGAAAGGGAATACAGTTCAAGTTTCGGCAATCAAGCGCCCACCTGGAGAGCAAGGGAATACAGTTCAAGTTTTGGCAATCAGACGTCCACCTGGAGAGCAAGGGAATACGGTTCAAGTTTTGGCAATCAGGCACCCACCTGGAGAGCAAGGGAATACAGTTGAAGTTTTGGCAATCAGGCGCCCACCTGGAGAGCAAGGGAATACAGTTAAAGTTTCGGCAATCAGGCGCCCACCTGGAGAGTAAGGGAATACAGTTAAAGTTTTGGCAATCAGGCGCCCACCTGGAGAGCAAGGGAATACAGTTCAAGTTTTGGCAATCAGGCACCCACCTGGAGAGCAAGGGAATACGGTTAAAGTTTTGGCAATCAGGTACCCACCTGGAGAGCAAGGGAATACAATTAAAGTTTCGGCAATCAGGCGCCTACCTGGAGAGCAAGGGAATACAGTTGAAGTTTTGGCAATCATGGTCCCACCTGGAGAGCAAGGGAATACAATTCAAGTTTTGTCAATCAGGCGCCCACCTGGAGCGCAAGGGAATACAGTTCAAGTTTTGGCAATCAAGCGCCCCCCTGGAGAGTAAGGGAATACAGTTCAAGTTTCGGGAATCAGGCGCCCACCTGGAGAGTAAGGGAATATAGTTGAAGTTCTAGCAATCAGGTGCCCACCTAGAGAGCAAGGGAATACAGTTCAAGTTTCGGTAATCAGGAGCCCACCTGGAGAACAAAACAATTCAAGTGTCGGTAATCAGGAGCCCACCTAGAGAATAAAGCAATTCAAGTGACGGTAATCAGGAGCCCATCTGGAGAACAAAGCAATTCAAGTGACGGGAATCAGGATCCTACCTGGAGAACAAAGCAATTTAAGTGTCGGTAATCAAGATCCCACCTGGAGAACAAAGCAATTCAAGTGACGGTAATCAGGAACCACCTAGAGAACAAAGCAATTCAAGTGTTGGTAATCAGGAGCCCACCTAGAGAATAAAGCAATTCAAGTTACGATAATCAGGAGCCCACCTGGAGAACAAAGCAATTCAAGTGTCAGTAATCAGGAGCCCACATGGAGAATAAAGCAATTAAGTGTCGGTAATCAGGATCCCACCTGGAGAACAAAGCAATTTAAGTATCGGTAATCAGGAGCCCACCTGGAGAACAAAGCAATTCAAGTGTCGGTAATCAGGAGCCCACCTGGAGAACAAAGCAATTCAAGTGTCGGTAATCAAGAGCCTACCTGAAGAACAAAGCAATTCAAGTGTCGGTAATCAGGAGAACACCTGAAGAACAAAGCAGCAATTCAAGTGTTGGTAATTAGGAGCCCACCTGAAAAACATATGTTCGAAGGAAGATGGTTCAAGTTTAGCAATCAGGCGCCTGCCTGAAGAAAAGGGAAAGCATCTCAGATTACAATTTAAGTCGACAACAAAGGAACTTCACCTGGAGAATACAAGTCAACAGGGCAGCAGGAACTGCAAGATCAAGTTCAAAGATATAGATATGATTCTTGTAATGCATAGATCATAGTTTAGTCTAGCTTCTTTTATTTTGTCATGAAAGCAAGGCCTACGGTTACCCGAAGATGGTGTAATAAGGAGTTCAGTAAGTAGTAGCAGCAACAACAATAGTGAAATTACAGCTTCCTGATAGTCCTAGCTATCGAAACTTTTCGAACTACACTGACTTGATTCCTTTATAGCCAAGGATATGTAGGCAACCTCAGAAGCAGGGTGCAATCAAATCTTTCAAAAATACTTCCCATGAAGTATTCAAACGGGCAAAAATCGCTCGTATCCGCTCACTTTATCTTTGCACGAAAAACTCTTCGTATTTCCGAGCAAAGAGGGGCAGCTGTGAGCACGTGATTTTTGCCCTATATGAATTACTCCCATAAAATATCAGAAAATAATTTTTCCCAATTTTTGCACTTTTATAGGATTTGTTTGTAGAATTTTATTAATTATTTGCATTTTTGTGCATATTAATTTCCATTAAAAATAAAAAACTACCAAAAATACCATGCATTGTATTTAGATTTTGTGTTTATATTTTAGTATTAGATAATTAATTAATTGTTTTATTAAAAATAAAAATCACAAAAATTGGCTTACTTTTGCATTTTTAGCCTTTTAATTTTAAATTAGTAATTTTCTCTTTTAATTTAGGAGTAATTAATTTTTATAAATATTATAGTAGATAATTAGTTTAATTTTGCAGATTAATTCAATTTAGGGATTTAATTTAAGTTTTATTTAATTAGTTAAAAAGGGAAAAAGGAAAAAAAAAAAGCAATAAAAAAAGGAAAATTAGAAAGGAAAAGGGCTGTTAGGCCCAACCCTTTTGACCCAAAACTCAATTTACCCGCCCAGACCCACGCCCGTCTGCCCCTTAAACCCGACCCATTCCCCAAATATACACAAAGATATGCAGAGCCCTAAATCAAACGACCCAAACGACGGGAATACTATTCCTCTTCTCCAAAGCGAATCCAAGCCCCAATTCAGTCCAAAACCATGGCGAGTGAGCCCCAATCTCATATCCACGCGCTCCCTCCTTCTCTCCTCTTGCCATTTCTAACTGTTTCTAACAGATTCTCTCTCCCTCACATGCTCTCTTGGATTATCTTCGGATTTTTGCCCTCTAGACAGAAATGAGGAAAAATGGGGAGCATTAGATTGGATTCAAGTCAATCTATTCCCTCCATTTGTCCCCTTTTCCATCAGAAAGGGGTAAAAATCAGATGAGGAGGGGGGATTTTTGTTTTAGAGGTTTCTTGGGGAGAAAGGGAGAAGGTTCGAGAAGCCTGAAGGATATATAAAGGAGACGTTATTTTCAGAAAAGGGGGGTTCGGAAAAATAGGGAAAGTTTAGAATTTTTTTTCTGGAGTTTTGTTTTGGTTTCCTTCTTTCTTTTTTTTTTAAAAATCAAAAACGAAAAGTATTCTTGTTACTTGTTTCTTTCAACTCTGAATCTGGGTTCAAAAATGAAAGTGATCTGAATTATTGTTGCGAACTCGTTGGAGTTGAGGTTGCTCTATTCGTGGTTCCGTTTCATTGTTCGCGTTTTCAGTTCGGGCTTCGTTGTTGTTCCTCTCATTGAAATTTTGGAGCAAAACTTGTATTCTTCTGTTATTAGTGAAAGAATTTCTGATTTCAGGTTCATTTCTCCTCCCTTCACTTAATCTGATTAGTTATGGGTTAAGTTAACATGTGCCATTGGGTTTACTGATTTCCTCTTAGTTGGTTATCCTAATGTGGTTGCTGGTTTCTGCCTTGTTTTCTTCTGTTAATTTCTGCGAGTACTAAAGTAGATTTTAAATTTGTTTGGACTCATGGTTGTTATAACACCATAGGGTGAATCTATGTTCCATCTTATTGACTGGTAAATTTGAGTCAAATGACATGTAGTAATGTCTGAGATGAGGTTCGCTGCATTCATTTGTTTGAATTCTTCCTTTGGCAGCATGGATAGTTAATCAATCATATTGATTCGTGTTCGATTTCACTGGAATGCCAAGCTGTTCTTCATGTATGTCCGTACCAAATGCATTTCTGCCTATTTCAAGCCTACCGGTTTGTTTAGTTTCAATTACTCATTTGAGTAGTAAATCGAGCTGATACGTGCAGTATTTTGGAACATTTGTTTGTACCGTTAGCCTGCTGAAAATCTGCCCTGTTTTGCTTAGGCAGTAGATCTGCACAGTTTTGAGTGCAGATTCTGCACTGTTAGCCCTCGTTATTGAATCTGTCTTGGTTTAATTGAAATCTCTCATGTTGTGACCATTAAATGAACTTAATCATTTGAATTGAATCCGATTTTGAAGCAATTTTAAAGGCGAAACGGAGTTTTGTACTCTATGTTCCTAAGAAATGAGATTTTCAGTTTACTTTTCAATATGAAACAGTCTTGAGGGGTTTATTAAACTCACTGTGAGTTGTGCATTTGGAGTTTTTGGCTGTCCTCATTGTCCTTTCAGTTGTGAAATATTTCACTGGTAAAGAAGGTAGTAGTGAGCTTGTTTACAGCATAGGATTCTGCATGCGTAATTTGAAACTGGAATTTTTAGCTTGCTATAGCTATTGTTATCTATGAATCCTCCCATTTGATAAACTTGGTATGTGCTAGAAGGCCAGATCACGCTATACAGCTGGGCTAACCATTACTTTGGCTGGTTATGTGAGCTGAAATTAGTCATTGTTACTGCACTTGAATTTCACTCTGTTTCACCTCTATGTTCACAGATTATTCTCATGTCAAAGGAATTTCCATATATTTCTGAGTCACATTCTTTTCCTTTGCGGTTGTACTACTAAAACATGAAGAATTGAATTGGTGCTTACTTCTAAGTTGTCTTGTTCCTTTGACTGGTTTACTGCAATTGTTAGCATTTCATAGTTAGGCGGACCTATGAGCATATAATTAGATCATCACGACTACGGGTACGGTTCCCGTGATGTAGTTGCGGTGATTAATTTTGTATTAGCTCCAAATATGAATATCCTAGTTCATTTAGTTGAATAGTTTGGAGGCGTGCCATTCATACATTTGAAATACATAGTTTACAGCCCTCTGAAATTTAGTTCAAGTTTTCCTTTAAAAATTGGAATCGAGGTGTGTCGTGCCAAATAAAATCTCAAAATGCATGGCCCTCATTTAATTAATTTTTAAAACCTTTAGAAATCAAGATGTGCCATTAGCGAATTTTCCATGGCCCTCACAAACTTGAAAGTGCGTAGTTGTTTTAGGTGCGTAATTTAAATTACTTTCCTAAATTCGGGTGTGCATTTATATGACCCAAATCCAAATCTCAACAACGTTAGATAAAATGTGTCGTGGACCGCGGCTGCATTTATGTGACGTGGTTCAAGACGTGTTTATTTGACGTTGAATCTGTCCTAAAAATAATTAAATAAAAGTGGTTATAAAGTTGAAATTGAACCATAGGGTAAAACATGTATTAAAATCAGATAATATGTCAATTATAATAGTTGAGCGACTGTGCTAGAACCACGGAACTCGGGAATGCCTAACGCCTTTTCCCGCGTTAACAGAATTCCTTACCCGGATTTCTGTGTTCGCGGACTATAAAACAGAGTCAATCTTTCCTCGATTCGGTATTTGAAACTGGTGACTTGGGACACCATAAATTATCCCAAGTGGCGACTCTAAATCTTTAAATAAATAAATCTCGTTTCGATTGTCACTTTAAGTTGGAAAAAACTCCCTTATACCCTTTACGGGGGTATAGGAAAAAGGAGGTATGACACTCACAAGAGAGACAACATCTCCTTCATATATAAGAATAATATTAAATTTTCAATTCTTAGATTCAATGCTCAGAGCATCTTGAACATCAAGCTGATGGAAAACAACATTTGAAAAACCTTGTTTATTCAGCAAGGATGTTGCTTCCACTCCCCTCTTCTCGTTTCTGGCTGTTAAGATAATCTTAACGCTTGATCTCGCGGGCTGCTTGACAAACTCAAAAGGAAAAAACCTGTCTGATCGATCAATATGATCAAGACTTGCTACTTAATTTTCTTTCAGTTGGGTCAAGATGGTGTGGGCAAATGAAATTATAAACAAACAAAAACTTCAGCTCTTCACCAGTTACAAAGACAAAAACTTCAGCTCTATTCCCCAGTTACAAAGACAAAAACTTCAGCTCTAGAGCTGAAGTCTGCCAGTTACAAAACAAAAACTTCAGCTCTAGAGTTGAAGTTCGATAGTTATAAAAACAAAAACTTCAGCTCTAGTTACAAAATAAAAACTTCAGCTCTAGAGCTGAACTTCAGGCCCGACTACTAGAATGCTAAAGTTTTGCGTGATTGTCTTTGCTACTTCAACCCGGTATGCTGAAATTATATGAAAAAATGGGTACGCTTGTAATTTTTTTTGCAAAACGGGCACAAGTTAAAACGTGACACAAAAAGAGGGGGCGAACGGCACAAATAGCCACGAAAAGCTGTGGCTTTTATTTTAAAGCACTGTTTTCAATGTATTTAGACTTTAGCCACTCCTTTTAAAAAACTTATACCTGACTGGACAAAAATACCCTTCTAGTATAACTTATACCTACGCTATCAACACAAGCAGCAGTTACACAAAGAGAAGAAGTGAGCAACAGCAGCAGTTACCACAGCGGCGATCAACAGCAGCAGTTACCTCCTATGATAATTCTGTATTCCGGACATAGTGTCTTCATTTTGGAAATTGAATTCAAAAAAATAAGAACATTATGTCCTTAACTTTGATTCTACTGGCCTCATTTTGCAAATTGAATAAAAAAACTTAAGGACAAAATGTCCTTCACTTTGTTGTTGTTCTTCTGTATACAAAGTCCTGTAGCTTGAGTTTCAAATTGTATGTTTTAATTTCTGGTTCAAATGTTAAGGACTGACAGTCCTTAACTCTTAAATACATGTTTAAATGTTAAGGACTAGCAGTCCTTAACTTTTAATTCCATGTTTAAATGTTAAAGGACAGGCAGTCCTTAGCTTTTAATTTCTGGTTCAAAAGTTAAGGACTGACAGTCCTTAACTTTTAATTCCATGTTTAAAACTTAAGGACTGGCAGTCCTTAACTTTTAATTTTAATTCCATGTTTAAATGTTAAAGGACAGACAGTCCTTAGCTTTTAATTTCTGGTTCAAAAGTTAAGGACTAGCAATCCTTAAGTTTTAATTCCATGTTTAAATGTTAAGGACTGACATTCTTTAACTTTAATTACATGTTTAAATATTAAAAGACAGACAGTCCTTAGCTTTTCATTTCTTGTTCAAAAGTTAAGGACTGACAGTCCTTAACTTTTTATTCCATGTTTAAATGTTAAAGGACAGGCAGTCCTTAGCTTTTAATTTCTGGTTCAAAAGTTAAGGACTGGCAGTCCTTAACTTTTAATTCCATGTTTAAAACTTAAGGACTGGCAGTCCTTAACTTTTAATTTTAATTCCATGTATAAATGTTAAAGGACAGACAGTCCTTAGCTTTTAATTTCTGGTTCAAAAGTTAAGGACTGACAGTCCTTAATTTTTAATTCCATATTTAAAACTTAAGGACTGGCAATCCTTAACTTTTAATTCCATGTTTAAATATTAAGGACTGGCAGTCCTTAGCTTTTAATTTCTTGTTCAAAAGTTAAGGACTGACAGTCATTAACTTTTAATTCCATGTTTAAAACTTAAGGACTGACAGTCCTTAACATTTAATTTCATGTTTAAATGTTAAGGACTGACAGTTCTTAACTTTAATTACATGTTTAAATGTTAAAGGACTTGCAGTTCTTAACTTTAATTACATGTTTAAATGTTAAGGACTGGCAGTCCTTAACTTTAATTACATATTTAAATGTTAAGGACAGACAGTCCTTATCTTGGTCTTGCACTTACAGTACACTTGTTCTTAATTCTACAAGGATTGCTTTATAACGTATGTCCTTTGTTTCACATTCTCTTGACTTGTAGGATGGAAATAATATGTATAATAGTTGCTTTTAATGGTAGATGGACTGAATACTATAAGTATCTTGATCATCAAACAAAGCTTTTCCTAGCACCTGAGTCAATTCAGTTTGAAGATTTCGTTAAACAGATTTTTGAGCTTATTGAATTGGATAGAGAAAAGTTTGAAATAGTGATATGGTTTGATATCAACCTTGGAACAAGCAAAGGAATGCTTGTATCCAAAGATTTAGATCTTCACACATGTATAGAGTTGCTAAAAACTCATTCACTCTTCAAGAGCTGTCGTTTCATAGTTGATATTTCGGAAAGAGTTTTTGCATCAACAAGCAATGAACATGCCAACACAAAAACTCAACATGACAATCAAGAGCGATGCCAACAGATAGTTGAAGTAGATATGGTTGAAGCTCAACCATTAAATGAAGAGGTGCATCAAACATTTGATTCTATTCAAGTAGAAGGACAAAGCATTATAGAGATTGACAACGAACAAGCTTTGGGTATTCAAGTCTTAGAGAGTGCACCAGTAATTGAAGTAGTTGCTGACAAAACCTGCACTCAAATAACTAAACGAAGATCAAATTTGAAACAAAAAGAATCCCCAACTACGATATTAAGAGAAAATGCTTCTTTGGATCAAATAAAAGTCGGATCAGTATTTGACAAGAAGAAGAGCATAATTAATTGTTTTTCTAATGTAGCAATCAAAGGACATTTTGAATTCAAAGTTGTTAGATCAAGCTCAACAAGATATTCGTTGACATGCAATGATGATAGGTGTCGTTGGTGTGTGCGTGCTTTCAGAATTAAAGACTCAACATTATTCAAGATAGTAAAGCTTGAGAAAAAGCATGACTGCTCTGTTAACACTAGGAAAGCAGATCAAAGGCATGCTACTTCAAAGTTGATTAGTGGTTACATTATCGATAATCTTCGGGACCCAAGATTTGAAGTTACACCAGCTTTTGTCATGGCAGAGATGCAAAAATTGCATGGACTAGACATTGGATATCACAAGGCGTGGCGTGCTATTCAACATGCTTCCGCTTTAATAAGAGGAAGTCCCGAAGAAAATTATGAATTATTGTGTTCATACTTGTATATGATGACAAGTAATATTTGCCGCCCCCGCGGGGCGCGTGGGGAGTTTTCTCCAATTGAAGGACAGTCGAAACGGGATTTATTTAATTATTTAAGAGTCGCCACCTGGGAATTTTAAGGCGTCCCAAGTCACCAATTTTAATCCCTGAATCGAGGAGAATATGACTCTGTTTATTATTCTGCGAACCAGAAATCCTGAGTAAGGAATTCTGTTAATCCGGAAGAAGGTGTTAGGCATTTCCGAATTCCGTGGTTCTAGCACGGTCGCTTAACTGTTTTATTATTGGCTTAATTATCTTGATTTTTTTATATAAAAAAAAAACTTCTTATTACGATTTTTTTTTTCTACCGTTTTTACTTATTGTGGTTAAGAACCCTTCTTTGAATCGAATTACGCGTACGTATATTCGTGTTATAAATTTAAAAATGCGGAATTGTGTCACGCGTACGTGTACACAATAACTTTTGATAATATTTATTGAGTAATCATTTTTCGAAATTATGTCGAATCAAGAATATTTGTTTTTTCTGAATAATGAACCGTACATCTCGGTTTTTTATGAAATTGATTTAACGTCTTTGAAAAAAATCCTTTTATTAAATATTCGTTCGAAATTGCGCGTACGCATAATCCGAATTTTTTTGCTTTTAAAAATATAATCAGGGTACGCGAACGTATCCCTATCGCGTGACATATTTGTAATGATATTATGGAATTTCCACAAAAATATTTGTTATATCACGAGAAATCTCGTTTTAAGATACTCCTTAATTTTTGGAAAAGAATCCACAATTTATTAAATGTTGTCCATTGATTATAATTTCCGAATATAAATTATATTCATTCTAATTATTCAAATTCAAAAGACATAATAATAATATGATTAATACTATCTTTAAAACAAATATGACATATATATATATATGCCAAGGAATAAATTACATATGAAACTAAAAATGAATGATTCATAAAGGAAAAGAAATATTTTCCAAGAATTTTCATTATTACTTGATGCAAATTCCATTTTTTAATTACCAATGATTTAAAGTGTTGCCATTTGTGTATATACAACTCAACTTATTCTCATATACTCGTTTTAATCTTAATAGATGAAATTAATCTACTTAGTTATGCCTATGATTGAGTTAGGATAGATATAGATATAATCAAACCAATTTGATTCTCAATCTATGTGAATTATTACTAACTATTAATTTTCACATTGTATAAGTTCCTAAACCCTTTATTACTAAGAAAGAGGACAAGTCTTGTTGACTTAATAAAATGATATTGCATACAATATTACTTACTATATTTGACATTTTTAAACATACGGATTATACTAACGCATCTTTCAACTATAAATTATGAACACAACCAATGTTATGCCAAAAGATGGCAAATTGCAGCTAATCATCATCTAGCTTTAAACAACCACTAATTAACTAACAAGATAAGCTAATAGCATATTTTCTTTGATAATGCTATATTATACCATACCTTTCTAACAATACCATGAAGTGTAAATAAACCAACTTTCTGCCATACTTCCTATTTACACAACTCATAGGTAACTAAATTAATGAAATTTGACATGGATATCATTATTACAAAGCTTCATATGAATTTCGAAATAAGACAATTAACTTGTAGCCATCGAGTCGAACTTACTACTGGTTAACCAATATGAAACTAAAGCTGAAATTTTCAACTAAAGAACTCAAATGAGTAGATGACAGTATTACAATTCAAACTCTATTTATCTATCATGTTGAATCTCTTTCCAATCATAAAATTTAAAAGACATGTACCTGAAAATGAAGGTAGGAGGAGTAAATTTCAGCAGTAGCAGCAGTAATAAATTCAGTAGAATATACTGATAACACAGTAAAATCTGAACAAGAATAGGATTCGAAGAGCCCAGATGCATAGTAAAGTACTTTTAAGAAGCACTTCGGATCTTAACTGAACAGTGGAATCACATAAAGTTGAACAGATTCAACAAAAAAAACATTTCAGATTTCAGTTTTTCTTCAGTTTCAAATTCAGTTTATTTCTGATTTTCTGCTTCTGCTGTTGTATCTGTGTGTGAGTGTGTATGTGATTGTTCTATTTTCTGTTTCCTTCCTTTAAAATCTCAGCCCTCAAAATCTCTTAAAAATTTTTTCTTAAAAATTCTCTCTGAAAACCCTTTCAAAACTCTTCCTAAAGTCTGTCCAGCTAAATCAGTCCAGCTCCCTGTATTTTATACAGGTCTGGTCCTAGGCAATTTAAGTGCTTCTTGGACCCCTTATATCTTTTAAAAACAGAAAAATTCTATTAAAACTGCTTTTACTACTTTAAATCCCATTAAGCTAACTTTTCCCTGATTTTCAGTAGCCCATTATCCCTTGTTCCCCATTAGTATTATTAACTAATAGCAACTAACATTACATTATAATACACTAGCATTAATACCCTGTTTTTTACTGTTTCATTCCCAGAAGTGCCCCTGAAATCCTAATGTTATTACTGAAAAAATCAGAACCTACAGCAAAACAGATTCTAAAATCTGTACAAACTTAGTTTTCTTTCTGATTTACAGCTAAAACCAATCCTATTAACCTCCTAACACAATTGTATTTGACCAACTTTTGTAAGCTTGAATTCAAACTGGACATTACAGCAATATTACACTGAATTCAGAACTAACATCATAACAGCATATTTCTGAAATTATCATAACAATTCAGACTGGACTTAACATTAAACCAAAATCAAACACACACAGGATCATTGTCAATACTGACAATGCCCTGAAACTTTAATGTTCAGACAATAACATATACAACATACATTTGAATTCACTGATTCACAGACAATCATGATTTAATTGACGAGCATTAATCAATTGACTATTTACAACATTTGTCAATAATTAGTCTAAAATAATAGAAGCAGACTGTTTTAGTCAACATTTTCAGAAATGAAAAAATTCGTAATATAATTAATCGACGAACTTAATCGAGTCGATTACACACATTGTAAATAACCACAACCAACAGAAACAATTCACATTCGGATTAAATAGACAGAAATGACAGAATTGATCAAAACAAATATGAAAAATTAACAAGCTATTAATACGGACAACAATACACGTAGAATACACAAAATAAATAGAAAAATACCTCTGAACTTTAATCAGACTCGATCCCAACTCAGCTTCGGATTTTTGTTTGAAATCAAACTGACCTTAGTCGAAGTATTTTCCACTGAAAATACTTCGACTAAGGTCGATTAAACCTCAATCTTCATCATAATCTGAACAGAATCCGGAAGTTTGGTATTTTTAGGGTTCTTAAAAACTTGATTTGGGATTTAACCATTTCTGGTCAGATTCGAGAAGAACCAAACATGACACAGTGGTGAGGGTACTCTAGGGGTTATTTCGTGTTAGTTTGAAATGGATCTGGGTAAATTTTTGTTTGGTCCGAATCTTCAAAAGAAGATTCGAGAAGTTCCGAACGGATTCGAACCTAACAACCAACAGATCCATACTCAGGATGACTAGGGGAAGCCATGGTGTTAATTTGGGGCTGATTGGTTTAGATCAAGTTTTCAGGCCAACCTTCGATTTAAGATTCGAAGAGTTGTGGCCTGATTCGAAGGAAACTAAGGTTGGATTCGTGTAGGGGAGGTTCAGGAGGTCCTAGGGTGTTAAGTTGGTGACCGGCGGCGTTGATGCCGCCGGGTTTCAGGCGAAGGGGAATAGGGGCGGCTAGGGTTAGGGGTCTGTTTGGAACGATGATGAACAGGAGCGGAGAGGGGGGTGTTCAGTTAGGGGTTGGGTAGAGGTTTGGGATTTATATAGGGGTGGGGTGGACTGGTATCGTCCGTTGGATCAAGTAGAATGGATGGATGAGATCTACTCACTTAACCAAACGGTGTCGTTTGGTTTAGGTTAGGGGGACGGGTTGAACCGGGTATCGGATCGGGTAAGGGTCTTGGGTTAGGGTGATGAGATCTTGGCCGTTGGTTGGATTTAATCCAACGGCCCTTGATAAGGGGTAACCAAACGACGTCGTTTGATTCTGTTTTGAATTGGACCGGACATGGTCATTTGGATTGGGCCTGATTTTGTTTAGAAAATTTGGCCCAGATCCGTTTTTGCCCATTTAATACCACTCTTTTTAATTTCTAATTTAATTCTTCAATTATTAAAAATCCTAATTAAAATTATAAAAACAAAAAATTACTCCTTCAAAATATTAATCAACCTTTAACAATTTAACACATAGACAAAAAATATTAATCACATAGTGAAACATTAAAATTAGAACAAACGCATATTTTTTTTGTAATTTTATTTAAATTAACTCTTAAATGCATAATTAAATCCTATATGCATGCAACATGTATTTTATTTTATTTTTTGATTTATTTTGACAAAATAAACATTTACGGATATAACACAAACATTTAACACCACGCAAATTCAGAAATTACACAGCAAAAGAAATTTATTTTGATTTATTTTGGAGTAATTTTTCGTAAAGCAAAAATCACGTGCTCACAGCTGCCCCTCTTTGTGCGGAAACTCGAAGAGTTTTCGTACAAAGATAAAGTGAGCGGACACGAGCGATTTTTGCCCGTTCGAATACTCCGTGGGAAGCATTTTTTGAAAGATTTGACCGAACCTCTGCTTCGAAGGTTTCCTACATATCCTTGGCTATAAAGGAATCAGGTCAATGTAGTTCGGGAAATTTTTGGTAGCTGGGACTACCATGGGACTGTGATGTTACTGCTGCTTCGTGCTGTTTTTACTGCTCGCTGACCTCCTTATTACACCTTGCTTTAAAGGAAATACAAAAATTAAACTAGATTATGGTACAGGAATTGTAAAAATCTTATCTAGATCATGCCCTTGTGTTTCTTGTTGTCTTGATATCTTGGTGACTCTTGGGCATTTGGCTTATTCCATATTCTTTTCATTATGTCCCGTATTTTCTTTTGGGACTCTTGTTGTTTCTTGCTGGGGATTCTGTTGGATTTCTCTGCTTTGCTGATTCTAAGTGTGCTCCTTTTCATGTGAGCGAGCTTCTGATTTCAACATTTCAATTTCATTCCCTCGTTCTTCAGGTGGGTGCCTTGACTGTTTCTTTTCTTTTTTCATCCTCATTCTCCAGGTGGACGCCTGACTTTTTCAATTCTTATCCTCATTCTCCAGGTGGACGCCTGACTTCTTCAATTCTTATCCTCATTCTCCAGGTGGACGCCTGATTTCTTCAATTTTCATCCTCATTCTCCAGGTGGATGCCTGACTTCTTCTTCTTTTATCCTCATTCTCCAGGTGGACGCCTCACTTCTTCTTCTTTTATCCTCATTCTCCAGGTGGACGCCTGACTTCTTCGATTATTATCCTCATTCTCCAGGTGGACGCCTGACTTCTTCTTTCTCATCCTCATTCTCCAGGTGGACGCCTGACTTCTTCAATTTTCATCCTCATTCTCCAGGTGGACGCCTGACTTCTTCTTCTTTTATCCTCATTCTCCAGGTGGACGCCTGACTTCTTCTTCTTTTATCCTCATTCTCCAGGTGGACGCCTGACTTCTTCGATTCTTATCCTCATTCTCCAGGTGGACGCCTGACTTCTTCTTTCTCATCCTCATTCTCCAGGTGGACGCCTGACTTCTTCAATTTTCATCCTCATTCTCCAGGTGGACGCCTGACTTCTTTTAATTTCTTCATCCTCATTCTCCGGGTGGACGCCTGACTTCTTTAATTCTTATCCTCATTCTCCAGGTGGACGCCTGATTTCTTCAATTTTCATCCTCATTCTCCAGGTGGACGCCTGACTTCGTCAATTCTTTGTCCTCATTCTCCAGGTGGATGCCTGACTTCTTTAATTCTCATCCTCATTCTCCAGGTGGACGCCTGACTTCTTCAATTTTCATCCTCATTCTCCAGGTGGACGTCTGACTTCTTTTAATTTCTTCATCCTCATTCTCCAGGTGGACGCCTGACTTCTTCAATTCTTATCCTCATTCTCCAGGTGGACGCCTGATTTCTTCAATTTTCATCCTCATTCTCCAGGTGGACGCCTGACTTCTTCAATTCTTTGTCCTCATTCTCCAGGTGGACGTCTGACTTCTTTAATTCTCATCCTCATTCTCCAGGTGGACGCCTGACTTCTTCTTTCTTCATCCTTATGTATTTCCTGACACAAATATTGTATTTGCCCCTGTTTTAAATCAAGGAAAACTTTGTTAGTTTAAAGCAGGGTGGTTGACTGGGGTATTCTTGCCGATGGTGATGCTTCTCTTCGTTTCTCTTTGTTGCCTTAGAATGATTGAAAAGACTGTTTTGTCTTTGTAATTGATTCTCGACTATAGGATTTCCCTCTGTGTGTTTTCCTTCAAAACCTTTTTAACTGTAATCGTATGTCCCTTTTGACTTTACTGATCCATTTTTGATTTCACCTTTCTTATACCCATATCTTTTATCTCCCACCTTTCGTGGTTGTATTTTGTAACCTTGAATCTTGGTAGCATATCTTGACATTCCTTCTTGTTTGTTTGGAATAAAACTTATCTCAAAGCTTTTTAGAAGAGTAAGATTATTAGTGACGAAATACGTTGATTTCGACAATTAAACAAAAGAAAAATCCAATTTTGGATGACTGTTTGAGAAAGAATAAAAACTTATCTGATTGGAGTCACTGGCACCAATGATCAGGGTATGCCTTTCGGATTAATCAACCCAGCCTTTTAATCAATCTCCCCAAAATTTCCATAATCCAACTTCACTTTTCATTTCACGAGCCTGTTGGGCTTGTAACGTCTCAAAGAGTTTTCACCGATAAACCTTCCTCATTTGTTCATTTCTCATTTCCTTTTCGCCTTATGGTGCCTACAAAGGTTTTCACCAATAAGACTCTCTCATTTTTACTTTTTCTCTCAACTTCCGTCGCCTTATGGTGCCCATTTGGGTTTTCACCTATAAGACTCTCTCGTTTTTACTTTCTTTTCTTGTTTGTACCAGAATGTTATGAACCATCTTCATTAGCATTTTTTCTAAGATTGGTCGAAAGGTCTTTTTGGTATGGGGTTCTTAGGTGAAAAACAATTTTGGTATGTGTTTGAAATTACAACTCTTGGAATCTTTTCTTATTCCTAATACAATTCTTGTTCCAGTTCCTTGATTGGGGTTGCTTAATGTTTCTTTTTGTGCACATTTTATGTATGTTGTGCATCCTATGACCGAGCCGTGAAGCGCCTACGTATCCTTCTTTGAGGAATCAGGTCAAACGTAGTTCACCCATAATAATGATGATTTTTTATTTTTATTTTTTTTTCAAGAGAGGGTAGGAAAGAAACAAGTTGGCTCAAAGGGGAAGCAAATGGTATAGTGTTTGGATAGCAGAATAAATTGCCTTTGTCATTCCAATCTTCGAAATAATGCTAAATATAAACACTCAAAAAGTTATGCATAATATCTCTTTACTACGTCAGAATTGATCGCCATATCTATGCATTTGCCTTCAATGTCTGTTAAGCATAGTGCACCATTTGATAATACTCTGGTCACAATGAATGGTCCTTGCCAATTCGGGGCAAATTTGCCTCTTGCTTCAACCTGATGTGGAAGAATACGCTTCAGCACATGCTGACCCACTTCAAACTTTCGGGAACGTACCCTTTTGTTGTATGCTCTTTCTATTCTTCTTAGATATAATTGACCATGGCATACTGCGGTCAATCGTTTTTCGTCAATCAAGTTCAACTGTTCCAGACGGGTTTTGACCCATTCATCATCATCAATCTTTGCTTCGGCGATGATCCGAAGGGAAGGAATCTCAATTTCTGCAGGAATTACTGCTTCAGTGCCGTATACCAACAAATAAGGAGTTGCTCCTACTGAAGTGCGAACAGTAGTGCGGTATCCCAATAATGCAAATGGTAATTTTTCATGCCATTGTTTTGAACCTTCTACCATTTTCCGAAGTATCTTCTTTATGTTTTTGTTGGCTGCTTCTACTGCTCCATTCGCCTTGGGCCGATATGGGGTAGAGTTACGATGTGTAATCTTAAACTGTTGACATACTTCTTTCATTAAGTTGCTGTTGAGATTAGCACCGTTATCTGTGATGATCACCTTCGGGATTCCGAATCGACATATGATATTTGAGTGGACAAAATCGACCACAGCTTTCTTGGTCACTGATTTGAATGTCTTGGCCTCAACCCATTTGGTAAAATAATCAATAGCTACCAGAATGAATCTGTGCCCATTGGATGCTGCCGGTTCAATTGGTCCAATCACATCCATGCCCCAAGCAACGAAAGGCCATGGTGCCGACATTGTGTGCAACTCGGATGGTGGAGAATGAATCAAATCTCCGTGTATTTGGCATTGATGACACTTGCGTACAAAACTGATACAATCTCGCTCCATGGTAAGCCAATAGTAACCAGCTCGGAGGATTTTCTTTGCCAACACATATCCACTCATGTGGGTCCGCAAACTCCTGAATGTACTTCAGACATGACAGCTGTAGCTTGTCTGGCATCTATGCATCTTAATAATCCAAGATCCGGTGTTCTTTTATACAACACTCCTCCGCTCAAGAAGAATCCATTTGCTAATCGCCTAATGGTCCTCTTTTGATCTCCTGTGGCTTGTGCGGGATATATTCCCATTCTGATATACTCCTTGATGTCGTGGAACCATGGTTCACCATCAAATTCTTCTTCAACCATATTGCAATAAGCGTGTTGATCGTGGACTTGAATATGTATCGGATCTACATAAGCTTTGTCCGGATGGTGCAACATTGATGCCAGGGTAGCCAATGCATCGGCTACCTCATTATGGATTCTTGGAATATGTCGGAATTCCACTGATTGAAATCGTTGACAAAGATCATGTAGACATTGCCGGTATGGGATGAGCTTCAAGTCTCGGGTTTCCCATTCTCCTTGAATTTGATGTACCAAAAGATCTGAATCTCCCATGACTAAGATTTCTCGGATACCCATGTCTGCAGCTAGCCTTAACCCCAAAATGCAAGCTTCATATTCAGCCATATTATTGGTGCAATAAAATCGTAATTGAGCCGTAACAGGATAGTGATGCCCTGTTTCAGAAATGATTACAGCTCCTATCCCAACTCCTTTCATGTTAGCGGCTCCATCAAAGAAAAGTTTCCAGCCATACTTTTCAATTTGCTCCACCTCGTCGATATGCATTGTTTCTTCATCAGGAAAATAAGTCTTCAACGGCTCATATTCCTCATCGACCGGGTTTTCGGCTAAATGATCGGCCAGTGCTTGAGCCTTCATTGCAGTTCGAGTCACATAGATGATGTCGAATTCTGTGAGCAATATCTGCCACTTTGCAAGTCTTCCCGTTGGCATAGGCTTTTGAAAAATGTATTTCAATGGATCCAACCGAGAAATGAGGTAAGTAGTATAGGATGACAAATAGTGTTTCAATTTTTGAGCTACCCATGTTAGGGCGCAACATGTCTTTTCCAGATGAGTATACTTAACCTCATAAGCTGTGAACTTCTTGCTAAGGTAGTAGATGGCCTGTTCTTTTCTGCCAGTGAGGTCATGCTGCCCCAATACACAACCAAATGAATTTTCCAAAACCGTCAAGTAAAGAATCAAAGGTCTTCCTGGCTCTGGCGGGACCAACACGGGTGGGTTTGATAAGTACCCTTTTATTTTATCGAACGCTTCCTGACACTCATCGGTCCATTTGACTGCAGCATCCTTTTTTAACAATTTGAAAATTGGCTCGCAGGTTGTTGTGAGCTGAGCAATAAACCTGCTGATATAATTTAACCTTCCCAACAAACTCATTACTTCAGTTTTGTTTCTTGGGGGTGGCAGTTCTTGGATGGCTTTGATCTTTGACGGATCTAGCTCAATGCCTCGTCGACTGACTATGAATCCCAGCAACTTTCCGGATGGAACTCCAAATGCGCACTTGGCAGGGTTAAGCTTGAGGTTGTACCTGCGAAGTCTTAAGAAGAACTTCCTCAAATCTCCAACGTGGTCGGCCTGATGCTTTGATTTTATGATCACATCGTCCACGTATACCTCAATCTCCTTATGTATCATATCATGAAACACTGTGGTCATTGCTCTCATATAGGTTGCTCCGGCGTTCTTTAAACCGAATGGCATTACCCGGTAGCAATAAGTTCCCCATAGTGTGATGAATGCCGTCTTTTCTGCATCTTCTTCATCCATTAGAATTTGATGATACCCGGCATAACAATCCACGAACGACCCTCTATCGTGCTTGGCACAATTGTCGATCAAAATATGGATATTGGGTAATGGGAAATTATCCTTTGGACTTGCTTTGTTGAGATTGCGATAGTCGACGCATACTCTAATTTTGCCATCTTTCTTCGGCACAGGAACGACATTAGCCAACCAAACAGGATATCGAGTAACTCGAATCCAATTGTTTGGTGATTTCTTCCTTAATTCTCATACTCATATCAGGCTTGAATTTTCTCAGCCTCTGCTTGACAGGAGGCACCGTTGGATCGGTGGGCAATTTGTGGACCACTAAATCAGTGCTCAAGCCCGGCATGTCGTCATACGACCATGCAAAAACATCTTTGAATTCTATGAGTGCTTTAATTAACTCTTCTCGGATCTTTGGTTCGAGATGGACACTTATTTTAGTTTCCCGGACATTACTCGTGTCCCCTATATTGACGTCCTCGGTATCACTCAAGTTAGGTTTGATTTTTTCCTCAAAGTGAATTAACTCTTTACTAATCTCTTCAAAAACCTCATCTTCATCATATTCTGATTCATAATCACAATATATTTCTTGAATTAATATTTCGGAACCAGATTGATTTTTAAGACTGGGCTGAGAATTCCTCATGCATGCCATATCACTAGAGCCAGCGTAAAAGGAACTGTACAAGAAAAGAAGAAAAAGAAAAGAAAGCTATTAGGAATGATAATAAAAAGGAAACTGCTTTTTATTGGATGATGAAAGATAACAAGGTTTTGCACACTTCAAACCAACTGTAAGGTAAACTTCGGGATTACAACCTTGAAATAACCCAAAACAAACTGAAAGAAAATCAAAATAAACTACCAAGACTCATTTCGAATTGGGAGAGGAGTGGCTTTCCAATTATTGAGCTTTGTTTCTGGCCCAACGAATTGAACTTTTGCATTGCTACACCCTTCTCCGCTTTCCAACATATTCACATCACTAAACAATTTCTCGAACCTTTCAATTAATTCCTCCTCAGGATTGACCCGGGATTTAGGAATTGTGGTTACCGGGCGATTTTTAGCGCCGGTCTCGACAAAAGACTTTGACAGATGTGGGACTGGCTTTGGAAGAACCCATGTTTGGTGTTTCAGCTTCCTGGCCCTTATCACGTCATTGGCAGTGGGTATGAACCCTAAACCAAATGTTCCCCAGTTCTCGGGGAGAGATACTGGTTGTACAATTCCTTGCAGAGATAAGCCCAGACCTTTGCCGGGTATAAAGCCATTCTTTAACATTTCGTAGGCTACCATGACTGATGCAGAAGATATCTTTGGATTCGGAAGGTATTTCCCTTCTGGAATTTTCTCTACTGACACCGTGTTGGTCACTTGGTATACCCATGGTCCTTGGTCAATTTCTGTTCCCTCGACCGGTACAATGGTACTGCTGTGAGCATTTAAACTTTCTTCTCCATACACGACTACTTCTTGATGATCCCATTCAAACTTGACAGCCTGATGTAGTGTTGACGGGACTGCTTTAGCAGCATGGATCCATGGTCGACCCAATAACAAGTTGTAAGAAACAGATATGTCCAACACTTGGAATTCCATTGTGAATTCAACTGGCCCTATAGTTAGTTCCAACACTATGTCGCCAAATGAATCTCTGCTTCCACCGTCAAATCCTCGTACGCAGATACTATTCTTCTGGATCCTCTCCTCTTTAATTTTTAATTTGTTTAAAGTGGAGAGAGGGCATATGTTTGCACTGGACCCATTGTCAACCAATACCCGGGTTACTACGGAGTTTTCACATTTCACGGTGAGGTAAAGAGCTCTGTTGTGCTCGGTACCTTCCACAGGTAATTCATCATCAGCAAATGTAATTCTGTTTGTCTCAAAGATTCTGTTGGCTATTTTGCCCAAATGATTTACAGAGATCTTTTCAGGAACATGAGCTTCATTCAGGATTTTCATCAACGCCAGACGGTGTTCCTCTGAATGGATCAGTAATGACAACAATGAAATTTGAGCGGGGGTCTTCTTTAATTGATCCACAACAGAATAATCATGGAGCTTCATTTTTCTTAAAAACTCCTCCGCCTCTTCTTCCGTCACAGCTTTCTTTGTTGATATTGGATTGTTTTTAGTTTTTCTCAGCTCTTCGGGAGTAAAACATCTTCCCGAACGAGTCAAGCCTTGCACCTCACACACTTCTTCCTTGATTTATTTGCCCTTGTACATTATGGTCACCCGTTCATAGTTCCATGGGATGGTTTTGTTGTTGATGATTGGCAGCTGGATTACAGGTGCAATAATAACCCGATCTGTACGTGCTCCTTCCACGAATACAGCGGGTTTGTTAGCAACCTCTGGTACTATCACCTTCGGCCTTTCTTGTTTTGCGAAAACTTTGCTCGATGATGCCTCCTCGATTATCATAGATGGTCCATCACCATTTCTGTTCTGCTTAGATACCGGCTTCTCCTCTATTAACTGCTTATCTGGCTTGGTTTCATGAGACTTGATCATCATGACAGTTTGTGACGGCTTCTTTGTCTCCCCATCAGCTTGTATGATTTCTATCATATTAGCCTCTTGATGGGCTGGCATTGGATTTCTATTGATATTTGGAGCTTCGGGGGTTTGAACCTCGATTTTATTAGTATCAATCAGCTCTTGTATTGCATTTTTCAAATGCCAACATTTCTCCGTATCATGGCCTGGTGCACCGGAGCAATATTCACAGCTAATGGTGTAATCCAGATTCTTTGGAGGAGGATTGGGTAGCTTGGATTGTATTGGTCTCAGCATGTCTAGCTGTCTCAGCCTGTGGAACAGACTAGTGTAAGACTCTCCCAATGGAGTGTAAGTTTTCTTTTTCTGTTCCCTTTCTCCCCTGAATGCTGGCCTAGGCCTGAAACCTGGTCCGGGATAGGCTCGTGGGTAAGTACTTGGTGTGGCAGGAGCACGCCAATTGGTGTGAACAGGTGGCTGATTGTATGCTTGAGCATGGTTAATGGCAAAATGAGGCTCTGAAGGGTGATAGTAGTGTTGGGATGAATCATGGTGGTAAGCTGATTGGCGAGGTCGTTGTTGATTATAGTAAAGTGGTGAACCTCTGGGTCCCGGCCAAATTCCTGAATCAACTACTGCTGTTTCCTCCCTTTTCTTTCTTCCGATTCCTCCTACCCCGCCTTGAATGGCTTGAGTAGTTGCCTTAATTGCTGAATAGCTCATGATTTTATTTGTCTTGAGGCCTTCTTCCACCATACCTCCCATCTTCACTACTTCGTTGAATGATTTCCCAACCGCTGAAACCAAATGGGCATAGTAAGTCGGTTCCAAGGCTTGGAGGAAGTAGTCTACCATTTCGCTCTCCTTCATAGGAGGATCTACTCTTGCTGCCTGTTCTCTCCACCGAAAACCATACTCTCTGAAACTTTCATTGTGTTTCTTCTCAAATTTGGTCAAAGATAATCGATCTGGGATGATTTCCAGATTGTATTGGAAATGGTATGCGAATGCCTGTGCCAGGTCATCCCAGGTGTACCATCTTCCATGGTCCTGGCGTGTATACCACTCCAAAGCTGATCCGCTTAGACTTTGACTGAAGTAAGCCATCAATAATTCATCCTTTCCCCCAGCTCCTCGCATCTTGCTACAGAAACCCCTTAAGTGGGCTACTGGGTCGCCGTGCCCGCTGTATAGGTCAAATTTGGGCATCTTGAAGCCAAATGGCAATTGTACATTAGGGAATAAGCATAAATCTTTGTATGCTACACTGACTTGCCCACCTAATCCCCGCATGTCTCGGAACGATTGTTCTAGACTTTTGACCTTCCTGAACATCTCTTCTTGTTCAGCATTTTTGGCTGGCTTGTCAATTTCGGTTGGGAGATCAAACCGAGGAGCAGGTGAATTGATTTCGGAGGCTTTGAAGGTGGGCTCCGGGGGGTAATATTGGTTGTCTTGGGCCTGAAATGTAGGCTCACTAGGAGATTTGTGAAATGTAACAGGGGGAGGTGCTACGAAAACAGGAGTCATAGGTGGAGGAAGGTACGGAACTGGTTTTGGAGGTGGAGACTGTGGTGTCTGAGAGGTGGTGCCTCGGTAGTGCTGATAAATGGGGAAACTTGGGGATAATTCAGTGGTGATATTATCCTGAGTTTGGATCATTGATGGAGCAGGGTTATTTGGGTAAGATGGGGGTAACTGTCCTGTAGACCAAGCTTGGTACATTTCAGCCATTTGCTGCTTGAGCTTAAACATCTCTTCTTTCATTTTCCCGACATCCATCTCTTCTATCTCCATACCTGTGTCAACATCTGGGATAGACATACTTTCGGGTATTGGTCCTTTGGATCTTGTGTGATAGTGATAATATGCCAGTATACTCTTTAGAGAAACTAACTGGTTGAATTCTGAATTCTGAAAATGAACAAACTTGTTAGTTTTGAGAGTTTAACACATATATAATCACACGTTGAGATGCAATGCTCCTAGACAAATAATCCCTCTCTATTATGCATTCGCTCGGTTGCTTGTGTCGTCCCAACTTTCTTGAATTTTTTTTAAAAATTGTCATTCGCTTTTATTTACTATATATATCTTTATCGTGGTGGTCGAATCTTAGAGATTGCCTACGTATCATGCCAAACATGAATCAGACCTTGCGTAGTTCGGACCAAAGTCAATCATGTTTATTTATTACACAAAGATGGAATTACATTTGAAAACTTTAAGAAAATAGCTTGAAACACACATACTTAAATCAAAATAAAGATACAATTCATAACATCTCACAATATGCCCCACTTTCCACTTTTGTTCTCTAATATTGGATTATCTGCTCAATGTGGGGCTTGACCTGGATGGCCTCCCAGCGTACGATACATCCTTTCCAACTCCATTGCTAGATGACGAGCAAAAGTGGGCGCATGCTCTGTAAACGCTTCATAATCCATTCCTTGGCAGTTTACATAACTTTGAGATGTGAAGACTGCCAGGTCGTGGATTTGTGCCCTGAAACCTTGGAGACGTTGGTCTTGGTCTTGTAATTGCTGCTGACGAGTGGTGGCTATATCTCTGACACGGTTTTCACGATCTAAAGCTGATTCTAATAGAGCTCGGAGTCTGGCCTGCTCTAATCTTGCTTGCGATCTTTCCCTGTCGAGGTCTGCTTGTTGATATTCTCTGTTGCATCTTCTTGCCTCTTCTAGTTGTGCACGAAGCTGGTCTTCTGATCGCATCCAATAGTCTTTTTCCATCTTGAATTGAGCCTTGTCTTTTTCGGATTGCCTATCTTGGCGTTCCTTGTTAGATCTGGCTTCTTCGTTTAATTGTTGGATCTTTTCTTTTGCTTTGCTCAATGCCCTTTCGTTTTCCGCAAGCATGGAATCATAATCTTGCATTTTTCGAAGAGGTTGGCGATGGTTTTTTGATCCTTCCAGCTCCTCTTTGGCGTTTCAGAGACTCTTATTTTTTGGAACCGAGCATGAAGATTTTCATTCTCACAAGCTAGACTCTTTTTCTCGCCTTTGGCTTCTTGTTCTTGCAAATCTTTCTCCAAACTGAGGCTTCTTAGATTTTCTTTTAGGGCATGGATAGTGGCTTTGTACCCTTTTTCTTTTTCTCCCCAGATTAACCGCTCTTGGATTTTATCATTGAAATTTTGAACATGGGGTCTTTTTGTTGGCCTTTTTAGCTCAGGTTCTGGTACATCATCCACGCGAGACCGCTTTTCGAACCACCTTGCATATCCAGGATTTATCTCACCCTTGGTAGTGTCTAGGACTTGAGTATCACTTTTCAAGTATCGGCACCCATTCCACATTTGCTGAAGTAAAGCTTCGGGAATAGTGGCTTCTGGGTGTAATTCGATTACTTGCATACTCAAATCTTCCTCATCAGGAACTACTTGATATCTCCCTAGTTGCCTTAGGACTCTTAGTGGTGCATACGGCTGAATGCTTCTCAATCCCAATAGTAGTAGATAACTATTTGAGGTTGACATATGTATTACTTCTCTCATCGGGAGCCATCCCAGAGTCCATTCAATTTGATTTGCCGTTAAAGCCTTTAGATGAGATACCCATGCTTCTATCCCTTCTGGAGCTTGATAATTTTTTGTTCTTTCCTCATAGCTCTCGATGCAATTAGCTTTGTTCGACCCATACTGTATGATCTTGGGTTGTTGTTGGAGATGTTCAATCACCCACATTTGCAACAAAATTTTGCATCCTTCGAAAACTTTCGCTCCTGATTTGCATAAAGTCAAAGCCCGATAAATATCTGATAGAATGATGGGGACAAGGGTGTGATTTTCTTTAGTGGTGAGGATTTGCACAACTTTTGCGGTGCGAATATCAATTGTTCGCTCTTTATTTGGGAAGACCATGACTCCTAGAAAAGCCACCATGAAAGCAAATCGACGGTGCATCTGCCAAGTGTCTTTGTTTTGCTTATTAGTAAGGCCTTTCTCATGAATTTCGAACCCATCTGACTTTCCAAACCTGGAATACAAAAAATTGAAGGAACAACATCCATTGATGACATTGCTTTTCCTGATTTGACTGCTGATGTTCAGAAGACCGAAGAATCGATGTATTGAAGGAGCCTTTGTGAATATCAAGCTTTGATTTCTTAAACTTCCGTCAAAACCAACATAGCCAGCTATCTCCTCTAATGTAGGAGTAAGCTCGAAGTCAGAGAAACGAAAAACATTGTGAACAGGATCCCAGAACGTTACTAATGCCGTAATCAGATCATCCCGAGGCTCAACTTTCATAATGTCCGTAAGATTTCACAAATGCTTGACGACCCATTTTTGACCGTCTTCGCCTAAATCATACCACCACATTTGAAGCTGACATAGAAATTCCTCCGTACTTGTGGATGAGGGGCTTTGTGTATTGCTCATTTTGTATCTGAAATTTAATTTTAATAAAGTCAAAATTTATACTAAAAATCATTTTCGAAATTTTTTCTTTTATTTAAAAAAAATTTTAAAACTATATTTTTCGAAATTTTTAAAGCAACCCATTTTATTCCTTGCTTCTCACCATGATTTTATTTAAGCTGGTCAACAAGCATGTTCGAGGCGAATGAATGCACAAATAACAAGTAGGATGCATCATGATGGTCTTTTAATTTTTGGGTTTCACCTGTCCTAGACAGACCCAACCCCTGTGTTGAGTCTCCAAGGCCAAATGCATATGATGCAAATATTCGTTCCTACTAGGGATCCGGTACATGGCTGAGTTATTCTAAGTGTAAAACCTTAGGTTGATTGTTCTAAACCTGGCTTACCCAAACGGACAGTTTGAGCCGAAGCGGGGGTAATGTACCGGGAGCACGAAAGTCTGCCCGGCCTAGTTACTTGTCCCAACTCCGTCTTATTTGGTATGACTTTAACAGAAAGGTGGGTCACGCGCACGTGTACACCATAAATTCAGAAGACTCAGAAAGAAGGGGGTTTCGTAGCAGTTGTATATATTCACAATTCAAATAATATTAAAGCGGTAAAAAAACATTTAGCATATTAGCATATAAACAGTTGATAAAAATAAAGCCAATAAAGCAGATATTTTAAGCTCGAATTCTTTAAACCCTGAACCAGAGATTCTGGGTTACAAATCCCCAGCAGAGTCGCCAGAGCTGTCGCACCTCCTATTTGCCGCCCCCGCGGGGCGCGTGGGGAGTTTTCTCCAATTGAAGGACAGTCGAAACGGGATTTATTTAATTATTTAAGAGTCGCCACCTGGGAATTTTAAGGCGTCCCAAGTCACCAATTTTAATCCCTGAATCGAGGAGAATATGACTCTGTTTATTATTCTGCGAACCAGAAATCCTGAGTAAGGAATTCTGTTAATCCGGAAGAAGGTGTTAGGCATTTCCGAATTCCGTGGTTCTAGCACGGTCGCTTAACTGTTTTATTATTGGCTTAATTATCTTGATTTTTTTATAAAAAAAAACTTCTTATTACGATTTTTTTTTCTACCGTTTTTACTTATTGTGGTTAAGAACCCTTCTTTGAATCGAATTACGCGTACGTATATTCGTGTTATAAATTTAAAAAATGCGGAATTGTGTCACGCGTACGTGTACACAATAACTTTTGATAATATTTATTGAGTAATCATTTTTCGAAATTATGTCGAATCAAGAATATTTGTTTTTTCTGAATAATGAACCGTACATCTCGGTTTTTTATGAAATTGATTTAACTTCTTTGAAAAAAAATCCTTTTATTAAATATTCGTTCGAAATTGCGCGTACGCATAATCCGAATTTTTTTGCTTTTAAAAATATAATCAGGGTACGCGAACGTATCCCTATCGCGTGACATATTTGTAATGATATTATGGAATTTCCACAAAAATATTTGTTATATCACGAGAAATCTCGTTTTAAGATACTCCTTAATTTTTGGAAAAGAATCCACAATTTATTAAATGTTGTCCATTGATTATAATTTCCGAATATAAATTATATTCATTCTAATTATTCAAATTCAAAGGACAGAATAAAAATATGATTAATACTATCTTTAAAACAAATATGACATATATATATATATATGCCAAGGAATAAATTACATATGAAACTAAAAATGAATGATTCATAAAGGAAAAGAAATATTTTCCAAGAATTTTCATTATTACTTGATGCAAATTCCATTTTTTAATTACCAATGATTTAAAGTGTTGCCATTTGTGTATATACAACTCAACTTATTCTCATATACTCGTTTTAATCTTAATAGATGAAATTAATCTACTTAGTTATGCCTATGATTGAGTTAGGATAGATATAGATATAATCAAACCAATTTGATTCTCAATCTATGTGAATTATTACTAACTATTAATTTTCACATTGTATAAGTTCCTAAACCCTTTATTACTAAGAAAGAGGACAAGTCTTGTTGACTTAATAAAATGATATTGCATACAATATTACTTACTATATTTGACATTTTTAAACATACGGATTATACTAACGCATCTTTCAACTATAAATTATGAACACAACCAATGTTATGCCAAAAGATGGCAAATTGCAGCTAATCATCATCTAGCTTTAAACAACCACTAATTAACTAACAAGATAAGCTAATAGCATATTTTCTTTGATAATGCTATATTATACCATACCTTTCTAACAATACCATGAAGTGTAAATAAACCAACTTTCTGCCATACTTCCTATTTACACAACTCATAGGTAACTAAATTAATGAAATTTGACATGGATATCATTATTACAAAGCTTCATATGAATTTCGAAATAAGACAATTAACTTGTAGCCATCGAGTCGAACTTACTACTGGTTAACCAATATGAAACTAAAGCTGAAATTTTCAACTAAAGAACTCAAATGAGTAGATGACAGTATTACAATTCAAACTCTATTTATCTATCATGTTGAATCTCTTTCCAATCATAAAATTTAAAAGACATGTACCTGAAAATGAAGGTAGGAGGAGTAAATTTCAGCAGTAGCAGCAGTAATAAATTCAGTAGAATATACTGATAACACAGTAAAATCTGAACAAGAATAGGATTCGAAGAGCCCAGATGCACAGTAAAGTACTTTTAAGAAGCACTTCGGATCTTAACTGAACAGTGGAATCACATAAAGTTGAACAGATTCAACAAAAAAAAACAACATTTCAGATTTCAGTTTTTCTTCAGTTTCAAATTCAGTTTATTTCTGATTTTCTGCTTCTGTTGCTGTATCTGTGTGTGAGTGTGTATGTGATTGTTCTATTTTCTGTTTCCTTCCTTTAAAATCTCAGCCCTCAAAATCTCTTAAAAATTCTTTCTTAAAAATTCTCTCTGAAAACCCTTTCAAAACTCTTCCTAAAGTCTGTCCAGCTAAATCAGTCCAGCTCCCTGTATTTATACAGGTCTGGTCCTAGGCAATTTAAGTGCTTCTTGGACCCCTTATATCTTTTAAAAACAGAAAAATTCTATTAAAAACTGCTTTTACTACTTTAAATCCCATTAAGCTAACTTTTCCCTGATTTTCAGCAGCCCATTATCCCTTGTTCCCCATTAGTATTATTAACTAATAGCAACTAACATTACATTATAATACACTAGCATTAATACCCTGTTTTTTACTGTTTCATTCCCAGAAGTGCCCCTGAAATCCTAATGTTATTACTGAAAAAATCAGAACCTACAGCAAAACAGATTCTAAAATCTGTACAAACTTAGTTATCTTTCTGATTTACAGCTAAAACCAATCCTATTAACCTCCTAACACAATTGTATTTGACCAACTTTTGTAAGCTTGAATTCAAACTGGACATTACAGCAATATTACACTGAATTCAGAACTAACATCATAACAGCATATTTCTGAAATTATCATAACAATTCAGACTGGACTTAACATTAAACCAAAATCAAACACACACAGGATCATTGTCAATACTGACAATGCCCTGAAACTTTAATGTTCAGACAATAACATATACAACATACATTTGAATTCACTGATTCACAGACAATCATGATTTAATTGACGAGCATTAATCAATTGACTATTTACAACATTTGTCAATAATTAGTCTAAAATAATAGAAGCAGACTGTTTTAGTCAACATTTTCAGAAATGAAAAATTCGTAATATAACTAATCGACGAACTTAATCGAGTCGATCACACACATTGTAAACCATCACAACCAACAGAAACAATTCACATTCGGATTAAGTAGACAGAAATGACAGAATTGATCAAAACAAATATGAAAAATTAACAAGCTGTTAATACGGACAACAATACACAAAATAAATAGAAAAATACCTCTGAACTTTAATTTTATTCTGACTCGAACTCAACTTGGATTTCGGATTTTTTTGTTTGAAATCAAACTGACCTTAGTCGAAGTATTTTCCACTGAAAATACTTCGACTAAGATCGATTAAACCTCAATCTTCATCATAATCTGAACAGAATCCGGAAGTTTGGTATTTTTAGGGTTCTTAAAAACTTGATTTGGGATTTAACCATTTCTGGTCAGATTCGAGAAGAACCAAACATGACACATTGGTGAGGGTAGCCTAAGGGTTATTTCGTGTTAGTTTGAAATGGATCTGAGTTTGTTCTTGTTTGGTCCGAATCTTCAAAAGAAGATTCGAGAAGTTCCGAACTGATTCGAACCAAACAACCAACAGATCCATACTCAGGACGACTAGGGGAAGCCATGGTGTTAATTTGGGCCTGATTGGTTTAGATCAAGTTTTCAGGCCATCCTTCGATTTAAGATTCGAAGAGTTGTGGCCTGATTCGAAGGAAACTAAGGTTGGATTCGTGTAGGGGAGGTTCAGGAGGTCCTAGAGTGTTAAGTTGGTGACCGGCGGCGTTGATGCCGCCGGGTTTCAGGCGAAGGGGAATAGGGGCGGCTAGGGTTATGGGTCTGTTTGGAACGATGATGAATAGGAGCGGAGAGGGGGGGTGTTCAGTTAGGGGCTGGGTAGAGGTTTGGGATTTATATAGGGGTGGGGTGGACTGGTATCGTCCGTTGGATCAAGTAGAATGGATGGATGAGATCTACTCACTTAACCAAACGGTGTCGTTTGGTTTAGGTTAGGGGGACGGGTTGAACCGGGTATCGGATCGGGTAAGGGTCTTGGGTTAGGGTGATGAGATCTTGGCCGTTGGTTGGATTTAATCCAACGGCCCTTGATAAGGGGTAACCAAACGACGTCGTTTGATTCTGTTTTGAATTGGACCGGACATGGTCATTTGGATTGGGCCTGATTTTGTTTAGAAAATTTGGCCCAGATCCGTTTTTGCCCATTTAATACCACTCTTTTTAATTTCTAATTTAATTCTTCAATTATTAAAAATCCTAATTAAAATTATAAAAACAAAAAATTACTCCTTCAAAATATTAATCAACCTTTAACAATTTAACACATAGACAAAAAATATTAATCACATAGTGAAACATTAAAATTAGAACAAACGCATATTTTTTTTGTAATTTTATTTAAATTAACTCTTAAATGCATAATTAAATCCTATATGCATGCAACATGTATTTTATTTTATTTTTTGATTTATTTTGACAAAATAAACATTTACGGATATAACACAAACATTTAACACCACGCAAATTCAGAAATTACACAGCAAAAGAAATTTATTTTGATTTATTTTGGAGTAATTTTTCGTAAAGCAAAAATCACGTGCTCACAATGATGACAAGTAAAAATCCGGGAACTTATACTAACATAAAGATAGACGACAATAACAGGTAAACAATTTAGGACATGCTGTCTTTAGCCTTGTTAACTTTTGAGTTATAACCAGAAGTTGAGGACTACCTATCCTTAAGTTTTGAACTTGTAATTAAAAGTTAAGGACTTCCAGTCCTTAAGTTTTGAACTTTGAAATAAAAGTTAAGGACAACATGTCCTTAACTTTATAACTTGTAAATGTAAGTTAAGGACTGACTGTCCTAAACTTCGGGTATTTTAACCTTGTTTTATATTGTATTTTCAGGTTTCTTTATATGTTTTACGCATATGGATCATCGATAGCTGGTTGGAATCATTGTAGACCAGTGATTGCTATTGATGCGACTTTTTTGAAGTCAAAATATCGTGGTGTTTTAATGATTTCAGTTTCAAAAGATGCAAATAACCAAATTTTCCCATTAGCCTTTGGAATAGCAGAATCTGAAAACAACAATTCCTATGAGTGGTACTTTAGTCAGCTTCGCAATGCAATTGGGAGCCGTGAGAATTTGATTTTTTTATCAGACAGGCATCAAGCTATTGCAAATGGCATTGTAAAGGTATATCCTGAAAGCCATCATGGGATTTGCATCTATCATTTGGAGCAGAACCTAAAGCGAAGAAAGGTGAAAAGTGAGGTCATAAAACTTTTCCAAAGTGCTGCAAGAGTATACAAGCGTAAAGAATTTGACATATACATGTCAGATATTGCAAATGTAGATAAGAAAACTTATGACTACTTGATGGAAGAACCACCGGAAAGATGGGCACGTTCTTGTAGTCCACAACGAAGATATGACATGCTCACAACAAACATAGTTGAGTCGATGAATTCAGTGCTATTAGAAGCAAGGGAGCTGCCTATACTAAGAATGATGGATTTCATTCAAGTGAAGCTACAACATTGGTTTTATGAAAGAAGAAATAAAGCAGAAGGAACATTTTATGATGTTTCTTGTTGGGTAGAGGAGGAATTGAAGAACAGAATAGATTTAGCATTTACTTTGAACGTAAGTATTATGTTTTATGTTTATATTATGATTTTGACATTTTTTAACATAATGTACTCACTTATAATTTTTCAACATTGAAGGTCTTCCCTGTTGATTCATGGCGTTCTAGAGTTGAAGAAGAAGGAATAACTTTCTTGGTGGACTTAAACAAAAGAACATGTGATTGTTTTCAATTTCAACTTGATGAATTACCATGCATACATGCAATTGCAGCTATCGAGAAGAGAAACATCAAGAAGTTCGACTTTTGTTCGCACTGGTACTTAATGGAATCTTGGCTGAAAACATATGAAAGACAAATACATCCAGTAGGACATACTGATTCATGGATTGTACCAGAGAGTGTTAAGTCACAAATTGTTAAACCTCCAGATTTCAAAGTGCCACCAGGTAGAAGGCAAAAGAAAAGGCATATTCCTGCTACTGAGCCATCAAAAATAACATTCAAATGTGGTCGTTGCAGAAGAATTGGTCATAATAGAACAGCTTGTATATATTCTCCGGCACTCCATCCATTTTCAAGAAAGCATAGAGAAGAGTAGAAATATACACTTATGTTTATCGACTCTTTTAAGTTTTTGCTATAGATTGTATTCATTATTATTCTAATTTGAGCGGATGCCTAGATTTTCAATATTTATATCTTGTTACGTTCTTTTAATTTCTTTTGAGTTCAACAATTAAAAGTTATTAACAGGAGTCAGTAAGTTCAACTTGCAATTTTGAAAACGTAATGACTGTCTGTCCTTAACTTTGAATTTCAAGTTCAAAAGTTAAGGACATGAGGTCCTTAAGTTATAGTCTCATGTTAAAAACTTAAGGACTGTCTGTCCTTAACTTTGAATTTTAAGTTCAAACGTTAAGGACATGAGGTCCTTAAGTTATAGTCCCATATTAAAAACGTAATGACTGTCTGTCCTTAACTTTGAATTTCAAGTTCAAAAGTTAAGGACATGAGGTCCTTAAGTTATAGTCCCATGTTAAAAACTTAAGGACTGTCTATCTTTCAAGTTCAAAAGTTAAGGATATGAGGTCTTTAAGTTATAGTCCCATGTTAAAAACTTGAGGACTGTTTGTCATTAACTACAGGAGTCCTTAAGTTTGAAATACAAGTTAAAAACTTAAGGACTGTCTGTCCTTAACTTTAAATTTTAAGTTCAAACGTTAAGGACATGAGGTCCTTAAGTTATAGTCCCATGTTAAAAACTTGAGGACTGTCTGTCCTTAACTTTGAATTTTAAGTTCAAACGTTAAGGACATGAGGTCCTTAAGTTATAGTCCCATGTTAAAAACTTGAGGATTGTTTGTCATTAACTACAGGAGTCCTTAAGTTTGAAATACGAGTTCAAAAGTTAAGGACATGAGGTCCTTAAGTTATAGTCCCATGTTCAAAACTTAAGGACTGTCGGTCCTTAACTTTGAATTTCAAGTTCAAAAGTTAAGGACATTTGGTCCTTAACTTTGAATTTGAAGTTCACTTACACTTAGTCATGAACAAATACTAACAAACTCAATGGACAAATCAACAGTTGAGAGAAACAACGAAATAAATAACAAAATGCCTTGACCTAACTTTTGAAATTGTAATTTTGCATAGCTGTTACAAAATATTACGCTATGCCAACAAAACAAAATATAAGTGCCTTTTCACAAATTTACAGAATATTTCAGAACTATCCTAAACTGGCATAATTCAGATGTCACCTTTACAGCAATTTTATACAAAAATAACACCACAATTTCTTTACAACTCCTTTGGACAGAATGTTTCATTTTCACTCTCATAATCATCACCAACATTTTCTGGTGGAGTATCATAACCAGAATTTCTTTTCCATTCACCATGTGCCCAAAGATTTGCAGCAAGTTCTTTTCGAAAGTCTTTTATGTCTTCGGGTTGGAATTGTTGCACGTCCTTTCCAATCATCAGCAACTCGGCAAATTTGATCAGGAATGCACCACAATCAGTCCTAAGAGAAATGTAAGATATGCAGTGAATTAAACAATAAATCTTAAGTACATATAAATAATATAACAAATAATAACACGTACGATCCAGTTTGGTGTGGTGATCTTTGCCACTGTATATCAAATTTGTTGAAGACATTCCCAAAAGACTTGTGATTTTTGTCAAACTGTGAGAACTTTAGCAAATGGGGGATCATGCGTGCATACATTTGCATGTAGTTCATTCCTGCTTCATATGGCTCACTGTATATGGAATCATATACATCAATCTTTTTTTGATTCAAGTCCAATACTCCCAACAAAAAGTGTGTCACAGCTTCATCATCTTCTGAAGAAAGCCGACATGGAAAACAGATTTTGTCAACCTCAGTCCATGCAATTCCACATCTACGGCTGTCCCCCCCCCCCACACACACACATGGTGTCAGAAATAACTGATTATCACCAGCACACCAAAACTCATCACTAGCATCTTCACTGAAATCTTTATACACAAGTGCCATATAATTATCAAAAAGAACATCAGTAGTTGTGCATCGAAAAGGATGATCGCGAGGGTGGTAGCATTCCTTCTTTCTCAGATAATAGAGAGCAATGTCAATATGCTTCATAAAAAGGCAAAAAATAAAACAAATCAATAACAAATCAGTCATAAAATAATGAAAAAATGATAAATTAATAATAGAAAAAATAAATGCCTTGTGAATTATCTAACCTTATCATCAAGAACAAATTTGCTATCTGAAAGCTCAAGGAAAAATATTTTGCTACTGATTTTTTGATGATACAATTTGTATGGTTTTTTCCTCACACTATTATCATCAGCATATAAATCAATTTGTCCCCCTGAAAATTTTGAAAATGTCAAGTTAGAATTTTGAAAACTTTAATCTATAACTTAAGGACCAAGTGTCCTTAGCTTTTGAATTTGATACTCAAACTTAAGGACTGCATGTCCTTAGCTTATGAATTTTGAATTCAAACTTAAGGACAAGAAGTCCTTAAGTTTTAAACTTGAATCTATAAGTTAAGGACAGTTAGTCCTAAAATTAGTCTTACAATCACAGAAGTTAAGGATGTAGTGAAACACATTAAGAGACTTACTCTTTTTTGCGACCTCTCCTTTTCTCCTTGCCCAACCACACAATGAATTTCTTCACTAATTTTTCATCTTCTTTGGCATAATGAAAAATACACCTACGAGTATAGGTTGATTTTATCCAACCTGAACTCTTCAGAGTATTTTGATTGTCTGCCTTGGAACTTACTGCTTTTCCTTCCTTATCAAAAGGAGATTTCAACTGCCAGCTTAACTTCTTGTTCCTTTTACCTCGACCAAGTTCTTCTTCAACATTTCCTTCACCCTCCATAGTCAAAGTCGCATCAATGTCCATTTGTATACTTGGAGGAGTAGGAGTAAGAAGAGAAAATGACGGACCATCATAACCAATACTGTCTCTCTTTCTTTTCCTTGTATATTGGTTAAGATCGTCATCATTGGTGTCCTCTTTGTTTTCCTCTGCTGGCGACACTATATATATATATATATTCATATTAGTTTTCTGCAACATGTCAAATGAAGAGACAAAATTTCAATTGTACATATAATAATTAGGGCACAATCAGTACTTGTCTTCTCCGCAGTACCTTCTTGTGTTTTTTCAAGAGACAACTCAGCTAAAATATTGCGTGCAGCATTTTCTTTTTCTTGCAATTCCACATTTTCTTTATCTTGCAGTTGTTCACCATGATCTTTAGATGCTTGTTGACAAGATTCTGCAAAAATATTTACAACAGCTAACATGTTAATAATCTTTAATTAAAACAAACATATATAAAATTAAAAAAGCACTGCCTAACCATTTGCAATATCCAAGATCATTCCAGCTACATCATCATCATCACATGTTGCATCTATAGATTTGGAACCAATCTCACTTCTGCCTATGTCTTGAGATTGTAGTCCAGTTTTCTCTTGATACTGCACTCCAGCTTCTTCGCTTGCTGCTTCAAAAGATACAATATATAATGAAATAAAGATACAATATATAATGAAAATTTTATCTAACCTTGACTGGCACAAGTTTGAACTCCAAATTTTTCTTTGTATGACAGCGGTGTAGAGAGATCATACGTTCCTTCTAAGCATTTGCATACAATCTCGCTGACACTTGTCCCCAATGGACTTGTTAAATCCTCCTGTGATTGCAATCCACAAACTCTACAAATTTTCTCCGGCACTCCACAAACTTCTGCATGCACATGCATAGTTTATATGTATTAATCTATTGAATATACATTTCAACGAAAATAAAAATCAAAATCTATATCTAACCTTTCCCAATATCAGTAACATTTTCAGTTTCATCATCTAGATGTGCATCTCTAAATTCTCTTTCATACTGACCCTCTGCATGCACATCCATATCATCACGTTCAACACCACCTGCATCTTGGTTGAATATGCCAGTACGCTCAGTAGCACGACAATGATCATCAACTCCATATTTTCTAATTGGAACACTAGATTCTCTATCTGTGTTCATCTGATCAGCTTTCCCAAACATGTTCATCAAAGTATCAAGCTTTGATCCTAGAGTTTTCTTTAAATCCTGAGAAAGCAACTAAGTTACAAAGAGAAGGACATGTTTAAAACTTAAGGACAGGCAGTCCTTAAGTTTGAACTTAAAGTTCAAAACTTAAGGAAATGCAATCCTTAAGTTTGAACTCCAAGTTCAAAAGTTAAGGACAAGAAGTCCTTAACTTTGAATTCCAAGTTCAAAACTTAAGGACATGATGTCCTTAAGTTTCATTTCAAAGTTCAAAAGTTAAGGACAAGAAGTCCTTATCTTTCAATTCCAAGTTCAAAATTTAAGGACACAAAATCCTAAAGTTGGACTAACTGAAATTACCTTGATTTCGTTCTCAATCTTTTTTTCTGATACAACAATTTTCTAATTAACTCTGGTAACTTCTGCTTGCAAATCCTTCTTAAAACTCTCTGATAATCTCTGAATCAAAAAACATAATATAAAAAAAAGGTGTTCGTAAGCAAGAAATAATCAAATAAAAAACTAATACTATTCAAAGGCAGAAACACATACTCTAACAATTTCCTTAAGTACGCCTTCGTCAAATTGTGTGGAAGAAGACCTTGAGCCTTGATCTTGTGAAACTGGCTCCTCCACACAAAGAGGCTCTGTATCTTCTTCTTCCACGGGAATAAAGGGTGACACCTCAATCAACTTAAACACCTATTATATAAGAAAAACTAAACATAAGTATACATAACTAAAACAAATAAACAAAAAAAGAGATAGTAATTACATTAACTTACTTTTTTATTATGGAAATATTTTCTACAAAGAGCATCAAATTGTGGAGACTTCATTTCAGAATAACATAACATTCGAGGATAACCAACTTCTTTGAAGTTCACAAATTGTTTCTCTTGGAAAATAGGAAGTACTTCCATAATCCAGACACAAAACGCAAAAGGAAAGCCAACTAAAGTGTAGCTATCAATATCTTTTTCTTTCTCTTTCTCCTTCTGAACATCATTCTCATTTGATTTCAAGCAACTCTTCAATGATTTTAATAGCGTCTCATAAGCAAGAGAGCCCCAGTTGAAGGAAGCGCAAAGTGCATCATCGTCAACAATTTTCATTATTTGCTCCGACACATTCCTATTTTTCCTCTTGCCCATCAAAACCGACTCAACAAAATAGAGTGTTGCCAACTTCAAAGCATCATCATCACTGCCAGCAAATGATGAAGTTGTACCATGTGGGCGACTAGAAATAAAACTATACAAATCAGCCAACTCAATTTTGTCCTTTCCAGGGAAATAGACTCTTAAAAGCCTATTCTCTTTCTCATTTAAACCTTTCATGTCAAGCGACGAATAAGACTTCAAACCAGTAATAATATGGAATGCATCACGAGTAAACTTAATATCGCGGTCAAATACCTTGAAGGTCATCGAATCAGGTTCATTACTAACAATTTCAGAAAGCAATACACAGTGCATAAGTTTACCCGAGAACTTCACACTTTGTAATCTGAAGAAGTTGCCAAAAATACTTTCCCTCAATTTCTTCCATTGGCTATTCGACAGAAAACTTTTAATTGTTTCCTTATATTGAAAATCTCCTTTCCAATATACCAGAAAATTACGCCAATCGTCAAAATCAAAAAAATGATCGCCTTCCATTATAACACTAGAAAAGAAGGAAAAACAAACAAAGATTAGGACTTAACTTAAAATTTCAAGTTTAAAAGTTAAGCAAATACAATCCTTAACTTTAAATTTTAAGTGCAAACGTTAAAGAAATACAGTCCTTAACTTATACTTTCAACTTCCAAAGTTAAGGACACTTAGTCCTTAACTTCAAGTTTCATGTGCAAAAGTTAAGGACAATAAGTCCTTAACTTTAAATTGTAAATGCAAAGGTTAAGGAAATACAGTCCTTAACTTATACTTTCAACATCCAAAGTTAAGGACACTTAGTCCTTAACTTCAAGTTTCATGTGCAAAAGTTAAGGACAATCAGTCCTTAACTTTAAATTGTAAGTGCATAGGTTAAGGAAATACAGTCCTTAACATATACTTTCAACATCCAAAGTTAAGGACACTTTGTCCTTAACTTCAAGTTTCATGTGCAAAAGTTAAGGACAATCAGTCCTTAACTTTGAATTCCAACTACAAAATTTAATGTCGTTTCTTCTTTACATTTAATGAACACAGTTAACTGAAAATTCATAATCAGTAAGCTTATGAATTTCTACGACTATTTTTATGAAATATACCTACATAATCAAATATATTGAATCAACCACAAACACATTTCAAATTTCACACACTAAAAATTTATCAAAAACAGAATCACACAAAATATACTACACTGAATCAACATATAATGCTAATTTTTGAAATTTCACACATACTTCACACGGCATTGAACCAACTTACAAATAAAGAAAAACGAAAATGCATAAAAAAATATATTACCAGTCGCGATTGACAGAAGATGACGGAGAAGATGAAGGAGCAGAAGTTTAACTGAGATTGCAATTTGCATACGAGGAAGATGAAGAAGCGCAGAACTCTGAACGAATGAAATAAGGGGTTTCGTCGATTTTGGGATTATACAAGAAATAGAGAAAGGGTAATTGTGTCTTTTCTCCCTTAGTAGTGGCTATTTTTGATAAGCATTTTAAATAGTGGATAAAAATTAAATACACCCTTATTTAATGGCTACTACACGTCATTTTTACAAAAAGCGGGTATAGATGTCAATGGCCCGATCGAGGAAGCCCAAACTCCGCTGGCCCAACATGTTTTGTTCGTTCCTCTTGAAACGTATTGTTCTTACAAATCAAACAGTGGAACGGAACTGAAGCCGGTGCGGGGATTCAGGTGCCGGCATTACATCGGAACCTCAAAAGCATAAGCAGTGGTTCGAAATCAAGTCAAAATGGCGGTCTTTCTAGGAATTGTTCGTCGTCCCCCCCATACACTTCTCTCTATCGCCCTTTCCACCCCCCAATTTTCCTTCACCAATAACAAATCAATCTTAATATCAAAGCAACGGTATTCTCAATTCAAACGCGTCCTCACAGCTTCTATTCACTCTAGTAAGTATTGTTTTCTTTTGTATAGACTATGGTTAATTTCAATAACTCCTTGAGCGTTTGGTTAATTACCGTGGTCATTTTTTTCTGCTGATCTTCTATAAAGAAAAGCAAACCGAGAAAATTCGTTTCACTTAAATTGAGTTTTAGTTATAACTTATTGTAGTAATGAGATTCTTCTCAGCCGACAGTACAAATTTTTAATCACATTACAGGTACTACCAGTTCTCGAACTGGAACTGAGGTATATGCAGACCAATCAGAAATAATTTTTATAGGAACAGGAACAAGTGAAGGGATTCCACGCGTGAGCTGCCTCACTAACCCCTTGAAGACATGCCCTGTAAGCCTGCAAAAATTACTCTGTGCCTATGTGGCATCTTAGAGGGTTAAAAGTATTTACTGAATTAAAATAAGTGGTTGATTTTGTATGAACTTCTTAATGTTCTATACAGGTGTGCACAAAAGCTAATGAACCGGGTAACAGAAATAGGAGACTGAACACCGGCATCCTTATTCGTCACACCAGGCCCTCTGGAAACTGTAACATCCTTATTGATGTTGGCAAGTATGTAGAGAGACTTTAAAGTGCAATAGTTAGGAATGGTGTTTGAGATCAATTTTGAATCATGAATGCTTTAGTGTTTCAATGGTTTTTCCATTTTGAGATAATTCATAATGTTATTCTTGATGTTAAATTTGGAATTTACTCATGTTAGCACTTTAACTTTACGTCCAATGCTTTTCTAGGAGTTGTTTATCCTTTCAGAGATTTATACATTAGTAGAAAGTATAAGAACTGCTAGTACTTCTTAATCTTACTCTATTACAATATTAATTTTATTTTGTATAATATTGGTCTGGGATGAGTTTATATGGTGTAACATGGTTAGTGAGGATGCATATAGCGGGGCCCAACTTGTTTGGGGCTGAGGCTTAGTTGTTGTTGTTGATGATGTTTACTTTGGAGTGGAGGTAGTATTTTGAATTAAGTTGTTCAGTCAACTTGGTCAACCTTGATTCAACTACATGCTTAAATAGCATCATCTTGTCTAACCCTAAAGTTATCCGGAAAAATAGATAAAATTGTGGGAAAAACAAAAATCTATTGGTTCTGAGTGTTGTTGTCTAAGAGCAGTTTCTCTTTGTGCAATCCAGGTTCTTCTACCATAGTGCTCTGAGATGGTTTCCTGCTTATGGGTAAGTCTCTTGCACTTGGCCTCATCTATTACTTTGTGAATGTATGTGATGACTGATATTATCTGTGTTAAGTGGATAAACTTCATCTGCTACTAGTATGAAACAACAAAAAAATCTTCTTGTGTCAAGGGTTAAGGCTAAATGCGTCAGCCTCCTAGATTCCACTCTTGGGTGACTCATTCTACTGCTTCTTGTTAGGAGTGCTTCATTTTGGACCCTGTTGGGGAAGTAGTTAGGTAGGATCTTTATAGCAGAAGCTTCAACCTTAGAACCTACACATGTTATAGATGTGTCACCACATCGACAGTTCTATTCCTAACCACATCAATGGATCAGCATGTCATAAATCCCGCTCAATCAGTTACCATAAACTATGGTTCTTTTGTTGAATCTGTCATCATTCTTGAGTGATGACACAGTTTGCTTCTTCTAGCATGTCAAGATGGGATGTTACTGCCTTTTAGCTCAATATGTTTCAATTAAAAGGGTTATAACTCTCTTATAAGATTTCATATCTAGTGTTTTTGCTTATCAAAGGGAAAAAAGGAATGTCTCAAAATAACTCTTATTGTTCCCTGCCATGCAAGAAAACCTTGTAGCTAGGAAGACTTTGTGTCTCACATTTGCTAATGGAAGTGCTTAAAACTTTGCTTATGAAGTTGGCGGCGATACTCCGATGCCAAAGAAGTTTTCCTTATCAAAAAAAAAAAACTTTGCTTATGAACTCTAATCATGTCATTCTTCTATCACTATTGCTTAAGATATTTGATAGAACCTATTGTGTGCATGAAGAGTACATGCGAGCATTAGTAGGTGGTGCTGGAAACAATGTGATAGTGCTATTATTTCATTTGCTTAGTATTTCATCTGGAACAAAATGTCTATTTCGTCCTAAGTATATCACGGAAGGACTTACAAATTTGTGATAGTGAACCTGATTGCATATATAAGCAATGTTATAAGCTTGTTTCAAGATATAATTTGAAGAGCATTTTGGAGTCGCTGAGTTAACTTGTCTAGACAACAGAATTTCAGTATTATTCTTCTAGGGTTAATTGTTTCCTTCTGCTGTTTCCTTCCATTTATTGGATAGTCTGATAGTATTAACTTTTCTGCCTTCTAATGAAAAAAAAAAGAATGTTTATAACTTTTTGCTTATGATCTGTATGCCTTACTCGTGACTAGTTCTTCTGTGTCAGGATAAGAACAGTTGACGCGGTCATTATAACTCATTCTCATGCTGATGCAATTGGAGGTCTCTGATAAAATCACTTGTGATGCTTAGTGCAATGTGGTTATGTCTTTTCTTGTACATTCCCTGCATAACCCCCTCCACGAGGTCCTCCTTTCTCTATATCTATGCAAATTGAACACGCTCCAATAAATGAAGATAATTATTATGCAGGTTTGGATGATCTTCGCGATTGGACTAACAATGTCCAACCCTCCATTCCTATTTATGTGGCCAGTCGTGACTTTGAGGTCTGAGTTCTTCTGAAATTCATAAGACAGTTCTTGATTTCTATTGTTATACAATGAACATTTGTGCTACTAAATGATAATGCATCTTTACATTGTTAGCATCCCTCAGTTAGCTGAGTGATTACGGAATTGAATTCTTTCATCCTTTTATCATTTTCTTGATAACTAATACCTTGATCATGTGTTGTTTACTGTGTACAAGCAAGCAAGTTAGAGCAGTGCAAGTTCAAGTAAACTCATAAAATAAATAGAGAACTTCTCCTGAAGGTTCTATGTATATGAGTGGATTGCAAAATGCACAATGATATATAGTTATTCAAGTACTAGTTGAACTTGTTCAAACTACCTAAAGATTGGGTATAGCCTTGTAGGGAATGTGCAACAAACATTAAACGCTGGATCACCAAAGGCTATGGTGAAATGGATAGGATCCCTCCACCCTTAGCCAGAGATCTCGGGTTCGAGCCCTGAGAATGGAAAAAATCCTTGTAGGGAACGCGTCCCCCTTAATGAGCTATATGTGGCACAAATCCATATCAGTCCGGCCCCAATCGGTTACCGGACATTGGATGGAAAATAAAAAATAAAAAAAATAAAAATTTAATGCTGGACCGCATATCTGTTTGCTGGAAAGATATTTTTTTCAGCTACTGGATAGAATTTCTCAGAAGTTACTACATTTTACTTAATGTTCGCCAGTAGTGTTCTGCCACTCTGAGATAGTGACATGCTTGAGTTGATGTAACTTGCTTCAGAAATTGTTATTTTATTAGCTCAGAATGTGCACAATTTTCTTTCATTAGGTGATGAAGAAAACCCACTATTATTTGGTAGATAAAAGTGGTATCATACCGGGAGCTGCAGTCTCAGAGTTGCAATTTATCATCATAAAGGAAGATCCATTCATTGTACATGATCTTGAGGTTGAGGCTCTTTACTTTTACTCTACTAGTTGATTTAGTTGCATTCACTAATATTTTTACTCTAACAGCATCCCTTTTTATTTGTACTAAAACATTTTGCTTATAATAAGTTGAAATGGTTAGTTATCTTGGCTTTCTTCATTATTATGCTTAATGGTTTCGATTGGTTTCCCTAGCAGATAATTCCTTTGCCAGTGTGGCATGGCTCTGGTTATCGTTCTTTAGGCTTTCGATTTGGGGATACCTGTTATATCAGGTAAACCTTATTCTCTCGCTTCGAAGTTTTTTGCAGCAGGCAGCAATATTAGCCACTAATGTGTTCTTTATCCCTACCCTGGCCTGGCTTTCCTAGTGATGTAAGCGATATACCAGAAGAAACTTACCCACTTCTAAAGGACTGTGAACTCCTTATCATGGTTGGTCTTTCTCTCTCTTCCTATGAACTCTGCTTTCCTTTAGCCAGCTATTGGTTAAGGATAAATGCTGAACTGACTAAGCAATGTCTCTTGACATTTTTAGGATGCTTTGCGGCCAGATAGATCTTCCTCCACACATTTTGGACTTCCAAGGGTGAGCTCTAATCTTTTGTATCCTTTTCTTTTCTGGGGACAGTGGTAACTAGAATGATTACATTTCTTGTCATTGACATTTCCCCGATAACATTTGAAGGCTCTGGAGGAGGTGCGGAAAATCAAACCAAAACGAACACTTTTCACTGGTATGTTGGCTCTTTCTGTTTCTATTTCTTTTTTTTTTTTTTTTTTTTGAATTTTCAGTAGATATGCACTTGTATGTTGACTGTTTCTTTTTATATTTTACTTTTATCGTCTTAACTGCTGGTCCTTCGTATATGATGAGATTCGTTCCTTCTGCTTGTGGATTTTAGACCTTATTTATCTTCTAATACTGGAGTTTCGAAATGTCTTTGAGAATTATTTTTATTATACTATGCTTGTGATTCTTGATGCACATTAAGAACTTCATAGCTAATGAGCGCCTGTTTTAATACCATGTGTAGGGATGATGCATCTTATGGATCATGAAGTAATAAATGAAAGGCTACTGAAACTGAGGGAGACGGAAGGTATTGATGTGCAGCTTAGCTACGATGGGCTTCGAGTGCCAGTGAACTTGTAGGCTTCCAGGTCTTACTCGACAAACCTGGCTATTCTTTCTGAATAAATTGATCATTCAGGAATTTGCTTCACAATTTTTGGGGCCGATGTGAAGTCTCGCGAATTCATTCCTATGAATATGCATATTTTAGTTTCAATGGTATGGCAGGACAACAGTTGGTCTTTGCTTACCAAAACAATTTACAAGCACAAATTGGAGATGTTATTTGTATCGAAAGACTGATCTAGGATTTTAAGTCTAGCGGGAGCAAAATTCAATTGCATCCAACGTGCAGACTGCAAACTCAATATGAATATAGATTTTCAACCATATATGTTTTTTTAATTCCTTCATATTCTTTTTGTGTTTCTTTTATTCCTCAGCATTCAACATGGTCTTGACTCCGATGTTGTCTTCTTCCATGACATACTAGCACTATGCAATTATCTTTCTTTTCCCAATTGTTGGTATTTTAAACTATATTTAAGTAGCGATTTGGAATCTGGGGGTTTTGTTTAGTAATGATGAAAGGGTCATAAATAAAGTTGCAGATTTTGGAATTATCAAATTGTGGTCTTTTGAAACGCGAATACAAGTTTAACGTAACTTGAAAATTGAAAAGAGAGGAATATATAGAAAATTGAAGGTGAAGAAAAGGACTAAAGGAGAAAATAACGAATGGACGGTGTGGAACCCTCAGGGTGTGGTTTAGTGGTCAATAAAATAAGTCGAAAATCATGATGTTTCAAGTTCAAATACGATGGAGGTAAAAAGACACTACTAGATGTTTTCTTCCCATAATCGAGTTGCACGCTTATTACAAAATATTATTAATATTAGAAAAACAAATGGAGGGTGTGGAAAGTTTAAAATGAGCAGCCAAGGCAAATGACAATTTTTCTTATCTCTAAACACGACAACTTGGAGTCAACATCTTAGACGGAATTATTGAGTATTGGTACTTCCCTTTTCGATAAGCATGGGCTACAAAGTGGTCAACTTGAGGGTCTGTGCGCTAACTTCATCCCCATTGTGGCCTGTACCTGTAAAAGCTTTTCTGTTCTTTTATGCCCTGCTCTCTACCTAGAATGATGCAGTACCTAACCTTCTTTCATTTTTTTTTATATTTTCACAATTAGATTACGGTTCAAGTCATAATTGAACTGTTAAAATGACCACAATCGGCAGAAGGTGTAAATAGCAAATATAGATAATAAAATAAGAGAAGATAACTTGAGATGGTTTGATCAAAATTATCACTAGTTGTAAAACCATAGAGTGAATTATTTAAGGAGGGACCGGGTAAGCTTATAATCACATGGAAGAAAACTTTCCATACATATAATTTCTTGCAATCCATGTAAACCTAACAAAATAGAATATACTACAATACAAGAAAAAAGATTTATACTGGTTACGTGAAATAGTTGAAATATTATTTTCTTCATGTTAGTAGGTTCGCTTAAGGTTCAACATTCACTATCAGTCTATAACAAAATTATACGCCAGTAAAAAATATAGAAAACGTTTATTGCTTGACAAACTTTTTATATTATTGGACTACGGAAAACTTAAATAAAACAACATAAATAGTGAGAATTCATTTAGTCAATTCCTATAGTTCAGGATTGAAAGTTATGTCTCATCACAGAAGTGTTCTATTAAACTTAATTTAAAACAATTCAAATTTTATTTTTGCTTAACCAAAAAAGGAAAAAAAGAGGAGGGCTAAGCCAAGACAAAGACAGCCTATACGGACGCAATTTGCATGAGGTTTGAAATGGGAATATTGCACGGCCCACGCGCTGCTACGTGTACTGTCCAGTCTGCTCATTAGTCCACATCATCGGACCCTCCCTTTTACTCCTTTTTCCCAGTTTCCTCTCTTAGATTAACTAATTTTGTGTTGAAAGTCGTCTCACTGCATTGCTTTCATTTCACCCATAGGACGGTCTGCAATTTCCTTTCATCATCACCCACACGCTTTGAAATTTTATTTTATTTTATTTTTATAATTGTATTGTCAAAACTGATTTGTACGTATCTCAACTAATTTTACGGAATATATATTATTTTCCATCATCATACGTAGTACCAGTTGTGCATCCTGGATTTTAATACGACAGGAATACCAATATTCCACTCAACAAGTGTCCCTTAAAAGTTTTTACTGTTCAAGGTGCCAAGTAATTTAAATTAATTATTTTTATGGTATACATATATATACATATATATGATTTCTACCGAAGTTTAGGGGGTTTAGTGACCCCGCAAGGTTACACATAGATTTGTCTCTCAGTACCATATAACTCTGTCCGCCTAAATTTAGATAGATAGAAAGAAATTTGAATTTTATTTTCTTTTTTATCACCCCCTCTCATAAAGATGAAGAGTGTTTACAACTTTTACGTAAATAGATTTAAAATATACCTTATGTAGAAGGTTGAAAATTTATATTACTCCTACTAAGAACCAATGGCGAATGAAATTCAAAAATTGCTTTAAGTATATCCAAGTGTGACAATTCTAGTATCTTTTTGAATCTCTTTGTATAAATTTTTGACTCCGCTAGCGGTATTAGTTTATATGGTACTACTACCCCCCCCCCCTCTTTTTTCCTTTTTTTTCTTCTTCTTCTTCCCCCTCGTCTTATTCCTCTTCTTCCCCTTCTTCTTCTTCTTTTTCTTTTTCTTACTCTTTCTTAACCGAAGGTCTATTGAAAATCGTCTCTTTATCTTCACTAGGTAAGGGTAAAGTTTGCATATGCACTATTTTCCCCATATCCCACTTGTGGAAAGAAACTGGTTTGTTGTGGTTATTGTTGTGGCTAGTGATATTAGTACACTTTAATTTGCTTGTGAATAAATGAAATTGAAGGGAAACAAATGGATTGATGATGATGATGCTACATGTAATTTCCTCTTGTGTCAATACCCATATGTTATTTGCAATAATTTCCTATATCTATTTATTATTTTATATTATTATTATTATTTTATATAATAGGAGAGGCAAAATAAAGTTATACTAACAAGTGGCATAACAGTAAATTGACATGTGTAGATTTTTTTGGACAATTCTCCAACTTTATTGAAGTTTCAAATTTATTTGAAATCACAATTAGCAACCACAATATTATTTTAAACTAGAAAATAGGCAGACGAAAAAAGAAGAAAAAACTCAACTTGCAAATTCAAACCGTTTACTAATTTAAACTGTTCTTTTCCACTAATTGAAACCGTTCCAAACTATTATCACTTCTAATTATATTGATAACTGGTCTCTCTCTTTTTTGTTTCTCTTTTTGCAGGTTTTCATAGATTTTCGGTCATGAGATTTATGGTACCAAATGCAGGTTATTATGCATTGTTGTTGTAGTTATCACTTAGAATTTTACCATAACAATTCAATGGATATTTATGACTGTGTATATCCTAATGTTGATTTTAATTTTTTCATGAAAGTGGGTAAGATTCTTTAGGCTATAATGTCATTTTCAAAACTCAAATTCTTTTAATAACATTACTATGAAATAAGGATCTAATAATAATTTGGATCTTAATGTGATCTTCTCCTACATCTACCAATTAATAATTTATCAGGTTTTTGCTTTCTAGGTTATTGTTGTTTTCTGACAATGTTATCCTATTGCTTTATGAATTTATGTCGGGTTGGATGAAACTTATTTTTTTATTATATATTTTCGTCTTATATACTCTTAAAAACCTTCATTTTCCTTCTTCTTTTGCGTTTTGATATGTTGCAGCTTTTGCTGGTAAAAAGAATAATATATTTCATCTTCTTTCGGGCTATTTGTGTGGAATGGGCAATGGAACAAGTAATGTAATGCGAGAAAAAGATGAACTTATTTCTTTTATTTTTTCGTCTTATACAGTCTTTGAAAACGTAGATTTTGGCTATCTTCTTAATTGAGTTTTAATGTCACAAAATTAAAAATTAATTATATCTCCTAAGATTTTGGTAACTGATTTTATCTCCTAAATTTTGGTAATTGACATATATGGATTAAATTATTTTTTGTAGCTCTTGGCTATCTTTTTAATAAATTTTTAATGCCATAAAAAATTAAAAATTGATTATATCTCTAAATTTTTTGGCAATTGATACATATTGTAACTTAGTAAATATTTCAAATAAAAATTATATTAATTTTGTTGTTGTTTGGTCCTTCTTTCATCCTATTATTAGTACCTCAAGCATATCAATTCAGTGCAACTTTGTGGGTAGTTTTCACGTGGAACTAGGATTTAAAAGGATACTTACACTTTTTATTTAAAAGACAAAAAAGAAAAAAGAGAAAGAGAAAAAATAATTACCTTACCTAAAATTAACTATTCGGACGTGGGTGACAGTTGATTTAGGTTAGCTAATTTCTTTGTTTTTTTTTTTTTTTTTAAATTATTTTCTTTTTTCTTTTTAAAATAAAAAGTATATATATTCATCAAAATTCAAACATTATTATTGATAGAATAAAATTTGAAGTAAACAAGAATAATAAAATGTATATCCTCTATTATATTAAAAGAAGAGTGGCAGATAAAAATATTAAACAAAGTAATATGGTAAGAAAAATTTCTATTAACAATGTAAACATTGGATAATATAATAAAGAAAATACATAACAAAAAAGTTATCCGATGACTATATAAGTCTCTTTTAATTTAATAAAAAATTTAGTATTGGGTATATCGTATTGAAAATAAGATGACAATTGAAATTTATTAAAGCAATACGGTCTAATATGTTCAAACGAGTCCGATTACAATTTAATTAAATTAATATTTTTTAATATTGACCGCGCGAGTACGACTACTAGTATTATATAATATACCCGAATTATGCTATTCCCCAAAAAATGTGGACAGTAAAATGGGAAAAGCTCATATGCATATCGTTATCGGACTTCTTGGATTGTCTCTATACAGTTGTTTCCTAACTCTTCCTGCGGAACCCGAATTGTCTCTCAAATTGACACTCATCTCTTCTATTCTATCATCTCTTGCTGTCATGCATAATATGATTTATATACAAATCTGTTCTCGTGGGTCCTGTAATTCCTCAATCATTTAGCTATGGACCCTTTTCTTTTCCCTTTGCCCTCCTCGTGAACTCCCTTCTTGATTTCCCTGCATCTCTATTTTTCTTTAATCATCCTATATTTGAAATTTAGGAGTCTTTGAAGTAACGGTAAAATTATCTCTGTATGACCTATAAGGTTATTGTTTCGAGCCATGGAAACAGTCATTAATGTTTGCATTAGAATAGACTGTCTACGCCACACTTCTTAGGATGGCACTCTTCCCTTCACCCTACATGTGCGAAATGCCTTGTGCACTAAGCTGTTCTTTTCTTTTTATCTGATATTTTAAATTTACTAACGAAAGTAGAGTCGACATTCGGAATTCTAGTTTTTTTGAGTTCTCTCTTTAAAAAGAGTTTTGGACTAAAGATACTATGTTCGGTTGAATCTATAAACTAAACTCTAGCTCCATCCGTGCATTTGGGGGGCGAAGCTACACTCTGCTAAAGGTGGTTAATTGACCAACCTTCGTCGGAAAAATAACATCGCATATATAGATAAAATATTAAATATTAGAGGTATTTAACATATATTGAATATCCTTTGTGGGGGATTTTTTTTTTACTTCTTTCAATTTGAACACCCTTTGAAAAATTCCTAACTCTTGGGGAAGCATTACTCCTATTAAGGATTTATTTATTTCTAGAGCTCAAACTTTAAATCTTTGATTGATAATGGAGGGATCACATATATCTTATCACATCTTTTGGTAATCCTTAATTAAAAAGTGGTTTTAAGCACTTGTACTTAAAAGACACTTTTTTTAAGCCAATTCAAACGAGGCGAATACTTACTTATTTGTCTCCGGCTTCATTTTTTAGTTTATCTAATATCCCCGACGGCGAAATTTTTTTATAATGTCAAGTCACTTTTACATGCGTAACTTGTCATATTTTTTAAATTACAAATTCACTTCTTATAAAGGGTTATCGATAGATATGTTTTAGGAGACTTAATGACGTAAATAAATGTAAAAACTAATTGTATTATTATTGTTATAAACTTAAAATACCTCTATCCAAGTACATCGAACCCGTTCTTTTTCTGTTTTCAATCTACGCACATAAATTGTTAAGAGATCTCCACTCTGATAGTAAATTAGTAATGGAATCTAATAAACTTGTGTGGAGAACAACACGAGCAGCACTCTCGGAGCTCACATAATTAGAGCTTTTTCTATTAGTTTATGTTTTCTCATTACCTTTTAAACCATATTTATTTATTTATTTATTTATTTATTCATATTTATAAAATAAAGCAGATACAGAATATTGCTATCTAAAAGTGAGAGATGAGCTGGGAGAGCATGTCTGAGACTTTGGGTAGAGCAAGATCCCATTTCCAAAACTAAATCATTGAGGAATAAACAAGATAATGACAAACCAATACCATTATTTTATTCGACTTTACCTTACTTTTTTCCTCGTAAACTGTGGATTCATATTTTTAAATTTGAACACTACCTAATAAGACAATCTTCTGTTTCATTTTTTTAATAAATATATATATTTTTATTTACTTAGCTTTTTAAAGTGTTAATCGTGAAAACTCGAAGATGATATCATTACAAATTACAAATTACAAATTAGAATTATAGTAGTAGTATAGTGAAAACTTGGCGTAACTGGTAAAGTTGTTGTCATCTGACCAGGAGATTATAGGTTCGAATTGTGGAAACAGTCTCTTGCACGTTATGTACAATCAGGGGCGAAACTATGTTGGTTCATGGTTGATTACCATTCGCCGAAAAATTATACTACGTATAAGGTAAATATTACTTGTTATTAATTAAAAATAGACTTTGAATACCCTTGCACAACCCACTAGCAAATTTTAACACCCTTATTGAATTTTCTGGCTTCGCCACTGCGTACAATAGACTTTTATGGTCTGACTCTTTCTCAAACTCCGTGCATAACGGGAGCTTAGTGCACCGAGCTATTTTATTATTAGTGCAGTTATTAGGCTCTTTTTACTCATAACTCATAATTCCTGTAGATGCTAATTAGTATATCTCTAATTAAAGAAAGTAGGATCTGTATACAATAGAAGGTCTTTATTTTATAAAATAATCTTAAATACTGAATTTACCACGCTGAGTTTTACCATGTGTGCGTGACGGTAAAATTCTCACAAAATCATCTATATCTATATTATATTAAAAGAAGAGTAGTGAAGCATGGGGTTAAGCCAAGTGCTTGGCACTTTTAAAACAAAATTTAAATATATTTTATGACAAAATCTAATATAGATTAAGAGGATTATGACAAAATCTAATCTAAATTATTCAAGAAATGTTTCTATAATTAAAGTTCTATTTAAGGAATATTCTCCCTTTAATTTTGGTCCAAGTGATAAACAAAAGGAGTGAATTTAACTGATTTTCCTTCATGATATATTTCCAACTCAAGGTTTAGTTTATGTGATATTATCCCTTTAATTTAGGTGCTTAACAAAATATTTGGTTTGACTTATATGATATATGCAACGTCATTATTTATCTATATTTATATTATAAAACTTTATTTTTATAAGGGACGGTAATTTACAATGTAGTTAAGTCGGGTAACATATTAAGAGTAAGACACATAGCAAAATTAGGACAAAGCTAATAAAAATTGCAATAATTTTTTTTTGAATTAAAAGGAGAGTAGTGAAGCATGGGGTTAAGCCAAGTGGCTTACTGAGAAAAAGCCACTTGGCACTTTTAAAATAAAATTTAAATATATTTTATGACAAAATCTAATATAGATTAAGAGGATTATGACAAAATCTAATCTAAATTATTCAAGAAATGTTTCTATAATTAAAGTTCTATTTAAGGAATATTCTCCCTTTAATTTTGGTCCAAGTGATAAACAAAAGGAGTGAATTTAACTGATTTTCCTTCATGATATATTTTCAACTCAAGGTTTAGTTTATGTGATATTATCCCTTTAATTTAGGTGCTTAACAAAATATTTTGTTTGACTTATATGATATATGCAACGTCATTATTTATCTATATTTATATTATAAAATTTTATTTTTATAAGGGACGGTAATTTACAATGTAGTTAAGTCGGGTAACATATTAAGAGTAAGACACATAGCAAAATTAAGACAAAGCTAATAAAAATTGCAATAATTTTTTTTTGAATTAATAAATTATATTTATATATCTATATCCATAGCAATATTCATATCTATATCAATAATTTTTAATACATAAAGTAAGAGGATGGTTTGTAATGTGGTGAAACCAAGTAGCAAGCTAATAAGAAGTCATTTGACAATTTTAGGATAAAATTAATAATTAATACTTAGAAAAAATTATTATTAATGGAAGTAATTAATATCAACTCTATCCTAAATTAAACGTAAATCTTCTATATCCCTCTTCTTCTTTTTTTGGTTTGTTTTGTTTTTCATTTTCAGCTTTTATGTCTTATGATAGACTATTACATACCAGACTTAAGAAAGTTAAAATAAATAATCGTAATAATGAACTTTACATTGGTAAATTGCTAAGAAATGTCAAATTATAGATAAGGCGACATAACTGATGTCTTATAGATAAAACAAAAAAAAACTGAAGAATAAAAATAAATTAGAAATAATGTGAGGATACTTATACTAATAATTAGTTTTGAAATTAAAATAAAATAAATATGCAATACTTAAAAAAATATTGACTAATTGAAACAATTTAATAATTTAGAGCAATAGTTTAAAAATAAATTGATACTTATGCAAGAATAAAAATTTACATGTCTATTTATATTATATTTGGATAATTATATTAAATTAAATGAAAAGTTACTGAAAAAACACATGAAAATGTGATAATGAAATGGTTTAAATAAATTAATTAAATAGCTAGATAATATAATATTATTGATACATTTAAATGATAAAAGAGTCCCAAGTAAGAGGATAAAGTGTAAAATACATTAAATTTCAAGAATAAAAAATTACAATTCTCAATGATTATTAAAAGGAAAATAATCAACACATTAAGTCAGTTGGTAAACTAATAAAAAATCATGTGACAGTATGACAATATTAAGTAATGAGCAATACAATAACTATAAGCAAAGAACAAAAAGAAAAAAATATGTGGAAGGATAAGACATTTGAACTTGAGATGTAAAATAAAGTTTTAGTAAGAATTTTGTTAAAATAATATGATTTAATATGCTCAAACAAGATAGATCACAACGTGGCATATTTAGTAGTCTTTAATATTGATCGTGGGACAAAATGCAAGTAATAAAATCAAGAGTTTATGTTGTTACAGATTTAAAAAAAATAGTTTATCCACTACGAGATTTGAAAAATAATTTCATGTCCTCTTCTTTCTTAATATCTAATGATTATCTATAATTTTTATATGAAAGTTTAAATACTAAGGTTATTTGCACATAACCTAAATTATACAAATCATAATTTGACTTAGTTTGTGTCCGCGCATCGCGCGGGTACTAATATCTATATCTATATTATATTAAAAGGAGAGTAGTATGCATTGTGGTTAAGCCAAGTGGCAAGCTAAATGGAAGCCACTTGGCAATTTTAAGATAATATTAATAATTAGAAATTATATATAGAAACATAATTAATGAAAGTAGTTTAATGAATCTTATACATAATCTAAATAGATCTTAGACAAATATAATCTATATATCTATAATTAAATTTATATGTGTATTTGTATCTATATCTATATTTATATTTATATATTGATCTACTCATAGATTTTTTTCTATATTAGCTAGAAATATGGACGTGAAAAATTAATTAAAAATTATAATAAAAAAATAAAAATATATAAAGACGTAAATTGAGATAACCTATAACTATTTATACTTTGGAGTAAGTTAAAATATAGAATAAAACTAAAATTTACTTAAGATATTAACGATTTATTGAGTTTAAAAATTAAATAATTTCAAGCAGCAAAATAAGATCTTACATAAAGTATACAAATTATTTATAAGGTAAGAGAAAAATTAAATAATCAATAAAAGATATTTTAATAACAAGAATAACAAATTCATATTAATACTGATAAATCGTGCAAACGAATATTTTATACGTAAATATTACTACAACATTTAAATATAATGTGTTCGAACAATTAAGAAAAATATTTTTCTATGGTTATATTTGAATTAAGTTCAGTTAGTTTAAATTTGAAAGCATAACATAATTTTTTAAAAATATGGTCCAATTAAAAAAATAGAATGATAAAAATTATTTGAATTTGATATGAGAAAGTTTTTAAATTTTTATCTATATTATATTAGAATGAGTGTGGCAAAAATAAATACTAAATTCAAACAGGCTAATAAAAATTCATATGATAATGTAATAATATTAGGTATTGAATAATATAAAATCAAAAATAATGAATAAATAGAGAAAAAATAAAAATTCAGATTTTTATCATAGGAAAAAGGGTCAAACTTATTTAAATTTCAGATGAGAAAGTTTTTTATATTATACTAAGAAAAGTCATAATATAAGTCCATTTAACTCAAGTCTAATAGTTAAAATCAAAAACTAAAAAAATTAAACAATAAAAATAAATTAGAGATAATGTAAGGACATTTATAAATCATAAGTTTAGAAAATAAAATAAAATAAATATACAATACTTAAAAATATTATTAAATTTTAAATAATTTAAAATTTTCGAGCAATGTTTTTAAAACAAAATAAATATTTATTTCATAATTAAAAAAATTATATATTTATCTTATGTTATTAAAGAAAAATAGTTGATAATGATATTAAATAAATTTACAAGTTAATGAAAAGCCACATAAAATGTAATAAGACTATATATTAGATTAAAAAATAGCAAAATTATGTTAATTATTAGAAATTTACTATTAGAAATTAAACGAAAAGGCTATTTGAATTTGAGATTAGAAAGTTCTTAAAACTATGATGCGAATGCTCAAATTATGGATAATACCAGGAAATTGAAGTCTTACTTATGAAAAATAAAACAATAATAAAAAATAAAAATTTTAAATGACAAAATAAATTTCTAGTATAGGTAATTTTACAAAAATTAAATTTGTATCTTAAAACTAAAAAAGAAAGAAAATTTATGTAAAGAAATAAAATGACAGTGAAAATATTATTATAATATTTAGATATGTTCAAACAATTACAAAAATATTTTTCTATGATTAATATCTGAATCGAGTGCAGTTAGTTTGAGTTTGAATACATAGCATAATTTTTTAAAAATGCGGTCCATTTTAGAAAATAGAATGATAAGAATTATTTGAATTTGAGATGAGATTATTTTTTTGTTTTTTAAAATATTATGTAAAGAACTAAAATGATAGTAAAAATATTACTACAATATTTAGAAATAATGTGTTCAAACAATTAAGAAATTTTTTCTATGATTAAATAAAATTTTAAAAATACAAAATAAATTTCTAATATTGGTAATCTTACTAATGGAAATTAAAAATTAAATTGTATCTTATAGCTAAAAAAGGAAAAAAATTTAACTGCATCTAATACAAAATTAATTATAAGATAACTCAATACATTTGGAACATGATAATCAAATAACTTATGTATTAATATTTTAGACTAATTAGAAGTTACAATTTAAAACAAAATATGACATTATTTTGGCTGTAGGTAAAACATTAATATAAAAACTAATTAACATTTGTAGTAGGAAGAGAATGTACATAAAAAAAATAGAAGTAATGTGAGGATACTTATACTTTAAATTAATTTAAAAATAGATAAAATAAAATAATTAAATTATATTTAAAAATATTATTGATAAATTTAAATGATTAAAATATTATGAATAAGAGGATAAAAGCATAAAAATATACCGAATTTCAAGAAGAAAATATTTATTTTTATTAAATACTATTAAAAGGATAAAAAGTAAGACATTAATTTAATTATAAGATAATAAACAAATTATATGATTGTATAATAATATTAAATATTAAATAATACAATAACTATAAGAAAAGAACAAAAAAAGAATTTATGTAAAAGTGATGTGATGAATAGGATATATTTGACTTCTAGATAAAAATAAAGTGATAATAAGAATTTTGTTAAGATAATATGATATATTGTGCTCGAACAAGATAGATCACAATATGACATGTTTAGTATTCTTTAATATCGACAGCGGAACGAAATACAAGTACCAAAATTAAGGGGTTAGGTTGCTACAAATATATATTAAAAAGATTGGTTGTTCACTACGTGATTTGAACAATAATATCATATTATGTTTCATAAATTCTCATGTCATATAATTTTTATCTGAGAGGTTTATATTTTAAGGTTATTTGTGCATGATTCAAACAACCTACATCGCAATTTGAAATAATTTGTCCGCGCATCGCGTGGGTACTGATACTAGTTATATTAAAAGGAGAGTAGTGAAGCATGGGGTTAAGCCAAGTGATTTAATGAGAAAAAGCCACTTGGCACTTTTAAAATAAAAGTTAAATATATTTTATGACAAAATCTAATATAGATTAACAGGATTATAACAAAATCTAATCTAAATTATTCAAGAAATGTTTCTATAATTAAAGTTCTATTTAAGGAATATTCTCCCTTTAATTTTGGTCCAAGTGATAAATGAAAGGAGTGAATTTAACTGATTTTCCTTCATGATATATTTCCAACTCAAGGTTTAGTTTATGTGATATTATCCCTTTAATTTAGGTGCTTAACAAAATATTTGGTTTGACTTATATGATATAAACAACGTCATTATTTATCTATATTTATATTATAAAACTTTATTTTTATAAGGGACGGTAATTTACAATGTAGTTAAGTCGGGTAACATATTAAGAGTAAGACACATAGCAAAATTAGGACAAAGCTAATAAAAATTGCAATAATTTTTTTTGAATTAATAAATTATATTTATATATCTATATCCATAGCAATATTCATATCTATATCAATAATTTTTAATACATAAAGTAAGAGGATGGTTTGTATTGTGGTGAAACCAAATAGCAAGCTAATAAGAAGTTATTTGGCAATTTTAGGATAAAATTAATAATTACATAAAATAAGAGGATGGTTTGTAATGTGGTGAAACCAAGTAGCAAGCTAATAAGATGTCATTTGGCAATTTTAGGATAAAATTAATAACTAATACTTAGAAAAAATATTAATAATGGAAGTAATTAATATCAACTCTATCCTAAATTAAACGTAAATCTTCTATATCCCTCTTCTTTTTTTTTTTTTGGTTTGTTTTGTTTTTCATTTTCAGCTTTTATGTCTTATAATAGGCTATTACATACCAGACTTAAGAAAGTTAAAATAAATAATCGTAATAATGAACTTTACATTGGTAGATTGCTAAGAAATATCAAATTGTAGATAAGGCGACATAATTGAAGTTTAATAGATAAAACAAAAAAAATTGAAGAATAAAAATAAATTAGAAATAATGTGAGGATACTTATACTAATAATTAGTTTTGAAATTCAAAAAATAAATATGCAATACTTAAAAAAATATTGACTAATTGAAACAATTTAATAATTTAGAGCAATAGTATAAAATAAATTAATATTTATGCAAGAATAAAAATTTACATATCTATTTATATTATATTTGGATAATTATATTAAATGAAATGAAAAGTTACTGAAAAAACACATGAAAATGTGATAATGAAATGATTTAAATAAATAAATTAAATAGCTAGATAATATAATATTATTGATACATTTAAATGATAAAAGAGTCCCAAGTAAGAGGATAAAGCGTACAATACATTAAATTTCTAGAATAAAAAATTATAATTCTCAATGATTATTAAAAGGAAAATAATCAACACATTAAGTCAGTTGGTAAACTAATAAAACAATCATGTGACAGTATGACAATATTAAGTAATGAGCAATACAATAACTATAAGCAAAGAACAAAAAGAAAAAAATATGTGGAAGGATAAGACATTTGAACTTGAAATGTAAAATAAAGTTTTAGTAAGAATTTTGTTAAAATAATATGATTTAATATGCTCAAACAAGATAGATCACAACGTGGCATATTTAGTAGTCTTTAATATTGATCGTGGGACGAAATGCAAGTAAAAAAATCAAGAGTTTATGTTGTTACAGATTTAAAAAAAAAATAGCTTATCCACTACGAGATTTGAAAAATAATTTCATGTCCTCTTCTTTCTTAATATCTAATGATTATCTATAATTTTTATATGAAAGTTTAAATACTAAGGTTATTTGCACATAACCTAAATTATACAAATCATAATTTGACATAGTTTGTGTCCGCGCATCGTGCGGGTACTAATATCTATATTATATTAAAAGGAGAGTAGTGAAGCATGGGGTTAAGCCAAGTGACTTAATGAGAAAAAGCCACTTGACACTTTTAAAACAAAATTTAAATATATTTTATGACAAAATCTAATATAGATTAATAGGATTATGACAAAATCTAATCTAAATTATTCAAGAAATGTTTCTATAATAAAAGTTCTATTTAAGGAATATTCTCCCTTTAATTTTGGTCCAAGTGATAAACGAAAGGAGTGAATTTAACTGATTTTCCTTCATGATATATTTCCAACTCAAGGTTTAGTTTATGTGATATTATCCCTTTAATTTAGGTGCTTAACAAAATATTTGGTTTGATTTATATGATATATGCAACGTCATTATTTATCTATATTTATATTATAAAACTTTATGTTGATAAGAGATAGTAATTTACAATGTAGTTAAGCCGGGTAACATATTAAGAGTAAGACACATAGCAAAATAAGGACAAAGCTAATAAAATTTGCAATAATTTTTTTTTGAATTAATAAATTATATTTATATATCTATATCCATAACAATATTCATATCTATATCAATAATTTTTAATACATAAAGTAAGAGGATGGTTTGCAATGTGGTGAAACCAAGTAGCAAGCTAATAAGAAGTCATTTAGCAATTTTAGGATAAAATTAATAATTACATAAAATAAGAGGATTGTGTGTAATGTGGTGAAACCAAGTAGCAAGCTATTAAGAAGTCATTTGGCAATTTTAGGATAAAATTAATAATTACATGAAATAAAAGGATGCTTTGTAGTGTGGTGAAACCAAGTAGCAAGCTAATAAGAAGTCATTTGGCAATTAAAGGATAAAATTAATAATTACATAAAATAAGAGGATGGTTTGTAATGTGGTGAAACCAAGTAGCAAGCTAATAAGAAGTCATTTGGCAATTTTAGGATAAAATTAATAATTAATACTTAGAAAAAAATATTATTAATGGAAGTAATTATTATCAACTCTATCCTAAATTAAACGTAAATCTTCTATATCCCTCTTCTTCTCTTTTGGGTTTGTTTTGTTTTTCACTTTCAGCTTTTATGTCTTATGATAGGCTATTACATACCAGACTTAAGAAAGTTAAAACAAATAATCGTAATAATGAACTTTACATTGGTAGATTGCTAAGAAATGTCAAATTGTAGATAAGGCGACATAGCTGAAGTCTAATAGATAAAAAAAATTGAAGAATAAAAATAAATTAGAAATAATGTGAGGATACTTATATTAATAATTAGTTTGAAATTCAAATAAAATAAATATGCAATACTTAAAAAAATATTGACTAATTGAAACAATTTAATAATTTAGAGCAATAGTTTTAAAATAAATTAATATTTATGCAAGAATAAAAATTTACATATCTATTTATATTATATTTGGATAATTATATTAAATGAAATGAAAAGTTACTGAAAAAACACATGAAAATGTGATAATGAAATGATTTAAATAAATAAATTAAATAGCTAGATAATATAATATTATTGATACATTTAAATGATAAAAGAGTCCAAGTAAGATGATAAAGATACAATACATTAAATTTCAAGATTAAAAAAATTATACTTCTCAATGATTATTAAAAGGAAAATAATCAACATATTAAGTCAGTTGGTAAACTAATAAAAAATCATGTGACAGTATGACAATATTAAGTAACGAGCAATACAATAACTATAAGCAAAGAACAAAAAGAAAAAAATATGTGGAAGGATAAGACATTTGAACTTGAGATGTAAAATAAAGTTTTAGTAAGAATTTTGTTAAAATAATATGATTTAATATGCTCAAACAAGATAGATCACAACGTGGCATATTTAGTAGTCTTTAATATTGATCGCGGGACGAATTGCAAGTAATAAAATCAAGAGTTTATGTTGTTACTGATTTTTTAAAAAATAGCTTATCCACTACGAGATTTGAAAAATAATTTCATGTCCTCTTTTTTCTTAATATCTAATGATTATCTATAATTTTTATATGAAGTTTAAATACTAAGGTTATTTGCACATAACCTAAATTATACAAATCATAATTTGTGTTCGCGCTTCGCGCGGGTACTAATGCTAGTTGTGAATTAAAGACAAACCAGTTGACAATATAGAGCATTTCTAATATTTTATATTTTTATTTTCTATACTATTGGCCAATAGTACAAGGACTATTTTTTGTATTTTCTTATTCATGGTTCTTAATTATTACATGCTGTGTCATTAGTGTCTGTTACCATATTTTATTGTTGTTACTATTACTAGTAATCGTACCCGTGCGATGCGCGGTAAATATTAAAAAAAATATTAATTAAATTAAATTATGATCGGGTTGGTTTTGATCTTGTTAGACTGTATTGCTTTAATAAATTTAAATTGTCATCTTATTTGTCAATACGATATTCCCAATAATAAAATCTCTATTAAATTAAAGATACTTATATAGTCAGTGAATAACTTTGTTGTTCTATATTTTTCTTTATTACATTATCCGTTGTTTAGTATTATTACGTTCTTAATAGAAATTTTTATTCGTATATTACTTTGCTTACTATTTTTGTCTGCTTGCTTTCTTTTTATAATATAAGAGAAGATATATAATTTATTATTGTTGAATTTTATTCTGTTGTTCTTAATAATATTATCTAAATTTAATGAATAAAATCTCTATTAAACTAAAGGGACTTATACAGGCAGCGAATAACTTTTTGTTTTGTATTTTTCTTTATTATATCATCCAATATTTAGTATTATTATATTGTAAATAGAAATTTTTATTAGCATATTACTTTATTTAATATTTTTCTCTGCTACTTTGTTTTTGTAATATAATAGAATATATATATATATATATATATATATTAATCATGTAATAATTTTTATTTTAAATTTTATTCTATTGTTCTCAACAATATTGTCTAAATTTTAATGAACAAATTCTCGATTAAATTAAAGAGACTTATGTAGTCATCGAATAACTTTTTTTATTATGTATTTATCTTTATTATATTACCCATGTTTGAGTAGTTAATTTTAGGTAGTTAATTTCGTTGTGTCTTTTTTATCATTTTTTCTTGTAAATAATTTTTGAATCTCCAAAATTGTTGGAGCTTTGTCCTAAATTTTGTCACTTTGTTAATTTTTTGATGTTACATTTGGAATTATCACAATGATTTGCTTCTCCTATTCTATATAAATAGAATAGATATTGTTTGAATTTTAATGAATAAAATCTCTATTAAACTAAAGGGACTTATATAGTCATCAAATAACTTTTTTGTTATGTATTTCTATGTATTATATTGTCCAATATTTAGTATAATTATTATATTGTTAATAGAAATTATTAGCATATTACTTGTTTAACATTTTTGTCTGCTAATTTTTTGTAATATAATAGAAGATATATATTTTATTACTCTTGAAAATATTTTTTTTTTTAAATTTTATTATATTTTTCTCAATAATATTGTTTGAATTTAATGAATAAATACACCTTTTATTTCGAAATAGAAAAATAAAAATGATTTTAAAAAATAAAATAAAGAAATTAACTAACCTAGACCAATCCTCACCCATGTTTGAGTAGTTAATTTCTTTGTTAATTTTTAATAAATATTTTTTTTGTTATTAACTAATTGTGCCATGTGGCCTTTTCTTATTGCTTTATATTTTTTTATTTTAAAATAATTTTAAAACTCCAGCTTGAAAGTACTCCCCAATTCTAGTTGGTAATTTTTTATTTTTTATATCATTTTTATTTTAAAACTCCAACTTGAAACTACTCCCCCATTTAAATGGGTAGTTTTTCTTCTTTTTTTTTTTTGTTTTTTTGTTATAGCCATTTTTTTTAAAATAATTTTAAAACTCCAACTTGAAACTACTCCCACCCATTTTGAATTGTAGTTATTTTTATATATATTTCTATTTTCGTTTTTCTATTATAACTAATTATAAGATATTTATATTTATTAATTCAAATAAAGTAACCAATTTTTTTATTTTTTTTATAGATATTTAAATTCAAAAATAATAACTAATTATTAACTAAATAACTAATTAGTAGCTAATTATGTCATGTGACTTTTTTTTAGGCTGCCACTTGGTTTAAGGAGAGGACTTTGTCCTCTCCTTTTAATAATATATAGATATAGATTATTATTACATGTTGTGTCATTAATGCTTGTTACCATATTTCATTGTTGTTACTATTACTAGTAATCGTACCCGTGCGATATGCGGTAAATATTAAAAAAAATATTAATTAAATTAAATTATGATCGGGTTTGTTTTGATCCTGTTAGACGTATTGCTTTAATAAATTTAAATTGCCATCTTATTTGTCAATACGATATTCCCAATAGTAAAATCTCTATTAAATTAAAGATACTTATATAGTCAGTGAATAACTTTTTTGTTCTATATTTTTCTTTATTACATTATCCGTTGTTTAGTATTATTGCGTTATTAATAGAAATTTTTATTCATATATTACTTTGTTTACTATTTTTGTCTGGTTGCTTTCTTTTTGTAATATACGAGAAGATATATAATTTATTATTGTTGGATTTTTTTTTTAATTTTTAATTTTATTCAGTTGTTCTTAATAATATTATCTAAATTTTAATGAATAAAATCTCTATTAAACTAAAGGGACTTATACAGGCAGCGAATAACTTTTTGTTTTGTATTTTTCTTTATTATATCATCCAATATTTAGTATTATTATATTGCTAATAGAAATTTTTATTAGCATATTACTTTATTTAATATTTTTCTCTGCTGCTTTGTTTTTGTAATATAATAGAATATATATATTTTATTAGTTATGAAATAATTTTTATTTTAAATTTTATTCTATTGTTCTCAACAATATTGTCTAAATTTTAATGAACAAATTCTCGATTAAATTAAAGGAACTTATGTAGTCATCGAATAACTTTTTTTATTATGTATTTATCTTTATTATATTACCCATGTTTGAGTAGTTAATTTTAGGTAGTTAATTTCGTTGTGTCTTTTTTATCATTTTTTCTTGTAAATAATTTTTTAATCTCCAAATTTGTTGGAGCTTTGTCCTAAAATTTGTCACTTTGTTAATTTTTTGATGTTACATTTTTTTTTGATAAATAGTGACTTTCTATCATTCCAAAAAACAGCTTTATAAATCAGGTAGATGCTGACCATCTATGTCTCTATCTTCTAATTACACTAAGTCTGATGCTCTAATAACATCTCTACTGTGTTGCTATTTACATCAGCTTAAAGCTTCACCTAGCCTAGGAAAGAAACAAATAGATGCATTTTGCATATTTCAAACCTAGGAGCCTAATGGAAAATAGTCTAATTCTTGCAATGCTCCTTGCCAGCTCTTGATTGTCCTTCCTCTGGTATGTATGCACATTACAATCTCTCTGCAAATACTGTTCTCTTTGAGTATTCCCCCTTGAAATCTAATCACATTCCTTTCCGTCCAGATTGTGTATACCAGCATACCAAATACATATGCAACAATTGCCCAGTGACCAGATCTCTTTTTTGCAACCCTGTTGATCCATTGGACCTCCTCATGCCAAGTCTGAATAGGTCTAGAATGGACTAGCCATTTGAGCAGCCTGGTCCATATTTCTCTTACTATTGGACAGTCAAAAAATAGGTGTTCAAATAGTTCATCAGATTGCTTGTAGAAAACACAATTCTGGGACACTTGAACTCCAAATTTGATGAGTCTGTCCACTGTTGCTAATCTTCTCTGTAGTGCCAGCCATAGTATAAATTTGTACCTAGGATGTAGATGAGGTTGCATAGTGATACTCTTCCAAGGTACCTTTTGTAGTTGAGGAAACTGCATGTGGTATAACTTTCTTATACTGAACTTCCCTCCCTTTTGTATTTGGACAAGTCTGTTGATCAGATCCCCCTGAATTCCTTGTAATTCAAGAACAAGGTTCCTTTTCTCCATTATCTTTCTGACCACCCAAACAACATTCTTGGGTATTGGACTGCTCTCCACTGTCCTGTTTCCTATGTAGAAGGTGTGAACCCATCAGATCCATAAACTGTCCTTCTTCATTTGCCCACAGGTGTTTTGCAATTGCTGCTTTGTTCCAGTAATACATATTAATTACATTTAGTCCACCTGCGGCTTGTGGCCAGCATACTCTATCCCAAGCAACTAGTGCTTTCTTGGTGATAGTTGTTGTGCCAGACCATAAGAATGATCTACATATGGCTTCAATCATCTTCAATATCTTCTTAGGCAGCAGAAAGATTTGAGCCCAGTATGATTGTACCCCAAACAAGACTGATTTAATTAACTGGAGTCTACCACCATATGAAAGCAATTTTGTTGTCCAACAGTTAATCTTCTGTGTAATCTTCTCTACTAATGGCCAACATTGGATGATAGAGAGCTTCTTGGATGCTAGTGGCACACCTAGGTACCTAAATGGCATAGTACCTTCAGTGTACCCCTATTCTTGCATAATGTCTTATTTTGTGCTGTCTGAAATACCTGCTAGGTAGATGGAGCTTTTTTTTTTGCATTTGCCTGGAGTCCAGATGAGCTTGAGAATTTGAGAAATGTCTGATGTAGTAGTCTGATAGATGTAATGTCAGCTTTATAGAACATCAGTAGGTCATCATCAAAACAAGTGTGCATTGCTCCCAGTTTCTTACATCTGGGATGGAATTTGAAGTTCATGTTTTTTGCCAGTTGTGCAAGTTCTCTCTGCAGATACTCCATGGCTATGCCAAACAAGTAAGGGGATATAAGGTCACCTTGTCGAATGCCTCTTCTTCCTTGAAATGGTTTTGTTAGTCCTCCATTCATGTTGAGGGAGTAGGTCACTGTGGTGATGCATTCCATTATCCAGCTGACAAATTTATAAAGAAAACCATTCTTTAGTAGCATTTTTTCAAGGAAGTTCCAATCTAAGGTATCATATGCTTTCCTAAGGTCAACTTTTAAAACACACCTTGGGGAGATTCCTTTCCTGTTATATCCTTTGAAAGCTCATGAGTAAATAAAATGTTGTCTGCAATGCTTCTTCCTTCAATGAAGGCTGATTGTGACTCCCCAATGAGATCACCTATTACACTTTTTATTTTGTTGGTGAGTACTTTGGTTATTATCTTGTATAGAGTGGTGCAACAAGCTATAGGTCTGAACTCTTTTACTTGGCTGGGGTTAGGCACTTTTGGAATAACAGTGACTGCTGTACAATTCATGCCTCTATGCATTTTGCCTGTTTCAAAGAATTCCTTGACTGCAGCACATACTTCAGACTCAACTATAGTCCATTGTGAAGTGAAGAACTCAATTGAAAAACCATCTACCCCTGGGGCTTTGTCATTGTCATCACTTGTTTTAAAATGAAACTCTACATTCTGAGGCCTTAAAAACCTCTCTTAGCATCATCTCGATTTGTATGCACAGTCCAGGCGCGTAGCCGGAAAGCCTAAATGTGAAAATCTGTGAAAAATGATAAGTTTTGACTATAAAATTAATTAATTTGACTTCGGTCAATGTTTTGGGTAAACGGGCCCGAACACATGATTTGACGGTCCCGAAGAGTCCATAGGAAAATAAGGGACTTGGGCGTATGTCCGGAATCGAATTCCGAGGTCCCGATCCCGATAAATGAATTTTTGAAAGAAATTATTTTCTGAAAAATATAAAGGGTTTTGAAAGTGAAATATTATGCGAAACCTGTGGTATCGGGCCTGTATTATAGTTACGGAGTCCAGTACAGGTTCAATATGATTTACATGTGTTGTCGGTAAAGTTTGGTAAGAAACGAAACCCATTTGGCGTGATTCGGACCTTAAATGCAAATTTGATGTTTAAAGAAATTTTGAGAAAATTTCATTGATCTTGAGGTTTAATTCGATGTTCGTGACGTTGTTTTGGTAATATAAGTACACGAATAAGTCCGTGGGATATTTTTGATGTTGTGTTTATATTTGGTTTGGAGCCCCGAGGGCTCGGGTGAGTTTTTGATAGGCCACGGGATGCATTTTGAACTAGAAAAGTTACAGATTTCAGCTGTGCATAGCAGGCCTGCAGGCTGGCTCGCAAATGCGATATCGCAAATGCGAGTGGCTGATCACAAATGCGAAGGAAGCCAGGCTAGCTCAGTCTCGCAAATGCGAGATTTCTCTCGCAAATGCGAAAATCCCTGTCCCAGCCTTGAGTCGCAAATGCGATGAAGTTGTCACAATTCCCAAGTCACAAATGCGATGAGCTATTCGCAAATGCGAAGATCCTATTTTCCTGAAGGGTTCACAAATGCGAACCCTGTTTCGCATTTCCTAGCTTAGTAGAGGTCAGGGTTCCCAATTTGCAATTCCCATATTAGAGACCTGCAACTTTTATACTTAGACGATTTTAAACCCATTTTTCATATTCTCTCAAAACATAAACACACTTAAGCGATTTTTCAAGGATTTCTTCTTCTCCAAATCAATTGTAAGTCATTTTTAACTAACTTCCTTCAATTCTTAACATCTTTTAACATGATTTTAACTTCAAATCAATGATTTTCATGGGGGAAATTGAGTGTTTTGGGTAGAACCTAGGTTTTTAAAAAATTGGGGATTTGAACCTCGATTTGAGGTCCGATTTCATAACAAATTATATATTTGGGTTCGTGGGGGAATGGGTAATCGGGTTTTGGTTCGAACCTTGGGTTTTGACCATGTGGGCCCGGGGGCAATTTTTGACTTTTTGGACAAAACTTTGGGAAATTCATTTTCATGCATTCAAATTGATTCATTTAGCATTTATTGACGTAATTAAGTAACTTGTGACTAGATACGAGCGAATTGGTGGTAGAATCAAGGGGTAAAGCTATAATTGAATCTTGAGTTATGTTTGTGGCATCGAGGTAAGTGTTTGGTCTAACCTTAGCTTGAGGGATTAAGAGTTGTGCCATATTTGCTATTTGTTTCTTGTTGAGTACGATGTATAGGCATGGTGACGAGTATCTATACGTTGGTGTCAAGCATGACCGTGAGTCTTATATTGTGATTTTCATGACTTCGTTGTATTATTCATGCCTTGGTGAAGATTTCTATTTGTTGTGTAAAGTTGTGGAACAAATTGTGACCTATGAATATTGGGAGCGTTGGCTCCAGTTATATAACAAATTATGAAAGTATAAGTGATAATTGAACCTCTAGAGCGTTGACTCGAGTTGTGTAGTGAATTGCGAAGTAAAAGTGAGAAAGAGGAGAGATCATTATGTCGCCCCCTTGCCGGGCTATTGTTTAGTTGTGGTTCCCTGGCATTGTGTTTTTAATGGATATTATAGATGCTTAGGTTGATGATTCTTTGTGTTGGGTAAGGATTATGGTTATTCTCGTGGAACAAGTTTGATTATAGCTGAGGTAGTTAGATGTTGGAACTAGTTGAGTTATAGTTGAGGTAGATAGATGTTGGAACAAGTTTGGTTATAGCTAAGGTAGTTAGATATTGTAATAAGTTTGATTATAGCTGAGGTAGTTAAATGTTGTAACAAGTTTGGTTATAGCTATTTCTCCCTTGCCGGGACATATTTACTTATGCTGTCGAATCCCTTACTGGGATAGTGTAGACCTTATTGATCCCCTGTCGGGACTCTCGTTATAATTGTAAATATTATATATGGATTGGGTTGCACACCGCAACAATATTATATATGGATCGGGTTGCACGCCACAATAATATTATATATGGATTGGGTTGCATGCTGCAACAATATTATATGTGGATCGGATTGCACGCCGCAATAATATTATATGTGGATCGGGTTGCACGCCGCAACAAAGATATGATGAGATGGGAGCGGGTGGTACGCCTACCACAAGATATAGTAAAATGGGAGCGGGTGGTACGCCTACCACGAGATACAAGAAATGGGATTGGGTTGCACGCCTGCAACAAGATGTGAAAAGAAAGTGAAATCTGCTCTTGTTTTCCTTATTCATGTTATTGGTTGGATTTTGATTCCTTAATAATTCTCTTGATATTCTGTTTTTACCTGTTATTCCCCGAAGCATGTTTCCCCCTCCCATCTTTACTTGTTTATTACTGCTTTACTTTCCGTTGTATATTATATAACTGCACAAGTTTATTTGGTGGTCTGGTCCTAGCCTCGTCACTACTTCGCCGAGGTTAGGCTAGGCACTTACCAGCACATGAGGTCGGTTGTGCTGATACTACACTCTGCACTCTTTTGTGTAAACCCAAGTGTTGTAGACTTCGGACCACGGTGGGATTGCTGATTCTTGTTCATCAGGCGACCCGAGGTTGTCCTGCAGGCATCCGCAGGCCTTGGCGTCTCGTTCTATCTACTATTCCTGTTTCTTTCCTGTCGTGCGATTTTGTTCTCTCAATGCTAAATCGAAACCTCTATTCTTGTTCTTTCGCGAATGGCGAGGTCATGTACCGCTTCTTCAGCCGAACAACAGCAGAAATCAGTGATAGATCAGCTACATCTTCGAAGGCTTTGTGGAGGTTGGATAGGTTCAACAAGCTCTTCACTACTACTTTCAGCGGTGCATCTTCTGAGGATCCCCAAGATTATCTAGACAGCTGTCACGAGGTTCTCAGGAACATGGGGATAGTTGAGACCAATGAGGTCGATTTTGCCATTTTTCGCTTGTATGGATCCTCCAAGACTTGGTGGAGGGATTACAGTTTGGCTAGACCAGCCGGATCACTAACTTTGACTTGAGAACAGTTCACGCAACTATTTCTGGAGGAGTTTCTCCCATCACTCAGAGAGACCTCTAGCAGAGGTAGTTTGAGCATCTCCAGCAGGGTTCTATGACGGTTACTCAGTACGATATCAGATTCATCGACTTGGCTCGTCATGCTCTTATCATACTTTCCACTGAGAGATAGTGAGGAGGTTCATTGAGGGACTCGTCCAGCCCGCTCAGTTAGCTAGAGGTGGAGGTAGAGGTATTAGAGGTGGAAGTAGAGATGCTAGAGGTGGAGGTAGAGGTATTAGAGGTGCAGGTACTGTTCTGGTTTGTGGTAGAGAAGCTTCGGTTTATTTTGCGCCGTATCTGGTCATGCCTAGTGATTCTTTGAGTGTCCCTGTTTATGTGTCTACATCGGTGGGTGATTTTGTTGTGGTAGATCATGTCCATCATTCGTGTATAGTTGTGATTGAAGGTCTTGAGACTCGCGTAGATTTGCTTCTTCTGGACATGGTTGATTTTGATGTCATATTAGGGCTGGATTGGTTATCACCTTACCACTTTATCTTGGACCATCATGCCAAGACTGTGACCTTAGCTTTACCGGGTTTGCCTCGTTTAGAGTGGATAGGGACTCCTGATCATTCTACCCGTAGTGTTATATCTTATATGAAGGCTCGGCGCATGGTCGAGAAGGGGTGTTTGGGCTATTTGGCATATGTACATGATTCTAGTGCTAAGGTTCCTTCTATTGATTCTGTGCCCGTTGTTCGTGAGTTTCCTGAGGTTTTCCCTTCAGACCTGTCGGATATGCCACCCGACAGGGATATTGATTTCTGTATTGATTTGGCTCCGGGCACTCAGCCCATTTCTATCCCGTCGTATCGTATGGCCCCGCCTGAGTTGAAAGAGTTAAAGGAGAAGTTACAAGACTTACTTGAGAAGGGTTTCATTAAACCCAGTGTTTCACCTTGGGGTGTGCCGGTGTTGTTTGTTAAGAAAAAAGATGGTTCGATGAGAATGTGTATTGATTACCGGCAGTTGAACAAGGTTACAATCAAGAATAAGTATCCATTGCCAAGGATTGATGATTTGTTTGATCAGCTTCAGGGTGCCAAGTTATTTTCGAAGATTGACTTGAGATATGGCTACCATCAGTTGAGGATTAGGGCATCCTATGTCCCTAAGATAGCTTTTCGCACTTGGTACGGGCATTATGAGTTCTTAGTTACATCATTCGGGTTGACAAATACCCCAACAATTTTATGGATTTGATGAACCGAGTGTTTAGGCCTTATTTGGATTTGTTCGTAATAGTATTCATTGATGATATTTTGATATATACCCGCAGCCGAGAGGAGCACGAGCATCATCTTAGAGTGGTTCTTCAGACCTTGAGGGACAGTCAGTTATACGCCAAGTTTTCGAAGTGCGAGTTTTGGTTGAGTTCAGTTGCATTCCTGGGTCATGTTGTATCAGCAGAGGGTATTCAGGTTGATCCGAAGAAGATTGAGGCAGTCAAGAACTACCCTAGACCAACATCAGCTATGGAGATTCGGAGTTTCCTAGGATTGGCAAGCTACTACCGTTGGTTCGTGGAGGGGTTTCATCTATCGTAGCCCCGATGACCAAGTTGACCTAGAAGGGTGCCCAGTTCAGATGGTCGGATGAGTGTGAGGCAAGCTTTGAGAAGCTCAAGACAACTTTTGACTACGGCACCGTTGTTGGTTTTGCCCACAGGTTCAGGGCCGTATACAGTCTATTGTGATGCGTCTCGTATTGGACTTGGTGCAGTGTTGATGCAGGATGGCAAGGTCATTGCCTATACTTCGCGGCAGTTGAATATTCATGAGAAGAACTATTCAGTTCATGATTTGGGGTAGGCAACCATTGTTCACACATTAAAGATTTGGAGGCATTATCTGTATGGCATGGCATGTGAGGTGTTCACGGATCACAAGAGTCTGCAGTATTTATTCAAGCAAAAGGAGTTGAATTTGAGGCAGAGAAGGTGGTTGGAGTTGTTGAAGGACTATGATATCACCATCTTATATCATCTAGGAAAGGCCAATGTGGTGGCCGATGTTTTGGGTAGGAAGTCAGCCAGTATGGGCAGTCTTGCTTATATTCTGGTCGGTGAGAGACCGCTCGCTTTGGATGTTCAGGCTTTGTCCAATCCGTTTGTGAGGTTGGATATTTCTGAGCCCAGCCATATGTTAGCTTGCACGGTCGCTCGTTCTTCTTTATTGGAGCGTATCCGTGATCAGCAGTATGATGATCCACATTTGTGTGTCCTTAGAGACACGGTGCAGCACGGAGGTGCCAAGCAGGTTACCTTAGGTGATGATGGAGTTTTAAGATTGCAGGGTCGAGTTTGTGTGCCTAATGTGGATGGGCTCCGAGAGTTAATTTTAGAGGAGGCCCATAGTTCCAGGTACTCTATTCATCCGGGCGCCGCTAAGATATATCAGGATTTGTGGCAGCATTATTGGTGGTGGAGAATGAAGAAGGATATCGTTGCATATATGGCGCAGTGTTTGAATTGTCAGCAGGTTAAGTACGAGCATTAGAGGCCTAGTGGTCTATTTTAGAGGATTAAACTTCCTGAGTGGAAGTGGGAGCAGATCACTATAGACTTCGTTGTTGGATTCCTACGGACTCAGAGGAAGTTCGATGCAGTGTGGGTTATTGTTGATAGGCTGACCAAGTCAACGCATTTCATTCCTGTGGTAGTCTCCTATTCTTCCGAGAGGTTAGATGAGATCTATATCCGGGAGACTGTTCGTCTTCATGGTGTGCCCGAGTCTATCATTTCGGACCGAGGTACGCAGTTTACCTCACGTTTTTGGAGAGAAGTTCAGCGAGAGTTGGGCATATGGGGTGAGTTGAGCACATCATTTCATCCTCAGACGGACGGGCAGTCCGAGCGGACTATTCAGATTTTGGAGGAAATGCTCCGAGCTTGTGTCATTGACTTTGGAGGCTCGTGGGATCAGATTTTGCCCTTAGCAGAGTTTGCCTACAACAATAGCTACCAGTCGAGTATTCAGATGGCTCCCTATGAGGCTTTATATGGTAGACATTATCGGTCTCCGGTTGGATGGTTTGAGCCGGGAGAGGCTTGGCTGTTAGGTACAGATCTGGTTCAGGATGCCTTGAACAAGGTCAGGATCATTTAGGATAGGCTTCGTACAACTCACTCCAGGCAAAAGAGTTATGCCGACCGCAAGGTCCGAGATTTGGCTTTCATGGTCGGTGAGCGGGTATTGCTTTGAGTGTCGCCTATGAAGGGAGTGATGAGATTTGGGAAGAAGGGCAAGCTTAGCCCTAGGTTCATTGGCCCGTTTGAGATTCTTGATCGAGTGGGAGAGGTGGCTTATAGACTTGCATTGCTGCCGAGCTTATCAGCCGTGCATCCAGTGTTTCATGTGTCCATGCTTCGGAAATATCACAGAGATCTATCCCACGTGTTAGATTTCAGCACTGTCCAGTTGGACAAGGACTTGTCTTATGAGGAGGAGCCGGTAGCTATTGTAGACCGACAGATTTGTCTGTTGAGATCGAAGAGTTTTCCTTCTGTTCGTGTTTAGTGGAGAGGTCAGCCTCCTTCGGCATCGACCTGGGAGTCCGAGTCTGATTTGCGGAGCCGTCATCCCCATCTTTTCTCCGACTCAGGTACTTCCTTCTTTTGTCAGTTCGAGGACAAACAGTTGTTTTAGAGGTGGAAAATGTGGTCATCACTTGTTTTAAAATAAAACTCTACGTTTTGAGGCCTTAAAAACCTCTCTTAGCATCACCTCGATTTACGTGCATAGTCCGGGAGGGTCCGTAGGAAAATAAGGGACTTGGGCGTATGCCCGAAAATGAATTCCGAGGTCCCAAGCCCGAGAAATGATTTTTTGAAAAATATAAAGGGTTTTGAAAGTGAAATGTTATGTGGAACCTGTGGTATCGGGCCCGTATTATGGTTCCGGAGCCTGGTATAGCTTCAATATGATTTACATGTGTTGTCGGTAAAGTTTGGTAAGAAACGAAACCCATTTGGCGTGATTCGGACCTTAAATGCAAATTTGATGTTTAAAGAAGTTTTGAGAAAATTTCATTGATCTTGAGGTTTAATTCAATGTTCGTGATGTTATTTTGGTGATATGAGTACACGAATAAGTTCGTGGGATGTTTTTGAAGTTGTGTGTATATTTGGTTTGGAGCCCCGAGGGCTCGGGTGAGTTTTGGATAGGCCACGGGGTGCATTTTGAACTTAGAAAAGTTGCAGATTTCAGCTGTGCATAGCAGGCCTGCAGGCTTCGCAAATGCGAAGCTTGGCTCACAAATGCGATATCGCAAATGCGAGTGGCTGATCGCAAATACGAAGGAAGCTAGGCCAACTCAGTCTAGCAAATGCGAAAATCCCTATCCCAGCCTTGAGTCGCAAATGCGATGAAGTTGTCGCAATTCCCAAGTCGCAAATTCGACCAGTTGTTCGCAAATGCGAAGATCCTATTTTCCCGAAGGGTTCGCAAATACGAACCCTATTTTGCATTTCCTAGATTAGCAGAGGTCGGGGTTCACAATTGCGAACCCCTGTTCGCAATTCCCATATCAGAGACCTGCAACTTTTATACTTAGACGATTTTAAACCCATTTTTCATATTCTCTCAAAACATAAACACACTTAGGCGATTTTTCAAGGATTTCTTCTTCTCCAAATCAATTGTAAGTCATTTTTAACTAACTTCCTTCAATTCTTAACATTTTTTAACATGATTTCAACATCAAATCAATGATTTTCATAATTAGGTGTTTTGGGTAGAACCTAGGTTTTTCGAAAATTGGGGATTTAAACCTCGATTTGAGGTCCGATTTCAAAATAAATTATATATTTGGGTTCGTGGGGGAATGGGTAATCGGATTTTGGTTCGAACCTTGGGTTTTGACCATGTGGGCCTGGGGGAATTTTTGACTTTTTGGGCAAAACTTTGGGAAATTCATTTTCATGCATTCAAATTGATTCATTTAGCGTTTATTGACGTAATTAAGTAACTTGTGACTAGATACGAACGAATTGGTGGTGAAATCAAGGGGTAAAGCTATAATTGAATCTTGAGTTGTGTTCGTGGCATCGAGGTAAGTGTTTGGTCTAACCTTAGCTTGAGGGATTAGGAGTTGTGTCCTATTTGCTATTTGTTTCTTGTTGAGTACGACGTATAGGCATGGTGACGAGTATCTATACGTTGGTGTCAAGCATGACCGTGAGTCTTATATTGTGATTTTCATGACTTCGTTGTATTATTCATGCCTTGGTGAAGATTTCTATTTGTTGTGTGAAGTTGTGGAACGAATTGTGACTTATGAACATTGAGGAGCGTTGGCTCCAGTTGTATAACGAATTATGAAAGTATAAGTGATAATTGAACCTCTAGAGCGTTGGCTCGAGTTGTGTAGTGAATTTCGAAGTAAAAGTGAGAAAGAGGAGAGATCATTATGTCGCCCCCTTGCCGGGCTATTGTTTAGTTGTGGTTCCCTGGCATTGTGTTTTTAATGGATATTACAGATGCTTAAGTTGATGATTCTTTGTGTTGGGTAAGGATTATGGTTATTCTCGTGGAACAAGTTTGATTATAGCTGAGGTAGTTAGATGTTGTAACTAGTTGAGTTATAGTTGAGGTAGTTAGATGTTGGAACAAGTTTGGTTATAGCTGAGGTAGTTAGATGTTGTAATAAGTTTGATTATAGCTGAGGTAGTTAGATGTTGTAACAAGTTTGGTTATAGCTATTTCTCCCTTGCCAGGACATATTTACTTATGTTGTCGAATCCCTTACTGGGATAATGTAGACCTTATTGACCCCTTGTCGGGACTCTCGTTATAATTGTAAATATTATATATGGATTGGGTTGCACGCCGCAACAATATTATATATGGATCGGGTTGCACGCCGCAACAATATTATATATGGATCGGGTTGCATGCCGCAACAATATTATATGTGGATCGGGTTGCACGCCGCAACAATATTATATGTGGATCGGGTTGCACGCCGCAACAAAGATATGATGAGATGGGAGCGGGTGGTACGCCTACCATAAGATATAGTGAAATGGGAACGGGTGGTACGCCTACCACGAGATACAGAAAATGGGATCGGGTTGCACGCCTGCAACAAGATGTGAAAAGAAAGTGAAATCTGCTCTTGTTTTCCTTATTCATGTTATTGGTTGGATTTTGATTCCTTAATAATTCTCTTGATATTCTATTTTTACGTGTTATTCCCCGAAGCATGTTTCCCCCTCCCATCTTTACTTGTTTATTGTTGCTTTACTTCCCGTTGTATATATAACTGCATAGGTTTATTTGGTGGTCTGGTCCTAGCCTCGTCACTACTTCGCCGAGGTTAGGCTAGGCACTAACTAACACATGGGGTCGGTTGTGCTAATACTACACTCTACACTCTACACTCTTTTATGTAGACCCCAGTATTGTAGACTTCGGACCGCGGTGGGATTGCTGATTCTTGTTCATCAGGCGACCCGAGGTAGTCCTGCAGACATCCGCAGGCCTTGGCATCTCCTTCCATCTACTATTCCTATTTCTCTCATGCATTTCCAAAGACAGTGTTGTATTTATTTCTTTCAGACCTCTATTTGTAGTGTTCTTAGACCGTTTGTGAAACTGTGACACCAGTTTTGGGTAGTCGAGATTCAAACAGTTGTATTGGATTTATGTTCTAATATCTTATTGTTTTTGTTCTTCCACTCATATTACTTCGAAATTGTTAATGAATATAAAATGGGTAAAAAGGTAAATTGTGTAAATAATTGGCTTGCCTAGCTCGTATTAGTAGGCGCCATCACAACTTCCGAGGGTGAAAAATCCGGGTCGTGATAGTCATGAGGCATATCTTTTATACCAGATAAGATTTCCTTATTTCTTACATTTTTAACTAGTGCCTCCTTCTGTTGTTGGTCCAGGCATCTCCCTTGTTTAACCACTGCAGCATCTGGACATCTATGAGTTCCTCCACTTTCTCCCATAAGATTTGTGAAGAAAGAGATAAACTCCTCTTCTATTTGGACTGGATCAGTTAACTTAATACCACTTGCATTGTAGATGGATGCAATGTGGTTTCTGCTTGTCCTCATTTTCCATTGAGCATGGAAGTATTTGGTATTTGAGTCTCCACATTCAATCCAAGTGGACCTTGACTTCTGCTGTAATACCTGTTCTTCTATATGACTCCATTTTTCCAGTTCTGCCAAGATTTTTTTTCCTGATTGAACAAGCTCTGATTTAGAGGAGAATTTTTGAGTTCCCCCTGCATTACCTCTAGTTTATGTCTAGCCTGATCAATTCTCTGCTGGTAGGAGGCCATAAATTTTTTCAGGTCCTTAAGTCCACTTTTGAGTGCCTTCAATTTCTTCCAGATTTTGTTCATAGGTTCTTCTTGAGTTCTTTGCTGCCATACTTCTTGCACTATGTTCCTGAACTCTGGATGTTCCATGATATTTTTGTAACGCTTGAAAGGTTTTGGGTGCAATCCTTTTTTATGTTGACTGATGTGTATAAGGATTGGTGAGTGATCAGACACTCCTGGATCCATGAATTCAGCTTTTATGTGGCTATATTATTGCAGCCACACATAGTTGCCCATTGCCCAATCTATCTTGCTGTACACCCTTTTATCTTTTTGTTGTTTGTTACACCATGTAAAGAACCAGCCAACACTTTTTAGTGGAGTCAATTGCAGTACATCAACTAAATTTTGAAAGCCTTGTGTTTTTGATTGAGTGACTGGTGCTTCTATTCTGTCTTCTGAAGTTAGCACATTGTTAAAGTCCCCACTTAATAACCAAGCATCATGTACATTTGTTCTTGTTTGTGCAAGTTGATTCCATAGTTGATGCCTGAGAGTTGCATCATTTCAGGCATACACCACTGTTAGCAGTGATTTGAATCTATCCTCCTGCACTTCACAATATATATATTGACATGTAGTTTCAATTATCTGGATATTTACATTTTTTCTCCACATTATCCAGATTCTACCATTTGGGTGGTCTTTATAATTACAGCAAATATTCCAATCCCTAGCCACCTTTTGTATGATTTTCCCAGCTTTCCTCTCCTTTACTCTTGTTTCTACACATCCAATTACATCTATTTTGTACTTATTCAGAAAGATTCTTAGCTCTTTCTGTTAAAAGGGCTTGTTAAGCCCTCTTATATTCCAAGTACAAATGTTCATTGGTGGGAAGAGCTGGTTGGCCCAGCATCCCTTGGCTCCTGATCTGAGAGTTGCTTTTGCAAGATTGCAAGCTTATTGCTAGAGGTAGTTGCAGCAGTTGTATTGCCTCTAACAATGGTAGTCTGTTTTCCTTGCCTTGTTCCTATCTTGCTGAATGCCATGTTTGGATCTTCTATAGGAATTTGATTGGTAATGGCATGTACTCTTTCTGCTGTGGGCATTCTCACCTGCTCTTCTTTCTGAGTCCCAGATGATTCTGCCTCATTTGAAGTTGAAGAGACATGTATCTTCTGCACCCATTGTTGAGTGATTTGCTTCTTTTTCTTGTTCCTTCTTCTTTTTCTTGGTTGCTCCTTAAATTCCTCTTCATTTGCTTGTTTTGTTTTTGCCCAGCACTCTATTATATCATGACCAAACCTAATACAATCACAGCAAAAATTGGGTCTCCAGTCATAAGCATTATGTTGCTTTATCACTCTTTTTGGTGTTTGCATCTCAAAGCTCTCAGGGAGTGGGTGTTGTCACATCTCCTTTTTACCTAAACCCCCGGAAGGGGCATATAAGGGAGTTTTTCCAATTAAAGGATAATCGAAACGGGATTTATTATTAAAAGATCCAGAGTCGCCACCTAGGATAATTATGGTGTCCCAAGTCACCGGTTCAAATCCCAAGTCGAGGAAAAGGTTGACTCTATATTACAGTCCGCGAACAAGAAATTCGGGTAAGGAATTTTGTTAACCCGGGAGAAGGTGTTAGGCATTCCCGAGTTCCGTGGTTCTAGCACGGTCGCTTAATTGTTATTATTGGCCTAATTATCTGATTTTGAACATGTTTAATCCTATGTGCAATTTTAACTTTTTAACCGCTTCTATTCATTTTTAAAGAAAGATTGAAACATCATATAAAATATGTCTCGAACCACGTCACATAAATGCACCCGCAGTCCTCGACACATTTTATCTAACGTTGAGATTTGGATTTGGGTCACATAAATGCGCACCCAAGTTTAGGAAATTAATTTTATGACGTGCCTAAAGCAACTACGCATTTGCAACTTTGCGAGGGCTACGGAAGTTCAACTAAATGGCACGCCTTGGATTCGAAGGATTAAAATAAAATTAATTGAACGAGGGTCATGCAATTGTCATTTTTGTTTGGCATGGCGCGCCTCGACTTATTTTAATCAAGAGGCTTCTATATTAAATTGCGAGGGCCATACACTGTGTGTGTCACCTAGTATGGCTCTCCTCCAATTCATATAGGGAATCTAATTAATTGAAGGGAAAGACTTATCAAAGATTTTGCTTAAGGAATTGAACTAACTTTAAATTAACAGATCAATCGGGAGAATGGATTCTCTTGGGCTCGAGCCACCAGTCCTATAAAGAGAAGCAAATGATTTCCAGCTCAGGCCCAATCATGAACCCAAATCCTTGGGAAAACTGGCACCAGCGGGAGGCAGGACTCCAGATCGAGTCCTTAAACTTGCAAGCATCGGATTATTTAAAGCAAGCCAAGTGAATCCCATTCCCAAGTTTTATAAAGCTAATTCGAATCCCACTATGCCTTTACTTGACCAATCGATCCATTTGGCCCCAAACGACATTGTACATATGCCTTAATTCATAATTACCTCAAACGAACTCAATGTTTAATCCACCCAATTCAAATGACCTCAAGTTAATTTAAAAATAAACTATGGCTTCTGTTTAACATGAAATCATATTAGTAATTGTAAATGTGAATTGACAAATTGAGCCAGCATGAAAGCAAACTTGGTTTAATTTGTGATTCCTACCACAATGATCCATATGCTTTCGACTCAAACTTACAACCAGGCCTTTGCATGTTCAATCAATCCAAACTTCATTTTTCAAGCAAATACATATACTTAATTATTAAGCATCAATGGACGTGCACCAATTAGAATATCAATCCTAAGACTTCAGTTTCAGGAATAAATAATCATCATTTTTAATTGAACACACCTCAACCCTTTTAAAAACCCACATAATAACTTAAGAGTTGAAAGCAACAGAGCTTAACCATATGAATGAATACATTTATACTATTAGATATGGATAGCATAACCAATAGTCCACATACACAAAATGGTCTCAAATGTTCTGAATTACTTACACCTCAACAGACTATTAGACCTCATGTTTCTCATTAAGACAGGATGCAACGTGGATTTCCTAGGAAACATTACATTAGTACTATATAAAAAATGAATAGGTAAGTTAATCATTGTTACACTACAGCACTAACTTCAGAAATACTAAGAAAATAGCTAACATTTATGATTAAGGGAACAATATTCATTTATAGAATCATCAGGCAATTACAACTTTCACACTTGCATCTCATCTTTCATAGAGTCAGGGAATACCTGAAAAGCAAAGTAACAGAGGGAGTGAGAGTAGCAGCAGTAAACAACACAACATATGACCTCAGATTCAATCACTTGAAAGAATGAAATTAACCCAAGATGAAACCAATGAAACAGTGTTCAACCAGCAAAAATTTTAAGCTAAAACTCTTTCCAAGACTCAAATTCAGATCACTTCAAACCCCAGAATCAGACACCATTTCAGAAATCAAAAACTCAAAAATCAAAGAAAATGTTCAATGGAACAATGATTTATTTTGGAAATCCAACCGCTTTTTTGTTTTTTTTCTTTCTATTTTTATCTTTTAATCTCTGAAGTTCTTATCTCCTAAACTTCCCCCTATTTATACGCAAACTACAACCCCTTTTACAGCTCTTAGGAGTACTCAGACCCATTAATTAAGCATATTTTGCCCATAATATTCTCTAGAACCCCACCCCTATATGTTTTGCTCTATTTTTGATTCACTTGTTCCCCACTAACCCTTATCTTTTCTTTATTTAATTCAATGGTTATGGGTAGTACATACTTTAACTACATTCCTATTAGGCCTCCCCATGCTATTATGTTTTGTTTCCCATTACTACTAAACAAATGCATTAGTTTAATGTTACATTAGTACTTACTGGACAGAACACTTAAACTAACCACTTTTAAACTTTTAAGTCCCAAATTATCCCCTGAAACCCCTGTGATTACTACCCATCATCTATAACCAATCCACCTAATAATTAACTAATTAACCACATGAAACTAACTCCTAATCAACACTATCACACCAAAACTGAATTTAAACCAATGATAGATTCATATTAGACCCTGAACATGACAACCTTAGGATTAAATTCATCAAACTCAGACCACAGTTTAAGCTCGAAACTCAAATTAAATGAATAGCATTAAAACAAAGATGTAGGAGCAGAAAGCATACTAACGATGAGCCCTAAAGCTAAGTGTCTAAGGATCAGTACATTACAACACTCGACATCAAACCATTTGACGAAAACTACTGGTCTACAAACAAGAATGAATTAATCGACGAAACTATTTATAACATATGTTATTAATTGACAGAAGAAAACTGAACTAAGTAAATGGTCTGATGGAGAAAGGAGAAAATAACGGACAAATACGAATTACAACGAACCTAATTTAGGCAAACGAATAATCGATTGAACTACTCAAACGAACATTGGAGTATTTAATCTGACCAGAATCAGAAAAAGAGGCAGAATATTTACTGGATTAAGAATTAACTTAAACTGAAAACCTAAAGAAACGACCAATTACAACTTAACACAAACAAATAAACATATAGAAAAAGGAAAAGAAGAAGCTAAGAAGAACTTATTGTTCTTTTCTCGGATCCCACCAACATGCCCTTTCGAACTTGAGTTCCAATTAGCATTACACGTCTATTTCATCAGAAATAGGCTTATAATACTAACTAGAACCCATTCAACCCTGACAGCTTTGAAACAGTCTCGAACCGTTGAACCCTAGATCCGCCATTCGATGAGTTTTACTCGTATTCGAGCCAATTTAGTTAGGGATTAGCGACGAGGAGGTCAAGGGGATTATTGGGTGTGCTTTTGGGGTTAAGCGGACAGGCTAGGGTTTGGGACGGGGATCTTCGATCGAAGATTCGAGGGGCTCGGGGGTGATTCGAAGAAAAATGAGTGTGGATTCGGAGAGGGGATGGTTTGATGGTTCAGGGGTGTGATTTTGGGGTTGTTTGGCCACCGTCCGCCGCCGTGGGCGATTTCCGACGGGCGGAAGGCGGTGGTGTGTGTTTTGGTCTCTGAAGAGACGAGTGGGGGGGGGGGGTGTTTGGTATATCAAAATTAGTTGATTAATCTGTGCCGTTGGATGATGGGAACCAACGGTCAAAATTAAGTCACTTAAGCCAAACGGGGTCGTTTAGGCTTAGCTGGGGCGGGTATGGTTCGGGGTAAGCGGGTCGGGCTAGAGACGGGTTATGGGAGGGGGATCTTGGATTGGGTGATTGAACGGTTAAGATTGATGGGCGACGAAACGGCGTCGTTTGGTATGGTCTCTTGGACCGGCCGGTTGGGCCTGGATATGGGGTGTGACATTGGGCCTGAACGTTTCTTTTAAAACTGGCCCAGTCCGATTTTTAACTTTTCTTCTCTTGTTTCTTCTTTTTCTTTTATTTTCTTTTTAATTCCAAATTACCAAAAATTGTAAAATAAATTGTAAAGCCAAAATTAACTTAGAAAAATACTAATTAACCTTTAATAATAATTATCACACAAAATTAAATGCAAAGATAATCACACAATTTTGACATTAGACACTAAAAATGCGAAGTACGTTATTTTTTTGATTTTTCATTTTCGTAAAACAAATTAGTATTTAATTAATCCTAAATTGAAAAACTAAATCGTAAATGCAAATGCAACACATATATTTTTTGTATTTAAAAATAGAATAAACATTCACAGACAAAAATACAAATAATTATCCAAAAAAAATGCCACACGAATTCTCAAAATTGCACACAAAGAAAAAATTATTTTATTTTGAATTTTGGAAGTAGTTCTCATAGGGTAAAAATCACGTGCTCACAGGTGTGATACATCAGTTTTCACTAGTACTCTTGCATAAGATGCCTTCTCCATTTCAGCTGTTACCCTGTCAGTATATAGAGGTTTCCCTACTATACTAGCAAGTTTACTCAATGCTTCAGTGGACCAGTATCCTAGCGGAAGTCCTGGAAATTTCACCCACAAAGGAATGATGCTTAAGCACTCTGGGTTAAAACAGAAATCTATCTTCCAATGTTGTAGGATAAAAGGTTTGTTATGGTAGGTGTATGGCCCAGCATGAAGAACTAGGTCTCTATCTTCTATACTTTGGAATTGGAAAATGTAATATCCTACATCATGGTACAGAATTTTTCATACAAAATTCCATACATTGGTGACATAATTTTCCATAGACTTCTCATATGGATTATCCCCAAGGACATACCCAATTAGGGCATTCTTTAGCGATTCCTCCTGATCCCTGGTGTCCTCCTCCTCTATTTGTACCACAAACATACCATATCTCACAGAAGAGGGAATATAGGTTAAAGGCTTACCCATTTGTGAACTTCTGTTTTCCTTCACACTCTTTTCTTTTAGTTGTTCCTGTCTGTCATCAGCTGCCTTCTCCTTAACATTTGGTGCTTGCTCAGTTGAGGTTGTTGCTGCCGAGAACTGCAATTTTTGATGTACCATTGATTCCTCCACTCTCAGATTTGTTTGTTGTGCATGCACGTCAATCCCTTTGCTAGCTATCTCTTCGTTTTCCTTTTCCTCCAGGACAGGCTGAAATTTCTGAGGAAGAAAGCTCCCAAAGGTCAATGGTTGCAGTCCTGTGACCGGCGTATTCTTCAATTCCTCTTCTGTCGATGGATTGTGCTGAATAATTGTTAGTGCACTACCCATACCAGTGAGCCAACGCCCCATTTGCAAAGGGGCAGGTGTTTCCATGGCTTCTTCATCTCCTTGATTAGGGTTAGGAAGCTTCTTGCGTTGCTTTGTCATGGCGGATGACATTCGTTAGCTATCCTCGCTTATCGTGTGCCCGCAGAGCCATAACAAACAAAATTCCATATTGATGATGTTATATTTGGAATTATCACAATGATTTGCTTCTGCTATTCTATATAAATAGAATAGATATTGTTTGAATTTTAATGAATAAAATCTCTATTAAAATAAAGGGACTTATATCGTCATCAAATAACTTTTTTGTTATGTATTTCTGTTTATTATATTGTCCAATATTTAGTATAATTATATTGTTAATAGAAATTATTAGCATATTACTTGTTTAACATTTTTGTCTGCTAATTTTTTTGTAATATAATAGAAGATATATATTTTATTACTCTTGAAAATATTTTTTTTAAAATTTTATTATATTTTTCTCAATAATATTGTTTGAATTTTAATGAATAAATACACTTTTTATTTCGAAATAGAAAAACAAAAATGATTTTAAAAAATAAAATAAATAAATAAACTAACCTAAACCAATCCTCACCCATGTTTGAGTAGTTAATTTAGGTAGTTAATTTCTTTGTTATTTTTTATTAAATATTTTATTGTTATTAACTAATTGTGCCATGTGACTTTTTCTTATTGGTTTATTTTCGTTTTTTATTAATAATTTTAAAATTCCAACTTGAAAGTACTCCCCAATTCTAATTGGTAATTTTTATATCATTTTATATTTTAAAATTATTTTAAAACTTCAACTTGAAACTATTCTCCGATTTAAATGGGTAGTTTTTTTTGTTTTTGTTTTTTTATTATAGCCATTTTGAATTACTTTATTAATTCAAATAAAGTAACCAATTAATATATATATATATATATATATATATATATATATATATATTTATATTTATTAATTCAAATAAAGTAACCAATTTTTTTATTTTTTTTATAGATATTTAAATTCAAAAATAATAACTAATTATTAACTAAATAACTAATTAGTAACAAATTATGTCATGTGACTATTTTTTAGGCTACCACTTGGCTTAGGTGGAGGCTTTGTACTCTCCTTTTAATAATATGTAGATTATTATTACATGCTGTGTCATTAGTGCTTGTTGTCACACCTCCTTTTTCCGCCCCCGCGAGGGGCGTAGGGAGTTTTTTCCAATTAAAGGACAATCGAAACAGAATTTGTTTATTTATTTCAGAGTCGCCACCTGGGAGATTTAGGGTGTCCCAAGTCACCAATTTTAATCTCGAATCGAGGAAAAGAATGACTCCATATTACAGTCTGCGTACCAGAAATCCGGATAAGGAATTCTGTTAACCCGGGAGAAGGTGTTAGGTATTCCCGAGTTCCGTGGTTCTAGCACGGTCGCTCAACTGTCATATTCGGCTTGATTATCTGATTTTATACAAGTATGAACTGATGTGCAAATTTTAACTTTTAACCGCTTTTATCATTTACTGTTATTTTTATCAGGAATTGCAACATCGTGGAAACACATCTCGAACCACGTCACATCAATGCACCCGTGGTTGTTGGCGTATTTCAACTCTGTTGAGATTTGGATTTGGGTCACATAAATGTGCACCCGAGTTTAGGAAGATAACATTATTAAATACGCGCCTAAAGCAACTAGCGTATCATTTACTTTGGGTAGGGCCGTGGAATTTTACTAAACGGTCCATCCCGAAGTCTAAACAATTTTAAAGCAAATATTTACTAAGGGCCCCGCAATTTTGTATTTTTATTTGGCGAGGCTCATCTCATTCTTATTTTTTGAAAGGAATTTGCAACGTCATGGACACACATCTCGAACCACGTCACAATAAATGTACCCGTGATTAGAGACATATTTCGACTCCGTTGAGATTTGGATTTGGGTCACATAAATGTGCACCCGTGTTTAAGAAGGTAAGATTTATTAAGGCGCGTCCTAAAGAGACTAACGTATTGTTATTTTAGGAGGGGGCCGTGAAGGTTCATTAAACGACCAAATCCAAAGTCTAGACAATGGTTATGTATTTATTGAGGGCCCCAGCGATGTGTGATTTATTTGGCGAGGCTCGTCTCATTTTATTTTATGGATAAACCTACAGTGACTACATTTCTTCTATTAAGTTTGTCTCTAAAAATAAAAGAAAATTTCTCAATTAATTACATGCTGAAAAACGTAACTTATTAGTTACTAAGTTATGGAAAATTGCGATCGCGTTTGTACAAAGAAAAACTGCTTTCATTCTATATTCTATTATTTAATAATAGTAGAACATGAGATTGACATACCATAATATCAAAACAAATTAACTAGTATTTGATTAATTTAAACTAACGTTATTAGATGAAGAAGTTATACATATGCAACACCATTACTAATTAATAAATCGACTACATTTTTATACAAAGAAAGGAAAATTATATTCAAACACAAATCTAAACAGGAGGGATTCAACAGGAAAAAAGCCTGATTAATATTTCATTTTTCTCTTCAATCCGAGAGTGTACAAATGTGTACCTGGAAATGGCAGTACAAGAACAAAAGAAGGAGAAGTCAGCAGCAATAATAACACAGTAACAGCAGGTTCAACAACACCGCAAACCAGTAACAACCAGTAGAATAACCCCGCAACGGATTGAAAAATCAGCAATACCAAAGTGCAATCGCAGTCAAAGCAGAAGAGAAACAGATACAAGATGCAGTAGTTTACTGATTTTGAATAACACTCGAGAAAAGACAAACAGAATTTATTCAAGTAGAAGTTCAAGTTGTCTTTCTCTTTTTCAGTCTAAAAGCTCTCTCTCAAGTGTAAAAGTCTGTCAGCTCTCAAGGGTAAAAATCTTTCTTTTAATGTTCAAGTCCTAAAACTCTCTCTCAAATCTTTTTTCCGATTCCCCATTTTTGTTTTTCAGTCCCGTCGTCCTAAAAAGTGTCAAATGACCCTATATATATAGCAAAACCTTTGTCTTGAATCCCCAACCCGGAATTATTCCCCCAAGGCATGCTTTGTCCCACTACTTAATGTTTTTTTTTACTTTAAACTTTGTCCCCCATGCCTACATTAAATAAATACAACAACCCCAACCCATTACAATTTGTCCCCCATGCCTAACATAAACAAATACAATATTCCCCTCCACTACATTATGTTTTGTCCCCCATTATGTTAAACAATTATATCAAACACCACCCCATTATATTTTATCCCCATGCCTACATAAACAATTATAATAATGTTCAATTACCAAACTACCCTTCCGACCTTATTGCAATTATCATTTTACCCCTGAATGTAATGCAATTTACTAAACTACCCCCATCAGCTCTAAACGATCAATTAATCATAACTTAACCAAAATATAGCCAAGATGACCAATTTCTCAATAATCTTCAACAACAAATCACATGAACACGATGAACAACACAACTCAAAATTAATGGAATGAATTAACCATATTGGGAACCAATCCTGGTTAACTTAGACCAAAAAATGAATGAGCAAAGAAACAACAAAATACATGATTCAAACTAAATCAATAAATCAAAAACACAAACTCACATTAAATTACTGGATTAAAAATGAACTTCAAACAAAGATGAACATGAACTAAATCTATTTTTAACAACAAACATGACGGATTCAAACGATTCAAACAACATTAATAATTTCTGAAAAATACATAACAACATGAAACAAATTGAAGAAATAATCAATTAAATTTCAATTTGGATCTAACAAACATTAAACTAACAAATTTTTACCTAAACAATAAAACAAACATGAAATAAACATGAGAAACAACTAATTAAATTTCCATTTGAAATCTGAAAATTAATTCAACAAAACATATGAACATGAACAAAACAAAAAATCAAATATCTACCGATTTTAGATTCGAGAAATATCATAACGAAATACGGACAAACATAAAACTCAAAATCTACCAACCGGATTGAAACGACGAACAACGACTAACCAACGACGAACTCGAACAGTGATCGACGACATCGACCCAAACTCAAATAATGAAATGGTGGCATCAAACCAGCAGGCGCGTCTCCTCCATGTACGCGAGGCAGAAGTGAAGAAGACGAAGGTGAGGCATCAGCGCGCGCAAAAGATGAAGCAGACGACGCAGAGGTCGTTCACGAAGCAGCTCGGAGAAGATGAAGTAGAAAGCAGAAGCAACGGGAAGCATGAACCCAGAAGAGGGCAGCCATGGACGAGGTTGCTCTCCTGTTTTCAGCCATGGAAATGAGTGGTTGACGAGGGCAGTGACAGCAGTAGCAGCTGCGTGAGCTTGGCCGTGACGAAGCAGCGGCGACGGGGGCTTCGAACAACAGAAGGAGCAAACAGTGGGCTGGTCGACGCAGCAAGCAGAAGCAACTGGTGGTGATGGGTTGGTCGATGGTCAGGTGGTCATGGTCGACGAGGCTTGAAGAAGGAGAAGAACGCAGCGAAGGAGGGAGCTGCTTGGTTCGAACGTGGGGGGGGGGGTTTGCTTGGAAGCTGGCCGGCGTGGCTGGTTTGTGAGGATGAGGAAGACGTGAGGCAGCTGGTACAGGCATCCATGGGAGCTTATTATTTTGGAGATGGAGAATAAGAAGATGGAGGGGGGCGGGTGTTTTTAGTTTTAGGGTTTGTTTTTGGGTTTCAATAAGAGAAATGAAAAATGGGAGGGGGATTGGGCGGATGGTTTAATTATGGGGCGGACCAGGTCGACCCGGTTTAGAATGGACCGGGTCATGGGGAAAGTTGGGCAATTATTTGGGCCTGTGGTTTGAAAATTGAAAAAGTGGCCCAATCCAATTTTTCTTTGTATTTTTGTTCTCTTTTCTTCTTTTATTTTTCTAAAACTAAATTATAAAAGTAATTAAATTATTATTAAGGACTAAATTAAGTTTAAAAAATGCAAATTAACTCCCAATAACAATTAACGCACAATTAAGTAATAATTAAGCATAAAATTGTATATTTGGACATTAAATGCTAAAAATGCAAAAGATGCCTATTTTTGTAATTTTTAATTTTTGTAAAACAAACTTAATTACTAACAATTGTGTAATTAAATCCTACATGCAAAATGCGACATATTTTTGTATTTTTAATAATTTAACAAATAAACATGCACAAATAAATATACAAATAATTACACAAAAATACCACAAAATTGCACACCAAGAAAAATCATTTTATTTTTGAATTTTTTGGGAGTAATTCTCATATAGGGCAAAAATCACGTGCTTACAGCTGCCCCTCTTTGCCCGAAGACACGAAGGGTTTTCGTGCAAAGATAAAGTGAGCGATTTTTGCCCATCCGAGTACTCCGTGTGAAGCATTTTTTGAAAAAGATTTGACCGAACCTTCGCTTCAGAGGTTTCCTACATATCCTGGGCTGAACAGGAATCAGGTCAATGTAGTTCGGGAAGTTTTGGTAGCTGGGACTACCGTGGGACTGCAATGTTACTGCTGTTGCATGCTGTTATCACTGCTTACCGATCTCCTTGTTACACCGTGCTTAAAAGAAAACAGGAAGCTAGGCTAGACTAAAATTTGTTCTTGTTGCCTTGTTTTCCTGTCGGCTTGTGTTTCCTCTGGTGCTTTTCTTCCGTGAATTTGGGAATGATACTGCCCCGTTGCTTTTCTGAATACCAGTTTTCATCATTTTGCTCGGTCCGCTGGGGACATGGATTTCTTCATTAAGCTTTTCGGCGGTTCCTCTGGGGGGTACGGTTATGCTGGGCATGATTTAATGTTCACAAGCCGCTTCTTTCAAGACGCGTCTTTTCTTCCCTTTGACTCATGCGCCTGAATTTGTGCTGGGACCTCTTGTCGCAACCTTTTGTTTTCCGGTGCTGGGGATTTTTATTGTTTCCTGCTGGGGATTCCTGTTGTAACCTTCTACCTTTTGGTGGGGTTACTGATTTTAAAATCTGTAGTATAAGACTAAAAAGTATTCCTCTTGTTATACAGGTGGGCGCATGAATGCAAAAATATGAAATGTATGCCCGCATTATACTGGTGGGCGACCTAGAACAAAAATGAAACGACAGAAATGTATTCCCGCATTATACTGGTGGGCGACCTAGAACAGAAATGAAAAGACAGAAAATGTATTCCCGGATTATACTGGTGGGCGACCTAGAACAAGAATGTATTCCCGCATTATACTGGTGGGCGACCTAGAACAGAAATGAAAAGACAGAAATGTATTTCCGCATTATACTGGTGGGCGACCTAGGACATGAATGTAAAGACAGAAATGTATTCCCGCATTATACTGGTGGGCGACCTAGAGCATTAAATGTATTCCCGCATTATACTGGTGGGCGACCTAGAAAAAAAATGAAAAGACATAAATGTATTCCCGCATTATACTGGTGGGCGACCTAGGACAAAATGTATTCCCGCATTATACTGGTGGGCGACCTAGAACAGAAATGTATTCCCGCATTATACTGGTGGGCGACCTAGAACAGATATGTATTCCCGCATTATACTGGTGGGCGACCTAGAACAGATATGTATTCCCGCATTATACTGGTGGGCGACCTAGAACATAAATGAAAAGACAGAAATGTATTCCCGCATTATACTGGTGGGCGACCTAGAACAGAAATGTATTCCCGCATTATACTGGTGGGCGACCTAGAACAGAAATGAAAAGACAGAAATGTATTCCCGCATTATACTGGTGGGCGACCTAGAACAGAAATGAAAAGACAGAAATGTATTCCCGCATTATACTGGTGGGTGACCTAGAACAGAAATGAAAAGACAGAAATGTATTCCCGCATTATACTGGTGGGCGACCTAGAACATGAAATGAAAAGACAGAAATGTATTCCCCCATTATACTGGTGGGCGACCTAGAACAGAAATGTATTCCCGCATTATACTGGTGGGCGACCTAGAACAGAAATGAAAAGACAGAAATGTATTCCCACATTATACTGGTGGGCAACCTAGAACAGAAATGAAAAAACAGAAATGTATTCCTCTCGTTATATAGGTGGGCGCCTGACATGAAATGTAAAGACTGAAAAGTATTCCTCTCGTTATGTAGGTGGGCGCCTGACATGAAATGTAAAGACTGAAAAGTATTCCTCTCGTTATGTAGGTGGGCGCCTGACATGAAATGTAAAGACTGAAAAGTATTCCTCTCGTTATGTAGGTGGGCGCCTGATTTTAACAACAACTTAGGAGGAAATGCCTCTCCTATGGGTAAAACTAAACTTAGGAGGAAATGCCTCTCCTATGGGTAAAACTAAACTTAGGAGGAAATGCCTCTCCTATGGGTGAAACTAAACTTAGGAGGAAATGCCTCTCCTATGGGTAAAACAAACTTAGGAGGAAATGCATCTCCTATGGGTGAAACTAAACTTAGGAGGAAATGCATCTCCTATGGGTAAAAACAAACTTAGGAGGAAATGCATCTCCTATGGGTGGAACTAAACTTAGGAGGAAATGTCTCTCCTATGGGTAAAAACAAACTTAGGAGGAAATGCATCTCCTATGGGTGGAACTAAACTTAGGAGGAAATGCCTCTCCTATGGGTAAAAACAAACTTAGGAGGAAATGCATCTCCTATTGGTGAAACTATACTTCAGAGGAAATGCCTCTCCTATGGGTAAAAACAAACTTAAGAGGAAATGCATCTCCTATGGGTGAAACTAAACTTAGGAGGAAATGCATCTCCTATGGGTGAAACTAAACTTAGGAGGAAATGCCTCTCCTATGGGTAAAAACAAACTTAGGAGGAAATGCATCTCCTATGGGTAAAACTTTGATGATTTCAAACTAGGAAGTGCGTCTCCTATTAATGAAATCTTCACTTAGGAAGTGCGTCTCCTATGCGTGAACCATTTCCTTCTTCCTGAATTATTTACTTACCTGTGTTTTCTTCCCTCGAAACTGCTGGGGATTATTTTTATGGGGATGACTTTTCCCTTTTTTTTTCCTTACCCACTCTGGGTTGCCCGAAACTCTGTCGAGGATGCTTCTACATCTCGATGATCCGCTGGGGGATAATATTGTCGAGGATAACTCTGCTGAGTAAATATGTTATCTTACTCCTTCCAGAACTACTTCCTTTTGAGTAGGATGTTTCATTCCTCTGCAAACTATTTCCTTTTTTTTTTTTGATTCGGCTTCTTCCTTCGAATATTACCTCCCTTAAGGCTCGTTTTGCCTTTCCCCGAAAGGAACCGCTGAGGATACCAATTTTCACCAAACTTGCGTTGGACTCCTCGAAACTGCTAGGGATAACACTGTTGGGGAATTATTTACTTGCCTGTTGGGGGGTAAAATGTTATCAATTGGGGATAACGCTGTCGAGGATAACACTGCTGGGGGATTCTAATCCCTTCAAAACTGGTGCTTCACTCTTCGGAAGGTTGTTGGGAATGATGATGGCCTCTCGCTTTTCTGAGCTCAAGTTTCATCCCTTTGCTAGGGAACAACTTCCTCCATTGAAACTTATTATGTTGGGGTCAACACTGGTTCTAAGACCACTTCCCTTGAGACTGGTGTTATCTTTATTTTTTCCCGAACGGGTGCCTGACTTCCAGAAAATTTTCTAAATGGAAGGAAAATTTTCTGCCCCAGTTTGACAGTCTCCCTTATGGCATGCATTTCTGTCGTCAATGCTATTTCCTTTACCTGTTTCAAATCAAACAAAATTTGTTAGTTTAAAATATGGTGGTTGGTTGTGATACTCCTACTGGGATGGTTTTCCCTTTCTCCTTCCTTGCTCTGCGTTCCACGACTTGTTGGGGATGATATTATTTGCTGGGGATAATCCCTTTCTGCTGAGGATATCCCTCTTCTTTTGTGGCATAGCTCGGAAACTGGCATTTCCCCGACCTTTTAGTCTAGTATGAATTCCCCACACCAGGTTCATTACTCTCCTTGATTTGTCCATGGGCCTCGGCCTTGAGGTTTAATAACCCTTGATTTTGGCAAGGATATCCCTATTGACATTTGTCAATCCTTTAGCCAATTCCCTTTTGCTGGGGATATCTTTCTTGACACTAGCCTCACGCTTGTTCCTTGCCGACTATACCATTTGGATGTACTAGTCATATCTCATCTTGTATAATGGGAAAGCTGATGGCATATTTTGAAGTCAATTCTCACTTGTTCTGATCAAACAGACTCTATTGGGGAATTTTTCTATGAAAGGAAAAAGATAAAAGGGAACATAATAAAAAGACACAGGAAAAAGATGACTCTTTAACAAAAGAAACTATAAATAAAAACCTATCAAATGCAGATACCGACTCTAATGGTCATGACATGCATATGTGTCCTATCCTCCGCCGTCAATCATCTTTCAAGGCCTTCAATTGGCGATTCCCCATCTGATTCCCAATCTTATTCGACTTGCAGTGCCCGAAGGGTTTTCACTATCAAGCCTCTCTCATTTTGGTTTTTCTCTTAGCTTTCAACGCCTTATGGTGCCTGTGAAGGTTTTCACCGATAAGACTCTCTCATTTGTATCACCTTCCAACTGGGGATTTGGAGTGTTGCCGGTATGACTCTTTCTGCTGGAGATTAGAGTCCTTTCTGCTGTGGAACAGAGTGTTATGTTCGCCGGTAAGACTCTCATTTGTCTGACTTGCCATCTTTTGAAGACTGATCAGAAGGTCTTTCTTTGGACCGTAATGTGGGTTTTTGGATAGGGCTAGAAAGAAAGGGTATTAAAGGCTAAAAAAAATGCATCAATTTTGGGTTCAAAGTTACAACCTTCGGAACTAGATTTATTTACAACAAACGCAATCTTTGCCCCAGTTTCTTGCTTGGGGATATTTTAATTGATTTTTTTTTCATTTTTCAAAACTATGACCGAGCCGTGAAGCGCCTACGTATCCTCTTTGAGGAATCAGGTCAAACGTAGTTCCCAATTCCTCCGTTTTTTTCTGACTTTCTTTTGTTTTTGTTTTTTTTTTGTTTTTTTTATTATCATTTCTTTCCTTTTCTCTTTTTTTTTCATTTTTCTTTTGTCGTTTTGCTATTCTCTTTTTTTTCTTTATCTTCCATGTTCGTATCTTCTAGTCGTTGCTACTGATTCCGAACGAGGGGTATGAAAGAAAAGTAAACAAGGCTCAAAGGGGTAACGAAGGATAAAGTGTTTAGGTAGCAGAACAAAATGCCTTCGTCATTCCAGTCTTCAAACATGCCAAGTGCAAACAACACGATTTAAATTTGTAGCCTCTTCCGATGGTGCTGGACTTGACAATTATATTCACATTTGCTTTTTCATTTGTCATTTCTAAAGCACCGTTGGGCGACACTCACATTATCATGAACGACCCTCATGCCAATTTGGCGAATCTTGCTTTTAACGGTTTTCTTTATGTTTTATTTGCCCCAGTTCCACATGACTCGAGCTCCGAATAATCTCAAACCGTTCTTATTTCCTTTAAATGCTTTGATCACCTCCCCAGGGTTTCATGTTTAACTTTTAAGATTAGGCCCAACTGTGTGCGCATGTCATGTCACGAGAATCGGCGCTTGAACAAAATGATAAAAGGACTAAACAAAAAAATGACTGGACATAATAAAAGACCGGCTTTTGTATTAGACTACTGGCGAAATGGTTTGAATAATAAAACAAACAAAACAACCAGAATAAAATCCTAACACAGCCTCGACAAAACTTAAACAAACTGATATGACAAACGGGAAAGATAAGAAGGTTTGACACAAGACAATATTCGGATTACAACCCTAAGAATAATCCGGACAATGGAAATGACAACAAAATAAACCACCACAAGCTTCTCTTTTTGCTAACCAAGGAACGGAGCGTCCTCCCATTTTATCAAAATTAGCATCTTAGCCACTGAGCTTTGCATCAATACTGCCAAGACCATTATCAGCTTTTAATATCATCAACCTTAGTCAACAAGTCCCCAATAGGATTTGAGTGCTTCTGTTATCAGGCCTGATCCCCGCAAAGTGTGCATCATGATGTGCGAGTAAAGGATTCTGCGCGATGTTCTAGGTGTCATTGTCCGGCTTACCACAAACCAACCGCCTTCTTTCTTTGTGATTCAAAACGAAACAGGTTAAAATGGATTCAGTCGGTCCCCATTATTAACAACATCTCCGTTTCTTTTTCTTTCTTTTTTTTTCTTTTTTTCGATTTTTATTTTTTTTATTTTTTTTCATTTTTTTTTTCATTTTTTTTCATTTTTCTTTTCTTTTTCCATTTTTTTCTTTTTGTCGTGGTCGAATCTTATGGAGATTGCCTACGTATCATGACCCCGCATGAATCAGACCTTGCGTAGTTTGCACCAAATGAAAGGTAAAAGCAATGAAACATTTTTTTTCTTTATCAATTTTCATAATAAAAAAAAATTGGGTTTCAAAGGCTGAAGGATGACCAACACTCAAAAAATCAAACAACCCACATATTCTAGTCAAAAGATTTATAACCTCAAAACAAAAGGCCAACTCCCCTTCTCTGTTTGACAAATGCAACCGAACGGTTATTTTTTGCAAACGTGGCCCCTTCCAAATTTCACATGAATTTTGAGGCAGGGGAGGATTATTTTACAAACTTGTCCGTTATTTTACGAAAATAACCTTTCGACAACTGAAAGATACTCTCTAAGGCTATTTCGGCAAGAACGGTTTAAGACGCGACCGAAGCTGGCTCGGCTTATTTTTGACTAAAAATCCAAACGGTATTCACCTGACCGCTGACTCTTTGTTTTCTTTTTTTCTTTTCAAATTACAATAAAAACCTGGTGTTGCAAACACGGCCCTTCAGCGCCTCGGGGATGAAGATTTATAGGGCTGTGTGGGTCAACTAGACCAAAAATCCTAAACATGACCCAAAAAAGTGGCTGTTTATGCAAAGTCAGCCTTCCGGCGTCCCTTTTGGGAACATTCGACTATTTATGACAAAACAACATCACCTGACTTATTTATGACTCTTTTTATCATTTTCAGATTAGAAAAGTCAATATTGCAAACACGGCCTTTCAACGTCTCGGGGACGAAGATTTTTAAGGTTGTGGGGTCCACTAGACCAAATAAACATGACCCGAAAAGTGGCTGTTTATGCAAAGTCAGCCCTCCGGCGTCCCTTTCGGGAACATTCGGCTATGTCTTGATAAAACAGCGTCACCCGATTTCTTTATGACAAAATTAAAATTGACATATATTTTTTGGCTATTTTAGCAAAAAGGGGGTTGGACCCGATGAGGGTTGCCTACGTATCTCACATCCGGTGAGAATCAAACCCACGTAGTTCGGGCGTCGTGAATAAAGTAAATAAACTAATTTTTAATTTTTTTTTTTTGAATTTGTGAAAGAACTGCTTTAACAGAATAAAGGAAGTATTATTTTTTGGATTTTTGATTGATTTTCTTTTTTGAAAGAAAGACTTCCAAGAATTCCTTTTCTTTTGATTTGAACTTTGAGAATTTCAAAAGTAAAAGGAAGATATTATTTTTTATTTTTTTTTGTCTGAATTTTCATTTATTTTTTTCTTATTCTAAAGAAGAAAGAAAATATTTTTGGAATTTTACCTTTAATGAAAGAAATGCTTCTAAAAAATATTTTTTTGAATTTTGAATTTTCTTTTCAATTTGAAAGAAGAATCAAAATATTTTCGGATTTTTTTAAAAGAAAATATTTTTATTTTTATTTTATTTTATTTATTTATTTTAACAAAAAACAATTAAAAAGATTTTTGTTTTATCAACAATGGAAAATAAAGATATTTATATTATTTTTGCAAGACATATCTTTTTGGAATTTTACTTTGAATTTTCTTGGCAAGACAAATACTCTTTGCAACAAATAAAGATATATATATCTTTTGGAAATAAAAAAAAAACTTTTCGGATTTATATATATATATATATATATTTGTATATATATATATATATATATATATATATATATATATATATTGGAACAAATAATAAAACCACGTTCAACGCACAACTCTTTTTATCTTTATTTTTTGGCATTTTCATAAAAAACTATTTTAAAAATAAGACTCTTTTTCATTTTCATTTTCATGGTAAGACAAACTATTTTTTTTCTATTTTTTTTTTGAAAAACAAGACAGAACAACGACCCTTTTTTTTCTTCTTCTATTTTCCTTTGCTTTTAATAAAACAAACTAATAAGACATTTTTTTTTCTCAAAATTTCAGCAGAGTTTTGACAGTACTTGGGCATTGGTTTTTTTCAAAAATAAACAATCAATTCCCTAACCGCTATTTTTTTTTTTTTCAATTTCAAAATATTATCCCTGATATTCAAAAGTCAGTCAACACACAAGTCCGAATCAAATAAATGCGCAAGTAGCAGCAAGTAAGATGCATCAGGATGGTCATTTTCATTTTTGGTACACCTGTCCTAGACAGACCCAACCCCTGTGTTGAGTCTCCAAAGTCAGATGCACGTGATGCAAACAAACGTTCCTACTAGGGATCCGGCATGAAGCTGAGTTATTCTAAGTTCATAACCTGAGCATTTGTTCTAGACTGTGTACCCGAGCGGACAACTCGAGTCGAGGAGGGGGCTACGTACCGGGGACCCGCGGGGTCGTCCGGCTTTGTAACTTATCCGGCCTCTTTCTTATTTCAGGTATTGACACTAACAGAATAGGGAGTCTCGACCAGCGAACTTCTCCCCGGAGGTAAGAAGAGAAGGGTTTCGGCACAGTTTATATACAGTTCAAATAATATCAAAGCGGTAAAAACATCATTTAGCACATTGAGCCCAAACATGTAACAAAATCAGATAAAACCAAATATAACAATTCATCTAAAGCTCGAATCTCTAACCCTGAACCAGTGGTTCTGGGTCTAGTGCCCAGCGGAATCGCCAGAGCTGTCACACCTCCTTTTTCCGCCCCCGCGAGGGGCGTAGGGAGTTTTTTCCAATTAAAGGACAATCGAAACGAGATTTGTTTATTTATTTCAGAGTCGCCACCTGGGAGATTTAGGGTGTCCCAAGTCACCAATTTTAATCCCGAATCGAGGAAAAGAATGACTCCATATTACAGTCTGCGTACCAGAAATCCGGATAAGGAATTCTGTTAACCCGGGAGAAGGTGTTAGGCATTCCTGAGTTCCGTGGTTCTAGCACGGTCGCTCAACTGTCATATTCGGCTTGATTATCTGATTTTATACAAGTATGAACTTATGTGCAAATTTTAACTTTTAACCGCTTTTATCATTTACTGTTATTTTTATCAAGAATTGCAACATCGTGGAAATAATTCTCGAACCACGTCACATCAATGCACCCGTGGTTGTTGGCGTATTTCAACTCTGTTGAGATTTGGATTTGGGTCACATAAATGTGCACCCGAGTTTAGGAAGATAACATTATTAAATACGCGCCTAAAGCAACTAGCGTATCATTTACTTTGGGTAGGGCCGTGGAATTTTACTAAACGGTCCATCCCGAAGTCTAAACAATTTTAAAGCAAATATTTACTGAGGGCCCCGCAATTTTGTATTTTTATTTGGCGAGGCTCATCTCATTCTTATTTTTTGAAAGGAATTTGCAACGTCATGGACACGCATCTCGAACCACGTCACAATCAATGTACCCGTGATTAGAGACATATTTCGACTCCGTTGAGATTTGGATTTGGGTCACATAAATGTGCACCCGTGTTTAAGAAGGTAAGATTTATTAAGGCGCGTCCTAAAGAGACTAACGTATTGTTATTTTAGGAGGGGGCCGTGAAGGTTCATTAAACGACCAAATCCAAAGTCTAGGCAATGGTTGTGTATTTATTGAGGGCCCCAGCGATGAGTGATTTATTTGGCGAGGCTCGTCTCATTTTATTTTAAGGATAAACCTACAGTGACTACATTTCTTCTATTAAGTTTGTCTCTAAAAATAAAAGAAAATTTCTCAATTAATTACATGCTGAAAAACGTAACTTATTAGTTACTAAGTTATGGAAAATTGCGATCGCGTTTGTACAAAGAAAAACTGCTTTCATTCTATATTCTATTATTTAATAATAGTAGAACATGAGATTGACATACCATAATATCAAAACAAATTAACTAGTATTTGATTAATTTAAACTAACGTTATTAGATGAAGAAGTTATACATATGCAACACCATTACTCATTAATAAATCGACTACATTTTTATACAAAGAAAAGAAAATTATATTCAAACACAAATCTAAACAGGAGGGATTCAACAGGAAAAATGCCTGATTAATATTTCATTTTTCTCTTCAATCCGAGAGTGTACAAATGTGTACCTGGAAATGGCAGTACAAGAACAAAAGAAGGAGAAGTCAGCAGCAATAATAACACAGTAACAGCAGGTTCAGCAACACCGCAAACCAGTAACAACCAGTAGAATAACCCCGCAACGGATTGAAAAATCAGCAATACCAAAGTGCAATCGCAGTCAAAGCAGAAGAGAAACAGATACAAGATGCAGTAGTTTACTGATTTTGAATAACACTCGAGAAAAGACAAACAGAATTTATTCAAGTAGAAGTTCAAGTTGTCTTTCTCTTTTTCAGTCTAAAAGCTCTCTCTCAAGTGTAAAAGTCTGTCAGCTCTCAAGGGTAAAAATCTTTCTTTTAATGTTCAAGTCCTAAAACTCTCTCTCAAATCTTTTTTCCGATTCCCCATTTTTGTTTTTCAGTCCCGTCCTCCTAAAAAGTGTCAAATGACCCTATATATATAGCAAAACCTTTGTCTTGAATCCCCAACCCGGAATTATTCTCCCAAGGCATGCTTTGTCCCACTACTTAATGTTTTCTTTACTTTAAACTTTGTCCCCCATGCCTACATTAAATAAATACAACAACCCCAACCCATTACAATTTGTCCCCCATGCCTAACATAAACAAATACAATATTCCCCTCCACTACATTATGTTTTGTCCCCCATTATGTTAAACAATTATATCAAACACCACCCCATTATATTTTGTCCCCCATGCCTACATAAACAATTATAATAATGTTCAATTACCAAACTACCCTTCCGACCTTATTGCAATTACCATTTTACCCCTGAATGTAATGCAATTTACCAAACTACCCCCCATCAGCTCTAAACAATCAATTAATCATAACTTAACCAAAATATAGCCAAGATGACCAATTTCTCAACAATCTTCAACAACAAATCACATGAACACGATGAACAACACAACTCAAAATTAATGGAATGAATTAACCATATTGGGAACCAATCCTGGTTAACTTAGACCAAAAAATGAATGAGCAAAGAAACAACAAAATACATGATTCAAACTAAATCAATAAATCAAAAACACAAACTCACATTAAATTACTGGATTAAAAATGAACTTCAAACAAAGATGAACATGAACTAAATCTATTTTTAACAACAAACATGACGGATTCAAACGATTCAAACAACATTAATAATTTCTGGAAAATACATAACAACATGAAACAAATTGAAGAAATAATCAATTAAATTTTAATTTGAATCTAACAAACATTAAACTAACAAATTTTTACCTAAACAATAAAACAAACATGAAATAAACATGAGAAACAACTAATTAAATTTCCATTTGAAATCTGAAAATTAATTCAACAAAACATATGAACATGAACAAAACAAAAAATCAAATATCTACCGATTTTAGATTCGAGAAATATCATAACGAAATACGGACAAACATAAAACTCAAAATCTATCAACCGGATTGAAACGACGAACAATGACTAACCAACGACGAACTCGAACAGTGATCGACGACATCGACCCAAACTCAAATAATGAAATGGTGGCATCAAACCAGCAGGCGCGTCTCCTCCATGTACGCGAGGCAGAAGTGAAGAAGACGAAGGTGAGGCATCAGCGCGCGCAAAAGATGAAGCAGACGACGCAGAGGTCGTTCACGAAGCAGCTCGGAGAAGATGAAGTAGAAAGCAGAAGCAACGGGAAGCATGAACCCAGAAGAGGGCAGCCATGGACGAGGTTGCTCTCCTGTTTTCAGCCATGGAAACGAGTGGTCGACGAGGGCAGTGACAGCAGTAGCAGCTGCGTGAGCTTGGCCGTGACGAAGCAGCGGCGACGGGGGCTTCGAACAACAGAAGGAGCAAACAGTGGGCTGGTCGACGCAGCAAGCAGAAGCAACTGGTGGTGACGGGTTGGTCGATGGTCAGGTGGTCATGGTCGACGAGGCTTGAAGAAGGAGAAGAACGCAGCGAAGGAGGAAGCTGCTTGGTTCGAACGTGGGGTGGGGGGGGGGTTTGCTTGGAAGCTGGCCGGCGTGGCTGGTTTGTGAGGATGAGGAAGACGTGAGGCAGCTGGTACGGGCAGCCATGAGAGCTTATTATTTTGGAGATGGAGAAGAAGAAGATGGAGGGGGGCGGGTGTTTTTAGTTTTAGGGTTTCAATAAGAGAAATGAAAAATGGGAGGGGGTTGGGCGGATGGTTTAGTTATGGGGCGGACCGGGTCGACCCGGTTTAGAATGGACCGGGTCATGGGGAAGGTAGGGCAATTATTTGGGCCTGTGGTTTGAAAATTGAAGAAGTGGCCCAATCCGATTTTTCTTTGTATTTTTGTTCTCTTTTCTTCTTTTATTTTTCTAAAACTAAATTATAAAAGTACTTAAATTATTATTAAGGACTAAATTAAGTTTAAAAAGCGAAAATTAACTCCCAATAACAATTAACGCACAATTAAGTAATAATTAAGCATAAAATTATATATTTGGACATTAAATGCTAAAAATGCAAAAGATGCCTATTTTTGTAATTTTTAATTTTTGTAAAACAAACTTAATTACTAACAATTGTGTAATTAAATCCTACATGCAAAATGCGACATATTTTTGTATTTTTAATAATTTAACAAATAAACATGCACAAATAAATATACAAATAATTACACAAAAATACCACAAAATTGCACACCAAGAAAAATCATTTTATTTTTGAATTTTTTGGAAGTAATTCTCATATAGGGCAAAAATCACGTGCTTACACCTGTTACCATATTTCATTGTTGTTACTATTACTAGTAATCGTACCCGTGCGATGCGCGATAAATATTAAAAAAAATATTAATTAAATTAAATTATGATCGGGTTTTTTTGGATCCTGTTAGACCGTATTGCTTTAATAAATTTAAATTGTCATCTTATTTGTCAATACGATATACCCAATAGTAAAATCTCTATTAAATTAAAGATACTTATATTGTCAGTGAATAACTTTTTTGTTCTATATTTTTCTTTATTACATTATCCGTTGTTTAGTATTATTACGTTCTTAATAGAAATTTTTATTCTTATATTACTTTGTTTACTATTTTTGTCTGCTCGCTTTCTTTTTGTAATATAAGAGAAGATATATAATTTATTATTGTTGATTTTTTTTATTTTGAATTTTATTATTTTGTTCTTAATAATATTATCTAAATTTTAATGAATAAAATCTCTATTAAACTAAAGGGACTTATACAGGCAGCGAATAACTTTTTTATTTTGTATTTTTCTTTATTATATCATACAATATTTATTATTATTATTATATTGCTAATAGAAATTTTTCTTAGCATATTACTTTATTTAATATGTTTCTCTGCTACTTTGTTCTTGTAATATAATAGAATATATATATATATATATATATATATATATATATATATATATATATATATATATATATATATATATTATTATTATTATTAGTCATGAAATAATTTTTATTTTAAATTTTATTTTATTGTTCTCAACAATATTGTCTAAATTTTAATGAACAAATTCTCGATTAAATTAAAGGGACTTATGTAGTCATCGAATAACTTTTTTATTATGTATTTATCTTTATTATATTACCCATGTTTGAGTAGTTAATTTTAGGTAGTTAATTTCGTTGTGTCTTTTTTTTATCATTTTTTCTTGTATATAATTTTTGAATCTCCAAATTTGTTGGAGCTTTGTCCTAAAATTGGTCACTTTGTTAATTTTTTGATGTTACATTTGGAATTATCACAATAATTTGCTTCTCCTATTCTATATAAATAGAATAGATATTGTTTGAATTTTAATGAATAAAATATCTATTAAACTAAAGGGACTTATATAGTCATCAAGTAACTTTTTTGTTATGTATTTCTGTTTATTATATTGTCCAATATTTAGTATAATTATATTGTTAATAGAAATTATTAGCATATTACTTGTTTAACATTTTTGTCTGCTAATTTTTTTGTAATATAATAGAAGATATATATTTTATTACTCTTGAAAATATATTTTTTTAAACTTTTATTATATTTTTCTCAATAATATTGTTTGAATTTTAATGAATAAATACACTTTTTATTTCGAATAGAAAAACAAAAATAATTTTAAAACATAAAATAAAGAAATTAACTAACCTAAACCAATCCTCACCCATGTTTGAGTAGTTAATTTAGGTAGTTAATTTTTAATAAATATTGTTTTTGTTATTAACTAATTGTGCTATGTGGCTTTTTTTTATTGCTTTATTTTCTTTTTTTTTTATTTTAAAATAATTTTAAAACTCCAACTTGATAGTACTCCCCAATTCTAATTGGTAATTTTTTATTTTTTATATCGTTTTTTATTTTAAAATTATTTTAAAACTCCAACTTGAAACTACTCCCCGATTTAAATGGGTAGTTTTTCTTCTTTTTTTTGTTTTTTTATTATAGCCAATTTTTTTAAATAATTTTAAAACTCCAACTTGAAACTACTCCCACCCATTTTGAATTGTAGTTATTTTATATATATTTCTATTTTTGTTTTTTTATTATAACTAATTATAATATATTTATATTTATTAATTCAAATAAAGTAAACAATTAATATATATAAAAGATATAGATGGTAGTTTTTCTCTCTCGTTTTTTATAGATATTTAAATTTAAAAATAATAACTAATTATTAACTAAATAACTAATTAGTAACTAATTATGTCATGTGACTTTTTTTTAGGCTGCCACTCGGCTTAAGGAAAGGGTTTTGTCCTCTCATTTTAATAATATATAGATTATTTATTATAGCTAATTTTTTTTAAATAATTTTAAAACTCCAACTTGAAACTACTCCCACCCATTTTGAATTGGTAGTTATTTTTATATATATTTATATTTTTGTTTTTTCTTATTATAACTAATTATAAAATATTTATATTTATTAATTCAAATAAAGTAACCAATTAATATATATAAAAGATATAGATGGTAGTTTTTTTTTTAATAGATATTTAAATTCAAAAATAATAACTAATTAGTAACTAATTATGTCGTGTGGCTTTTTCTAGACTGTCACTTGGCTTAAGGAGAGGGCTTTATCCTCTCCTTTTAATAATATATAGATTTGCTATTTGGTTGCTTTATCTCTACTGTTGTTTGAGTCAAGGATCTATCAGAAACATCCTCTTTATCTCTACAAGGTAGGGGTAAGGTCTGCGTACACACTACCCTCCCCAGATCTCATTTATGAAATTATACTGAGTTTGTTATTGTTGCTGTTATTATTTTGTATACTATTGGCATATGGAGCTACATAGTCCGTGGAGATTCATATTATCATATAGCTAACTGATAAAAGTGTCTATAGATAAAATTTCATGTTGAATATCTACATGTGATAATTCATTGTTATATGTTGGGTTTACTTCATATATATGCTAGCATATATGTCTTCTTTCATTTTTGGTAATTGTCCCAACTAATCCTTAATTACATGGATTATCCCTAAACAGATAGTCCCGGCTTTTGAGATTGAGGAATAATTCTTAGTCCCTCCATTCCAATTTATGTGGCAGAATTTAATATCGACAGTCAAACGAATTTTTTATTGGTCGTAATTTTTTCATATGTCTTCTAGATATATTAAATTGTTAATTATTGTGACTTATAGTACTTTTTACATAGTTTCCAAATATATAAATTTCGTTTAAAAAATCCTAAAGATTTCATGTCCAAATTTACAGTCATTAAGAGGTTTGACTCTTGAAATTCGAATTCCGCTTCATAAATTAGGACATGTGAAGAAGTATAATATAGTTGAATCCATTATAACAGATAATTCACCCTATTTTTTTTTTGTTTTACCGGTGGTTATATAGTGCACGTTAACTTAAAGTGATGATATAGTACATTGTTAGTGTCACGATCCGGATTTTCCATCCTCAGGAGTCGTGATGGCACCTACTCGTGAAAGCTAGGCAAGCCGCGTAATATAGAATCACTAACTCTTTTATTTAACCTTTTTAACAATTTAAATTAACATGCGATTAACAATTAAATATTAACGATAAATAAATACATGCGGAAGACTTAATCTGATAACTTAGCCAAAACCTGTACGGCAATACCAACATACATCTCTACCCGGAATCCGGTGTCACAATATCACAGACCATCTATGAATACTACATACAAATATCTGGAAAGAAAGGTACAATCTGTCTCCGAAGTAAATAAAAAGAGAATACATATAAGGATAGAAGAGAACGCCGGGTCTGCGGACGCCTGCAGGACTACCTCGGGATCTCTAACTGGACTGAAGGCAGCCACCCAATGTTACGGTCTAAAAGCTGTCGCTTCGGGATCTGCACATATGCAGAGTGTAGTATCAGCACAATCGACCCCATGTGCTGGTAAGTGGCTGGCCTAACCCTGACGAAGTAGTGATGAGGCTAGGACCAGACTACCAAATAAACATGTGCAATTATATTATATGCAACAAAAAATAAAACAGGAATAGACAGGTAAAGATGGGAGGGGGTACATGCTGGGGGAAATATCAATACCAATAGTAATTTAAGAGAAAGACATAAGGACAATTTAGAACTCATAGCAAAACAATAAGGAACTCGTCACCAATATATAAGCACTTCGTATTATCTATTGTTGCGGCGCGCAACTTGATCCAAAAACATAATAACACTATTGCGGCGTGCAACCTGATTTATATCATTTATCACTGTTGCGGCGTGCAACACGATCCATTTATATAATTGTTGCGGCGTGCAACCCGATCCAAATATATTATTGTTGCAGCGTGCAACCCGATCCAAATATAATATTGTTGCGGCGTGCAACCCGATCCAAATATCATATTGTTGCAGCGCGCAACCCGATCTATATATACAGTTCAACACCAATCACAACAAAAGTCCCGACAGGGGATCAATAAAGAAATAACACTATTCCGGCAAGGGAATCGACAGTATAAGTAAGTACATCCCGGCAAGGGAAAATCAGTTATAACCAAACTTGTTCCAACATCTAACTACCTCAACTAGCACCAATACTCAATCGTAATTAATTTCCACGAGAATAATCATAATCCTTACTCAATACAGAGAATCAACAACTTAGGCATTCGTAGTATTTATTAAGAATACAACAATTTCAATTTAAGACTCACGGTCATGCTTGACACCAACGTATAGATACTCGTACCATGCCGATACGTCGTACTCAACATGTAACGACCTAACTGGTCGTTTTGAGATCTAGCTCATCGTTCAACAGTTTGAGGCTATGATCAGCTTCACTTCAGGTATTATGACTTGTACGCAGGGTCAGAATTGAATTATAGGGAATTCGGAGTTGATTTTGAAAGGGAATTCTCATTTCGGAAGCTTTAAGTTGAAAGAATTGACTAAGATTGAATTTCAGAGTAAACGACCTCAGAATCGGGATCTGAAGGTTCCAGTAGGTTCGTATGATGATTTCGGACTTGGACGTATGCCCGGACCGGGTTTTGGATGACCCGGGAGCGTTTTGGCGCCTATTGTGGAAGTTAGCATTTTGGAAGAAATTTCATAAGTTTGGGTTGAAGTGCATTTCAGTGTTATCGATGTCCGTTTGGGATTCCGGGTTTGGGAGTAGCTCTGTATGGTGATTCTGGAGTTGGAAGTGCGATCGGAAGTGAATTCGGAGGTCCGTAGGTTATTTTAGAGTCATTTGGCTAAAGATAGAAATTTGAAGGTTTTTGAGGAGTTTGATCGGAAGTGGACTTTTTGATATCGGGGTTGGATTCTGATTCCGAAAGTTGGAGTAGGTCTGTAATGTCGAATATGACTTGTGTGCAAAATTTGAGGTCAATCAGACGTGATTTGATAGGTTTCGTCATTGAATGTAGAAGTTTAAAATTCTAAAGTTCCTTAAGCTTGGATTGAGGGTTGATTCATGATTTTAACATTGTTTGATATGATTTGAGGCCTCGAGCAAGTCCGTAATGTGTTTTGGGACTGGTTCGTATGGTTGGTTGGGGTCCCGGGGGCCTCGGGTGTGTTTCGGGGTGGTTTCGGATCGAATTTGGATAAAAAGCTGTTGTTGATTGCTGGTATCTGGTTTCCTTCTTCGCGAACGCGAAGGGAGTCCTACGTTCGCAAAGAGGAAAGTGGGAGGCTGTTGGATTTGGCCTTCACGAATGCGAAGTGGAAATCACGAACGCGAAGGGGTGGGTTGAATTGACTATGCGGACGCGTAGAAGGAAAGAGGGGAGCAGGGCCTGAAGTCTGGAACGTGAACGCCTAGGGTCGGGGGAGCTGAACTTCATGAACGCGAGCGTCGGGTTGCGAACGCGATGAAGAAATTTTGGGGCTGAAGCAGGTTGTGCTTCGCGAACGCGAGGGCATTTCCGCGTTCGCGAAGAAGAGCAGTGCTAGGCAGTGACTTGTTTTAAGAAGGGATTTTGCCCATTTCTTTCAGTTTTCTCTTGGCTTGGGTGATTCTTGGAGGATTTCAAGAGGGGTTTTCATCATTCAATGACAAGGTAAGTTATTCCCACTTATTAAGAGTTAAATACATTGATTATGTATGGATTTTAACATGGAAATTAGTGGGAATTTGGGGTTTTGAGGAAGACCTAGAAATTTGATATTCTTGAATTTTGACCACGATTTTGGGTATGGGATTGAGAGTAAATTATATATTTGAGTTCGTGAGTCTATGGGTAAACTTAATCTTCAAAAAATTTCGGAATCCGGGCACGTGGGCCCGAGGGCAATTTTGTCAACTTTTTGATCGGGGTTAGGAATTGTTATAAATTGGATTGTAATGAGTAATTGAACATATATTAATGGATTTGCATAACTATTGGCTAGTTTTGGAGCATTGTGCATCGATTCGAGTCTTCGGAAGAGCGGGGAATGCCGGTTATGGATCTTCGGAGCGAGGTGAGTCTCCTTTCTAATCTTGTAAGAGGGAATTGTCCCCATAGGTGAGTTAATTGGTTATGTGCTCCTATTTGCGGGCTATGTACGCACGAGGTGACGGGAGTTCGTGCGTAGTTAGTATTATGCTTTAGTCCAGGTAATTTAGGGCCCAAAAGCATGCTTTCTTGTAATACTTGCAACCTTGTTGACAAACTTAAAATGCTTAAAACATATCGAACGTGTAAATGAATTTGTAAAAAAGGCTAGATATCATTTCTTGACTTTTAAAAAGAGAAATTTGCCTTTTCCTGAATAGTTGCTCCTTGATGAATTATTGATTTGATTGTTTGAATGTGTTTATCTATTGTGGAACGGGCCGAACGCCTCGGTAGATTAAATAGATGCATCTATGGTTCGCGACATTCGACCCTCCGGCAGTGCATAGTTTAAATAATGTTGGATCGGGCCGTACGTCCTCGGCATGATTTGCACATGCTTGTATTTCTTGCCTTGAAATTTATTTATATTGATATTTGTGCTCCTAGCCTTGGATAATTGAAAATTAATAGATTATGAATCCGGAGACTTTTAATATAAAAGGAACTTTCACCTGTTCGTGACTTATTTGAAATTACAGTCGTTCTTAATAAATCCATGACTACTCGCATTAAAAATATATTACTATTGGACCACCAGTAAATGTCGAAGTCGACCTCTCATGTCTAGTTCTCCAAGATTAGACAAGATACTCATTGGGTACACGTTGTTTTCATACTCATACTACACTTGTTGTGCATTTTTGTTGCACAGGTTTATGTGTGGCTAGTGGCATATCGGCATGGTTGATACGGAGACTCAGGTGAGTTGCATTTATCGAAACGACCGTAGCTAGTAGAGTCTCCTTTAGAGTATTGTACTATATTTTCATTTCTGTCCACTTGTATTCCTGATAGTTACTGTATTTTATTTCATTCCTAGTAAATGCTCATGCACTTGTGACACCGGGTTCTGGGATGATTATGTGGTATCTTGTATTAACTTCTTAATATTTATATTTGATTTGAAACGATTATCTTTTACTGGTAAAATTGAAGGAAAACCATAGTTTTCAAAATTTGTAAAACGATAATTTAATTAAGTATCTTAGTTGGCTTGCCTGACAGCGGTGTCCGGCGCCATCATGACCCTTAGAGGATTTTGGGTCGTGACACAACAAGTAACATGTAGCAAATAGGACACAACTCCTAATCCCTCAAGCTAAGGTTAGACCAAACACTTACCTCGATGCCACAAACACAATTCAAGTCTCTACTATTGCTTTACCTCTTTATTCCACCACCAATTCGCTCGTATCTAGTCACAAGTTACTTGATTACATCGATAAATTCTAAAGGAATCAATTCTAACGCATGAAAATGAGTTTTCTAAAGTTTTACCCAAAAAGTCAAAAATCGCCCCCGTTCCCACATGGTCAAAACCCGAGGTTCAAACCAAAACCTGATTACCCATTCCCCCACGAGCCCAAATATATAATTTATTTTGAAATCGGATCTCAAATCGAGGTCCAAATCCCCAATTTTTTAAATAAACCTAGGTTCTACCCAAAACACCCAATTTCCCCCATGAAAATCATTGATTTTGAGTTGAAATCATGTGAAAAGATGTTAATGATTGAAGGAAATGAGTTAAAATTGACTTACAATCGATTTAGAAGAAGAGTTGTCTTTGAAAAATCGACCAAGAGTGTTTTGGTTTTGAAAGAGTGTGAAAAATGAAAGATTTTCGGCTAAGTTATAAAATTGCAGGTTGCAGATGTTGCAATTGCGACCAGGGTTCGCAATTGCAAACCCAGACTTCTGCTAAGTTCTCATTTGCGAAGTGGGAATTGCGAACAATGTGTCGCATTTGCGACGTCTGGCTAAAACTGGGGGATCGCATTTGCGATCAATCCCTCGCATTTGCGAGGTCAGCTGGCCTGGGCTATTGTTTGCATTTGCGACATAGCCTTCGCATTTGCGAGCCAGGCTTCGCAAATGCGAAGCCTGCAGGCCTGCCATGCAATAGTTGAAATCTGCAATTCCTCAAATCCAAAATCCACCCCGTGGCCTATCCAAAACTCACCCGAGCTCTCGAGGCTCCAAACCAAACATGCCCACCAACCTAAAAACATCATACGGACTCACTCGTGCATTCAAATCACTAAAATAACATCAACAACTATAAATTTAGCATCAAAATCATGAAATTTCTTAAGAACTTCAAATTTTCCAATTTTCTCAAATACGATCCGATTCACGTCATCTCAAGTCCGTTTATTACCAAATTTCACAGACTTATCTTAAATCACATATAAGACCTGTACCGGGCGCAGGAACCAAAATACAGGCCCCATACCATCAAGTTTTAAACACATTTTTCCAAAACTCATAAATAATTCCAGAAAATAATTTTCTTTAAAAATTCATTTCTCGGGCTTGGGACCTCGGATTCCGTGCATACGCCCAAGTCCCATATTTTCCTACGGATCCTCCGGGACCATCAAATCATGGGTCCGGGTCCTTTTACCCAAACTATTGACCGAAGTCAACTTAAATCCATTTTAAAATCAAAATTTATCATTTTTCACAAATTACACATAATGGCTTCACAACTACGCGCCAGATTGCGCACACAAATCGAGGTGATGCTGAAAGAGGTTTTTAAGGCCTCTGAACTTAGAATTCATTTCTAAAACAAGTGATGACCATTTGGGTCATCACATTCTCCACCTCTAAAACAACCGTTCTTCCTCGAACGGACATAAGAAGGAAGTACCTGAGTCGGGGAAAAGATGGGGATAACGGTTCCGCATATCAGACTCAGACTCCCAGGTCGATGCCTCAGCTGGATGACCTCTCCATTGAACACGAACAGAAGGAAAGCTCTTCGATCTCAACTGACGAACCTGCGGTCTAGAATAGCTATTGGATCCTCCTCATAAGACAAGTCCTTGTTCAACTGGACAGTGCTGAAACCTAACATGTGGGATGGATCACCGTGATATTTTCGAAGCATGGACACATGAAACACTGGATGCACGACTGATAAGCTCAACGGTAATGCAAGTCTATAAGCCACCTCTCCCACTCGATCAAGAATCTCAAACGGGCCAATGAACCTATGGCTAAGCTTGCCCTTCTTTCCAAATCTCATCACGCCCTTCATATTTGATACCTGAAGCAATACCCGCTCACTGACCATGAATGCCAAATCTCGAACCTTACGGTCGGCATAACTCTTTTGCCTGGACTGAGCTGTACGAAGCCTATCTTGAATAATCCCGACTTTGTCCAAGGCATCCTGAACCAGATCCGTACCCAACAACCGAGCCTCCCCCAGCTCAAACCATCCAACCGGTGATCGACACCGCCTACCATACAAAGCCTCAAAAGGAGCCATCTTGATACTTGACCGGTAGCTGTTGTTGTAGCTAAACTCTGCTAGAGGCAAAAACTAATCCCACGAGCCTCCAAAGTCAATGACACAAGCCCAGAGCATATCCTCCAAAATCTGAATAGTCCGCTCGGACTGCCCGTCTGTCTGAGGATGAAACTATGTGCTTAACTGAACCCGTGTGCCCAACTCTCGCTGAACTGCTCTCCAGAAATGTGAGGTAAACTGCGTACCTCGATTCGAAATAATAGACACAGGCACACCATGAAGACGAACAATCTCCCGGATATAGATCTCAGCTAACCTCTCGGAAGAATAGGAGACTGCCGCATGAATAAAATGTGCTGACTTGGTCAGCCTATCAACAATAACCCACACTACGTCAAACTTCCTCTAAGTCTGTGGGAGTCTAACAACAAAGTCCATAGTGATACGTTCCCACTTCCACTCAGGAATCTTAATCTTCTGGAACAAACCACCGGGCCTCTGATGCTCGTACTTAACCTGCTGACAGTTCAAACATCGAGCCACATATGCAACGATATCCTTCTTCATTCTCTTCCACCAATAATGCTGCCGCAAATCCTGATACATCTTAGTGGCGCCCGGATGAATAGAGTACCGAGAGTTATGGGCCTCCTCTAAAATCAACTCTCAAAGCCCATCCACATTAGGCATACAAACTCGACCCTGCAATCTCAAAACTCCATCATCCCCTAAGGTAACCTGCTTGACACCTCCATGCTGCACCATGTCTCTAAGGACACACAAATGGGGATCATTATACTGCCGATCTCGAATACACTCCAATAAAGAAGAACGAGCGAATGTGCAAGCTAACACACGGCTGGGCTCAGAAACATCCAACCTCATGAACTGATTGGCCAAAGCCTGAACATCCAAAGCAAGCAGTCTCTCACCGACTGGAATATAAGCAAGACTGCCCATACTGGTTGACTTCCTACTCAAAGCACTGGCCACCACATTGGTCTTTCCCGGATGATATAAGATGGTGATATCATAGTCTTTCAACAACTCCAACCACCTTCTCTGCCTCAAATTCAACTCCTTCTACTTGAACAAGTACTGCAGACTCTTGTGATCCATGAACACCTCACAAGCCACACCATACAGATAATGCCTCCAAATCTTCAACGCGTGAACAATGGTTGCCAACTCCAAATCATGAACCGGATAGTTCTTCTCATGAATCTTCAGCTGCTGCGAAGCATAGGCAATGACCTTGCCATCCTGCATCAACACCGCACCAAGTCCAATACGAGATGCATCACAATAAATTGTATATGGCCCTGAACCTGTAGGCAAAACCAACACCGGTGCCACAGTCAAAACTGTCTTAAGCTTCTGAAATCTCGCCTCGCACTCATCCGACCACCTGAACTGCGCACCCTTCTGGGTCAACCTGGTCATCGGGGCTGCAATGGACGAAAACCCCTTCACAAACCGACGATAGTAGCCTGCCAAACCCAAGAAACTCCAGATCTCTGTAGCTGATGCTAGTCTAGACCAGTTCTTGACTGCCTCAATCTTCTTCGGATCAACCTAAATACCCTTTGCGGATACAATATGACCTAGGAATGCAACTGAACTCAACCATATCTCACACTTCGAAAACTTGGCATACAACTGACTATCCCTCAGAGTCTGAAGAACCACTCTAAGATGTTGCTCGTTCTCCTTCCGGTTGCGAGAATAGATCAAAATATCATCAATGAAGACTATCACGAATGAATCCAAGTAAGTCCTGAACACTCGATTCATCAAATCCATAAAAGCTGTTGGGGCATTTGTTAACTCGAATGACATCACCAAGAACTCATAATGCCCATACCGAGTGAGGAAAGCTATCTTAGGGACATCGAATGCCCTAATCCTCAATTGATGGTAGCTAGATCTTAAGTCAATCTTCAAAAATACTTTAGCACCCTGAAACTGATCAAACAAATCATCAATCCTCGGCAACAGATACTTATTCTTGATTGTAACCTTGTTCAACTGCCGATAATCAATACACATTCGCATTGATCCGTCCTTTTTCTTAACAAACAACATTGGCGCACCCCAAGGTGAAACACTAGTTCTAATGAAACCTTTTTCAAGCAAGTCTTGTAACTACTCCTTCAACTCTTTCAACTCAGGTGGGGCCATACGATACGGCGGGATAGAAATGGGCTGAGTGCCCGAAGCCAAATCAATGCAAAAGTCAATATCCATGTCGGGTGGCATACCGACAGGTCTAAAGGAAATACCTCAGGGAACTCACGAACAACTGGCACAGAATCACTAGGAGGAACCTCGGCACTAGAATCACGAACATATGCCAAATAGGCCAAACACCCCTTCCCGACCATATGCCGAGCCTTCACATAAGAGATGACACTACGGGTAGAATGACCAGGAGTCCCTCTCCACTTCAAATGAGGTAAACCTGTCAAGGCTATGGTCATAGTCTTGGCATCACAGTCAAGATAGCATGGTAAGGTGATAACCAGTCCATCCCTAGTATGACATCAAAATCAACCATGTCCAGAAGTAACAAATCTACACGGGGCTCAAGACCCCCAATCACAACTATACAAGAACGCTGAAGTCTGCAATTCCTCAAGTCCAAAATCCACCTCGTGGCCTGAGCCCTCGGGGCTCCAAACCAAACATGCCCACCAACCTAAAAATATCATACTGACTCGCTCGTGCATTCAAATCACTAAAATAACATCAACAACTATGAATTTAGCATTAAAATCATAAAATTTCTTAAGAACTTCAAATATTTCAATTTTCTCAAATACGATCCGATTCACGTCATCTCAAGTCCGTTTATTACCAAATTTCACAGACTTATCTTAAATCACATATAAGACCTGTACCGGGCGCCGGAACCAAAATACGGGCCCGATACCATCAAGTTTTAAACACATTTCATTTTCAATACTCATAAATAATTCCAGAAAATAATTTTCTTTAAAAATTCATTTCTTGGGCTTGGAACCTCGGAACTCGATTTCGGGCATACACCCAAGTCCCATAATTTCCTACGGACCCCCCTCCCCCCGGGACCGTCAAATCACGGGTCCAGGTCCGTTTACAAAAAATATTGACCGAAGTCAACTTAAATCCATTTTAAAGTCAAAATTCATCATTTTTCATAGATTACACATAATGGCTTCCCGGCTACGCGCCCGGACTGCACACACAAATCGTGTGAGCTAAAAGAGGTTTTTAAGGCCTCGAAACGCAAAATTCATTTCTAAAACAGTCATCACAGTTAGTGATGAAGAAGTCTTTTTACCCCGAGAAAGTTATTCAGTTTTCCAGGTTGATAGCTTTTTTACTTCGGCCGGGATCCGTGAGTAAAAAAGATAATTATAGACGCATTTCAATACATACACTGGTTTCGAAACGTTCTTGCTAATATTATGGGGATCTTTGAAATTAATCAAGAAATATTCAAACTGATGTACATAATGAACTGAAATCTCTTCTATTTATAGAAGAAAGGAAGCTGCTGTGTAAGCTGCTACGCAAGCTGCTGTGTAAGCTACTACCACAAGCTGTTGTGTAAGCTGCTATTACAAGCTGTTGTGTAAGCTGCTACGCAAGCTGTTGTGTAAGCTGCTACTGCAAGTTGCTGTGTAAGCTGCTACTACAAACTGCTGTGTAAGCTGCTACTATACCAGATATGGATAATCTTCTACTGAGAGCAATGTTTATCCATAACGGAGTACTGAATGGATAAGCTTATTATACCCGGTATGGATAATCTTCTACCTAGGGTAATATTTATCCATAACCGGGTACCGAAGTGATAAGCTTCTTCAGGAAGCTTATTTCCAATAGAGTACTAAATGGATAAACATATTTACGGTGGAGTCCCATATGGATAAGCTTCTTCATGAAGATTATTTACAACGGAGTACTAAATGAACATTCATAATATAATATATTTATAACACTCCCCCTTGGATGTTCATTAAAAGATAATGTGTCTCATTAAAATCTCACTAGGAAAAATCACGTGGGAAAAAATCCTAGTGAAGGAAAAAGAGTACACATATTTAGTAATATGCATTGCAAGGTGCCTCATTAAAAACCTTATAAGGAAAACCCATGGGAAAAAACCTTAGTAAGGGAAAAAGAGTGCATCGCGTATTTTACTCCCCTGATGAAAACCTTGTTTCAAATATTTGAGTCTCCGCATTCCAATCTTGTATACCATCTTCTCAAAAGTTGAAGTTGGCAAAGATTTAGTGAATAAATCTGCTGGATTATCACTTGAATGGATTTGTTGCGCATCAATGTCACCACTTTTCTGAAGATCGTGTGTGTAGAATAATTTTGGTGAAATGTGCTTCGTTCTCTCTCCTTTTATAATCCTCCCTTCAATTGGGCTGTGCATGCAACATTGTCTTCGTATAAAATTGTGGGTTTTTTCTCACATTTCAAACCACATTTTTCTCGAATAAAATGAATTATTGATCTCAACCATACACATTCCCTACTTACTTCATGAATAGCTATTATTGTGGGTCTTTTATCACATTCCAACCCACATGTTTCTCGAATGAATCACTGATCTCAATCATATGCACTCCCTGCTTGCCGGTTTGAAATCGAGCTTTATGGGTATCGGATAAATAACCTGCATCTGCATTACCAATACGATCTGCACCACTTTTGTTAGCATTAGCAAGATAAATAAGTGCACCATCTACACCGAGATAGAGTATTTCAGGACCAAGGAGCTCCTCATCCTCTTCTAGAGGTTGGAACGGATCCTTATTCACTTCAAGTGATTGAATATTCATTGGTGTACTTAATGGGTACACTTTGTCCATGTAAAAGTATTTTTAAGACCCTCTTGGAGCTCTTCCGGAGTTCCAATAAGATTTATGTCACCAACATAAATAGCAAGTGTAACAAATTTTGATGACATTTTCTTTATAAAAATACATGGACAAATAACATAATTTATGTAACTTTCTTTCAGCAAATATTTACTGAGGCGATTATACCACACGCGCACAGATTGCTTTAAACCGTACAAAGATCTTTATAATTTGATCGAGTACATTTCTCAAGACTTTGAATTATATGCTTCGGGCATTTTCAATCCTTCAAGGATCTTCATATAGATTTAGCCAAATAAGTCATATAGGTTAAGACTTGTATCTAAATGGTATGACATCTTCAAGTGTCTGGACTGCTAGTCCGATCCTCACAATCGTTTATAATATTGTGCACTATATTGTATTAAATATATCGTCGACGATCATTTTGTATCAATTTCGAAGAGACATAACTTGTGGAGATCTCATCACTTTCTTTATTTTCAGGTACCTGAACTTTTTCGGGAGTTTCATGAAATGTTATGTCGTGGGCTCTTCTAGAGCTTATTTCCTCCTCATTTTGATCATTAGCTCCTACTATTTTTCAAGGATTGTTACCTTTGGAACCGATTGGTCTACCACGCTTCATGCGTACAGTAAACTCTATCCTTCAGGGACTTTAATTTTAATAGGAGCATTTGCAGCTGAAATATGATATTTAATTTTGGATCAGCAAATGCTTCTGGCATTCGACTTGAATTATCTTCTAAGTGAGGATCATGATAATTCGATTCATATAGCATATTTTTCAACTGTTTATTCCATCCCCCAAATGTTAGAAAAACTAACATATATCCCCAATCATCTTTGGGAAACATATCTTTGTGTATTATGGTAGAGAAATTAATCATATACCACACAACAAAAGATAGTAAAAATATTTGGTTTCTGATCCTAAACCAATTGTGAAGGGAGGACTTATCATATATTGTTGATCTGATGCATACAAGTGCTGCTATATGCAATTTAGAAAATCTTAGACCAACACATGAAGCTTTGTTCTTAGCAATGGTTTAGCCATTAATAGGAGGTATTCAATGCTAAATCAGCTTGGATATAAACCAGCATTATCAAGATGAACTGTCTTGATTTCATAATCTAAAAATTATGCTCTTAATCGAGAAAAACAATTCCAAATGCCAAACTGCAGGTTGACAATAATTACACATGTAACCATCTCATATATGCACCTATAAGTGGTTCACATGATAGGTGAACGAGCCCATATTCACCTTTTATATATTTCAGAATCAGGGGTCTTAGTCCCAACTTTAGCTGGTATAATCAATTCATTATGAGAACAAGCAACACATGAGAATTCCTGAAGAATCTTCTAGTTCTTTAGTATATGCTTATCTGAATTCTCAAATAGCTCATTTAAAAATGGCAAATGAAAACTTCAAGTTTATCATGTCATGTGCTATCTCTTAGTAAACTTCTGGTTTACTATGGCATAAACTTTTGCTTTAGTAAACTTCTGGTTTACTGTGATACATGATATAGTACAAATTAAAGAATAAGGCAGGTAACTTCTCACATACATATTATTTTACCCCCTATGATTGTGGAAACATGAAGATTATCAATCTTCCAATCATTTGTAGTCTCAATATGATAGTCATTTGTATTAGTAAACTTCAGGTTTACTACAACATATGTTTTGACCATAATCATATAATATGAATGATATATTTGTATATAAGCTCTTCGAGAGCCTTCATTTATTATCCACAATCTAATATTTATCTGGCACTACTGGTGTCATGTATTCTTTAGGCAAACATTTAGCTCTTCAGGAGCTGTTGATACATTTTGTACTATCAAATATTGCTCAGACACTGCTGGTGTCATGAGAGAAAATCACAATCAAATAAACAATGTAAAACAATTTTTTAAGCACACGAAAACTCCTCTTCATAATATTTTTCCACTTCAGGAGGCAATTTCAATTGTGTTACTTCTTCAGGAGCAAATTTAAAATACGAAATATGGAGTATATATTCTCTCAATTATATTAACTCTTCTGGAGGTGAATTGTAATGTATTCACATCAAGAGCGCGTTCATATTTACCCGACTTATTAGTATTGTCACATTCACTTCAGGGAATGGATTAATATTATCAAAAGTTCTCATCCTTCAGGAAATCGAACATAATTATCTGAATGCGCATTAATCACATCAAATTGTGATGCCTCAACCTCTTTTAAAATATTTACTACTTCAGGAGCAAATCGAGGCGTGCATTTAATATAGAGAATATTTATGTAGCTTATCTTCAATTGTAACCATAGAAAGCCTAAATTATCACTTCTGGTGATCATAGGCATATACCACTTCTGGTAGTTAACAAAATATAATTACAATGAGATATACGAAATATAACCACTTCTTGTGGTTGTATATTTCTTGCAAACTCTGCTAGAGTTTAAGTTGATCTAATAATGTTATTCATATTCTTCAAAATGACATAAACAAGATATATTATAGTAAACATCATTATCAAATCATAATTTTTCTTTATGTACAACAATTACATAACCATATTATCTATTACAAATAACAAAAATTAAAATATTTACATTTCTACAGATTCACCACCGATTACATGACTTGTTTCTCCTTGTGGGAGTGCAAGGTAATCAGTTATATCCAAATGCATGAAGTCTAAATTATCTTCAGAAATAAAATTTGTTTCAGCATTTTTCTCTGTCTTCTTTAGGGAGGCTTGATAAAGCTCAACCAGGTGCTTTGGCGTACGACAGGTACTGACCAGTGCCATTTTTCTCCACATCTATAGCATGCATTTTCTGCATTTGGTGCTTGCACCGCTTCATGCTTTTGTTCCTTCCTTTTTCACTGCTGGTGGTGATGAGTGTTCTTTGGTGCATTATTATTACCATGATTAGAGTTTCTTTCCCGACCACGACCATGACCACGACCTTTTCCACGTTTAGCCTGGTGGAAGTTCGTCTCATTCACTTCAGGGAATGGACAAGAACCAGTAGGTCGACTTTCATGATCAGTAATATTATCACCATATAACTTCAATTGGGAAATAATTCTAAACATAGCAGAATTATACTCACTAATAGATTTAAAATCTTGTAGCCTTAGATGAGTCCAATCATATCGTGCATGTGGAAGAACGACCATCTTCAGGTGGTCATATCTATCTTTCAAATTATTCCACAGTATGACTGGATCTTTAACAGTAAGATATTCCATTTTCAGGCCCTCATCAAGGTGATGGCGTAGGAATATCATTGCTTTGGCACGGTCTTGGTTTGATGCCTGATTTTTGTCTTTGATGGTGTCTGCCAGACCCATCGCATCAAGATGAATTTCAGCATCAAGCACCCAAGACATGTAGCTTTTGCCCGATATATCCAGGGCTACAAATTCAAGTTTAGAAAGATTTGACATTATTTAGGAAAAGAAAGTTCTTACCTCAGATACTTTCAAAATATTTGCTCGAGATGGTAGAGCTTCGTGCTGATAACGTGTTATGAAATAAAGACTATAAAGTAAAGACAAGTATAGAGAGAAACTGATATATTATTCGAATTCAAACTGATGTACATAATGAACTGAAATCTCTTCTATTTATAGAAGAAAGGAAGCTGCTGTGTAAGCTGCTACTACAAGCTGCTACTGCAAGCTGCTGTGTAAGCTGCTACTATACCAGATATGGATAATCTTCTACTGAGAGCAATGTTTATCCATAACGGAGTACTGAATGGATAAGCTTATTATACCCGGTATGGATAATCTTCTACCTAGGGTAATGTTTATCCATAACCGGGTACCGAAGTGATAAGCTTCTTCAGGAAGCTTATTTCCAATAGAGTACTAAATGGATAAACATATTTACGGTGGAGTCCCATATGGATAAGCTTCTTCAGGAAGATTATTTACAACGGAGTACTAAATGAACATCCATAATATAATATATTTATAACACATAGCTTAATTACCTTACAGTTTTAGGATTTTAGCCGGGAAAGAGGAAAAAGGAGGAGGATAAAGGTAGATAACAGCAACAACAACAAACTTAGTATAATTTTACAAGTGAGGTCCTGAGAGGATAATGTGTACGCAGATCTTATCCTTATCTTGTGAAGGTAGAGAGACTATAACATAGTCATAATATTGTTGGAAAAAATACAATAGTAAAAAAAAGCAGTAGCAACAAGTAATAACAACAGTAAGATAATAAGATAATCGAAACAAAAAAAATAGTCGGTAGTATTAAAAATTTAAGTATAAGAATTAAGTACTCCCTCCGGTTCACAATAAGTGACCAGTTTCCTTTTAACACGCCCATTAAGAAAATGTTAAATCGTATACAAGAATACCTAGTATGACTAAACTACCTTTATTAAATATTGGTCACATAGTTATAGTGAGGAGTGATAAAACTTTTTAGGGATATGCATATAAAGGTAAAAGAGTAAAAATAAATTAATTTTTTTTTCTTGATTACCTAACTAGAAATTTATTTTGAACCAAAATGAAAAAGTAAACTGGTTACTTATGGTAAAAAAGACATCTCATATCCGATGTTTTACAAATGTTTATATTTAACCAAAGTTAGGCAGCTCACCATTTCCATTTCCTTTTTTGTTTTTTTGAAAAATACTCTAAATGGACTGCAGTATGTCAGAAATTTCTGCAACGTTTGTTTTGAAAAAAAAAAATTAAGGATGAATGATAATGAAGTGAAAGGTAGAAAGTGGAAGCTACTTAAAAAGAAGAAAAATAAGTAAACTTTTAAGCAACAGTTTGCCTGTTAGTATTAAGAGTTAATCAATAACTCAATCATGTCAATGTAAATAAGAGAAAGTTGCATTGAGATTTGAGAGGAGGGGTCTACTCATACCAATGATGTTAAAATGCATAGTATAGAGTATGCAAAATCAACATCTCCATCTCTCTGCCCTTCACTTTTCTCTTATTTCAAAATCTCAATCTCCATTTATACAAATCAAACTCTCTTTTTATATGGTTTGCTTTTTCCACTTAACTTTATGAGATAAGGGAAAGTTGGTTCAATAAGCTAAAGTGTTATTGACATAATTTTTTAAAAACCATATGCTATTAAGTTATTTACGGATAAAGTATTTCTATCGAGAATTTTTTTATTCTCAAGGCCTTGATAGGAAAGCATGGAGGTTGAAAATTAGGGTAGTAGGGTAGTTAGTTTAGTGTTCTCCCTGTCATACCGGTAGTATTAGTACATACTTTAGTTTTTTGTTGGCATTAAATTTCTATAACTACCTGTCATTTCTTTCATCTCCTGATTATTTGTTGTGATTTATGCTACTTATACATAGCTTCTCTACGTTGTGATTCTTGTTTTTCTCTTCTATAATATGGTGCTTATGCTTCGTTGAGCCGAAAGTCTATTTGAAACACTATCTTTCTCAAACCCCGCTATGTAGGATTATATTGAATTTTTTGTTGTTGTGGTCGTCAAAGCTCGAACTCGAAATTTCAAAGTTAAAAGGTGCAAATATCTCATCCACACTAATACACTACTCTGTAAAAAGTTTAAAGTTTTTTTTTTTTTTTTTTGAACTTTGTTAAAAGGTAGAAATACAATAAAGAAAGAAGAGATTTTTTCTGGGCTTAAGAAGAGAACAAAAGAAAAGACAGAAAGTGCACGTCAGAGTTAGCCGTAGAGTGGTCTCCTTCTTTCATCGGGTGGAGAGGATTACAGAGAGGATTCCCTCTTCTCATCCATATCTCTCTCTTCTCTCTTCTCTCGTCTCTCTCTTTCTTTCTCTTTCTTAACAGTTGTAAGAAATTTGGTCCAGTTCATTTGTTCTTATATGCATGGTTATTATTGGATTTTCTTGATTTTAGCAAGACTATCCATTGAAAACTTGAATAAGAATAGTGTTCTCTCCCTCTAAGTCCTAAGCTTGCTTCTTCTCTTTGTTTTTATATTTTTTTTTTGGGGTTTGAACAAAAAACAAGACTTGTCTGTTGGGTTGATGCCAAAGGAAGAAGAAACCACAAGGTAGTTGAAGTTTTTTTCAGGTTCAAACAACTCTAAGTAACCAATTTTGTGTTCTTTTTCCTCTATTTTGTCCATTATATATCACCTCTCAAACATATATTTACTGGTTTTAAGGAAAGATCTTTGTACTCATATTAAATTTCACAATCAACAGGTAGATTTTAGCTTGAAGAAGGAAAAGCTAAGAAGAAGATGATAAAAGGTTTTATGAATCAACAAAATCAACCTGTTGTGGTAGAGGAAAACATGTCCAATTTAACATCTGCATCTGGTGAAGCAGCAAGTGTATCTTCTTGCAATCGAAATGATAATAATAATAATAATACTATTACGGGAGGAATCTATCCCCCTCAGTATAACTTTGCTCCTCCAAATCAACAAGTTCAGGCTCAACATCAAATCAAGAAAAAGAGAAACCAACCAGGCAATCCAGGTCTGTAAAATATGTTTACTTTAATATTTTTGCTTATAAAGCCGTTTTTAACTTTTTCCCTTTTTTTTTGCGACAGACCCTGGTGCTGAAGTGATAGCTTTATCACCAAAAACACTAATGGCAACAAATAGATTTGTTTGTGAAATTTGCAACAAAGGATTTCAAAGAGATCAGAATTTGCAGCTTCACAGAAGAGGACACAATTTGCCATGGAAACTCAAGCAGAGAACAAGCAAAGAAATAAGAAAGAAAGTTTATGTTTGTCCAGAGCCAAGTTGTCTACACCATGACCCATCTAGAGCACTTGGAGATCTCACTGGAATCAAGAAACACTTTTGCAGAAAACATGGTGAAAAGAAGTGGAAATGTGAGAAATGTTCAAAGAAATATGCAGTTCAATCTGACTGGAAAGCTCACTCTAAGACTTGTGGTACTAAAGAGTATAGATGTGATTGTGGAACTCTTTTCTCAAGGTAACTAAACATGGAATATATCACACTATTTTCTAAGAGCATATACACAAAGTCATGAAAAAAAGTCTATTTAAAAAAAAGCACACCCTAGAGTCTAGTCATATAGTAGTAGTAATATTCATATAGCTTTACAATGCAAAAATTGTCTTTCTTTCTTTCTCTCATATTCTTCATTCTCTTTAATTTATTCCTTCTCTAAATTTTGAATTTTGTTTCTAATTCTTGGGGGTCTAAAGCATAGGTGTTTGAACATGATTCGTAAAGAGTCATTAATTGAGTAGCATTATTAATATTTTTGCATATATTTCAGTAGTTAGTATATTTGTTTTTTCATATTTTTGTCTATTTTTTGTTTGTTTAGGAGGGATAGTTTCATCACACACCGAGCATTTTGTGACGCTTTAGCAGAAGAGACTGCAAGAGCAATAACAGGAGATCCAATTCTTCCATCTCAAACTGCTTCTTCTTCTCACATGAACCTTCAGTTTCATCCATCTCAGTTTAATAGCCATGAATTTCCAGCTACATTTTCTTTGAAGAAAGAGCAACAAACCGGTTTCAACTTGAGGCCTGAGATTCCGCCATGGCTAATGACTTGCCAACCATTGGTTGGCACTGGTGGTCCAGGTCCTGGTCTACCACCACCGCAACCCATTGACCTAAGCTCGTCGATTTTCCAATCGACTAGGTTCGATCAGGACTACACGCCGAACCACGGCCAAGACGTAAACCCTAACCCTAGTCCTAATTTCAATTCAACAGGAGGACTAGGCTCTCCGCATATTTCTGCAACAGCGTTGCTGCAGAAGGCAGCACAGATGGGTGCGACTATGAGTAACAAATCCAGTACTGTCTCTGCAGCAGCCACAGGCCCAAGCCCAACCATGCTAATGAGACCCCACCAATTTCACGTGTCTGCTGCAGCTGTTGAGTCTGTTAGCAACAACACAACTGATGTTGGGCTTAATTTGTCCTCAAGTGAAGACCTCACTACTGGGTTTTTGAATAGCTTAACTTCATATGGGAATAAAGCTGCTACTATTACTGTTGCTGCTGCTGCTGCTACTGCTACAGTCAGTCCATTAACAAGTGCACCATCTCCCACTTCTTTTTTGATGACTTCGTTTTCTTCTGCTAATACTACTGGATTTGAAGGGTCAAATTTCGAAGATGAATTTGGTGGCATTGGCATTTTGAATTCGAAGAAAGGAAATGACGCTAATGATGATATGACCAAAGATTTCTTGGGTTTAAGACCTCTTTCTCATAGCGATATTTTCAACATAGCTGGTCTAGTTAATACTACTTCAAATGAGAATCAGTCTCAGAATCACAAAACATGGCAAAGTTAATTCAGAAATATCCTTAAGCACAGAACAATTTACTTTGCCTAAGCATATATAGTACCGCAAAATGCAGGTTCTTTCGTCCTTCTCTCTCTTTTTGGCTGCTAATGGCTGTAATTGTTAAATCTGTAATTTTTTTTTGTTTATGCTTTTTGAACAGAATAAAGAGATATCTAGAACTGAGAATGGAAACCCTAGCTAGATAGTCTCTTTGTTGTTACCCAGCTGTTATTGACCGTGACATCTTTTATACAAAAAAGTGCATTTTCAAGCACTGGAGGAGTAAAATTAAATTCTTGTTTGAAGGATTTTTGTTTTTTGTGAATTTTTTTAACTTTTGATTCTATATAAGTGTTGTGTATTTATTGTTAGCTGGTACTTGGACCACGTTTTGCTCGGTTACACTCTTTCCTATATTGATTTTGTTCATGATCTTAAATAGTATGCTGTGAAAACATGTTTGTGTTATTATAATTCTTTTGGACAGTGACATCTAAATTAAATTCAAAATCAGTTGATGTAACGAACTCTTTATAAATTTAAGGGATAGTAGCTTTTATTGCAATTCCCCTATATAATCATTTGATATAATGAGTAAGGAGTGATGACCGGCCGGCCGGTGTGTTAATGTAATACTATATGGTAGTAGTAAATATTAAATGACGTGACATGATATTAATAATATATATATTATATTGTTGGAAGTGGGTTCTGCATAAGCATGTAATATAAGGACAAAAATTTCAATTATACTTCTTGTCGAGTTGGTGAGGCACATGTAAACGACCGGCACAAAGCATTCTTTATGACATTTGGATATCCTTATTTCCAATCAAATTGACCAGTTTTTACCATATAACGACTCTGCATATCAGTTATAATTTGAATAAAAAAATATTTTTTATAAAGATTTTGTGTTTTATTTATTGATTTTTGGCGTTAGTAGATTATATCAATCTCTACCGAAGTTGCATATAATTGGAAAAACGTTTATAATGAGTCATAAATCTGATACCGGTACGAAAATTTGTTATAAATTATATTATAATTTACTGTTGATGGCACCAAATAAAAAGCGTTGGATTCATTGATATATAGGAATTAGCATTTGACTAAGGTGTATGTCAAAATTTAGCCCGTGGTTGTCTATAGAAATGAAAGTTATACATACAGTTACATAAACTTATCAGTACTGTAAGGATATTTTACACGATCAAGCTAACACTATTACTTATTATAGTTGACAGATTACCAGATTTATTAGACTGCCGAATAATACTTATTATAATAGTTTATTTATAATTACCTTATGATTTTATATTTTATTTACAACGTTAAATATAAATTTCCTCTCTCCATTATTATTTTGTTACTACGTTTCGTTTCTCGAGAGCCAAAGTATATGAACTTTGATCAACATTTTAACATGTACTCCGTTTCAATTTATGTGAATATATTTCCTTTTTAGTCCGTGCCAAAAAGAATAACTAATTTCCTTATTTGGAAACAATTTATGTTTATGCAATAATTTATAGCCTCACAAAATATATGTGTCTCATTACCACAAGTCCAGAAGTTTCTCTCTTTTTCTTAAATTCCGTACACAATCAAATAGGTTCACATAGATAGAAATGGAGGGAGTAGTAATTTTTATATAATTTTCAAATATCTTATTTTAATTTTAATATATTAAGATAATCAAATTCAATTTATTTCAAATATTAATTAAATTAATTATCGAGAAGCACATTTAAATATACGTTTTATATATATATATGAGAGAGACTATGCATGAAGGTGAAAGAGATGCTGTGTTGAGTTTGACCCCTGATGTGGGCTTCAATCCCAAGGTGGGATCAGTTTTGACGCCCATAAGGCTGTTTGTTACCTTTTTCTTCTTCTTTTTTTTCCTATCTAACCTTACCTTATTTTCCCCATCCCCACCAGCTAGTTTGGTCTTCCCTCCTAATGTCACAAGACTAGCGGATGTCCTGATATCTCTAATATTTCGCCCCTGTCATTGTACCATGTACTAGCACAATCCCACGCCGTGTTAACATGCTCTACTATTCTTGTGAAAAAACAGGTAACTTATTCACATGAAACGTACGAATATTCACTGTATTTCTTTTACTATACTATCAAGTCCTTTTAAAGAGAACTACAACTAACGGCTCATAATACAGAAGTTGAATTATTTACCAACTTTTTGGAGCAACACATAAAATTATGCTATATATAAATTAAATCCATATATATATATATATATATATATATATATATTGGGGTGGAGCTAGCATGAGATACGGGTTCGGCCGAATCTAATAGTTTTAGTTCAAACCTTGTATTCCTCTTAAAAAATCTATTATATATATATAAATTATTAATTTTGAACTCAGTAACTTAAAAGAACTACAATTTCAAATCCATAAACTATAAAGTATATATACATAATAACTGTAAATTTGAGAGAATGCAAAATGCTTGCTTTACGTGGTAGTAGTCCTCTGATTTCGGTGAGTAAATGTGCTTTCGTTTCTTGTATGAACAATAGTAAATAAGGGAATTAATGTTCCTTTTACGAGGAAAATTGAAAAATTTATCGTTTTTGACTTGTTGGCCGCGGCGCAACACGGGGGAATCTGAATACTTAGCTCTTCTATACGTAGAACAGGAAGACGCCAAGTTATTTGAAAAGTGAAAGTTTAGCCCTAACAATAAGTAGAATAGGAAGTGTCCTTCTTATTTTATTGTCTTATCAGCGAGATTTTGATTTATGTGCAATATAAGTAAAAAGTGAAATTGCAAACACTAGGTTAATTATAAATTCATTCTCATCCCCAAGGTTCACTCTTTACATGTATGAATATAAGCAACGGTAGAAATTGAGTAGAGAATGATTAAAGTACGATTATACAAAAACAATTACTGTAGAGTGAACATATTAAAGCCATCAGTTGCATGCATGTGTAAAATGTAAAGGTGGCTAACATGCACATGAATGGTGGTATGATTTTGTATTTTGTGGAATAAAGCTGGACTGAAAGTGACTTTACCGATGACTACCGGCATTATGTCAAAATATTGTAGTTGCCCACTTGCAATAGTACGTCTTATATTCAAAGCTAACGGCTGATTAGTTTGTTAGGAAAATTCGCCCAGGGTATACGTGTTTTCACACGTGATATCAAACACATTATATTCAATTGATCGACATGCAGCCTTACATGTAAAATTAATTTAGGATGTAAGATATATAAACTTTTTATAAATAAATAAAATAGATATATAAACTGGCAGTATAACAATTTCTAACATTATCATCGTAATTTACTCATTATAGTAAGTTACTTATTATTTATTTTAGATTACCAATCAATACTTTTAAATAGAGTTAGTTATAATTACCTTTTGAATGATTTAATCGTTTAAGTACTTATTACAAATAATCTAAGGTAATCCTCCAATAGAAATAAAATTAAGTTATAATCTAAAAATAAGATTGTTTACCCTCAAAATCAGATAACAGTTAAATTTGTAAGTGATTTTATGTCACGACCCAAATCGATGGGCCGCGACGGGCACCCTGTACCTTACTCAACCGAGTACCAACATAACATATCTTTCGTATCATACTATCATAGGTAAATGAAATAGAAAGGTTGTTGTGAGATAACTAGAATAAAACATGAGGGAACACTCGACATAGGACGACCCAACATGTAATACAAACTTATACATATGACATACAGTCCTATAAGGCCGACATGATCATTTATATACTCAAAACATAGGCCGACAAGACCATACAAATATTTGTATATATGACATTTGTCTACAAGCCTCTAAGAATGCATAAATATCATAAAGGCCGGGACAGAGCCCCACCATACCAATCAATACATGTCCTAATCATACTGACCAAATAAGCAACCCCAGAGTAAATAGAGGGTACCAACACCTTCCGCTGAGCTGATAGCCCACTTGGAGGACTCTCAACTAGTCTATCTGGGCCTGCGGGCACGTCCCCAGGCAAAAGGGATGTCAGTACAAATAAAATGCCAAGTATGTAAGGAATGAACATCACTAAATGAAAGTCATGAGAGAAACATGGAGTAAAAGACTCGACATGTAAGTCTGAATAGCTCTGTGAACCATTTAATATTTAAATATCATGCATATGCATATAAATATCATACCATGCATAGTTATATATGTACATAACATCATCAAGCCTCTGAGGGCATCCCATCATATCATCTCGGCCACTGTGAGCAAAATCATCAACGTATACTAGCTGATTAGGTGGTGGTGTGTATATAACGCCGTAACCTTTTTCTATATCTCATATATATATATATATATATATATATATATAACGCCATTTGGTCATAGGTCAATGTACATGTATAAATGAATACAATGCATGAGAAGTACGTCAATAAAATCTCTCGGAACGCCATAAGACCATTATGCCTTTGATTAATATCATGAAATAAACTTTATCAACTTACGTATTTTTTGAGACCCATGAACAGATGATAGAATAATAGGACACATGGGGAATCAAGAACATAGGCACCTCTAGTATTTCTATGAATAGAGTCATTTATGAAAGTTGTACATTTGCTCGTTTCATTGTATCGTATGGATCATGCCAAAAGGAAAGAAGGGAGAACCTTAACATACCTGATCCGATTCTCTTGCCAATCTCTCTAACACACATCAATTGCGATAAAACACGTAACGGCGGATCGAAGCATGGATAAATCCATATGATATTCTTGAGAAAGATTGTACCGGACTTTCTTAAAATTTACAATTCACGTTGGACTCTGTAGGGGTTCATAAAAATCCCTTTAGAGAATTCCATCATCTGTTACTAAGTAAACATTGTCATTTCCCTTTAATGATGTAGGGAGGTGGTTTCTTTTATCAAAAAGAGTGGGCCTCACTTTAGGAGGATTAAGATTTGGCCTCAAGGCCACTAATATACCACCTATTTTAATGACTAAGAGTCATTACATGGGCTGCCACGTTAAGGGGGAGGGGGGTTAAGGTTATCCAATAATGGTAATTAATTAGCTAATCTTCCATTAAAATCAATAATTACCCAATTATCTACATAATTAAGAATTATTTCAAATTACTTAAAATACTACTTACTTTTAATACACTTTATACACCTTACTATCATGGTCATGTGGTACCTTGTATGACACTAGTCCATAAATATCGGGTATTATATCTCGGACCGTATTTTATCCCAAATTGTCAAACTTCGACGAAACTCATTTTCTTTGATTTGCTTACCCTCTTACCTTCACGAATTTACTTATCTCTTGTTTGAAATAGCATAATACTTATAACCTTAAAAATAATCTCATTCCCGAGCTTACGTCAATTAATTTACGATGAAACTTTAACGTACAAAAATGCGGGATATAACATCTCATTTCCAAGCTTTTATCAATTTACCTATGTCATACTTTCACGTATGAAAACATGGGTGTAACATCATTCTCCCCCTTTGAAACATTTGTCCTCAAATGTTGACTAATGCACTTATCGTTCTCATAACCCATAGTTCTTGCGAATACTTTAATACTCTCCTTGCCATTTAGTCAACTATTCTTTGAATAAATTCAAAGGTCAGGGCATTCCCCCCTTTAGTCCTCATTCTCACACCACGACTTGTGGTCGAAATTATTTCAATCTCGTAACTATTGCAACCTTCTATCATGCAGCCTGTCGACTCTGACCTTGTAAATGTGCTTATGCGACTCTTCTCTCCTTTTTCCTCTAGCTTTTAGCCAATCTCCAGGCCTCACTTTATAAATATATACAGAGCTTGATAAGATGTCCCTCTGGGCATCTATAGGTATACTGAAGTTCTTTGCTCAGTACTTTGTTGAACTTACGAATATTGCTATATTTTATTTCATAAACCCGGTTATCCATTCGTATGACTTTACTGCATCTAGGTAGGTCATATTATACCATAACTCTTACTTTGATTTATTGTTACTGAGGTCTGCTACCAAACTCCAGGTTACTCTTGTTTCTTATCCTATGTGTATAAATCTAAGTCTTTAATGCTTCTTCATTACTGTTAATCTTAAGAATGATGGCCTATTCTCATCTCATACTTTGTAACTTTTATCCATCCATTGTTGATTCACCTCGATGTTGATCTACAATATACTACTGATAACTTGAAATCTCTTACATAATACATTGTCACTAGGGCTTACATCTTATCGAGGGATATCTGAAGTGACTTGCCTAATCCACCTAGGGGCGATACTATACTTCAATAATCGTATTTCATAGTATCCCAATGTGATTCACCTTACGCAGGTATTTTAATCCCGTATAATTCATGAAATCCTTTTTTTTTCTTCAAATTATTACTCAATCGAAGGTTCAAACGTCATCTATCACAATTACACCCTCATTCTACTACCAGGGCAACATTCCATCTCATCTAAATGCTAATAGTCTTAGACCCTTTTGAGTTTATTTAACCTATACTGAGCTTTCTATAACTTAGAGAACTCATCAGCTCTCTTGTTTTCATGGGCTTAATCGCAAGAACTTATCCATTCTCGTCACCTTCTCACTCACATTTTTATCCTTACTCCTGTCTTCCTAAAACCTTGTAACTCTACCATACTTTAGCTTGCGACCTACACATATCTATTTATACTACTTGCAACCTTCCTTCAACTTGCTTGCACCATATATTTCCTTATGTTATTCTGGAACATCAAGTGAGACATCACATTGTCTCTAACTCTTCTTTACTCTCTTGACTAGGCCTCTCGATACCTAGAAACCATAGGCTGGAAGATATGCCACTGACGATGCCGCTATCATTCCTGGATACTAAATCCCCACGCTTCTAGCCTTCTATCCACAATATGGACTATTCACAACCTTTTGCATTTGAGTATCTCGTACGTTGTTCACATTTACCTTACTTACCTTAAAATATCTCCTCACCTCTTCTATTTCTTTCATAACCTCCCTTCCACATAGGTATAATTCACCTCCACAACTTGAAGCTCAGTTATAATACTTGGGCCTTTGGTGCATACACAATTCGGTGAGAGCTTCATACTGACTTCTTATGAAGATGATACTCTTCTAACTGGCTTTATCGTAGAGCCATTATAGAATATGGCTATTTTACTATCTCTCTTGTACCTCTGATATTTAAGAGTGATCCTACAATGTTCTCAATCACGAGGTCTATAATTTTCTGGGTCTAATAATCAGACTCCTGATTTACTTAGTTGATGTAACTCTTTAGTTTCATCTTCCCTCTGATCAAACTTTATGTAGGCTTAAGATATCTTCCAATCTGCGGCTCATGGTATTAGTTATTACTTTAGCCCTTCATGGATACTATGAAATATCCATGATACAATCTTCTAACAATTTAATCCTTTGTTTATGATCTGGGCTCAATTCTTTCTTTTAACTTATACCAAAATCTTCTACAGTTGTATGATTGTCAACATATATGCTGCATGGATAATACTCCGAACTCTTAAGTGCATTCATAACGTAACTAACTCTGGATCATTGATCAAATAATTTCTTTCGTTCCTTCTCAGCTTTCTTTAAACGTAAGCTATTACTTTTCCTGGTCTTTATGCCCCTTGTTGCGTGCATACTTAGCTTAACTTAGTTCCCGCGCATGCCGGAGTTTTCGTGCAACTCATATGATCTCGAATATTACTTTTGATTTTACTTCCCTTTCATTAGCCACGGTAGGTTCCACTTTCTTATGGAGTGCATACAATATTGTAGTGAGACTATTTTTACATGACCATTTCTTCTTCAAGTTACTATGTTTAGGTTGAAGACTTCTTCCTTATTTTCTCAGCTATTCTTTCATTTTAGTACTTAGGGAGGACCCTCTGACTCTTGTAAAGCTGCGAGCTTATTGCATCGCATACTCGACGAAATTTTTGATGTCCTTCCTCGCCTATAATTATCCGTAGTTACTTACCCCCATGCCCCTGTGCTTGTAGGGTTGCTTCTGAATTGATACTTTGACCGTCTTCCTAGTGGCACTCTCTTTTATTTCCATAACACTCATATGGTACCCTTAACTACTCCAACTCCTATCTGAATACATCCCAAGTATTACAATGTCATAACTGCGAGGATGAATTCACTATATTGGGTTTTACTATGTTTATCTTACACGATCTGCTGATTTGTCTGTAACCTCTTGTCTAGCCATAACTAGACTCTTCCTGAATCAACTACTAACTACTCGCTGGGTCATTCTCATATCAATATTCCGCTTAATCTTTCTTGGGTTAGTTTCTTTGTCTTAACTTACGTCTCATACTAGCTCCTTATTTATCAATAAAATCTCGGGCAGGAACCCTTACTTCCTCTCCTTGACGTCATGCTTGCATAAAGTTCTGGAATCGTAGCATATCTGTAGGATTTAAATAAGTGCAATCTCATTCCTTTCTCATTTTTATCGATTCTCCCTTTACTATTCCATAGTTACTAGAACCACTTAATTCTATTGGCCATGCTTGATTGCCCAACAATGTTTTTCGAAGTCATTCAATTCTAGGACCGATCTCGAACCATTACCCCAATATTCTCGAGGGTGGGATTCATGCCTCCGGACTCCGACTTGGTGAAACCTTTGCCTCGATTTCCTTATTATCAAGTTTTGGGCTTGTCTTATCATATCAGGGACCGGAGTGTACCACGAGCCCGGTATTACCCATATACAAATTGTCCCTTCATTTCTCGGAGAGTGAATAATGAAACGTCTCATTAGTCATGTCATAATGGCATTAAATGCATGTCATTTGCCGGTTGGCTGTCCCTAGATGCGAAACTCGCTAAGCTCCTACAAATACCCCCTCCTTCATTCATTTTTCACTTTACACCAAATCTTCTACTTTCATACTTTCAAGATTGCAATACTCTTCTAGTGTTTTCACCTCCGTTACTCAAGGTTCTTCAGTACTTTGCAAAAAGTTTTACTCATTTTCTACTCAAGCCAACAAGTTTGACCCTTCAACTTTCAATATTTTTCATCTTTCCAAGCTTTTTCTTCCATAACAATGGCAAAAACCTCAAAATCTGTTCCTCAGAAGGATGTTTCTCTTCTTCCTCCCGATCGACCACTACGGTCGAGGAGACCATTGATAAGTGAAGATTTTGACTACTCATTAGCATTTTTTTGCTTTTGTTTTCGTCCAAAAGTGTTTAATTGTGTTCTCGAAAACTGATAAAATGTGCTTAATTGCAGGAATATTGGAAGATGGACTCCCGAGATGAAATCTAACTCAAGAAGGATTAATCTGAACTCAAGGACATAAAAGGCATGAATGCTTAGAAGTGTAGATCGCAAAATATCATCTGCAGGCACAGATTATAAAGGAACAGTTAGTAGAGTTTGGTGCAACGTGCGGCCATAAAAGTTGGGCCAAGAGAAAAGTTCAGAGAATGTGCATTCCAAGTCCATCAAAAGTACGGTCCGCACAAGAATTGTGCGACCGTAGAAGAAGTTCTAGGCGCTGCAGACGTAAAAGTGCAGACCGCAGAAGAGCAAGATACGCCCGCAGTCACAAATCTGCGGACCGCAGAAAGAGTGTCTTGCGGCTGCAGATCAGAATTATGCGGTCGCAAACTTCTAGTCCTACCAAGTTGAAGAATTCTGCGGGCTGCACATAGAATTGTGCGGCTGCAGAACCTCCCGAAGGGCATTTTTGTTCGATGTTTTTGGCTACAGAGTTTCACATTTTTAGATTAACTTTTGACATCAACACTTACAATAGTTGTTTCTCTTTACTTCTTTTAGTAGTTTTTCATATTTTGGGATATTTTTAATATAGATTTTATCATTTTGATTTTACAATATGAGGTTAATTAGCATATCTTCTTTTGTTTCTTTAATTTCAAACATGAGTAGCTAGATTTTTATGAGGGTTGTGACCCAACCCTAGTGTGTAAACCTTATAGGTGTCTAATTTAATGTTTGTTTATGGTTGGGTGTTTATTATTTAGCCTTTTTTATGCTTTAATTTGTTGAATTAATGGTTGCAAATATTAGTTCATGCTTATTTGACTTAGTCTCTACTTGAGAAAGAGAGTTATAGTCTAGGAAAACTTGGCTAACAAGAAATTAGGTTGATAGTAGGCTATATAGTTGATATTTACACCTTAATATGACCATACTTTGTTGTTGTTTTATAGATAAATTGCCAACAAAATGCTCTAAATAGTGTTTTTTTTGTTTAGCAGGGAATATTATATGAGAGGAAGCAACATGGAGTGTTTTGGAGGCGATAATGTGAAGAAAAACGCCCACTCGAGAAGTACCCGAACACAAAGAAGCATAAATGGCCTGGGCAAGAAGGCCACCACAACTGCGGTGGCATCGCGGTGAACCGCGGTAGATTAACAATGTAAGGCAGAAAGGTCAGCATTCACCGCGGTCGACCGCGGTTGGCCGCGACCGTGGTGCACTGTTCACGCTGCTGGAAAGTTTGAGGACCAAAGTGTAAAATCGGGAAAACTTTTGTAAAACCTTTATATGCTTTAGAAACTCACCCAAGATTGGGCTAAGCTGATTTTAGACTACTATTGGAGGCAAGAACAAGAGTGAGATTATCAACCAAACATTAGAGTTTTTCTATCTCCTTTTAATTCTTGTAATTTTACATTATGAACAATTTAGTAGTTTTCTCTTATTTTGTTATGAGTAGCTAATACTTATTTAGGGTTGATGGAACCAATTGTTGGTTGAAGTTTTGACTCAAGTTGTTATAATCAAGCCGGATTTATGATATGAGTGTTCAACTATGTTTTGTATGGTGATTAATTAAATGAGCCCTTGATTAATCATGTCTAATTACCTTATATTATTTGAGAAAGAATATTAGGTTAGATAGTTGTTGAATAACACCACTTTTGGGTAATTGAAGAGATTTATTACTTGAACTTAAAAGTGGATTTAGAGATAACAAAACATTGGTGGGATAATTTAGAGTTGCATAACTATTGTCAGCTAGAGTAGTTAGAGAGAATGCTCTAGTAAATTATTACAGTTGATCGAGAGATAATTACGATAACCCATAACTCTTAATCCTCATAGAGTATTACGGCGATATTATAGCGGAAGAGTCAAGACCTAAACTAGCAATTGGGGAAATCACTGCCCTAGACCTTCTTACCATTGAATTAACTTTGTTTTAGCGTACTGTTGTTGTTAATAGTAGTTGAAGTAGTTAAATAAAAACTCAATCTTTATTGATAAAAAATCTTTCATCTAGAGATTGATTGAGTTGATAATAACATTGCCGTAGAGTGTAATAGATAGGTTAGTTACCTGAGGATTCGATTCCGGACTTAAAACCGGATTATAGTTGCAGCGGCCGCTTTGTCCTTTAAAAGGCATAGTTGGGCGTTATCAAATTTTGGCACCGTTGCCGGGGAACTAACGGTGTTATTTATTACAACTTAGAAGTAGTGTTAAAATTATTAGTTCAAATCAATTTCCAAAGGTGTTAAACAATTTTCATTGAAATTCTAACGTTTGAACTCTTGTGGAATTCAGGTGTATGTCTAGAAATTCTTCGAGGATTGGAGAACTGCTTGAAGGACTTTCAGACTCCGAAAAAACATTTAGGGCATTGAACCGTGCTAACAAGAGGATCCAACAATCACAACAGCCATACCAGCTTGAAATTGACATGGGTGATGTAAAGAACGTCAACAGAAACATCAGGGATGGGCCAGCTGACCTAAACTTCAGAGTGGTGGCACATCTTGTGCCAGAAGCTGCACTTTATAATTGGGCTCAACCCACAGCTGACAACCTGGCAACTGCCATAGCTGTGCCCGCAATTCAAGCGGAGACATTCCAGATCACCAACAACATGCTGCATCTCCTACAAAATAAAGGATTGTTCTCCGGGTCACACATTGAAAACCCTCAGCAACATTTGAAAAACTTTCTGTCAATTTGTGTGACTCAAAGGCAGCCAAATATGACCCCAGAAGCTATCAAGCTATTACTGTTCCCGTTCTCTGTGACTGGGGAAGCTCAAACTTGGCTGAATTCGCTCCCAATCAATTCCATTATCACCTGGGAGGAATTAGTAAAGCAGTTCCTAAATAAGTTCTACCCGCCCAAGAAGACTGCAAGGCAGATTGATGAAATATTGCAGTACAAGTAGCAGCCGACTGATACCTTGCAAGAAACTTGGGAAAGATTTAAAGGGATGCTGGTGAAGTGTCCTCACCATGGCATTCCAGACCAGATGCTTGACTAGAGATTCTACATGGGGTTAGCTGAAAATCTAAAGGCCAATGTGGATGCTTCAGCTGGAGATGCATTTTTGAGTAAGACATTCACCGAGTGCAAAGTCCTTCTTGACAAGATGTCCCAGAATTCGGGGTGGATGACTAGAGGTACAACACTGACACCCATAGTGCATTTCAGTTCCTCTTGACCCAAATAATTCGCATGCAGAGAACATGGCCACACTCATGACTCAGATGAGTATTTTGACAAAGAAGATAGATGAGATGGGCACCAAACAGGTGCATATTGTTGACATGACAAATAGAGGACTGTGTACACCCTGTGTTAATCAATCTTATGTATGTTCATGGAGCGGAGAAGGTGAAAATCAAGAGGCAAGGGAAGATATGAATTATGTTAACAACTTTGGGGGTCAGAGACAATGAGGACATTAGTGGAGACCGACACCAAATCAGCAATATAGACTTAATATGCCTTAGCCTGGGGGCATGCAAGTTCAAGGCCAAATGGTGCCATACCACCAGAGACAACAAGGATACCCGCAGTAAAACCAGCAACAGTTGACATATCAGCCACCTCCTCAGCAGCAAGATAACAACATGGTAAAGATTAGGGGGATGCTCCAACAACTCATTGGGACAAATGGTAAGATGCAAGAAAAGTTGGCAGTACATGATTTAGCTATAAAGAACATTGAAACTCAGTTGGGGCAGTTGTCTATGGCTTTAAACAACCGCCCTAGGGAACATTACCAGCAGACACAAATTTTAACCCCAAGGAGCAATACCCGAATCAGCTGATGGCAGTAAGTCTCCAGAATGGGAGAGATTTAGACAAAGAGCAGGAGGTTGCACAAGCCAGCAAAGAGACTACGCCAGCCACTCCAATTCCACTAGAGGTAGATAAACCATCAAATCTGTATGAAGTGGTGGTTGAACATGATCAAGATGAAAAGGGTAGGGCTAAGGTAAATGAACAAGCTGCAGAACAGGTGGTGCCTCTTGTGCCACATAACCCCAATAGAGAGAAGCCAGCAAGCAATGCACAAAGGGTGATACATGCACCATTCCCTCAGAGACTAGTAAAACAAAGGAAGGAAGATCAATACAAGAAATTCATGGAGATGCTGCGTCAAATTCAGTTGAATATTCCTTTGATGGATTCCTTGAGGGAGATGCCAGGTTATGCGAAGATGATGAGAGACCTAATGTCACGGAAGTTTGATTTTTAGGACTTATCCACAATGACTCTAACACAAACCTGCAGCGCAGTAGTTACCAGACCGATGGCTCAAAAATGTCCGACCCAGGTAGCTTCACTATTCCATGCATGATTGGGATTTATGCCTTTGCAAAGGCATTATGTGATTTGGGAGCTAGCATAAATCTGATGCCTCTGGCTGTATACACCAAACTGGGCATTGGCAGAGCTAGACCGACTTCGATGCTGCTGCAGCTGGCTGACCGCACGGTAAAAAGGCCTACTGGGATTCTTGATGATGTGTTAGTGCAAGTGGGGAAGTTCGTGTTTCCTGTAGACTTTGTTATTCTGGACTATCAGGTAGATGGGGAGATACCTATCATTTTAGGTAGGTCATTTTTGGCCACTGGAATAGCACTGATCGATTGTGAGACTGGAGAATTAAAAATGAGACTGAACGATGAAGAAGTCATATTCAATGTTAAGCAATCTATGAGGAGACCCAGTGAATATTCTAATTGCTCTCTAGTGGAGGCAATGGGTGTGATCCTGTAAGAAGATGATGTGACCCTGACTGCTAAAGATCTATTGGAGGCATGTCTGACAAATTTAGAAGAGATAGACGGTGAAGGGTTAGCTGAGTGGGTCATGGCACTTGAATGCCAAGGATTTTGAAAAAGGGAACCTCAGTTCGAGGCCCTTGAGTTAGAAAAATGTGCTACACCTCCAGCAAAGCCATTAGTAGAAGAACCACCCAAGCTTGAGCTGAAGCCACTCCCAGCTCACCTTAGGTACATTTTGTTAGGCTCTGATTCTACTTTGTCTGTTATTATATCATCCGGTTTGCTAGATGTGCAGGTAGAACAACTCTTACAGGTACTGCAGGAAAGTAAGATTGTCATTGGTTGAACCATGACAGACATAAAGGGTATCAACCCATCCTTCTGTATGCACAGGATTCTCTTGGAAGAAGGGCACAAACCTTCTAGAGAACATCAACGAAGCCTGAACCCGAACATGAAAAAGGTAGTAAAGAAGGAAGTGATCAAATGGTTAGATATGGGAATCATCTTCCCCATCTCTGATAGCAATTGGGTCAACCCTATCCAATGTGTGCCGAAAAGGGGGGGAATGACTGTTGTGCAAAATGAGAACAATGATTTGATCTCAACTCGTATAGTCACGAGATGGCGGATTTGCATGGATTACCGAAAATTGAACACATCCACCCGGAAGGACCACTTCCCCTTACCTTTCATTGACCAAATGTTGGACAGGCTGGCCGAGCGATCGCACTTCTATTTTTTGGATAGATATTCGGGGTACAATCAGATATCAATATCCCCCGAAGATAGAGAGGAAACATCCTTCACTTGTCCGTATGGCATCTTCGCCTTTCAGAGAATGCCTTTTGGGCTTTACAATGCACCGACGACATTTCAACGGTGCATGTTAGCCATTTTCACAGACATGGTGGAGGATATTATGGAGGTCTTTATGAATGATTTCTTCATGGTGGGAGATTCATTCGAGGACTGTCTTCACGACTTAAGAAGAGTGCTCAAAAGATATGTGGAGACAAATTTAGTGTTGAACTGGGAGAAGTGCCATTTTATGGTACAGGAAGGGATAGTCCTGGGGCATCGAGTGTCTAGTAAAGGAATTGAGGTCGACCATGCTAAGGTTGACGTGATTGAAAAACTACCACTACCCACTTCATTCAAGGAAGTGAGAAGTTTCCTTGGGCACACCGGGTTCTACAAGCGATTCATAAAAGATTTCTCTAAAATAGCTAACCCATTATGCAAACTCCTTGAAAAGGATCACCCCTTTGTGTTTTCTAATGATTGCAGGTTGGCATTTGAGGAGCTGAAGAAGCGATTGGTGACTGCACCCATCATTGTTGCACCCAACTGGGAGCAGCCATTTGAGCTCTTGTGCGACGCAAGTGACTATGCCATAGGAGCAGTCTTGGGGTAGTGAAAGGATAAACTGATGCACGCGATTTACTATGCAAGTAGAACGCTAAGCGATGCACAACTCAATTACGCCGTGACGGAAAAGGAAATATTGGTTGTCGTTTTTGCATTCGATAAATTCAGGGCATACTTGATTGGCTCAAAGGTTATTGTTTACACTGACCATGCAGCAATTAGGTACCTGGTAGAAAAGAAGGAGTCAAAGCCACGCTTGATTCGCTGGGTTGTTCTGTTGCAAGAATTAGATCTGGAGAAATGTGATAAAAAAGGGACAGAGAACTAAGTAGCTAACCATCTCTCACGATTGGAAGGAGCTGAAAAGAAGGTAGAGGTTGAGGATATAACAGAGACATTCCCGGATGAACAGTTACTGGCAATGACAATGGAGGAGGCACCATGGTATGCTGATATTGCTAATTATTTAGCAAGTGGTATTGTACCTTATGAACTCTCCTCAATACAAAAGAAAAAGTTCTTTCGTGATTGTCAGTATTATTATTGGGATGAACCTCTATTGTTTAAAATATATGTAGATAACATGATCCGGCGGTGTATCCGCGAGAAAGATCAACATTCTATTTTGCAGGCTTGCCATGCTTCACCATATGGTGGACACTTTGGAGGAATTCAGACAACAGCTAAGGTGTTGAAGTGAGGCTTATACTGGCCTACTCTGTTCAAGTATGCCCATGCTTGGGTTAAAAGCTGCGATGAATGCCAAAGAACTGACAACATATCTCGTAGACACAATATGCCAATGACCACAATTCAAGAGGTGGAGATTTTTGACATGTGGGGGATTGACTGGGGCCATTTGTCAGCTCGTATGGTAACAAGTACATATTGGTAGCAGTTGACTATGTCTCCAAGTGGGTCGAAGCAGTGGCTCTTCTGACCAATGATGCTAAAGGGGTACTGGGCTTTCTAAAGAAGAACATTTTCACACGTTTTGGTACCCCAAGAGCTATACTCAGTGATGGCGGAACCCATTTCTGCAATAGAGAATTCGTACGGCTATTGGAAAAATATGTAGTTCGTCATAAAGTGACCACCCCGTACCACCCACAATCGAGCGGGCAAGTTGAAGTGTCCAACATGGAGATTAAAAGTGTCCTCACAAAAATAGTGAATGCAACAAGGACTGACTGAGCAAAGAAATTGGATGATGCATTGTGGGCGTACCGCACAGCCTTCAAAACCCCAATTGGTATGTCACCGTACAAGTTGGTGTTTGGAAAGGCATGTAACCTCCCAGTTGAGCTAGAGCATACAACACTTTGGGCATTGCGGCAGTTAAACTTAGACATGGAGACAGCAGGTACTAACAGAATCACTGGGTTACATGAGCTCGAGGAATTCAGGTTCCAGGCCTTTGAGAGTGCTAGATTATACAAAGAAAGGATGAAATTAATGCATGATAAGCACATATTGGATCGAAACTTCAAACCCGTAGATCTAGTATTGTTATACAACTTAGATTGAGATTGTCCCAGGTAAGTAAAAGTCCCGATGGTCAGGACCCTTCAGAGGGGTGCAATTGTTCTTTAAGTGGAGCTGTCGAGATTGAATTAGAAGATGGGACAAATAAGTTCACAGTAAATGGGCAAAGGTTGAAACATTACCTGGGAATGGCTGAAGAAAAAGGGGATAGAGTGGTAATCACTTTGGAAGAGCCCCAGTACGCGAATGAGGAGTGATGATAAAATGTTTGCATCGTGCCGCGATGTTAAATCAGGCACTGCATGGGAGGCAACCCACAAGTGTGTTGTGAGTGTGTTTATGTAACTTCATATATATAATAAAAAAAACAACGCCAACACCATGACCGCGGTGGAAGGAAAACTCTCTACCTCAAATTCTACAGCACACCGCGACCACGGTGGACCGCGATAAACCGCGGTGAGGTGGAACTTTCTGCCTCACGATTTTAAACCCACCATGGCCGCGGTGGACCGCGGGGGTACTAGGAATTATTAATTTTTTTCTGTTTTACTTATTCTTTTCCTCCTCTTTTAATTTAATAACACCCTACTATAACAAAACCTCCCTCCCCCAAATATCAAAACAACCGAAACCCCCCCTCATTCTAATTCTTCATCTCCCTCTCTTCACAACCCTAACCCCCAAATCCCTTCTTCTTCTCCTTCTTCTTCACTCATATCAACATCCCCCACCGCCATTCCTCTCACCCATTCTTCAACTAAGGTATGTACTTACCTCTCATCTCTCTTTTCTCTGGTTTTGTGTTGTATTGTGTTGTAGCTTATGTAGTTTTATGCTGATATGGTGTTGTAATTGTAGTAGATTTTTTTTGTAGTTTCTTCTCCTTGTTTTTTCTATTTTAATTTCGTTTATGAGAATGTTTGGTGAAGGGGCTGTGTAATTAATGTTTGGAACGGTGTTTGTTGGTGGGTGATTGAATGACACAAGTGTGAAGTGTGTTGGTGTGGTAGTATACTTGATTGGAGGGGAGCTTTGATGTACCCATGAGGGCTATATGTGTTTGGATAGTGCCCTGCTCACAAGGTGTTTGGGAAATTGCCCCAATGGAGATATAATCAGCTATTGCGACATGGTTATGGTGAAGTCTGAGTAACCATCCATAGTCACATATTTTTCGCACTAACTAATAGGCATTTCGTTGTATGACATGTACAATGAGTTCTTCCAGGAAGAGACGAAACACCGAACCCTCCGCTAGTGGACTAGGAGGCTCCTCACGAGCTAGGAGCCAAGCCCGTGCACCTCAGTTCGATAACACTCAGTTTGTATCCAGAGCAGCGGAGGATAAGTACAACCAGAAAGTAGCTAAGAAGTTACAACATGAGGTGCACATTGATCGCACGGCTTTGGAGGTGGAATGACCCAATATGTTTAATGAGCTTGAGGCGGTGTCAGCTGGATATCTTCTTCGAGGTACCGGAGGAGGCTAATGTTCAACTAGTAAGGGAGTTCTATGCAAACTTACCAGAACATGAGACTGGGGTTGTGACGGTGTGTAATACCCCGGTAAACGCATCCCTCGACACCATCCACAGGGTATACAGGCTGCCAGTGTTTCGGGGTGAATTTGATCCTTATCGTACTTTTAGCGGTACACGGGCCTTGTGGGGAACTCTTCTTGATACTATCTGTGTGTCGGACGGAGAACATCTATAGATCAAGCACATGATTACTCTCAACTCCCACTGTCTGAATTGGTAGGCTAAGTATTGGCTCACTATTGTCAACAGTCGATTGTTGCCATCCAGCAGCACGACATATGTTAATCTACCACGGGCGTCCGCAATCCACTGTTTCATGTCCCACAGTGATTTTGATGTGGCCCGACTTATCCATGAAGAGATGTCAATTAGATCACATGAGCTAACCAAGGGCCACCACTTCCCTTCGCTGATCAACCCACTGTTCCGTATTGCTAAAGTCCCTAAAGACCCTTGGGTTGATGGGAGATTGCCATTAAAAGCCCTGTTTCGGGCGAAAAAAATTAGAATTGAACGAGAGCCGGTGGTGAATGTTGATGACTCTAATGATGATTCATCTGATGATGATGCTGATGCTGAGGTAGCTGCGGTTCCTCCTCCTCTGAGAGTTGATGTGGCAGGCCTATCACAGCCACGCCGAAGCACCCGTATGACAGCTTTGGAGTAGGATATGGCTGGGTTGCGTACCTCAGTCACTGATTTGGGTGTCCATATTGATGCGGTGGCTGAGAGGCAAGTGAAGTTGGAGAAGAAATTCTTGGGCTGGTTGAGAGCGCTGGGAAGTACGTGCAACGTGAACCCAGACACTGTCTCTGATCAGGAGTGAGCCTTCAGGGAAGTTCCTTAACCTCACTGTTTTTTAAATTTTTAAGCCATGGGGACATGACTTCATTTTAAGTGTGGGGTGGGGGACACTTCATTGTATATTTGTAATTGTAATAATTGACTGTTTGATTTTGTTTTTTTTTGTCTTGCTTTGATTGTTTTGATGTTAGAGTAATAGTTCATTAGGAAAGTTAACATAGTAAGTGACTTGTCCCGACGACGGATCTCTTTTGGCGGGGTTCTTGAGGGACTAAGTCGAGAAAAAAATTGGAATATGGAGACTCTTCCTGATGACGGATCCTTTAGACAATTTTCTTGAGGGAAGTTAGCCTAGAGAAAAGACCAAAAAGATTTTTTTATTTTATTTTTAGGTAGTGTAGTAACTCTCCCTTAGTTTTTCTTTGGGCCACGGTTCTTTTCCAAGGGTTTAGTTTGAACCGGGTATAGGTAGTTGTGAGCACGTGATTTTTGTTTTTCGCAGGACAATCGCTCCAAAAAGAAATAAAAAATAATAATTGGCCCTGCTGTACAATTTTTAATTTCTGTGCGGCACCTTGTTGATTTATTTGTGACTTCGGCCCATTTTTATTTATTTACTTTATTAAAAATAAAATTCAAAAAATATATGTGTCCTGCATAATTCAAACCGTAATCCGGTCGTTAACTAGAAAATCATGAGTAGGCATCTTCGTCCGTGATTTTATTTTGTTTAACTTTACTTGTTTGAAATATTTTAGTGTGCAAATAATTGCATTAAGTGTATTTAATTTTAATTTGATTTTTGGCTTAGTTTTGTTTTAAAATAAAAAAAAGGGAAATAAATAAAATAAAACAAAAAAAAAAGGAAAAAAGAAAGGGTCCCTTTATTCTTCCGGATTTGGGCCAATTTTAACAAAATTGGCCCAAACAAACAGCCCAAGACCCAGGCCTGCCCGGTCCAGTCCAGATGATGCCCAGAGAGAGTCCAAACGACGTCGTATGGATACAGTTTGATCTGGGCCGTTGATCTCAGATTGATCAACGGCCAAGATCACATTTCCTATACCCGCGAACAGAACCCGACCCGTTTCCACCCGGACCAACCCAAACCCCCTTTAGTTGAAACGACATCGTTTCCCCGAGGCCTTTAGATCCAAGCCATTGATTCCAGTTAATCTGATGGCTGAGATCAGCCGCCTATTCCATATATAAGCCTATAACCTTACCCTGCCCCCCCATCAGATACCCCAGCTCCCGTCTTCAACCTCATCCCCATCAAACCCTAGAGCCGCCCCTGTATCCTCCACCATGAAAACCGGCGGCATGGACGCCGGTGACCTTCCCCTTAACACCCTAGAACCCCCTTGCCATCCTGAACATGAATCCATTAACCCTGTAGTTCGAATCCCTCCCCACCTTCTCGAATCTTCATTTGAAGGTTCGAGTCGAAACTCGATCTACACGGTTCAACCCCAGCTTCACACCAGATACTCCCCAGACCCTCCTCGTGACCAAACCATACTTGGTTTGGTCCGAATCTGACCAGGGAAGCATGAATCCCGGATCTGAGTTTTGAAAAATTGTGTGGTTCTTCGTCACTGGTTCATACCGGTTCAACCGAAGAGATTAAGGTCTAATGGACTTTAATCAAAGTGTTTCTCATCTGAGAAACACTTCGATTAAAGTCCATTCAGCCTTAAGGAAAGTTTGTCCCAATCCGAGTTCAAACTTTTAACTTTTCAAGTTTTAAGGTAAGTCTGCTTTCTTTTCCTTTATTTGTTTTTAGTCCGTATGATCTGTTTTAAAAGACTGTTCATATTTGTTTTAATTTTTTATTAACTTTTGTTTGTCCACTTTGTTTGAACATCTGTGTTTGTCTGAATCCCTCTCCTCCTATTCTGATACGGCATGTGTATTGGTTGTATTCCAAATTTGTACTGACTAACTAATTCCTCGAAGTACCATTCTATTTTAATCAGTATAAGTCGAGTCATGTGTCCCATACTTCTGAATGTCTGATTTTTGGCTACGATTGTGTACGTTAATGCTAATATAGTCGAGTCGACATGAGTCGTCAATTAGTTTCAACTGTCCGAGCATAGTAAATCGATTGGCTTCTGTTGAACATTTGTTAAATCAATTAAGAACCAATTTTGTTTACTTATAGCTGTTGATTTGGATTAGTAATGTAAAAGGGATGTTTGGTTTAAATGCTGAATTGGAGGGCATGTGCACTCTTGCACAGCATTTGCATTGGTGCACCTCATGTGCATTGGTGCACCGCATGTGCATTGTGCACAGCCTGGGGCCTGCATAAAGGTCCTTGTTTAATTTTAAAATGGTTTGACAGCATATGCTGTCAATATATTCTACTGCCCATACTTGCTTTTAGATAATAAAATGAAAAAGTTGAATCTGCCAGGGAAGGTGAATGGGTTTTAATACTTAATTAACTAAAGTGGAACTGAAAAAAGGTTAAAGGCACATGGGAGGGTACTGAGATACTCTAAAAAACAGGCTGTTAAAGGTTTAAGGAAGGCATATAAAAGGGGCAGACATCTGACTGAGGAGATACAGAATTAGAGGCAGAGGGATTAGAAGATATACATACACTGTGAGAATAGAAAAGAAAAAAGGGAGAGTTGACAGAAATAGAAAGAGAGTAAGAAAGAGATAAAACAGATTAGGAAATCAGAAATTTGGTTTCGTTTGTCTGAACTTCATCTATTGTCAATACATTAGGCAGTGTTGCTCCTCCTAAAATTCAATCGAGATTATTGTTAGTGTTTTGTGGCATTTGGTATATTCCGGAATTGGATTGTCTGGAGCATTGTTGCCATCACACTGTGTGCTATTTCGTTTGGCTGTTTTTTCCTTCAACTCTAGTTCCACCTCGCATCAGAATCCTTTTCTTTTGTGCTGTTCTGATTGCTGTTGCTATTCTGCTCACTATTGTTGCTGCCCTGTCCTGCTGCTATTACTAGTCCTGCTTCTTTCTGCTGCTGATTTCCACATCTTCTTCTTCTTCTCCTTTGCATTTTCAGCATTTCCAGGTACACATTTCAAGTCCCATATTGATGTAATTAAAACAGTTGGAAAGCATGAAATGAAAAAAGGGTTGAAGAAGTTCAAGTATTTGTTGTAATATTCATAGTACATTAACAGGCCTGTGAAAATTGATTTAGTTTATGATTCAACAGTTCGAAAGTATGTATTGATATTTGACTGAGTTTACCCCGTTGTACTTTAACTCTGTAGTTGTTTGTCAGTAGGGGCATGTATATTTCGGCCTTATACAATACTGTTCTTGTTTCATTTGGTTTTTGTTTAGTTAAGACTAGTCCACACAAGTTTAGTTAAGTTCGACTCGAGAAGTGTTCGGATTAAGTGTTGTATTTCGTTTAGCTCGTACATGATTCCTTGCCAAACTAAAGTATTTTACTTGCCAGTTATCCTTTTAATCTAGGCCAAATAAGTTCAGTTAAGTTCAACTCAAAAATGTTCGGATTAGGTATTGCATTTCATCAATCTCATATGTAGTCTTTTGTTCGACTGAAACATCCTCGCAAGGCATGACGTTTTTACTTTATAAGTAGTTAATCAGAAACTGACAAAAATCCGGATTAGGCCAAAGCCTATAATTGAATTAGCATGTACCTTTTCTTCTAGTTTTAGAGACAAATGCATTAGAAATGTAGCCATTTTAGGATATCCTTTTCTAAAATAGAGATGAGCCTCGCCAAATAAAGATGCAAAATTGCGGGGCCCTCAATAAATAACCATGGTAATTATTTAGAATTCAAGATAGGCCATTTAATAAATTTCATGGCCTTCTACAAAGATAATAACGCATTTAGATTCTTTAGGCGCGACCTTTAGTAAATTATATTCTTAAAAATCGGGTGCACATTGATGTGACCCAAGTCCAAGTCCCAACGGAGTCAAAATGTGTTAACAACTACGGGTGCATTGATTGTGACGTGGTTCGAGATGCATTTTCACGACGTTGTAATTCTATAAAATAAATGATAATAATAAAAGCGGTTTAAACTTAATAAAAGCACATAAGTCACAACCTGTATTTAAATCAGATATTTAGCCATTATAACAATTTAAGCGACCGTGCTAGAACCACGAGATTCGAGGGTGCCTAACACCTTCCCTCGGGTCAACAGAATTCCTTACTTAGAATTTCTGGTTCGCAGACTTCATTTGGAAAAGTCGAAAATTTCCTCGATTTGGGATTCAAGATAAAACCGGTGACTTGGGACACCAAAAAGCCAAACCTTTCCCAAGTGGCGACTCTGAATTAAATAAATAATCCCATTTCGAATATTGTCACTTAAATTGGAAAAACTCCCCTCGCGCATCTTACCCTCCGGGAAGGGCGCGCAAAAAGGAGGTGTGACAGCTCTGGCGACTCTGCTGGGGAATAAAACCCAGAACCACTGGTTCAGGGTTCAAGAGTTCGAGCTTAGAGTAATTGTTATATTCGGCTTTATTATCTGATCTTTATTACATATTTTTGCATAACGTGCTAAATGTTGTCTTTTACCGCTTTGATATTATCTGAACTGTATATAAACTGTGCCGAAACCCTTCTCTCTTCACCTCCGGGGAGAAGCTCGCTGGTCGAGACTCCCTATTCTGTTAGTGTCAATACCCGAAATAAGAAAGAGGACGGATAAGTTACGAAGCCGGACGGCCTTTTGGTTCCCGGTAAGTTGCCCCTCCTCGACTCGAGTTGTCCGCTCGGGTACACAGTCTAGAACAAATACCAAGGTTTAAACCTAGTATAACTCGACTTCATGCCGGATCCCTAGTAGGAACGCTTATTTGCATCATGTTGCATTTGACTTAGGGGGCTCAACACAGGGGTTGGGTCCGTCTAGGACAAGCAACCAGAAATGAAAAGGCCACCCTGCTGCATCTTATTTGTTTTGCGCATTTATTTGCTTCGGTTCCGCATGTTGATCGGTTTCTAAAAAAAAAATAGCAGCGTAGGGAGATAATTACTTATTTTGGAAAAATAAAACCAATGTCCAAGTAGTGTCGAAACCTCGTCGGAATTTTTCTAAAAAAAAAAAGAATAAAACCAAAAGTTGCCTTTTAGTCTGATTAAAAAAAACATATAAAAATTTGTTTCTTTTCTTTTAAGAAAAAAAGAGGGTATTTATTTCAAAAAAAAAATGGAAAACTCATAATTCAAAAAAAATGTGTTGTTTCTTTTGTAATACCCTTTTATAAATTCGGACTAATAGTCCAAATATTGCAAAAAAAAAAAATTTAGTATTTATCTTTCTCCAAAAACAATAAAAATGCTTATTCTTGATTACTAGGTTTATTTGATTTTCTCTATTCGCGATATGACCGAACTACGCCGGTTTGATTCTCGCACGGGGTGAGATACGTAGGCAACCCTCGGCGGGTCCAACCTCCCGTTTTCAAAAAAATCTAGATAATTTTAATTTTTGAGTCTAATAAAGTTTATCGCCTTAAATAAATGTGCAGGATGAGCACGATACAAAATGAATCGTTTTCAATAATGACCAAGATCCCTTTTGAGTTGCGATTATGGTGGAACGACTTAGGCAAAGAAGGGCAAGGCAAAGTGAGGAAATATCTGAAAAATCTCCCGGATTTACTAGACATTCAGCCTCGGGGTGATATTATCAGATCATTGGTCACTTACTGGGACTCGGCGCACAATGTATTCCATTTTTCAGACTTCGAACTCACCCCGACGCTGGAGGAAATAGCGGGATACATTGGGGGTGATGAAGCTCCGTTAAGGTTCAAGTACTTGATTGCACCTAGAGCCGTCACGGTACACCGATTTTTGGACTTTCTGAAAATACCCCGAACATTTCACCATCCAGATCTTGCCAAAGGCTTCTGCAGTCTCCATCTCATGTATGCTAGATACGGTCATGAGGGTGGGTTCAATAAGCCGGATTTCAAACTATGTAGTAAAGGCAACCGGCAAAAATGGGACGAACACAGGCAATTGGCTTTCATGACGGCTTTCTTAGGTCTTATAGTGTTCCCAAGGAAGGACGGCAACATCGATCTAAGAATAACTGGGGTTGTCAGTACTTTGCTTACCCAAGATAAAAGTACTCTGGCGCCTATGATTATGGCTGACATTTTCCAGGCTCTCACTGTTTGTCGAGCCAGGGGTGACTTCTTCGAAGGATGTAACCTACTGTTGCAAGTATGGATGACCGATCATTTATGTCATCGCTCCTCACTTGTGGGTTATGGTTCGCCAGAGAAAACTTGTATTGGAGAATTCTACACGAGAATCAAAGGGCTCAATTTACCTGAGGGAGTCACATCATGGACCTCATTTCTCCGAACTCTCACTGCCAGCCAAATCCAATGGACGCTCGGATGGTCACCTATCGAGGAAATCATATACATGCCGGCAACCCGGCCTCACTTTCTGTTGATGGGACTGAAAAGTATCCAACCCTATGCACCGTATCGGGTTTTGAGGCAACTTGGGAGGTACCAAGTGGTACCGAAAGATGAAGATTTGAGTACCCAAGTGATTGAAATCAGTCCGCACGGTCATTTCCCTGAAGAAGAAGTTCGCCAAATCTGGAGTGAATGCCAACATCTGACAGCAAACACTTGTGTGATCGATACGGCAAAAGGGGAAGTCGCCCCAGGATATCACGCTTGGTTTAGAGGTAGCCTGTCTTACGAAAGACCGGCTAAGAGGCCGCATCTCAAAGATTTCGTAGAATCATCCCAAGGGCAATGGAACTGGTTAGCAAAAGAGAAGGGTTATCGAGCAGAGATTGGCGATTTGAAGCTACAAATAGATAGTTTGAAATTCGATAACAGCGTACAAATCGCGGCGGATCGAAGCGAAAAGAATAGGTTGATCCAAGAGAATGAAGAACTTAAGGCCCAAGTCCAAAAATTGAGATTGTCTCTTGATGAGCAACCCAGAAGTCAATCAGACCAGCGGTTGATAAAGGGTTTGAAAAGAGAGATCACGGAATGGCGAGACAGGTTAGAAGAATCCGAAAAGGTCATGACAGAATTCAAGGCACGGTGGGAAACAAGAGTAGATAAGCATCGCCGATGTTTGAACCAATTGAAACGTGATCACGAGAAGGCTGTTTCCAAAATAAAAAGGGAGATGGCTACACTTGAGTTTAAAGCAGTTAAGCAGGCCAGGGATTTCCAAATGGAGAATAGATACTGTTACGACTTGTTGGCCCAAATGAAGGAAGAAGTGCGGCAGTTGAGGGATCAGCACATACAGGACTCACAGGTATTCAAGACGAGCAGTGATCAGATAAGGCACCTACTCATAGAGAAGAAGCAAACTAGAGATAGGATCAAGGCCATTGCCCATGCCATCACCAGACGATGTCTACGATGTGAGAACATGTCCAGCGCTACCGTCCTCTCGGCAGTAATGGGTTATGTCAAGCAGACTATGCACGAGCTGGAGCAACTTGAGAGGGATCTCACGCCTAGGACCGCGGCGAGGCCGAACGATGCCCCGCGGAAACCAATTTTTAAAACCATAATGCATTCATAGGTCAAATCTGTATTTTAGCATCTTCTGCCTGTTTTTTTTCATCAAGGTGATTTTCAGTCTATTTTGAGTCTAGGTTCATTTTCCAAGTTTGCTTTTTCTTTTGCAGAATGTAGCTTGTAATAGAACATTTCAACAATGAAGAGGTTGTTTCTTTTACGTCCATTTGTGTTTTTCGAACTACGTAATGATCTGATTCACGTAGGCATCGTGATACGTAGGCAATCCTCATCGGATCCGGTCGCATTTCTTTTACTACAAAAATAAAAAATATATATATATATATATATATATATATATATATATAATAAATAAAATAAAAGGAAAACAAAAGAGAAAAAGAAAAGAAAAGAAAAAAAAGGGGAAAAACTAATAAGAGAAAAAATGCCGGAATGACGCATGCTCTCGTAGCAAACATATAGTAATCCACTTAACTGTATAGGTGCATCATGCCCAACGTGAGATTAACTATCTATTATTTGCTGCAGAATTAACCGTGCGTTTGTCATTGAGCATTTTTCCCAGGGTTTTTGAAAAGACGGTTGGTTTGGTGAAAGTCTGGCCTCGCACTCATACTTCACGAGATCAAGGAGAGGTGTTCAACTACCTATTGTTAGGACCAGAAGCAGTACTCACACTTACTTCACCAGGTCAAAAGGAAGTGTGGAAATGTCTTCGGAAATTCCATTGCAAACAGTCCCCGTCTCTGAGGAGAGCTCAATCTCAGCCGTCCTCACACCTGAATCCGCAACTGCGGAGGAAAATAGGATCCTACGGCTCCGCATGTTGGAAATGCTGGATGACTGGAACAATGGGAAAGAGCCGCCAAGTGTCGTCCCCGGATTCCCTGAACTATTCTCCAGGTCAAGTGGGACTTCTAATGTTCCCATAAATTACCCTGCTACCCCATTTGGGTACCCAGCCACCTCCGCCTTCTCTGCAGGATCACCTTCTGAGCCTCATCCCCGAATGTCGGCCAATGATGCAAGCATGAACATCTTTACTGCATCGCCTTGCCCAGCTACGGCACAGCCTGCCACGTACAAGCCAAGCCTTGACTCATCCTCTTTTACATTCCAAGCACCGTCGTTCTCAATGGAACCAACTAGGTTTGCCACCAGTACTAATCCTCTACCGCCTCAGTGCGAGCCTGTACTAGGGTAGGATCAGAACCCTAGAGTCGTAGAACAAAATGAGATGGCCAAAAGGATGAGAAGCCTTGAGCAAAGTCTGAAGAATATGCAAGGATTGAGCGGGCAGAAGAGCGTCTCTTACGCCGACCTATGCATGTTTCCTCACGTACACCTGCCAACAGGTTTCAAGACCCCCAAGTTTGAGAAATACGATGGGCACGGTGACCCCATTGCACATCTTAAGAAATACTGCAACCAATTGCGGGGAGCCGGCGGAAAAGAAGAACTGCTAATGGCATACTTTGGGGAAAGTTTAGTAAGGATAGCTTTGGAATGGTATATGGATCAGGAAATGTCCCGATGGCATATATGGGATGATCTCGCCAGAGATTTTGTAAAACAATTCCAGTATAACATCGACATTGCGCCAGACCGAAACTCTCTGTCAAATTTAAAGAAGAAGCCTTCGGAAAGCTTTAGAGAGTATGCTATTAAGTGGCGTGAACAGGCGTCGAGAGTGAAGCCTCCCATGGATGAAGTGGAAATGGTCACTACCTTTCTCCAGGCTCAAGAGTCTGACTATTTCCAAAACATGATGTCGGCCATGGGTAAGCCATTCGCGGAAGCGATCAAGATTGGAGAGATGGTGGAAAATGGGTTGAAAACGGGAAGGATTTTGAGTCAAGCAGCCATAAGGGCAACCTCCCAGGCCGTCCAAAGCGGGTCTGGAGGAACAACAAGGGGGAAGAAGAAAGAAGAAACGACTATGGCAGCCTCTGAAGCAAGGGAGTATCGTCATCCCAGGCCCCATTTTCCGGAAAGAGCCCCACAACACTATTACCCCCATTCAAATTCGGCATATGCTCATCAACCTTATATGGTCATGAATGCCCAACCTTATAACCATCCACCACAACAAGCCAACCGAGGCCCAGCTCCACCTCCCAGAAATCAGCCTCACTACCGCAACCACTATAACCCACAACCCCCGCAGAATAACTACCGCCCCCAAGAGCCACCTCGACGACGGACTTTCACACCCATCGGTGAGCCATACTCAACTTTGTTCCCAAAGTTGGTCCAGTTGGGTTTCTTGCAACCCATCCCTCAAACAAGGCAAAACCCGACATCTCCTTCTTACAAAGCCGGAGTCAGATGCGCCTATCATTCAGGGGCCGAGGGACATGATACAAACGACTGCTGGTCATTGAAAAGAGTGGTCGAAAATTTGATAGAGCAGGGGAAAATAGTGCTAAGGGACGAAGAGATCCCGAATGTAACAAACAATCCACTGCCCGCTCACAATAATGGGCCGCTGATCGGCATGATTTGTGAAGACAAAGAGTTCGACCCTGCTTTGAAAGCCATAATTGCCATTGTCGACACGGGGAAGAGGCCTGAAATAGACCAAAAATCAGAAAAGGGGGAGGAGGCCAAGGTTGCAGAGAGCAAGTCTGAAAAGAAGGTGGAAAAGAAAGTGGTACCAGCAAAGGGCGGAGTTCTTTAAGTACCGCGAGGTCAAGCTGAGAAGACGCAGAAATCCGGGATCAAAAAGACAAAACCTATGTACGTGCCAAAAGGGGCCTATGTGGTCCGGGGGACGATTCAACCACCTCGGCTGAATGAGCCAGTGGTTATCGGACGCGTGCCACAAAAGCCAATGACCAACCCGACCACAGTGCCGTGGAATTATCAAAAGACCTTGGTGATGTACAAAGGAAAAGAGGTCGTGGGAGAACTTCCAGAAAATACTTTCATTAGAGGGTACTCAAATACCCAAGAACTGAACAACGCCACACAAAGGCGCTTTCCTCCAAAGAAGCCTGTGAGTGTTGAAGAGGCGGAAGTGTTCTTCCAACAAATGAAGATGCCGGATTACGAAGTGATAGATCAGTTGCGCAAGCACCCTGAGCAGGTGTCCATGCTATCATTATTGACAAGGTCGGCCGAGCATCAAAAGATCTTACTGAAGACCCTGAATGAGGCATATGTGCCGGTTGAAACCTCGGTGGAGCAATTAGAGCGGATGACAGAAAGATTCTTCGCCGTCAACCAAATCTCCTTCAGCAAGAACGATCTACCCCCGGAAGGAGCAGCACACAACAAGGCATTGCATTTAACAGTCAAATGTGAGGACTACTATGTCAAGCGGGTAATGCTGGATGGGGGATCAGGTGTTGACATTTGCCCGCTCTCCACGCTGCAAAGAATGGAAATTGAGACCGGAAGAATCCGACCCAACAACGTCTGCGTAAGAGCTTTCGACGGCATCAAGAGAGACACCATGGGAGAAATAGACCTGCTGCTGGTCATAGGACCAGTCGAATTTCGAGTCACTTTCCAAGTGATCGACATGGACACATCCTACAATTTCCTCCTTGGCAGGCCTTGGATCCATGCGGCAGGAGCCGTGCCTTCCACTCTTCACCAGATGGTGAAATTCGAGTACGAAGACCAAGAAATCGTGGTCCATGGGGAAGACGAACATGCCATTTACCGGGACCCATCCATCCCGTATCTTGAACCGAGAGAAGGGAGCGAACATACGGTCTATCAAGCTTTCGAAGTGGTACTGGCAGAGCAGCACGAAGAGGGAGTACCTTGCCCCCAGCCTTTCTTGTCTAACGCTTCGGTTATGGTGGCCAAAGAGATGATCCGACACGGATTTAGGCCGGGGAAGGGGCTTGGACGAACCCTTCAGGGGATGACAGAACCCATTACTTTACCAGTCATCAAGAAACCTTTTGGACTAGGTTTCAAACCTACTCCAGCAGACGAAAAATGGGCAAAGAAAAGGAGAAATGAGGGCTGGAAGTTGCCTCAACCACTGCCGGATTTATATGCGACTTTCGTCAGGCCAAGGTACGCTGAAGAAGAAGATGATGAGGTCTTCACAGCTGAGGAAATCGAGGAAATATGTGGGGCGATGAGAGAAATGCTCTACGAGGTCCACATGGTTCAACCAGGTGAAGGCACAAGCACTGCTGAGATGCTGTACATGGGACCGAACGCCCAACTTCAAAACTGGAAGGCCACGCCATTCCCGACTAGACGGAAGTCCGGGTAGACCTGCCCTGCCACCTTTCCTGTATCACAAGTTATCCCCGGGACATAACTTGAACGTTTTCTTCTTTTCGATTGTTGTTTTGAATTCCTAGTTGTAAACATTGTTGTCTTCCAACTTTCCAAAAGAAATATACAAAAATACAAAAAAATCATCATTGCTTTCCTATTCTTTCTCTTGGTCTGATTTTTATTACTTTTCCTCTTATCTTCCTTTTCAGTCCTAATAATGCGGCTTTAAATATGACATGCTTGCGGACTTCACGCCCAGATCACAATGAGCTATTTAACTGCGAATTAATGAACCCAGAACCAGAATATGATGCGGAAGAGGCTTTTAGGGAGATAAACCGAGAGTTGGAATATTTTGAGAATAAACCTAAGCCGAATCTAAATGACACTGAACCGGTAAATTTAGGAACCCCGGAAGAAATCCGGGAGACCAAGATAAGCATTCACACGGACAAGAAAACGAGAGAGGCGATAATTCAACTTCTTTTCGAATTCAAAGACGTGTTTGCTTGGTCATATGATGACATGCCGGGACTAGGTGTCGATCTAGTGGTTCACAAATTGCCGATTCATCCTGATTGTCCTCCAGTTCAACAAAAGCAACGAAAGTTCAAAACCGAGGTCAGTGACAAAATTAAAGAGGAGATCACCAAGCAACTGAAAACAGGAGTGATCCGGGTAGTCCAATACACAACGTGGTTGGCGAATGTGGTTCCAGTACCGAAAAAGGACGGGAAAACTCGGGTATGTGTAGATTACCGAGATCTGAACAGAGCAAGTCCTAAAGATAATTTCCCGCTGCCTAACATCCACATCCTCGTTGATAATTGCGCCAAACACGAGATACAGTCCTTCGTAGATTGTTACGCTGGATATCATCAGGTGCTGATGGATGAAGAGGACGCCGAGAAAACCGCTTTCACCACGCCTTGGGGCACCTACTGTTATCGGGTCATGCCATTTGGTCTAAAGAATGCTGGGGCTACTTACATGAGGGCCATGACCGCCATTTTCCATGACATGATGCATCAGGAAATAGAGGTGTACGTGGACGATGTAATAGTCAAGTCCAGGACGCAGGATAATCACATCCAAGACTTGAGGAAATTCTTCGAGAGGCTAAGGAAGTATGACTTGAAGCTAAATCCAGCCAAATGCGCTTTCGGAGTTCCGTCGGGTAAACTTTTGGGTTTCATCGTAAGCAGGAGAGGTATCGAGCTAGATCCGACTAAGATAAAATCTATCAAAGATCTACCTCCCCCGAGAACGAAGAAAGACGTGATGAGTCTTTTGGGCAGGCTGAACTACATCAGTCGGTTTATTGCCCAGCTGACAAGCACGTGTGAGCCCATATTCAAGTTGTTAAGAAAAGATGCGGCGATTAAGTGGACAACGGAGTGTCAAGAAGCCTTTGATAAAGTCAAAGAGTACCTTTCGAATCCCCCAGTCTTGGTCCCTCCAGAACCAGGGAGGCCACTTTTCTTGTATCTGACAGTCTTGGAGAACTCTTTTGGCTGCGTCCTCGGGCAACACGACGTAACCGGGAAAAGGGAGCAGGCGATCTACTACCTGAGCAAGAAATTCACCAGCTACGAGGCCAAATACACTCTGTTGGAAAAGACATGCTGCGCTCTCACATGGGTTGCTCAAAAGCTGAGGCATTATCTCCAAGCCCACACTACATTCCTCATAAGCAGGTTGGATCCCTTGAAATATATATTTCAGAAACCAATGCCTACTGGGAGACTGGCTAAATGGCAAATCTTGCTTACGGAATTCGACATAGTTTATGTCACTCGCACGGCAATGAAAGCCCAGGCGTTAGCAGATCATTTGGCCGAAAACCCGGTCGATGAGGAATACCAGCCATTAGATACCTACTTTCCAGATGAAGAGGTAAACACCGTAGAAGTGATCTCGGAGGAAGCTCATGTTTGGAAGATGTTCTTTGACGGAGCCGTGAACGCCAAGGGTATAGGGATTGGGGCAATTTTGATCTCACCTGCCGGTCAGCATTATCCCGCCACAGCTAGACTTCGTTTCTTCTGCACAAATAATACAGCTGAATATGAAGCCTGCATTATGGGCATACATATGGCAATCGATCAGGATGTCAAAGACTTACTGATTATGGGAGATTCTGACCTGATCATCCGGCAAGTTCAAGGCGAGTGGGAAACTCGGGATGTCAAGCTTATCCCATACCGACAACATGTAGAGGACCTCAGCAAGCGCTTTACCTCAATAGAGTTCAGGTATATTCCGAGGTGTCACAATGAACTGGCAGATGCACTTGCTACTCTGGCTTCTATGCTACCCTACCCGGGCAACGCCCACGTCGATCCTTTGGAAATCCAAATCAAGGAAAGACACGGTTACTGCAGTGTAATCGAGGCGGGATCAAATACGCAGCCTTGGTACCATGACATCAAGAGGTTCCTGAAGACGCAAGAATACCCCGAGCACGCTACTGGAGATCAAAAGAGGACCATTAGGCGACATGCAAGTGGTTTCTTTTTGAGCGGTGAATTGTTATATAAGAGGACTCCGGACCTCAATCTCTTAAGATGTGTCGATATCGAGGAAGCGAGAAAGATCATGCACGAAGTACACGCAGGTGTGTGCGGACCTCACATGAACGGGTATGTCTTAGCGAAGAAAATCCTCCGAGCAGGTTATTACTGGATGACCATGGAAAAGGATTGCTTTAGTTTCGTTCGGAAGTGTCATCAGTGTCAGGTGCACGGTGATTTGATTCATGCACCTCCCACGGAACTGCATCCCATGTCCGCACCATGGCCATTTGTCGCCTGGGGCATGGACGTCATTGGACCAATTGAACCAAAGGCCTCAAACGGACACAGGTTTATACTAGTTGCCATAGACTACTTTACGAAATGGGTAGAGGCTGTCACTCTCAAGTCGGTCACCAAGAAAGCTGTAGTGGATTTTGTACACTCAAATCTTATCTGTCGCTTCGGTATTCCTGCGACTATCATTACAGATAATGCGGCAAACTTGAACAGTCACTTGATGGGAGATGTGTGCGAGCAATTCAAGATAACACACAGGAATTCCACTCCTTATCGGCCAAAAGCCAATGGTGCTGTGGAAGCTGCAAATAAAAACATCAAGAAGATTTTGAGGAAGACAATACAAAGTTCCCGACAGTGGCATGAGCAGTTACCTTTTGCATTATTGGGGTACCGCACTACGGTACGCACATCGGTGGGAGCGACTCCTTATCTTTTGGTTTATGGGACCGAGGCTGTAATACCGGCAGAGGTAGAAATCCCTTCGCTTCGAATCATTGTCGAAGCAGAAATCGAGGACAGCGAGTGGGTTAAGACTCGGTTAGAGCAATTGACGTTGATTGATGAAAAGCGGATGGCTGCAGTTTGTCACGGACAGTTATACCAACGAAGGATGGCCCGTGCTTACAACAAGAAAGTCCGACCCCGGAATTTCGAAGTAGGTCAGCTGGTACTGAGGCGTATTCTGCCGCATCATGAAGAAGCAAAAGGAAAGTTTGCCCCAAATTGGAAAGGCCCATACATCGTAAGGAAAATATTGCCAAGAGGAGCATTGTATTTAGGTGATCTCGAAGGAAATGACCCCGACACAGCAGTAAATGCAGATGCGGTCAAGAGGTACTACGTCTAAATCATACTCCAATAGTCCTGACACGTTGAAAATGGCGAAGGTGTTTATTCCCCACTACTCCCCAAAAAAAAACTACCCAATTCTCTCTACCAACTTTTGAGCCGCTTACAAAAAAAAAAAAGAAGAAAACAAAACAAAACAAAAAAAAAAGAAAGAAAAGAAAAGAAAAACAAAACAAAACATTGATTGAGGCCTGAACTACGTTTGACTTGATTCCGAAAGGATACGTAGGCAGCCTCTCCCTGAGGTTCAGTCACACCAACAATAAAATCCCATCCACCCTGAAATTGAAAACCGGGGCACGTCGAGCAGTTGAGAAGTTAGTATCACTACCTCTCTTTACCAAGCACAAGCCTTCAAATCAATTACCAAATATGGTGGGGAATCAATAAGCGTCACAAACGAAGACCATCACACTCTGAATTGAGAGAGATAAAATGAGAGAGTCTCGGCGGTGAAAACCTTCGGGCACCACGAGGCGACGGGAGTAGAGAAACCAAAATGAGAGAGCTTGTTTAGTAAAAACTCGCAAAGAGTGCTATCAAGCGATGACAGGAAGAGAAATGAGAGAGGTCAGCCAGCGAAAACCCGCAAAAGGGCGCTGTTGGCCGAAGAGAATGACTCCATCCCAAGAAAGTTTCGGCAGAGTGCCACCAGTTTGGAATCACAGATCTGTTCTGGTTCAGGAAAACGCAAACTTTTAGAAGGTCAAACGTCCAGTCCAAAAAGCATGGCATGTCATTTAAAGCCAGCTTTATCTTCCTCAGATAAGTCTTTCTCATCCCGAAAAGGGTATTCCTTTTCTGATTTGTTTTTCCCTTTCTTTGTTTTCCTTTCGAATCCCTTTCGCATTTTAACCCCGAGTTCAGGACACACCGGAAAGGACAGGTGGCAGGTTTGTTTGCACGGAATCCCGTCTCATGAAGGAAAGCACCTCATCTCGTTGATATGATTACCCAAGCATGATGAATCATGACGTTTGATGGTGTTCCGGAGTAAAGAAGAAAGAGAGAAATCTTGAAATCTTCCCCAGCAAGTCCACCTTCGGACAAGTCCCCACAGAGTCTCCCCCTGTACAAAACCCCACAGAGTCTCTCTTTTTGTACAATCTCCCACAAAGTATCCCCAGTAAAAAAAAAAAAAAAATATCCCTGTTGGAATTTCATCAGCACATCCCCAGCGAGTTCTTTTGTAAATATTCCCCAACAAGCTTACCCCAACAAACCCTGGGAAACCCGTTTTGAAACCAAAACCCAGCATACCCCATTGTACAGAATCCGCACAAAGAATCCACTTTGTAAATATTTCCCCCACATAGCTTCCTCTTGTACAAGTTCCCACAGAACACCTCCAATAAAATCCCCGTTGAGAACCTTCAATCAAAACGGGATAAAAAGAAAAAAGGACCTTACGAGGCAAATCATCACAGAATCCGGAAATACAAGCCTGAGCAGTCTAAAGGTTTCGCCATTCAATTCGAATCAATGGCGGGACTTCGCAACAGAAGTAAAAACGCAACGAAGCAATTGGGAACGATCAAGGTCACCAAACCGACCGTCATTTTCAAACTAACAATTGTTCTTTGTCTGAGAAATTGAAACAGGTGTTAATCCAAGACAACCGTGCAAGAAGCAGGTGTCGCCCAAAGAAGAAGGTACACGGGTACAAGAAACATTTTGGCAATAAGGAATTCACTCAAAAGGTAAGTTCCCGCAAAACTCCCTTATATCTTCTATTAAAACAAGAAAACTCAAAAAATAGATCGTGTAGTATTCTCGAGCTTTTCCATGCAATCAGCATTAGGGTTTTAAACCCTAAACTGAATTTTCTTTTAATCAGCGTTAGGGTTTTAAACCCTAAACTGAATTTTCCTTTCAGCCAGCATTAGAGTTTTAAACTCTAAACTGAGCTTTTCCATGCAATCAGCATTAGGGTTTTAAACCCTAAACTGAATTTTCCTTTCAGCCAGCATTAGAGTTTTAAACTCTAAACTGAGCTTTTTCATGCAATCAGCATTAGGGTTTTAAACCCTAAACTGAATTTTCCTTTCAGCCAGCATTAGAGTTTTAAACTCTAAACTGAGCTTTTTCATGCAATCAGCATTAGGGTTTTAAACCCTAAACTGAATTTTCCTTTCAGCCAGCATTAGAGTTTTAAACTCTAAACTGAGCTTTTTCATGCAATCAGCATTAGGGTTTTAAACCCTAAACTGAATTTTCCTTTCAGCCAGCATTAGAGTTTTAAACTCTAAACTGAGCTTTTTCATGCAATCAGCATTAGGGTTTTAAACCCTAAACTGAATTTTCCTTTCAGCCAGCATTAGAGTTTTAAACTCTAAACTGAGCTTTTCCATGCAGTCAGCATTAGGGTTTTAAACCCTAAACTGAACTTTTTCCTTTCAGCCAGCATTAGAGTTTTAAACTCTAAACTGAGCTTCTCCATGCAGTCAGCATTAGGGTTTTAAACCCTAAACTGAATTTTCCTTTCAGCCAGCATTAGAGTTTTATACTCTAAACTGAGCTTTTTCATGCAATCAGCATTAGGGTTTTAAACCCTAAACTGAATTTTCCTTTTAGTCAGCATTAGGGTTTTAAACCCTAAACTGAACTTTTCCTTTTAGTCAGCATTAGGGTTTTAAACCCTAAACTGAACTTTTTCTTCCAGCCAGCATTAGGGTTTTAAACCCTAAACTGAGTTCTTCCTTTGATCGGCGTTAGGGTTTTAAACCCCAAACCAAACCTCTCCCCAACTAGCCGGTGTTAGGGCTCCAGCCCTGAACTGAGCATGCATATCCTCTTTCATCAATTTTATGAACTTCCTGGTGAATAATTAACGAAATTTTCCTAGTGAAACTGGGGCAGAAAATTTCGTTCGTTTGTTTGTTTTTTCCCGCAGGTCTAACCTCGAGCTACACGGATCGAAATGACCCACGAGATGAGTCTCAACTCAAAATCAAAAAAAAAAAGAAAAAAAAGAAAAAAAAAAGAAGACATCCAGAGATATCAGAGTGAATGGAGAGCAGATCGACTCCAATGTTTGACTAAGGTCCTAAACCCTGCCAATCGTGTCTCACTCAGTATCCCAGAGGTTGAACGAGTCGCCGCAACTCGCAAGCATCAAGATTCAGATCGGAGTCTACAAGCAGGAGCAACTAAGACCCAAGATCAAGTCGTAAAAGAATCATAGATAGGAATCTTGTAACTAGCAGTTGACATGCATATAAGTAGTTAGTTCAGTTTCCAATTTTCGTTTGGTTGTAATAAGGCGGTCAGTGACGTAGCAGTGACAACAGCAGCAGCAGTAGCAGCAAGCATTGCAGTCCCATGGTAGTCCCAGCTACCAAAACTTCTCGAACTACATTGACCTGATTCCTGTTTAGCCCAGGATATGTAGGAAATCTTTGAAGCAAGATTCGGTCAGATCTTTCAAAAAACATGCTTCATACGGAGTAGTCCATAGGCAAAAATCGCTCATACACGCTCACTTTATCTTTGCACGAAAACTCTTCGTGTTTCCGAACAAAGAGGGGCAGCTGTGAGCACGTGATTTTTGTTTTTCGCAGGACAATCGCTCCAAAAAGAAATAAAAAATAATAATTGGCCCTGCTGTCAATTTTTAATTTCTGTGCGGCACCTTGTTGATTTATTTGTGACTTCGGCCCATTTTTATTTATTTACTTTATTAAAAATAAAATTCAAAAAATATATGTGTCCTGCATAATTCAAACCGTAATCCGGTCGTTAACTAGAAAATCATGAGTAGGCATCTTCGTCCGTGATTTTATTTTGTTTAACTTTACTTGTTTGAAATATTTTAGTGTGCAAATAATTGCATTAAGTGTATTTAATTTTAATTTGATTTTTGGCTTAGTTTTGTTTTAAAATAAAAAAAAGGGAAATAAATAAAATAAAACAAAAAAAAGGAAAAAAGAAAGGGTCCCTTTATTCTTCCGGATTTGGGCCAATTTTAACAAAATTGGCCCAAACAAACAGCCCAAGACCCAGGCCTGCCCGGTCCAGTCCAGATGATGCCCAGAGAGAGTCCAAACGACGTCGTATGGATACAGTTTGATCTGGGCCGTTGATCTCAGATTGATCAACGGCCAAGATCACATTTCCTATACCCGCGAACAGAACCCGACCCGTTTCCACCCGGACCAACCCAAACCCCCTTTAGTTGAAACGACATCGTTTCCCCGAGGCCTTTAGATCCAAGCCATTGATTCCAGTTAATCCGATGGCTGAGATCAGCCGCCTATTCCATATATAAGCCTATAACCTTACCCTGCCCCCCCATCAGATACCCCAGCTCCCGTCTTCAACCTCATCCCCATCAAACCCTAGAGCCGCCCCTGTATCCTCCACCATGAAAACCGGCGGCATGGACGCCGGTGACCTTCCCCTTAACACCCTAGAACCCCCTTGCCATCCTGAACATGAATCCATTAACCCTGTAGTTCGAATCCCTCCCCACCTTCTCGAATCTTCATTTGAAGGTTCGAGTCGAAACTCGATCTACACGGTTCAACCCCAGCTTCACACCAGATACTCCCCAGACCCTCCTCGTGACCAAACCATACTTGGTTTGGTCCGAATCTGACCAGGGAAGCATGAATCCCGGATCTGAGTTTTGAAAAATTGTGTGGTTCTTCGTCACTGGTTCATACCGGTTCAACCGAAGAGATTAAGGTCTAATGGACTTTAATGAAAGTGTTTCTCATCTGAGAAACACTTCGATTAAAGTCCATTCAGCCTTAAGGAAAGTTTGTCCCAATCCGAGTTCAAACTTTTAACTTTTCAAGTTTTAAGGTAAGTCTGCTTTCTTTTCCTTTATTTGTTTTTAGTCCGTATGATCTGTTTTAAATGACTGTTCATATTTGTTTTAATTTTTATCAACTTTTGTTTGTCCACTTTGTTTGAACATCTGTGTTTGTCTGAATCCCTCTCCTCCTAATCTGATACGGCATGCCTATTGGTTGTATTCCAAATTTGTACTGACTAACTGATTCCTCGAAGTACCATTCTATTTTAATCAGTATAAGTCGAGTCATGTGTCCCATACTTCTGAATGTCTGATTTTTGGCTACGATTGTGTACGTTAATGCTAATATAGTCGAGTCGACATGAGTCGTCAATTAGTTTCAACTGTCCGAGCATAGTAAATCGATTGGCTTCTGTTGAACATTTGTTAAATCAATTAAGAACCAATTTTGTTTACTTATAGCTGTTGATTTGGATTAGTAATGTAAAAGGGATGTTTGGTTTAAATGCTGAATTGGAGGGCATGTGCACTCTTGCACAGCATTTGCATTGGTGCACCTCATGTGCATTGGTGCACCGCATGTGCATTGTGCACAGCCTGGGGCCTGCATAAAGGTCCTTGTTTAATTTTAAAATGGTTTGACAGCATATGCTGTCAATATATTCTACTGCCCATACTTGCTTTTAGATAATAAAATGAAAAAGTTGAATCTGCCAGGGAAGGTGAATGGGTTTTAATACTTAATTAACTAAAGTGGAACTGAAAAAAGGTTAAAGGCACATGGGAGGGTACTGGGATACTCTAAAAAACAGGCTGTTAAAGGTTTAAGGAAGGCATATAAAAGGGGCAGACATCTGACTGAGGAGATACAGAATTAGAGGCAGAGGGATTAGAAGATATACATACACTGTGAGAATAGAAAAGAAAAAAGGGAGAGTTGACAGAAATAGAAAGAGAGCAAGAAAGAGATAAAACAGATTAGGAAATCAGAAATTTGGTTTCGTTTGTCTGAACTTCATCTATTGTCAATACATTAGGCAGTGTTGCTCCTCCTAAAATTCAATCGAGATTATTGTTAGTGTTTTGTGGCATTTGGTATATTCCGGAATTGGATTGTCTGGAGCATTGTTGCCATCACACTGTGTGCTATTTCGTTTGGCTGTTTTTTCCTTCAACTCTAGTTCCACCTCGCATCAGAATCCTTTTCTTTTGTGCTGTTCTGATTGCTGTTGCTATTCTGCTCACTATTGTTGCTGCCCTGTCCTGCTGCTATTACTAGTCCTGCTTCTTTCTGCTGCTGATTTCCACATCTTCTTCTTCTTCTCCTTTGCATTTTCAGCATTTCCAGGTACACATTTCAAGTCCCATATTGATGTAATTAAAACAGTTGGAAAGCATGAAATGAAAAAAGGGTTGAAGAAGTTCAAGTATTTGTTGTAATATTCATAGTACATTAACAGGCCTGTGAAAATTGATTTAGTTTATGATTCAACAGTTCGAAAGTATGTATTGATATTTGACTGAGTTTACCCCGTTGTACTTTAACTCTGTAGTTGTTTGTCAGTAGGGGCATGTATATTTCGGCCTTATACAATACTGTTCTTGTTTCATTTGGTTTTTGTTTAGTTAAGACTAGTCCACACAAGTTTAGTTAAGTTCGACTCGAGAAGTGTTCGGATTAAGTGTTGTATTTCGTTTAGCTCGTACATGATTCCTTGCCAAACTAAAGTATTTTACTTGCCAGTTATCTTTTAATCTAGGTCAAATAAGTTCAGTTAAGTTCAACTCAAAAATGTTCGGATTAGGTATTGCATTTCATCAATCTCATATGTAGTCTTTTGTTCGACTGAAACATCCTCGCAAGGCATGACGTTTTTACTTTATAAGTAGTTAATCAGAAACTGACAAAAATCCGGATTAGGCCAAAGCCTATAATTGAATTAGCATGTACCTTTTCTTCTAGTTTTAGAGACAAATGCATTAGAAATGTAGCCATTTTAGGATATCCTTTTCTAAAATAGAGATGAGCCTCGCCAAATAAAGATGCAAAATTGCGGGGCCCTCAATAAATAACCATGGTAATTATTTAGAATTCAAGATAGGCCATTTAATAAATTTCATGGCCTTCTACAAAGATAATAACGCGTTTAGATTCTTTAGGCGCGACCTTTAGTAAATTATATTCTTAAAAATCGGGTGCACATTGATGTGACCCAAGTCCAAGTCCCAACGGAGTCAAAATGTGTTAACAACTACGGGTGCATTGATTGTGACGTGGTTCGAGATGCATTTTCACGACGTTGTAATTCTATAAAATAAATGATAATAATAAAAGCGGTTTAAACTTAATAAAAGCACATAAGTCACAACCTGTATTTAAATCAGATATTTAGCCATTATAACAATTTAAGCGACCGTGCTAGAACCACGGGATTCGAGGGTGCCTAACACCTTCCCTCGGGTCAACAGAATTCCTTACTTAGAATTTCTGGTTCGCAGACTTCATTTGGAAAAGTCGAAAATTTCCTCGATTTGGGATTCAAGATAAAACCGGTGACTTGGGACACCAAAAAGCCAAACCTTTCCCAAGTGGCGACTCTGAATTAAATAAATAATCCCATTTCGAATATTGTCACTTAAATTGGAAAAACTCCCCTCGCGCATCTTACCCTCCGGGAAGGGCGCGCAAAAAGGAGGTGTGACAGTAGTTTTTATTTATTTTTGTCCTTTTTAGTTTTTAGAGTAGGACTAATGGGCTACGAGCTAAATTCGAAGGAAAACCCTTAGCGTTGATACACCTGAGCACAATAGACACTAAAATATAACGCCTAGCTTCATTGGTTGAATCCTGTTAGAATGCTTTAAAATTGTACGTTTGTATCTAACTTGAACACTCAAAAGAGAATGTCCTAATAAACCAATCTGGAGTGAGTCATGTGCCATGTGTGTTTCATACTTGTGTGAGTTTTATTGTGTTCCATGTTTCATATTTGATGCCTAGAACTTGCCCTGTGTGTTTGCAAAGCGAAATAGTAGTTTCTTTCAGTTTTAGAAGTGATATAGGCATTTCTTTGTTGAGCCAGACATATAAAGTAAACCCACCTGAATGCAATACATCTTAGTTAACCCCGTTGAGCCTATAAGACTATTTCTTTGGCAATCACATTGCGAACCTTACCCAATTGTTTGAATAGCTTGGCGTTTGAACCCTTTTACCTCCCAATAAGCATTTGAATGGTTGTGAAAATATACAAAAGTAAAAGTGTGGGGTGGTGGTTTGGTTTTTGAGTGGAACCATTGAGATAGAGAAAAGGTGTGGAATTTTGAAGCATAAAAGAAAAAGCACCACAAAAAAAAGTAAAAAAATATGGGTTATAAATAATTATAATGGTTGATAAGTGGTGGCTTGTACAAATTGCACCTAATGGATGGGGATGTTTTAAACAAATGAGGTGGAGTATTTGGATGGCATAACTATGATCTTTAAGTTTAATGTAATTGTATTAAAAGTGCTTAGGGAGGTTAGTCACTATATCTAAATATATCCTACCCGTCCCTTAGCCTACATTACAACCAAGTAAAGTCCTATTGATCATAGACTGAATGAGCTCAATTAGTAAATTATTACACTACGGGCAAGCCTATGGTGCATCTTTGTGGCATGTGAACGTTCTTTCTGATAGTGAGCGAATTTTATCTATCTTAGTTCCTACTATTCTAATTATCATCAAATGTGGAACTACTCTCTTGTGTGACGTGAGTGTATGTGATTCACGAAGGAAAGGTAAGTCTCGACTCTTGTATAGAGTGGTTAGAGTAAGTGCTAATGTTGCATGGAATAAAAGGTTTGACTCTTGAGGTAAAGGCTGTTCACTACTAGGTACAACTTTTGTAAAATGTTCATGGTGTGAGTCGTAAGGGAAAAGTTTAGGGAAGGAATTTTGATGGAGTGTGGTGGATTGCTCGAGGACTAGCAATGATTTAAGTGTGGTGTATTGATAGTAGGCTATATAGTTGATATTTACACCTTAATATGACCATACTTTGTTGTTATTTTATAGATAAATTGCCAATAAAATGCTCTAAATAGTGTTCTTTTATTTAGCAGGGAATATTATATGAGAGGAAGCAACATGGAAGGTTTTGGAGGCGATAATGTGAAGAAAAACGCCCACTCGAGAAGTACCCGAACACAAAGAAGCATAAATGGCTTGGGCAAGAAGGCCACCGCGACTGCGGTAGATTAACAACATAAGGCAGAAAGGTCAGCATTCACCGCGGTCGACTGCGGTTGGCCGCGATCGCGGTGCACTGTTCACGCTAATGGAAAGTTTGCGGACCAAAGTGTAAAATCGGGGAAACTTTTGTAAAACCCTTATATACTTTAGAAACTCGCCCAAGATTGGGCTAAGCTGATTTTAGACTACTTTTGGAGGCAAGAACAAGACTGAGAAGATCAACCAAACATTAGAGTTTTTCTATCTCCTTTTAATTCTTGCAATTTTACATTATGAACAATTTAGTAGTTTTCTCTTATTTTGTTATGAGTAGCTAAATACTTATTTAGGGTTGATGGAATCAATTGTTGGTTGAAGTTTTGACTCAAGTTATTATAATCGAGCCAGATTTATGATATGATTGTTCAACTACCTTTTGTATGGTGATTAATTGAATGGGCCCTTGATTAATCGTGTCTAATTACCTTATATTGCTTGAGAAAGAATATTAGGTTAGATAGCTGTTGAACAACACCACTTTTGGATAATTAAAGAGATTCATTACTTGAACTTAAAAGTGGGTTTAGAGATAACAAAACTTTGGTGGGATAATTTAGAGTTGCATAACTATTGTCAGCTAGAGTAGTTCGAGAGAATGCTCTAGTTAATTATTACAGTTGATCGAGAGATAATTACGATAACCCATAACTCTTAATCCTCATAGAGTATTACGGCAAGATTATAGTGGAAGAGTCAACCCCTAAACTAGCAATTGGGGAAATCACTGCCCTAGACCTTCTTACCATTGAATTAACTTTGTTTTAGCGTACTGTTGTTAATAATAGTTGAAGTAGTTAAACAAAAACCCAATATTTATTGATAAAAAATCTTGCATCTAGAGATTGATTGAGTTGATAATAACATTGCCATAGAGTGTAATAGATAGGTTAGTTCCCTGAGGATTCAATTCCGGACTTAAAATCGGATTATATTTGCTGCGACCGCTTTGTCCTTTAAAAGGCATAGTTGGGCGTTATCATAGGTCAATCGAGAAATTGATAATCCCAATTAAAGGATTCAATCTAGAGATCATATTAACCCTACTTGAGCTTTTATCAATTGTCTTGAGCAATAACCATTTAGACTTGAGAAAGCCAAATCGGGCAAAATCACTCACTGACCGAGAGGTATTGAGTGGGTAATTGAGTGTTGATAGCTATAATACACCCCGATCAACAAAACAAGCATTAATGTTTGCATCCAATTAGGCAAACACCTAGGTTATGGTCATAGCCTGGGTTTTTTACAAAACTTGAAAAATAACAAAAACATTTTCTTAGTTTCATTTCTTAGCTTTGCAATCCTAGTTTAAAGTAGACATAGAAACAACCTCAATTTGTGGAATTGTAAATTGAGATAGTTCAAATTCAAGTACTATAATATATACTCCTAACTCCAATATATAGGTCCTTATGGAAATTGACTCCGACTCCTTTTTGGGTATTACTATTGCAATCAATCGTTTCATAACCTTGATTTTAGATATGAATTGGACGAGATAAATTTTTGGCGCCGTTGTCGGGGAGCTAAAATTGATTTAGCTATATATTGGGTTTTGTATGTGGATTGTCTTCTTTTCCTTCCATATTACTGATTTTTGTGAATCAATTGTAGGTGCAACAATGGCAAACAACAATGATCAACTCGGAAACATACCTTTGGGAGATGTGGATGTTGATGATGACCAAGTTGAAGAAGTTCCTCTTGAACCTCAAGCAAATAGAAGAGGTTGGGCGCCTCAATACAACGTCCCAATTCCACCCCCACCTCCACCAAGAGCGGCTCTACACTGGGTGTTGCCGAATGAAGGGTATGCAATTTCCATAGTCCCACCCCGTATTAGGGTGGGCAACTTTCAAATCACAAATGTAATGCTCACATTGCTAGAGCAACGAGGATTCTTCACCGGGGTTCCAAGTCAAAATGCATACAAACACTTGAAGGAATTTGTGGACAATTGTTGGCAGAGTAAACAGACAAATGTCTCCAAGGATGCTTTGAGGTTAAGGCTATTTCCCTTCTCTCTGCGGGGGAAAGCCTTAGATTAGCTGGAAAGATTGTCAAACCATTCCATCCATACTTGGGATGAGTTGGCGGAGAAATTTATTGCCAAATTCTTTTCTCTCGGGCATATGTCTACTCTTAAAGACGTGATTCTAGCATTCAAACAATAGCCCAATGAGCCATTACATGAGATGTGGGAGTGGTACAGAATAATGGTCAAATAGTGCCCCAATAATAACATGACAGAAGCTATGATTCAATACACTTTCTATTGGGGGATCAATACGATCAATCAGTGTGTGGTAAACCAACTTGCTGGTGGAAATTTCATGACAATGTTGTATGCGGAAGCTTGTGAGATTTTAGATGAAATGGCGGATACCTCATCGGCATGGAAAAGTCGGGCTAATGTTCCTCAAGGTGATCCGAACGTAATTCACCTCCATAAAGAGTTGCATGACCATGGGCAAGCCATTGCCGAATTGACCACCATAATGAATCAGTTAACAAAGGCTCAACTTCAACAAGTGCAAAGTCCTAATCAAGTCAATGCCATGGAGGGAGTAAGCATGATAGTGAACAAAAGAAGGACCAATGGTCCACAATTGCAAAACCGAATGGAGAATTATGTGCAAGAAGATAGTGGTTTTGATCAAGATGAATCTTACAATGAACAAGAGAAAGAAGTTCAATATGTGAACAACTTTCAAGGGCAAAGAAACAACACTCAAGGCTCGGATCAACAACAATGGTGACCTCAAGGTAATCAAGGTAATTGGAATTCTAACAACCAAGGTAATTGGAGTGGTGGCAACAATCAAGGGAATTGGCATAATAAACAAGGAAATTGGAGTGGTGGAAATAACCAAGGCAATTGGAGTGGCAACAATCAAGGACATTGGAGAGGTACTAATCAAGGGGGATGGAACAATAATCAAGGCAATCGGGGGTCGGGTTTTCGACGGCCCCCGATGTATCAACAACCGAGAAACCCGCCTTCTTATCCTTCACATGGTCTAAGTTCTTCCAACAATGAAATGAGACGTATTGAGAATATGTTCAAGCAAATGATGGAGAGAAATACCGATTCTGATGCCCAACTTGCCTCCCACAATACATCAATCCATAACTTAGAAGTTCACAAGCTCTAAATACTCGTCCTAAGGGGCACTACCAAGTGACACGGTGGTGAACCCAAAGGGTGGAAACAACACGGGGCATGCCATGTCTGTTACTACAAAGAGTGGAAAAGGTGGGAATGAACCCACCTCAAGCAAAAGGCAATTTGTGGATGAAGAGCAAGTAGTGCAAGAAGGGAGTTCCCGAACAATGTTGAGCAATCCAAAGATGAGCTTCAGATTGATATTGATGACAATGTGGAAAAGACTCAATAGGAAGTGAAGATGTCTAGGGATCATGTTATTGACATACCGGAACCGGTAGTGCTAAAGTCTAAGGCACCATTTCCTAAGCCCCCTCCTTCATATCCTCAAAGTCTTGCCAAGCAAAATGGCGAGAATCAATTCAAAAAGTTTATTGACATGATGAAGAGTCTCTCAATTAATGTGCCACTAGTTGAAGCCTTAGAGCAAATGCCCGGTTATGCAAAGTTCATGAAGGATCTTGTGACAAAAAAGCAATCGATAAATTTTGAAACTATAAAAATGACTCATCAAGTGAGTGCAATTGTGCATTCAATGGCCCTCAAGTTGGAAGATACCCCAGTGCTTTCATAATTCCTTGTATAATTGGAAGTGCCGAGTTTGCAAAAGCCCTTTGTGAACTTGGGGAAAGTATCAATTTGATGCCCTATTCGGTTTTCAAAACTTTGGGAATTCAACCAAGACCCACCTCTATGAGAGTGCAAATGGCTGATTGAACTATGAAGAGACCCTTGGGAGTGATTGAGGATGTTTTGGTTCGTGTTGATAAATTCATTCTCCCGGCGAATTTTGTCATTCTTGATTGTGAGATTGATTATGAGGTGCCAATTATTCTTGGTAGAACTTTCCTTGCTACGGGGAAGGCTCTTATTGATGTGGAAGCCGGAGAACTTACCTTCTGGGTTGGTGATGAAAAAGTGGTTTTCCAAGTGTGTAAGTCTATGAGGCAACCCAATAGCAATGAGGTGTGCTCTTTCGTGGACTTGGTGACCGATGTGTTGTGGATGAAACAAGTGCTGTGATAAATGTTGATGATACGTTGGACCGTATTGCTCAACTTTGATGATGATGAGATGGATGGTTTCGTGGAATGTGTGAACTCCTTTCAAGGAATAGGGTCGTACACGTATGAACCCCACAAATTGTCATTGGATCTTGAAAATAGGACAACTCCTCCTACAAAGACTTCAATTGAAGAGCCTCCTATCTTGGAGTTGAATCCATTGCCTCCACATCTTTGGTATGAATTTCTTGGCCCTTATTCTACTTTACCGGTTATTCTTTCCTCTTGTTTGACTAACGTGCAGGTAGACTCTACATTGGCGGTGCTACAAAAGAGGAAGAAGACTATTGGATGGACATTGGCGGATATTCTGGGGATAAGCCCCACATTTTGCAGGCACAAGATTAATTTGGAAGAAGGTTCCAAACCACCAATTGAACATCAAAGGAGACTCAATGAAGCCATGCACGAGATTGTCAAAAAGGAGATCATCAAGTGGTTGGATGTCGGGATTTTCTACCCCATTTCCGATAGTTCGTGGACTTCTCTGATTCAATATGTCCCAAAGAAAGCGGGTGTATGGACTATCGTAAGCTCAACAAAGTCACAAGGATGGACCATTTTCCACTTCCCTTCCTAGATCAAATGCTTGATAGATTGGCCGGTCGTGCTTTTTATTGTTTTCTTGATGGGTATTCCAGATACAATCAAATTTTTATTACTCCAGTGGATCAAGAGAAAACTACCTTTACATGTCCTTATGGTAATTTCGTCTCCAAACGGATGCTATTTGGGTTGTGCAATGCACCAACGACTTTTCAAAGGTGTATGATTGTGATATTTACGGACATGGTAGAGGATTACCTTGAAGTCTTCATGGATGACTTCTCGATGGTCGGGAATTCCTTTGATGATTGTCTCTCAAACTTGGATAAAGTGTTTGCAAGATGTGAAGAAACAAATTTGGTGCTCAATTGGGAGAAATGTCATTTCATGGTCGATGAAGGAATTGTCCTTGGCCACAAGATCTCAAAGAATGGCATTGAAGTCGACAAGAAAAGGATTGAGGTGATTTCTAAACTTCCACCTCCAACTTCGGTGAAGGGCATGCACAATTTCTTAGGTCACGCGGGATTTTACCGGCATTTCATCAAGAATTTCTCTAAAGTGGTGAACTCGGTGTGCAAGCTTTTGGATAAATATGCTAAGTTCCACTTCAATGATGAATTCATGAGAGCCTTTGAATTGTTAAAGTTCAAGCTTACAACTACTCCCATCATCACCGCTTCAAATTGAAGTGTTCCTTTTGAGCTCATGTGCGATGCAAACGGTGTAACAATTGAGGCTGTTTTGGGCAACGCATCAATAAGATTTTTTATCTGGTGTACTATGCTAGTAAGACCATGAATAGTGCCCAAGCCAACTATACTGTTACGGAGAAAGAACTCCTTGCCATTTTGTTTGCTATTGAGAAGTTCCACCCATACTTGATGGGTGCAAAAGTGAATGTCCACACGGATCACGCGACACTTTGTCATCTTATTAGCAAGAAAGATTCCAAAGCAAGGTTGATTAGATGGGTGCTTTTGTTGCAAGAGTTTAATATTGACATCCAAGATCGAAAAGGAAGTGAAAACCAAGTGCCCGACCACTTGTCTCATTTAGAAGAGGAGAGGAGGCTGCATGATGGCCTTGAAATCAATGACTCCTTCGCCGATGAGAAACTTTTGGCTATTTCAATGATAGAGGTGCCATGGTTTGCGGAACTAGCAAATTTTCTCGTGGGTGGTATCATCCCGGTGGAGTTCTCTTCAAACCAAACGAAGAAGCTTAAAAGGGATTGTCAAGACTATTATTAGTGTGAACTATACCTTTTCCGAATTTATACGGATGAGGTTATTAGAAGATGTGTACTGGAGGAGGAGCAATGTAAAATTCTTGGGACTTGTCATTCTTTGCCATATGGTGGTCACCATGGTGGAGCGATAACGACGACCAAAGTGCTAATTTGCGGTTTTTGTTGGACCACTTTTTACAAGGATGCAAGTGATCTAGTGAAACGATGTGATGAATGTCAAAGGGCCGGTGGAATCTCAAAGAAAAATAAAAATCCCCTTACCACTATTTTGGAGATTGATATTTTTGATGTGTGGGATATTGACTTCATGGGTCCCTTTGTGAGTTCTTGTGGAAACACCTACATCTTGGTCGCGGTTGATTATGTGTCCAAATGGGTTGAGGCCATTGATCTACCCAACAATGAGGCAAAAGTGTGGTGGCGTTCTTGGAAAAGAATATTTTCACAAGGTTTGGTACTTCGGGCTATCATAAGCGATAGGGGTCATATTTTTGCAACAAAGCCTTCGACACCTTACTAACCAAGTATGGTGTTACTCATAAAGTCATGACTCCCTATCATCCACAAGCAAGCGGTCAAGTGGAAGTCTCCAACCGGATAAAGAGTATTTTGTCCAAAACAGTGTATGCTAACCGGACGGATTGGTCTAAGAAACTTGATGATGCTTTATGGGCTTATAGGACGGCTTACAAAACACCAATCAGAATGTCTCCATATCGGTTGGTGTTCAGAAAAGTTTTTCATCTTCCGGTGGAACTTGAGCACAAATCCATGTGGGCTTTAAAGAAGTTTAATCTTGAGTGGGATATTGTTGCTAACTCGAGGGTGGCACATTTGAATGAGTTGGATGAGTTCCAGTACCATGCATACACAAGTTCATCCTTATATAAAGAAAAGATGAAATATCTTCATGACAAGTACATTTGGAACATAGAGTTCAAAGAGGGTAATCTTGTGTTATTGTTCAATTATAGTTGAGAATGTTTCACGGGAAGTTAAAGTCTAAATGGAGTGGCCCATTCGAAGTTGTGAGTGTGACACCCTTTGGTGCATTGGACTTGAAGAATAAAAATGATGAGGTATTTCGAGTCAATGGTCACCAGGTGAAGCACTATTTGGGAACAGTTTGTGATGGCCATGTTGTGGCGGTGATTCATTTTAAGTGATGGTAATCTGTGTCATGTCGCGACATTAAATCAGGCGCTTCTTGGGAGGCAACCCATGTTTCTTTTTCTTTTTCTTTTCTTCTTTTGTGGATAGGTGTTATTTTTGTGCTAATTGGATTTGAAGTGTGTTGCAAGGATGAGTGTGCTTTACAGGAGCTGTGCTAAAAAAAATTGTCTAAGTATGGAAATAAGTTATATTATGCGGACTGCACAATTGTGATTGCTACAGCAAAAGGGAACTGCGGTCGCACAATTGAAATGCGGACCGCACAAATTGAAGAGGGAAAATGCAAAATCTATGAAGTTTGGTTTGTCGGAGAAATTGCCAAAGTGCGGCCGCACATCAAAATCTGCGGTCCGCAACAAAATTCTGAGGCAGCACCACAAATTGTGCGAACCGCAGATCAGCAAGGGCTTTTGAGCCTCAGGTAACAGAGTGCGAACCACAGGAGGAATTCTATGGCTGCACTCATCCCTTTGTCCGTCTAGTCAAACTGTCAAGTATAAATAGTAGATTTAGGTCTGATGCTCCCCTTTTTCCCTCTCTAAGCTTAGAAAGTTCTAAAAATTGAAATTTCTTGTTAAAGTAGCTGCTCAAAAGCCTAACATGTGTTGATCACTCATCTCTTTCATTAATTCATCTCTGGTATACATCATCATCTTGATTAACTTCTTTAATTTTTTAGATTTTTAGTAAAATTTTGAACCATTTGTCTATGAATCTATTTGAACAATATTGTTGGGTGAATATATTGTAGGTGAACTGCTAATCGCTCTATGGGGAATGGGTGAATTGATTTTCATGCTTAATTGTTAATACCATGTCGAATTTGTGCAAAAATTAAAAACCCTAGAAAGTCTGACTGATTTTGTTATGAAATTTGCGGCCTCACAAGAAATTGTACGGACCGTAGAAGTTGAGATTTCAGTTCATTGGTGAAGCATGATTCAACGACCGCACTTGAAATTGTGCGGACCACAAAAATCCTATCGCGGCCGCAGTAAAGTGAGTGCAGCCACAAACAGCCTAATCTTTGTCATTAGAGAGTTGGCAAATTTTGGGATATCTAATATGCAGCCAAAATGATAAAAGTTCGAACCGCACTCCAGTCTTGTGGTCGCACTAATAATTGTGTAGACCACAATTTTTGTTCTACGGCTGCTTGTTATAGATAATGGTTAGATCTCAAGGCCGTGGAGATACTTCAAATAGGATGGGTGAACTTTCCAGGGGCCGAGGCAAAAGTACTTTACCAGTTCTTATGCCCCATCTAGGGAAGCATCGGAGGGCAACTCGGTTGAAGAGCAGCCATCTGTCCAATCAAAGCCTCTAGGAAGGTATCAACTATGGGACGAGCCTTCCACATCTCAAAGCACTTCTGAGGGTTCGGAGAGTGCTAGTCAGGCTTCGGAACCTTCCTCTACACCTATCCCTGAGGCACCACCAACTTTAGTTGATGGAATTTCGGATAATGGTCGATGGGGAGATACTATAGTTGCCAGACTTGAGAGGTAGAAGAAGAAAAAGGTCTGGTAGGACTGGTTCATTAGTCTAACTACCTTCACTAGCTTCCGTGAGTGGTGGCCGGTGAGGTCGCTCACTTTTGAGCGATAGTTCCAACTGAAAGACCTTGACAAGTGCATTTTGGCAGTCTTGAGATAGTTCTGAGCGCAAAAGGGATGGATGTGGTTCACCCATAGTGTAGTGGACGCAAAGGAGTATCTGATCCGGGAATACTACGCCTATGTGGCAATCGTAAAGAAAGGGACCAGAGTGAGGAATTTGAAGGTGAGGTTTGACCAGCACACACTGTATACCTACTTGGGGTTTGAGGATGTTGAACTTGCACAATCCTTGGAGAAGCTGGCAATGGGAGATGTAGCTTGCCCATGGCTAGTTGAGCTTTTTGCCGCCCCAGGGCCACCACCACCATGGATCACAATAGGGATTCCTATTCAGTGGAACACCGTGAACTTTGAGGCAAAGGGATGACAGACTTTTGTATGCAGCAGACTAGACCCGTGCCATAATGAAACAAACCATCCTAATCCATGGGCAATTCTAGTCGCCTCTATTATGGCAGGGTACCAGATCAATGTAGGTGTCGTGATGTCGGCCAACATATCTGTGGTCTCCAGGCAAGATGACACCTCCTACTCGTATCCCAACACCATCACTAAGTACTTTACAGATGCACGAGTGGACCCAAAAGATTTTGATACGAAGGTGCGGGTGAAGAAGCCCTTCTCATAGTATTCTTTGATAGATGCACACAACCCTAAGAGAAATGGTCAGCCTACTACCCCCATTAGACGGTATGATGAGCCATCGGTGGTACCTGTACAGACAGTCGATATGCCATCCACTTCAGCAGAGCCTTTTGCTAGTACAGCTGTCATGCATCCACCTTCAGCCTTAAATCCTTCCACCTCGACTTTGAAGTCGGTGCCTACGCCTACTACTCCACTATCTGCGCTGCGAGTCTCCCAGACACTAGTGAGCCTTAACAACTGGATGTAGACAACCACTGCAAAGTTGTCTGACATATTGAGTACTGTTGCAGCACAGTCATCCATCCCGACACCCTAGATTCCTCCAATAGTGTTCGAGACTTTGAAGAAGCTCTTGGAGAACCAGACCACCATAATGAATACCTCGATAGATCATGGATAAATGATTAAGGAGCTGAGAAAGCAAGTAAAGAAAATGAGGAAATACGAGGCGTCCAAGAAATCAATTGACAGGCTACGCAGAGAGGTGACCAAGATTGCAGCAGCTGGAGATCTTCCATATGACATGCTGATGGATCCAGCTCTAGCAGGATGAACAACACCATTAGCTCCAGTGGCACCAGCTGGCCAGTCTGAGGAGCCAGATCTGGCTGCCGATACTGCCGAGGTGGTGCGCCAGATATTCACCAACCCAGCTACCCCCAGAGTTGAGGATGATGAGATTTAGTTAGAAGAGACTGAATGCGGTGATGCTGTAGTGGACACAAAAATGTCCAAGGCGACATAGGGAGTCTCGACACTCTTTTCTTTTCTTTATGCTTATTTTGTTAAGATTGGGGACAATGCTTATTTTTATTCGCGGGGAAGGGGGATGGAGTTTATTTGAGCTATTTTGATGATTCTGAGACATTTGGTTTGTAATAACTGACAATATTTTCTTCTTTCTCCTTATTATGTATATATTATCTCCTTTCTCTCTTTTCCTCTCTCATTATGTATATCCGTTACGCTTTCAGTAGTTTTGCTTTGTAGCTTCTTTATCTTTTTTTTATTAGTTAGTGTTTAATTTAGTAGTTTCTTTTTAATTTAATATCTTCATTTTTATTTAGTAGCTTCTTTTTATGTTTTAGTGGATAATAAGCCTTTGGTTTTATTAATGCCACGACTCTTTCCAAAGGTAGTTTTTGTGTGAACCAGTGACTCTTTCCAACGATGAAAGGCGTGACAACCTTCTTAAGGGATTGAGTTCGTCTTTGGTGTCTAAGTAATAATAGTAGTAATAATGAATAAAAAGACATGATTAAGTCAAACTAGAATAGTCAAACATGCTTCATTTGGAACCAACACATTTAACTACGTGTTTATGGTTAGAGACAAGGATTTTTAAAAGGAAATAACTTTATTTAGTGACTTTGTGACTCTTGTGTTGACTTTGATATCATCGAGTGGTCTAATTGGACCATAGTGATCTACAATCTTAAATGTGGTCGTTGTAGGCCCTCAACTCTATCCTCTTTAACAATCTAGTTGCGTGAGGGGTGAGAAACTTTGTTGCTAGTCTGAGTACTTGTGCAGAAAGTCTAGAACTTGCCTCGAATGTGTTTTAAGGCGAAATAGTAAGTTTTGCTTAGCTTGAGAAGTGATTACTGGCTTTCCTTGGCCCATTTGAATTTTCTATTGTCTACCAATGATGTCATCCCTAGTCAACCCCTTCGAACCTTTAGCCGTTCTCATTTGAAAACTATGTTACAAGCCTTTACCCATTTTATAGTGACCCTCTCTTGTCACCCGAGTTTTCATTAACACTCATCTGAAACATTGGCTAAAAATATAAGTCTGGGGGAGAGATGAGGAAATCTAATAAAGGTATTAAGGCACAAAAAGAGAAAAAGAAATGACGAGAAGGAAAGTCAAAGAAAAGAAAAGAGCAAAAAGAAGAATGCAAAAAGTGAATAAATGAAAGAGTTGAAGGAATTCAAAGAAAGGCAATGATCCCAAAACATGGAAAAACATGAATGAAATGATCAATAAAGAGTGATGTTATGTCTCTCTAGTCCCCCAAGGAAAAAAAGTGCCTTAAGGAATTGGTAAAGTGTGAACCGAGAACTGAAAGATGGAGTGCTTAAGGAAAGTGTAACCACTTATCCATATTGTATCAATCCCTAATCCAAAAGCTTTCGTTACATCCTGAAAGAAGTCCTACTTTATTTTGAGCAGAGTAAGCTACATTAGTGGTGATTTACATTAGAGTCAAGCTTATGGTACCAGAAGCCGTACTTGTGACATTCTCTTGAGAGAGATGAGTTAACCTTTAGTAAATTTGAATTGAGTGCTAAATTCTTAAGTGAGCTTGGCAAATGGAGAGTAGAGGAGGAGGAGTGTGGGATCCACCATGACCTACAATATAGAGAGGAAGTCCTTGATGAGCTAAGACAACTCACATTAGAGCTATACGTGCATAAATGTTTAACTTGTTTCCTTGTCAAGAATGCATGAGTGGTGTGGGTAATTGTTGGTGTCACGACCCAAAAGCCACTAAGGGTCGTGATGGCGCCGGACACTGCTGTCAGGCAAGCCAACCATAATTACTTAATTAAATTCTCATTTAAATAATTGTGAAAACTATGATTTTTCCTTCAATTTGGCTAGTAAAAGATAATCTTTACAAAATAAATAAAAGAATGTTTAGAAGCTAATACAGAATACCCCATAATCATCCTAGAACCCAGTGTCACAAGTGCATGAGCATTTACTATGGAAAGAAATAAAATACAATAACTGTCCGGAATACAAATTGGGAAGAAATGAAAATATAGTACAATACTCTGAAGGAGACTCTGCTGGTTGTGGATCGTCTCGCAAGATGCAGATCACCTAAGTCCCCTCATCAACCATGCGGCTGTGCCCAACTAGTCCATTAGCCACACATGAACCTGTGCAACAAAATGCACAACAAGTGTAGTATGAGTACGAAAATAACATATACCCAGTAAGTATCCTGTCTAACCTCGAAGAAGTAGTGACAAGATGTCGACTTTGACACTTACTAGTGGTCCAATGATAATATATTGAAAATGTGAGGAAATCATGGAATTTATAAAGCAAATATAAACTCATAAAGCCTGAAAGCTGGTAAAAACCTTCTCAAATAATAATGGATTTCCAAAGATTTATTTTTCATCATATTTATCAATTTATCTCCGGCTAGGAAAGGCAAATATCAATATCTATAAATCTCAAGCAAGCAATACAAGCATGCACATATCTTGCTGAGGTCGTACGACCCGATCCAACATAAAAATAAAATGTGCAATGCTAGAGGGTTGAATGGCGCGAACCATAGATGCATCTATTACCCCTCTCGTTAATCATACATGCGATGCAGTCAACATAAATAAACAAGCACCCCTCTCGTGAATCATACATGCGATGCGGTCAACATAAATAAACAAGCACCCCGCTCGCAAATCATACATACGATGCAGGCACATATAGATACACACATTCAAACAACCAATTCAAATTTATCAGGGAACATTTATCCAAAGAAAAGTCAATTCTCTTTTAACGATTTAAGAAAAATGAAGTTTAATCTTTTTAGAAATTCATTACTAATTCGATATGATTTAAGCAATTCGAATTGTCTATAAGATTACAAATATTCCAAGTATAACATGTTTTTGGGTCCTAGACTACCCGGACTTAAACATAATAGTAGCTACGCACGGACCCTCATCACCTCGTGCATACGTAGCCCCATAAAGAGAAGCACATAACCAATTATTTCACCTATGGGGACAATTACCTCTTACAAGGTTAGAAAGGAGACTTACCTCGCTCCGAAGTTCCATAACCGGTCTCCAAGCCCTTCCGACGACTCAAACCAATGCACCAATGCTCTAAAACTAGCTAAATAATGGGCAAACCAATGAAAGTATAACTAATACTCATAACAATTTAATTTATATAAAATACCAACTCCGCTCGAAAGATTGACAAAATTGCCCTTAGGCCCACGTGCCCGGATTTTAAAATTTTTTGAAAATGAAGTTTACCCATGACCTCACGAACTCAATTACATAATTTTCTCTCAATTTCATGCCCAAAATCGTGGTCAAAATCAAAAAATATAAATTCTAGGTCTTTCCACCAAAACCCCAAATTTCTACTAATTTTCATACTTTATTCCATAATAATACCATATATTTAACTCACAAGGGGTGGACTTAACTTACCTCATGTTTGATGATAAAATCCCCCTCTTCAAAGGCTCCAAAATTGCCCAACCAAGAAGAAAAAATGAAGGATAATGGGCCAAATCCCGATTTTTAAAGAACTCACTGCTTCCAGCATTTTCGCACCTGCGGTCACTTGACCGCTTCTGCGGTTCCGCAGGTGCGACCTCACTACCTCATTTGCGGTCCTTTACCAGGTCCCCCTCCTTCCGCGCTTCTCCTTCCGCAAGTTAGGTCCCGCTTCTGCGGCAACACGACCGCATCTGCGGTCCCAGCCTTCTCCCTTCACAACTGCATCTGCGCTCCTTTGGCCGCTTCTGTGGCTCCGCACCTGCGGCCAAGACCTTGCAGGTGCGGTTACACCAGATGACATCAGGCTTCAGCTCTTCCTCCTAACTCTAATTCATTCCATTAACTGCCCGGGACCTACCTGAGTCCCCCGGGACCCCGTCCAATCACGCCAACCAGTCCCATAACATAACGGGACCTGCTCGAGGCCTCAAATCACATCAAATAACACTAAAACCATGAATCACACTCTAATTCAAGCTTAATGAACTTTAGAATTTCAAACTTCTATATTCAATACCGAAACCTATCAAATCACGTCCGATTGACCTCAACCTTTGCACACAAGCCATATTTGACATTACGGACCTACTCCAACTTTCAGAATTGGATTCCGACCCCGATATCAAAAAGTTCACTCCCGGTAAAACTCCTCAAAAACCTTCAAATTTCTATCTTTAGCCCAAACGACTCCAAAATGACCCACGGACATCCGGATTAACTTTCGATCGTGCTCCCAACACCAGAATCACCATACGGAGCTATTCCCAGACTCGAAATACCAAACAGATATTGATAATACCGAAATGCACTTCAACCCAAACTTATGAAATTCTTCCAAAAATGCTAACTTCCACAATAGGAGCCGAAACGTTCCCGGGTCTTTCAAAACCTGATCTGGACATACGCCCAAGTCCGAAATCATCATACGAATCTGTTGGAACCTTCGAATCCCGATTCGGAGGTTGTTTACTCAAAAATCCAATCATAGTTAATTCTTTCAACTTAAAGCTTCTGAAATGAGAATTCTCTTATCAAATCAACTCCGAACTTCCCGAACTTCAGTTCTGACCATGCGTAAAAGTCATAATACCTGAAGTGAAGCTGCCTATGATCTCAAACTGCTGAACAACATGCTAGAGCTCAAAAAAAAACCAGTCGGGTCGTTACAGTTGGTCCCAACTGAGGTGTGAATGATTTACCCATGGCTGGCTATAATGTCCTTTAACTTTTGAAGGTGGGAACTATTTTATTTGCTTAAGGACAAGTAAAGACTTAAGTTTGGGGAGTTGATTAGTGGAAATTTTGACTACTTATTAGCGCCTTTTAGCTTTTGTTTTTGTCAAAAAGCATTCAATTGTTTTCCCAAAAAGTGATGAAATATGCTTAATTTCAGGAATATTGGAAGGCGAACTCCCGAGATGAAATCCAAATCAAGAAGGAGTAATCTGAACTCAAGGACACAAAAGGCACAGAAGCTGAATATGAAGGAAAGGTCAGTAGAGAAAAGTGTAAAGTGCGGTCCGCACATGAATTGTGTGGCCGCAAACGAAGGTTAGGATCAAAAGTTCAGAGAATGTGGATTCCAAGTCCCTCAGAAGTACGAAACGCACTATAATTGTGCGACAGCAGAAGAAGAGCTATGCGACCACAGATGTAAAAGTGTGGACCGCAGAAGAGCAAGATGCGATCGTAGTTACAAATCTGCGGATCGCAGAAAGAGTGCATTGCGGTCGGAGACTTCCAATCCTGACAAGTTGAAGAATTTTGCGGACTGCACATGGACTTGTGCGGCCGCATAACCTCCCGAAGGGCATTTTTGTCCAAAATTTTTCGCCTTGTATAAATAGATGAGTTTCACATTTTTAGTTCAACTTTTGAAATCAGCAGCTACAGTAGTCGTTTCTCTTTACTTCATTTAATAGTTTTTCATATTTTGGGATATTTTAACATATATTTTATCATTTTGATTTACAATATGAGTTTAATTAGTATCTCTTCTTCTATTTCTTCAATTTCAAGTATGAGTAGCTAGATTTTTACTAGGGTTGTGACCCAATCTTAGTGTGTTAACCTTATGGGTATTTGATTTGATGCTTGTTTATGGTTGTGTATTTATTATTTAGCCTTGTTTATTCTTCAGTTTGTGGAATTAATTTTTCAAAATATTAGTTCATGCCTATTTGACTTAGTCTCTACTTGAGAAAGAGAGACTTAGTCTAGAAAAACTTGGCTAACAAGAAATTGGGTCAATCGAGAGATTCATAATCCCAATTAAAGGGTTTAACCTAGAGATAGTAATAACCCCACTTGAGCTTTTATTAACCATTTTGTGCAATACCCATTTGGACTCGAGAAAGCCAAATTGGGAAAAATCATTCTCTGACCGAGAGGTATTGAGTGAGTAATTGGGTGTTGATAGCTATAATACATCCCGATAAGCAAAAAAAACATTAAGGTCTATATCCGATTAGGCAAACACCTAGGTGATGGTCATAGCCCTAGGCTTTTTACAAAACTTGAAAAACAACAAAAATAATTTCGTAGTTTCATTTCTTAATCTTGCAATCTTAGTTTAAAATAGACATAGAACCAACACTTATTTGTGGAAGTGTAAATTGAGATAGTTCATACCCATACCCTACAATCTATACTCCTAAATCCCACACATAACTCCCTATGAAAATTGACCCCGACTCCTTGTTGGGTATTACTATTGCAATCGATCATTTCATAACTTTGATTTGAGGTGTGAGTTGGACGAGATCAGAGGCCTCTGACCGATTCCCCTCACCAACAGTATCCTTAGCCAGAGTTCGTCGCACTGGGCTTGCCTAGTGCAATTTGCATCTCATGTGTGGTTTGCGAGCTATTGCTAAATGGTAATCCAGTGCACACCTATAGGGTAGCGGTTGCGAGTTTCCCCAAAAAATTTTCAAACAAAATAAATATAGGTATTTGAAAAAGAATCAAATATTTTTGTTTGACTAAGTATACCAATTAAATTGTTATCTTTTAATTATACTATTTTGCTTAACACTTTTAATTAAGAAAATAAATCTAAACCATCAATATAGAATTGATTATTATGTTTAAGGAACATTCAAGATTAAGACAATATTTTTTCAAATTTCCCTCATCTAGTGATCTCATTTTCTTTACGGCTAAATAGAAAATCAAAAATATTTTCATATGCTTCGGATTGTTTAAATATATTTGAAAGTGAAAAAATAGCCATATCTACTAGGTATAAAAAATAATCAATATTTTTTTCTATATATCACATGTTTCTTACGAAATTCTGGTTTGATATTTTTCAAAATGCAATTTCCTTGAAAGAAATCATAGCAGTTGCAAATTCTTATTCTCTATATTTGTTAAAGAAAGAAATAAAACCTTTTCACTTCACATATTTTCTTTTAAAAACTTATATATAACTTATTACACAATAATAACAAACTAGTATAGTCCCAAAGTGGAATCTAGGGAGAGTAGTGTGTATGTAGACCTTACCCCCTACCTTATGAAGGTAGAGAGGATGTTTTTGATAGTCTATTGGCTTAAGAAAATAGTAAATAAGAAGCAACCAATAATAATAATATATAATCTATTAGATGTAACAAAAAAATAGGGTCCCACAAATGTGGGGCCTAAAGCAGTTGCTTTACTTGCTTTAGGGAAGGGTCGGCCCTGAGTCCAGTTTGATACTCTAACATGTTAGTATCCTATATGGCATAAAATAACTTGCTAACTAGAAAGTTACAAAATGCAAAAACGATGAACTAATTTTCATAGCAAAAAAGTTCCATATTATTGAAAATAATAGGAAACAACCTCCATCAAACGCAACGAAACACAGAAAAAACAAAATTAATAAAGGATTTAACAGTAAATCATAACACAACACAATAGTCCAAAAACTTAGAATCTGAAAACTAGAAACAGAAAGCAACATTGAAATAACTAGCACCAGCTTTTCCATCACTCAAATTCTCACAAAACGTCTTTTCAGTTCTCTCACAATTGGTGGAGAATCGCCAACTCCCACAAAGCCACCACCAACAAGATTAACATCAAAGATCATCAAAGGAGCAGAAACTCCTGAATCAACAATAATAAACTCTCTTCCGAAATCCAAAAATAACTTAACAGTTCCAACCCTATCACACACTTTGCACTAACGGTCAAGAAAAAAAATAAACAATTATAGAATATTAGAAACACAAAAACTACTAGAATACTTTTCTTTTTACCTTCACAACGTGATTGTATTCTTTGCCATTACGGTACTCTATTTGGTTCAAATAGGTGCACTATTTAGAAGTGATTTCATCATACTTTTCACAAAGCATTTGTATTTGTGTTATTTTAAAGAATATTAGCTCTGATATTTTGAAGCCTCGCTCACAGTTGATGCTCTGATACCAGTTTGAAGAATATAGTTACTCAAATAAATTATGTTCGATAAATTTCAACATATTTGACCAATATTCACTATGTAGAAAATAGATAGTGATACGAAACTTATTTAATCAAACTTAAAAATCAACAAAAATTATTATTATTATTGTTAGTGCTATTGTCAAAAGAAAAAATTAAAAATGTATTTCTTTATTTTAAGCACAATTGTTATCCACATTGAAGTTGAAACTATTCTTATATACTATTTTATTACTTCTAGAATAAAATAAAAGTGTAAGAAAAGAGGAACAAGATTAACTTACAACAAATATTTTTGTCAAAAATGAAAGATTTCAATACATCTCTCAATCTTCCAATTCCTATTTTCACTTTCAATTCTTCACCTACATAAAAAACTCAATTTCTAGGGCTCAATCAACACATTATCTACTCAATGACATTTTCCTGAACAATAATAATGGTGGCTTCTTCTAGAGGATTCACAGCGCCCTTAGGGGCTAAGCTTGATGTATCACCCTCTGCTTATTAATATTACCGTAATAATGGAGGGTTTGTGGAGTTCCGAAGGAAAAAGAGGAAGTTAATTAGTAATATAAAATGTTGTTGTTCAGATTCGGCAATGCTATTAATTTAGGGAATGATATTGATAAAAGTGGAGAAGGTGAGGATTGGAGGTTTGATGCTAAGAAGATCAGTGCTAATTATATGAGGATTTAAGCTTCTTCTTCTATGCCTTTTCATTCTCCTCAGTCTAGACTTGTTTCAAATCCAGAAAACTTCTTTTCACGTTGTATCCAAAGAAATTCAGGCCCTCAGTCCCGTGGCTCTCCACCAAAGCGAGATACTGGTATTGCTAATGAGAAAGACTAGGGCATTAGCCTGTTAAATGATAATGTCAATGAAACTGAGAAAAATGAAGATGACAGTACATGATATCGAGAAAGTGGAGAAGACCTTGGTGATAATGGATATCGATGTCGTTGCACAAGGATGGGTGGTCAGAGCAATGATGGTACCTTAGAATGGAAAGAAACGTGGTGGAAAAAAGTGATTGGACCAAATACAAAGAACTAGGTGTGGAGAAATCTGGGAGAAATTTTGAAGGGGACTCATGGTGGGAAACATGGCAGGAAGTTCTTCGCCAGGATGAATGGAGTAATCTTGCTAGGATAGAAAGGAATGCACAAACACAAGCAAAATTAGGCACATAGAATGTTGGGTGGTACAAAAATTTGTGGGAAAAATATGATGCGAAGGGTTGGATAGAGAAAGGGACCCACAAGTATGGCAGATTAAATGAACAGTCTTGGTGGGAGAAATGAAGGGAGCATTATGATAGAAGAGGATCTGTTCTTAAATGGACAGACAAGTGGGCGGAAACTGAACTTGAACAAAATGGGAAGAGATATTTTTTGCTGGCACTGGTTCACGACAAGAGGAGACTTGGTATGTGTCACTCAGCGGTGAAAGAAGGTCAAAGACATGGGGAGAGGAGAACTTTGGTAACGGAAAAGTGCACAAGTATGGCAAGAGCACAACATGTAAAAATTGGGACATAGTTGTGGACGAAGTAACTTATTACGAGGCCGAACCTCACTATGGATAGGCAGATGTAGTATGGGATTCAACCCAATTATTGTAAAAATCCCACCATAGATGCCGTGATGGCACTTAGTCTCTAAGATTAGGTAAGCCGATTAAAGTTACAATTCAAGCCATTTTTTTTCAAAAACCAAAAGCGGAAAAAAATATGGCAACCTCCTAAGACTGGTAATACTAAGTCACGAGCTCTACTGAATACTGAAATGATCTCAAGGATCGAATGTACAATATTGTTTAAATAATAATTGACAGTACAATAAAATGGAAAGACTCCAAGGGATTGCGACGACCAAGTAACTCTACTTTGAATCCTTGCGATCAATACACTAACTCTGCCGGAGTTTGATACCACCAATACCTGGCTCTGCACAAAAATGTTCAAAAGTATAGTATGAGTACACCACAGTCGGTACCCAGTAAGTATCAAGACTAACCTCAGTGGAGTAGTGACGTGGTACAATCAAGACACTCACTAGTCAATTAGCATGTGTAATATAGTAGTATACAAGAATAATAGAAAATAAATAGCAGTGATGACAACAAGAATCAATCGGGGATATGAACAATAAGGCCATAAGAACACCGTAAATATTGCTCAAACAATTAAAGAACACAAGTACAACTATTAATGAAGTCATTCATATATAAATCTTTCAAATATAAGTTTTTCAAATACAAATCTTTCAAATAAGTCACTTTGTGACACCTTATCTTATAATTATAAAACACGGGTCTCAGCTCACTTTCATATTTTTACGGCACCTCGTGCCCATTTCTCTATCACAATCGCACGGACAACTCACGTGCCAAAAATATCAATATATAAAATCCGTACGGACAACTCACGTGCGAATAATAAAATCATCATTTACTCGCGGCAACTCGTGTCCACATCTTATTTCACAATTGCACGGACAACTCACGTGCTAATATTATAATCTTGATATACCCACGGAACCTCGTGCCCATATTTTATATCATAATTGTACGGACAATTCACGTGCCAATAACATAATCCGCCCGGCAATAGCAACATGCTCACAATTTCAACATGGATCAGACTACTATCAAGTTTACCAAATTAACAAGACAAATTTAAAAATAAACACAAGGAAAAATTACAACATCACATGAAAGTCACTCACACAATAACCCCACATCATCGCATATCATCCCTGACAATAGCCACCCGTATCTCTCTTATAGCTACCTGTATCACTCCATATAATATCCACCCTAATCCCTCCGCCTTGGCAGTATCAATAGCAACTCTTATCTCTCTTATAGCCACCCTTATCACTCCTATAATAGCCACCATTATCCCTCCGCCCTTACAATATCAGTAGCCACTTTTATCTCTCCTATATCCACCCTTATCACGTCCCTATCCCTCCATCCTGACAATATCAATAGTCACCCTTATCTCTCCTATAGCCACCCTTATCACTCCTATAATAGCCACCCTTATCACTCCTATAATAGCCACCCTTATCGCTCCGTTCAATAGCCTCCCTTATTTTTCCGCCTAGACAATATCCCAATACACACAACAACGGTAGAATACCACCCTTATACCATTATAATATCAATAGTGGAATGACGCCTTTATACACCGCATAACAACAACTCAAATCACACAACAATTCACGCAGAATATTATCACAACAACACAACATAATTAACTTGTATTTACAAATTGTCTATAAGCCACCTTTCCAAAGGTACAACTAAATCAATTATTTTCATAGCAAATAGCCCAAGGCTCCAGACAAAGTATATAATATCTCACTACAGTAACAAGGATAAAAAGTAACTCAGCATAGAACAACGCCTTCTGTAATCTAAATTTTAGGTAAATTGATTAATGCCTCTTTTAAATTTATTTAATTATTTGTACATAAAAATAAATAATGAAATTAATTCCACGAAATCGAAATCTCAACAAAACACATAGTTCATGTAAAAGTCAAAGTAGCACTCACTCCAAATTATCATATAAAACCAACTCGACAAGTAAGGAATGAGGCATGGCAAAAAAAAGATATAATAAGTTCCAACAAATTCCCAATTAAATACTTAAGGGTTTCTAAGAGTTTTAACCGATATAATTTGCACATATAAGCCAAGTACGTACTTGTTACCTCGCGAATACGACTTTAGATCATACAATTTTTACATAAGACTCAATAGCTAAGGGGTAATTCCCTTTCTTAAGGTTAGGCAAGATACTTACCTTTACGAAGTTAGGCCGCTATTTCAAAATGGCCTTCTCGCGTGAATTGACCCCTGGACGGCTCAAATCTAGCCAAATTAATTACATAACATCATTAGAATTTATCGAAAATAATTTCGGATAATAAAATATCGACTTTAAATTTTATTCGAAAAAGTCAACCCGAAAGCAAACCTCGGGGTCCGTATTTAGGAACCCGACAAAAATTCAAGAAATCCGAACACTCGTTCCAATATGAGTTCAATCATACCAAAATTATAAAATTCAGATAATGAATTGTCCTTCAAGTCTTTATTTTTCGTTTTTGAAAAGTTTTACAAATTTCTCCATTTATTCCATTTGATTCACTAATAATTGATAAAAATAACTATACAATCATGAAATATCCTCACTTTCAGATATAGAACACTTACCTCAATCCATATGGTGAAAATCTCTTAAAACTCGCTTCAATCCAAGCTCCATAGCTCCAAATATGTTAAAATAGCTGAAACCTCGAAATATAGCTTCTGCCCAGGTATTTTGTCTTTGCGATCTCGGAAAATTCTCCGTGATCGCGAAGCACAACTTTTTTAGCTCAAAATCTGCCCTTCGCAACCACGGAAAATGCTTCGCGATCGCAAAAAACAAGCTGCCCAGCTCTTCCAAATAACATCTATGATAATCATCATGATTTTATGTACAGAGCTCCAAATGACAAATGGTTTAACTTTATGAAAACTAGATATCAAGGGCTACAACTTTCAGTTTTTGATCATCTTTAAATTCCTTATAGATTACGACATATAAGTTTTCAAAGTCAGCCTTGTGCAGCAGAAATTGTTTCTTCGCGATTTTCAAACTCTTCCCAGATAGCCTGTAGTATATCAACCACAACTTTTTGTACACAACTCCAAATGCCATATGGTTTGATTTAATGAAAACTAGACACAAAGGGCTATAATTTTTATTTTTAGATCGTCTCCAAGTTCCTTATAGATTGCAATATATAAGCTTGCAAAGTCGGGTCAGTGCAGCAAAAAATTTCTCTACGCGATCGTGAAAAGCCTTCCGCGATCGCGATTCACAGGAAAATATTTCCATTTTACTCTTCTCAATTGCGGCAAATTCCCCCCGATTGCAATTCACATTGTTGTAGCCAAATACCAGCAACTAAAAATGGCCTAGAAATGGTCTGAAACCACCCCGAAACTCACCCGAGCCACTTGGGACCCCGTTTGAATATACCAACAAGTCCCATAACATAATACAGACTTACTCGAGGCCTAAAATCACACATAACAACATCAAAACTACCTCGATCCTATGAATCACAACCCATATTCAAGCTTATAATGTATGAACTTCTAAATTCCGAAATCGATGCCGATCTATATCAAAACAACTCCGATTGACTTCAAATTTTGCATGCAAATCATAAATGATATTACGGACCTATTCCAACTTCCGAAATCTGATTCTGACCAAGATATAGATAAAGTCAACTCCCGATCAAACTTCTAAATTTTATTTTCCAACATTTGCCATTTTTTGTTGAAATGACCTAAGGACCTCCATACCAACATCCGGTCGTGCTCCTAAGTCTAAAATTATCATACGGAGCTATCAGAATCATCAAAACTCCATTTCGGAGTCGTTTACACAAAAGTATAACTTCGGTCAACTCTTTTCACTTAAGCTTTAGAAACAAGAGTTGTTCTTTCAAATTGATCCCGAATCATCCGAAAACCAAACTCGACCTTATACGCAAGTCATATCACATATTATGAAGCTACTCGAGACCTTAAGCCACGAAACGAGGTGATAATTCTTAAAATAACAAGTCGGGTCGTTACATTATCAATCAAACCTTAAGCAAAACCGAATATAGATTTTGGACCATCTGTACATCCAGAAGATGAATTGCCTCCCACCCCCTTACAATGACAAGCAGACAAAGGTGATTTTTTATGAAGCAGGGTTTATGTTGAATGTTGGTAGTTGACAAGTTCTCAAAAATTGATTATAATTGGCAACTCTCTCATTTTGTAAAAGAAGATACTTTGCCACTATTAATTTATTTCATTCTTATAGGAATTTATAAAAAAAAAATACATCTCTCTATGTTCTCACCCAAAAAAATATTAACAACTCTTATAATTACAATAGTATAAAATCTACTTTTTTTAAAAACTATAAAACTTATTTTCATATGAATTATATTATAGAAATTATTTAATACATTATTTAAAGAATACTACAAATATCAAATCCTAAATAATTTGGAATCACATTCCAGATTTGAATTGGTCTACAAATATTTTCAAATAAGTTAATGTTGTATAAACTCAAATTTTATTGTTGTAGCACCTATTTTCAATTCATATCTCAAACTTGGTATTTTGAAACACTTTTCTTCAGCGATTGATAACAATTTTTAATTATTGATGCAGTTCTCACTAACTTTTACTTAATGATTTATGCTCTTATACCAATTTTAAAAACTCTAATACAAGTTTATAGTTATTGCAGAAAATAATTCACTCATAATCATAAAATCTCAATATTGTTATAATTTACTAACAAAAAAGTTCCATAGTATGAACTTTTTAATAGTCATACTGATAGAAAACGATGGAAATAACTTCCTAACAGATACAAGAAGGAGTAATCTGAACTTAAGGATGTAAAAGGCACGGAAGCTCAGAAGTGTGGACCACAGAATATCATATGCGACTGCAGATTATGAAGGAAAAGCTAGCAGAGTTTGGTGCAAAGTGCGGTCCGCACATGGATTGTGCGGTCCGCACATGGATTGTGCGGCCGTAAAAGTTGCGCCAGGAGAAAAGTTCAGAGAATGCGTATTTCAAGTCCATCAAAAGTGCGGTCCGTAAAAGAATTGTTTGGCCATATAAGAAGTGTTATGCAGCCGTAGATGTAAAAGTGCGAACCGCACAAGATCAAGATGCGGCCACAGTCACAAATCTGCGGACTGCAGATCAAAATTGTGTGGCCGTAGATTTCCAGTCTTGACAAGTTGAAGAATTCTGCGGACCGCACATGGAATTGTGCGGTCGCAGAACCTCTCAAAGGATATTTTTATATGAAATTTTTAGCCATGTATAAATAGACGAGTTTCACATTTTTACGTTAACTTTTGACATTAGCAGCTTTAGTAGCTGTTTCTCTTTATTTTTTTTTAGTAGTTTTTCATATTTTGGGATATTTTAACATATATTCTATCATTTTGTTTTTACAATATGAGTTTAATTAGCATCTCTTCTTCTGTTTCTTCAATTTCAAGCATGAGTAGCTAGATTTTTACTAGGGTTGTGACCCAACCCTAGTGTGTAAATCTTATGGGTGTCTAATTTAACGCTTGATTATGGTTTGGTGTTTATTATTTAGCCTTGTTCATGCTTTAATTTGTAGAATTAATGGTTACAAACATTAGTTCATGCCTATTTGACTTAGTCTTTACTTGAGAAAGAGAGACTTCGTCTAGGAAAACATGGCTAACAAGAAATTGGGTCAATCTCTCGATTGATAATCACAATTAAAGGGTTCAATCTAGAGATAGTAATAACCGGACTTGAGATTTTCTCAATCGTCTTGAGCAATACCCATTTGGACTTGAGAAAGCCAAATTGGGCGAAATCAATCTCTGACCGAGAGGTATTGAGTGGGTAATTGAGTGTTGATAGCTATAATAAACCTCGATCAACAAAACAAGCATTAAGGTGTATACCCCATTAGACAAACACCTAGGTAATGGCCATAACCCTAGGTTTTTTTACAAAACTTGAAAAACAACAAAAATAATTTCTTAGTTTCATTTCTTAGCTTTGCAATCCTAGTTTAAAATAGACATAGAAACAACCCCAATTTGTGAAAGTATAAATTGGGACAGTTCAAACTCAAGTCCTATAATATATACTCTTAATTCCCATATATAGCTCCCTGTAGAAATCGACCCCGACTCTTTGTTGGGTATTACTATTGTAGTCAATCATTTTATAACCTTGATTTGGTATGAATTGGACGAGATCAACCATCCGCAATACGGTCGTTGACGAACCGACGGAAGAGCCTCCCTAGAAGATGTTCATTCCCGGTGGTTTTGTTCGGTCACCAATACCTTCAAGGTTGAGAAACCTTCTTCTGTACAAGGTCGGCATGAGGAGGCATCAAGATACATCTACTCAATTACTGAAGAGGTCCTCCGCATGGTCCGAAAAGATAGCAATTGGGTCGACAAATACATAGTGGTCCCCGACTCCGAAAAGGCCATTACTACCCATGTCGAGAGATATCTAAGTATTTACACTTATGTTTTTACATTAGGCCCAGTGGACCCGGTCATCATGGACTTCTATAGAAGGTATAACGTATGTCTCGGCCAAATTCATCCATCATTGTGGAGGATAGTGATCCTCCTCCGATTCTTTCTGAACAAAATCGATGGGTGCTCATTCACCATCGACCACCTACTCCACTTGTACAGTCCCTGAATCTTCTGAGGGGGATTGATAAGCTTGTACGTCAGGCCAGCACAGTCGTTCTCGAGTATCAACAAGGACATGGATCGGGGTTGGCAGGGATGTTTGTCTGGGTGAGGACCATCGACCTTGTACCGGCTGAGTGGAGGTCGTTCCCCGAGTGGTGGAACGTATCACGTAAGTACAAACTCCCATCAAGCGTTGATTTAATGCTTTGTCTTCCTTTTTCTCATTGATGTTTGTTGTGGTACAGCCCTTGCTCGAGTTCTGAATGCCATTCCTCGGCTTAAGGAGTGGGTCGAGGGCATGCCCAATTCTAAATGTTCAAGGCGCAAACTTTCAAAAGGTAAGGTTCCTTTCCCGAGCAAGTCGTATTGAGCCTTTTCTTCTAGCATTGTGTTCTCATTTTCTTTATTTTCTTTTTTTAGGTTTGCCTAAAACCGTTGATCTTAAGCCTCCGGTTGGGGATGGGGACCTACTTGCCGAGTCTTCTGCTTCGAGGAAGATCAAAGAGAAGAAAAGAAAAAGGGCACCGAGTTCCCTAAGCTCGGAGAAAAAGAAACTACAAAGAATGCTGGTGCGTAAGCCAAAGGACAACACCAGCTCCCAAGTGCTCGACTCGAACTAACTCCTCTGGCTCATGGACGAACCCGAAGAGGACGATTTTTTTCTGGCCCACGATCTGTCTGTGCTCGGGGAATGGGCAACAGCTGAGGGGGAAACAACGGAGGCTATTCCCTATGAAGTTTGTGAGACCGATGCAGTAATGAGGGTCGAGAACCCTCAAGATGCCGGTTCTGCCCCACCCGACATCATAGAGATAGCGGGATCGCCTTCGTTCACAGAATCGATGTTTGATGAAGCTTGAATGATGAAGAGCGATCGAATGAGGGGATCCATGGAGCAGATAATACCCTCCAAAGCTTTTTTGATGGTGTGGACTCCACCGCGAGTCCACACCGCCACGAAGGACGCTACCGAATTAGGTGACTTAGAGGTACCGTAAAAAGTTCATCCTCGGGGGCAAGTAGGCCTAATTAGTGTCGCGACCCTAAACTCGAACCCGGCCGTGATGGCGCCTCTCGTGAAGACAAGGCCAACCGACACACTCCCAATTCATTTTAAGCAGTTAAATAATACCAATTAAGTCTTAATCATAATAATAATAATCCCAAAATAAGGTGAATAATACAGTTGCGGAATAGACATAGCCCGACATCAGGGTGTCACCAGTCATGAGCATCTATCATAAAAACTACAAGTCTGAAAGAGTCTACATAACTAAGACATGAGAAAATATGATAGAGGGAGAAGCACTGGGCTGCGAACATCGAGCAGCTACCTAGTTAATCTCCGAAGTCTACTGGAAGCTCTCAACCCTCGCAAGCAGGACCTGAAACGCCTGAATCTACACATAGGGTGCAGGGAGTAAAGTGAGTACTCCAACTCAGTGAGTAATAATAATAAATGAAGACTGAGCGATAAGAAATCACGTAAAGGCACATCAACGTACTATAAAGAAGCAGTATAAAACCAATAAAAACAATAAAACAGTGAGAACATGTAAAAACAATTAGTTTAGAAGAGCTTCTTTAAAACGTCTTTTTAATAGTTAAACCAATTAAATGAGAAGCACTTAGAACAGATAAACACATAAAATCCGCCCCTCGGGCACAATGTCAACAGAATCCGCCTCTCGGGTAACACCAACCCCTCGGGCTATATCTCATATCACAATGGGTACCCGCGCTCACTAGGGGTGTATAGACTCCGGGAGGAGCCCCTTACGGCCCAAGCGCAATATCAAGCCATCTCATGACATAATCAATAGGCTTTCAGCCTCATATCAAGCCATCTCGTGGCGTACGACTCAGGCCCTCGGCCTCATAATCATAAATCAGTGTATCCTCACGACACAGACCCTCGACCTTACTCAGTCAGAATCTCATAATCCACTCGGGCAACAATAAAACATGATGATCAGCCCAAATTATCATTTAAATTCTCATTTAATATATTAAAACAGAGTAAACATGGCTGAGTTATGAAAACAGTAGAATATAGCATGACTGAGTACAAGTATAAAGTCAAAATAGTGAGAAAATATCAGGAAAGATCCCCTAAGGGTCCAAATAGTTGGTACGAGGCCCAAATATGGCATTCCGCCCAAAACATGATGATGGCAAACAGTTTTCAATCAAATACGCAGTAAAACAGTCATTCGGGATGGACTAAGTCACAATCCCCAACGGTGCACAATCTCACGCTCGTCATCTAGCGTGTGCATCACCTCAATATAGCACAACGATGTGCAATCCGAGTATTCATACCCTCAGCACAACATTTACAATCATTACTCACCTCAATCCGGTCCAAACTCTAGTTCGCAATGCCTTTGCATCTCGAATCGGCCTCCGGATGCTCCAAATCTAACCAAAATTAGTGCAAAACCATCAAAATATGCTAAGGGAACAAAGCTCACTCGAAGAAATCAAATTACAACACAAATCCCGAAATTGGCCAAACCCGACCCCCCCGACCCACGTCTCGGATTTCGATAAAGATTACATCAATAGACTCTTTATCACTCCCCGAGTTCATTCACACCAAAAGCATAAAAATCCAACCACAAATGACCCCTCAAATCCCAAATTCTAGGTCTCCAATTACAAGCCGTAGTTCTTCAATATTAGGCTTAAATTCCATGATTAATTAGGTAGAATTCACATAAGAATCGAGTATTACGTCCATAAATCTTACCTCCAAGTGTTTCCCCTTAAATCCTTCTTCAATCCTCTTCAGAAAGCTCCAAAATTGCTCAAAAATGGTGAAAGTTAACCCCAAAATCGCGGACAAATGGCTATTTAAACATTCTGCCCAAGCATCCAATCCTTCTTCGCGAACGCGGTCAAAGCCTCGCATTCGCGAAGCACAAACTGACTTTGACCAAATTTCCTTCATCGCGATCACGACTCCCAGCTCGCGAACGTGAAGATCTAGCTCCCTTACTCACCGCGAATGCGAAGAACAAATCAACCTCAAACCCAACTGCTCAACTTCCTCTATGCGAACGCGGCATAACCTCGTGAACGCGATGCACAACGACCCCAACCCTTCACGAACGCGGAACCTCCCTCGCGAACGTGAAGGCTAAATCCTCAGCCTCACCTGCTAACCCTTCGCGAATGCGAGGGACTGCTCGCGAAGGTCAAATTTCTGCAACACTCAACAACAGTTTTCTGCAACTTTCCAAAACATGAAATGGTCCGATTAACCATCTGAAACTCACTCGAGTCCCTCGAGACCTCAACCAAACATGCCAACATATCCCAATACATAATTAAAACTTGTTCCAATCTTCGGAACGCTCAAAACAACATCAAAACACCAAATTCGCATTGGATTCAAGCCTAAAAATTCCAAAAATCTTCTAAATTACGCTTCTGATCAAAAAGTCTACCAAACCATGTCCAAATAACCTGAAATTTTGCACTCACATCCCAAATTACACAACGGGACTACTGCAACTGTAGGAATTCCATTCTGATCCCAATATCAAAATCTCACCTATCAACCGGAAAATGCCAAAATTCCAATTTTGCCAATTCAAGCCTAAATCTACTCCGAACCTCCAATATACATTCCGATCATGCTCCTAAGTCCCAAATCACCTCCCGAAGCTATCCGAACCATCAAAACTCACATCCGAGCCCTCTAATACATAAGTCAATATCTGGTTGACTTTTCCAACTTAAGCTTCCTCAAAAGAGACTAAGTGTCTCAAACCTTACCAAATCATTTCCGAACCCGAGCCAACCTACTCGATCACACATAGAAACCGATAACAATGCAATAAGAAGAAGAAATGGGGAAAACGGAGCGGTAACTCATAAGACAACTGGTCGGGTCGTCACATCCTCACCCTCTTAAACAAACGTTCGTCCTCGAACGAGTCAAGAAACATACTTGAAGCCTCAAACATGTGAGGATATCTGCTCTGCATCTCCCGTTCGGTCTCCCAAGTAGCCTCCTCCACGGGCCGACCTCTCCATTGCACTTTCACTAAAGCTATATCCTTTGATCTCAACTTTTGAACCTGACGCTCCAAAATAGCTGCTAGCTCCATATCATAAGTCAAATCATCATCTAACTGAACCGTGTTGAAATCCAAAACATGAGACGGATCCCCAATATACTTTCAAAGCATAGAAACATGAAATACCGGATGCACACTCGACAAGCTGGGTGGCAAAGCAATCTCATAATCCACCTCCCCAATCCTCTGAAGCACCTCAAAAGGCCCAATGAACCGAGGACTCAATTTACCCTTCATCCCAATCTCGTAACACCCTTCATGGGCAAAACCTTCAACAGAACCTTCTCACCAACCATGTAGGACACATCCCGAACCTTCCTGTCAGCATAACTCTTTTGTCTCGACTGTGCTGTACGAAGCCTCTCTTGAATTACTTTCACCTTTACTAAAGCATCCTGCACCAAGTCTATCCCCAATAGCCTAACCACACCTGGCTCAAACCAACCAACTGGAGATCTACACTGCCTCCCATACAAAGCCTCATATGGAGCCATCTGAATACTCGACTGGTAGCTGTTGTTATAAGCAAACTCTGCAAGCGGTAGAAACTGATCCCATGACCCTCCGAAATCAATAACACAAGCACGCAAAATGTCCTCCAATATCTGAATAATGCGCTCGGACTGCCCGTCCGTCTGAGGGTGAAAAGTTGTGCTCAACTCAACGTGAGTACTCAACTCTCGCTGCACAGACCTCCAAAACTGCGAAGTAAACTGAGTGCCCCTATCTGAAATGATGGAAACTGGGACACCATGCAAACAAACAATCTCCCGGATATAGATCTCTGCCAACCGCTCGGAAGAATAGGTAGTACACATAGGAATGAAGTGTGCGGACTTGGTCAGCCGATCCACAATCACCCAAATAGCATCGAACTTCTTCAAAGTCCGTGGAAGTCTAACTACAAAGTCCATAGTGATCCGCTCCCACTTTCACTTTGGAATATCCATCTGCTGAAGCAAGCCACCCGATCTCTGATGCTTATATTTCACCTACTGACAATTGAGACACCGAGCTACAAATCCCACAATGTCTTTATTCATTCTTCTCCACCAATAATGCTACCTCAAATCCTGATACATCTTTGCAGCACCCAGATGAATGGAATACCGCGAGCTATGGGCATCCTGTAGAATCAACTCTCGAAGCCCATCTACATTGGGCACACATAACCGGCCCTACAACCTCAACACCCCATTATCACAAATAGTCACATATCTGGCATCATCATGCTGAAATCTATCCTTAAGGACAAGCAAATGAGGATCATCATACTAGCGCTCTCTGATGCAATCATATAAGGAAGACCGAGAAATCACACAAGCCAATATTCGGCTGGGCTCCGAAATATCTAACCTCACGAACCGATTAGCCAAATCCTAAACATCAAATTCAAGAGGTCTCTCCCCAACTGGAATATATGCCAAACTCCCCATACTACCGCCTTTCGGCCCAAAGCATCGGCCACCATATTGGCCTTCCCCGGATGGTACAAGATAGTAATATCATAATCCTTTAGCAACTCCAACCACCTCCGCTGCCTCAAATTGACATCCTTCTGCTTGAACAAGTGCTGGAGGCTACGATGATCAGTAAACACCTTACAAGACACACCATACAAGTAATGCTTCCGAATCTTTAACGCGTGAACAATGTCAGCCAACTCCAAATCATAAACGGGGTAGTTCTTTTCATGGGGCTTCAACTAATGAGAAGCATAAGCAATAACTCTACCCTCCCTCATCAAAACACACCCAATACCAACTCTCGAAGCATCACAATACACGGTATATGAACTTGAAGCTGATGGCAAAACTAACATTGGAGTTGTGGTCAAGGCTATCTTGAGCTTCTAAAAGCTCTCCTCACACTCGTTCGACCATAAAAATGAAGCACCCTTCTGAGTCAACTTGGTCAAAGACAATGTGATAGATGAGAATCCCTAAACAAACCGGCTGTAATAACCTGCCAAACCAAGAAAGCTGCGAATCTTTGTGGCTGAGGACGGTCTGGGTCAACTCTGAACCGCCTCTATCTTCTTCGGATCAACCTGAATACCCTCGATGGACACCACGTGTCCTAAGAAAGCCACTGAACTGAGCCAAAACTCACACTTGGAGAATTTTGCATAAAGTTTCTCCTCCATCAATCTCTGCAACACAACTCTCAAATATTCTGCGTGCTCCTCCTGACTATGCGAATACACCAGAATATCATCAATGAAGACTATGAAAAACGAGTCGAGATAAGGACAGAACATGTTGTTCATCAAAATGAACGTTGTTGGGGCATTGGTCAGCCCAAAAGACATCACCAGAACTCATACTGACCATATCGGGTCCTGAAAGCTAACTTAAGAATATCTGAGTCTCTGATCTTTAATTGGTGATAACCTGAACGGAGATAAATGTTGGAGAACACTCTCGCTCCCTGAAGTTGGTCGAATAAATCATCAATGTGAGGCAAATGATACTTGTTCTTAATTGTTACCTTGTTGTCACGACCCTAACCCTGAACCCGATCGTGATGGCGCCTCTCGTGAAGACAAAGCCAGCCAACTAAACCCAATTCACTTATTAAAGTAGCTAAACAATATAAAAGCAGTCTAATACATGATTTAATGATAATAAGTAGCAGAAATACAACCCAACACAGCCCTAACCAGGGTGTCACAAGTCACGAGCATCTATGAGTCATAATACAAGTCTGCTAAAGTTATAAACTACTACAAATATTTGAAAAGGAACAAAAGTTCTAGAGGAGTAGAGACACGGGGCTGCGGACGTCAATAGCTACCTCGTAATCTCCGAAAGGCCCGCTTGGGACTGGAGGAAATCAGCACTCCGGAGCAGAACCAGCAAAGCTTGAATCTGCACACAGGGGTGTAGGGAGTAAAGTGAGTACTCCAACTCAGTGAGTAACAAATGTAAATAATGACTGAAAGTAAGAAAATATGTAAAGCGCAAGGCATTCTATAATGAAGCAGTAATTCACTTAAAATCAGTAAAACCAGTAAAAAATCAAGTAAAATCCATTTTCAACCAGTAAAACAGGTAAATTGACAGATAATTAAGATAAAGTAACCAAATAGAAGTTCACCCCTCGGTCACAGTATCAACAAGTTTGCCCTTCGAGCAACATCTCAGAATAGTACCAGCCCCTCGGGCTCAATCTCAGAACAATACCAGCCCCTCGGGCTCAATCTCGCATCACAATGGGTACCCACGCTCACTGGGGGTGTACAAACTCCGAGAGGGGGCCCTTACGGCCCAAGCACAATAACAAGCCATCTCGTCGCATCAAATCTAGGACCTCGGCCTCATATCAATCAAGCTACCTCGTGGCGTATATATGTATCTCAGGCCCTTGGCCTCATATCAGTATCAGTGCATCCTCACAACTAGGCCCTCAGCCTTAGTCAGTCCGAAAATCATCACAAGCCCCTCGGGCAATAGTAAAACAGTCTTTCTCAGCCCAAAACATCATTTAAAATATCATTTAAATCTCAAAACTGAGTAAAAATGGCTAAGTAGTAAAACAGTGGAAAATAACATGACTAAGTTCAAGTAATAAGTCAACACAGTGAGAAAATAGTAATAAAAATCCCCAAAGGGTTCAAGTAGTTGGCACAAAGCCCAAATATGGCAATCAGCCCAAATCATGATGATAGCAAATAAGTTTCAGTCAAATACGCGGTAAAATCATCAATAGGGATGGAACAAGTCACAAATCCCCAATAGTGCATGACCCCACGCCCGTCATCCAGCGTGTGTCTCACCTCAATATAGCACTACGTTGTGCAATCCTGGGTTTCAAACCCTCAGAACATCATTTACAATCATTACTCACCTCGAATCGGCTAAATCTCTAGCTCGCGATGCCTTTGCCCCTCAAATCGGCCTCCACGTGCATCGAATATATCCAAAATCAGAACGAGAACGTCAAAATATGCTAAGGGAACAAAGCCCAAGCAAAACAATCAATAAAGGGCACAAATCCCAAAATTAGCAAATCCTGAGCCCCGTGCCCACTTCCCAAAACTCAGAAATTTTCACATCATTAGATTCCTTATCTCCCCACGGGTTCATACATATCAAAAGTTCTCAAATTCAACCCCAAATAGTCCTTCAAATCCCAATTCAAAAGTCCAATTTCTCAAGCCCTAGTTCTTCAATTTTAGGCTTAGCTTTCATGATTTTCTAGGTGGAATTCACATAATAATCAAGTTATTTTGTCCAAGAATCTTACCTCCCAACGATTTCCCTTGAATCCCTCTTCAATTTCCTTCAAATATCTCCAAAATCGAGCAACTATGGGTGAAAATAGACCCACATTCGCGAACAAGACGAGTTTAAAAACATTCTGCCCAGACCTCATTTTCTTTATCACGATCGTGGAACGTCCCTCGCGATCGCAAAGAACAAACTCTTAAGCTTCCAAAATTACACTATGCGAACACGACAAGGCCTACGCGAACGCGATGCTTCCTCCACTTTGACCTTCGCGAACGTTCTCACTCCTACGCGAATGCGATGAACACCTGACCTCGAACCCCTCTGAACCAATTCACTCTACGCGATCGCGATTCCTTTCTCGCGAACACGATGGCCTTCTTCCCAACCCTCCACGAATGTGAATGCTCTCTCGCAAACGCGAAGGCTTAATTCCTGGCCTTCATAAATCCTTCTACGCAATCGCGATACACCCTACGCGATCGCGAAGGGCAAATTCTCTACAACATTGAACCTGCAATTTCTGCTACTTTTTAACCTCTAAAATGATCCGAATGACCACTCGAAACTCACCCGAGGCCCCCAAGACCTCAACCAAAGGCACCAACACATCCTAAAACCTCATTCAAACTTGTTCCAATCATGAAAACACCCCAAACAACATCAAATCATCCAAAACACATCGGATTCGAGCCTAAGTTTCTAAAATTTTCCGAAATACTCTTTTGATCAAAAACCCAACCAAACCATGTCCGGATGACTTGAAATTTTGCACACACATCCCAAGTGACACAACAAAGCTACTGCAATTCTCGGAATTCCATTCCGACCTTTATATCAAAATCTCACCTATCAACCGGAAATTGCGAAAATATCAACTTCGCCAATTCAAGCCTAATTCTACTCCTGACCTCCAAAACCCATTCCAATCACACTCCTAAGTCATAAATCACCACCCGAAGCTAACCGAACCATCGGAACTCACATATGATCCCTCTAACACATAAGTCAACATCCAGTAGACTTTTCCAACTTAAACCTTCTTAAAAGAGACTAAGTGTCTCAAACCTTACCAAAATCATTCCGGACTCGATCCGACCAACCCGATACTACAAAACATGGATAACTAAGCATAAAGAAGCAAAAATGGGGGAAACGGAGCAGTAACTCATGAGATGACTGGCCGGGTCGTCACATCCTCCCCAACTTAAATAAACGTTCGTCCTCGAACGAGTCAAGAAACATAACTGAAGCCTCAAATAGGTGAGGATATCTGCTCCGCATCTCCTGCTCGGTCTCCCAGGTAGCCTCCTCTATGGGCCGACCTCTCCATTGCACCTTCACTGAAGCTATATCCTTTGACCTCAACTTCCGAACCTGAGGACCCAAAATAGCTATTGGCTCCACATCTTAGGTCAAATCATCATCCGACTGGACCGTGCTGAAATCCAGAACATGAGACGGATCCTCAATATACTTCCGGAGCATAGAAATGTGAAATACCAGATGCACACTTGACAATCTAGGTGGCAAGGCAAGCTCATAAGCCACCTCCCCAATCCTCCGAAGCACCTCAAAAGGTCCAATGAACCGCGGACTCAATTTCCCTTTCTTCCCAAATCTCATAACACCATTCATGGGCGAAACCTTCAACAAAACCTTCTCGTCAACCATGTAGGACACATCTCGAACCTTCCTATCAACATAACTCTTTTGCCTCGACTCGTTGTACGAAGCCTCTCCTGAATCACCTTCACCTTCTCCAAAGCATCCTGCACCAAATCAGTCCCCAATAGCCTAGCCTCACCAGGCTTGAACCAACCAATTGGAGATCTATACCGCCTCCCATACAAAGCCTCATATGGAGCCATCTGAATACTCGACTGGTAGCTGTTGTTATAAGCAAACTATGCAAGCGGTATAAACTCATCCCATGATCCTCCAAAGTCAATGACACAAGCACGCAACATGTCCTCCAATATCTGAATAGTATGCTCAGACTGCCCATCCGTCTGAGGATGAAAAGATGTGCTCAACTCTATCTGAGTACCCAACTCTCTCTGCACGGCCCTCCAAAACTGGAAGTAAACTGAGTACCACTATCTGAAATGATGGAAACTGGGACACCATGCAAACGAGCAATCTCTCGGATATAGATCCCTACCAACCGCTCTGAACAATAGGTAGTACACACAGGAATGAAGTGTGCAGACTTGGTCAGTCTATCCATAATCACCCAAATAGCATCTAACTTCTTCAAAGTTCGTGGAAGTCAAACAACAAAGTCCATAGTGATCCTCTCCCACTTCCGCTCAGGAATAATCATCTGCTAAAGCAAGCCACCCGGTCTCTGATGCTCATATTTCACCTGCTGACGGTTGAGACACCGAGCTACAAATCCCACAATATCTTTCTTCATTCTTCTCCACCAATAGTACTGCCTCAAATCCTGATACATCTTTGAGGCACCCGAATGAATGGAATATCGCGAGCTATGGGCTTCATCCAGAATCAACTCCCGAAGCCCATCCGCATTGGGCATGCAAATCCGGCCATGCATCCTCAACACCCCATCATCGCCGATAGTCACATCTCTGACATTATCATGCTGAACTCTGTCCTTAAGGACTATCAAGTGTGGATTATTATACTAGAGCTCTCTGATACGATCATATAAGAAAGACCGAGATACCATACAAGCCAATACCCGACTGGGTTCCGAAATATCTAATCTCACAAACCGATTGGCCAAGGCCTGAACATCAACTGCAAGAGGTCTCTCCCCAACTGGAATATATGCCAAACTCCCCATACTCACTACCTTTCGGCTCAAAGCATCTGATACCACATTGGCCTTTCCCGGATGGTACAATATAGTGATATCATAATACTTAAGCAACTCCAACCATATCCGCTGCCTCAAATTAAGATCCTTTTGCTTGAACAAATGCTGAAGACTGCGATGATCAGTGAATACCTCACAAGATACGCCATACAAGTAATGCCTCCAAATCTTTAATGCGTGAACTATGACAGCCAACTCCAAATCATGCACGGGGTAGTTCTTCTCATGGGGCTTCAATTGACGAGAAGCATAAGCAATAACTCTACCCTCCTACATTAACACACAACCAATCCCAACTCTCGAAGCATCACAATACACGGTATATGAACCTGAAGTTGATGGCAACACCAACACTGGAGCTGTGGTCAAAGCTATCTTGAGCTTTTGAAAGCTCTCCTCACACTCGTCCAACCATACAAATGGAGCACCCTTCTGAGTCAACTTGGTCAAGGGCGATGCGATAGATGAGAATCCCTGAACAAACCGGCAATAATAGCCTGCCAAACCAAGAAAGCTACTAATCTCTATGGCTGAGGATGGTCTGGGACAACTCTAGACCGCCTCTATATTCTTCGAATCAACCTGAATACCCTCGCTGGACACACGTGCCTCAAGAAAGCCACTGAACTGAGCCAAAACTCACACTTGGAGAATTTTGCATAAAGCTTCTCCTCCCTCAATCTCTGCAACACAACTCTCAAATGCTCTGCATGCTCCTCCTGACCACGCGAATACACCAGAATATCATCAATGAAGACTATGACGAATGAATCGAGATAAGGCTGGAACACGCTGTTCATCAAATGCATGAACGCTACTGGGCATTGGTCAGTCCAAAAGACATAACCAAGAACTCATAACGACCATATTAGGTCCTAAAAGCCGTCTTAAGAATATCCGAGTCCTTGATCTTCAACTGGTGATAACCTGAACGGAGATCAATCTTGGAGAACACCCTTGCTCCCTAAAGCTGGTCAAATAAATCATCAATGCAAGGCAAAGGATACTTGTTCTTAATTGTTACCTTGTTCAATTACTTATAATCAATGCACATTCTCATTGTGCCATCCTTCTTCTTTACAAACAGAACCGGCGCACCCCAAGGTGACACACTAGGCCGAATGAACCCCTTATCTAAGAGTTCCTGAAGCTGCTCCTTCAATTCCTTCAACTCCGCTGGTGCCATACGATACGGCGGAATAAAAATGGTCTGAGTACCCGGCACCAGGTCAATACCAAAATTAATATCCCTATCCGATGGCATGCCCGACAGATCTGCAGAAAACACATCGGGAAAATCCCTCACAACTAGAACAGAATCAATATTGGGAGTCTCAGCTCCGACATCCCTCACAAATGCTAGATATGAAAGACAACCCTTCCCAACCATACGTTGGGCTTTCAAGAGTGAGATCACTCTACTAGGAACATAATCAGTCACACCTCGCCACTCGATCTGCGGCACACCTAGCATAGCCAATGTGACTGTCTTAGCATGACAGTCTAGAATATCACGACATGGAGATAACCAATCCATGCCTAAAATGACATCGAAATCCACCATACTCAGTAATAACAGATCCACTTGGGTCTCCAGACCCCCAATAGTCACCATACATGACCGGTACACACGATCTTCAACAATAGTATCGCCCACCGGGGTAGAATAGGTAAAGCAAGAAACTCACGGGACATACCCAAATAACGAGCAAAGTATGATGACACATAAGAAAAGGTGGAACCGGGATCAAATAATACAGAGGCATCTCTATGGCAGACTGAAACAATACATGTGATAATAGCATCTGAAGTAATAGCATCGGGTCTACCTGGGAGTGCATAAAAAGGGCCCGACCGCACCTGATCGACCTCCCCTCTAGGGCGACCCCTGGCTGAATGACCTCCACCTCTAGCTGGCTGAGCGGGTGGTGGTGAAGAAACTGGCGCTGAAGCCGAAGACTGACCCCTCTGCTGGGACGAACTAGCAACACGACGAGGACACTACCTCTACATGTGGCCCATCTCGACACACTCATAACAACTCCCAGGTGCTAGAGAAGGGGACTGAAGGGAATCCCTCGCACCGGAATGACTAGCAGATGCACTTGGCATAGAAAAACCCTGAACCGATGGAGCACGAGATGCATTCTAAGCAGGAAGGGCGCTGAGTGATGACTGGCCTTGCTGAGATCCATGATAACCATGATTCGAAGATGCCCCGCGATAACCTGGGCAAGCTGACTATGCAGGCCTGAATGAACTGCCTCTGTTGTGCTGAAACTGGCCCCTCGAAAGAGCACCACTATAGCTACCATATCCTCGAGGCCTCTTGGCCTCCCTCTCCTCTACTCTTGACGGCGAACAGTCTCAATCTCACAGGCAATATCAACAACCTCCTTGAAGGTAGAACTAATCACCCTCTCTCTGGTCATAAGAATACGGAGATGATAAGTAAGACCATCAACAAATCTCCTGATCCTCTCTCGATCTGTCAGAACCATCCAGACGGTATGGCGAGCCAACTCAGAAAACCTCAACTCATACTATGACATAGTCATATCCCCTTGTCGCAACCATTCAAACTGCCTACGTAGCTCCTCTTTGCGGGACTGCGGCACATACTTCTCCAGGAAGAGAACGTAGAACTGCTGCTAGGAAATGGGTGTTGCACCAACAGGCCTACGCCTCTCAATATCCTCCCACCAAGTAAAAATAGCTCCTGAAAACTGATAGGTGGCAAAAGCAACCACGCTGATCTCCAAAATACCGGCAGTATGAAGCATCATCTAACACTTATCCAGAAAACCCTGGGCATCCTCGCCCTCTGCGCCACTAAAGGTCGGAGGCTGCAATCTACCAAATCTCTCCAACCTCCGCTGCTCATCCTCTGGCATGAGAGGAACCACATAGTCACGACCAGCTACAACTGGCTGGGCTGGATGCGCTCCAGCATCTGCAGTCCCTACACTACCTGCTCAAGTGTGCGGGCGGCGGAAGTCTGATTGCCTCCCCCGACCTATGAAGTAGCTGCGGTTGTAGTGGCTGAAACCGCCTGAGCTAGGCTAGTGCAAATTGATACGATCTGTGCCAAGGCATCTTGAAGACTCGGAATCACGATGGGCACAGCTGGTGCCTGAACTGGTGTTGTTGGAGCATCTATAGCTGGAGCCTGATCCTGAGCTGGGGCAGCTGGTGGATCAATAGGTGTCGCCCTCGCTGTTGTGCCTCTGCCATGACCACGACCGCGTCCTCGGCCTCTAGTGGTCTCAACTGGTGGCACTGGTGGTCGTCCACCCCATTCGGTAGCGTGTGTCCTCACCATCTATGAGAGAATAGAATAGCAGAAGTTTAGTACTCGGAGCAACAAGTTCGCACGACAAGAATTTCAAAAATATGAAGTTTTTCCTAAAGGTTCTGCAGCCTCTCGATAATAAATACAGACATCTCCGTACCGATCCGCGATACTCTACTAAACCTGCTCATGACTCGTGAGACCTATGTAACCTAGGCTATAATACCAATTTGTCACGACTCTAACCCCTAACCCGGTCGTGATGGCGCCTCTCGTGAAGACAAGGCCAACCAACTAAACCCAATTCACTTGTTAAAGCAGCTAAACAATATAAAAGTAGTCTAAAACATATTTAATGATAATAAGTAGCGGAAATACAACCCGACACAGCCCAAACCGGGGTGTCACAAGTCACGAGCATCTATGAGCCATAATACAAGTCTGTTAAAGTCATAAATTACTACAAATGTTTGAAAAGGAACAAAAGTGCTAGAGGAGTAGAGACACGGGGCTGTGGACGTCAGCAGCTACCCCGTAATCTCCGAAAGGCCTGCCTGGGACTGGAGGAAATCAGTACTCCAGAGTGGAACCAGCAACGCCTGAATCTGCACACAGGGGTGTAGGGAGTAAAGTGAGTACTCCAATTCAGTGAGTAACAAATATAAATAATGACTGAAAGTAAGAAAACATGTAAAGCGTAAGACATTCTATAATGAAGCAGTAATTCACTTAAAATCAGTAAAACCAGTAAAAAAAACATGTAAAGCGTAAGACATTCTATAATGAAGCAGTAATTCACTTAAATTCAGTAAAACAAGTAAAAAATCAAGAAAAATTCGCTTTCGACCAGTAAAACAAGTAAATTAACAGATAATTAAGATAAAGTAACCAAATAGAAGTTCACCCCTCGCACACATTATCAACAAGTCCGCCCCTCGGGCAATATCTCAGAACAGTACCAGCCCCTCGGGCTCAATCTCAGAATAATACTAGCCCCTCGGGCTCAATCTCGCATCACAATGGGTACCCACGCTCACTGGGGGTGTACAGACTCTGGGAGGGGTCCCTTACGGCCCAAGTACAATAACAAGCCATCTCGTGGCATCAAATCTAGGCCCTCGGCCTCATATCAATCAACCCACCTCGTGGCGTATATATGTATCTCAGGCCCTCGGCCTCATATCAGTATCAGTGTATCCTCACAACTAGGCCCTCAGCCTTACTCAGTCAGAAAATCATCACAAGCCCCTCGGGCAACAGTAAAACAGTCTTTCTCAGCCTAAAACATCATTTAAAATATCATTTGAATCTCAAAATTGAGTAAAAATGGCTGAGTAGTAAAACAGTGAAAAATAACATGACTGAGTTCAAGTAATAAGTCAACACAGTGAGGAAATAGTAATAAAAATACCCGAAGGGTTCAAGTAGTTGGCACAAAGCCCAAATATGGCAATCAGCCCAAATCATGATGATACCAAATAAGTTTCAGTCAAATACGTGGTAAAATCATCAATTGGGACGGCCCAAGTCACAAAACTCCAGTAGTGCACAACCTCACGCCCGTCATCCAGCATGTGTCTCACCTCAATATAGCACTACGATGTGCAATCCGGGGTTTCAAACCCTCAGAACATCATTTAAGATCATTACTCACCTCGAACCGGCTAAATCTCTAGTCCGTGATGCCTTTGCCCGTCAAATCGGCCTCCACACACATCGAATCTATCCAAAATCAGAACGAGAACGTCAAAATATGCTAAGGGGACAAAGCCCAAGCGAAAACAATCAATAAAGTGCACAAATCCCGAAATTAGCAAAATCCGAGCCCCGAGCCCACTTCTCGAAACTCAGAAATTTTCACATCATTAGATTCTTTATCTCCCCATGAGTTCATACATATCAAAAGTTCTCAAATCTGACCCCAAATAGTCCTTCAAATCCCAATTCAAAAGTCCAATTTCTCAAGCCCTAGTTCTTCAATTTTAGGCTTACTTTTCATGATTTTCTAGGTGAAATTCATATAATAATCGAGTTTTTTTGTCGAAGAATCTTACCTCCCAACGATTTCCCTTGAATCCCTCTTCAATTACCTTCAAAAATCTCCAAAAACGAGCAGCTATGGGTGAAAATAGACCCACATTTGCGATCAAGACGAGTTTAAAAACATTCTGCCCAGACCTCATTTTCTTCATCGCGATCGCGGAACGTCCCTCACGATCGCAAAGAACAAACTCTTCATCTTCCAAAATTACACTATGCAAACACGACAAGGACTACGCGAATGCGATGCTTCCTCCATATTGACCTTCGTAAACGCGCTCACTCCTATGCGAACGCGATGAACACCTAACCTCGAACCCCTTTGACCGAATTCACTCTACGCGATCGCGATGCTCTTCTCGCGAACGCGATGGCCTTCTTCCCAAACCTCCGCGAACGCGAAGCCCCTCTCACGAACATGAAGGCTTAATTCCTGGCCTTCTTAAATCCTTCTACGCGATCACGATACACCCTACGGGATCACGAAGGGCAAATTCTCTGCAACACTGAACCTGCAATTTCTGCTACCTTTCAACCTCCAAAATGATCCGAATGACCACCCGAAACTCACCCGAGGCCCCCGGGACCTCAACCAAAGGAACCAACACATCCTAAAACCTCATTCAAACTTGTTCCAATCATCAAAACACCCCAAACAACATCAAATCACCCAAAAAACATCGGATTCGAGCCTAAGTTTCTAAAATCTTCCGAAATACGCTTTTGATCAAAAACCCAACCAAACCACGTCCGAATGACCTGAAATTTTGCACATACATCCCAAATGACACAACGAAGCTATTGCAACTCTCGAAATTCCATTCCGACCTTTATATCAAAATCTCACCTATCAACCGAAATCACCAAAATATCAACTTCGCCAATTCAAGCCTAATTCTACTCCGAACCTCCAAAACCCATTCCGATCACACTCCTAAGTAATAAATCACCTCCCGAAGCTAACCAAACCATCGGAACTCACATCTGAACCCTCTAACACATAAGCAATATCCGGTTGACTTTTCTAACTTAAACCTTCTTAAAAGAGACTAAGTATCCAAACCTTACCAAAATCATTCCGGACTCGATCCGACCAACCTGATACCACAATACACGGATAACAAAGCATAAAGAAGTAGAAATGGGGGAAACAAAGCGGTAACTCATGAGACGACTGACTGGGTCGTCACACTTGTTCAACTACCTATAATCAATGCATATCCTCATAGTGACACCCTTCTTCTTCACAAATAGAACCGGCGCATCCCAAGGTAACACACTAGGCCAAATGAACCCCTTATCAGAAAGTTCCTAAAGCTGCTCCTTTAACTCTTTCAACTCCGTTGGTGCCATACGATACGGTAGAATAGAAATGGGCTGAGTGCCTGGCACTAGGTCAATACCAAAATTAATATCTCTATCCAGTGGCATGCCCATCAGGTCTACAGGAAACATATCGGGAAACTCCCTCACAACTGGAACAGAATCAATATTGAGAGTCTCTGCACCGACATCCCTCACAAAGGCTAGATACGAAAGACAACCCTTACCAACCATATGTTGGGCCTTTAAGAATGAGATTACCCTACTGGGAACATAATCGGTCAAACCTCGCCACTCAATCCATGGCACACCCGGTATATCCAATGTTACTGTCTTAGCATGACAGTCCAGAATAGCACGACACGGAGATAGCCAATCCATGCCCAAAATAACATCGAAATCCACCATGCATAATAGTAAAATATCCACTCGGGTCTCCAAACCCCTAATAGTCACCACACACGACTGGTATACATGGTCTACAACAACAGTATCACCCACCGGAGTAGATACATGAACAGGTGAAACAAGAGACTCACGGGGCGTATCCAAATAACGAGCAGAGTATGATGACACATAAGAAAATGTGGAACCGGGATCAAATAATATAGAAGCATATTTGTGGCAGACTGAGACAATACATATAATAACAACATCGAAAGCAATAGCATCGGGTCTAGCTAGAAGTGCATAAAAACGGGCCTGACCGCCACCTGATCGACCGCCCCCTCTAGGGTGACCCCTAGATGACTGACCTCCACCCCTAGCTGGCTGGGCGGGTGGTGGTGAAGTAACTGGTGCTGAAGTCGATGGCCGACTCCTCTTTTAAGATGAACCAGCAAGACGACGAGGACACTGCCTCCACATATGACCCATCTCTTCACACTCGTAGCAACTCTCGGGTGCTGAAGACAGGGACTGAAGGGAACCCCTAGCACCGGAATGACTAGCAGATGCGCCTGGCATAGAAGAGCCCTGAACTAATGGAGCACGGGATGAACTCTGAGCTGGAAGGGCACTAAGTTATGACTGGACTTGATGAGAACTGTGAGAACCATGACCCGATGACGCCCCATGATAACCTGGGCGAGCTGGTTGAGCATGCCTGAATGGACGACCTCTGCTGTGTTAAAACTAACCTCTCGAAGGAGCACCACCATAACTACTAGATCCTCGAGGCCTCTTGGCCTCCCTCTCTATTTTTTCCTGGCGATGAACTGACTCAATCTCACGAGCGATGTCAACAACCTCCTCAAAAGTAGCACTAGACACCCTCTCTCTGGTCATGAGAATACGAAGCTAATAAGTGAGGCCATCAACAAACCTCATAATCCTCTCACTATCTGTCGGAACCAACCAAATAGCATGACGAGCTAACTTGGAGAACCTCATCTCATACTGCATCACATTCATCTCTCCCTGACGCAACCACTCAAACTGCCTGTGCAGCTCCTCTCTACGAGACTGCGGCACATACTTCTCCAGAAAGAGAACGGAGAACTGCTGCTAGGTAAGGGGTGCTGCATTAATAGGCCTACGCCTCTCATACGCCTCCCACCAGGTGAAGGCAGCTCCAGAAAACTGAAAAGTAGTGAAAGCGAACCCGTTGGTCTCCAGAATACCCACTGTGCGAAGAATCCGCTGACACTTGTCCAAGAAACCCTTGGTATCCTCACCCTTAAGTCGGAGGTTGAAGACTACCAAACCTCTCCAACCTACGTTGCTCGTTCTCTGGCATGGCAGGAGCTACATAGTCCTGAGCAGCTGCAACCGGCTGGGCTGGATGTGCCCCCGATGTCTGAAGTCCCTGCACGACCTGCTCAGGTGTGTGAGCTGCGGGAGTCTGAGTGCCTCCCCCGGCCTGAGAAGTAGCTACGGCTGTAGTAACTGAGACTGCATGAGCTAGGCCAGTGCATACTGATATAATCTGAGCCATGGCCTTCTGAAGACCCAGAATCACAATGGGCATAGCTGGTGCTACTAGAGCATCCATAACTGGGACCTGATCCTGAACTGGGGCGGCTGGTGGATCTTTAGGTGCTGCCCTAGCTGTTGTGCGGGCCACACCCCTGCCCCTATAGCAACCATGGCCACGTCATCGGCCTCTAGTGGCCACAACTGGTGGTACTGGTGGTTGTCCATTCTAACCGGTAGCGCATGTCCTCACCATCTATAGGAGAATAAAATAATAGAAGTTTAGTACTCGGATCAACAAATTCGCACGACAAGAATTTCAAGAATATGAAGTTTTTCCATAAGATTCTGCAGCCTCTCGAGGATAAATACAAACATCTTCGTACTGATATGCGAGACTCTACTAAACCTGCTCATGACTCGTGAGACCTATGTAACCTAGGCTTTGATACCAACTTGTCACGATCCTAAACTCGGACCCGGTCGTGATGGTGCCTCTCGTGAAAAAAAGGCCAGCCGACACACTCCCAATTCATTTTAAGCAGCTAATCATAAGTATGTCTTAATCATAATAATAATAATCCCAAAATAAAGTGAATAATACAGTTGCAGAATAGATATAGCCCGATATCGGGGTATCACCAGTCATGAGTATCTATCATAAAAACTACAAGTCTGAAAGAGTCTACACAACTATTACATAACTAAGATAGGAGAAAATAAGATAGAGGGAGAAGCACTGGGCTACGAACGCCGAGCAGCTTCCTAGTGAATCTCCAAAGTCTGCTAGAAGCTCTCAACCCTCGCAAGCAGAACCTAAAGCGCCTGAATCTGCACACAGGGTGCAGAGAGTAAAGTGGGTACTCCAACTCAGTGAGTAATAATAATAAATGAATATTTAGCGATAAGAAATCACGTAAAGGCACATCAACGTACTATAAAGAAGCAGTATAAAATCAGTAAAAACAATGAAACAGTGAGAACATGTAAAAACACTTAGTTCAGAAGAGCTTCTTTAAAACACCTTTTTAACAGTTAAACTAATTAAATGAGAAGCAGCTAGAACAGATAAACACATAAAATCCGTCCCCCAGGTACAATGTCAACAGAATTCGCCCTTCGGGTAATATCATGGAACAACACCAGCCCCTCGGGCTATATCTCATATAACAATGGGTACCCGCGCTCACTAGGGGTGTACAGACTCTGAGAGGGGCCCCTTGCGGCCTAAGCACAATATCAAGCCACCTCGTGGCATAATCAATAGGCTCTCGGCCTCATATTAAGCCACCTCGTGGCATACGACTCAGGCCCTCGGCCTTATAATCATAAATTAGTGTATCCTCACGATACAGTCCCTCGGCCTTACTCATTCAGAATTTCATAAGCCACTCGAGCAACAGTAAAACATAATTCTCAGCCCAAATTATCATTTAAAATATCATTTAATGTATTAAAATAAAGTAAACATGGCTGAGCTATGAAAACAGTAGAATATAGCATGACTAAGTACAAGTATAAAGTCAAAACAATGAGGAAATATCAGTAAAGATCCCCCAAGGGTTCAAATAGTTGACACGAGGCCCAAATTTGGCATTCCTCCCAAAACATGATGATGGCAAACAATTTTCAATCAAATACGCGGTAAAACAGTCATTCGGGACGGACTAAGCCACAATCCCCAATAGTCCACAACCCCATGCTCGTTATCTAGCATGTGCGTTACCTCAATATAGTACAACAATGTATAATCCGGGGTTTCATACCCTCAGAACAACATTTACAATCATTATTCACCTCAATCCAGTCCAAACTCTAGCCCGCAATGCCTTTGTCTCTCGAATCGGCCTCCGGATGCTCCAAATCTAACCAAAATCAGTGCAAAACCATCAAAATATGCTAAGGGAACAAAGCCCACTCGAAAGAAATCAAATTACAACACAAATCCCTAAATTGGCCAAACCCGACTCCCCGACCCACGTCTCGGATTCCGATAAAGATTACATCAATAGACTCCTTATCACTCCCCGAGTTCATTCACACCAAAAGCATCAAAATCCAACCACAAACGACCCCTCAAATCCCAAATTCTAGGTCTCCAATTACAAGCCGTAGTTCTTCAATATTAGGCTTAAATTCCATGATTAATTAGGTAGAATTCACATAAGAATCGAGTATTAAGTCCATAAATCTTACCTCCAAGTGTTTCCCCTTGAATCCCTCTTCAATCCTCTTCAAAAAGCTCCAAAATCGCTCAAAAATGGTGAAAGTTAACCCCAAAATCGCAGACAAATGGCTATTTAAACATTCTGCCCAAGCATCCAATCCTTCTTCGCGAACACGGTCAAAGCCTCGCATTCGCGAAGCACAAACTGACTTTGACCAAATTTCCTTCATCGCAATCGCGACTCCCAGCTCGCGAAAGTGAAGACCGAGCTCCCTTACTCACCGCGAACGTGAAGAACAAATCAACCACAAACCCAGCTGCTCAACTTCCTCTACGCGAACGCGGCATAACCTCACGAACGCGATGCCCAACAACCCCAGCCCTTCGCGAATGCGGAACCTCCCTCGCGAACGCGAAGGCTAAATCCTCAGCCTCACCTGCTAACCCTTCGCGAACGCGACGGACTACTCGCGAACGCGAAGGTCAAATTTCCGCAACACTCAACAGCAGTTTTCTACAACTTTCCAAAATATGAAATGGTCCGATTGACCATATGAAACTCACCCGAAGCCCCCGGGACCTCAACCAAACATGCCAACATATCCCAATACATAATTCAAATTTGTTCCAATCTTTGGAACGCTCAAAACAACATCAAAACACCAAATTCGCATCGGATTCAAGCCTAAAAATTCCAAAATCTTCTAAATTACGCTTTTGATCAAAAGGTTTACCAAACCATGTCCGAATGACCTGAAATTTTGCGCACACATCCAAAATTACACAATGGGACTACTGCAACTTCTGGAATTCCATTCCGACCCCTATATCAAAATCTCACCTATCAACCGGAAAACTCCAAAATTCCAATTTCGTCAATTCAAGCCTAAATCTACTCCGAACCTCCAAAACACATTCCAATCATGATCCTAAGTCCCAAATCACCTCCCGAAGCTATCCGAAACCATCGAAACTAACATCTGAGCCCTCTAACACATAAGTCAGCATCCTGTTGACTTTTCAACATAAGCTTCCTCAAAAGAGACTAAGTGTCTCAAACCTTACCAAATCATTTTCGAACCCGAGCCAACCTACCCGATCACACATAGAATCGATAACAAAGCAATAAGAAGAATAAATAGGGGAAACGAAGCGGTAAATCATGAGATGACTTGCCGGGTCGTCACAATTTGAGCTCAAAACTAGTCAACCAGTTCCCTACCCCGAGTGCGGATCCTGGTCGGAAGCGGTTAATTATCATCAATGTTCTAGAGGATACCTGGGTTCTTTATGCCCCTGTTGGGGTAGCTAGTTACCTCTGGTTCTTGGTAATTGAATAAAACCAGGCAAAAATGAACGAGGTGGATGCCTCATGCCTGTTCAACGAAGCACAATATGCGCTGAACCGAGTAAGGTGCAACCAAACCTTTTCATTTTTTAGCTTTAGTCCTTGGTGATCCAAATATTTTTTCTCATATTTCTAGGCCTCGGTGCTTCACTGTGACACCTTCCTCCGGTATCGGGATAAGCTAAGCCAAATTGAGGCCAAAGTAAAAGATCTTGCTAAGAAGAGGGACATGCACAAACTTCTCGGTGAGCAACGTGAAGGAGAGGCTAAGAGCCTTCGAGCCGAGTTAGACGTGGCTCAGAAAGAACATGTCGACCTGGTGGAACAGGTAAAAATCTTTAAAGTTAGTGACGATAAGCTAGACACGGTGACTAATGGTCAGAACCAGCAGGTCTAATAGAAGATTGATTGGATTGACCAACTCTGTGTCGAGATGGATGTAATCAAGGTCGAGGCTGAAGAGTGGAAGGGAAAGATGGATTGCTTGGACTCGGAAAAGGAGGCTTCCCAGGCGCAATTGGCCTCGGCGGAGGCTCAACTTCGAGCAATGTGGGAGAAGGCTGGGCATAGTCCTAGAAAATTAAGGAAATCCTGTCTCAACTAAGCTCGGTTGTTGTCGATCGGGAGATCCGCACCAAGGAACTTAAATCGGCAGAGTTGGTGGCTAAAATAACTAGGGCTGATGTCGACGAGATGGTGTCCCAGTACAAAGACAATGCTAAGGCAGCCCAGGACCGCCTCAAAGACATTGTTGAATATGTGAAGTGGCAGACCCGAAGGGAGGCCCTCGAAGAGGTTCATGCTCGGGATTTTGATTGATCGGCCGAGATCGAAAGTGTTAAAGGGCTCGAGGCCAAGGCCAAGAAGTTAGCATACCCCGAGGATAAAGAAGACTCTGAGGGTTCTGATGGATACAGTGGCGGAAAAGATCTGGATGGTCTCGGTGATGAAGCGGGCTCCGACGAGGACCACGCTACTTAGATGCTTTATAAATGTTTTTGCTCTTTTGTATTTTTGTCAAGGCCGTTTTGCCTTTGTAAAAATCTTTTAATATATACATACAAGGTTTTTTCCTTCAACAAATTCCAAGCTTTTTGCTTTTTTCTTTATGATTGCAAAGATTATGAATGCCTTACCACGTAATAGTTAGGTCTTTTTCGGTGGTTCGAACAAGGCTCGTTCTCGATATTTCTTGATCAAGATACGTGGGGGATCGATATGACTGGAAGCTTTCCCCGAAGTGTTTGCTTAGAATTTTTTGAATTATAAATTTGCCAAAGGTAGCCTTTGAAATGAGTTACGGGTCTCGGACGTCTTCGAGCAGTTCTAAGATGACCGTAGCCTTTTAAGTTCGGATGTTTCCCAATGGGCTTGTTATTCCGAGTTATATGGGATTTCCCAAGACAACAGTTCCCGAATGTGGGTGGCTGTAGCCTTAAGATTTCGGGCACTGCCTAATAAGCTTTGTGCCCCCAATCTTCGATACCCCAGGTCGCCCGAGCTTGCCTTGGACGACACTCCCGGAGTGAGGATGATCTCTTGGATTCGAACAGAGGTGTCCCTTGGGCTCAATATCTTTAGGGGATCGAATGTATAAATTTCTAACTGACAAAATATTTATCCGCGAGGTAGAAACTTTCTTTCATTTCTATGCGTAGTATACAAGGTTACAAATGTGTAAAAGCTTCGTGTCAGGGCTTGGGGGTCTATGTGGGCACGGTTCATCTAATCGTTTGGCCCTTACAATAAATCCTATCCACCGAGCCTAGGTTGTTCGAGCATAAAGTTTATTTCCTTACCAAAATCATTATCTGAGGGTAATGGCCCCCAGTATCTGAGGCCAAACTTTAGAAAAGCCTCTGATATTGTTGATATGATTTTTAACGCCGGTGCATAGCCAGTATTCAATTCTAAGTTAGCACGATCCACTTATGCCTCGTTAAAAACCTTGTCAAAAACTCATTCGGGAAAAACCGGTTCAAGGGAAAAAGAGTGCAACACGTGCTTTCAGGACTAAAAGTTTTATCATTCCTCGACTGTTACCTGCAAGTGTTAGTCCAATATGTAAACAAAAGAAATGAATAGGTTCGTACCTTAGCAGTAGTATTGTTTCAAGTGAGTTATGTTCCAGTTGTTCGGCAGTCGCTCACTGTTCATTGCTCTGAGTTTGTACGACCCATTTTTGGTGATCTCGATAATTTGATACAGACCTTCCCAGTTCGGCCCCAGCTTCCCTTCATTCGGGTTGCGGGTATTTAGTGTGACATTCCTTAACACAAAATCCCCGACATTGAAGTGCCAAAGGTTGGCTCTTCGATTAGAATACCTTTTGATCCGTTATTTTTGGGCCTTCGTCCGGACGAGGGTTGCCTCGCGCCTTTCATCTAACAGTTCCAAGTTGTGACTCTTTGGTAGCATATCAGAACTTGAGACACAGTGCTCCTACTTCGACCGGTATTAGAGCTTCGGCAGAGTAAACCAACAAGAATGGGGTGGCCCCGGTACTGGACTTCGAGGTCATACGATATGCCCATAGGACTTCGGATAAGATTTTTTTCCATTTTCCTTTAGCACCGGTCAATCTCTTTTTGAGATTTTAGAGTATAGTTTTGTTTATGGACTCCACTTGCCCATTCCCACTAGGGTGATAGGGTGTTGATAAGATCCTTGTGATATTATGGTCTTCGAAAACTTGCTTACTTTTCTGCCAATGAACTGCTTCCCATTGTCGCACACGATCTCGGCCGGCATTCTGAACCGCCATATTATATGGTCCCAGATGAAATCAATGACTTCATTCTCCCTGAATTTCTCAAACGCCTGGGCTTCCACCCATTTAGAAAAGTATATCGTCATAAACAATGTAAATTGAGCTCTACCTGGTGCCCATGGAAGGGGGCCGACAATGTTCATCCCCCATTTCATGAACGACCAGGGTAACAAGACCAAATGCAATAGCTCCCCGAGCTGATGAATCATCGGAGCATGCCTTTGACATTCGTCACATTTTCATACGAACTCCTTCACATCCTTTTCCATATTGATCCAGTAGTAGCCGACTGTAATTATTTTCTGAACTAATGACGATGCCCAAATGATTTCCATAGGTGCCTTCATGGACTTCTCTCAGAACATACTCGGTCTCTCTTGGTCCTAGAAATATTGCGAGTGGGCCATCAAACGTTCTCCTGAACAGGGTTTCGTCTTCAGACAAGCTGAACTTAACCGCTTTTGTACTCAGAGCCCTCGATTTCTTAGGATCCAAGGGTAGTTTTCCGGTCTTCAGATACTTTATATATTTGTTTCTCTAGTCCTAAGTAAGGCTTGTTGAGTTTATCTCGACGTGACCTTCTTCCACTACCGATCTCATGAGTTGTACGATCGCCCCCGAGTTAAACTCATCGTTGTCGACCGATGATCCCATGTTAGCAAGAGTATCGGCCTCGTTGTTCTATTCTCAAGGTACATGTAGCAGAGTCCACTCCTTGAACCGATGTAGGGTTACCTGTAGTTTATCTAGGTATATTTGCATTCGTTCTTCCCTGACTTCTAACGTCCCATTGACTTGGTTCACCACAAGAAGGGAGTCACATTTAGCTTCGATCTCACCTTCCCCAAGGCTTTTAGCCAGTTCGAGACCTGCAATCATGGCCTCATACTCGGCCTTGTTGTTAGTCAATTTTACAGTCCTAATAGATTGTCTAATTACATTACCTTTCAGTAGCTTTAACATGATGTGAAGTTCAAACCCCTTTGCATTCGAGGCATCATCTGTAAAGATGGTCCAGGTTCCCGAGGAAGTCCCCGAGTTCAACAAAAACTCCTTTTCGACCTCGAGTATTAGGGCCAGTGTGAAGTCGGCCACGAAGTCTGCCAAAATTTAAAATTTGATGGCGGTCCGGGGTTGATATTCGATATCGTACCCGCTGATTTCCACAACCCATTTGGCCAGTCGTCCCGAGAGTTAGGGTTCATGAATTATGTTCCTTAATGGGTAAATAGTTACAATACATATAGGGTGACATTGGAAGTATGGTTTTAGCTTCCTAGAGGTGTTTAGCAAAGCGAATGCCAATTTTTCTCGATGAAGATACCTAGTTTCAGCCTCGCCTAGAGTTCTGATAACATAATAGATAGGAAATTGTGTATCATCTTCTTCCCGGATCAGGACTCCACTTACCTCCACCTCGGATACTGCTTAAGTATAGGTACAGTAGTTCATGTGCCTTCGGAGTGTGAAGCAAAAGTGGGCTCAAGAGGTACCGTTTGAGTTCCTCTAATGCTTGTTGGCACTCCGTAGTCCATGAGAAGTTATTCTTCTTCTTCAATAGTGAGAAGAACTGATGGCTCTTATCGGAGGACCTCGAGATGAATCGACCCAAAGCGACTATGCACCATGTTAGCTTTTGTATACCCTTGACGTACAAATCTTGATCCCCTTGTTGGACACCATAAATCCTAGAAATTTTCTGGATCCGACTTCAAATGCACTTGTTTTTGGGTTCAACTTCATATTTTATTTCTTTAATATGTCGAAGGTTTCCTACAAATGCTTCAAATGATCCTCTGCTCGCAGGGACTTAACCAACATATCGTCAATATAAACCTCCATTTATTTTCCTATTTGTTCTTCGAACATCCAATTTACTAGGTGTCGATAAGTGGCAGCGTTTTCTAGTCCGAATGGAATTATGTTATAGCACTATGTGTTGTACCTAGTGATGAAGGACATTTTTTCCTGATCGCCCGAGTCCATCTGAATTTGATTGTACCCGAAATAAGCATCGAGAAAATTGAGGATCTCATTGTCGGTCGTCACATCGATCATACGATCGGTGCAAGGAAGAGGGAAAGAGTCCTTGGGATATGCTTTATATAAGTCTTTATAGTCTACACACATTCTTAATTTGTTTCCCTTTTTAGGGACTACCACTACGCTTGCTAACCAATCCGGGTACTTGACCTCCCAAATAGACCCTATTTTAAGGAGTTTAGATACCTCATCCTTGATGAATGCATGCTTGACTTCGGACTGGGGCCTCATTTTCTGCTTGACCGGGTGAAACTTCGGGTCCAAGCTCAACTTGTGAGTGGATATCTTCGGCGGGAACCCTGTCATATCAAGGTGGTACCAAGCGAAACAAACTATGTTAGCTATAAGGAATTGAATAAGTTTTTTCCTAAGCTCAGGACTTAACCCCGTGCCCAAGTATACCTTACGATCAGGCAGGTGCTCGATCAGTACGACTTGCTCTAGTTCCTCGACCGTTGATTTGGTGGCATCAAAATTATCGGGGATTATGAAGGACCTGGGGACTCCGTAGTCTTCATCCTCACATGTCCCCTGCTTCTCCGATTTGGTCGGGACCGGTGTCAGTGATTGCTATTTGGTTCCTTCCTTGGCGACCGAGCTCGGATCTTTTGTCATTGTAAGTGTGAATATCGGGATCACCACTTTGACTGCAAACATTTTCTTTGCGGTTGGTTGTTCTCCATAGATTGTTTTAATCCCTCCTGGCATTGAAAAATTTAACACTTGGTGTAGAGTTGAGGGTACTGCCCTCATATTGTGGATCCATGGCCTCCCGAACAGAGCATTATATCTCATATCTCCTTCGATTACATAGAACTAGGCTTCTTGAATGGTTCTGGCGGCATTCACTGGTAATTTTATCTCCCCTTTAGTGATCTCATATGCCATGTTGAATCTATTTAGAACTCGAACTGCATGCATGATTTGATCTTGTAAACCGAGTTGTTCTACAACCTTGTTCTAAAGATGTTGGTCGAGCTACCTGGATCAATTAACACACATTTAACTCGAGATTTATTTATGAGTATAGATATTACCAGTGCATCATTGTGGGGTTGCAGGATCCCTTCTGTGTATTCGTCGTTGAAAGACAAGGTTCCTTTTGGCACGTAATCCCAAGTCCATTTTTCCCTTGTGATGGATACTTTGGTGTGCTTTAGCATCGACCCTTAATTACATGTTGAGTGATGGAAATAAATTATTCATGTAATTTCATATGTAAAAAATAAGTTTTTAAAATAAAATATGAATAATTATATCCTATCCTCGCATATTTTCTAACAATTCTTGTAGGAAAAAGAAATTATGAAAACGACAAAGCCTTAAAATACTTGTTCGATCTTATTTGATAGGAACCAAGGTCACTGTTTTTACTGATCATGCAGCTTTAAAATACCTCTTAGCAAAGAAAGATGCTCGACCTAGATTGTTAAGATGGATTTTGCTTCTACAAGAATTTGACCTTGAGATAAAAGACAAAAAAGGAACATAGAATCAAGTAGCTAACCATTTGTCTAGATTTGAAAATTCCCCCCTTGAGTTTAGCGAAATAAAGGAAGAATTTCCTGATGAACATATTTTCTCAGTTAACTCAATTGTGACCCAACCACCTTGGTTTGCAGATATTGCAAACTACTTGGTTGGAAAGTGGATACACCAAGATCTCTCTTACTAGCAAAGAAAAAAGCTTATATCTGATGCAAAGTATTATTTATGGAATGAACCTTACTTGTTTAAATATTGTGCAGATAATATCATTAGAAGATGTGTGCCTGAGGAAGACATGTACAAAATTTTATATCACTGTCATGATGGAGCAATTGAAGATCATTATGCAGCAAATCGAACAGCCTTTAAAGTTTTAGAAGCTGGATTTTTTGGCCGACTCTCCTTAAAGATGTCGGAGCATATGTTGCACAATGTGACAGGTGCCAAAGAACAGATAACATCACTAAGAGAGATGAGATGCTATTGCAATCAATACAGGTATGTGAAATATTTGATGTTTGGGGAATAGATTTCATGGGTCATTTTCCTTCCTCTCATTCTTTTGAATATATTCTTGTGGTGTGGATTGTGTCAAGATGGGTTGAAGCCATCCCCACAAGAAAAAATGATGCTCGAACTATGTGCAATTTTCTCAAAAAAAAATATTTTTACCAGATTTGACACACCACGAGTCATCATTAGTGACCAAGGAACTCATTTTATGAATAGACAATTTTCTGTTTTGCCGACAACATATGGTGTGACTCATAAAATAGGAACATCATATCATGCTCAAACTCAAGGGCAAGTTGAAGTTTCCAACCGTGAGTTAAAAAAAATTCTTGAAAAGACGGTTGGAATCTCAAGAAAAGACTGGGCTTTAAAATTAGATGATGCATTATAGGCATACCAAACGACATTCAAAATGCCAGTTGGAACATCCCCATATAGATTAGTCTTTGGGAAAGCTTGTCATTTGCTAGTTGAATTAGAAAACAAAGATTTTTAGGCACTAAAAGCATTAAACTTTGAATTATCCTCTGCTGGTAAAAATAGATTTTTTCAGGTTAATGAGTTGGAAGAAATGAGGTTGGAAGTCTATGAAAAGGCAAAACTTTTTAAAGAAAAAACAAAAAAATGGCATGACAATTTGATCCGAATAAAAAGTTTTAAAATTGGGGATCAAGTGCTTTTTTACAATAGTCGACTCAGGCTATTCCCAGGAAAATTAAAATCAAGGTGGACAGGTCCTTACAATGTAACAAATGTTACTCCATATGGAGCAATTGAAATCCACCAGAACAATGGAGGTGACAAGTTTAAGGTAAATGGTCAAAGACTAAAATTGTACTTTGGAGGACATTTTGAGAAAATTCATCGGTCACTTTGATAAACTGATGAACTCCACAGGTAATAAGTCGAGCTGACGACGTTAAACTCAAAACTATAGTAACATACTCGTAGCCATTTAGGGTGAAGCAATGGAGCCTTTTAAGTCCAACATAGGTTTGATAATTAAATGCTTAACCAATTAATCTGGTCAATATCCAGGTTACTGTACAACCAGAGCATCTCATGAAGGCCTCTACAAAAACAGAGTCACCTACACAGGAGCAACTCCATGGTGATTGGTATGCCTAAGTAACTGGTTGGTTAACCATTTAATGATTCAATTCGAATGTTGGCTCAGGTAATTTTGGTTTATATTTAAATCAGGACCAAATGACTGATAAGGTCTTAAATTAGTCAGTCTATTACGCATAGAACATGTGTAGTCACAGTTTCTTTCAAGCTTCTTCTGTGATTGTAAATTTGAAAGCCAAAAACATTTTTTATTTTATTTTATAAACATTAGTATTAATTTTTTATTTTCCTTAAATTAATAGTTATATATGTATATTTCTTATCACGTGTTTTATCCAGGAGGATAAAACAGTTCACATGTGGAGCGGGTATATTCTGATGTATTTCTAGTATATGTTATATATAATATCTAATTAATATATATATATATATATATATATATATATATATATATATATATATATAGTTAATTGTAAGATATCTATATTTATTAATTCAAATAAAGTAATCAATTAATATATATATATATATATATATATATATATATATATATATATATATGTTTATATAAAGTTCTATTTTCTTTATATCTTTATATATAATTATTTTTCTCTCCTCTATCCTATTTGTAGGTGTTTAATTAACAAAATAAGTTCTTTACTATATGTCCAATGATTAATTATTTTTATCTTCACCATGTAAATTCCATATCTATGATTTTGATTTTGTAAAGGCAGGAGCAAGCATCTTTATATCCGAAAATCATTGGAACTGAGAACAATTATGATCGCAAAACAGGTAGAATCAGTAAACTTGGTTAGAACTTGCTCTAAATGTTTCTCAAGGCGAAATAATAGGTGACACTGATTTTTGAAAAATGAAATTAGGCTTTCTTTGATTTACCATTTTCTAGCCTTCTTATTTTCTAACCAAATACATATAAATATTCCATTAGAACCCTTTTTTGAGCCTTTATCCCATTTTTTCAACACCTTGATCTCTTATAAAGAAGAAGAAAAAGAAAAAGAAAAAGAAAAAAAGGAGTAATTATATATATACATATATAGTCATGAGATCTTCTAGCTAAAAATGAGCAGAGATTGGTGTATATATATTTTTTTTAAAAAGGATGGAAGAAGAAGAAAAATTTATGTGAATATAAGATATTTGAGATTACAAAGAAAAAAGGTTATCAAAGGGAGGAAATGTCGAGCACCAAGAAATATTTTCTCCAAGCTGGGAAAATAAGTCACTCTAAAAATATCCTTATCCTACCAGCCTGAAGCCTAACATTACAAGCCAAGAAAAGTCCTAGAAAAATTCTAAAAATCAGTGTTGAACCCATATTAGTGGAGAAAAACAAAAGGAGCAAGCCTATGGACAAGAGTATGATATTAACTGAATAAGTGATCATAAATCTATCGATCTGAAAAATTCAAGGGAAGAAGATTGCAAGTTCTTATAGATCAAAGCAGAATTCAGAAATAAGGTAAAAGATTTGGTGAATTTAAAAAGGTTAATTGCATTGACCATATTGGAGGATATTTATTTTGTATAAATTTTCTATCCTACAATAGTCATGGATTTTGGAAAATATATTTTTAAGGTATTCTTTTTCCTCGAGGACAAGTAAAAGTTCAAGTATGGGGGTATTTGATAGATATAAATTATACATGTAATTTCATATATAAAAAATAAGTTTTTAGAATAAAATATGAATAACTATATCCTATCCTCGCATATTTTCTAACAATTCTTGTAGGAAAAAGAAATTATGAAAAAGACAAAGCCACAGTTGCATACATCATCATCATATTCGCAAATGTGGAATATACATGTGGGCTTATGGAAAGAGACAATTAGAGATGAAAAGGAGTATAGTTGCATATGTGGAATCTATATTTGCAAAGGTCACATTCGCATACATGGAACCTACATTTGCAAGTCTAAGCCATGAAGTCAAGAATGGAAGCAAAAGAGTCATAGATGCATGCGTGGAATCTATATGTGCAAAGGTCACATTCGCACACTTGGAACCTACATATGCAAGACTAACTCATGAAGTCAAGAGTGAAGCACAAGTGCCATATTTGCATATATTGAATCTACCTACACAAAGGTCACTTTGCATACATGGAAGCTACATTTGCAAAACTAACTCATGAAGTCAAAAGTGAAGCATAAGTGCCATAGTTGCATATATAGAATCTACGTACACAAAGGTCACTTCGCATACATGGATTTCACATTCGCAAAAGTGGAACATGACAAAAGCTACTCATCTTTTACTATAAATAGCAAGCTCTCTTTGTATAAGGATATCAAAATCTTAGTAAGACAAGAACTAGTCTTGATCTTCTTTCTTTGTAGTAAAATATTTCCTTAGTCTTTTAAATATTTTTAGTCTTCTAAATATATTTTTTAGCTTTTTTTACTCCATAATGGAGTAATTTCTTTTTGTTGGGATAGTTGATGAAGCTTGATATATTTTATAATATTATCTTAGTTTTTATATATTCTTGGCTTGAAACTTTTTATTTACATTTCATACTATGCTGAAATAATGGTTTTTAATTACTCTATCATCACATCTACATATTTTATCTCTAAGTTATTCATATATTAATTTTGTAATTCTCGCGGAGCAAAATTAATATATAATAACTGATGAATAAAATAGTAGTGTGAAAGTAATTTTTCAGTAAACTATTATTTCAAGTCAGTAATCTTGCTTGCCTCAGTTTTAATTCTCACGGAGGAATTGTTGTAGGCAAGATTATTGATCCTTGGTAAAAATATTCTCACGAAACTTTTACTTTCTTTTAGCACAATTCAAGCAAGAAAAATATTTCGGTTTAAACGTCACTAGTCTTAAATTGATTAATTAATATAATTCTCATGGAGTGTTATTAATTGATTATTTCTTAGTGAGAAAAATATAATTCTATTAGAAATAAGCAATTATTCTTTAGAGAAATAAATGTAGAAATTGAGATTTTATTATAGTAATATTATCAAGTGAATTCAATAATTCCCAACTCCATTTTAAATTATAAATCTTCCAAAAATATTTTGTTTAGTTTAAGTAATTAACAAGTTTTATACCTCACTCACTTTTCATCAATTGGATTCTCTCAAATAGTAGTTAACATATTACAAGTCTGTAGCATAGATTATCCAGTCTCTGTGGGACGATATCTTAAACTATATTAGAATTTGACAGCGTACTAGCATAAAATTTCAATACATATTGGCCTCGTCATTGAAGTTCTTCCTGCTCGATCAGTTTATTAGAATCTCTATTCCTAAAATGATTCTTGGCTCGATCGCTCAGGAACTCTCAGAGATATCCGTTGTTGAATAGCCAGGCTACTTCCTCTCTTAATTGTCGGCAATCCTTTGTCTTGTGGTCGTGAGTGCCATGATATTTGCACATTAAGTTAGGATCCCTTTGGGCTGGATCGTACTGTCGAGGTCGAGGCTAGTTGGTGTCTTTGATGCGTCCGATGGCAGATACAATGAAGGTGGCGTCGACGCTAAAGTTGTACTCTGATAACCTTGGTGCTTCCTTAGGCCTGATGAACCTATTGAAACTGTTTTTGCTCATGAGTCCCCGGTTGTTTTGACCTCGGTCACTCCTCCTATCAATTCACATAGGGTTTCACCCATACCAACTACCTCTTCAGTCTCCATTATATGGTTGATACTGATCCCTGTTTAATCTAGGTTCATGATCAACGTCTATCTTGACTCTGTCGACTGCTCTGATGGGATAAACGGACCTCGAAGGGGCCCCAAGCTGATCATCTTCGACCCTAATTTTTGATTGATACTGGTTATGCGCATTAGCCCAAGCTGTATATTCTACCAAATTTTGTTTCAACTGTTGTAAAACCAACCAGCTTCGAACATTGAGTCCTTAGGTGAAGGCCTGAACAGCCCAATCATCCGCGACTGGAGGCAGGTCCATCCGTTCCATTTGAAACCGGGACACGAATTCTCTGAACATCTCATTATCCCTCTGTTTCACCTTGAAAAGATCTGACTTCCTGGCCTCGACCTTGATAGCCCTGGCGTGCACTTTTACGAAGGAATCTACAAGTATAGCAAATGAGTCAAACGAATTAGGAGGTAGGTTGTGATACCATATATGATAAGAGTGGGTTGCTCTAGTGGTGAGCACCCTCCACTTCCAACCAGGAGGTTGTGAGTTCGAATCACCCTAAGATCAAGGTGAGGAGTTCTTGGAGGGAGGGATACGGAGAGTCTATCAAAAATCGCCTCTCTACCCCAGGGTAGGGGTAAGGTCTGTGTACACACTACCCTCCCCAGACCCCACTAGTGGGATTATACTAGGTTGTTGTTAGTGTTGTTGTTGTTATTATTGTGATACCATATCATAGCTCCATTTGACAAAGTTTCCCTGAACTTTTTCAGCAGGACAGACTCGATATCATCATCCTCCAAATCGTTCCCTTTGATGGCGCACGTGTAGGAGGTCACATGCTCGTTAGGGTCAGTTTTTCCGTTGTACTTAGGAATCTCGAGCATGTGAAACTTCTTAGGGATCGGCTTTGGAGCTGCACTTGGAGGAAAAGATTTTTGAATAAACTTCTTGGAATCCAGGCCTTTTAAGATCTACGGTGCTCCTGGGATTTGGTCGACCCTGGAATTGTAGGTTTCTACCTTTTTGTCATTGCTTTGATTTTCTTTTATCCCAATTCTACCTGTTTTGTCAACTCCTCGAGCATCTTTATGATCCTTGGGTTGGCTCCCAATTCATTTTCGTTCGGCCTCTCCTGACTAGTTCATTTCTGCAGGTGACTTCCTGGGACGGCTCGGCCTCAATGTTGCTCAGGGCGAGGCTTTGGTTCAGGAGCTGGGATATTGCTGCATGTTGATCCTGTAGCATTTCAAAGATCACCCGCAAGTTGATCCCATCATCTTCATGGTCGTGCATATTTTATGCAACCGATCGAACTTCCCTACGGATTTTGTTCTCATGATCGGTAGGCAAATTTGCATTGATGGCTACATGCGAGCTAGCGTCGAACGGATCTGTAGCTGGAACTCCGTTGAGGTTTATGGGGGAACCTTGTTACCGGATGCTACATTGTTGTTCTCTCCATGGTGGTCGGATTCAGTATCCACGTTTAGAGGGGCAGACTGGAGTTCGACATTTCAAATTTTAACCTTAAATCAAAGATACTCCAAAGAACAAGTGTAAAATAGGACGTGCTATAGAAGTTTGTATCAAATAGCCATTATTATCCTTAGCCTCACGGTGGACACCAAACTGTTTACCTTCAAAATTGGATAAATTTTAAATTTATAAGTGATTTTAAGGATACGCAGAATAATTTGATACAAAGCGATAAATTGAGTTAGATTGAATAAGCGAAGATAAAATAAATTCAAACCACACGAGGTGGATAGTTCCAGTCTCAGTGAAATATTCATCCTCGATCCAGGCATGCAATGGCCAAGAGCGATGAACAAGAAAAAGAGCTAATAACAGAGAAAAAAATACTCTCTTTGTTCCAATTTATGTGAACATGTTTGACTAGGCACGGAACTTAAGAAAAAATGAAGACTTTTAAAATTTGTGGTCCTACACAAGTCAAAAAGGGGCCCAGAGTATTTGTGTGGTTATAAAAGCTTCTCATTAAGGACAGAATTGGAAGTTTAAGCTAAATTATTTCCAAATTTATAAAGAACAGACCAAAAAAGAAATAGGTTCACATAAATTGAAACAAATGGAATAATATATTGCCTTAGAATGTGTGTTACAATGTTTGTTTTGAACTTATCTGACCCCCTTTATATAGTAGGGGAGTCACATTCTAGGTACAACTCTATAAAAGGTAAAAAAATCTTCTGATTAACTGATTGTCAGTTCCCCATCGAAACATGACGAGATCTCCGCCTCGATATTCACCGTTACGAAACCCTTCCCATTATCATCAAACAAAAGACTACCATACATCCGTGGCACACTAGTGCCACAAAGGCCTTTGGTTTACGGCCTTCTATTGGCCATGCTTGATTGCCCGACAATATCTTTTGAAGTAGTTCAAGGCTCGGACCGATCCCAAACCATGACCCTGATATTCTCGAGGGTGGGTGTCATGCCTCTGGACTCCGACTCGATGAGACCTTTGCCTCGATTTCGGCCCCTTGTTATCATATCTCAAGCTTGGATTATCATATCGGGACTGGGATGTACCACGAGTCCGGTTTTACCCATATACAAGACATGTCACTTGCTATAAGAGATAAATGAGGAAGGAATCATTCAAGTTGATTAATCCCCTTCAATCAACTTCTGCTCCCACACTTTAGTCTTTCTATTGCTTTTCATCTTATAGAGTTAACCCTCCTTATAATAGCGTCATTTATTTTAAATTTTTTTGGTTGTTATTGAAGTGTTGTTATATAGATATATATTATAACTAGGGGTGGGCATTCGGTATTTCAGTTCGATATTTAAGAATTTCGGTTCGGTATTCGGTTTATCAATTGTACATACCAAATACCGTACCAAATTATTTCGGTACGGTTCGGTATTCATTATTTTGGTTCGGTACGGTTTCGATTTAAGCATAGTGTTAGTGCTTGTTGATCTTTTGCGGACGTTGTACAGAATGTTTAGCACGAGTTGTAAGCAAAGAAGTTCGTCATGTATTGCTTACCTTTTAATGTCATGTTAATGTCATGTTTACTTCCATTATTTTTTTATGATGCATCTTAGTTCTCTTTCATTGAAATGGAATATAGAGTGCACAAAACAACTGACCAAGATCAGTTGCAAATAAGGAGCAGAGAGATACTCGGGCCCCAAAATCATATAATTTTAATTCATAGCTAGTAGAAAGATAAGACGCCGCTTTCAAATTCACCCTAAACACTTTAGCAAATCGACGGCCATTTGTCCCACCGCCGGCGAACAATTACTTTGCAACAACAACAATATCTTCGCCATGCCGTTGCTCTTCTCCACCGATTCCTGTGTTTTATGATCCCGAAACAAGCAACACAAGCTCCACAGAATCGTTACCGCATGTTCCGTTGCTTCGTTCGATGCTTTCAATACTTTCTTCACTATTGCTTGTACGCAATCTCCGTCGTTACACAGTTCTACTCTCCCTTCTTTACATGTAGACATTAATTCTAACAATCTCAACACTTTATCCGTTAATCCGGTTCCCAGCTCCGCCGTGGACAATGCTTTTCCGATTGTTTTCACCGCTCCGACTTTTACGAACTTCACGCGGTTTCTCCGATGCATTGCGAGAGAAATCAAACATGAAATGGAACTTTCCATTAACACAGGATTCCAATTGGAAAAGTGGGCAGGGTTCAAAAAAAAGGCTTTAAAATTTCGGTATTTCGGTATACCGAAATTTCAAAATTCTAATACTGAGAACCGTACCGAAATACCGAAAATGTAATACCGAATTAGACCGAAACCGAAATACCGAGAAAAACCGAAACCAAAATACCGAATTAATTTGGTCCGGTTCGGAATTCGGTTTTTTTAATTTTATGCCCACCCCTAATTATAACACAACTTGAAAATTGATTCAAATAAAAACTTGATTTTTATAATGAATGGTTGTTATATAGCAATGTAGTTATAGAGAGGTACGTAGTTCCATATACGAGGGAAAAAAAGTGTGATATAAATATACTTCTCGAACGGTTTATATATATATATATATATATATATATATATATATATATATATATATATATATATATATATATATAAAAGATGTATATTTAGGACTGTTTTAGGGTAACTATCCGACATTCATAGGCAGTTGGGCACCTGTCTTATTGTTACTTGAGGAAGTTATTTTAGTCAAGTAAGCAACATGCATGCAGGAGATTCTTCCGTAAAACTTTCCCATTTATATCTTGTATCGCTGTCTGTCATCACAATGTTTGTACATTTTTTACAATATGTTTCTATTTGCACAGTCTTCAATTCAAAGCAAATAAGTAGAGTAGTCAAATATCACATGTAATTTCCTTACTTCTCTCTGACAAGTGACAAGTCATAAATCGATGTAACATAGGTATTTATATATTGTTGGTAGTATCACAGATCGACTCCAAACGCGGTGGCAGCGATACGGATAGACGAGGCTAGAGGATCTTACAGAAAGGTAAAAAGAGAAGTAGAACGACACACTATTTATATTTAATGTGATAAAGAAAATAAATCTTGGTCCTACCTCAACACAAATAATTAGTTCGTTGATATTCGGCTTAAAGTATGCATATTTTGATGTATATTACCTCATATTATGCTCATGTCTAGTAGATTTCGGATGTACAATATAATGATTTGTGCTAATTTGTAGTACTTCTATTTTATGTGTAGGAATCATTTGGATGCGATTTAGGACGAAAGCACGCGAATTGGAGTAAAAATAGGAAGAAAAGGCAAAAGTGCACATTTGAGGGCCATAGGCAGTGCGGGGCGCTACCTGTGGTGCTCAAAACAGAATGCTAAAAAGTTAAGCGCCAGGATCAGCGCCCCATGCTGCCTTGGACGCTAAAAAACTTGAACATGTCCTTTTTCGACCGAGACTCGGTTATTTCGATCCTAAGATGCCTCCAACTCATATAAAAGCCAACCTAAACCTATTTTGGAGAGGGGGACGTTTTTAGAGGAAAACACAAGCATAGAGCCGTCGTGGAGGCCGGGTTTCATCTTTTCTTCTACCAGACTTAGTAATTTTTATGTTTCTTTGTATGATTGTTGTTTGGCTACCATGTCTATGTGGAGATAAACTTCACGTTCTACGGTTGTGGTTCTTTCATGACCATTGTTATTCGAATATTGATTTCTTGATTTATCATACTGGTTTATTTATTCAATCTTGCGCTTAATTATTTGATTGCTTGATCACCAATTGAATATTATCTACGAATCTAGGGTTGAACTCAAAAGTGGAAATTCTAGATTGCACATAGGATTGAGTAGAGCAAGTTTTTGAACCTGGGCATCAGGGAACGGATTCGCAGTTAGGATAGACATATACCTAATTCCTTGCTTGGTTGATGTACAGGAATTATAAATGCGTTCTTGTTAGTTCTAATTCCATAGACATATATGCGTTAGGTTAGCTTGAATATGCGAGTAAGAACTCGACAAATTCTTATGAGCAATATTAGCCCTATCAACCAATAAACTAGATAAATTAGTTAGTCAATTCAATTGAAGAATACAATAGGAATGTTAGATAGCTCATAACCTGGATCGTTTTCATTACATTGATAACATAAAAATCCGCTTTTCCTCTACTCAAAGTCCATTATTTATTTTCTTTTTAGTTTAGTTACTTTAGCATCACTACTTTTGGGTTTAATTCTTGTTTAGATTGTTAGGATAGTCTAATTTAGTTAATAGTTAATCACAAGTCCTCGTGTGTTCGATATCCGACTTTTAGTCACTTTATTACTTGACGACTGCGTATACTTGCGTGTGCGTTTAGCCGCAACATTCATCCCGCCACATTCAGAACTGAACATCTTGAGTGTGAATAAAATAAGATGGGGACCAAACATCGAATAAATAATAAATTATATTGGTCTTATATATTATGACACCATAATTATAAGAAAATAAACTTTGAATCTAACCCAACCTAAAAATTAGTTCATGAGGATGTGGGACGCTAACATAATTAATGTGAATACTTACTTGCAGTTCAGAGATGAGTCGGGATTTTAAGCTAATAAATTTAGAATTTTAGTCTTCAAGTTAATGAATTTTAAATCAATAATTTATATTTTAAATAAATTTCTTTAGAGTTTAGACAAATACGCGATTTATATCAAAGTTACTAATTTTAGCTGATCCACAACCGGCATTACTTGCGTTGCCCCAATAATTGCACTCGATATTTACACTAAGTGAGGCAATTTAATTTTAGTGTAGAAAATAAAAATGAAATGCTTAAGTGATAAATATATGGATAAACACCGAATTTACAAGGGAAACTTACACAAATGTCTCAAATAAATCTCAACTTACCAACATCTAACCATTAATCATAGACTTACCAAAACTAACCAACAAAAATTGAAAAACCAAATAATAGGGTTCTTTCTCTCAAAGAATCACATGCAAAAATCACCTTCCATATTTTTAAGCGTGATTAGCAACACTAGATACAAGACGGAAAGAAATTTTATGTATGAGGTAACAAATAAGGCGATGAAATACAAAAAATATATAAAATATTCCAAAAGTTTAAACAAAAAATAAACTTTTTCAATGGGTATAGTTGAAATTCATTGAAAATATATAGATAAGTCAATATACAAAATTTGAGGAAGATTGGAGGTGAATTGGACTGATTTTGTATCAAAATTCGTAATTAAATCGAGTTCAAAAAAGTCTTCTTCGACACATGTATCAAACATGTAACGCATGTATCTCACAAACAGGTATACATGGATATACATGTGGTACACAATAGATACAAATATGATACATATGTGATACACAAATGATACATAGTGTGATACACATATCATTTTTTCATGTTCAGTTTTTACCGAATTTTCAATTCAAACTACCTCAAAACTTCACCAAATCATCCCAAAATTGAGATTCAAGCTTCTTAAGTTGTGCCTAATCTATTCTAATAACACACGCTCAAAACAAAGCAAAATTTTGATATTTTTTTGCTACAAATAGCTAATTGGCTAATATTAATAATATTTTATCAATTGGCCAATTTTTGTAATGAGGGTTGATATCCAAGCCCAAAGTGCCAACGTCCCGATTCCCAATCAACCACCAGTCAAAATTGGTCATACGCTACTATCGTTTCTGGTTTTTTCTCTGTCGCCCTTCAATACTTCACTTTTTGTCTGCCAATTTTGGTGTAAAACATGTGATGCAGCGCTATCTCTCTATAGAACCGATGAGGAATATCCCATTCTGTATTATGTGAGAATTGTTTGAGCTTATAAATCCACTTAGCATTTGTTAAATATCGAGTTTCAATCATACAAAAAAAAAAACTCTTTCTGTTATCCTTCCTGCTTTTGTTTACGAGTTCACCCATCCTAAAAAATTTGTTTTGTTTCAAAATAATCCAGTTGACTTGTGTAGTTATGTCAATGTTGCAGAAGTGCAAAGTATTTGTAAATTTGATGGTCCCCTCTTATGTGAATAATAATTACTCCTCTTGGATTTTCAACCTATCTTTTCTCTCTTTCCCTACTTTTTACTACAGAAATCGAAATGTTACATGCCCCAGCTAGTGCTAAATAATTCATCAAGTTGCTTTTTTTGGACAACATATATCTTTTTTGTTATTTGTTGCAACCTCTAATCATGGAGCTTTTGAAACGGAGGAAATAAAGTGAAAAAAGAAAAAGCAGAGGAACTTTTGATAAGTTGATTATTACACTCAATACTAAACGCAGGTCATAATTAGATACACATCAATGAAAGTCCCGTCAAATTATGAACTCAAATATGACCTGGCTATACTAAGAGCCCGTTTGGCCATGAGCGTTATTTCATTTTTTTTTGGAAATTTTTTTACTCTTTTTTTGAAAATAGTGTTTGGTCATAAAATTTTCATTTCACTTGAAGATGAATTTTGAAATTTTTCGAAAATTTAAAAAGCTCCAAAAAAATTATTTTCAAAATTTTTCAGTCAGTTCACTCACAAAAATTCAAAAATAACCCAAAATTATATACATGTCCAAATATAACTCTAATTTTTAAATATTATTTTCAATTAAAAATAAATTGCACTTTTTTCACAATTTTACAATCCTTATGTCCAAACGCCCACTAAAACTATCCTCATTGTTTTACTCCTTTTCATCCGCATACGAATTTGACGAGAAAGAATTATTGATACTACTTAATTTAGTTTTAAACTAAAGGACTATTAGATGAAAAGGTTTGAAGTACCGCTACACCAGTGTGTAATTCGTTCTATCTTGGGAGGAAATAATTCATAACCTTGGGTACTAGGAGGAGATTAAATTTCTTAAGGAAACACTGTGAATTCAGTGGGCTCAAATTAATTTCTGTTTCATTTATATCATTTATATTTACATTTATAAGCTAACATTCTAATTTCCAGAATCATTATTTACAAATACAGGTTTACCAACAAGCTTAAGGAATTTAATAATTTTATTTTATGTATTTGTGTTATTCTTATTATTCTGGAAACAAAACCTTTGTGGTTTTTGTGTACTCCCGTTTGGAGAGTAATTTGCATTCCTTCCTCCCAGAATTTCCATTCGACTTCTGAGTTCTCCTCCCTTGTTCTGCATTGTTTTGAACTACAAACAAAAGCAACCGTAAGTGATTTGCTGCCGAACTTTGTGTTCGCTGAAACACTGGGGTTTGAAGTACCGCTACACCAGTGTGTAATTCGTTCTATCTTGAGAGGAAATAATCCATAACCTTGGGTACTAGGAGGGGATTAAATTCCTTAAGGAAACACTGTGAATTCAGTGGGCTCAAATTAATTTCCATTTTATTTATATCATTTATATTTACGTTTATAAGCTAACGTTCTAATTTCCAGAATCATTATTTACAAATACAGGTTTACCAACAAGCTTAAGGAATTTAATAATTTTAATTTCTGTATTTGTGTTATTCTTATTATTCTGGAAACTAAAACCTTTGTGGTTTTTGTGTACTCCCGTTTGGAGAGTAAAGCCTTCGTGGCGTTTTGTTGGAGATTAAAATCTACGTGATTTTTACTCCATTTTTAAAGCCTTCGTGGAGTTTTGTTGGAGATTAAAATCTACGTGATTTTTCACTCCAGTTTTAAACGTTTGTTTGTGTCATTTTTTACAGAAAAAATGGCGAATGACAACGGAAATCAAGATGTTCTGATGGTGACTGCCAACGCATCGACAAGCCGAACACCGGCTTTGGCACCGGCAGAAAAACCCGAAAAAATTTCTGGGATTGATTTCAAGCGCTGGTAGCAGAAGATGTTCTTCCACTTGACTACATTATGTCTACAGAAGTTCATCAAGGAAGATGTTCCTGATTTGCCCGATGAAACTCCAGAGAATGAACGTTTTCTCGTGATTAAGGCGTGGAAGCATTCTGACTTTTTGTGCAAGAATTATATTCTTAGCGGACTGGATGATAATCTGTATAATGTATACAGTGGCGTGGAGACGTCACAAGAATTTTGGAATGCGCTTGATAATAAATACAAAACTGAAGATGCCGGGATGAAGAAATTCGTCGCTGCAAAATTTTTGGACTACAAAATGGTAGATAGCAAGTCTGTTATTACCCAAGTCCAGGAATTGCAAGTAATTATTCATGATCTACTTGCTGAAGGTATATTTCAAAAGAATACTGATGTTGAAAGTAAAATTTTTAGTAATTTTACTAACGGAATTTTCATTGAAGGTCTTGTCATCAATGAAGCATTCCAAGTAGCAGCAATAATTGAGAAGTTATCTCCATTGTGGAAGGACTTCAAAAATTATTTGAAACACAAACGAAAGGAGATGTCCCTTGAAGATCTCATTGTTCGATTGAGAATCGAAGAGGACAATAAAGCTGCTGAAAAGAGAGGCCGTGGAAATTCAACAATAATGGGAGCAAATATTGTTGAAGATAACAAAAAGAGAAAGAAGGCTTCTGGTCCGAAATACAACCCAAGCAAGAAGCGGTTCAGTGGAAACTGCTACAACTGTGGGAAAACCGGACACAAATCTACGGAGTGTCGTGCTCGGAAGAAAGACAAGCAAAGGGGTCAAGCAAACATGGTAGAAAAGCATGATGATGTTGATGACTTGTGTGCCATACTTTCTGAATGCAACCTGGTAGGAAATCCTAGGGAGTGGTGGATTGATTCTGGAGCCACTCGCCATGTTTGTGCTGTGAGGGAAGCATTTTCTACCTATGCTTCTGCTGGACCCAAAGAGATGCTTTCTATGGGAAATGCTGCTACAACAAAAATTGAAGGATATGGGAAGATATTTCTCAAGATGACTTCTGGCAAGGTCATGACTTTGAACAACGTCCTTCATGTTCCCGAAATTAGGAAGAATTTAGTCTCTACTGGACTTCTTGTAAAGCACGGTTTCAAGTGCGTTTTTGTATCCGACAAGGTTGTAATAAGTATGAATGAAATGTTTGTAGGAAAAGGTTACCTCACCGAGGGCCTTTTCAAGCTCAATGTAATAGTTGTTGACAATAATAATAAGACTTCAGCTTCCTCTTGCTTACTTAAGTCAAATGATTTATGGCATGTACGTTTGGGTCATGTCAATTATAAAACCTTGCGGAAAATACTTAACTTGGAAATATTGCCTAAGTTTGAATGCGAAAAATCAAAATGTCAAATATGTGTGGAATCTAAGTATGTTAAATATCTTTATAAGTCGGTTGAAAGGAATTCAAATCCTTTAGACTTAATTCACACATATATTTGTGACATGAAGTCAATACTATCTCGCGGTGGAAAGAAGTACTTCATAATTTTTATTGACAACACTACTCGATATTGCTATGTTTACTTACTTAATAGTAAAGATGAAGCAATAGACGCATTCAGGTAATATAAAATGAAGTTGAAACACAACTTAACAAGAAAGTCAAAATGATAAGAAGTGATAGGGGTGGTGAATATGAATATCCTTTTGAAGAAATATGTCAAGAATATGGAATTATTCATCAAACAACAGCCCCTTACACGCCCCAATCCAATGGGATTGCGGAAAGAAAGAATCGTTCATTAAAAGAGATGATGAACGCATTGTTGATAAGTTCTGGTTTGCCACAAAACTTGTGGGGGGAAGCCGTTCTTACGGTTAGCCGAATATTAAATCGAGTACCCCATAGCAAAACACAATCCATTCCATATGAAAATGGAAATGAAGGAAGCCCAACTTGAATTATTTTAAAGTGTGGGGGTGTTTGGCAAAAGTGCAAGTTCCTAAACCCAAAAGAGTAAAAATAGGACCGAAAACAGTTGATTGTGTTTTCATATGATATGCGACCAATAGTAAAGCATATCGATTTCTGGTTCATAAATCAGAAAATCCCGACATTCATAATAATACGGTTATAGAATCAGATAATGTTGAGTTCTTTGAAAATATATATCCATATAAAAAGGAATGTGAGTTGTTTGGTGAAGGATCTAAACGACCTCGGAAAGAAACAAAAGAAAGTACATTTAATCAGGAGGATCCAAGACGTAGTAAACGTCAAACAACGTCTACTTCATTTGGACCAGATTTTCTGACTTTCTTATTGGAGAATGAGCCTCAAACATTTAAAGAAGCTATGTCTTCTTCGGAATCATTGTCTTGGAAGGAGGCAGTCAATAGTGAAATAGAATCCATTTTGAACAACCATACATGGGAATTGGTTGATCTTCCTCCTGGAAATAAATCTTTGGGTTGTAAATGGATTTTTAAAAGAAAAATGAAAGATGATGACACTATTGATAAATTTAAGGCAAGACTTGTTGTCAAAGGATATAGACAATGAGAAGGTCTTGACTACTTTGATACATATTCTCCAGTGACGAGAATTACGTCCATACGAATGCTAGTAGCTTTAGCTGCAATTTATGGTCTTGAAATTCATCAAATGGACGTAAAGACAGCCTTTTTAAATGGATATTTGGAGGAAGAAATTTACATGGAACAACCTAAAAGGTTTGTGGTTCCAAGTAAAAAAAAAGGTATGTAGACTTGTTAAGTCCCTTTACGGACTAAAACAAGCACCCAAACAATGGCATGCAAAATTTGACCAAATAATGTTGTCAAATGGTTTTAAGATAAATGAATGTGATAAATGTGTGTACATTAAAAATGTTCCAAATCACATAGTCATTGTTTGCCTATATGTGGATGATATGCTGATAATGAGTAATGACAATGCCAACATAAATGCTACTGAGTGTATGCTCACTAGCAAGTTTGATATGAAAAACTTGGGAGTTGCTAATTTAATTCTGGGAATTAAGATCCATAAGACTCCTCAAGGTCTGACATTGTCACAATCTCATTATATTAAGACAGTACTTGAAAATTTCAAGCACTTGGGCTTTAAAGTTGCAAAGACTCCAATTGACGTGAATCTTGCACTAGCAAAGAATAAAGGCCAAAGCATATCACAATTAGATTATGCTCGTGTGTTAGGATGCTTAATGTATATCATGAATTATACACAACCAGATATAGCTTGTGATATAAGTAAACTAAGCCTATATACGAGTAATCCAGGCCAATCTCGTTGGATGGCAATGAAACGAGTTTTGGGATATTTAGAACATACCCAGAACTTTGATTTGCACTACAGTAAATTCCCTGCGGTGATTGAGGGATACTGTGATGCAAATTGGATCACCGGTTTAGCTGATTCTAAGTCCATGAGTGGATATGTATTCACTATTGGTGGAGGGGCGGTATCTTGGAAGTCATCCAAACAAACATGTATTGTCCGCTCTACAATGGAGGATGAGTTCATAGCCTTAGATAAAACCGGTGAAGAAGTTGAATGGCTCCGGAATTTCTTGGAAGACATTCCATTTTGGCCCAAACCGTTGGCACCAATATGCATACATTGTGATAGCCAAAAGGCAATTGGAAGGGCTGGGAGCGTTATGTATAACGGTAAATCTCGTCATATACGACGAAGACATAAAACCGTTAGGCAACTACTCTCTAGAGGAATTATCACGATTGACTATGTAAGGTCAAGTGATAATGTGTCGGATCCACTTACAAAAGGCCTACCTAGAGAGGTAGTTGAGAAATCATCAAGGGGAATGGGACTATGGCCGAGAATAAGTCATTGTGGCGGTAACTCTACCTAGAAGACTGGAGATCCCAAGATCTAGGTTCAAGGAGATCAAACAAAGTCATTAATGACAGTTCAACATTGTCAACAAAAATTTTGGTCCATTCTCGTGATGAGACAATGTTCAGTACCAAGGATAAAGCATTAAGGCTTTTTAATGATTTCTAAATTTGATACGGGGTATATTAAATAGTGTATCTACGGGATGACACGTTTAGGAATCACCTATGTAAGTGTGAAGTGTTAGCCGCTTCAAGGAGAATTTTGCAAGGCCAATTCTCTACGCACTTATGAAACCAGACAGTGTTCATGGCTTAAACGAACACAACAATGAGAACCAAAGACGATTAAGGGTTGATTGTGTGACTTATAGTTGTCTAGGTATACACTAAAGTTCGACGGTTCAAAGATATCAAATCTACCGATTGACCGAGTATATCCGACATAAGTTCACTACGGAAAGTTCAAAAGGAAACCTACTTATCCCGATGCAATTAATCCTTGCTTGCAAATCACACAAGTTTTTCATGCATACTTCCGTGATATAGTCATTCCCCATTCATGTGGGGGATTGTTGAGTTTCTTTTTAATATAGAAAGGTATTAAAAAGAGATGAATGGGAAATGGAGGGAAATAAAAATTTTGAGTAAAATTTTAAGTTTTTCTCTCCTTTTAATGAGGCATTGTCCCTCATTGGTAGAGGAAAAGGAGTTTGGTGGGTTTATATACAAATGCACTTCATGTAGCTCTTAAAGAGTTAGGAAGAAGGCAAGCCTCGCGCTGTCGCCGTCGCTCGCTCGCTCGGCTCGGCTTCGGCTACGGCTACGGCTTCGGATTTGGATTTGGATTTGGTCAAATGATCGATTGATTGATTAATTTTTTGGACTAAATTTATTTGTTAATAGTAAATATTAACGTAATATTATCCGTGTTTGTAACATATATATTCCAATCCGTGTATTGTACCACCAGTTGCAATAGCAGCCACCTAGTGCTCCTCCCACCATGGCTAAGTGTTTGCTCCATAACAAGCTAGTGCATGCTCCACCATGGATAGGGGGGCGGGTCTCACAACTAACTGCTATAAATATGAGCAGCAGCAGTTGGAGAATGACACACAAAAAAATAGAATTGAGAGCTATTGATCTTCTCTTCACCGAAAACTCAACGTTGGCTATAATTTGTATTCTTTCCTCTCAGAATTTTCATTCGACTTCTAAGTTCTCCTCCCTTGTTCTGCATTGTTTTAAACTACAAACAAAGCAACCGTAAGTGATTTGGTGTCGAACTTTGTGTTCGCTGAAACACTGAGGTTTGAAGTACCGCTACACCAGTGTGTAATTCGTTCTATCTTGGGAGGAAATAATCTATAACCTTGGGTACTAGGAGGGGATTAAATTCCTTAAGGAAACACTATGAATTCAGTGGGCTCGAATTAATTTCTATTTCATTTATATCATTTATATTTACGTTTATAAGCTAACGTTCTAATTTCCAGAATCAGTACTTACAAATACAGGTTTACCAACAAATTTAAAATTCTTCTCTTTGTTTGATGAATAAGATAACCTATAATTCAAGAGACTTTTTCTAGAAACAAAAGCTTAAAGTTGAGGAAAATGAGATTTTACCTTCATTTGGCACGTCAAGTTGGACCAATAAGTTAAATATGTCAAGAATAATAAAAAAAAGATATAAGTAGATTATCAATGATGAATGATAAATAATCCCTTGAATCTTTGAGTTATTTTCGTTGGTAAAAAAACATAGATAAAAATCTTAGTGAAGAGGCGATATTTGTTTACTAGTAAAGAGATCCGTTTTTCTTTCTTTAGTCAAAGTATGTTTGTTTTACAATGAATATCATGTGTTCCCTATCTAAGAACATTTTTCTATTTATAAGGAATATACTCCTAACAAACCGTAATAGTACAAACATAGAGAATATCCACTAGAATATTCTCTATCTAATCACGCCTTGAAACTAGTCGTTATTGCTCCGTCTAAGGCACTCGACCTTGGCCCCGACCCTTGTTGACTCTTCGGCTTCGTCCTTTTGTTGACCCTTCGACTTCGTCTTTTGTTGACTCTTCTAGAATTCACCATTTCTTGCGCCATTTCAACAAATTATAACTTGGGAACTCTTCCCCTAGTATTGTCTTGGCTTAAATATTCTAAGGACAGATTTCAATCCATACAAGCCCTATGCTTGAAAAGCATGTTCGACGCTTTCTATTCCCATGGACCGTATCATGGACTAGCACGCATTGTATGAGTAGAATACTACTTAGTCAAGTAAAAAAGACCACTTGAGAGCGAACCAAGCTCGAAACAATAGTTGAGACTTACGATTGAAAAATCAAGTCAGAAATTACTACACATCTCGCAAAGCAAATTCATCCAACTATTCTTAATGGTAGAATTTCTTCAATTGAACTAAATTTTCTTCATTGCAAAAAGGACTATATATAACCCGTGAGTAAGGTTGGTATGTGGGTCGGTTAGGCCCGTGCCCGGCTCAGGCCCGCGAGCCCATATGAGTAGTGGGCCTAAATGGGCCTAGCCGTTTAAGTCCGGGATCAGGGGGAGGTGCAGGCCCAAGTGGGCTGGTTCATTGAAGAAGCCCGTAGGACCGGGACCGTTTGGGCCCGGGAGCAGGTCCTAAGTGGGCCAGTTCAATCGGTCCCAAACAGGCCCAAACGGTCTCAAATGGGCCCAATGACTACATTTAAAAAAAATCTGACCGTTGGGTCATTTAAAATATGGTCGTTTGGCCTGCAAAAATAGTCGTTTGGGCTTTGTAAAATAGCCATTTAACCCCCCTCCCCCCCCAACTTTATTTTAATCCCAAACTTTTTATAATTACACTTTTCCCCTATTTTCAACTATAAATACCCCCTCATTCTTTTATTTTTCTCACAAATCATCAATCTCTCTCTAATTTTCTTCTAAAATTGGCTACTTTATTGTTGCAATTTGTGTGAAAATTTGTGAAGTTGGTGAATTGAAATATTCAAGTTTTCAACGATAATTAATTTTTAACAATTTATTCGTCAATTCGGTAAACTCGTTCCAACTCTTTAGTTTTAATATTATAGTTTTGTTTGTGTTTATTTACTTTGTATAATTATAATTAAGATGGATTTTTCGTTAAAAATAATATTTAATAAAATAAGGAAAAATCCAAGAGTGGTGAATCTAGTGTTCAATCTATTCCTCCTCTAATTCCCCGGGCTCCCCTACCCAAACCCCATACCCGCCCTCCACCTGCTGCTATTCTTGATAGTGATAATACTTTATTACAATTTACTGAGAGTCAATATGTGCATAATGTTGGTGGTGGTGAATGCTTAAATGATGAATATATGAATTCTCTTTATAGTAATCCGACTATTGATAAAGAAGATGAGCAGGAAATAGATTTAGATTAAATGCAACCGGATGTCGATACACCCACTAGTCATGTTGCTGAAGTTAACCCAACTAATCCAAATGATGCCCTGGTTGACCCCCTGTTACTATACCTATTTTTTCTAGACAACCTTCTAAACGAGCCGAAACATCTCTTGTTTGGCCATTTTTTATTCAAATAAGAGAAAAAAATAAAGCTAAATGTAAAACTTGTGGCAAAGAGGTAGCTTTTAACTATGTTACTGGGGGGGGAGGGGGAGGGGACGGGAAGTTTGAGAAGACACATAATGATATACCCTCAAGATAAAGTTAAATATAATCAAATGAAAGCTGCGACCGGGGGGACAAGTCTACCTAGTCAACTTGACCCTAGTAACGGGTCAAATAAATTTCAACTGGGAATTAACACTGTTACATGTGGTATTTTATATTATGACCCAAGAAAAGATAGGGAAGAATTAGCAAAAACGGTTATTGTTATATGCTTACCCTATAATTTTTCTTCTAACCCTCATTTTGTGCATTATATTAGAAGATAATCCTACTTATAAAGGATGGCCTCACACAACCATAAAGAGCGATATATATAAATATAAACATGAATATGAATAATATTTGCGTTATTTATTTACTCATATTAATTGTCGTATTGCTATTACTACTGGTATTGGTAGAAGTGGTGATGACTGTGATTATTTTACTGTTACAAGTCATTGAATTGATGAGGACTGGATAATGCAAAAGCGCATTATTGCTTATAGAATAATTAATTCACGTCACATAGGGCAGTTTATTTCTAGCACGGTTATGGATATTTGTAGATATTTTTGCCTTAGTGATAAAATAATGTCAATTTCAATGGATAATGCTACTAGTAATACTAATGTTGTAGCCTTGCTTACCACTACACTAAATCTTGCATTTAGTAACATTTTTCATGCTAGATGTATGTGTCATATTTACCATTTAATTGCGGGTGATGGTATGAGAATATGAATGTTGAAATTGAAAAGGTTAAAATGGCTCTTCATTGGCTTTTTTATTCAAATCGTAGAAGTAAACTTAGAGAATATTTTATAAAATATGATAAATTTGGCCTAAGAGAAAGAAAGGTTCCTAAACCTTGTCCAACTAGACGGAATTACATGTATGAAAGTTTAGTTGTTGCATATGAATATAGAAACCCCAAAAACTCAACGTTTAATGCTCATGTAAGTGATGATGATGAGCACCTTATAAATGCGGATTGAGCTTATATTGCTACAAATAAATTTTCTGGATAATATTATCCTATTATTTCAAATTGTTTAGTTTATCTTACTGAACTTGTAAATTTGTTTGCTTATTTTTCAGAGGGTGGAGAAATTTATGAAGAAGCTATTGATTCTATGAGAAAGAAATTTAAGAAATATTTTTTCCATATTCCCCTTATTTATGGTGTTGCTGCCTTGTTAAATCCTACTATGAAATTAGGAGGTCCTCAATATTGGTATCAATTTATTTATAATGGTTTAGCACTTGAAGATGATGAGTTATCTACACTTTCGGACGCAAAAGTCTCAATTAAAATAAATGCTCAAACTATATATAGTGCTTATCAAATTGCAATAGATAATGCTAGACCAAATGTTCCAACTCCTTTATCTTCTAGTTCTCAATCATCTAAAAGAAGTGTAGGAGTAAGAGCACTTACTGCTTGGACCGAGTTCGGGGGTTCTCAAGGTTGTTCCACTAGTGATTGTTCACAACTAAATGAGCTTGAAGTTTATTTGTCACATGGACTTGAGGAAGTGAATCCCGACGGAATGGTGGAAAGACAAAGAAAAACACTTTCCGATCCTTTCAAGGGTGACCCGAGACATTTTAACCATTCAAGCTTCAATAGTGGCATCGGAGAGCACTTTCAGTCAAGCAAGACTTCAACTCGGTGATTATAGAGCGTCTATGAGGGAGAACTTGGAAAAATCATTACTTTTCAGAGACTGGATCCGTTCGGAACGAAGAAATTTTGGACTTACTGAATCACAACCAGAGGTACACGAAGCTTACGAAGAAATGCTAGTTGAACTTGTGAGGATTCAGCTTCACCCGGAAGCGGTGATGAACAAGCTTCTTTTCCGCCACCACCAACGAAAATTCCTCCGAACCTTGATGGATTTATGAAATATGTAAGAGATACCATGTAAAATTAATATGTAACTTGTATTTTGGAACATCTTGATTAGTTTCTTTTTCTTCTCAATGGTGGTATTATCACATTGGTTGTGCTCATTCCATTTTTTTTTGGGGGGGGGGGGGGAGGACTAAGAAAGATTGGGCCATGTTTTGTTAATGTCATAATAATAAAAATTATAACGCATTCCTTTGAATATCTTTTTACAATATTTTGTCTTTTAAATTTGAATTAAAATATTTTAAGTCACAACTATATAATATAATTTACAAGAAATTGCCTTAGATAAAAAAAAATAATTAAAAAAAAGTCAGGCCCACTTAAGCCCATATATATATATATATAAGCTATATAATTTACACGAAATTGCCTTAGATAATTTTTTTTAAAAACAAATAGGCCAAGTCCAGTAAAAATTGCACGGGGCGCCCTATTTGGTCGCCCCCATTTAACCTATACCCATTTTTTTTTAAACTTTTAACTTGTACCCACTTTTTAAACAAACTTCAGCCCCCTTTCTCCTCCTCCTTCTCCCAGTGATCTCCATATCTCTCCGGAACTTAACATTGATGTAACAATATCTCTCCTTTTGTGGCTTCACTCAATTCCTCAGAAGCCATCTTACTATACATAATTAAAATCTTTATTTTCAATCTGCTTCTTCAATGTTTGTCAAAAGAAAAGTCAATTGTGTTACCAGAATCCCAATTTAAAGTGTTGCAGCTCAAAAGAATCTAGTCTTCTTGACATTTATGGAGCTATAATATCCCCAACAGTTAAAATAGTACTACTTAATGCTATTTAAAGTCATCAGATCTCAAACTCTCGCATGCAGAAAAATCATGTGGCCGAAGTTCGCCAGTTACAAACAAAAACTTCAGCTCTAGAGATGAAGTTCGACAGTTACAAAACAAAAATTTTAGCTCTAGAGCTGAAGCTTACAAACAAAAACTTCAGCTCTAGAGCTGAAATTCGACAGTTACAAAATTAAAACTTAAGCTCTAGAGCTGAACTTCAGGCCCGACTACTAGAATGCTGAAGTTTTGCGTGATTGCCTTTGCTACTTCAGCTCCGTATGCTGAAGTTATGCGAAAAAGCGGGTACGTTTGCAATTTTTTTTGCAAAGCGGACACAAGTTAAAACGTGACACTAAAAGCGGGTATAGATACAAATGCCCCCCAAATCTACTTAGGCCCGGGCCCGACCCACTTATCCGGGGACTGTTAGTTTGTGGTCCCGGTCCCAATCCGGTTACCTCCAAAAGCCCATGAAACCCGGGACCGTTTAAGCCCAGGCCCACAAAGCCCGGGCCCACATAAAACCGGCCCACGAGGTCCGTTTGCCACCCTTACCGTGAGTCGTGACTTGAGTGACTTGTTGTTTACAGCTTTGTAATTGTACGTTGTATACACTGTGAAATGACAAAACCTCTTTTCAGTCTTTGCACTGTTTGGTTGTTTCGTTCTTAAATCATATGCTCCACTGAAGTATTCATATTCCCAGTTTTTTTACAATTCATTCCTTTTTCTTTTTGTTTCCATTGCTAAGTCCAATTCATGGCTGTCTTAAAGTTCTTAACACTTACCTAATGAGCATGTTTTGATCTTTTTAGTTAAATAAAAAAAATCTCAAAAAATGCGTCGTTACATTGAACTCTCAAAAAAATTCTGCAATAAAAATATTTTCCTTCGAAAAAATATCACATGTCAATTAAGAATAAAAGCTATTTCCCTTCACAAACATTTTAGCTAGATTTTATTTGATATTACGATCTTCAAATCAATGCTTCGGACATTTTTTTCGAAATTTTTATCAACATATACTCAAATTTTGCCAAAACACTATAGTTTAGTTGGTCTATAATTCGTCACATGCTTTTAAACCCAACATTTAGATCCGAAGTGCTAAACATTTTTTACAAAGTAATAACCACATTTGTTTCATACAAAACATACCTAAGATTCAAATGCAACAGCTTGGGTCCATTTGGTTAACTAGTCTTAGGGTACGCGCTTTGCGCGTGTACCTATATCAATGAGTATATAATTTTAAAAAATTACATAAATATTATTAAATAATATATTTAAGTTATTGAATAAAAATTTAAAAAATAATTTATTTATTTTTGCATTCGGGATTCGTGCCTTTACAATGATATAGAAAATAGAGATACTTTTTAAAACTCCTTCTTACTCGAATAACATCTTTTTCTCTTCATCGATGTTTTCGCATAATATTTAAAAATTATATTTAATTATTAGAAAAATAGTTAATTAAGTACATACATCTTAATTTAATAGTAAGAATATATAGTGTCCTCCCCTTAGAATTATAAGTTGAAACATATTTCATATAAAAATTGTCGTAAACAAATATAAGCAAAAGACAATGTAATACTGTTATTTCTCCCCAAACAATATTTATGTTAAGACAATGTAATATTATTATTTCTCCCAAACAATATAAGTAAATGATAATAGATCTTTGTGGTCCGGGCCTTATCTGGACCCCGCACATATAGTGCACCGAGCTTTCTTTAATATTTATATTAAAGTCCTAAATATTAGGACTTCCTACATAATTTAACACAAGAAATACTTTATAACCAAATTAGTTGATTTCAAAGTACTGTATATTACGATAATAACTAAATTACGATTTTATCTAATGTGAAGTTTAATTTTAAATGGTAAAAAAAAGGCGAACGATATTTCATTAAGGGCCTTCGTTCATTTAATATAGATAGATAGAACGATATGTAAGTTATTATGTATTCTAGAAATTAATCAATTTAGTAGTGTACTTGATTAATCTTCTCTTTTTTTAACGTTTTAATTTAAAATCCTACAAATGATATGGAGATTAGACGTGGTAAAAAGCTAGTATTGTTTTTCCTTTTGAAACAAAAGTCTTTATTGTATTAAAATCACGACTTCCTATTGCAAATAAAATTGTAATACAATCTAATAAGGAAAGATTAACAAATTAATTCTAGGTGATTTAAAAGTTCTAACTTTAGAAAAATTAGCATAAATGGTAATTGAATGTTTATTCCTAAATATTAGGAAGACAACTTAAATTGCAATTTTATCTAGTGTAAAGTCGATTTTTTAAGGGTAAAAAAGTCGAACGACATTTCGCTAAGGGCGTTCGTGCTTTTAATATAGTATATAGATATAGATTAAATCAACCCTTGATAATGTAGAAATAGCATCCTCTTGTTACATTTCGGCTTTGTCTTAAAAAGTAAGTGCTATTATGGAATATCAAATTTTACACGTGAAATTTCAAGTCAATGGCAGAAAAGTGGCTATTTTTGAATAACTTACCAATTAATACAATCTCACTTTCCAAAAATTAACACCGATATTCTTGTGGGCTTTTACATCAACGGGAATGTGTCGGTTCTGAGAGTTGTAGGTCCGGCCCAAGTTAGGCAAAGTAGTTGAAATACTAGGGTTTATATTAAAAGGGACACGCCGTCACACTCTCGGGGTATCAACTCGCATTTCTTGGTTATGGAGTTAGACAGGTCTGACCCTAGGTAAAAAATTTGGGATTGATGCGTAGTGGTTTTTGCTCAAGAGTAATATACTATTTTTAGATTGATGTGGTAATTATCTCGTGTTACTTTGGTTGTCTTCTATATTTGATTACTTTCTTATTTTCATATCGATTATATTATCTTTATTTATGCAGTTTCACAAAACATCTGGAGGTTCAGTTTGTCTAGGCTTTTATTACATGCTCTAGCTTTGTATCTTCTAGTTTGTGATGGAAATTACTCTTTTAGCTGAGTCAAACCATTCAATCTTCACATTTAAAGTGACATTATGCTAGATTTCTGTGTCCAGAAACTGTATATATCTATTTTGTGTTTCCTCTGCTACTAGATGCATAACATAAAAAATACATATCACTTCTAGTTGTTCGGCTTTGATGTTATTTGCAAATAATGAATTATATTAATGTTTATATTATTATGTGGTTACAAAGAGAACTTAATATATTCCAAAAGGTTTCATGCCTGATCATTGCCATATTACTAGCTCTTATCTAATACATCTCTTATACATATCTGTTGGATTATTGCACTATATGGTTATAGAAGTTTCATTTCTCTGTCTGAAGGATATAGGTTTTGTATTACTTTTATCTGCTATAGACTCATATCTTCTTATTCTTAGGCAAAATATCTTTGAGCCCAAATTAGTTTATGCCCAAATGTTTTATTTTATTTTTAATAGAATTTCTTGTACTCATCAGCTATGACGACAATTCACTTAATAGAGTTGGTATTTCCAGTTCCCGAGTAACAATGTCGAGAAAGAGATGATTCATAATATTTAGAAGTTAAAGAGGTTGGAAACGTGATGCCTTAATGATGTGTGGTGAGTCAATTGGCGTAGAGCTCTGTCCTAGTAAAGTCTGTTGGCCATATTAAATAATACGCATTGTAAAGAAAATGATTCTAAGTAACATCAGAAATTTGAAGTGGTAGAGAAAAAAGTTGTAGGTAAGTGCAAAGGATTCCTTTAGTTCTCAAGACAGTTACTAGTTTATTAAGTTCCGAATAAGAGATTGAAGAGCCAACACATTTAAAGAAGTGAAATGTGAGGCTTACAATTTGTTGAGAAGTGAATGTGGAAGCTCACATATTTGACTTTTCAAATCTCCACTCTCCAATCTTTGATTTGGAGCTTAATAGGCCCACAAATGTCTTTAGAGCTAAGGGTAAACCTTTGCACTTTTCTTCAATTCTTTTTCCAACCTCTTCAAGTTCCGAAAGTTTCTTAGAATGCGTGTTTTCAAATGCGCATCTCTTGTATAAAGGCCAACAACTTCACTGGACAGAGTTACCACACTAACTGGCCACTACACATCATCAAAACAACACTTTTCTTATGCGAATTGGCTCTCTTTGACGCGTTAACTACAATGGCAACCTCATGGAAGAGTGCGGAGATTCCAAATTTTTAAGCAGACTTCATCGAGAAAGAGGCAGCTTGAAAGTTGAAACTGCGTGTTATGTGCTCCTGACTAACTTTCTTGACTTTTGGGGTTCCTGCACCCATGTTTTTTATTGTCATTCTCCATTACTCTCTTCTTCCTTTTCCCAATCTCACCCCAGCAAATCTGTAAAGTCAATTTCCTTCTCTTCCTTGCAAGATTTCATAGTTTGTGCAGAAAATTCTCATCTCCTGTAATGTCTGAGTTTAGGTTTACTAAGAAGTTTGGGTAAGCAGTAGCTGTGGTTAAAATTTGCTCACCTTCTACTTTGTAAAGTTACAGAAGTTATAGTTGATTATTTTGATGTATGCTTCTCTAGAATTTATAGGGTGATTAGGAAAATTTTGATACTGTGAATGTTGGATGACATGCTTTTCAAAGATGGGAAGCGTTTTAGATTTATGGCAGGGATTTGCATTATTACTACATATCACGGTTCTGGAGGTAATGTAGTCCGTGGCTCTCCTATATTTCTTTGATACTTCAAATTCAAGTGTATAATGTTGTTCCTTTGTATTTTCATATGTGGAAACTAGTTCTTGTGAAATCACAATGAAAGGTCATAACAAGTGAGGATTGATTTTCTATATATCATAGACTAGTTTTTGAAGGCGTTGCAATAAATTCTCTCCCACTTGTGGGATTACACTGGGTTTGTTGTTGTTGCAGATAGAGTACAATTGTCATCGTTTAGTGTTTCATAGAAGATGAGTGGATGCTGAACTTTACTTTTATTTTTTACCCCGTAATATTCTATTGTAAAAAATTGTTATGTATATACTGAATTTAGTAGTGGAAGGATAGACTGCTGAGACAAAGGCATTTTGCTTGAATACTGCACAAAAGAAGGCCAACTGGTTTTGGAAGGTATTGCAGACCTTTTCTAATTTGATCTACTGTATTTTTTGTTCACTTCATAAGCCACAGCCTCTCTTATGTGCTTTTGCATATATCTAGTTGTCGATACTTATCATAATGTTCTGTTCTTTCTTTAATCAATTGAATTGGACTTTAGTCTCTTGATCTATATGATACAGACTATATTTTAGATCTGGGTATCACCAATTGAAGATCAGGGAGCAGGATATTTCGAAAATAGCTTTCGGGACCCGGTAGGAGCACTTTGAGTTTCTGGTGTATAGTCCTCCAGTTGTGGCCCCTGTGAAGAGTTGGAGAATGATTTAAGATCAACGGAGCTTCTAAGAATTAAAGAATGAATGAGATAAAGCTTCATAGCAAAAGCTTGAAAATAATGTATGTGGAGCTTGGTTTGTTGAAGAGACACAGGCATTAACCATCTTCTAGTACAACCTCGAACATTTTGAAGCTTGAAGATATATTATGTAATAGCTTGAAAATAATGTATTTTCAACCCTGGATTAGTCCACCAAAACTTAGTCCTCTCAAATGGTAGATTAATGATTGTCTTGTTCATCAGATGTTACAGTGAGCTTCTAACGATTGAATGCCTGAATGTGCATGCATTTTGTATGTACCCAGAACTTGTTGACACTTTTGCAGACCATTTCAATGCAATTCTCTTGCTACTTGGCTAGTTTGACTGCAATGTGCAGAAAATCGAGAAACCAAACCGAACCAAAGTGATTGGACATGTATTAATTTACTTTTAAATGTTGTGATTTTAAGTATTACTGGTGCCTTATATTAGAAAGTGTTTTTGAGAGATTTGTCATTATTACTTCTCATTCTCTACAATATTTGTTCATTTTCGCCATTTAAATATAACTATTCAATAATGTTATATGGCAGGTTGCATTGGATTGTGATTTTTCAAAACCGAAGAACACAATACCAAACCGAATAACCAAATGCACACCCCTTAAATCCGAATAATGCACGCCCCTAAATGTGCCTATTGATAATAACAGAGGATCATTGGAGATTGCCGGGGTGGTGGTGTCATTTGAACACAGGCCTGGACTTCGCTACTGGAATAGCTCTTTACCACAAATCTGAAATTGTTTGGAATGAAGTGCGTAAAATAAAATTGAGAGCTAATAGCAAAATCAAAATCAAAGATGCTGCTGCTAGTTGCTATCTTCTCAAAGTCATGCCTAGAATATTCTGAAGAAGGTCCAAAAAAATATTCAAAGACAAAACTCCGAGAACGTACAAAGTATTGGTCAGCTGAAGATTTGCTTCAGCGAAGCTACTGTTGCCTCAAAGAGAAGCTGAACATGTCGAATTTCGCCACAGATGGCACTCTCTTTGGACCTGAATACCAACATCTCCTGATCCATTACCGCCTTCGCCTGGTCCATTGTCTCCATCGTGCTCTTGGCTGCCATTAGTTCTCTCTCCAGATCTTTTATCTTCATATCCTTCTCTTCAATCTCTTTTTCAGCTCTTGTCTTCTCAAGATTGCAGTTTTTTATTCTGCCATCTACTTCTTCCAACTTGTCTACGAAGTGATTTTGCCTCTCGTTGTTCAACAGTATATCATTCAAGCCACGTTTATACAGAATAACATCAAATCCATTTTCCTCCCAGTCCTTGACAAATGCCAGCATGTCATTAATGAGAGATGAATTACTAAGTTCTGTGGATGTTAACTTTGGTATCTTCTCAACAACGTAAGCATAATTTATCATCTTTTGTAAAGCCATGTCTTCTCGTTTATTCTCCTCATATTGAGCTAATGGTGAAAAATGTGGATTTTGTGGACTCCTTGCAAATACTTCCGCAGATTCAACTATTCCCCAAAGAGTGGAGTTCTTCCTAAATGGAAGAACTAGACTCTGCTCAGGCGTACTGATGGAATTAAGTTCAGTATCTGGCGTTCCATCAGGTTGTTGAGTACTGGTCTCAACACATGGTTGGTCTGCTGCAGCAGAGACACCTGCAAAATGATGACTAGATTAACCATGCTACTAACAGGGCTAAAAGAAGGTGATCAGGACAAAAATAATAGAAAACTGAGCAATATCAAAAATGACAGGCACCTAAGTGGAGCACTATTTAGTTGGAAATAGCACTGCAAGTTGACCTATCAGTTCAATCTCAAATCTTTTATTTTTCAAAAAGACCTGATTGATCACATCATTTGAAAATGAACATGGGAATTGTCAACTGGGCAACTCAGGAAGCTGGCTCAAGTACTACTTTGATTGGTAGTGGTTATCTTCCATCTAATATTTAACACCAAGTAACCCAACTAGAGTATATCTTTTTAAGGGAAATACTAATGTGGCTAGCTAACCTGGATAAGGAAGAAAGTTTTGAAATACTTTTTCCTTCTTAAAATCTTGAAAAATCATCAAACTTGAGCTTGTATCAAATTTTAAGGTCTACTTGAGCTCAAACTCACAAAACCTATCCATAACTAACTCCGATCTTGCACTAGCGCTTCGATGTACAGGTGTTTTCTGTTCAACTGCAGTTCCTGTTACAACTTGAAAGTGAAGACATTCAGGATGCCTAATTTTAGAAACCTCTCTTTCATATTATAATAGTATCAAATAGTGCAGACAGCTCATCAAGCTACCGAAATAAAAGTTAAAACCAGTAGGAATAATTTAAGTATTTAACATTAGAACGCAATCACTTTGACAACCACAAACTTTGTGTGACGATCCGGCCAGTCGTCTCATGAGTTACCGCTCCGTTTTTACCATTTCTGCTTCTTTATGCTTTGTTTATCCGTGTTATGTGGTATCGGGTTGGTCAGATCGAATCCGGATTGATTTTGGTAAGGTTTGAGACACTTGGTCTCTTTTGAGGAAGTTTAAGTTGGAAAAGTCAACCGGATGTTGACTTATGTGTTAGAGGGCTCGGATGTGAGTTCCGCTGATTCGGATAGCTTCGGGAGGTGATTTGGTACTTAGGAGCGTGATCGGAATGAGTTTTGGAGGTTCGGAGTAGATTTAGGATTGAATTGACGAAGTTGATATTTTGGCGATTTTCGGTTGGTAGGCGAGATTTTGATATAGGGGTCGGTATGGAATTCCGAGAGTTGCAGTAGCTCCGTTGTGTCATTTGGGATGTGTGTGCAAAATTTCAGGTCATTCGGAGGTGGTTGGGTTGGGTTTTTTATCAAAAGCATAATTTAGAAGATTTTGGAATTCTTAGGCTTGAATCCGATGCGAATTTGGTATTTCGATATTGTTTTGAGCGTTCCGAAGGTTGGAACAAGTTTGAATGAGGTTATGAGATATGTTGGCATCTTTGGTTGAGCTCCCGAGGGCCTCGGGTGAGTTTCGGAGGGCTGAACGGATCATTTTAAGTTGAAGAAAATTGCATGTTTTGGTTTCAGCTGTTGCAGGTATTTTACTCTTCGCGTTCGCGAAGGGTCAGTTGAGGAAGGTGGAATTTAAGCCTTCGCGTTCGCGAAGGGCTGGATGTTTGTGCATCGCGTTCACGAGAAGGGGAGCGCGTTCGCGAAGGGCTGGATGTTTGTGCATCGCGTTCACGAGAAGGGGAGCGCGTTCGCGTAGAGGAAATTGGTCAGTTGGGTTTGAGGTCGAGTTGTTCATCGCGTTCGCGATGGGCATGTCGCGTTCGCGTAAGAGGATTTTTGGTCAAAGTCATTTTGTGTTTTGCAAACGCGAGGCTTTGACCGCATTCGCGAAGAAGGAATTAAGGCCTGGGCAGAATGTTTAAATACTCGTCTTGTCCGCGATTTTGGGGTTTATTTCTTCCATTGTTAGTCGTTTTTGGAGCTATTTGAAGGGGATTGAAGAATGATTCAAAGGGAATCACTTGGAGGTAAGATTCTTGGACTTAAAACTCGATTCTAATATGAATTCCACCTAAATAATCATGGACATTAAGCCAAAAATTGAAGAACTAGGGCTTGGAAACTTAGACCTTTGCTTGAGGATTTAAAGGACTATTTGAGGTCGGATTTCAGAACTTTTGATATGTGGGAACTCGTGGGGAGACAAGGAATTTATTGATGTAAAAATTATCGAATTTCGAGACGCGGGCCCGGGGGTCGGGTTTTGGTAATTTCAGGATTTATGTTGTAAATTGATTATTTTCGCTTGGGCTTCGTTCCCTTAGCATATTTTGACGTCCTCGTTCTTATTTTGGATAGATTGGACGCGAGTGGAGGCCGATTCGAGGGGCAAAGGCGTCGCGAGCTAGAGATTTGACCGGTTCGAGGTAAGTAATGATTATAAATGATGTTATGAGGGTTCGAAACCCCGGATTGCACATCGTAGTGCTATATTGAGGTGACGCACACGCTTGATGGCGAGCGTGGGGTCGTGCACTGTTGGGGATTGTGACTTGGTCCGTCCCGAATGACTATTTTACCGCGTATTTGACTGAAAACTATTTGCTATCATCATGATTTGGGCTGAATGCCATATTTGGGTCTTGTGCCAACTATTTGAACCCTTCGGGGATTTTTATTGATATTTCCTCACTGTTTTGACTTTATACTTGAACTCAACCATGATATATTTCACTGTTTTCGTACTCAGCCATGTTTACTATGTTTTAAATACTTAAATGATCTTTTAAATAATAATTGGGCTGAGAATCACTGTTTTACTGTTGCCCGAGGGGCTTGTGAGGATTTTGACTGAGTAAGGCCGAGGGCCTATGTTGTGAGGAAACATTTTGCCCGAGGGGCTTGTGAGGATTTTGACTGAGTAAGGCCGAGGGCCTATGTTGTGAGGAAACATTTGATACTGATTATGAGGCCGAGGGCCTGAGCTATGTACACCACGAGGTGGCTTGATTGATATGAGGCCGAGAGCCTAGTGATGATGCCACGAGTTGGCTTGATATTGCGCTTGGGTCGTAAGGGGCCCCTCCAGGAGTCTGCATGCCCCAGTGAGCACGAGTACCCATTGTGATGTGAGATTGAGTCCGAGGGGCTGGTATTGTTCTGAGATGTTGCCCGAGGGGCAGATTTGTTGATACTGTGCCCGAGAGGCGAACCTTTATGTGTTTATCTTTTCTTAATTGCCTGTCAATTACCTGCTTAATTGTTGAAAAAGGCTTTTCATGAAGTTAAATCTGAGTTAAAGGATTTTTACCTATCTTTCACCGGCTTACTGTTTTTAATGGTTTTACTGCTTCATTATAGCATGCTTTGTGCCTTACGTAATTTCCTGCTTTCAGTCTTTATTTATGATTATTACTCACAGAGTTGGAGTTCTCACTTTAATCTCTGCACCCTGTGTGTAGATTCAGGCGTATCTGGTCCCGCTCCCGAGTGCTGATCATTTCCGGCTCAGGCGGATCCGAGGAATCTCTAGATAGTTGTTGGCGTTCGCAGCCCAGAGCTCTTCCCTATCTTATTTCTTCATATTCTTAGTTTCTGTATTAAACTCTACTGTTTGATTTGGAGTATTCCGAATTGTTTAGATGCTCATGACTAGTGACACACCGGTATCGGACTATGTTGGGTTATTTTCCGCAAATTATGTTTTAAACTGCTTAAACCTTGGTTTAATTGCTTATGCTTATTACGGTTTCTTAATGTTTAACTGCTTAAAGATTGAACTTGGAGACTGGCTGGCCTTGTCTTCACGAGAGGCGCCATCACGATCGGGTTTGGGGTTTAGGGTCGTGACACTTTGCTAGATAGGAATTACTACACGCCATTAAGATGAGCAATCACAAATAGGATATGTGAGTACCGTCTGAAATATTGGGCTAAATTGCATTGCTTTACCTGCTGAAGTATTTATACAACTAGTTGAAGATAACTCAACTTGCTTTGTTGCATTCTGTTCATTAACCACTTCATGGAGAGTGCTTTCAACTACTTGTTTCTCCACACCTGGTATCAAGCAGAACATTTATGCAATGAGGAAACAAAACTGTACACCAAAATCAGTTACCTTGTGGCACAGCAAGTGATCGGTGGTCAGACAGGTCCCCAGTGTTTCTTTTGCTGCTACCCTGGATAACAAAGAAAAGAAAGCAAACACCAGAATTGATAAGGAACAGAAAAGTGAACTAATTGAGGAGAAATTTCAGGGAACCAAAGCGTATAGAATATTCATACTTTAATCAGTGAAATCTTTTACATCATGCAAATATTTTGTCAGGCCCCATACAGCAAGTATAATCAAAGCATCTGGGTGATGGTATTCTGTTAACCCAAGTATCATATGCATATGTCTGTTACCAGATTCTATATAATAGAATAGACACAGATGAATGAGCCCTATAATAACATGTTACCTCAACAATCAGAAATCCAGAATCACTTTGCTTCCCATCCTTATCTCTGGTGCGCTTGGGAAATTCTTGATTCTCCAACGCAAAAGAAACATGTTTTCTACTTTTTAACTTCTTCAGCGGCTGTAACCCGCCAGTCTCAGTATCCAACATCTCCGGTCTCTTCTTCAAAGAGGCTGTAGCCTTGATGCCAATTTAGTTGTTAAGTTCTTGACGAGTAGTTATCAAAACCCAAGTAGAGAGAAAAATATAGTAACTTACCCCCATCATTAGAATGTTCAGTTTCGGCTGGTGAACAATCAATTCTTTCCTCCACGCCATGACTTGATTGATTATCAACAGAACCAACTACTCTTGGTTTTCCGATCTGCAAAAGTCAGCACCAAAAACAGTCAAGCTCTAGGAAACTCTTTCTTCCCTTCTATTTTCCTAGTGTGACATATTTGGGATGTAAATCAACAGCCTTTGTCTAAACATTGCTGAAGCAATCAGCTTATAGCAACTGAATATGTTTACTTGACAATCAGATTGTGAATATTCCAAGTACGTTGGCAATCATACGAGATGTATTCAGTACCCAGTGAAGTTCAATTCATTATAGATCAGATCTTAGAGCTTATTTATCAAAATACATATTGATAATCAATTCTTTCCTCCACGCCATGACTTGATTGATTATCAACTGAACCAACTACTCTTGGTTTTCCGATCGGCAAAAGTCAGCACCAAAAACAGTCAAGCTCTAGGAAACTCTTTCTTCCCTTCTATTTTCCTAGTGTGACATATTTGGTATGTAAATCAACAGCCTTTGTCTAAACATTGCTGAAGCAATGAGCTTATAGCAACTGAATATGTTTATTTGACAATCAGATTGTGAATATTCCAAGTACGTTGGCAATCATACGGGATGTATTCAGTACCCAGTGAAGTTCAATCAGATCTTAGAGCTTATTTATCAAAATACATATTGGAGAAGCAAAATATGTTCTTCAAGAAACATGATTTTGGAATCTAAGTCTCTTCTGGGCTGGTAAAGAAAATAATAAGACATCCAGAATTTACCAAGAAAAAAAGAAAAGGGCGATTTGCAGCCGTACCCTATATTTGTAAATTATTGATTTGATAGTCATCTGACAAAAAATCCGTAATAATATGACAATTATACCCCTGACAAATGATGCATCACGCATTAATCGCTTTAGTTCTCAGTTGCATGGGGCGCCCCTTTTTAACCTGTACCAGCTTTGTTTTTCTATTTTCATCCGTACCCCTTTTTTTGTTAAAAGCGTTTTAAAAAGACGATTTTGCCCTTTAATAAAAGAGTACTTTCTCTCCAAGTATACGACATATTGTCTATTTTCTCTCTCCCCCCTTCTTCGCGTTTTTGATTTGTTCTTCTCTGAAATCAAACGGTTTTCGTCATTGCATTCTTCTTGATTTTGCAACTGACATTATGTATAATCACAGGTACGAATTTAATGGTTGCTTTTGTACATTGCATTAACTTTGTATGGGATTTTATTTTAGTATTATTTTTATGATTTAATTTCTGGGTTTTTTGTTGATAGTCATCTTAGTTGAACCATTTCCTTTTTTTATTTGTGGTAAAATAGTTTCCTACGGTTTACTTTGATTAGTGCATTAGTTTTGTAGGTTTTACTTTTACGATTGTGTTTTTAGGTATTTTGAAACTGTGTTTGTGATGAAAATTCTATATATTCTTCAGCGATTTTGGAGACGTTGAAATTTTTAAAATTTTTGAGAGTTAAATAGATGATGCTATTGAAGTGTGAAGTTTATAATATTTCAAGGAAAACTTAATTCTAGGAGCTAAAGTTTTGTTTTGTGATTTATATAAGTAAAGTATGTTTTGTCAGCAGTTTTTGTTATCTTTTTGATGAACTTCAGCATTATTGGAGTTGAATTTGTGTTCTGTATTTGTAAAAACTATAACATGTTTTCGCTAAAGATTTTGTTATGTAATTGCCGAACTTCAGTATTCTTTAGAGATGAGTTTTGTTCTGTATTTGCTGAGCTTCAACATTCGTAGAGCTGAAGTTAGATTGCTTTAAAATATAATTTAAGCTAAATTGTGCTGAAGTTTTAACTGATCTTTTAAATAATGTTCTGAAATTATTTTTCCTACCTTTAATTTTTTTTCGAACAGATGGCATCTACGAAATCCAAATCACCTAAAATACGTAAAGCTCCTTCAGTCCCTGTTGATGTACCTACAAAACGATATTATGAGTTTGGAGATTGGTTTAACTGTCGTGCTTACTGGAAAGGGAACTATGATTTGAAGTGTTTAATTGCAACTTTTTTGACTCCTGCACAACAGGATAAGCTGAATAATGGTACATTATGGCTATGGAGAATTTCCATTGTAGCATGAAATTGGTTCATTGTTTGATTCTTTCTCGCATATTCACCAATGATCGAGATTCCATTAGTTTCAAGATTTTTGGCCGTGATATGTTCTTCGGCCTTGAAGACTTTCACATTATGTGTGGTTTGAGGATCACAACACATAATGTTGAAAAACCAATTAAACGATGCAGTAAGATTCTGAAGCGCTATTTTGGGAAGTCTAAGGGTGTGACTTTTAAGGACATTCGAGACTATATGACCTGGAATAAAATTAAAAAGAATGATGTGAATTTCAAACACGCATGCGAGAGTGATGAAGATGCTGTGAAGCTTATGAAAATTCTTGTTGTGGAGTCTATTTTGTTGGAAGAAAGAATGAATCAACTATGTTGGAGGAGTATGCAGCTATTGTTGAAGATGATCAGGCTTGTGCTGATTATCTTTGGGGTAATAGTCTTATGAGAAACTCATTACCTCAATGAAACATTCTTTAGACAACCAGGACAAAAATAATCCAACGGAGTATACTGTGGGTGGATTTCCATATCCATTGTGTGTTTGGTTCTATGAGTGCTTCCCAGATATTCGGGACAAGTATTTAAAAGAGGACGACTTCCTTGATGCCCCTCAAGTTCCCAGGATTTTTATGTATCTTTGGGAGAGCCTACATTTAAAGAACTTCATGAAGATTACTTCAATAATCATTGTGTGTAAATTAATGTTCATTATTTTTCTGTAGTTTTGTTAATATGTTGACATATCTGTGTTATTTTTCATAATATAATTTTTTGTATTAAATAGAAATATGGGACATTTAGGATATTGGATATAATTCCTACCGAAGAGGAATTGAATTCAGTGCCTTTAATTGGACAATTACCATGCAGTCGCATTCGTTCAAAGGTACTGAATCTGATTCCTTCAACAAGTGAATCACCACATAGTCGAAGTCGATCAAAAGAAACCAATCGAACTCCTGTAATTGGAGAATCACCTCGTACCCAGAGTTGTTCTAACCGTTCTACAACGGCGTTTGACAATGAATTAGTCAACACAATATGTCATGTAAGTTTTGAGCTAAAGTTTTTGTTCTGTGTTTTGTAAAACTACAACATGTTTTGTCAGCAGTTTTTGTTCTGTTTGTGATGAACTTCAGCATTCTAGTAGCTGAAGTTTTGTTTTGTGTTTTGTAAAGTAAAATATGTTTTGTCTTTTACAAAAGACAGAACAAAAACTTCAGCTCAAAACTTACATGACATATTGTGTTGACTAATTCATTATCAAACGCCATTGTAGAACGGTTAGAAAGATTCTTGGTACGAGGTGATTCTCCAATTACAGGAGTTCGATTGGTTTCTTTTGATAGACTCCGACTACGTGGTGATTCACCAGTTGAAGGAACCGGATTAAGTACCTTTGAACGAATGCGGCTGCATGGTAATTGTCCAATTAAAGGCATTGAATTCAATTCCTATTCAGTAGGAATTATATCTGATATCCTAAATGTCTGATACTTCTGTTTAATATAAAAAAAGTATATTATGAAAAATAAAATAAAACTGATACGTCAACATATTAACAAAACTACAGGAAAAAAAAAGGAAAACATAAAGAACATTAACTTACACCATGATTACTGAAGTAATCTTCATGAAGTTCTTTAAATTTAGGCTCTCCCAAAGATACATAATGTAACATCTTGGGACCTGAGGGGGCATCAAGTAAGTCGTCCTCTTTTAAATACTTGTGTCGAATATTTGGGAAGCGCTCATAGAACCAAACACATAATGGATGTGGAAATCCACCTACAATATACTCAGTTGGATTATTTTTGCCCTGGTAGTCTAAAGCATATTTCATTGAGGTAATGAGCGTCTCATAAGACGCATTACCCCAAGGATAATCAACACAAGCCTGATCTTCTTCAACAATAGCTGCATACTCCTCCAACACAGTTGATTCATTCTTTCTTCCAAACAAAATAGACTCCACAACAAGAATTTCCATAAGCTTCACAGCATCTTTATCACTCTCGCATACGTGTTTGAAATTCACATCATCCTTTTTAATTTTATTCCGGATCATATAGTCTCGAATGTCCTTCAAAATCCTTAGACTTCCCAAAATAGCGCTTCAGAATCTTACTGCATCATTTAATTGGTTTTTCAACATCATGTGATGTGATCCTCAAGCCGCACATAATGTGAAAGTCTTCAAGGCTGAAGAACACATTATGGCCAAAAATCTTGAAACTAATGGAATCTCGATCATTGGTGAATATGCGAGAAAGAATCAATCAATGAACCAACTTCATGCTGCAATGGAAATTCTCCATAGCCATAATGAGTACAAAGTGATGAAGTCCATTGAGTAGAAGTATATACAAATACCTTCTCATATGCTTTTTTGCTACTATCAGAATTCTTCCGCTTGTTCTGATCAGCAGCACTTGAACTTCCAAACTGAAGATCAGGCATCTGTTATCATGGCGTGCATAAAAAAAATCCATTTTGTTACTTAAGATACCATATGAAATTGGAAATTTGTAAACATCCAACTTCCTTGTATAAAAACGAAAAAGAGAAAATTTTGTCGACCTTAAGTAATTTACTACCTGTTCATGAGTCGGAACAGGGGGCACCCACTTTCCGCCAACCCAATCAACATGTAATCTCAAGTCATTTTGAGAAAACTCAAGCTCCTCATCCGGATCTTTAAAAGCGACCCGGAACCGGCTACCTTTACCACCATCATCACCAACAACCGAAGCAACCACTCCTTTCCACCAGCCAGCAAGATGAAATGCATCAACAACATCCTTCACCTTAAAGGACCTCCGCTCATCCACCGTCGCAAGCGGCGGCGGGGCGGGTCGTAAGAGGGACCGTTTTGTAATGAACTCGATTTTAGGTATTGATTCACTCACATCTTTTATGTCAGATAAGAGATGCTTGTACTGAACTAAGAAACCCCTTTTTTTCTTTTGGATAGGGTTTGGTTCCACAATGATGGCTTCGTACCAGGCTCCTCTATAACCCACTTCTTCTCTGGTGACTTCCACTTTATTGCCTATGCTGAAGGGCGCCAAATTATTAGTTGGTGATAAATTCCCCATTTCTAACTCCGTCTCCTCCATTGTCGCCATTGTTGCTCCGTGAAATTCTCTCTCATTTCTAGTTGAAGAGAATGAGAGCTGAGAAATGGGATTGTTAAAGAGAAGCGGGGCCCATATAAGTCCAGGTGTCAAAAATAAAATGTCCTCACACGTGTCTTCACATTATTTTCTTGGAGTACTGTTTCCACAAATGAATTTTAAAACTATAATACAATTATTTTTTGTTAATACGACAAAGTCAAATTGAAGTTGTTTATTTAGTACGTAAATTATAATTTTGTTGTCTCATTAAGTAAATTTCGTATTGCCCAGTATATGGGTTAATCCATTTTACTGCTTTCATTTTTCTTTGCTGTAGCTTAAGAAGTAGTAAATGATTGAAAGACTATGGTAGAGTTCTTTACACTATCGTTCCAATTTTATTGGATGTCCCGAAGGGACATAGTTCTTTATAGTAAGTTGATGATGCTTTGAAGTTTTTATTGTATTAGAGTCTCATTTTATTAAAGCTCTAGAAAATTGAAGACTTCGAATTTTCGGGACTTAATAGTATTTTTAAGACTTTAAGTTTGGAATTGATTTTCCTGTTAAGAAAAGGGAAACAACATTGATTTATTTTTTTTGGAATCTCAGGAAAATTCGCAGCCGCTAAAGTCTCTGTCATAGACTCTGCCGTTCGGGTGAGCACTCTGTGTGCATTGGGTAAACCCCCCGCTGTGTAATAACCTACAAACCACACAAAGAATGTAAACGGTACTAGGCAAATCCTATATAACGGACTCGACGCAGAAGGCATTGAGGGAGGACCGATCCCCGGTCTGAAACAACATAAATTGTGTAAAAACATTAACGTGCATCTGCAAACTGATAAGTAAGGTTTGCCTCAGTATTTTTACTCTTCGAATACAGGAAGAAGGCTCCTTATGCATGTCATTTCTATTGTTTTAACAATGAATTAGGAGAGAGTTTAGACAACGGATCTAATGTAATGATTACGGGTTCATGTGAATATAATATTTTTTAGATTTTATATTTGTTGTAAAAAAATTATTATATATAGGCAAATGGTCTTTCGCCACTTAAACTTGTACCCGATTATCATGCCAGTAATAAACTTTCAAAATTCTCATATGAACATTCTTGAGCATAAGTGAACTAATAAACACCTCTGACCTATGACTCAATCTACGTGGCATTAGTTATTCCTAGTCAGCTGTTGTGCATGTAAGTCACGTCTGGCAGGAGCGTGAATATGATTTTTTTTTAATGGCCAACGGTAATAAACCCAAGGGCCCATCTATTTAGAGGGCTTCTGTCAGCCAAATTGTATTAGTATTTTAAAAGAATTTATATAATTAGCATTTGACAAATGTCTTTGCATGAAAAGATAAAAGACAAGTGATCTTACTATCAAATGTGGCAGCCAACCTTTAAACCTTTTGATAAATGGCATATTCCTTTGGAGAAGTGGCAAATGAAGATAGCCACGTTGCAATCATTCACAAGGATATAAATATTCACTTATGGATATAAATAGCCTTCATTAGCCATTCATTCTCATCATCAGAAATCCTTCTCATACGTCACTCTCTTCTTCCTTCTAATTCCTTTTCTATAATATTTAATTAACATTACACATTAGTTGTTCTTCCTTTTTTCCTACTAGCTGGATTTGTATAATATTTAATTTTGTTGATTCCTATATTCTCTAAATAAAATAGAGGTAAGCTTGTTTAATCCTGAAGAAACATTTCACACAGCTGAAATAGTTTCTTAGGACAATGAACTCAAGCCAGTTGGTGTATTTCCGCTCATAAGTAATATTATTGTAGTATTATTATAATCGTTAATTTTCGGTGTCATTTCTCTACAACATTTCTCTACAATCTAAGAAACTATGACAAATAACACTGATGCTGAAAATACTACTAATACCTCCAATATTGGCGTTACATCTGCTGCTCCAGCCCTAGTTGCACTGCCATATGCCAGGCCATTTCCAGGTGTGTCAAAAATTGAAATTTTCGCCAATGAAAATTTCAAACGTTGGCAAGAACGTATTTTCTCATTGCTTGATGTCCATGGTGTTGCACATGCACTGCTGCATCCACAACCTAGTGCAGACGCTGATAATAAAATAGTGGAATTATGGCAATATGCCAATAAGGTATGCCGTCATACAATATTGCAAACTATTTCTAACGAACTGTTTGACGTGTAGTGCGGTTATAAAGAAGCAAAAGCTATATGGGAAGCTTTAATTAAAAAATTCACTGCTGAAGATGCTACAAAACAAAAATTTGAAGTAGGAAAATTTTATCAGAGGCAGATGAGAGATGATAAAGAGATGAACATACAAATCAACGAATTTCAAAAATTGTTAGAATATTTGAAGGCCGAGGGGATGTCTTTACCAGAGAAGTTTGCTGCGGGAGTATTAATTGAGAAGTTGCCTGACTCATTGAGTGACTACAAAAACAACTTAAAGCACAAACAGAAAAATTTCACCATTGAGGAAATTGTGACTCACATCTTAATTGAAGATTCCAACATAAAAGAATCTGCCAAAGCTAGGATGACAGCTCTTAAAGCAAACTTAGTGCAAAGCAGCAATAACAACTGCAAAAGGTACGAAAATAAGTCTCAAGGTTGCAAGCCTAAAATCCTAACCTTAAAAGGAAAAAGGGTTCTTGTTTTGTTTGTGGAAAACTTGGCCATCATGCCTCACAGTGCAAGTACAAAGCAAGAAATGACAAAGAAAAAACTAATACTCTTAAGGCTAACTTAGCTGAAGGAAGTGATATTCTTGCAGCTGTCATTTCTCAAGTAAACATTGTAGCACATGCAAAAGAATGGGTGATAGACTCTGGGACTACTCCGCACATTTGTGCAAATCGAGAAGCATTTTCCTCTTATACTCCTGTAGAGAATGATAGAGAAGAAGACTACCTTGGAGACTCAAGTACTACCAAAGTCTTGGGTAAGGGTAATATTCTCCTGAAACTCACTTCGGGAAAAACTTTAGCCCTTGTTAATGTACTGCATGTTCCTACTATGAGGGCAAACTTGATCTTTATATCTTTGTTGGGAAGATCCAGAATCAAAGTGTCATTTGAATCCGATAAGTTCATAATGACCAAAAATAATATGTTTGTGGGAAAAAGCTATTGTAACTATCTTTGTACTTAATGTTTTTAATGTTATCAATGGAAATGTATCTGCTTCTGCTTATATGGTTGAGTCTATCTCTTTATGGCATGCTAGATTAGGACACATTAATATTGCATATATAAAGAAAATGCAGTCACTCGGATTAATATCTGGTTTAGACTCAAATAATATTGACAAGTGTGAAATATGTGCTTAAGACAAAAGTACTAGAAAAACCTGTTTTTTCGTAAATAAAGAAACTGAATTGTTATCTTTAACTCACACTGATTTAGGCGACTTGATGCAGACTATGACTAGAGGTGGTAAAATATATTATGTGACTTTTATTGATGATTTTTCTAGATATACTAAGTTGTATTTGCTTAGAAATAAAGATGATGCATTTAGTGCTTTTATTTCTTATAAAACTAAGGTTGAAAATCAACTTAGTAGAAAAATCAAGAGAATTAGATCAGATAGAGGTGGAGAATATTTATCTTTAAATGATTTTTGTAAAAAGAATGGAATAATTCATGAAATAACTCCGCCTTATTCACCTGAGTCAAATGGAGTAGTTGAAAGGAAAAATAGAACATTGAAAGAGATGATGAACTCTATGTTACTTAGTTCTAATGCTCCTGATAACTTGTGGGGTGAAGCTATTTTATCTGCATGTCACTTACAAAATAGAATATCACATAGAAGAACTGGCAAAACTCCGTATGAATCGTGGAGAGGCTATAAACCTAACTTGAAATATTTTAAAAGTGTGGGGGTGCCTTGCTAAAGTTCTTTTGCCTGAACCTAAAAAGAGAAAAATAGGTTCTAAAACTGTTGATTGCATGCTTATTGGATATGCTGAATATAGTGTTGCATATAGATTTCTTATTTTAAAAAGTGATGTGTTTGATTGCAATACTATAATTGAGACAAAGAATGCAGAATTCTTTGAACATATTTTTCCACTATCTGATAAAATTTCTCATACACTTGTTGAAACAAATAGTGAAATTACCTCTAATGAGGAATTGAGAAGGAGTAAAAGGCGTAGGAAAGAATATTTTTCAAATGGTAATGATTTTCAAACTTTTCTTGTCGATAATGAACCATCAAATTATTTTGAAGCTATATCTTCTTTAGATGCTAAATATTGGAAAGAGGCAATAAAAGTTTAAATTGATTCTATTAAGAAAAATAATACATGGATTTTAACTGATTTACCTCCTGGTGCCAAGTTTATTGGTTGTAAATGGACTTTCAAAAAGAAATTTAATCTTGATGAATCTTTAGATAAATATAAAGCTCGGTTAGTAGCAAAAGGTTTTTCTCAAAAACAAAATACAGATTATTTTGATACATTTGCACTAGTGACTAGGATTTTTTCTATTCGAATTTTAATTGCCTTAGCTTCAATCCGTAATCTTTTTATCTACCAAATGGATGTGAAAACTGCTCTTCTAAATGGTGATTTAGAAGAAGAGATTTATATGGTTCAACCTGAAGGCTGTGTCATTCCTGGACAAGAAAATAAAGTTTGTAAATTAATTAAATCTCTTTATAGCCTTAAACAAGCTCCTAAGTAGTGGTATGAGAAATTTGAATAAGTCTTACTAAGAGACGATTTTTTTTTAGTTAAGCTGGATAAATGTATTTATTCTAAAGTGGTAGATAATGATTATATGATAATATGTCTGTATGTTGATGACATGCTTATATTTGGTACAAATTTAAATATTGTGCAAAGTACAAAATTATTTCTGTCTGTTAATTTTGATATGAAAGATCTGGGTGAAGTAAATATAATATTTGGAGTTAAAGTTATGAGGAGTAAAGATGGAATAATGTTGTCACAAGAACATTATATTGAGGGAATTCTGAAGAAGTTTGAATATTTTAATGTCACATCTGTGAGCACTCCTTTTGATACTAACTCTAAGTTGAAAAAGAATAAATCTTATAATTGTAAAAATAGACATATGAAGTTGAGACATGATGTCATAAAACAGCCGTTGAGAGATGGAATAATTTCCATTGACTATGTGAAGTCAGAGATAAATTTGGTCGATTCTTTGACTAAACCTGTGGGAAGAAAATAATTGTTCAAACCTCAAAAGAGATTGGATTAAGGCCGACATGTTGTCAATAGAGATGGTAACCCAACCTATGTGATTGGAGATCCCATGAAGTAGGTTCATATTGGTAATAACAAGTCAATATTGGCACTGATGCACTAAAGGAGAGTGTTATTGCTACTAATTGAGAGGTTGAGTTATAACTCTTAATGAAATTCATAGTCCTTATGGATGGTGTATTTAAAAGCAGTATACACTTGATGAATTCATTTATATGAGAGTGGAGTGGGACTGCTCCTATGAGATTTTGGCCTAGTCTCTTGAGCTCTCATAAATAACCAGGCACGCGTATCGCCTAGTGGCGCAAAATTGCGTTGAACAGCAAAATTGTGAGGGTCAAAATGTGATTGATAAAATCTCTGGCTTACAATAAGAATTATTTGGTTCATAGAAATATTATATTTCATCAGTAATTCTGTGAGTTAAGTTTTATTGATCTAAGTTTGGTTTATAGTCCAAAAGAGACCAAACTTATTACATTTAGATCATACAATCCAACAAATTTTACTTTTATTCCCAAAAATTCTTTTAAAATACTGTGGGGTATTGTTAGCCAAATTGTATTAGTATTTTAAAAGAATTTATATAATTAGCATTTGACAAATGTCTTTGCATGAAAAGATAAAAGACAAGTGGTCTTACTATCAAAATGTGGCGATCAACCTTTAAACCTTTTGATAAATGGCACATTCTTTTGGAGAAGTGGCAAATGAAGATAGCCACGTTGCAATCATTCACAAGGATAGAAACATGCACTTATGGCTATAAATAGCCTTCATTAGCCATTCATTCTCATCATCAGAAATCCTTCTCGTACGTCTCTCTCTTCTTCCTTCTAATTCCTTTTCTATAATATTTAATTAACATTACACATTATTTGTTCTTCTTTTTTTTCCTACTAGCTGGATTTGTATAATATTTAATTTTGCTGATTCATGTATCCTCTAAATAAAATAGAGGTAAGCTTGTTTAATCCTGGAGAAATATTTCATACTACTGAAATAGTTTCTTAGGACAGTGCACAGCATGACTCAAGCCAGTTGGTGTATTTTCACTCATAAATAATATTATTGCATTATTATTATTATCGTTACTTTTCGTTGTCATTTCTCTACAGTTTCTTCTTCGTTCTTCGGGATACAACCTCCATTTTTGACTTATACAAGCTCTGAATTTCTTCTTCTCTTCAAATTTAACAGATTCATCTCTTCAAATTTAACAGATTCAAGCCAAATTATTTCTTCTCTAGGTCGATATTTTTATCATATTCTTCGATATGATAAAAAGCCCTAGTTTTTTTTTACCCTATATACCAAATCAACGATGGAACCGACAAAATTCAGGAAAAAAAAATAAGAATTTAGTATGTTATTCCAAAAAGCCTTAATTTTAAACCCAAAATAACAAAAGAACCATTGTACGCATACAAAACATTATTCTATCATGACCAACTTCAATAACGAATAAAAATACAAGAAAACAACCAGAAATTTCACGAAAGACAACAATCAGACCTTAAATGATTTCTGTGTTTCTGGTGGAGGAGAAAGCGACGGTACTAGGTAAACCCCCCGCTATGTAATAACCTACAAACCACACAAGGAATGTAAACGGTACTAGGCAAGTCCTATACGACGGACTCAACGCAGAAGGCATTGATGGGGGACCGATCCCCTGTCTGAAACAACATAAATTGTGTAAAAACATTAACGTGCATCTGCAAACTGATAAGTAAGGCTTGCCTCAGTATTTTTACTCTTCGAATACAGGAAGAAGGGTCCTTATGCATGTCATTTCTATTGTTTTAACAATGAATTAAGAGAGAGTTTAGACATCGGATCTAATGTAATGATTACGGGTTCACGTGAATATAATATTTTTTAGATTTTATATTTGTGGTAAAAAAATCATTATATATAGGCAAATGGTCTCCTCGCCACTTAAACTTGTACCCGATTATTATGCCGGTAATAAACTTTCAAAATTCTCATATGAACATTCAACTTGAGCATAAGTGAACTAATAAACACCTCTGACCTATGACTCAATCTACGTGGCATTAGTTATTCCTAGTCAGCTGTTGTGCGTGTAAGTCACGCCTGGCAGGAGCTTGAATGTGATTTTTTTAATGGTCAACGGTAATAAACCCAAGGGCCCATCTATTTAGAGGGCTTCTGTCAGCCAAATTGTATTAGTATTTCAAAAGAATTTATATAATTAGCATTTGACAAATGTCTTTGCATGAAAAGATAAAAGACAAGTGATCTTACTATCAAATGTGGCAGCCAACCTTTAAACCTTTTGATAAATGGCATATTCCTTTGAAGAAGTGGCAAATGAAGATAGCCACGTTGCAATCATTCACAAGGATAAAAACATGCACTTATGGCTATAAATAGCCTTCATTAGCCATTCATTCTCATCATCAGAAATCCTTCTCATACGTCACTCTCTTCTTCCTTCTAATTCCTTTTCTATAATATTTAATTAACATTACACATTAGTTGTTCTTCCTTTTTTCCTACTAGCTGGATTTGTATAATATTTAATTTTGCTGATTCCTATATTCTCTAAATAAAATAGAGGTAAGCTTGTTTAATCCTGAAGAAACATTTCACACAGCTGAAATAGTTTCTTAGGACAATGAACTCAAGCCAGTTGGTGTATTTCCGCTCATAAGTAATATTATTGTAGTATTATTATAATCATTAATTTTCGGTGTCATTTCTCTACAACATTTCTCTACAATCTAAGAAACTATGACAAATAACACTGATGCTGAAAATACTACTGATACCTCCAATATTGGCGTTACATCTGCTGCTCCAGCCCTAGTTGCACTGCCATATGCCAGGCCATTTCCAGATGTGTCAAAAATTGAAATTTTTGCCAATGAAAATTTCAAACGTTGGCAAGAACGTATTTTCTCATTGCTTGATGTCCATGGTGTTGCACATGCACTACTGCATCCATAACCTAGTGCAGACGCTGATAATAAAATAGTGGAATTATGGCAATATGCCAATAAGGTATGCCGTCATACAATATTGCAAACTATTTCTAACGAACTGTTTGACGTGTAGTGCGGTTATAAAGAAGCAAAAGCTATATGGGAAGCGTTAATTAAAAAATTCACTACTGGAGATGCTACAAAACAAAAATTTGAAGTAGGAAAATTTTATCAGAGGCAGATGAGAGATGATAAAGAGATGAACATACAAATCAACGAATTTCAAAAATTGTTAGAAGGCTTGAAGGCCGAGGGGATGTCTTTACCAGAGAAGTTTGCTGTCGGAGTATTAATTGAGAAGTTGCCTGACTCATTGAGTGACTACAAAAACAACTTAAAGCACAAACAGAAAAATTTCACCATTGAGAAAATTGTGACTCACATCTTAATTGAAGATTCCAACAGAAAAGAATCTGCCAAAGCTAGGATGACAGCTCTTAAAACAAACTTAGTGCAAAGCAGCAATAACAACCGCAAAAGGTACGAAAATAAGTCTCAAGGTTGCAAGCCTAAAATCCTAACCTTAAAAGGAAAAAGGGCTCTTGTTTTGTTTGTGGAAAACCTGGCCATCATGCCTCACAATGCAAGTACAGAGCAAGAAATGACAAAGAAAAAACTAATACTCTTAAGGCTAACTTAGCTGAAGGAAGTGATATTATTGCAGCTGTCATTTCTCAAGGAAACATTGTAGCACATGCAAAAGAATGGGTGATAGACTCTGGGACTACTCCGCACATTTGTGCAAATCGAGAAGCATTTTCCTCTTATACTCCTGTAGAGAATGATAGAGAAGAAGACTACCTTGGAGACTCAAGTACTACCAAAGTCTTGGGTAAGGGTAATATTCTCCTGAAACTCACTTCGGGAAAAACTTTAGCCCTTGTTAATGTACTGCATGTTCCTACTATGAGGGCAAACTTGATCTTTATATCTTTGTTGGGAAGATCCAGAATCAAAGTGTCATTTGAATCCGATAAGTTCATAATGACCAAAAATAATATGTTTGTGGGAAAAAGCTATTGTAACTATCTTTGTACTTAATGTTTTTAATGTTATCAATGGAAATGTATCTGCTTCTGCTTATATGGTTGAGTCTATCTCTTTATGGCATGCTAGATTAGGACACATTAATATTGCATATATAAAGAAAATGCAGTCACTCGGATTAATATCTGGTTTAGACTCAAATAATATTGACAAGTGTGAAATATGTGCTTAAGACAAAAGTACTAGAAAAACCTGTTTTTTCGTAAATAAAGAAACTGAATTGTTATCTTTAACTCACACTGATTTAGGCGACTTGATGCAGACTATGACTAGAGGTGGTAAAATATATTATGTGACTTTTATTGATGATTTTTCTAGATATACTAAGTTGTATTTGCTTAGAAATAAAGATGATGCATTTAGTGCTTTTATTTCTTATAAAACTAAGGTTGAAAATCAACTTAGTAGAAAAATCAAGAGAATTAGATCAGATAGAGGTGGAGAATATTTATCTTTAAATGATTTTTGTAAAAAGAATGGAATAATTCATGAAATAACTCCGCCTTATTCACCTGAGTCAAATGGAGTAGTTGAAAGGAAAAATAGAACATTGAAAGAGATGATGAACTCTATGTTACTTAGTTCTAATGCTCCTGATAACTTGTGGGGTGAAGCTATTTTATCTGCATGTCACTTACAAAATAGAATACCACATAGAAGAATTGGCAAAACTTCGTATGAATCGTGGAGAGGCTATAAACCTAACTTGAAATATTTTAAAAGTGTGGGGGTGCCTTGCTAAGTTCTTTTGCCTGAACCTAAAAAGAGAAAAATAGGTTCTAAAACTGCTGATTGCATGTTTATTGGATATGCTGAATATAGTGTTGCATATAAATTTCTTGTTTTAAAAAGTGATGTGTTTGATTGCAATACTATAATTGAGACAAAGAATGCGGAATTCTTTGAACATATTTTTCTACTATCTGATAAAATTTCTCATACACTTGTTGAAACAAATAGTGAAATTACCTCTAATGAGGAATTGAGAAGGAGTAAAAGGCGTAGGAAAGAATATTTTTCAAATGGTAATGATTTTCAAACTTTTCTTGTCGATAATGAACCATCAAATTATTTTGAAGCTATATCTTCTTTAGATGCTAAATATTAGAAAGAGGCAATAAAAGTTTAAATTGATTCTATTAAGAAAAATAATACATGGATTTTAACTGATTTACCTCCTGGTGCAAAGTTTATTGGTTGTAAATGGACTTTCAAAAAGAAATTTAATCTTGATGGATCTTTAGATAAATATAAAGCTCGGTTAGTAGCAAAAGGTTTTTCTCAAAAACAAAATATAGATTATTTTGATACATTTGCACTAGTGACTAGGATTTCTTTTATTCGAATTTTAATTGTCTTAGTTTCAATCCGTAATCTTTTTATCCATCAAATGGATGTGAAAACTATTTTTCTAAATGGTGATTTAGAAGAAGAGATTTATACGGTTCAACCTGAAGGTTGTGTCATTCCTGGACAAGAAAATAAAGTTTGTAAATTAATTAAATCTCTTTATAGCCTTAAACAAGCTCCTAAGTAGTGGTATGAGAAATTTGAACAAGTCTTACTAGGAGACGATTTTTCTTTAGTTAAGGTGGATAAATGTATTTATTCTAAAGTGGTAGATAATGATTATATGATAATATGTTTGTATGTTGATGACATGCTTATATTTGATACAAATTTAAATTTTGTGCAAAGTACAACATTATTTCTGTGTGTTAATTTTAATATGAAAGATCTGGGTGAAGTAAATACAATATTTGGAGTTAAAGTTATAAGGAGTAAAGATGGAATAATGTTGTCACAAGAATATTATATTGAGGGAATTCTGAAGAAGTTTGAATATTTTAATGTCACATCTGTGAGCACTCCTTTTGATGCTAACTCTAAGTTGAAAAAGAATAAATCTTATAATTGTAAAAGTAGACATATGAAGTTGAGACATGATGTCATAAAACAGTCGTTGAGAGATGAAATAATTTTCATTGACTATGTGAAGTCAGAGATAAATTTGGTCGATTCTTTGACTAAACCCGTGGGAAGAAAATTAATTGTTCAAACCTCAAAAGAGATGGGGTTAAGGCAGACATGTTGTCAATAGAGATGGTAACCCAACCTATGTGATTGGAGATCCCATAAAGTAGGTTCATATTGGTAATAACAAGTCAATATTGGCACTGATGCACTAAAGGAGAGTGCTATTGCTACTAATTGAGAGGCTGAGTTATAACTCTTAATGAAATTCATAGTCCTTATCAATGGTGTATTTAAAAGCAGTATACACTTGATGAATTCACCTATATGAGGGTGGAGTGGGACTGCTCCTCTGAGATTTTGGCCTAGTCTCTTGACCTCTCATGAATAACCAGGCACGTGCATGGCCTAGTGGTGCAAAACTGCGTTGAACAACAAAATTGTGAGGGTCAAAATGTGATTGATAAAATCTCTGGCTTACAATAAGAATTATTTGGTTCATAGAAATATTATATTTCACCAGTAATTCTGTGAGTTAAGTTTTATTGATCTAAGTTTGGTTTATAGTCTAAAAGACACCAAACTTATTATATTTAGATCATACAAATCCAACAAATTTTACTTTTATTCCCAAAAATTCTTTTAAAATACTGTGGGGTAATGTTAGCCAAATTGTATTAGTATTTTAAAAGAATTTATATAATTAGCATTTGACAAATTTCTTTGCATGAAAAGATAAATGACAAGTGGTCTTACTATCAAAATGTGGCGGCTAACCTTTAAACCTTTTGATAAATGGCACATTCCTTTGGAGAAGTGGCAAATGAAGATAGCCATGTTGCAATCATTCACAAGAACATGCACTTATAGCTATAAATAGCCTTCATTAGCCATTCATTCTCATCATCAGAAATCCTTCTCATACGTCACTCTCTTCTTCCTTCTAATTCCTTTTCTATAATATTTAATTAACATTACACATTGTGAGCACGTGATTTTTACCCTATATGAGAATCACTCCCAAAAATTTAAAATAAAATAATTTCCTTTGTGTACAATGTTTGTATTTTTATGGTATTTTTGTATAATTATTTGTATTTTTGTATGTGCATGTTTATTTGTTTAAATTAATAAAAATATAAAATATGTCGCATTTTCATTTAGTATTTATATAAGTTTGTTTTACAAAAATGAGAAAATCAGAAAAAATAATGTGCGTTGCATTTTTAGCATTTAACGTCTAAATTGTGCGATTTTATCGTTAATTGCTATTTAAATGTGCGATAATAGTTATTTGGAATTAATTAGTATTTTTTATAAGTTAATTTAGTTTATAAGTTAATTTAGAATTTTTGTTTTATTAATTAGGAAGTAAAAGAAAAGAGAGCAAGAATATAAAAGAAAATCGGAATTAGGCATCTTCTTCAATTTTGAACCACAGGCCCAAATATACCCAACCTTCCTCTACGACCCGGTCCATTCCAAACCGGGTCGACCCAGTCCATAACCCAAATACCCAACACCCCATCTCTCTATCTTACATTTCACAAAAACAAAACAAGAAAACCCTAAAATCCCATCCGCCCCCTCTCTCTTTCCCTCTTCTTCTCCAAAACTCTCCAAGCCCCTCCAATGGCTGCCCTTCCCCCCGTCCTTCACCTTCAACACATAACACACACCACACATCAACACACACACACTCATGCAACACACAGCACACACATACACAACAAAACACACACACACACACGCAGCAGCCCGTCCATGGCTGCTGCTTCTTCTTCTTCATTTGTCCTCAAGCTCACTCCAAACAGCCCTCACCACTGTCACTCCGCCATGAACGACCAAACCAGCCCGTTAAACTCCATCCGCGACGCAACCATACCCAGCCACCATTGCCGCTGCTCCGAGCTCCGCCATTGACGAGTATGCAACGATGCTGCTCGTTTTTTCTTCCAGGTCCTCCGTCGATGCTGCTGTTACTGCTGCTCGTTGCTTTTTCCAGCTCCTTCATCGCCTGCTGCTTCATCTTCTTCAGTCGACCACCAACGTCCATCGTCAAACGACCACCCCCGTTGCTGCCTTGGCCCGTCCAGCGGCTGCTTCTGCTGCATTTGTTGCTGCCACGACGAGCAGCTACTTTAAAACCAAATCGCAGTTGCTTCACTTTTGTTTTCGTCGCCCTCAGTCCAAAACCAAAACGAGACCTCACCATTTCATTTATTCGAGCTTTGGTCGAGGTCGTCGTTTGTTGTTTTGAGTTCGTCAAGGTTAAAAGGAAGGTGGGTTTGTCGTTGAATTCAAGATCCGTTAGGTCGTTGGCAGTCTTGGTGCGACAATCGTTTCCGGACAGATTTGTTTTCATCCAAGTTCTTCGTCGTTTCAATCCGGTTAGTGGGTTTGAGTTTCATTTTTGTCCGTAATTTGTTTGATATTTTCGGATCTAAAATTAGATATGTTCGATATTAATTTCATGCTTATCGTTTTGTTATTTTCTTCAGTTTGTTTCATTTTTCTTGTTTATTTTTGTAGAAATTGTTAGTTTAATTATAATATTGTTAGATTAAAATTGAAGTTCAATTAATTATTTGTTTTCAGTTTGTTTTATTAATTTAAAAGGATTTAGTTTTAATATAGAAAAGTGTTAGTTTAAATCATTTGAATCTGTCATGTTTGTTGTTTAATATAGATTTAATTCGTGTTCATTTTTTATTTGAAGTTCGTTTTTAATTCAGTGATTTAATGTGAGTTTATGTTTTGGTTTTTAATTCTTTGATTTAGTTTGAATCATGTATCTTTGTTGTATTTTGTTGGATTTAATTTGAAGATCAATTGATTATTTGAGTTTAGTGATTTGAATCTGTTTATTTATTTTGTTTAAGTTTAATTTGAATTTGAGCTCATGCTTTGAATATATTTGTTTGTTATTGTTGGTGAATCTGAAAATAGGTTTGTTGTGTAAAAACATTGTTCAGTCAAAATAATTCAAGTTGTTTCTTTGTTGTTCATCATATAGTTTGAGTTTGTTCATAAAATCTGATTAGGAATTGGTTATAGCTGCTATATTTTGGTTAGAATTGATTAGTTGAACTTGTTATAGCTGACGGGGTAGATTGGTAAATTACAATGTTTTCAGGGTCAAAATGGTAATTTCTGTAAGGTCAGAGGGGTATTTTTGGAATTAAAATTCTAAACAATTATTTATTTTGAGTGTTCTGTCCATTAAGATTAAGATAATATTAAAATAATCAATAATGGGGGGACAAGATATAATGGTGGGGAATAATGCAATTGTTTAATATAAGCATGGGAGACAAGATATAATGGGGTATTTGTTTAATGTAGTGGGGGACAAAATATTAGGTAGTGAGATTAAAAGGAGGATGAGTGGGAAGATAGTGAGTTTTATGTTTAAAAAATGCTGAAAGGTGGTAATAAATAGATGGGACTTAGACAGATTTAAAAGGAGAACGGAAAAAAGAATTTTGGAGAGATAAAATTTCAGAACTAAAAAGGAGATAAGAACATACTTTTAATCTTGAGGAAGAGGATTCCTAAAATATCCAAATACTATTTCCGTGTATTCCTGAGTGTGATCTCTGCCTCATGTTTGCTTCCGGGATTTTCAATTGGCTTCTTGAGTTAACTGTTGGTCCTTTGTTATTGCTTTATTGAGTGGTTGCTGGAATTTTTGTTTGGTTTTCAAGTCTACTATTGGGTTTTCTGACTGCTAGTTGTTTGTTGTTGTTGCGCTGTTTCTACTGCTGCTGATCCTATTCTTCCTTTCCTTGTATTCAAATACCAGGTACACGACTGTAATACTAGCTATTGCAAGCTGAAAAATGTGAAAGTATGAATATATGAAGAATGAAACTTTGAAGTTTTAATTTCGCTTTTTCTTTCTTTCTTTTATTGATTGTATTTAGGCTATTTCATGTATTACTGAATAATAATTGGAATAAGAGAAATAACATAAGTTAGTCTTTAATGAATCGGCTTGGCAAAACGGGTTAATTCGCTAGTTATGAAGGTCTTAAGATTATCAACAGTAGGTTAATCGTAAACAAGTAGCTAAATTTAGCTAAGGCATGAATTTGAACTAAATTTCGTGAATTAATCATTAAGGCATGATTTGAGTTCAAACAAGATTAGAATAACGTTTAAGTTTAATAAACTTTAGTAATTATGGTTAAATCTAGTTTCAAATGGTTGTGAATAATTAATCTCAATAGTTTTTTTTTATAACAATGCGAGTTTTAATCTAGCTATATTTGATTCTTTTGAATATTAGTTGTCGAATTTTATTTTATTTATAATTTCGAATTTTTTTTTTAGTAAAATTCCTTTTCATCAATATTTGTATTAATCTAGCAATTAGTATGCCACGCTTTCTTAAATAAATAAAAAAAACTCGTAATTAATTAGGATTTTCTTTCTTTATTTTAGAGACTAATTTTTAGAAAAAATGTAGTCGCTTTAAGATTTGTCCATTTAAAATAAATGAGATGAGTCTCGCCTAGTAAATTGTATAGATTGCGGGGCCCTCACAAATGCATGCATTAATTATTTAGAACATCGGAGTTGGCCGTCTAGTGAAATTTTACGGCCTTTCCCAAAACAACAATACGCTAGTCGCTCTAGGCGCGTCTTTAACAAATTATTTTTTTAAATATGGGTGCACATTCATGTGACCCAAATCCAAATCTTAGCGGAGTCGAAATGTGTCTCTAGTCACGGGTACATTGATTGTGACGTGGTTCGAGATGCGTGTCCATGACATTGCAAATTCCTTTTTTAAAAATTAAGAATGAGATGAGCCTCGCCGAATAAAAATACAAAATTGCGGGGCCCTCAGTAAATATTTGCTTTAAAATTGCTTAGACTTCGGGATGGACCGTTTACCAAAATTTCACGGCCCTACCCAAAGTAAATGATACGCTAGTCACTTTAGGCGCGCCTTTAATAATTTAATTTTCTTAAACTCGGGTGCACATTTATGTGACCCAAATCCAAATCTCAACGGAGTGGAAATGTGCCAACAATCACGGGTGCATTGATGCGACGTGGTTCGAGATGTATTTCCATGATGTTGCAATTCTTGATAAAAAAAATTAATAATAATGACAAAAACGGTTAAAAGTTAAAACTTGTGCATGAGCTCATAATTGTGTAAAATCAGATAAACAAGCCGAATATGACAGTTGAGCGACCGTGCTAGAACCACGGAACTCGGGAATGCCTAACACCTTCTCCCGGGTTAACAAAATTCCTTATCTGGATTTCTGGTTCGCAGACTGTAATACAGAGTCATTCTTTTCCTCGATTCGGGATTAAATTGGTGACTTGGGACACCCTAAATCTCCCAAGTGGCGACTCTGAAATAAATAAACAAATCCCGTTTCGATTGTCCTTTAATTGGAAAAACTCCTTCACCCCTCGCGGGGGCGGAAAAAGGAGGTGTGACACACATTAGTTGTTCTTCCTTTTTTTCCTACTAGCTGGATTTGTATAATATTTAATTTTGCTGATTCATGTATCCTCTAAATAAAATAGAGGTAAACTTGTTTAATCCTGGAGAAACACTTCATACTACTGAAATAGTTTCTTAGGACAGTACCCAGCATGACTCAAGCCAGTTGGTGTATTTTCTCTCATAAATAATATTATTGCAGTATTATTATTATCGTTACTTTTCGGTGTCATTTCTCTACAACTTCTTCTTCCTCCTTCGGGATACAACCTCCATTTTTGACTTATACAAGCTCTGAATTTCTTCTTCTCTTCAAATTTAACAGATTCAAGTCAAATTATTTCTTTCTAGGTAGATATTTTTATCATATTCTTCGATATGATAAAAAGCCCTAGTTTTTTTACCCTATATACCAAATCAGCGATGGAACCGACAAAATCCAGAGAAAAAAAATAAGAATTTAGTATGTTATTCCAAAAAGCCGTAATTTTAAACCCTAAATAACGAAAGAACCATTGTACGCATACAAAACATTATTCTATCATGACCAACTTCAATAACGAATAAAAATACAAGAAAACAACCAGAAATTTCACGAAAGACAACAATCGGACCTTTAATGATTTCTGTGTTTCTGGTGGAGGAGAAAGCGACGGTACACGATTATCTCAAATTCTTGTTTTGGGACCGATTTTGAAAGAAAAATAAACACAACCTTCAGATGATCTAATTGGCGGTAAATCCTATGACAATCGTTCACTCCATTTGAGGAGACGATTGAAAATGTTAGAGGGGAATTGAGAGAGACGACTAAAAATGAAAAATGAGTGTTTTAGGTAAAAAATGAATGGGAAATAGTAGGTGTTTAGTGGGTTTTCGCGCCTAACACGTGGCAGTTTTTAATTCGTTTATTGCTGACTGAGTTGCCACGTTTGTGAAATTGTAATGCACGCACTATGAGTCATAGGTCAGAGGTATTTATTAGTTCACTTATGCTCAAGTTGAAGTGTTCATATGGGAATTTTGAAAGTTCATTTACCGGCATGACAATCGGGTATAAGTTTAAGTGGCCAGGAGGCCTTTTTGCCTTAAATATATAAAAATATTTTGCATGGAAATCATTACGTTGATTCAATGATTTATTATATATAAATTTGAGATTACTATAGAAAACTATAAATTTAACATCTTAAATCCGCCTCTGCTTGAGGCTGTTGATTTTCAGATTAACAAACAATAATTCGTTGTATTTCGTTTGCCAGTGTTACGTTTACAAGCTAAAAGACAGTGGTTATTTGCTATTAACAAAACAAATTGCAGTTTTTTTTCTAGAACTAGAAAAAGATTCAACATTTTCTGAAACAAATTAACAAAAGAGATATGTCACCTAAAAAGCTGTGCATGCAATATGCCACTTAATTGGTTGAAAACATTTAATCTATATTATATTAAAAGCACGAAACCCTTAGCGAAATGTCGTTCACCTTTTTTACCTTTTTAAAATAGAGTTCATATTAGATAAAATAGTAATTTGATCATTTTCCTAATATTTAGGAATAGTCATTTATTATTTTCCAAATATTTAACACATTAAAATACTAAAATTTGGATTACTAAATCTTTCCTTATTTAAATTATATAAGAACTTCTAATATTTAGAAAATTTACAATCAAGTTATTTTTTACTTCACAATTAATTTGCTTTGTTATTTGTTTAGGCTTAGTTTCTACCGTCTACAGTTATTTGATGTATTATATTGACTTAGGTTAGGTTCAAAAATAATAAACATCATGTCTATATCATTCAGCTTGTCTTCTTTAATTTTAATAACATCACAATTTTGGTAAATAAATAAATTTTATTTACGTGAAACACAATAATTAATTCTGAGTATAGATTTTAGAGTCATCTATTTGAATACTTGGAAAGAGTAGTCTAAACCAAATATGTCGTTTATTCATTTATAACTTTTAGTCTCCTACTTAAATAATATTTTTTTTGTTCATCTATTTTTTGTATGATATTAGAAAATTACATTCAATAATATAAATAAAAAAATAAATAAAATTAAAAATTTATAAAAGAGAGAGAAAAGGCATGGTTGATAAAAGTCAATAACACAAATAATTCTACAAAACAAAGATTTAAAAGTAAAATGTGAGGAAGATATTTATTTGTACCCTTTGGAAATATAACTCTTAATAGATAAAGTTATTCACAGTTAAATATTTAAAATTGGGGAGGATTTTATATTAATATTTAAATAATAAAATATAAATTATTTTCTTTAGTAACAAATTATTAAGTTTTTGAAACAACTTATTAGACAAAAAAACTTACTCAATTCTTTTTAAATTCATCATATAAAAAGAATTATTTTTTAAGTTGAAAAAACTCTTAATATAGTATTAATACTCAAATTGATAAAAGTGCCTAACTTGATGTAACAATGATGAAATAGTAGAGACAAAATATATCCTTAATGAGTTGTTATTAATTATTTTTTATTTTTGCATTCATCCTAACAAACAATAACTTGTTGTATTAACTCAATATTAGTTACTTTTTGTATTAACTCAATATTAGTTACTTTTAGGCTTCATATTTTTATTTAATCAATTTTCTTCTATGAGCTAGAGCACCACCTCTTATTCACAAATTTTAAAGAACAAAAGATTTAATTTTCAATTTAGAGTTACGGAAAAAGGTTCAAATATGCTATCAAACTTTAAAAAATGGCATATCTATGTCACTCGTTAAAAATGGGATGTATTCATGCCACTGATATTACACTATTGGTTCATTTATGCCATTATTCACTAACGGTTCTCACACCCGGTATTTACATTATAAACCATTATTTTTTTAACTTTACACTTGCCATGTGTCGTTTAATTAGACCCCTTCCAATAACTACATCATAATAAAAGTATAGTTGATCATATTTGTGTATTCTCAAATGAACTTGAGTACAACTTTTCAAAAATATTTGCACAAAAACTCTTAAATATTCAAGGGTTATGTGTCTTAGCTAAATTAAAATGGAATAATTTGATAACTTGTGAAATTGAAGCAACAAAATTATAAAACTGACACAAAGTTTAAGGTGACTACATTGAATGGTGATTGAGAACTTTTATGTGACAAAGTTTCTCCCTTCTTCGAGTTACCTATTTAGGTCCAATGTTATCATTTACAGAGCTTACACTTAATATTTTACAATTTAAACATAACATTAATATAATATTTATGTGATGATTTACACGCGCAACACGCGTACACTAAAACTAGTTAGAAAAAAGCAAAACGAAGAAAAACTCAACTTTATCCTGTGTTCGTATTAGTTGAAATAATCTTGGTACTAAATCTACACGTTTGGTTTCGATTTTTGGTTTCCATATTACTAAACCACAATAGTTCTACGATAATCCCCATATCATTTCTCCATTGGTATTTGGTATAGTCTACAATTTAGGAGATTTAATTTACAGTACCAAATTGTTTCAGTAGTCTCTCGATTTGTGGTGCAAGGTTATTGATCCATCAAAACCAGCTAATCAACTCATAACACCAGGGGCGAAGCTAAATATCCCAAAGGGTGGTCAACTGACCACCCTTCCTCGAAAAATTACACTACACATGTAGGTAAAATATTAGGTTTTAGAGGTATATAACATATATTGATTATTGAACTCTTTATCAAAAAAAATTCACTCCTTTAAGTTTGAACATCCTTAGAGAAAATTACTGGCTTCGCCACTGCACAACACACGACAAAAGCCATTCCAATGCATTATTCAGAAATTGGCTCAACGCAAATAAATAGCAGCAGCAACTTATTTTCTGTCTTGGCGTGGCTAATAAACTAATGTCAATGTCCAAGTAACCATACTCATGTCCTATTAAGAGGAATCCAAAGTACTCACATTTTGTTGTTGCCACTTAATATGGTCAACAACATATTCGATCCGAGCAATGGAGCAATGGATGTGGACATGTATTCTGCACTTTCTCAAATGATCTTGTGATCTCGAGCTTTTGTGCAAATTGCTTCAGTGCTAAGTTTAGCTCATTTGGGCTAAACTTGTAGAACAAACTCTACTATGTACCTTCTTGGTACTGACATTAATAAAATTACCATTACCATATCAAAAAATAGAAAGAGGTCAATGTGACCTGGAGCTCTCTGTAATCCCACACAACTTTCAGATACACAGTTGGATATTAACAGTCTCTGTCTTAAATATTTGCGGTCATTCACATAACTTCCTAATTAGTTTCTAAGAAACCATTTAAGATACAAAAAAGACTAAAACTTGTATGAAGGTACCACGTGCGGCATGTCAGCATAACCATTACCAGGCACCAAAATGAATTTCTTGCATTACATAAATGAATAAATGTGTCCCTCAGAGTAACCTACCTTAGGATTGCTCCCTCACAGCTATAACACAATCATCAAAAAGTTTCATCTGTGTTTCCTATATCAATACATATCACCCATGTTTGGCATGCGGTTTGCAAGTGGGTTTTTCTCTCCTTGACGGTCCACAATGGCAGCCTCAGTTGTTGTCAATAGCAAAGACACGCTGCAGTATATATCCAGTTATTGTTAATAGAATTGAAAGATTTCAATAGTGTTTTACTGGACATGCTGCGATCCTTACCTGGCAGCATCCACTAATGCTGTTCTAACTACTTTCAGGGGATCAATAATTCCAGCCTTGACCATGTGTCTATATGTACCTGCTTATGCAAAAGAGCAGTGTCTTAAGTGTAATGGACAACCAAAGTATTCTACGCCCATTCACTTGTTTGACTCGTTACTGAAAAAGCAAACAAGAACTACAAGATTGTTTGGCCCATTCACCTAAACTTTGTTTATTATGTTACAACTGTGACTAACATACCATACAATAATTCTCACAACCATCTATTAGAGCAAAGTATAAGTTTAGTAACAATGAGTAGATGACACTGACAGATTACTTCAAAATGCTAAACTCTATACAGAAGACATTGTCAGGAACAAGGAGCTATAGGCATGGAAAACTAAATTTTTATAACAGTACTGTTCCCCAAGAACCAAAACAATGTAATCTTCCCATGTAGTATAGAGTTTATGGCAAGTTCTCTGCAATTAGGAAAATAGCACTTCCCATGTCCCATTTAGATGGCACAAGTACAATTTTTCAAACAACTATGTTTTATACTTTTATTGACAACTTTCTCTAAAAAATACTTAAATATTTTAATATATATGAAAGTCCAATTTATAAATTTATAAATATATAATAATGATCTCCAAAATTTTTTCGTCTGATACTGAAAATCACTCAAAGAATGAATGGTTTGACCATTGCACTCCGAACTGAGTCATCCACTCTGAGAGGGTGGATTCTTTTACTTGATGTGTCTTGAAGATTACTAATTTCCCAACAAAAAAGAAGACTACCATTAGGTAGCACAAATAAATTGTGTTCTCATATATAATGAACCAAACAAATTCACTTTACAAATATTAGGCAACATTTTCACAATGTGATCAGACATAACCAGTTCATGAGATGCGAGGCACAAACCTTTAGCTGCATCAAATCCTAGATTCAGATCATCTTGTTCTAAGAGCTTGCCTAGAACTAAGGCGCCATCTACACCAGCATTTGAAGCTATTGTAAAAGTAGGTGCCTGTGAAGTGGCAAAGAATTCCGATGTCAGTACAGCAAGTAACCACTTGAACATAAACTAGTACAAAAAGAAATTAAAATCTAGGAGAAATGAACCTTGAGAGCATTCTCAATGATCTCAACTCCCTTCTTTTGGCCATCATTTGCAGTCTGAAGGTCTTTAAGACATTTGGTTGCATATAGGAGAGCAACACCACCACCTAAGGAAAGAGCATTACTTTGTCAGGTCAACAGAAGAAGAGAGTTTATTCAATAAAATAACGTACCTGGAACAATGCCCTCTTCCACAGCAGCCCTTGTTGCATTTAAGGCATCTGTCACCCTATCTTTCCTTTCCCCAACTTCTGCTTCACTGGCCCCTCCAACCTGAAACAGTGTGCAGATCAAACTAGAATGCGAAGAGTGTAACTGAATGAAAACGTAGGATGCTCAAATCCTGAGGAATATACCTTAAAAACAGCAACACCACCAGATAGCTTTGACAAACGCTCCTGAGCTTTCTCCTTATCAAACATGGCACTACTCTTTTCCTTGGCTATCCTTAGCTGTTCAAGGATGCACAACTTGTCAGTGTTTAATCTACCCAGGAACATTGACAGTCAATGATATCTAACCAAGCAAATCTATAAAGTCAATGACTCTCTCATCTAACCAAGCAAATCTATAAAGCCAATGGCTCTTTTTTCCAGATATGCCCAAAGGGAATTCAGGCCTTACACATAATAATTTGGAAATACAACAGAATGAATTAATTCAAAGAGGATAATACAGAATATATGACAGACTACACTCTCCGGCTGTTCAAAGGTATGACAGAGTAGAGACAAAGGAAGTGGGTGCAACACCCACAGTAATTTCTGTCTGACCTAAAAGGAAAGAAGAGGAAAATGCGTCATCACCTGCTCACACCTTTCTTCAATTAGCTTCTTGTCCCCACCTCCATGCAGAACTAAGGTGTCATCAAGGGAAACGGTAACCTGCTCAAAAGTGAAGAGTTGTATACTATGTATGCATGCAAACTTTTCAAATTGATGCAAAATAAAACTGAATAAACAAACCTTTTTGGCAGTACCAAGCATATCAAATTGAACTTTGTTCAGATCCAGACCACGTTCTTCACTAATGACCTGTATAAAACATTAAGCATTTGAAACTATAGAAACAAATCGACAATAATCGGGGCATGAAGCTGGTGTCTAACCTCTCCTCCAGTAAGAACTGCAAGATCCTCCAAGTTGGCTCTTTTATTATCCCCAAAACCAGGAGCTTTAATGGCACAGACCTAAAAATAACATGAAAAATAAGATATTCTGGGTATGAACAAGGGAGTAATTGCAAAAAAAAACGCGCAGAATAATGATCCTCAAATTTATATGCTGAAACAATATAAATCAAAAATGAAAACAAGGCCAAAGCTGACTCTTCTATTATCCACAAAAGCAGAAGGGTTAATGGCACAGACCTAAAAATAACGTGAAATAAAAGATATTCTGGGTAAGTAAGGGGGACTATTTGCAAAAATGAAAAAGATCCATATGATGAAACAATATAATGAAAAATGAAAACAAGACCACAACAAACATGGCTCGCATAGAGAAAGTTTAATACCTTAACCCCAGCACGATGCTTGTTTAGGATAAGCATAGATAATGCATCACTTTCTACATCTTCAGCAACAATTAACAGAGGCCTCCTTCTCTACGACAGAGACAGGAAAAAATATTATGATGATTAGTTTACATGTACTGCAAAAGAACAATTTCTTTACATTTTCAAAGGTATCCACTGGTGCAGCTATATTATTCAACATATGTAACTTGCACCGACATATTTTATCGCAACAAAGTAATGTGGCACTTGTGACCATGCAACATGGCTGGCAGGCTCCCTTCCAAGATGGTTAATTAAGCTCTTTTTCAGATTTTGCCTAATTTACTTTTTCTCCTTATCATAATGAATATCACTTTTTCTAGATAAATATTCTGAATGATATTCATATTTCTTTGCCTTTTTATCACATAAATTTCTTCTTCATTCAGATAAGAAAATGGAAAAGATATGCATCATGCTTTCTGGTGAAGAACATAAGAAGTTAGAAGTTACTGATCCAGAAAAAGAAAAAAGAACACACACACACACACAGAGAGAGAGAGAGAGAGGATATTGGATACCTTAACAGCAAGCTCCAATATCCGCACAAGCGAGTTCAAGTCTGAGATTTTCTTGTCATGAATAAGGATCACTGGATTTTCCAATTCCTGTTTACATGCAAGTCAAAAATATCATGTCGTGAACTTTATAAATTGACACAAGATGCAGATATAGTTGCATGGCATGACGTATGCATTGGCTGAGACAGCTACTTTCTATGACTTGTAAGTCAGAAACAGAAGAGGAAAATATGCCAATCTCCACTAAGAAATGGAATAATTGGGGGAATATCATTAGAATGTTTTGGTTTTCTGAGGTACTAATGGAAGTTGATAGCATCAGAATCATTGAGTCATTCTTCTATGCTTCAAGCCACTGACCAGACAATTTGGAGAAATCTAATTCTACACTTCAATGTAGAAATTGGGGGAAAACGACTCAGCTGTAGAAATTATTACATACACATCTTTGAGTCTTTGCATCCGTGACAAAATAAGGAGATATGTAACCACGACCAAGCTTCATGCCTTCCACCACTTCCAACTCATTATCTAAGGTATTTCCGTCCTGTTAATTCAAAATATTGAGGTTTCAGTTTCAAGCTTAAACAGTTCTCAATGTATTTCTATCAGAAACACCAATATGAGCATAACTTACAGCAACAGTAATCACCCCTTCCTTCCCAACTTTTTCCATCGCTCGAGCTATTAGTTCCCCAATTTCACGTTCACCATTTGCAGAGATAGTAGCCACCTATTGGAAGTAAGATATTGAACTCTCAAAAAAGGACCATTTAGGGTAAAAAGAACATGTAAGAACTCCACATGCTTTTATGAGTTAACAGCACTAGCTTTCAATGAGTCTTCTTAAAGAAGTTATAAGGAACATACAAATTTACTGGTGCATCCAGAAACTGGTTTGCTTTACAAGTCATGCAGTTAAATTCCAATCATAGCATCATTCTTGAGCATAACTTGTAAAGATCTGATTTTACCTCTAATGTAGGGAAAGAAAATAAATGTGTGTTTTCTAGTAAAAGGAAAATGTACAAAAGGGAAAAGGAGAGCAGCGACAAGAAAAATTATGGAAAGAAACCAGAACGGGAAACCATCATTTCATTGTATTTTCAGAAAGATGAATTTTTCCCAGTTGACAAATCAGTTTGGCAAACAAAGAGTCAAAACCACAACTAGAACTGGAAAACTGAAATTGGAAAAGCTATATTGACTTGTAGGAACAGTTGGTGAAGTGGTTTTGCCTGAAACTGAATTATAACTTGTAGAAAGTAAGGATTAATAAGTGTTTCAGATTTAAATCTTATAAGTTTGTCCACAGCCCTATCTAGTTTGGCATCCCCAAGTATATGAGTTTGCGGTGTAGTCTATTGATAGATTGGTTGATGTGTTTGTCCACAGCATGATCCAAGTTGGACATAGAATCTCTATTAGCCCTTCACCTGTGTAATCTCCTCCGGGGTGCTAATCATGACTGCTCTGCTCTTCAAGTCAGCAACAACAGCATCAACGGCCATGTTAATACCACTACGCAAATCCATCACACTTACACCTGCAGCAACAGCTTTGCAACCTTCTGTGAAAATTGCCTGAGTAAGCACAGTTGCACAGGTGGTACCTGTTGTCACATGGCATCCAATTTAGGAAATTCGTGAACATACATAAGCTTGGGAAGACCCTACAACCATCGTAATCAAAAAAGCGCACCTCAAAGTATCAAGACTATGATATATGCTAAAGATTTCTTTGTAGGATGAAAGGATGATGAACATAAAAGCTCCTTCACCATGGCAAATGTATCTGATGTAACTTGAAACATTTATTATGATTCACAACTAAGCTAATCCAAAGTAGAGATCTTACCATCTCCAGCAACTGAATTAGTAGCATTAGCAACCTGCTTCACAAGATCAGCACCCACATTCTTTGTCTTTTCCTTAAAGCTGATGCTCTTGGCTACAGTGACACCATCCTTTGTGACCTTAGGATTCCCTTGGCTTTTCTCAATGATCACGTTACGACCCTGGATTGTGACAAAAGAAGACGAAGAATAGCCTTAACAATGATGACAACTCAGGTTATTCTTTTCAATCAAGAGACCTTGTGAAATGCAATATTCTAGACGTTTTAGACATTCTCAATAATTCATTTAAATCTTGGGAGGAAAGTCATTTATAGCATGTATGACCTTAAAGAAGAAAAGGATGACAAAGACAAGTGAAATCCTAACATCCGCTAGTGCTATAACCTCCACTACCCAATAATCAAAATTAGTAAACCTTAGCAAACACCATTTTTGCATCCTTTTGGGTAGATGAATAAAAAACAAAACATTTTCCGCACAGGTCACTGGTGAAAATTGAAACTCAAAGGTCCATCCTTTTCTGTCCAATATGGTTTTTTTCTTCACCAAATACTCCATAAAAATGAAACATACCAAGTAGTATTCATATTAAGTAATAACATGTGAAAATCAGAGAAAAAACTAAGCTCCATAGTCCGTCGGTAAAAATGTCAAATTAGTTTCTTTTTCAATTAACATTAAGATTTACTTCAAAATTCGACCTAATATAGGATATCAAGGATAAATCTTAATTTTTACCTTTGGTCCCATAGTGACTTTTACTGCTTCTGCAAGCTCATTAACCCCTTGTAACATGGCTAACCGTGCCTGGATACCAAAATTGATATCCTTTGCAACATAATTTCTTCTCGAATTAATCCTACTGGCAACCTTTACCACAAAAAACAATAATTAACAAAGTAAATAAACCAGAAATGTAATGTACCCAATTAACCCAATCTATTATTCTGACATAAATTCTGCACTCCAATAAGAAAATTATACCGACCAGTATCAATAATTAAATTAAATGTTGCAATTTCAATTATAGAAGGTCGTTGTAAGGTAAAAAGTAGATATTTTACCAATTTTCTGGAAGTTGAGGACCTGACAAGAAGCAAAAATATAATTGTGAGTACCCAAAGTATAAGTGTTTCAGAAGAAAAAAAATTGTGACAAGAATATATACCTGATTGATGAAGCAACAGCTCTGAACATTTCCCAATAATTTCAAATGTGTTGTAAAAATTGATAAGATAGGAGCAAAATTGCAGATTCGGAGTAAGAGGAAATAGGAGAATTGAGAAGGAAGTATGCAGCTGTTGAGAGTCCCAGAACTGATACACAAGTTCTCCACGCTCTCACTGTTTCGTGTTTGAATGCTTTCCGTAGGGTTTATGGTTTAACAATTAGTTTTTTTTTTATTTTGAATTAATTATTTTACTTCTTTTAGTTTTTGCCTCCTCCGTAGTACAAACTATACAAACATATTAGTGACTTTGGGTTTGGTCGAGTTTTCAGGATTTGCTTCCTATTTTCAAATTATTTCTTTTCAGTAAGAACTTTAAAAAAGTAACTATTAAAATTAGAAAATAATTTGTATTTGACAAACCTCTCTCAAAAGTAATTTTAAGTATCGAGTTACTTTCTTTTGAAATACTAAATTATTGTCTATAAAGCTTTCAAAACGGGAAAAACTTTCATAATTGAAAGAATAGTACAATGCATATTTACAATCTTATGAACACAACAACCTTGACCTCAATACGGTTAACGGACTAGAGGTGACAAATATAAATAAATATTAGAAAAGAAAAAGCAATTGAGATCCTTGAGTTTTTTGCATTCCAATTTTGTAATGTTCCATAACTTTTACTTCTAGCATTTTTGTGGGGCAGATCAACAAAACTTGGACTTGAGCGGATTTCTTCACTCACTGAGAAATTTTTTGATGGAATACTTGTTGGTATTGAAGTACCACATCAATATCAGTATGTTGATATACAAGTGAGGACAACAATACGTTTTCACATCATCATTCATTTCAAATTCCTTCCTCAAATTTTGCAGTTTTTGAGATCTTTTCAAAGAGTACCAATAATGTCTGAAGAACATATTAATGCTTTTTTTTTCCCTTCATATTTCAGTTGTAAACTACACCAAAACAGACATTGTTTTTTTCCTGATGAAGTAAGATGTTATATTGCTGGCATCAAGAAGATGCAATGAGTACAAAAGTGAGATGTTAGCTCCATTACAGCATGTCTTAAACTAAGATCAGTGACCTAATAAAAAATATAGAGCACCGAAAAATAGGCTGTCAAGCCAGGGTAAGAAAACTAATAAAATCAAGGAAAAAGACAACATTGTTTACAGGAGTAAGATTACTCCAGCTAAACAGTTTCAATAGCCATCTATTCTTCAAAACAGAGTTTGTTATACTTAATTTGTACAAAGTATTGGTCAGCAGAAGGGTGAAGCTGCCGTCCGTTCAAAGTCAAGTTGAACTTGACGTATTTCATCACGAATGGCACTCTCTTCAGATCTCAATACAAAGATCACTTGATCCTTCATCTCTATCATTTTCTTGGCTGACATAAGTTCTTTCTCCAGATCTTTTACCTTCATAGCAGTCTTACTGATCTCTTGTTCAGCTTCTTCTCTCTCAAGATTGTAGTCTCTGATTCTGCCCTTTATTTCATCAAACTTGTTTTGGAATTGAATTTGCCTCTCGCTGTTCAACAGATCGTATAATGGACGTTTAATCTGCATTATATCAAATCCACACTCCTCCAAGTCCTTGAGACATGTCAGAATGTCATTGATGACCATTGAATTTTTAAGATCAGCAATGGTCAACTTTGATATCTTATCACCAAGGAAGGCATACTTTAGCATCTTTTGTAAAGCTAGCTCTTCTCGTTTCACCTCCTCATGTTCTGCTAAAGGTGAGAAGTGTGGATTTTGTGGAAATTTTGCAAATATTTCCATAGATTCAAGTGAGATCCAAACAGTGGAACTTTTCTGAAATGGCAGTGCCAGGCTCGGCTTAGGAGTTGTGATGGAACTAAGTGCAGCATCTGGCCCTTCATTAGATTGCCGAGGACTGTTCCAGACACATGGTTGGACTGTTGTAGAAGAAGCTCCTGCAAATACTGACTGGTTAACCATGCTACTGACACGGTAAAAGAACAACATGATCTAGACATAAAATATCCGAAAACTGCAAGATATCAGAAATGAAAGGCACAAGCACCTGAGTTGGGCAAAAAGGATAACCTGCAGCCCTTGTTTTTATTAGAAATTGAGGTTTCCTAATTTCAGAAACCCCTCTCTAATATTTAAATTGTATAAAATAATGCAGGAAACCTGGAGTTCACACTAAAAGCTCTTGCTACAAAGGAAGTCTGATTAAACTTACTCAATAAAAATTCAAACAAGCAGCAATAATTTAGCATTAGAACGCAATTTCATTGAGAACCATAAATTTCAAAACAAGATGCTAAACACATAGGTTATCAAGAATTGTCAATATGAGCCGAAATATTGTGTTAAAAGGCATGCTTTACCTGCAGAAGCACTCATCCCGTTGGCTGAAGTCAACTCAACTTGATTTGTTGCATTCTGTTCGCTAACTGTGTCATGGAGTGTGCTCCCAGATACTTGTTTCTCCACATCTATCATCAAGTAGAACATTTTGCAATGATGCAGTGAGCCAAAACAAAAAGTGCAAAGTCAGTTACCTTCTCGCACTGACAGTTTTCCATGATCAGACAGATTCTTAGTACTTTCTTTGACGCTATCCTGAATGAGAAAGAACAGAAAACAAACACCATAATCAATCAGAAATGAACAGAAAAGTAACTTTATGGAGAAAAGCAAGGGAACTCAATCGTATGGAATACATACTTCTATCAGTTACATATCACCAAAATCCATATTTTGGCCCATGCTGTAGGTAAAATACAAGCTTCAGCATGCATTATTCTGGTACTAGGTCTAATTTTTTTAATAAGGAAAAAAGAATGCCGATTATAGATTCCAATTACCCTACAGATTTGATGACAGGTGAATAAGCACCATTATAAAATGTTACCTCAACCATCTTTACTTTTGGGTCAATTAGCTTCCCATCCTTATCTTCTTCGTTCAGCTCTCTGTTGATAACATTTTCAACATCTCCTTGTTTACCGCAGTCTGTATCCGCAGTTTAGTTGAGTTCTAGACAAGTAGCAATGACTCCCAACTGTGGAATTTAAAATTTAGAGTCACTTACCCCTATCGATAGAATGTGCAGTCCCAGCTGGTGAACAATCTGTACTTTCTTCCATGACATGACCTGATTGATTATCTACCCAACCAACTTTTCCCGGTCTCCGAGTCTGCAAAAGTTAGCACAAAGTACAACAACAGTCAAGCTATAGAGAACTCTTTCTTCCCTTATCTTTTCCCATTATGATAATTTGTTATGCAAATTAACAGATTTCGTCTAAACACAGCTGAAAACAGTCATATGTTTGAATAGGTTTATCCGAAAATCAGATAATCTGAATATTCTTTGTTGATGATTTACCAGACGTATTAGAACTCAGCGAAGTTCAGTTTAACGTAGAAGCAAAATTAAATCAAGCTGTGCCCCAAGGCATTAGTCTAGTGGTAAAAGAGATGTGTGGGCTAGGAGCACGTCACAGGTTTGAACCCTATCACTATCAGAGACAAAAGCTTGGTATTTAAGTGGAGAAGAGTAGAGGGGGCAGGCTCATTATCCATCATGTTTCGAACCATGCGTCGTTGGCGCTCGCAGGTTTCTTGGTTATTAAAAAAAAAGATCAAGTCGCAAGATATCAGGAAAAGAGGAAATTAAATTATTAAATTCGGGCTGGTCAAGCAGTAGCAATAATAAATCTCTTTTTCACAGTTGACAAACTGAACAAAAAGATTGACAAACCAATTTGATATCTGACAATTGACCAATTTTTGTATATTTTCGCATGTTACCGAGATTTTTCCTGCGTGTTCAGGGGAAAAACTAAGCTCTACCAGTTATTGTTGAACAGTCTTAGAAAGCAATGGAGCACAGCATATAACATGGAAATCAATTACAATTAGAAGTCCTCCTATCCTTGTTACCTAAGAAAGAACCACTCTATCAGGTATTGCACACATGTTGTACCTTACATGAACAATAGATGACCTAAATAAGTCCAAAAACGCTAGGGCAAAAATGCAAATATGCATGAGCTAAGAAGAAGAGGGTAGAGACCAAAGGCCTGGGAAATGTTGATTATCCGATGCTTCCATAACTTTTCTTATACTTCTTAATTTCTTCACAGGATAACCACATCGTCTCTAGATTCAGAAATCTCCAAATTCTTCGTAAGATTCTTAGAATCTGATGTCCCCTTGTTAGTCTGATCCTTTGTAGCAGTTGAACTTCTATTTCGAAGAGCCGCCTGATATCATCGGCATAAAAGTAAGTAATTTTGTTACTTAATGATGCAATATCCTGAATTAATAGACTCTAGTCTCTAGCTGTGAATAATAGATGTAGCATCACAACTCCAAGCCCTCGAATCAGTAATAAAGCATCAGAAGTGTAGTGAAATCCAGCGAGAAATATCTTAAGACCTTTCTCAATGGAAAGCATTTCTCAATGGAACAAGGTGAGATATATGACAGATAACATCTCCTAATAGGCAACTGCTCCCAAGGTTTTGACATAACATCATCATTAACACGACAGATAACCTGTAAATAAAAGAGGGCTCTCGGCGCAAGTTAACGTGGCTAGCTAACCTGCGCTTGGAAGCCATGGGAGGGAGGGGAAGACCTAAGCGGAATCAACAGAAGAATGCGACGGATGAGCAGCGTTCTTCAGCAACTAGGAATGCAGTGCTGGAATTGTTTGTATCTCCAAAAGGGATACGAATCAAAGAACCAGAGGAAAGACCTAAATCGAGAAACATGCAAGCTGGGGAAAATAGAGAAGAAGGAGATCTAGCTAGAAGCAAAGGGAAAATGAAGGAAGGAATGAGTACTCCAAATGGCAATTACTGCTAGAGGAGACGAGACGGGGAGACAAGAGCAAGGGACAAAGAAGAACATGAATGGAACAGTACCATGCAATTATGGTACTGTAGAGAAAACTAAAGATGATGAAAAGCAGAATGAAAATAGGACCAAAACATGGGCAAACGTGGTGGTTGGGAACAAATTGGCTATGAAGGGCATGAATCTACAATTTATTGCCCCAATTGTGCAGAAATGGTGAGAAAATGGTGAAGTTAGATGCTGAAGATGTAGAACAGGAGACTGAGAAATGGAAAAGTGCTATTGTGATATACGTGATAGGAGAATCTCCCACTATTGGAGCTATGGACAGATTTGTGAATTCAATGGGTAAGTACTCAATGAAACCTCAGATCTACTATCACAATGAAGATTATTTCATTATACGATTCAGCAGTATTGAGGAAAGGGACCAAGTATTGTACTCTGGGCCACATACAATCAATAATCGGCCAATTATTATGAAGGCATGGTCGGAGGATTTCAATTTACATGATGAAGTTTTAAAGACAATTCCATTATGGGTTAAGTTGCCCAACTTACCCATTAACTGGTGGAGTATGACTGCATTAAGCAAAATAGGAAGTGCCCTAGGTAATCCTATTTATGCTGATGAATGTACGACTGGAGCAATTAGGATCTCATATGCTCGATTATTAGTAGAAATGGACATCACTAAACCCCTTCCAAGGCAGGTGAAACTACAGGATCCTAAAGGGAAGGAAATGGTACAGGAGGTGGAGTATGATTGGGAACCAAAGTACTGCAGTAAGTGTTTGAAAATAGGACATGACTGTGCTGAAAACAGGAAGCCAATGCAACAGCAAAGAAATATGCAGCAGAAGAAGGCTAACAAGGGTAGAATAATATGGGTCAGAACTGATAAAGAAGGAGGAAATGAGAATAAGGAAAATGATCAGATGAAAGAAAGTTCAGTCAATCAAAGGACTGAACCAGAACAAGGAAGAGACGAAATGCAAAATAAGGAAGCAAGTTGGATCTCAGTGGCAGGCAAATCAGCAGCAAGAGCAACCAAAGCTAAGCAACATGAGGGCCAAAGTGTTGATGAGAACAATGGATCTCAGAGTTTGATGATTGACCAAAGGAATGAAGAAGCAGGTACTAGTCAGAATAGTAGCCAAGGAGTTCAGGGGTATTATCATCATCCTTATTTCATTCCAGTATGAGTGTTATAACTTGGAATGTTAGAGGGCTGAATAAAACATACAAGCAGAAAGAAGTAAAGGAGTTTGTTAGAATAAATAATAAAGTTGTTATAGCATTAGTTGAACACAGGGTCAAAGATCTGAAAGCCAATGAAATTATTAAAAAGATAGCACCGGGTTGGGAATGGGTGTCTAATGCTAGAACAGGGCAGAAAGGTAGAATATGGGTAATGTGGGATCCTAGAATTTACATATTTGATCCTAGTGAAGTAGATGAGCAGATTATACATGGGCAGATTAGAGTGAAGTCAAAACCAGTTAACTTTGGTTTACAGCAATATATGGACTTCATACCATCAAAGATAGGAAAGCTATGTGGGAGAAGTTGAGACAGATTATTAGCAACCATCAAGGACCCTGGCTTGCAATGGGGGACTACAATGTTGTGCTACATGTAACAGATAGACAGCATGGAACAGAAGTGCAGGACATGGAAGTGAAAGATTTTAAGGAGTACATGATGGATACATGTATGAATGAATTGCAGTATGTGGGAAGGGAATATACATGGACTAATAATCACACATACAGGGGGCTGGTGAATACAGATTGGATGATGATTGTGCCTAGTTTGAAAATACAGGTGCTAGAGCCACTAATATCTCACCATTCACCTTTGAAGTTGATGATCACACAGATGCATACAAAGAAAAGCAGGCCTTTCAGATTTCTAAATTGTATTGCAGGCCATCCTCTCTTTATTCAACAAGTTGAAATGGCTTGGAAAGAGGGAAGGGAAGCTGAAAAGATGCAAACAGTCTGGCATAAATTAAAGAAGACTAAGGAACTTGTTAAGGAATTAAACACAAAGCATTATAAAGGGATTGAAGAAAGAATCAAGGAGACAAGGAATGAGTTGCAAACAGTACAGGAAGACATGAGTTACAGAATGCAACACACTGAGATAATTGAGAAAGAGAAAGTACTGAAGCATAATTTAGAGAAGTGGGTGATGATAGAGGAAAGTGTCTACAAGCAGAAATCAAGGGCAATGGCTGAAACTAGGAGATTCCAATTCAGGTTACTTCTTTGTACAGATGAAACACAGGAACAACACAAATGGAATCCAAATGTTAACAGATTACATGGGAAGGCAGCTAGTTCTAGATGATGAAATAGAGGCAGAAATCCTTGGCTACTATAGGAAGCTACTAGGATCAAAAGATGATTCCATTCCAGCTATTAATCCTAATGTAATCAGAATGGGAATAATTTTAAGTAGAGAGCAACAAATGCATCTAATCAGACAGGTAACTAAGGAAGAAATAGGAGAGGCATTGGAAGAGATTAATGATCTGAAGGCTCTGGGATATGATGGATTCAATGCTGTATTTTTCAAAACGGCATGGGGAAGTATAGGAGAAGAGGTGACACAAGCTGTTGAGGAGTTCTTTGATACTGCACAAATGTATAAACCAGTGAACTGTACTACCATAACTTTGATCCCTAAAGTCAAAAATCCTACAAGTATCAAAGAGTTCAGGCCCATCTCATGTTGCACAGTGATTTACAAGGTGATTTCTAAGGTATTAACTAAGCGTGTAATGGATGATTTGGTTGATAATACTCAGGCTGCCTTTGTACCTGGAAGAGCTATCACTGATAATATTATCTTAAGCCATGAATTGGTTAAAGGGTATGGGAGAAAAGGAGTATCACCAAGGTGCATGATGAAGCTAGACATGCAGAAAGCATATGACTCAATAGAGTGGGAGTTTATGGAACAAATGTTGCATGCCTTAGCCTTCCCAGCACAGTTTGTCAGATAGATAATGAGTTGTATGGGGACAGTCACATATACTATTCTGATTAATGGGGTTCAAACAAGACCCTTTGAAGCAAAAAGAGGTTTAAGACAAGGGGACCCTCTGTCCCCTTATTTGTTTGTCCTTGCAATGGAGTACCTGACAAGATGGCTAAAAATGCTCAACAATAATCCAGATTTTAACTACCATCCCAAGTGTGCAAAGATGCAAATCTTGCAACTTGGGTTTGCTGACGATCTTTTACTGTTTTGCAGGGGAGATTTGAAGTCAGTCCAATTATTATTCAATGGTTTTCAAAAGTTCTCAAAAGTATCTGGGCTGGGCTGAAGATCAACAAGAATAAGAGTTCTTTATTCTGTGGAGGAGTCACACAAGAGGACCAAGATGAGATATTGAACTTCCTGGGAATACAGAAGGGAGAATTACATGTGAGATATCTAGGAGTTCCACTAAGCACAAAAAGAATCTCCATAGCACAGTGCCAACCCTTGATTGAGAAGATAGTAGGAAGAATAACATCATGGACTACCAAATTTCTATCCTATGCTGGAAGAATACAGCTTATCAAAAGTGTCCTATTTTCTGTGCAGACATACTGGGCACAAATATTTGTGTTGCCTAAAAAGATTACAAAGCTAATAGAGGCTATTTGCAGGAGTTTCCTATGGACAGGTGAGAGCAATGTGTCTAAGAAAGCTCTATTAGCATGGGAGAAGATTTGCATGCCCAAGACAGCAGGAGGATTTAACATCATGTGGAATAAAGCAGCAATATGCAAACATTACTGGGATCTATGCAGAGAAAAGAATAAGTTATGGATCCAATGGATTCATAGTTACTACATTAAAGGCAGAGATGTATGGGGTATTCAGGTGAAGCAAGCATCATGGATGGTGGGAAAGATACTAAAAGCACAGGAAACACTTGTTAAGGCAGGACTCAACTATGAAGATGTTAAGAGAACCAAGAAGTGCAGTATCAAAGAAATATATCACAGGTTGCGGGGCACATTTGAAAAGGTGAGATGGACAAAAGTAGTATGCCAGAATGCAGGAAGTCCACGATGGATTTTCCTGCTAACATTGACGGCTCATGGTAAGCTACACACGAAGGATAGACTGCAGAAATGGGGTATGCATGTAGAGGATGAATGTGTACTTTGCAGAACAGGGAAAGAGAGTGTTCAACACCTGTTTTTTGAGTGTGAATATTCAAAAGCACTATGGAACAGTATGTTAGTTTGGCAAGGAGTTAGTAGGGGAATACAGGGATGGGAGCAAGAGCTGATATGGGCTGTACACATAACCAAGCAAAGGAATCCAAAGTCAGAACTGTTCAAAATGGCACTAGCTGCAACAGTGTACTATGTGTGGCAAGAACGAAATGCAAGAATCTTTCAGGCAAAATCAAGGGGATGGGAAGCACTATGCAAGAAGACTGTGCAAGAAATTCATTGCAGAAGCAACAAATACATAGAAACAAGGTTGAATAGTCTTAATTGGTATCCTTGTAATAGATAAATATATGTTTTATGTTAAAGGAGGGGAGGAGAACATAGATGAGTAGGATGAAATGTATGGGTTTAGTATTTCTTGTAAATATTTTTTCCCTGGTAAATAGAAAGTTTAATTACCAAAAAAAAACACGACAGATAACCATGCTTAAAAGCAGGTTATATTTAGGCATTCACATGACCAGCTTAGATTGTAACATAGAAGTAATGAAAACATCACAAATCACATGCTTTACTATTCTACTAGCAAGTTCTATTCTTCCAGTCGCAAAACGACCTGCTCCCCATGAAGGTGCTCAATTTTGCATTGGTTCTACCTTCTTGTATTTTCAGGCGCCTATAAACTGCCAATCCATTTATAATTGAATTAGTAACCATTCATTTTTCCCGATTTACACATTTATACTCTCACCGACGTGCTTTGAAGTAGCAGGTGAATTATAATGTAAATCGATTAGCAACATCGAAGTTATTTATTCATAAAATAGTAATGCCAATTTATTGACTGATATAGAGGTGTGGATCCATCTAACAAATGTTTATACTCAACCCAGAATCCAAATTTTCCAAGTTCTGGACTTCGGCGAAAATTGTGGCGTCATACCAAGCTGGACTCAGCTCTAACCCGTTTACTTCCGTGGCGGCTAACACTTGAGAACCGATGCTGAAGGGCTCCAGAAATGATTTACTACTATTACAAGGTGATGCCATCGGGTTTTCCATTTCTACCAACTTCTCCTCAACTATCTTCATTGTTGCTGCAGTAAGGTGAAATGTCCAAGCTTAAACAGTTTCAGAAGGCTAGGGTTTTGTGAAATGTAAAGAGAATTGAAGTTTTACTTACGCGTTGGCGTAGAAATAAAGCAGCTACTAGCAAGTACCACTGTATAATTGATTCAAATTTCTTTTGGGATTATTACTTAATGAAAATCAAGGAAATGTAGGAAAAACAAGTTTCTAGTTGTAGTTGGGTCGTGGAAAAACTATCAACAATCGTCAGCTTTATCACTAATGGTTCCATATTCATCCTCGACTTTTCCAAATACAGAGAAGTAAAAAGTAAAAAAATAAAAAATAAAATAAGAGAAAGAGAGAAGAGAACCTAACCTTGAATCGGACTATCATCAAAAGCTTCACGCTTTCACCGGCAGCAGCGAGAAGAAGGGAGGGCAGAACGGCTAGGGTTTTCTTTCTGTTTCATTGTAGAGCATTTCTGCTTTTCGGTTTTGACAAAGTTGTAGAGAGCTTTTTGAATTTGTTTGCTATAGTTTTTAGCAAACATCATTCTTCTAAAGTTGAATTATTATTATATTTTATTTCGTAACCATTTTAGATTACTTCGCCTTTGGTCATGTTCATTTCAATTATTACGAAGTGTTTTTACGTTTTTGTACCTCGATATTGAAAGGATCATTATGATTTGGAAATTATAAAAAAAAGGAATAAGAAATTTGGAAAAGAGATTTATTAATTTTATTATCTCATCCTAAAATAAACTAATTAACAATTTTATTAGTTAAAAAATTATTACATTCATAACATCGCCAATTTACGTACAAGAATATAATGAGATTCTTTAATAAATTTAAAAAGGTCAACCAATGAATAGAAAAAAAGAATATTTATAAGAATTAATTGTATCAACAATTTTATCCATATATGCAACCGGACAAAAAGAAAGATGAATAATGAGATTGTTATAAATAGAATTTTATTTATAGTGAATGTCTATATTTTAGAGAGATCTTAGGGTTTGTTACTTAGTGGCTAAGTCACTTTTTCCTTATACATAGAGAGGTTCTACTCCATTGTAAATAACTCCAAGATTAATAAGAATTCTCTCTACCTACTTTTCTCTACAATATTCTTTCTTTTTCTTTTATTGTTCATAACACGTTATCAGCATGAGACTCTAATCAATTGAGTAAAAGCTTTGGGATTGAGTATAATGATTGTCAATTATTCCATGAACTTCTTTCATGATTACATTCTGGATTTAATGTGTGTATTTTACCCTTTTTTTATTCTATAATTTGATTTTAAATACAAACAAACAAAATAAATTTTGATTATAATTCTAATGGAGTTACTGAGAAATTATAACCACTCGAAGTGGTAAAATTTTTATATCTTGTCATGACCAAAGTCATGTATGATCATGAGCACAAGAATTGAAAACTCATCCCATTGAATTTGCTCCATTCTCGTTCCCTTAAGAGAGTGTGATAGCAGTATATGATAAGTCTGAAAGAAAACAAGATTATTACTAGAAATGTATCAATGGATGTTGACGTGGGAATAGACGAAATTATAATCGTCATCATTGTAGTAATGAGAACAATAAGGATTCTCAAAATAATCCTTCACTTTGTGAAAGTAATATTTGTCATCGATTTGATATGAGATTTTATAAAGCACATATAGATGATTATGGTCCATTCATGATGTGAATGTGACAACATGTGATTTATGAATACATATTCATTCTTGGAAGAATATGAACGTGCTAGTGGTAGTGAATATACCACACCCACCTCTAGAATGAGGTTTGAGGGGAAATAAAAAAATAATGTCATTATTATGGCATGAATGGTCATGGGTCACGTACTTATTACACGCCAAAATATTTTGATAATGTGATTATTAAAGAATAACATTAATGCAAGAAACATATCTTGCATATAATTTTGACCATAACCATAATGGTATAACTTTCTCTTTAAAAGAGATATTCACCATATGGATGTTGATGAATATATGGTAGTACCAAATTAATTGAGAGCTCTCGAAGAGCCAATTATTACTATTTTAGAGGAATAAAATTGATTATCAATAAGGCATTGTGTTGTAGTAAGTCTCAAAGAAACTTAATTGAGTTTCCAAAGTATACGCGAAAGCGGTTGATTAAATTGAGATTGTAAACAAAGGAAAGATTTAATATCTTCCATTACTACAACTTGTAGCGGGGAAATATGTATGTGAAAAGCTACCCGCTTTATTCTCCAGTTTAAACTCATATCATAATAAACTTGGAGTTTATTGATAATTGCACATGTCATGGTGTAAATCTGAACTTTATCAGTATTGATAATTTATTTAGTTGGCATAATTAGTTAGTCATGTTAATTTAAGTATGATGTGCAAAAATAAAAGAGAAATCACATGGGTAAATATTAAAGAACTAGAAAGTTCTTTACGAATTCTCTTATGTTACTTGTTCTCATTAATTATAGACCAATTAAAATTGGGATTGAATCCCATAAATGTTGGAAATATCAAAGGTGAATATGGGCTTCACCCGCCATGTATACCACACAAGATGCATCTATGAGATCGTTACATGTGCGATTATTATTAACCCGCAACCTGATGTTTGTGAGGTAACTTGCTCAATAATTTAATTTAGAGCATAATTTCTATATTTCTATTCAAGATAATTTATCTTGGTAAGTTGGTTTACATCACAACTGGTTTAGCAAGATAATTTATTGAGTGCCTCCACTTAATAGTTAAACTATTACTTATGAGAATAAACTTATCTATATCAGTTTGATATAGGTTATATATGAAAGTATATTACATTCTCTCCTTACAATTGGTTTAGGGTCAAGAATCAAATAATTTCATCTTATTATTATTGATGTGCAGTGTATATTTTGATTAATACTATAACGCACAAAGGTGAGGTTCCAAAATTGAGGAAGCAATTTAGTTTTTCTAACATTAGGGGGAGATATGATAAACAATTAAGAAAAGTTACGTGGAATAAATTATCATTTGTACCTCTAGACCCTCGAAGATAATATGAACTTAAAGATCATAAAAGTATAATTCATCTGCAATATATTGCAAAGCATGCCGGGCGCATTTGCTGACCCAAAAAGAGTAACTATATTCTCACTGTAAATCCTCCTATTAGAATAAGTCCTAGAAGGACAAAGTCTATGGTTCGCTTAAAGCGTATAGACAAATCAGTTTCAAATAAACTTCTTGAAGATATGCAAATTATCAAAATGATCATAATAAATGAGGCAAGTGATCTAGAAGATCACATGACATAGCACTTCATAAGATCTCAAGAGAGATTTAGGTACCTGAATATATGAATGAAGAGATCTCTATGTTATGTCTATATGAAAATAAGGAGGCTGGAAATCAATATAAAATGTTAGTCGATGACATCTATATTTGCGCTAAATATATATGAGGATTTTAAGTTTGGAGGAACAATTTCGAATAGAATTGGTTTCATATGAAAGACATGTAGTTCAAATACTGGAGAAACAATTTCGAATAGAATTGGTTTCAAATACTAATGTTTGTGAGGTAACTTGCTCGATAATTTAATTTAGAGCATAATTTTCATATTTCTACTCAATATGGTTTATCTTGGTAAGTTGGTTTACATCACAACTGGTTTAGCAAGATGATTTATTGAGTGCCTCCACTTAATAGTTAAATTATTGCTTATGAGAACAAAGTTATCTATATCAGTTTGATATAGGTTATATACAAAAGTATATTACATTCTCCCCTCACAAATGGTGCAGGGTCAAAAATCAAATAATTTCATCTTATTATTATAGGTGTGCAGTGTATATTTTGATTAACACTATAACGCACAAAGGTGGGGTTCCAAATTGAGGAAGCAAATCAGTTTTTCTAACATGAGAGAGACATGATAACCAGTTAAGAAAAGTTACGTGGAATGAATTATCATTTATACCTCTAGACCCTCGAAGATAATATGAACTTGAAGTTCATAAAACTATAATTCATCTGCAATATATTGCAAAGCATGTGGGGCGCATTTGCTGACCCAAAGAAAGTAACCATATTCTCGCTGTAAATCCTCCTATTAGAATAAGTCCTAGAAGGACAAAGTCTATGGTTCGCTTAAAGCGTATGGACAAATCGGTTTCAAATAAACTTCTTGAAGATGAGCAAATGATAAAAATAATCATAATAAAGGAGGCAAGTGATCTAGATGATCACATGACATGACACTTCATAAAATTTCAGGAGAGATTCAGGTACCTGAATATATGAATGAAGAGATCTCTATGTTATGTCTATATGAAAATAAGGAGGTTGGAAACCGATATAAAATGTTTGTCAATGGCATCTATATTTGCGCTAAAAATATATATGAAGATCTTAAGTCTAGAGAAACAATTTCGAATAGAATTGGTTTCATATGAAAGACATGCAGTTCAAATACTTGAAAGTATAAAGTCAATGATATATGCAATTAGTTTTCAATATTTTATTTGTCTAGCATGACATGAAAACTTGATATGCATATAAAGTCTATTTTATAGCTTATATGACTTAACTTATATGACAATCCCTGAAGAATCTAAATCGCTTAAACCATATACATTCTTGGTCCTGAAGTACCATATCCTAAGTGATATTTGCGCACATTTGTATCTTGCTATAACTATAAGCATGATAATGTGATAGCGATGATTTTCAAGGTGCAACATTTTCATTGGAGCTAATATGGCTATTTTTATTCATCAAATCTTTGTCGACGTCAACATTCAAGAAGCTAGTACACAAGATTGGAATGCTCTCATCAGGGGAAATTAATACGCGTTACTCTTTTTTCCTTACGAGTTTTTTTTCCACTGGATTTTATTTTAGGTAAGGTTTTAACGAGGCACATTATCTGTAAAATAGATATTCAAGGGGGAGTGTTATAAATAAAATTTTATTTTATGGTGAATGTCTGTATTTTAGAGAAATCTTAGGGTTTGTTACTTGATGGCTAAGTCACTTTTTTCCTATAAATAGAGGAGTTCTATTCCATTATAAATAACTCCAAGATCAATAAGAATTCTCTTTCCTTGCTTTTCTCTGTAATATTCTTCTTCTTCTTTTATTGTTCATAACAGAGACCAATATTTCATATGTATTTAGAGTTTCGTATTTCTTATAATAATTGTTTACCCTTAAAATGGGATAACAATTAAACTTATAAGTGGTTTTAATGATATGTGATTTCACTTGGCACAAACTGATAAATGTAAGAATTAATGATAGAAATTGCAGTAAAATAAATCAAACCAATGTGATGAACAATTATGGTCCTTGAGCTAATTGCCCTCGAACCAACCGAACAAACTATTAAAAGTAGAACTGAACAACAGAGCTTGCAAGAGATAAAAATGTGATATATTGCTTTGATATGCGTGAATGTAAGATGGTTACAAAATGATTAGAACCCTCTTTATTTAGTAGAGGTATCCTATTTATGGTACAATTCTAATTGCAGAAGTAAATCCCATGATAGGCTAAATAACCAGCCTTGACTTGATATGTGCCGAGATTTCCGCCATGATCCTTGCCCAATCGCGGATATCTCGGCTTTCTATTACTCAACTTAGCAGGCTTCATTTGATCTTGCTTGATCTCTTTCTTGCTTAGGTCTCGATCACACCCGGTCCTGATTTTGATCGGCCATTGAGCCACGAGCTTACCATTTCATCTCCGCATCATGTTTGAAATAACCGAGGTCGTGCCTTGATCTGCCACCCCCGATTTTGATTAGTTGTACAAAATTAGGCAAGACAGATTTTGACTGTATACAGATAGTCCCCTCGTTTTTTAGAGTGCAATGACAAAAAATGAATTGAGGCTTCGAACTTGCCCTCGGTTTATCATGACGTAAGCGGCAGAGGTGACCGAAACGTCCTGTCTTTTCGTATATCGAGGCATTAAATGCATGTCGATTATTGTCGGCCACTATCGGTTCTGAACTGTTGTTTTCATCCTATAAATGCATTTTCCTTCTCTTGCCCAAACTTTACTTTTAATCTCTTTCCGTTCCAATCTCCATTTTTCTTCGCCACCTACAGAACCTCTTACTTTCAAGTTTTTGAATTCCCTTGTTTATTGTTGATACCCAATTTTTTCCTATATATATTTTTTAATATGCAAAATACTTTCAAAATGGCATGTGTATGTATATATAAGTGTGTCCAGTTGTTTTATTATTTTTCCTTAATTTTTAAAAGGTTTTAAACCAATTTATTTCCTTATTTTCATCCCTAAAATCCAATAATAATTTCCAAAATTATTATTTTTTATGATTCGTTTATTGGATTCTCATATTCATACTAAAATATAGCTAATATAAGTTTTGCATATTTTTACAAAGTTATTTAGTATTTTTTAAAGCTAAATTGCATATAATTGCAATATTAGCCTCTTTTAGATTTAATTGCGTTTATATTTATAAAAATTAAGTCCAGTATTTTAAAATTAATAAATATGTATTACGAATCATTTTAGTACCTTCAATTTGTTTTCAGAAATTAATTTGCTATTTTTATAAAATAAGTAAGTGAAAAGTGTCTATTTAAAATCTAGCCCCAATTGCATTTCAATTACAACCTGAATTGGACCCCCAATTTAAACCCAATATCCCAGCCCAATTGCCATCTGAACAAATCCGCCTATCTGACTCAAGACCTGCTAAATCTTGGTCGTTGATTTTAGATCAACGACCCTCATGGTTCCTTTCCCTTTTTAATTCCAACGACCCCCAACCCTAGCCTCATTTCCAAACTTTGCCGCCCTTGAACCCTTTTCCCTCTCAACTCTCTCTGCAATCCCTCACAAACCCTAGCTGCCGCCATCAAACTGCAACCCTAATACCTCCCAAATCTATGGCTTCTGAGGTCATCGAAAACTCGTATCCACCTCTCATGGCTTCTACGTGTTCAATTCTGTGCTATCATGACCGGATCGTGAAGGGACTTTGTCCAGTGTTTGCTCGATGACCGTTTTCCAGTCGTCTCTGGCCTTTCTCCAGCCAGCCATGGCTATTCGAGTCAGACTTTTGACTCTCCTACTTAGATCGAGGGTTTTCAAAGCCTTTCTCATCATTTGGGGTTCTTCTAAAACCCTAACCTCTAAGGTTCTTTCGATTTCTCTTAGGTCCTTTTCAGATCTATGTTTGCTCTGAACTTTTAAGCGTTTTTCTCGAAGTTTCTTTTAAAACTCTGCTTTCAAAACTCCTTATCTTTTCGATTAGGGTTATGTTAAGATATTTCAAAAACTTTTCTTTGGTTTTTTGACATGTTTTGTTGTGTTTGCTCGTATTATTCTTTTGCCTGAGTTTGCATATTAAAAGTCTTAATTCCTTTTGAACTGTTTATTAGACTAATGCTGGTTTGCTAGAGTTTTATCCGATTTATTTGTTTATCCATCTTTTAAAATTCTTCTATTGTTGAAATCCCTACTGTTTGGGATCTGAGACTGTTAGTTTAAGTACAAGGCCCGATTTGAAGTTCTTTATTTCGAAACCTCTTTTCCTTTGTGTGATCTTTTTGATTCTAGGTTCCTATTTCCTTTAGAACTCAAGTATGCTCGAAACCCTAATTTTTCAAAAGGGGTTTTCCCCACCTGCTACTGTGAGACCTTCGCATGCTTTTGATCTTCTATGTTTCTTCACTACTGATTCAATTGACTATCATGTTTCGAGTGTTGCTATCCATTGAATTTTCTTTTTGTGTTACTACTGTATGCTATTTTCCTTTTGCCAACAGGTTTGGCCTCGCATGTATAATGTTTATGCATCCTATTTATATGCTGAGTCTCCTTCTTTGACTAATTTTCAAACTTGTGACTGATTTCAAACTTTTCCTTTGTGAAATTCTGATTTCACCCGCCCGTTAAGGTTAATTGATTTCTTTTCCTATTTTGCCTTATTGAATCCTTTCCAAAATTAGAATATTTCTGTACCTAGAATCTATTGTTTACTTAATGTCTTACTACTTCTTTTATGGAAACTGTCAGTCTGCTGACAAATTTATTTCTTTCCTTGTTTTGAACCTATCAATGCCCGTTAAGCAAGTGATCCCTCAATTAAAGGGAATCACTTGTATAATTGATTCCTAATCATGATTGTTTCCATGTTTGTAGCTTATTACCTCTCTCTCTTACTCATTTTCAAAAACTATAAATACCTTGTACTTCTTCTCTTTAAAAACACGAACACAAGGCATAAATACTTGAGTTCAAATACACACTACACTAAACCTCTCTCTCTTTTATGCTACTACTATATTGTTGCCTTACCTAGCCGGCTGAAAGCCAAGGCTAGGCTGTGGGGGAACTTGCTTATTTTTTGCATTTGCATATCTTACTGGTATGTTCTAATTAAGTTTTTTCTGTACCAACAGCAACATGCTTATTTACTGTTTCTTGCATTCTTGTCTGCCTACTGTTTGATTTAACCCAGTGCCATTATTTAGCATGCTGTAATTTCCTTTCTCCTGTTCTGAATCAATGCATCATGACCTGTGAATTCTAAATCCCCACCCCAATGTGTTTAATACTTGTGGTTTGCTTGGGGCATGACAACATTGGACATTGCTGTAAATGACCCAAACTTGATCCTCTTAGGATCATAACCTCCATGTTTCTCTTATATGTTGTGTGCTCTGGTTGATTTACAAGCATGTCAGCACTTCCTATTGATGTACATGCCCAAAGTTAACCCATGCCTAAGTGTATAGGCTCCTTGCAATGGATTCCCAATCCCCTGCTCCCCTTTGTATGAAGTTATTGACTCCCTGAAATGTTAATGATTGTCTCCCATCACCCTTTCCCTCTCCTTTATTCCCTCAGCTCCTAAAACTCAGTTTTTGCACTTTCACTCTCTTCTTAGACTTAAGTTCTGCCCCCTCATGTGAGCCTTGCCTTGGGACCCATGAGCTCCATCTGAACTTGGACATATGAGGGCTGACGTTTCCACACTGCACTCATCTCTATTCTGGTTATGTAACTTGGGTGTGAGAACTGGACGGGATCCTATTGAGGCCCTTAGGGAACTCTGACACACTCAAGTCTGAGAAAGGTTTTGGATCAATGGCATTTTGAGGTGGTTTATTCCATAACTCAGAGAGGAAGTCAAAAATTAGGCTTCCTCTGGTTGTAACTTTTCTGATGAAATTCAGTATTCTTGGTTTGTAATAAGTTGTAATGAACATTTGGGGCTGGCTAGTGAAAAGGGTTGGGTAATTATGCATGCTTAAGGGTAGAAAACATGCATACAGGACTGCATTTTCTACATGTTCAATTCGCATTTAGAAAACATGCCTATATGACTGCTTTTAATTCTGCATATTCACATCACATTTAGAAACCATGTCTATAAGACTTACTTTAAATCCTGCTTGTTCACACCTAGATAACCTGCCTATAGGAATTATCTAAAATTCTACACGTTTGTCACCATTTAGATATCATGTTTTAGCGCCCAATTAGTTATAACCCAGTAGCAAGTTAAAATCCATATAAAGTTTAGAAATCATGCTTATAGGAATTCCCAAAGGGAAAACCTGCCTGTTTTCATTGTCTACTAGATATTATGCCTATAGGGGTTTGACATTATTCAGATACTAGGGTTAAAATCAGCAATTATGTCTATAATGGTCTAAAATCAGTAATCCTAGATTGTAAGCACGTGATTTTTGCCCTATATGAGAATTACTCCCAAAAAATTTAAAATCATATGATTTTCCTCGGTGTGCAATTTTGTGAGATTTTGTGATATTTTTGGATAATTATTTGTATTTGTCTATGTTTGCTTATTTGTTAAATTAATAAAAAAAAATACAAAAATATGTCGCATTTTGCATGTACGATTTAATTCTACAATTGTTAGTAATTAAATTAGTTTTACAAAAATTAAAATCACAAAAATAGGCATCTTTTGCATTTTTAGCATTTAATGTCCAAATGAACAATTTTATGCTTAATTATTACTTAATTGTGCGTTAATTGTTATTGGGAGTTAATTTGCGCTTTTATAACTTAATTTAGTTCTTAATAATAATTTAAGTACTTTTATAATTTAGTTTTAGAAAATAAAAGAAGAAAAGAGAACAAAAATACAAAAGAAAATCGGATTGGGCCACTTCGTCAATTGTAAGCCAAAGGCCCAAAATATTGCCCAATCTTCTCCATGACCCAGTCCACTTCAGACCGGGTCGACCCGGTCCGCCCCTTTAACCCAAATACCTAACACCCTTCTTCATTTTTCAAAACACAAAACAAAAACAAAAAAAAGAAAACAAAACAAAAACCCTAAAAACTTAAAACTAACCCATCAGCCCCTTCCCTATCTTCTTCTTCCCCAAACTCAAAAAACTCCTCCAAAGCTCCAACCAAGCATCCATGGCTGCCCTTTACCTTCTTCTTCGACACACCCTCGTCGTCCAAACAGTTGCTGCCCAAGCACTTCATCTTCTTCGTCCACCATTGTTGCTCTAGTTCGTCGTCGTTTGGTCGAGCTTCATCTTCTCCGGCAAAACAGTCCGTCATCACTACCAGTTGCTTCTGCTTGTGCGTCGACCAGACCGTTGTTTTGTACTTCTGTTGTTCGAAGCCTCGTCGCCGCTGCTTCGTCATGACCAAAACCTACCGCGCCACCACTGCTGCTGCCCCGACGCTGCTGTCCCAGCTTCGTCGAGGCTCATCGCCATGGCTGCCTTTCTCCGAGCTGCTTCTTCTGCCTTCATCTTCCTCCGAGCTACTGTTTCATCTTCTTCAGCTGTTGTTTCATCCTCCAGCTCCTCCGTTCCGCGCTGCTGCTTTAGCTTCATTCGTCCTCGTCGTCCATGTCGCTGCAGCTTCACCGTCGTTACTGTTGCTACTGCCTTCCCTCCATTGATGAACCAGTCGAGCCAAACAGACCCATCACTGTTGCCCGCACCCCAGCTCTTTCACTTAACCAAACGAACCCCCAACTGCCGATAGTGCTTCGGTGTGGTTTCGATTGTTTCTTAGGTTCGTGTTCGTCGACGTTTGGTCGAGCTTTGGTTGAGCTTTGGTCGAGGTTCATCAAAACAGTCCATACATATAGTCGATCCGGTTAGTAGTTTTTGAGTTTTATTTTGTCCGTATTTCGTTTGGATATTTTTCGAATCTAAAATCGGCAAATGTTTGTTTTGTTCATGTCTATGGTTGGATATTTGATTTTGGTTTTGTTCATGTTCATGTGTTTTGTTGAATTAATTTTCAGATTTCAAATGGAAGTTAGTTAGTTGTTTTTATGTTTATTTCATGTTTGTATTATTGTTTATGTGAATATTTGTTAGTTTAACGTTTGTTAGATTCAAATTGAAATCTAATTAATTATCTCTTCAATTTGTCTCATGTTGTTATGTATTTTCCAGAAATTAGTAATGTTGTTTGAATCATTGAATCTGTCATGTTTTGTTGCTTAAAGATAGATTTAATTCATGTTCGTCTTGGTTTGAAGTTCATGTGTAAATTCAGTGATTTAATGTGAGTTTATGTTTGTTTGTGATTTGCTTGATTTAATTTGAATCATGCATATTGTTGTTTGTATTGTTGTCTCTTTGTTCATCCATTAATGGTCTAAATTAACCAGGATTGGTTCCCGATATGATTGATTTATTTCCGTTAATTTGGAGTTTGTGTTGTTCATCATGTTCATGTAATTTGTTGTTGAAGATTGTTGAGAAATTGGTCATCTTGATCATATTTTGGTCAAGTTATGATTAATTGAGTGTTTAGAGCTGATGGGGGTAATTTGGTAAATTGCATTGCATTCGGTGGTAGATTTGTAATTGCAATAAGGTCGGAGGGGTAGTTTGGTAATTGAACATTATTTTGATTCTTTATGTTAAGCATGGGGGACAAATATAATGGGGTGGGTTTTTTGATGTACTTGTTTAATATAATGGGGGACAAGACAAAACATAATGGGGAGGAATCTTGTACTTGTTTAATGTAGGCATGGAGAACATATTGTAATGGGTTGAGAATGTGGTATTTATTTAATATAGGCATGGGGGACAAAATTTAAAATAAAGAAGACATTTAATAGTGGGCCAAAGCATGCCATTGGGGGAATAATTTTGGGGTTGGGAATAGAAGACTTGTCTTGCTATATATAGAGTCATTCTTGACTTGAAATAGAGAGGATTGGAAGAGAGTTTTTAGGACTTGAACATTAAGTAAGACTTAGAGATTATTGGGAGAATATTTTTGAGAGTAATACATTCTGGAATATTTCAAGAATATTAGAGAGTAAAAGAGAAAGACAACTTGAACTTCTACTTGAATAAATTCCGTTTGTCTTTTCTCGAGTGTTATTGAAAATCAGTAAGCTACTGATTCTTGTATCCGTCTCTCTTCTGCTTTGACTACAATTGCACTTTGGTATTGCTGAGTTTTCAATCTGTTACTGGGTTATTCTACTGGTTGTTACTGGTTTGCGGTGTTGCTGAACCTGCTGTTGCTGTAGTATTATTGTTGCTGACTCCTACTTCTTTTGTTCTTGTACTGCTGTTTCCAGGTACACATTTGTACAATCTCGGCTTGAAGCAAAAATGAAATATTAATCAGGCTTTGTTCCTGTTGAATTCATCCTGTTTAGATTTGTGGTTGAATATAATTTTTCTTTCTTCGTATAAAGATGTAGTTGAATGATTAATGAATAATGAGGTTGCATATGTATACTTTCTTCATCTAATAATGTTAGTTTAAATTAATCGGAGAATAATTAATCTGTTTTGATATTATGGTCAATCTCATGTTCTAGTATTATTGAATAACAGAATATAAAATGAAAGCAGTTTTTCTTTGTACAAACTCGATCGCAATTTTCCATTCGCATTAGCCGTAAACTAATAACTAATAAGTTACGTTTTTCAGCATGTAAATAATTAAGAGATTTTCTTTTATTTTAGAGACGAACTTAATAGAAAATATAGTCATTGTAGGTTTATCCTTTAAAAATAAAAATGAGACGAGCCTCGCCAAATAAAACGTATAGATTGCGGGGCCCTCACAAAATGTATGGTTTAATTAGAATTCGGAAGGACCGTTTAGCGAATTTCACGGTCTTCCCAAAATAATAACGCGATAGTCTCTTTAGGCGCGTGTTTAATATTTTACTTTCTTAAGCCTGGGTGTGCATTTCATGCGACCCGTATCCAAATCCCAAAACATCAAATAAAACGTGTTCCGGATTGTGGGTGCATTTCATGTGACGCAGTCCAAAGACGTGTTTTAAGCGATGTTCACATTTCTTTTAAAAACAATAATAATAAAGCGGTTAAAAGATAAAATTTGCACATAAGTTCATATTTGTATAAAATCAGATAATCAAGCCGAATATAACAGTTGAGCGACCGTGCTAGAACCACGGAACTCGGGAATGCCTAACACCTTCTCCCGGGTTAACAGAATTCCTTATCCGGATTTCTGGTACGCAGACTGTAATATGGAGTCATTCTTTTCCTCGATTCGGGATTAAAATTGGTGACTTGGGACACCCTAAATCTCCCAAGTGGCGACTCTGAAATAAATAAACCAATCCCGTTTCGATTGTCCTTTAATTGGAAAAAACTCCCTTGTACCCTCTCGGGTATGTAAAAAGGAGGTGTGACATAGATATCATGTTCATAGGAGTAAAAATCAGCGATAGTGGATACTGTCATCTGCAGAAACTAAACTAGTCTAATTTAAAATTCGTCAGTTCTGAACCTTTTTAATAATCTAATTCCCTTATTTTAACAAGATTTAGCAAGCATGCTTATTGGATTTCAAGCAACTCGTTTTGAGTTATCACTGTTTCACCACCTCCTGAATTAAGTAGATATCATGCCTATAGGACCCCGTCTAAACACTTAGGCAAGCCTTAGAGTAATAACTGTAAAATTAAATCCGTTTTTTGTTAATTGCTACAACCAGTAGGCAGACCTGATTCGGACTTCTTATCTGAGTTATGTAATAAACAAATCTGCTTCAATAATCAAACTCCCCTCGTCTTTAGTGTTTTAATCAGACCTAAAAGTATGTGTAAGTCATGCTATATATGTGATTTGTTTGAGGAGGCATACCTGAGCCTTTATTTTCTTACATGCTTTCCCCTAATGTGCAGTGTTATTTGTTTCGTATGTCGCCTTAGACTTTTATCCTTTGAAACCATCAGCCCAATATCCCATCCTTTAGGACTAGTAGTCCTAAGTGCCTCCGGGACTGATAGGAATGAGACGGGTAATAGCATGCAATAGTAATTGAGATCAATCCGCGCTTTAATACCTTAACGGTTTGGGAAAGGTAGATATGGATATGATGACCGGTGCGCTAATGCCATGTGTAACCCCTCTTTTGAGGAGTGATTACCGGGTATTGCATTGACGTGATCCATATTAAATATAAACCTAGGACCCCTTTTCCTTTATTTGCAAACCCCTTTTTAAAATTCTTCTTTTAATTGTTCTTTCTTTTATGTGTTTAAATTTAAATCCCCTAATATTTGAGCTCATACTTGTATATTTGCTAAATTCACAATAAATTGTCTAGCCGAGAACCACACTAGTGGATCCTGAGGGGTGCCTACCACCTTCCCCTCGGGATAATTTCAAGCCCTTACCCAATCTCTGGTTATCCAAACAAACCTAGAATAGAATATATATTGGTGTCTTAATGCACCTTAACTCATTAGGTGGCAACTCTTCAAAATGTAATACCCAGTTCCCAAAAGGAACGAGTTGCCCTCCAAATGTCATAAACCCGATTTCGCGAGAAAAAGGGGGCTCGACATTTATTTTCTCCAAAACACCAGATATCCCAATCTTTGTTCTTCTTCGTTCACAAGAACAAAATGGCCAAAACATCTAAAATTGTTCTGCAGAAAGAAAAGGCTTCCTCGTCTAAGCTGGCCGGCGAGCAACCCGCGGCGGAGCCACGCCCTGAAGAATTCTTTCCTCTATCGTGCGTCCTTGACTCCAACTTCAAGGTGAAAAGACCCCCTCAATTCTGGGCCGATGCGAGCCAATGTCGATGCACAATCACCGATGGCCTTTTAGACCAAGTTAAAAAAGATTGCAACTAGGTAAACAAGCACGTGGTGGTGATCTCGCCTGAGGAGTCAATCACTACGTATATGGAGGGGTTTCTAAGTGTTTACACCTACCCTTTCACATTGGGCCCCCTGGACCCAGTTATCATAGACTTCTGCAAGAAGTACGAGGTCACCCTCGGCCAAATACACCCCTCCTTTTAGAGGATAGTGATACTTCTCTACTTTTTTGTGAGCCAAGTCAATGGGCTTCCCTTCACCCTCGACCATCTTATACGCTTATATAGCCCCCGACTTTATCGAGGGGGGCTAATAAATCTTCAACGTCAAGCTTCCAAGACAGATTTCTAGAGCTTAGATGAGGACAAGGATCGGGGCTGGATGGGCCGATTTGTTCGAGTGAAGACTTCGGACCTGATCCCGACCGAAAGTATGCCATTTCCGGAGAAATGGAATATGAGACGTAAGTATAACTCCCTTTTCAACTTCTGCTTATTACCTTCATTTTTTCATCCTTTCTTATTGGCATTTTATTTGATGCAGTCGTTGCCTAGATGCCAGGTGCGATTCCCCAGCTCGAGAACTGGGTCAGAAGCTTAGTATCAAAATCGACACATGCTGAGCGCACATGGCACAAATTGGCGAAAGGTCGATGGGAGGCCCAAAACCATGGTAAGTTTTCATAATAACCTGATAGATTCGACCACTGTTCGGATATTTTTCTGAGCTAATTTGTTTTTCTTCTTTTTTAGGTCTTGGGAAGGAGGTGATGATGAGGCCCTCGTCTAGTGTAGAAGAAAACTCACTCCCCCCATCTGGTGTAGAAGAAAACTCACTCCTTGTCTCGAAGCCAGCAAAGGAAAGCAAGATGAAAAGGGATTCGACCTCCAAGGGGCCAGAGCCTAAGAATAAAGTGGCTCGAAAGCCCAATAAGGATGTGATTACCCTATCCATGGATTCAGTTCAACTCCTAAAAAGAAGAAGAAGAAGAAGAAGAGGATAATTCCGTTCTGGTGGCTCGAGCACGAGCTAATACCGAGGGTCAAAAGTCCACTATATCAGTCGAAACTGAAGATATTCTGCCTCAATTTGACGGGGTCCAAGAGGAGGATTCAGTTGGAGTCTTTGAGCCGACTGAAGCCAAAAGTACCTCACCTCGGGGTGAGAAGGCATCGATAATGGCCGTGGAGTCGGTCCGGGGCTCCTCAAAATGGGGAGAACTCCTCAAGAGATCCACTTGGGGCAATATAAATCGGAGACTCCCATTCGCTTCCTTCATTCTCCGAAGAGGAAGTTCGAGAGGCTCGGGCCATGAAGACTCCTCACGTAGAAGGCACCTTCGGAGGAGAGGACCTTTTTCGTGGTTGTTTCCCTGAGGTCGATGATGTTGTTGGCTTAAGTGACTTGGAGGTACCGAGGAAGAGCTTGGGCGAATCTTTCTCGAGTTTCAGATTGGTCAGCCAGTTTTCGGCCCCTAGTGTCAATCCCGAGTGCAAACAAACAATCATCATTTCGATCCCGGAGGACGAGTTTTTGCTGCCCCCGTAGGGGTGGTTAGTTACCTTCGAAGTCTGGTCACTGTAGGAAGACCAAGCTCTGATGGACGAGGTAGGAGCATTGTGTCTTTTCAATGAGGCCCAGCAGGCTTTGAATCGGGTAAGCTCTAACTTTACTTGTCAATACCAATTTCCATACTTGTGTGTTTTTCTCTTCTTGCCTAATTCTTTTTCTTCTATTTGTGTAGGCCTCGGTGCTTCATCATGAAGCTTTCTTTAGGTCTCAAAGAGAACTGAGCTGATACGAGGCCAAAATACAAGGGCTTATTGAGGAGAGAGATGCCCTCAAGCTTTTTGGTGAGCAAAAAGAAGAAGAAAACAAGGGCCTCCGAGCTGAGCTGGCCGCAACTCAGAAAGAACAGAGCAAATTGATCCAGTAGGTGTCACACCTCCTTTTTCCGCACCCGATGGGGTGCAAGGGAGTTTTTTTCCAATTAAAGGACAATCGAAACGGGATTGGTTTAATTATTTTAGAGTCGCCACTTGGGAGATTTAGGGTGTCCCAAGTCACCAATTTTAATCCCGAATCGAGGAAAAGAATGACTCCATATTACAGTCTGCGTACCAGAAATCCGGATAAGGAACTCTGTTAACCCGGGAGAAGGTGTTAGGCATTCCCGAGTTCCGTGGTTCTAGCACGGTCGCTCAACTGTTATATTCGGCTTGATTATCTGATTTTATACAAGTGTGAACTTATGTGCAAAATTTAACTTTTAACCGCTTTTATCATTTACTGTTTTTATCAAGAATTGCAACGTTGTGAAAATGTATCTCGAACCGCGTTACAATCAATGTACCCGTGGTCGTCGACACACTTTGACTCCGTTGAGATTTGGATTTGGGTCACATCAATGTGCACCCGAGTTTAAGGAAATTAAATTATTAAAGGCGCGCCTAAAGCGACTAGCGTATTTATTTTGGGTAGGACCGTGGAATTTTACTAAACGGTCCATCCCGAAGCCTAAACAATTTTTAAAGCAATATTTATTGAGGGCCCCGCAATTTGTATTTTTATTTGGCGAGGCTCACCTCGTTCTTTATTTCTAATGAATTTGCAACGTCATGGACATGCATCTCGAACCACGTCACAGTCAATGTACCCGTGATTAGAGAGGCATTTCGAATCCGTCGAGATTTGGATTTGGGTCACATAAATGTGCACCCGAGTTTAAGAAGGTAAAGTTTATTAAAGCGTATCCTAAAGAGACTAACGTGTTGTCATTTTAGGAAGGCCATGAAATTTGCTAAACGGTCCGTCCCAGAATCTAAATATTTTAATAAGGCTCCTATTAATCCCAACTTTGCTAGAGTATTGTTATTGTTATTAAATCTAACTTCTATTACTAAAAATGAGAAATATGGCTTTAACGCCAGTAGTCATGATTTTTCATTCAGACGTCCACATACTTATTGCAACGAGAGTACATAATACACGTGAGTACATACATTCGCAACAATTCACTGGATGTCAAATTGTTCCCTTAATAAACACAAATATATGCATAGAAGTAAACATTCTCGTAAAAACTTAAGCCCACGATATATTCTCTCATTTACTTTAAGCATATGCGGTAACTAACCATGAAATAAGCTTTTTTTATTTTTTTTTTTAACAAAAGAAACAACGAAAATGCATTATTGACATACATCCATATCAAATAATACTCTTATTCACCTTGAACGATAATATGCGAAATGAACGGAATGAAACAAAGGATGAGGAATACTAACCTTCGAACCTCGACAAACCTAGAACACAAACAAGACCCCGACGGGACTCAAGCTGGACTTCACTGAACGAGGAACAACAACGAAACCTCGGACAAACACCTCGACGAACCAAAGACGACCTCGACGGAGAGCTTGGACCCCACAACTGTCGATGCCCCAAGATTGTTGGTTGCTGTTGTATCTCCGATGCAGCAACTGGTGCATGAAGCTGCAGCAGAAGGGACGTTGGGATGTGAGGAAGAGGGAGTTCGACGAGCAGGTGGGCTGGTTGAAGGTTTTGGACGTGAGGGTGCCGGCGTTAATGGAGGCGGGCGTTTGCTGGTTGTTGGGTCGTCGGGTAGTGGTCGACGGACTGGTTGTGAGACGACGAGGGAGATGGTGTCGTCGGAGCAGGTGGTCGTTTGGACGTAGGGAGTAGAAGCGGCAGCAATGGAGGAGTGGTCGTGGTCGACGAAACCGGGCAGCAGGTTGTGGAGGTCGACGGACTGGAGGAGTGGTCGTTTGGATGGTGGTTATGGCGTTGTGGGTGGTGGTTTTTTGGCGACGGGGGGTGTGGTGGTGCGACTGGTTCGTGTTGGGACGGGGTGGTGTTTGGGAGGAGGAGGGTGGTCCGGTTTGGTCTTGACGCTGGGGGGCAGTAGGGTGGTTGTTGTTCGGTGGTTATGGCGTTTGTGAAGGGAGGGGACGGGTGGTCGTTTGGTCGTCGGTTATGGTGGAGGTGACGGGGAGGGGTCAGCTGGGTGGTTTACCGGAGGGGTCGAGCGTGGGGGAAGTGACGGGGAGGTCTTTGGGTTTGAACGATGCGAGGAGGAGGGTCGTCGTGGTTTTTTTGACGCCGGGTAAGTGATGGTCGGAGCTTCTTTTTACAGTAGGTTTTTTACTTTCTTCTTTTGAAGAAGAAAGAGCAACAGTAGTTTTCTTGCCAATTTTTCAAAAGTCTCCCTATGCTTTTTGACTTTGTCCGTGTTTTGTAGTGTTTTGCCCAGAATAATGAGCCCCACGCGTGGTGGGGTTCAAGGCATATGTCCCCCACGCGTGGTGCGGTTCCCCACGTGTCCTGGACACGGTTTATTATGGGCTAGGTCCGAAAATTAGGCCTAAAACCGGGTAGTTTGAACCCGAATATTATTCTTTTGCCCAGACCCGAGAAATAGGAACACGTTGCTTAACTAGTCCTATGTAAGCAAAATAACTACCAAAAATAAGACTAGTATTTAACAAAACTATATCTTTTTAAATATTTTTAAGGATTTAAAATAGCTACAAAATATTAATAAAACTATTTTTGTAATTTTCGTAAATATTAAGATAAAATATGAAGTAATATTTTTGTATTTTTTCAAAGTTAAAATGACTCTAAAATATTAATAAAACTATTTTTGTAATTTTCGTAAATATTAAGGTAAAATATGAAGTAATATTTTTTGTATTTTTTCAAAGTAAAAATGACTATAAAATATTAATAAAACTATTTTTTGTAATTTTCGTTTTTTAATAAAGACAAAATATAAAATAGTATTTTTTGTATTAAAATGACTACAAAACATTAATAGAATTATATATATTTTTTTGTAATTTTCGAATTTATATAAAGTACCAAAATAAAGTACAAATTTTGTATTTTTCAAAATTATAATGACTGCAAACATTAATAGAACTATATATTTTAGTAATTTTTGAATTTATATAAAGTACCAAAATAAAGTACAATATTTTTGTATTTTTCCCACGTTTATGAGAAATGCATAAACTAAAATTTATATATGTACTTTTTGTGATTTTTTTCTTTTTGCAACGAAATAAAGTAAAAATAGTTAAAATGGCTATATTAGACCCAATTTCACATATTCACGCTAAAAAGGTGAAAAATCTCGGGGAGGGTCAAAAATCACGTGCTTACAGCTGCCCTCTTTGACTGGAAACACGAAGAGTTTTCCGACAAAGAACGACTAGACGTGTTTTTGACCCGACCATTACTTGGACGGACTACACTTACGGAAAGGGAGGGAATGTGACCGAGCCCTGGTATCTGAGCTGCCTACATATCCTTGGTTATACAGGAATCAGGCCACGTGTAGTTCGAAATGAGAGAGATAGTGAAGTGTACCGAGGTGAAGAGCCGATCGAGGTGCCGTTCCGTTGAGGTTCCGGTCTGCGGTCCTGTCGTTACAACAAAAACGAAGCCTGAAAAAAAAGACTAACTAAGCCTATCAACTACTAGTTACAGGGATTCCTATCTGTAAGTCTTCTGAAACTTGGTCTTGAGTCTTGAATGGTGCTTCATACAGACTTCAGGTTTGAACCTTGATACAGCTAGTTGTAGGTGCTAGTTCTTTGAGCGGACCACATCTGTTCTCTACTTCCGTACCTTGGGTTCTTTTCCCCTCTTGTTTTCTTGTCGTCTTTTCTTTGACCAGCCTCTTGTGAATGCTGGGGATTTTATTGCTTTCTGCTGGAGATTCCTGTTGTATTCCTTTGCTTCATTGATTCTAAGTGTGCTCCTTTCTCATATGAGCGGGCTTTTGACTTCAATACTTCAATCGTATTCCCTTATTCTCCAGGTGAGTGCCTGATTTCTATTTTCTTTGTCCTTGTTCTCCAGGTGGACGCCTGATTTCCATTTTTCTTTGTCCTTATTCTCCAGGTGGACGCCTGATTACTTCTTTTCTTTGTCCTTATTCTCCAGGTGGATGCCTGATTTCTATTTTTCTTTGTCCTTGTTCTCCAGGTGGACGCCCGATTTCTTCCTTCTTTGTCCTTGTTCTCCAGGTGGATGCCTGATTTCTATTTTTCTTTGTCCTTGTTCTCCAGGTGGACGCCTGACTTCTTCCTTTTTTGTCCTTGTTCTCTAGGTGGACGCCTGATTTCTATTTTTCTTTGACATACAACAAACTCCGTTCTACAGGCGGGTCTCCTATTGGTAAGATTAAACTTAGGAAGTGCGTCTCCTATGATGAAACTAAACTGAGGAAGTGCGCCTCCTATTGGTCATGACATGCCTGCATTTATACTTGTGGGCGACCTAGAATATGGAATGAACAGACAAAATGTATTCCCGCATTATACTGGTGGGCGACCTAGAACTTAAATGTATTCTCGCATTATACTGGTGGGCGACCTAGAACTTAATTGTATTCCCGCATTATACTGGTGGGCGACCTAGAACTTAAATGTATTCCCGCATTATACTGGTGGGCGACCTAGAACTTAAACGTATTCCCGCATTTTACTGGTGGGCGACCTAGAATATGGAATGAACAGACAAAATGTATTCCCTCATTATACTGGTGGGCGACCTAGAACTGAAATGTATTCCCGCATTATACTGGTGGGCGACCTAGAACTTAAAAGTATTCCCGCATTTTACTGGTGGGCAACCTAGAACTTAAATGTATTCCCGCATTATACTGGTGGGCGACCTAGAACTTAAACGTATTCCCGCATTTTACTGGTGGGCGCATTATACTGGTGGGCGACCTAGAACTTAAATGTATTCCCGCATTATACTGGTGGGCGACCTAGAACTTAAATGTATTTCCGCATTATACTGGTGGGCGACCTAGAACTTAAATGTATTCCCGCATTATACTGGTGGGCGACCTAGAACTTAAATGTATTCCCGCATTATACTGGTGGGCGACCTAGAACTTAAATGTATTCCCGCATTATACTGGTGGGCGACCTAGAACTTAAATGTATTCCCGCATTATACTGGTGGGCGACCTAGAACTTAAATGTATTCCCGCATTATACTGGTGGGCGACCTAGAACTTAAATGTATTCCCGCATTATACTGGTGGGCGACCTAGAACTTAAATGTATTTGAAATTGTTTCCCCGTTCTTCCGAGAAAATTTCGACAATCGGTAGAAAGTTTTCTGCCCCGGTTTTTGGTGACTTCCCTGGCGTTGCATATTGCCGCCATCATCAATCCTTTGTTTTCCTGCAACAGACAAAAGGATTTAATTAGTTTTCCTCGTGGTGGTAGAGGGTGCCTTTCGGGCGGATGATTTTTCCTTTCTTCTCTTTTTCTTACTTTATGTCCCCATAATTGATTAGTGGGCAGAGTTGCCTGCTGGGGGTCTCTAGCCTGCTGGGGATTGGCTTTCAATTAATCCCCTTTTCTGCTTTCTCTTTAAGCACATGCTGTGGGAGTCTGCTTTTAACTCCCGACACCACTCCCTTTAGGAGCTTACTTCCTCCAAAATTGCCGGGCACGATCACTGCATTGCCTGGGATCGGCTTTTAAGACTGTTTGTACTATCCTGCATTGGATGAATTCCCCTCCGGTTTCTGGTAGTAAGCTTTGAAAAATCCTTTCAAGACAATTTTTAGGAAAAGGAAGTAAAAGGTGGAAAAAGGAGAAAAATCTTTCCTCAAAAGAACTTATCTGGAGGATATGACTGGTCCCCGTGATCATGACGTGCACCATAGATTCCCAACCCAGTCTATTTATATCAATCGACTTGCCCGATGGTCTGACTTGCTGGGGATGATAAATGATTGTCCATTTCTTTGTAAATGTGGTCGCTTTTTGTTGATCTGTCTTGCCGCCTCATAGTGCCCTTCGAGGGGTTTTCACTAATGAGACTCTCTCTTTTCTCTCATCTCCCGGCCCCTTATGGTGCCTGTGAAGGTTTTCACCAATAAGACTCTCTCATTTCATATCCCTCATGTTACATCGCCTCTCGGTGCCTGTGCAGGTTTTCACCGATAAGACTCTCTCATTTTATTTCTTTCGAGGAATCGGGGCGTTGTAGATACGACCCTCTCTTCTGGAGATTCCTTTGACCATCAATTCATTCCCAGTCTTACGATCCTCTTCTTTGCTGGGGATCGGTGTATTATTCTCGGCCTCATTTGCCTGACTCGACATCTCTTGAACATTGATCGGGAGGTCTTTTGGACGTTGATGTTGGTTTTGGTGTGGGGTTAAAGAAAGGCTATAAAAATGAAAATAATTTGATGGGTGATGTGCTACAACTTTTGGAATCAAACCTTTGTTGGAACTTAAAACATATCTTCTGCCCCAGTTTTCTTGCTTGGGGAATTTATTTTTTTACACTTATGTTGCGCTATGTGCGTTACGCACACTGTGCCTATTATGCACACTATGTACATTATGCATCCTATATTCGCTATGATGCATACTATGACCGAGCCGTGAGGTGCCTACGTATCCTCTTTGAGGAATCAGGTCAAACGTAGTTCCCACTGTTTTGTATTTCTTGAGATTTTATCTTCTTCTTCTTTTTTTCATTTTCTTTTTCTTTTTTTTTCTTTCTTTTTTTCTTTTTTTTCATGTCTTTTCCATTAGTGATTCCAAAAGAGGGGTATGAAAGAATTACTTAGGCTCAAAGGGGGAAGCAAGGGTTAAAAGTGTTTGGATAGAAGAAAGAATTGCCTCCGTCATCTCATTATCCAATAAATGCCAAATACAAACAAATAAACCAACAATTGCCATAATTAAAGAAATTATGCATAATATCTCTTGACTGCATCTGAATTGATAGCCATGTCGACACATCTCCCCTCGACATCTGTCAAACACAAAGCACCGTTGGACAATACTCTGGTCACGATATAAGGCCCTTGCCAATTTGGGGCGAATTTGCCTTTTGCCTCGACCTGATGTGGGAGGATCTTCTTCAATACCTGCTGCCCTACTTCAAACTTCCTGGGGCGCACCTTCTTATTATATGTTCTTGCCATTCTCTTCTGGTACAGCTGACCATGGCACACTGCTGCCAATCTTTTCTCATCTATCAGGCTCAACTGTTCCAATCGAGCTTTGACCCATTCATCATCATTAATCCCGGCTTCAGCGACAATTCGGAGGGACGGAATTTCGACCTCCGCTGGTATTACGGCCTCAGTTCCATACACCAACAAATAAGGAGTTGTGCCTATGGAAGTTCGGACGGTAGTGCGGTAACCCAACAAAGCAAAGGGTAATCTCTCGTGCCATTGTCTGGACCCTTCCACCATTTTTCGCAGTATCTTCTTGATATTCTTATTGGCTGCTTCGACTGCTCCATTCGCCTTGGGACGATATGGGGTGGAATTGCGGTGTGTAATCTTGAATTGTTGGCATACCTCTCTCATCAAGCTGCTATTAAGATTCGCACCGTTATCCGTGATGATCACTTTTGGGATCCCAAATCTGCAGATGATATGGGAGTGAACAAAGTCCACCACTGCCTTCTTGGTTACTGATTTGAAGGTTTTAGCCTCAACCCATTTGGTGAAGTAATCAATGGTCACGAGAATGAACCTATGACCGTTGGATGCTGCCGGCTCGATGGGCCCAATGACATCCATGCCCCATGCCACAAACGGCCAGGGTGCTGACATCGTATGTAACTCTGTTGGCGGAGAATGAATCAAATCTCCATGTATCTGGCACTGATGGCATTTCCTCACAAAAGTGATACAGTCGTGTTCCATGGTGAGCCAATAACACCCTGTTCGAAGGATCTTTCTTGCCAATATATATCCGCTCATGTGTGGCCCACAAACTCCAGCATGTACCTCTGCCATAACTGTCGTTGCTTGACTGGCATCTATGCATCTCAACAATCCCAAATCCGAGGTTCTTTTGTACAATACTCCTCCACTGAGGAAGAAACCATTCGACAAACGCCGAAGGGCTCTTTTTTGGTCTCTAGAGGCATGTTCTGGATATATCCCCATTCTGAGGTATTCCTTGATATCATGAAACCAGGGTTCGCCATCTGCTTCTTCTTCTATGGCATTGCAGTAGGCGTGCTGATCACGGACCTGGATGTGTAGAGGATCAACATACATTTTGTCAGGGTGGTGCAGCATTGATGCTAAGGTGGCCAAGGCATCCGCAACCTCATTGTGAACTCTCGGGATGTGTTTGAACTTCACCGATCGAAATTGCTTGCTCAGATCATGCAAGCATTGTCGGTATGGTATGAGCTTTAGATCTCGTGTTTCCCATTCACCCTGAATTTGATGTACCAAGAGGTCCGAGTCTCCCAAGACCAAGACGTCTTGGACATCCATGTCAGCAGCCAAGCGCAGACCCAGAATGCAAGCCTCATACTCGGCCATATTGTTGGTGCAATAGAAGCGTAGTTGAGCCGTAACAGGATAATGCCGTCCTGTTTCAGAAATGAGTACTGCTCCTATTCCAACCCCTTTCGCGTTTGCAGCTCCATCGAAGAAAAGCTTCCAACCCGGTTCCTCAGGCAATTCCAACTCATTTGTATGCATTACCTCTTCGTCAGGAAAATACGTTCTTAAGGGCTCGTATTTTTCATCAACGGGATTCTCTGCCAAATGGTCTGCCAGCGCCTGGGCTTTCATGGCCGTCCTCGTCACATAGATGATATCAAACTCTGTGAGCAGAATTTGCCATTTTGCCAACCTTCCCGTGGGCATAGGTTTCTGAAAGATATACTTCAATGGGTCCAAACGGGATATGAGATAAGTAGTATACGAAGACAGGTAGTGCTTCAACTTCTGAGCTACCCAAGTTAAGGCACAACATGTTTTCTCGAGTTGAGTGTACTTGACCTCATGTACTGTGAATTTCTTGCTAAGATAGTAGATGGCCTGCTCCTTCCTTCCTGTGTCATCGTGTTGCCCCAATACACAACCAAATGAATTTTCCAAGACCGTCAGGTAAAGAATTAGGGGCTTCCCGGGCTTAGGCGGGACCAATACGGGTGGATTAGACAGATACCCTTTGATTTGGTCGAAAGCCTCCTGACACTCTGCCGTCCAACCTACTGCAGCATCCTTTCTCAGCAGCCGAAATATGGGCTCACAAGTTGCTGTGAGTTGAGCGATGAACCTGCTGATGTAATTGAGTCTACCCAGCAAACTCATTACCTCTGTTTTGTTCCTTGGCGGTGGCAAATCTCGGATGGATTCAATTTTGGATGGGTCTAACTCAATCCCCCGTCGACTGACGATGAATCCTAGCAACTTTCCTGATGGAACCCCGAATGCGCATTTGGCCGGGTTAAGCTTGATATCATACCTCCGGAGTCTTTGGAAAAATCTCCTTAGGTCTGCCACATGGTCCTCCTGACGCCAAGATTTGATGATCACATCATCGACGTACACCTCTATTTCTTTGTGTATCATGTCATGAAACACAGCAGTCATTGCTCGCATGTACGTTGCCCCGGCGTTCTTTAACCCGAACGGCATTACCCGATAGCAGTAGGTTCCCCATGGCGTAATAAACGCTGTCTTCTCAGCATCCTCTTCGTCCATTAGGATCTGATGATAACCCGCATAGCAATCCACAAAGGATCCGATCTCGCGCCCAGCGCAATTATCGATCAGGATATGAATGTTGGGTAACGGAAAATTGTCCTTGGGACTTGCTTTGTTGAGGTTGCGGTAGTCGACGCACACCCTGATTTTTCCATCCTTCTTTGGGACTGGTACCACATTGGCCAACCACTCGGGATATCGAGTGACCCGAATGACCTTTGCCTGCAACTGCTTAATCACCTCTTCTTTGATTTTTACACTCATTTCTGTTTTAAATTTCCTTAGTTTTTGCTTGACCGGAGGGTATGCCGGGTCAGTGGGCAATTTGTGAACCACTAAATTTGTGCTTAATCCAGGCATATCGTCATAGGACCATGCAAAAACATCTTTGAATTCCATGAGGGTTCTGATCAATTCTTCCCTGACATTCGGCTCAATGTGGATGCTGATTTTGGTTTCTTGGACGTTATCAGCGTCTCCTAGGTTTACAGCCTCAGTGTCATTTAGGTTAGGCTTGGGTTTTTCTTCAAATTGGCATAGTTCTCGGTTTATCTCTTCGAAGGCTTCCCCTTCGTCACATTCAGATTCATCGTCACAAACGACCTCTTGCATCATTGAGTCGGTTTCAGATTGATTTATTAGACTAGGTCGAAGATCCGCTGTGCATGCCATGTCATTAGAACCAGTAAAAAGAGAACTGTTCAGAAAGAAAAAGAACAAAACAAAATTAAAATGGGACAAAAGAAAAGAACTTCATTAAACTTGCGGGATAAAAGGGTTCACACTTTTACAAAAACGAAAGTAAAATTTGGATTACACCCTTGAATAATCCGAACAAACAAACAAACAAAACATAAATCAAAGCCTACTACCAAGACTCCCCTCGGACAGGAAGAGGAGTAACCGTCCAATTGTTGGTCTTGGCCTCAGGCCCCACAAATTGTATCTCTGCTCTGCTGGAACCTTCTCCAGCTTCCACCATACTGACATCCGCGAATAGCCTCTCAAAACTCTGATTCAGGTCTTCATTTATACCGATCAAAGGTCCTAGAATCTTTGGGACCGGTGACCCCTTGGCACTTGCTTTGACAAAAGACCTTGAGAGACGTGGCACTGGTTTAGGCAGAAACCAAACCCTCTTCTTCATTTTTCGCGCTTGCTTCCTATCTGCTGCGGTTGGTTTGAACCCCAATCCAAAAGTTTCCAGATTTTTAGGAAGGGAGACAGGTTGGAAAATCCCTTGAAGCTCGATTCCCGGGCCTTTTCATGGCACAAATCCATTACCCAGCATTTCTGAGACCATCATGACTGTTGCGGCAGCTACCCTAGGGTGCGGGATGATTTCTCCTTCAGAAATTTTGTTGGCCGACCCTGTATCGAAAATCTGGTAGACCCAAGGACCTTTGTCATCAGCGGTCTCTATGAAAGGTACAATGGTTCCGCCCATGGTGCACGTTGTATCCTCGCCGTGTAACACGACCTCTTGTCTTTCCCACTCGAACTTCACCATCTGATGTAGGGTGGAAGGCACCGCTTTGGCTGCATGAATCCAGGGTCGTCCTAACAGCAGGTTATAAGAAACTGCGGCATCTAACACCTGGAATTCCATGGTAAACAGGACTGGACCAATGGTCAGTTCCAGTACAACATCCCCTACAGTGGCTGTTCCGTTTCCGTCAAACCCTCGGACACAGATGCTATTCTTGCGGATTCTTCCGCGGTCGATCTTTAACTGGTCCAGAGTGGATAATGGACAAATGTTGGTGCTTGAGCCGTTATCCACCAATACTCGAGTTACCACCGAGTCTTCACATTTGACGGCTAGGTATAGAGCTTTATTGTGCTCCGTACCTTCCACCGGCAGGTCATCATCTGAGAATGTTACCCTGTTTACCTCGAAAATCTTGCCGGCAATGGTTTCCAGGTGGTTTACAGAAATCTCACTGGGTACATGAGCTTCGTTCAATATCTTCAGCAGGGCCCGACGATGCTCCTCAGAATGGATCAGTAACGACAACAGTGAGATCTGGGCCGGTGTTTTTCTCAGCTGTTCGACCACAGAATAGTCTTGTACTTTCATCTTCCTCAGGAACTCTTCAGCCTCTTCTTCGGACACAGGTTTCTTGGTTGCAACTGGGTTGGTTCTTCTTAGCTCCACCGGAGCAAAACATCGACCTGATCGAGTCAACCCTTGCGCTTCACAACTGACTTCTTCCACCTGTTTTCCTTTGTAAATCACCACCGCCTTTTCATATTTCCAAGGCACAGCCCTGCTGTCAATCATCGGCAGCTGGACCACAGGCTTTATGGTCACCCGTTCTCTACATACCCCTTTCAACACGACCGCCGGTGTGGGCGGGATCCCTGGTATTACCAACTTGCTTGGCTCGGGTTTGCTTGTTATGGCGGACGGGCTCTTTCCCAATATCACTACCGGCTTGACGCCTTCTCCCTGCGACTGTACACTCGTTCCTCCACTGGTTGAGACTTCTTTTGGGGCGGCTTGGATCATCATCACTGTTTGTGAGGGTTTTCTCAATTCTCCTCCCTCACACACCAACTCAATCATGTGAGTTTCGTGGTGCGCTGGCAGTGGGTTTTGGTTGATGTTAGGAGCCTCCGGTGTCTGGACCTCGATCTTATTGGTGTCAATAAGATCCTGTATGGCATGCCTTAATTTCCAGCACTTCTCGGTATCATGCCCGAGCATCCCTGAACAGTATTCACAACTGATTGATCGATCCAAGTTCTGAGGTGGGGGATTTGGTTCTCGAGTCTGGACAGGACTAACCAAACCCAATTGCCTCAGCTTGTGGAACAAAGCAGTATAGGTTTCTCCCAACTCCGTGAAAGTTCTCTGCTTCCGCAACCTGTCATTCCTAGCATTTGGATTTCCCCGAAAGCCTACCCCTGAAGGGTTTCTATATGCCCTTGGTGGAGGGTAGGTGTTTTGTGGTGGTGCATATATGTTCTGGGGAGCCGGTGCGCGCCATTGTGGGCGAACCGGAGGCTGAGTGTATGCCTGGGCTTGGTGTACGGAACAATGTGGTTCTCGAGGTGGATAGAAATTTTGTGGTGGGCTGTATGGGTATTCTGACCTGTGAGGTCTGGGTTGGTTGTAGTGTGGCCTGCCAGCCCTGGACCAACTGCCTGCCTCGATCGTGGCAACCTCTTCTTTCTTTCTTCTCAACGCACCTCTCGTGCCGTTTTGAATAGCCTGGGTTGTGGCCTTGAGTGCCGAATAGTTCAAGATCTTGTCAGACCTTAAACCCTCTTCTATCATGACCCCTATCTTGACCACCTCGTTGAAAGATTTTCCAACTGTTGTCACCAAGTGACCAAAGTAGGTTGGATCCAATGTCTGCAAGAAATAGTCCACCATCTCTCCCTCTCTCATGGGAGGATCGACTCTAGCTGCTTGTTCTCTCCAGCGGAACCCGAACTCGCGAAAACTTTCCCCGGGTTTCTTCCCAGTTCTCAATAATGTGAGACGGTCGGGGACTATCTCAAGATTGTACTGGAAATGACCCGCAAAAGCCTGCGCCAGATCATCCCACGTGTACCACCTGCTGGAATCCTGCCTGGTATACCATTCTAGTGCAGATCCGCTCAGACTTTGGCCGAAATAAGCTATCAACAGTTCATCCTTGCCGCCTGCCCCTCTCATTTTGCTACAGAATCCCCGCAAATGTGCCATGGGATCACCGTGCCCTTCATATAAATCAAACTTAGGCATCTTAAAACCAGCCGGGAGTTGGACGTCTGGGAAAGGACACAGATCTTTGTATGCTACGCTGATTTGATTGCCCAATCCGTGCAAGTTCCTGAAGGACTGCTCCAGGCTTTTGAACTTTCTCAACACTTCATCTTGTTCAGGAGCCTTAACTGGCTTCTCAACCTCTGCCGGCACTTCTAAATGTGGATTGTAAGCTTGAGGCTCGGGTGCATGGAATGTAGGCTCAGGGGGATAGTATTGTGTATCGTGAGCCTGAAACAATGGCTCACTGGTCGTTCTCTGCAAAGGGGCTGATGTAGGTCCCACAAAAATGGGAATATTGGGTGTTGGGAGAGGTTGGTGGGGTGGTGGAGCTTGGGAATCATGAGGGCTTCTTTCTTGATGATAAAGGGGATTTGGGCGGCTTGTGGAAGGGCCAGAGTGAGGGTATTCTGGCATGTGCCCCAGTGTTTCAGGGCTCTTTTGTGTTTTGGCTATGGCTAGCTGCATTGCATTCATCTCTAGTCCCATCCTTTTCAATCTTTTCCATCGCTTCTTTTAGCAACTGGCTCATCGGCCTCTCTTCCTCATTACTATTCTCTGAAGTAGTCATGCTGGTTGCTATCGGTCCTTTGGATCTGGTTTGATAAGGGTGTGTTGCCAGAATTCTTTAACAACTAACTGTCTTCATCAGACAACAACAAACTTTGTTAGCGTTAGAGTTTAACAGATTTAATCTCAACACATAGAGGATGCAATGCTCCTAGGTAATTGACCGTTTCTACATGCTTTGCTTTAAACAACACGCGTCATCCCGGTTTGCTCATTTATCCCCTTTTTTTTATTTATTATTTTTCTTTTTTTTTTTTTTTTTTATTTTTTATACTTCCTTTTCTTTCTTTATTAAAAGCGGTCGAATCTTATGGGGATTGCCTACGTATCACGTCCCCGCGCGAATCAGACCAGGCGTAGTTCTGCCTTAAAGTAAAGAAACACAAAATTCTTGTGAAATCGTTAAATTCATTCTCAAAATTTTGCTATTACAAATTACTTCAAGCAAGGAATAGCAATAGTACAGACTCCACAGTTCTTAACCCGTTTTGACTAAAAGAAAAGAAAACAACATATGGAAAAGCAACAAAGCCAAATAAACAAGACTCAACCAAAGATTAATTTTCCAACTTAGGGGCCCGCGAGGCATCATTCGGCCTTTCCGCGGCCCTTGGTGTGAGGTCCCTCTGCAGGCTTTTCAACTCATTCATGATTCGGTGGACGCAACCCATGATGGAAACAAGGAGGGTCTTCCGAGGCATTTGCTCGCATGCCAGGCATCTCATGTAGATGTAATGCCCAATCTCGTCGATCCTTCCTCGAATGTTGTCCCTTTCTGCGAACAACTGCCTTATCTGTCGGTTCTTCAATCCTAGTGTTTGCGCATTGTTGGCAAGCTGATCCTGGAACATCTCCATTTGTCTTTCCATTCTGGTCATTGCATCGTAACATCGCCTTCTGTCGGCTTGGGCATCCCGTGTTTGCTTGAAGATCCTCTCTTGAAGAGAGGCATTCGTTTCCCTTAATGTCCCGATGCTCAGTTCATAATCCCTTATGACTTGTTGCAGGCGCTGCCTCCGGGCCATTGTACCCTTTGCCCACTTGGTCCGCAATCTTGCTGTGCTAGCCTTGGCTCTTTCCAAATCTTCCTGGCATTCCGCAACCTGATCCTTTAACCCCGCTATCAATCTTTTATCCGCCCGGCTTCTCAGCTGGTTATCAGCCTCCTTTTTCATCCTCCGGATCTGAGCTTTGAGGATCTCGCCTTCTCTGATTAATCTGTTCTTTTCTCCCTTGTGGGCAGCAGACTGTAATTGGCATTCAAACCTCATATCCTGAACTTGTTGCTTCAGTTTGCCTGTTTCGGCAAGATATTCCCGCTCTTTGGCCAACCAGCCCCACTGCTCTTGTGAAGATTTGGCAAATTCTTGCAGGTGAGGTCTTTTGGTCGGTCTTCCAGATGATGTCTCCCCTTTGTACCAGGCCTGATACCCGGGCGAAACTTCCCCTTTTGCCCGATTCATTACACAAGTATTTGCTTCTAAGTATTGACATTGGCTCCAAATTTGACGAACCCTTGCTTCAGGAAACTGGCCGTCGGGACTGATCTCGATTACCTGGATGCTTAGATCCTCGTCTTTCGGCACTATCTGATACCTCCCAAGTTGCCTTAAAACCCGATGCGGCGCGTATGGTTGAATGCTCTTAAGTCCCATTAAGAGAAAATGGGGCCTGGCTGCTGGCATGTATATGACTTCGTCGATCGGTAACCATCCTAGCGCCCACTGTATTTGACTGGCGTTGAGGGTATGGAAATATGAGGTCCATGCTGTGACTCCTTCCGGTAGGTAGGTCTCATTAACTCTGGTATAGAACTCCTCTATGCAGGTCTTTTCAGCGGATCCATGGCTCAGAAACTGGGCTCGGTGACATAGGTGTTCGGTCATCCACATTTGCAACAACAAATTGCAACCCTCGAAAAAGCTTCCTCCGGCTTTGCAAGACGTGAGAGCCCGGAACATATCAGATACTATCATGGGCGCCAACGTACTATCTCTCTGTGTGAGCAACGTACTGACGACCCCTGCTATCTTTATGTCAATATTCCCGTCTTTTCTTGGGAATACTAGTAGTCCTAAGAAAGTTATCATGAAAGCAATCCGTCTATGTTCTTCCCACTTTTGACGATTACTTTTGCTGCACAACTGGTTTTCTGGCTTGTCGAATCCTCCTATGTGACCATATCTTTGATATATGAAACTCATGCTGCAAAAACCTTTTGCCAAGTCAGGGTTATGAATTGTTCTGACTATCTTTAAGGAGTCCAGAAACCGGTGTATTGCTACAGCTCTTGGAGCAATCAGATATTTGTGCCTCAAAGGAGTCTCAGCGCTGCCGATATACCCTGCTATTTCTTCTAAAGTTGGGGTAAGTTCAAAATCCGAGAAATGGAAGACATTGTGCGCAGGATCCCAGTGGGGGACTAGTGCCCTTATGATATCTCCTCGTGGCCTGATATCCAACAAACTCGTGAGGCCTTTCAGATACTTCTTGATTTCGTCATGCCCTTCTTTGCCTAAATCATTCCACCAGAGCCGCAATTGGAGGGGGATTTTACTCATGATTGAAAAGGGTTCATTTGGAGTCGTGCTCATTCTGCACATTTATTAATAAGATTTTAACAAACGAAACTTATTCTGATAAAAAACAAAAATATATACGATTTTTCTCAAAAGGATTTCTGAACACGACCTCTCAACACTTCATGAACGAAGATTTTTAAGGTTGTGTGAGGGAAAAAAACGAGGTGGCCGTCTGTACCAAGGCATCCTTCCGGAGTTCCTTTCGGGAACATTTGGCCATTTTTGACATAAGCGGCATCACCCGGACTTGTTTATGACTTTTTTATCATTTTTCAAAAATAGAAAATTCAACATTGCAAACACGGCCTTTCGATGCCTCGGGGACGAAGATTTTTAAGGCTATGTGGGTCGACTGGACCAAAAAAAAATGACCCAAGGGTGGCTGTTTATGCAAAGTCAGCCTTCCGGCGTCCCATTCGGGAACATTCGGCTATTTATGACAAAACAACATCACCAAAATTAAAATTTGACATATACTTTTTGTTATTTATTTATTTTTGGCTTTTCTAGCAAAAGGTGGGGTTGGACCCGATGAGGGTTGCCTACGTATCTCACATCCGGTGAGAATCAAACCCGCGTAGTTCGGGCAATCAGGAATAAATAGATGAACTAATTTTTTTTTTATTATCTTTGTGAAAGAACTACTTTAAAAGAAGAAAGGAAGTATTGATTTTTTTGATTGATTTTCTTTTGAAAGAAATACTTGTAAAAATTCCTTTTCTTTTGATTTGAACTTTGAGAATTTCAAAAGTAAAAGGAAGATATTTGTTTTTCTGAATTTTCATTTGTTTTTATTCTAAAGAAAAAAGAAAATATTTTTGGAATTTTACTTTTAATAAAAGAAATGCTTCTAAAAAGTATTTTTTGAATTTTGAATTTTCTTTTCAATTTGAAAGAAGAATCAAAATATTTTCGGATTTTTTTTATTTTTATTTTTATTTTTATTTTTTAAAAAAGAAAGCATTTTTATTATTTTTGTTTTATCAACAATGGAAAATAAAGATATTTATATTATTTTTGCAAGACATATCTTTTTGGAATTTTACTTTGAATTTTCTTGGCAAGACAAATACCCTTTGCAGCAAATAAAGATATATATATCTTTCGGAAATAAAAAAAAACTTTTCGGATTTATATATATATATATATATTTGCGACAAATAATGAAAGACTCTTTTTCATTTTCATTTTCATGGCAAGACAAATTATTTTCCTTTTCTATTTTTTTGAAAAACAAGACAGAACAACGACTCTTTTTTTCTATTTTTCCTTTGCTTTTAATAAAACAAACTAATAAGACATTCTTATTTTCTCAAAATTTCAGCAGAGTTTTGACAGTATTGGGGTATTGGTTTTTTCAAAAATAAACAATCAATTTCCCTAACCGCTATTTTTCGATTTCACAATATTCATAATATTCAAACACCGGTCAGCGAGACAAAATAAATGCACGGAAAACAAATAGGATGCATCAGGATGGTCTTTTCATATCAGGTTGCTAGTCCTAGACGGACCCAACCCCTGTGTTGAGTCCCCTAAGTCAAATGCAACGTGATGCAAATAAGCGTTCCTACTAGGGATCCGGCATGAAGTCACGTTATTCTATGTTCAAAACCTGGGTCGGTGTTCTAGACAGTGTACCCGAGCGGACAACTCGAGTTGAGGAAGGAGCTCCTTTCCGGGAACCAAAAGGCCAGCCGGCTTAGAAACTTTCCGAGCCTCTTTTATTTAGGGTATGACACTAACAGAATAGGGAGTCTCAACCAGTGAGCACATCCCCGGAGGTAAGAAGAGAAAGGTTTCGGCACAATTTATATACAGTTCAGATAATATCAAAGCGGTAAAAGCAGCATTTAGCACATTAGGCTCAAAACATGTAAAAATCAGATAAAGCCAAATATAACAATTTATCTAAGCTCGAATTCTTAACCCTGAACCAGTGGTTCTGGGTTTTATCCCCAGCAGAGTCGCCAGAGCTGTCACACCTCCTTTTTCCGCACCCGATGGGGTGCAAGGGAGTTTTTTCCAATTAAAGGACAATCGAAACGGGATTGGTTTAATTATTTCAGAGTCGCCACTTGGGAGATTTAGGGTGTCCCAAGTCACCAATTTTAATCCCGAATCGAGGAAAAGAATGACTCCATATTACAGTCTGCGTACCAGAAATCCGGATAAGGAACTCTGTTAACCCGGGAGAAGGTGTTAGGCATTCCCGAGTTCCGTGGTTCTAGCACGGTCGCTCAACTGTTATATTCGGCTTGATTATCTGATTTTATACAAGTGTGAACTTATGTGCAAAATTTAACTTTTAACCGCTTTTATCATTTACTGTTTTTATCAAGAATTGCAACGTTGTGAAAATGTATCTCGAACCGCGTTACAATCAATGTACCCGTGGTCGTCGACACACTTTGACTCCGTTGAGATTTGGATTTGGGTCACATCAATGTGCACCCGAGTTTAAGGAAATTAAATTATTAAAGGCGCGCCTAAAGCGACTAGCGTATTTATTTTGGGTAGGACCGTGGAATTTTACTAAACGGTCCATCCCGAAGTCTAAAACAAGTATTTACTGAGGGCCCCGCAATTTGCATTTTTTTTTCGGCGAGGCTCATCTCGTTCTTATTTTTTTAAAGAATTTGCAACGTCATGGAAATGCATCTCGGGCCCCGCCACAATCAATGCGCCCGTGACTAGAGACATATTTCGACTCCGTTGAGATTTGGATTTGGGTCACATAAATGTGCACCTGAGTTTAGGGAGATAACATTATTAAAGGCGCGCCTAAAGCAACTAGCGCATTATTATTTTTGGGTAAGGCCGTGAAATTTGCTAAACGGCCCGTCCCAGAATCTAAATATTTTAATAAGGCTCCTATTAATCCCAACTTTGCTAGCGTATTGTTATTGTTATTAAATCCAACTTCTATTACTAAAAATGAGAAATATGGCTTTAACGCCAGTAGTCATGATTTTTCATTCAGACGTCCACATACTTATTGCAACGAGAGTACATAATACACGTGAGTACATACATTCGCAACAATTCACTGGATGTCAAATTGTTCCCTTAATAAACACAAATATATGCATAGAAGTAAACATTCTCGTAAAAACTTAAGCCCACGATATATTCTCTCATTTACTTTAAGCATATGCGGTAACTAACCATGAAATAAGCTTTTTTTTTTTTTTTTTAACAAAAGAAACAACGAAAATGCATTATTGACATACATCCATATCAAATAATACTCTTATTCACCTTGAACGATAATATGCGAAATGAACGGAATGAAACAAAGGATGAGGAATACTAACCTTCGAACCTTGACAAACCTAGAACACAAACAAGACCCCGACGGGACTCAAGCTGGACTTCACTGAACAAGGAACAACAACGAAACCTCGGACAAACACCTCGACGAACCAAAGACGACCTCGACGGAGAGCTTGGACCCCACAACTGTCGACGCCCCAAGATTGTTGGTTGCTGCTGTATCTCCGACGCAGCAACTGGTGCATGAAGCTGCAGCAGAAGGGACGTTGGGATGTAAGGAAGAGGGAGTTCGACGAGCAGGTGGGCTGGTTGAAGGTTTTGGACGTGAGGGTGCCGGCGTTAATGGAGGCGGGCGTTTGCTGGTTGTTGGGTCGTCGGGCAGTGGTCGACGGACTGGTTGCGAGACGACGAGGGAGATGGTGTCGTCGGAGCAGGTGGTCGTTTGGACGTAGGGAGTAGAAGCGACAGCAATGAAGGAGTGGTCGTGGTCGACGGAACCGGGCAGCAGGTTGTGGAGGTCGACGGACTGGAGGAGTGGTCGTTTGGATGGTGGGTATGGCGTTGTGGGTGGTGGTTTTTTGGCGACGGGGGGTGTGGTGGTGCGACTGGTTCGGGTTGGGACGGGGTGGTGTTTGGGAGGAGGAGGGTGGTCCGGTTTGGTCTTGACGCTGGGGGGCAGTAGGGTGGTTGTTGTTCGGTGGTTATGGCGTTTGTGAAGGGAGGGGACGGGTGGTCGTTTGGTCGTCGGTTATGGTGGAGGTGACGGGGAGGGGTCAGCTGGGTGGTTTACCGGAGGGGTCGAGCGTGGGGGAAGTGACGGGGAGGTCTTTGGGTTTGAACGATGCGAGGAGGAGGGTCGTCGTGGTTTTTTTGACGCCGGGTAAGTGATGGTCGGAGCTTCTTTTTACAGTAGGTTTTTTACTTTCTTCTTTTGAAGAAGAAAGAGCAACAGTAGTTTTCTTGCCAATTTTTCAAAAGTCTCCCTATGCTTTTTGCCTTTGTCCGTGTTTTGTAGTGTTTTGCCCAGAAAAATGAGCCCCACGCGTGGTGGGGTTCAAGGCATATGTCCCCCACGCGTGGTGGGGTTCCCCACGTGTCCTGGACACGGTTTATTATGGGCTAGGTCCGAAAATTAGGCCTAAAACCGGGTAGTTTGAACCCGAATATTATTCTTTTGCCCAGACCCGAGAAATAGGAACACGTTGCTTAACTAGTCCTATGTAAGCAAAATAACTACCAAAAATAAGACTAGTATTTAACAAAACTATATCTTTTTAAATATTTTTAAGGATTTAAAATAGCTACAAAATATTAATAAAACTATTTTTGTAATTTTCGTAAATATTAAGATAAAATATGAAGTAATATTTTTGTATTATTTTTTTTCAAAGTTAAAATGACTCTAAAATATTAATAAAACTATTTTTTGTAATTTTCGTAAATATTAAGGTAAAATATGAAGTAATATTTTTTGTATTTTTTCAAAGTAAAAATGACTATAAAATATTAATAAAAATATTTTTTTGTAATTTTCGTTTTTTAATAAAGACAGAATATAAAATAGTATTTTTTGTATTAAAATGACTACAAAACATTAATAGAATTATATATATTTTTTTGTAATTTTCGAATTTATATAAAGTACCAAAATAAAGTACAAATTTTGTATTTTTCAAAATTATAATGACTGCAAACATTAATAGAACTATATATTTTAGTAATTTTTGAATTTATATAAAGTACCAAAATAAAGTACAATTTTTTTGTATTTTTCCCACGTTTATGAGAAATGCATAAACTAAAATTTATATATGTATTTTTTGTGATTTTTTTCTTTTTGCAACGAAATAAAGTAAAAATAGTTAAAATGGCTATATTAGACCCAATTTCACATATTCACGCTAAAAATGTGAAAAATCTCGGGGAGGGTCAAAAATCACGTGCTTACAGTAGGTAATAAAAATCTTAGAAACTCATGGCATCGGCTCGGGAGTGATGGCTAACAATTCGATCTCACAGGTCTAGCAACTGCTCGAGATGATCGAGCAGCTCCGTAGAGAGGTAGATGCGGTGAGGCGGGAAACCATAGCTTGGAAGAAAAATATGGACCGCCTTGCCTCAGAGAAAGAGGCTTCTCGAGCTCAGTTGTCCTCGGTTGAAAGTCAACTTCAAAGCATGAAAGATAAGAACTTGGCACAAGCCAAGAAAATTGAGGAGCTCTAGGCTCGGTTGGTCACAGAACTTGTAGTGGTGAAATCTAAGGCTGAGACAGCTAAGGTCGATGCTGAGGCAATCGTGGCCGTCTACCGGTCTGATACCAAAGCTGCTCAAGCTCGAGCAAAGAAAGTTGCCAATACTGCTTAGACTCGATCATACTGGGTTGCCGAGCATGCCAAGTGCGAGTCTCGAAGAAAGACTCTTGAGGAGATCCATGCTCGTGGCTTCGATCTCACTGCCGAGATCAAAGATACAAAGGAGCTTGAAGCCGAAGCCAAAGCATTGGTCTCTTCTGATGATGATAATTCCGGGAGCATGAGTGGATCCCAGAGTGGAAAAGACCCGAGGGTGAAGATATTGCTCCTGGAGAAGATTAAGTACTTTGGATCTTTTTTGGATTTTTGCATTGAATTCCAATCGGGCCATGTTGCCCTTGTAAATAACTTTGACATATATAAAGATCTTTCTTGGGAAATTTTATTTCACTTCTGCCTTATGAAATTTGTGCTATATTTATGCCTTGTGAAATTATTATTCATAGGTTCGAGGTTCAAGTAATTTGACCGAAACAGAACTAGCATAGCTTTTATCGAGTGAGTGCTTGCTCGGACTCAAAATAAGGTAAACCTTAGGTTTTATTTGAATGAGGATGATCTTTCGCACTCAAAGCAATAGATAGACCTTAGGCCTTTGTATTAGGCCGACATGGCATTTATAAAGAATGTCTATGGCTTTCTTCCTCTTTTTCAGCTTGAAAAGTTTTTGCCATTAATATTTGTAAAACCTGTAATGTCTAAGCATAGAAAAAGGGGTTGTTCGAGAGTTCGAACAATTTTGTACTCATTGGAGTTTTCAAGGCTTGATATTACCGAAACCCTTTATAATTTTGCCAATGGTAGCCCTTTTAACCGGTTTACAAAAATATTCGAAGGCCAGTTTCATTACGGAATTCGTAAGAGAACCGTGTTAATTTGGTCGTAGCCTTCTTATTTGGGACTTTCCCCTTAGCCTTATTTTCCCATTTCACTTCGAGCTTTCCCGAAGTGTCAGTCTCCGAATAGGGTGGCCATGACCTATAAAAATCGAGGATCGCCTTTAAGGTCTTCTGATCTCAAAGTTTTAATAATTCGATCTTGTTTCTTTTTCGGATGCTAGTCCCCAAGCGTGGGGTTCTGTTATGATTGACTCTTAAGCTTGTTTACATAATAGATCAAGAGTGTGAAATTGTAAAGGAAAAAAATTTCTAAGGCATGCGATATCAGCAAGGAAAAATATTTCTTTCAATAGATGATTATACATGCGTACATGTTTGATGTTAGGGCTCGAGTAACCTATATGGGCACGATTCATTCGGCATGTTGACCCTTACAAAATTTACCTATCGAGACTCCGTTGTTACAAAGTAATTTCCTTTCAACAAAGTTGACATTCGAGGGTAATGACCCCAATATTCGAGGTTGATTGTAAAGAAGTCTCAGATACTATTGAATTGCTCTAAGTTAGCACGATCAATGGTTACCTCGTTAAAAACCTCGCCGGAAAAACCCATTTGGGACAAAAACCGGTCTAAGCGAAAAAGAATGCAATGCGTGCTTTCAGACCTAAAGACTTCGTATTGGATAATCCATCGTCGTCCTCGATTGAACACCTGCAATTGGTTAGTCTAAAATATAAATGAGAATGAGGAAAGTCGTACCTTAGCAGTAGTATCGTTTTAGGAGTGATACGTTCCGATTGTTTGGTAATTTCTCGCCATTCATCGTGACGAGCTTGTAGGATCCCTTTTCGATGATATCAAGGACCTAATATGGTCCCTCCCAATTCGGGCTCAATTTTCCTTAATTTGGATTTCGAGTGTTGAGGGTGACTTTTCTTAGCACCAAGTCCCCAATTTTAAATTGTCGAAGATTGGATCTTTGGTTGTAATACATTTTGATCCGCTATTTTTATGCGACCAATCGAACGCCTCGCATATTTCATCCAACAATTCTAGGCTCATATTCATGGCCTCATTATTCGACTCTTCTGTAGCATATCGAAACCTGAGACTAGGTTCCCCGACCTCGACCAGAATAAGAGCTTTGGTGCCATAGACCAAAGAGAATGGTGTTGCCCCCGTACTGGATTTCGATGTCCTGTGGTATGCCCAAAGAACCTCGGGCAATATCTCTCTCCATTTTCCCTTGGCACCGGTCAATCTTTTCTTAAGATTTTGAATGATGGTTTTGTTGGTTGATTGGGCTTGTCCGTTCCTGCTGGGATGGTATGGTGTTGATAGAATCCTTTTAATCTAGTGATCCTCGAGAAATTTAGTCACTTTGCTGCCAATGAATTGCTTTCCATTGTCGTACACAATCTCGGCAAACATCCCCAATTGGCATATAATGTGGTCCCAAATGAAGTCTATGACTTTTTTTCTCTGACTTTCTCGAAAGCATATGCTTCAACCCACTTAGAAAAATAATCAGTCATAAATAAAATAAACTGAGATTTACCTGGGGCCGATGGTAAAGGGTCGATGATGTCCATTTCCCATTTCATGAACAACCATGGGGATAAGACTGAGGGGAGCTGCTCCTCGGGCTGGTGAATCATCGGCGCATACCTTTGACGTTTGTCGCATTTTCGAACGAACTCTTTTGTATCCTTTTCCATATCAGCCTAATAGTACCATGCTCTTATAACTTTGTGAACCAGTGATTCGGCACCGGAGTGGTTCCCATAAGTGCCTTCGTGAATCTCCCATAGGACGTAGTCGGTGTCTCCTGGTCCCAAACATATCGCCAATGGCACATAGAACATCCTCCCGAATAGCGTTCTATCCTCGGCCAAAGTGAATTGTGTTGCCTTAGTGCGTAGAGTCCTTGACTCTTTCGAATCTAATGGGAGTTTCCCATTCTTTAGGTACTCAATATACTTGTTTTTTCAATCCTAAGTCAAACTTGTAGAGTTTATTTCGGCGTTGCCTTCTTTGATTACTGATCTCGAGAGTTGTACGACAGTCCCCGAGTTAAGTTCGTCATCTTCGACTGATAACCCCAAGTTTGCAAGGGCATCTGCTTCGCTGTTTTATTCCCGAGGTATGTGTTGTAAGGTCCACTCTTTAAATCGATGTAAAGTTACATGTAGCTTGTCTAGGTACCTCTGCATTCGATCTTCTCGGACTTCGAAAGTTATGTTGACTTGGTTTACCACAAGTAGGGAATCACATTTGGCCTCGATGATCTCTGCTCCCAAACTTTTAGCCAGCTCGAGACCTGCAATCATGGCCTCATACCGGCCTCATTGTTAGTTAACTTCGAAGTTTTGATGGATTGTATAATACCCATGGGCTGCTTCAAAATGATACCCAGCCCGGACCCTTTCACGTTCGAAGTGTCGTCCATGAAAATGGTTCACACCCCCGATGATGTACCCAATTTTAATAATAATTCCTTTTTTACCTCGGGTACGATGGGTGGTGTAAAGTCAGCCACGAAGTCTGCCAAGATTTGGGACTTGATGGTTGTTCGGGATTGATACTCAATATCGTATCCGCTTAGTTCCACGACCCATTTGGCCTATCGCCCAGAAAGTTCGGGTTTATGCAAAATATTACGAATGGGATAGGTAGTTACAACACATATTGGGTGACATTGGAAATACGGTTTTAATTTCCTAGAGACGCTTATTAAAAGCAAGCACTAATTTTTCTAAGTGAAGATACCTAGTTCCGACCTCTCCTAAGTTCCGACTCACATAGTAAACAAGGAATTTCTTACCTTGCTCTTCTCGAACTAGGACTCCACTTACTGCTATCTCTGAAACTGCCAAGTATAAGTAAAGTTGTTCATCCGTTTTCGGGGTATGAAGCAGCAGCGGGCTCAATAAGTACCGCTTTAGTTCCTCCAAGGCTTGCTGACATTCTGGGGTCCATGCAAAATTGTTCTTCTTCCTAAGCAGCAAGAAGAATTGGTGACTCCTATTTGAGGATCTCGAAATGAATCGCCCGAGGGCGGCTATGTGCCCAGTTAGACTCTGTACGACCTTTACATTATCTACGACTTTAATATCCTCGATAGCTTTGATTTTATCAAGGTTGATCTCGATACCCCAATTGGACACCATGAAGCCGAGAAACTTGCCCGAGCCAACCCCGAATGGGCACTTTTCTAGGTTGAGTTTCATATTGTACTTCCTTAGTATATCGAAGGTCTCATGCAAATGTTTCAAATGGTCCTATGCTCGTAGGGACTTAACTAGCATGTCATCAATATAAACTTCCATAGATTTTCTTATTTGTTGTTCGAACATTCGATTTACTAGGCGTTGATAGGTTACACCAACATTTTTTAGTCCGAATGGCATTACATTATAATAGTAAGAGCCATACTTGGTGATAACCGAAGTCTTTTCCTGGTCCTCCAGGTTTATTTATATTTGGTTGTACCCGGAGTAGGTGTCGAGAAAACTTAGAGTCTCGTGGACAGTCGTGGCATCAATCATTTGATCGATGTTAGGCAAGGGAAAAGAATCCTTAGGGCACGATTTATTCAGGTTTTTATAATCTACACACATTCTAAGTTTATTTCCATTCTTAGAGACTATTATTACATTTCCTAACCATTCGGGATACTTTAATTCCCGAATGGATCCTATTTTGAGAAGTTTGGTTACCTCATCTTGGATAAAATCATGTTTTACCTCGAATTTAGGCCTCTTTTTTTGTTTTATCGGGCGAAACTTTGGGTCCAAGCTCAGTTTATGAGTGGTGGTCTCCGGTGAGATCCCTGTAATATCGAGATCGGACCAGGCAAAACAATCCATATTAGATTTAAGAAATTGAATAAGTTTTTTCCTGAGCTCGGGAGTTAACCTCGTGCCCAGGTATACCTTTCGATCGGGCAGATGCTCAATCAATATGATTTGTTCCAGCTCTTCGACTATCGACTTCGTAGCATCAGAATCATCGGGGATTATGAAGGTTCGAGGTAACATATAGTCATCATCCTCGTAAGTTCCCCGCTCTTCCAATTGGGCCGAGGTTGGTAATTGTGGTTGTTATTTGGCTTATTGTTGTCCCTTTGAATCTGATTTCTTTATTGATGAAAGTGTCAATACCGGTACCACTTCATTGATTGCAAACATCTCTTTGGCGACATGTTGCTCCCTGTACACTGTTTTAATTCCCTCAGATATTGGAAACTTTAGAACTTGGTGAAGGGTCGAGGGTATTGCCCTTATGTTATGGATCCAAGGCCTTCCGAGTAGTGCATTGTATCTCATGTCAACCTAGATCACATGGAACTTTGTTTCGTGGATCGTCCCTACCACATTTATTGGTAAGATAATTTCACCTTTGGTGGTTTCGGTTGCCATATTGAAGCCATTAAATACTCGGGCTGTGGGTACAATTTGATCTCGAAGGCCCGACTGTTCTACGACCCTTGCTTGAATAATGTTGGACGAGCTTCCTAGATCAATCAACACACGTTTAACTTGAATTTTATTCATAAAGATATATATTACCAGTGTGTCGTTGTGAGGTTGTTCGATCCCTTCTGCATTCTCGTTATTGAAAGACAAGGTTTCTTCTAGTAAATAGTCTCGAGTCCGTTTTTCTCTTGTGATTGTCACCTTGGTGCATTTAAATACCGGTCCTTAGGGAATATCAACCCCTCCAACGATCATGTGAATCACGTGCTGTGGCTCTTCTTGCTCGTTCTATCTGTTTGAATCTCTATTTTTGAAGTGGTTCTTTGCCCGATCACTTAAGAATTCTCGAAGGTGTCCCTTATTGAACAACCGGGCTACTTCCTTCCTTAGTTGTCTGCAATTTTCTGTTTTATGGCCATGGGTGCCACGATATTGCATATTTGGTTTGGGTTTCTTTGGGCCGGATTGATCTGCAGAGGTTGAGGCCACCTAGTGTGTCTGATATACCCAATGGCCGATACTATGGCGGAAGCATCTATGCTGAAGTTATATTCTGACAGTTGAGGTGCTTCTTTGGACCCGACATCCCTATCGAAAACACTCTTGCTCATGATCCCACGGGAGCTTTATCCCCGATTATTTCTTCTATCATTCCGAATAGGGTTGTGTCCAGACCCGCTATTTCTCCGATATTTTCCTTATGGCGGATATCGGTCTATTCGATCGTGGTTCCTAATCGACATCCCTTTTAACTGTGTCCACAGGCCTGTTGGGATAAATCGAACCAATTAGAGCCCTAGTTGATCGTTTTCAACCCAAATCTTTGACTGATATCGATTGTGTACATCGGACCAAGTGACGGTTGGATATTCGATCAAATTCTGCTTTAATTGTTGCGAAGCTAAAGAACTCATTTGTTGAGACCTTGAGTGAAGGCTTGAACAACCCAATCATCAGTGACCGGTGGCAAATCCATCCGTTCCATTTGAAATCGAGATACGAATTCCCTGAGAATATCGTTGTCTTTTTGCCTTTCCTTGAATAGGTCCGACTTTCTAGTTGCAACCTTAATGGCTCCAGTGTGCACCTTTACAAAGGAATCTGTAGGCATAGCAAATGAATCTATGATGACCCAAAAGGTCATCACTTGTTTTAAAAGTCAATTCTGCGTTTCGAGGCCTTAAAAACCTCCTTTGACTCACCTCGATTTGCGTGCGTAGTTCCAACGTAAATCCGAAAAGCTTTTATGTGAAAAATTGAGGAAAATGCTAATTTTACCTTTAAAATTGAATTTAAGTTGACTTCGATCAACATTTTGGGTAAACAGACCCGGACCCATGATTTGACGGTCCCGGAGGGTCCATAGAAAAATATGGGACTTGGGCGTATGCCCAGAATTGAATTCCGAGGTCCCTAGCCCGAGAAATGAATTTTTGAAAGAAATTGTTTAACTAAAATTATAAGAGTTTTTGGAAATTTAAATATGATTGAATTTGATGGTATCGGGTCCGTATTTTAGTTCTAGAGCCCGGTATAGGTTTAATATAAAATTTAAGTTGTGCCTATAAAATTTGGTAAGAAACGGAGCTCAAATTACATGAATCGGACCCTCGGTTGTGAAATTGGAAACTTAAGAGTTCTTGAGATTTTTCTTTGATTTTGATGCTAAACTCGTAGTTCTAGGTGTTATTTTGGCGATTTTATCACACGAGCAAGTCCGTATGATGTTTTTAGGTTAGTACGCATGTTTAGTTTGGAGTCCCGAGGGCTCGGGTGATTTTCGGATGTAGTTCGGGATGTTTTGAGACTTAGAATTTCTGTTGTCATAGCTGTTGCAGGTGCATAGGTATTTCCTTCTTCGCTTTCGCAAAGGAACTCTCGCGAACGCGAAGAGTAAAGTGGGACTGAAGGAAAATTCCTTCTACTTGAATGCGAGGCACAGGTCATGAACGCAGAGCGTTGGGGAAGTTAACCTTCGCGAACGCGAAGGCCATTATGGTAGGGACCTGGGGGAGGGGTGAAAATACTCTACGCAAACGCGGCGATTGGCTCGCGAACGCGATGGTCAGGGGGGGTGAACCTTCGCGAATGCGAAGGCTCTTCTAGCCAATGCTTCCCTAATGCGACAGTCCCTCCGCGAATGCGAAGAAGGTCTGTCCAGCGATTTTAAATAGAGGCGGAACGGGATTTTACCAAAAATTCATATCTCTTTCCCCAAAATAAGACCCTAGGCAATTTTTGAAGAGCAAATTCAACCCCAAAGCATAGGTATGTGTTCTTGAACTCATTTTCTTCATTTCCATCAACACCCATTAGATTTCTAGGCCTAAATCTTGTTCTTCAAGGGTAGAAATTAGGGATTTTAGAAGAATTAGGGTTTTTACAAATTTAGGGATTTAGACCTCGATTTGGGGTCAGATTCCGAAACTAATTGCATATTTGGGCTCGTGGGGGAATGGGTGAACGGTTTTTGGTACGAACCTTGAGTTTTGACCAAGCGGGCCCGGGGTCGGGTTTTGACTTTTTGGAAGAATGTTGGGGAATCTGTAATTTATCATTTGAATTGGTTTTTTGAGCTTCAATTAATGTTAATAAGTTAATATTGACTAGATATAATTGAATTGGAAGTGGAATCAAAAGGAAAAACAGTGTTTGAAGCTGTGATGACCCAAAAGGTCATCACTTGTTTTAGAAATAAATTCTGCATTCCGAGGCCTTAAAAACCTCTTTCGGCATCACCTCAATTTGCGTGCGCAGTCCGGGCATGTAGCCGGAAAGCCATTATGTGAAAATCTGTAAAAAATGATGAATTTTGACTTTAAATGGATTTAAGTTGACTTTGGTCAACATTTTAGGTAAACGGACCCAGACCCGTGATTTGACGGTCTCAGAGGGTCCGTAGGAAAATATAGGACTTGGGCGTATGCCCAGAATCGAATTATGAGGTCCCAAGCCTGAGAAATAAATTTTTAAAGAAATTTATTTTCTGAAATTATTTATGAGTTTTTTGAAATGATATGTGTTTAAAACTTGATGGTATCGGGGCCGTATTTTGGTTTCGGAACCCGGTACATGTCTTATATGTGATTTAAGATGAGTCTGTGAAATTTGGTAAGAAAGGAAGTCGTTTGAGGTGATTCGGACCCGTAATTGTGAAAATTGATACTTTGAAAGTTTTGAGATTTTTCTTAGATTTCTATGCTAAATTCGTTGTTTAAGAGGTTATTTTTGCGATTTGATCACACGGATAAGTTCATATGATGTTTTTGAGTTAGTATGCATGTTTGGTTTGGATCCCCGAGGGCTCGGGTGAGTTTCGGATGTGTTTCGGAAGGTTTTGAACTTAGAAAAAAGTTGCAGGTTTTCAGTTTCTGGTGTTCTGGTATGTTGTTCTTCGCGTTCGCGGAAGGACTCTCGCAAACACGAAGGGTAAGTCAAGCTAAAGGAATTTTCCTTCTACACGAACGCGAGAAACAAGACGCGAACGCGAAGCCTTGGGGGTGTTTCCCTTCGCGAACGTGGACCTGCTATCGCGAACGCGAAGGCCTTTGGGCCTGGGCAGGGGGAAGGAGATTTTGTTCTACGCGAATGCGGCCACTGGCCTGCGAACGCAAAGTCTCGAGGAGTCAAGCTCCGTGAACTTGAGCCTGAGATCGCGAAAGCCTGACCCATCGCGAATGCGATGAAGGTCTGCCCAGTGATTTTAAAACAGAAGAAAAAACGGGATTTCACCAAAATTTCATAACTTCTTCTTCCAAAATCCAAATTGAGCGATTTTAGAAAGAGAACTTCACCACAAATTCATAAGTATGCAATCTTAGACTCATTTTCTTCAATTTCCATTAACACCCATTAGATTTCTAGGCCTAAACCATGTTCTTAAGGGTAGAAAATTAGGGATTTGGGTAGAGTTAGGGTTTTTTGCATAATTGGGATTTAGACCTCATTTTGGGGTCGGATTTTGGAACTAATTGCATATTCAGGCTCATGGGTGAATGGGTGATCGGGTTTTGGTCCGAATCTCGTGTTTTGACCATGCAGGCCTGGGGTCGATTTTTGACTTTTTGGGAAGAATGATAGGAAATATATAGTTAAGCATTGGAATTGGATCGTTTAGCATTTATTGATGTTATTAAGTCGATTATGTCTATATACAATTGATTTGGATCCAAATTCAAAAGGAAAAGCGGTGTTTGAGGCTTGAGTTGGCCGTGGAAGTTCGAGGTAAGTGTTTGGTCTAACCTTAGCTTGAGGGATTAAGAGTTGTGTCCTATTTGCTACATGTTACTTGTCGAGTACGACATATATGCATGGTGACGAGTATCTATATGTTGGTGTCAAGCATGACCGTGAGTCTTAAATTGAAATTGTTGAGTTCTTAATAAATCCTACGAATGCCTAAGTTGTTGATTCTCTATGTTGAGCAATGATTATGATTATTCTCGTGGAAATTACTTATGATTGAGTATGGGTGCTAGTTGAAGTAGTTAGATGTTGGAACAAGTTTGGTTATAGCTGATTTTCCCTTGTCGGGACGTATTTACTTATACTGTCGATACCCTTGCAAGGATAGTGTTGTTTCTTTATTGATCCCTTGCCGGGACTCTCGTTGTGATTGGTGTTGAACTGTATATGTGGATCGGGTTGCGCGCCGCAACAATATTATATTTGGATCGGGTTGCACGCCGCAACAATATTATATTTGGATCGGGTTGCACGCCGCAACAACATTATGTTTGGATCGAGTTGCACGCCGCAATAATGATATAATTGGATCGGGTTGCATGTCGCAATAATATTATGTTTGGATCGGGTTGCACGCCACAACAGTGATAAATGATATGGATCGGTTTGCACGCCGCAACAGTGTTATTATGGTTTGGATCAGGTTGTGCGCCGCAACAATAGATAATACGAAGTGCTTATAGATTGGTTACGAGTTCCTTATTGCTTTGCTGTAAATTCTAAATTGTTCTTTATGTTTCCTCTTAAATTACTGTTGGTAAATGATATTCCCCCGCAGCATGTCCCCCTTCCATCTTTACTTGCTTATTTCTGTTTTACTTTCCGCTGTATATTACATAACTGTACAAGTTTATTTGGTAGTCTGGCCCTAGCATCGTCACTACTTCGCTGTGGTTAGGTCAGGCACTTACCAGCACATATGGTCGGTTATGCTGATACTACACTCTACACTGTGTGCAGATCCCATAGCGACATCTTTTGGACCACAACTTTGGGTGACTGCCTTTAGTCCAGTCAGAGATCCCGAGGTAGTCCTGCAGGCGTTCGCAAGCCCAACGTTCTCTTATATCTTTATGTGTCCTCTATTTTCATTTACTTCAGAGACAGATTGTACCTTTCTTTCCAGACATCTGTATGTAGTATTCGTAGGTGGTCCATGATATTGTGACACTGGATCCCGGGTAGAGATGTATGTTGGTATTGTCTTACTGGTTTTTAGCTAAGTTATCAGATTACGTCTTCCGCATGTATTTATTTATTGTTAATATTTCACTATTGATCGCATGTTGATTTAAATTGTTAAAAAGAGGCTAAATAAAAGAGTTAGTGATTCTATAATACGCGGCTTGCCTAGCTTTCACGAGTAGGTGCCATCACGACTCCCGAGGGTGGGAAATTCGGGTCGTGATAGAGGCTTGAGTTTGGCTGTGGAAATTCGAGGTAAGTGTTTGGCCTAACCTTAGCTTGAGGGAATAGGTGTTGTATCTTATTTTCTATGTGTTAGTGTCGAGTACGACGTATAGGTGAGGTGACGAGTATCTATACGTTGGCGTCAAGCATACCCGTGAGTCTTATATTAGGATTGTTGTGATTTTATTATGTATTGCTCATGCTTAATTTGATGATTAGCAATTGTGGTACAAGACTTGATGAATCCTTGGTAATTGGCAATTGTTAAGTATTGGCTCAAGTTGAGGTTTATTTTGTGAATTAACTGTTGAAACTGGATTGGTTATAGTTGATTCCCTTGCCGGGATGATATTGTTGACTCCCTTGCCGGGACGGTATTGTTTCTATTGTTGATTCTTTGCCAGAATGTTATTATTTCATTTGTTTGGTGAGGAAGAGTGTAAAGCACGAACGGTGATGTTGTGCATGATATTGTGAGAGAGTGTTAATGCACGAAGGGTGATGTCGTGCCGATATTGTGAGTGTTAATGCACGAAGAGTGATGCCGTACCATATTATTGAGAGTAAAACCACGAAGAGTGATGTCGTGCCATGATAATGAGAGAGTAAAAGCACGAAGGGTGATGTCGTGCCGTTTCTTTGATTTATATGGTGAGGATAAGAGTAAAAGCACGAAGGGTGATGCCGTGCACTTGTTTTTGTGTTATTATCTCCGTTGCTTCAAGTTTGATATTTACTTTGTCGCTTTATCTCATTATTGTCATAACCTGATATCCCCCCTCAACATATTCCCCTCATTCTGTCTTATCATGTTTACTTCATGTTATCATTGCTTCCTGTTATTATTGCTTTTTGTTATTATTGCTTTTTGTTATTATTGTTTCTCGTATATGATAAAATTGCACAGGTTTATATAGTTGTCGCGTCCTAGCCTCGTCACTACTTCGCCGAGGTTAGGCTCGACACTTACCAGTATATGGGGTCGGTTGTACTGATACTACACTCTGTACTCTTTTGTGTAGATTTCAATACTGGACCCTACGGACCATAGTTCGAGGTTGCTGTCTTCAGTCCAGTGGAGACCCGAGATAGTCCCGCAGGCATCCGCAGGCCTTGGCGTCCCCCTCTATCCTATTTCCATTTTGTTTTTACTTATTTCTGAGACAGATATGTATTTTCTTTGTTCGGACCACTATTTGTAATATTCTTAGATAGTCCGTGAGATTGTGACTCCAGTTCTGGGTAGAACTCTATTATGGATTCATATTTGTATTAAGTTAAATTGTTAATTCCGTTCTTACGCATTATTATTCCGCTGTTTATATTGTGTTAACTTGTTAATTGTTAAAAGCTAAAATGAAAAGGGTAAATTAAACAGGGTAGCTGGCTTGCCTAGCTTTCACTAGTAGGCGCCATCACGATCCCCACAGTGGAAAATCCAGGTCGTGACTGAATCAATAAAATTAGATGGTAAATTATGGTACCATATCATGGCACCCTTTGATAGAGTTACTCCGAATTTCTTCACCAACACGGATTCTATCTCGTCATCTTCCAAGTCATTTCCCTTAATGGCGCATGTATATAAGGTAACGTGTTCGTTTGGATTTGTCTTCCCACTATATTTTGGAATCTCGGGCATACGAAACTTCTTTGGGATTGGCTTCGGAGCCACACTCGGAGGTAAAGGTTTTTGGACAAACTTTTTGGAATCAAGTCCTTTCAATACCGGTGGTGCCCCCGGGATTTGTTCGACCCTGGAGTTATCAGTTTCCACCTTCTTATCATTTTCCTCGATCTTCTTTTCCCCTGTATCGATTCGCTTTGTCAGTTCCTCGAGCATTTTTACGATAGACGAGATTAATCTCCGATTCTCTTTCATTCGATCTCTTTGACACCAATTCGGCTCAATGAACAACTTCTTGCGATGGCTCGAGCTCGATCTTGCTTGGGGCACGATTCTGATTGTAGAGTTGTGCTATTGCAGCTTGTTGAGTTTGCAACATCTCGAATATCATTCGAAGGCTAATTCCGCCTTCTTCAATGCTCTGTGCATTATGATCGGTTGTTCGAGCGTCTCTGCGGACGCTATTCTCAGGGTCGACGCCCAAAATCCCATTAATGGCAATATGGAAGCTTACGTTGATTGGGTCCACGGCCGGAGCTCCATCGGGTTTAATTGGAGGTACTTCGTTTCCCCGAGGCGACTATGTTTTCGTTCTCGCCATGAAGACCAATGTCGTTGTCTGTGTGTGTGGGTGTTGCTTGGGAGTTTAACATGTTGATCCTGAAATCAAAGATACTTCAAAGAATAAGCGTAAAATAATGTGTTACGAAAATTGTACCAGACAATCACTATTATCCTTAGCCCCACAGTGGGCGCCAAACTGTTTACCCTTAAAATCGGATAACAATTAAACTTATAAGTAGTTTTAAGGATATGTGATTTTACTTGGCACAAACTGATAAGGTAAAAATTAATGATAGAAATTGCAGTAAAATAAAGTAAACCAATGTGATGAACAATTATGGCTCTTGAGCTAATTGCCCTCGAACCAATCGAACAAACTATTAAAAGTACGAACTGAACAACAGAGCTTGCAAGAGATAAAAATGTGATATATTGCTTTGATATGCGTGAGTGTAAGATGGTTACAATTCTAATTAAAGAAGTAAATCCCATGATAGGCGAAATAACTGACCTTGACTTGATACGTGCCGAAATTTCCGCCACGATCCTTGCCCGATCGCGGAGATCTCGGCTTTCTGTTACTCAACTTAGTAGGCTTCCTTTGATCTTACTTGATCTCTTTCTTGCTTAGGTCTCGATCACGGCCGGTCCCCATTTTGATCGGCCACTGAGCCACGAGCTTACCATTCCATCTCCGCACTATGTTCCGAAATAATCGAGGTAGGGCCTTAATCTACCACCTTGATTTCGGCTAGTTATATAAAATTAGGCAAGCTCGATTTTGACCGTATACAATAATATAAATAAATAGATAGATAGATTCATGTACATTTTATAGTCATGAATAAAAATACTATAAAATATGGTTAATAATATTAAACAAAGATCTAATATGATATGAAAATAAGGATCATTTCAATCCTTTTTAGATGTTAAAACAATCTAGCATTTTACTTGTGACTTTGAAACTAAAAGTTTTTTCTCCTTTTTCCTTTTTATTCTTGAATATTTAATTTTTTTTACCTCGATATGCTAGAAATTACTGTTTCCTCGATGCACTCATAGTCATGAATAAAAATCATTTTTTTCCTCAATAACTTGGCCAAACAATTTATCTTTATCTTTAAAAAAGATGATTTTTTTTCAAAAATAAACACTTCTAATTTTCAGAAGCTCGCCCAATATGATGTATTGTGTTATATGACCTTATAGTACTTTTCCTAAGTGAAGATGTTAACGAAAAAAAACAAAATTAAAAGACTCATTTGTCATGTTTCTTCAAAATAAAATGCTAACATCTAGATAAGGAAATAGTACGTAATTCTATTAGCAAAATACGCAATAAATCTTTGTCTATTAAGCTGTTACCGGGAAATCTAAAATGGAAAAAACTTTGGTAAATGAAAAAATAGTACAATGCATATTTACCTTGTCTGAATCTTTTGAGTTTTTGCAGTCTACTTTTCTAAGTCAAATGTTCAAAACTTTTATTTGGTGAGCAGATCAACAAAAACCAGAGTTTGTTCATACTTTAGTTGTACAGAGCATTGTTCAGCAGAAGGTTTGCTTCAGTGAAGCTGATGCCCCTTCAAAGTCAAGTTGAACTTGACGTATTTCCTCAGAAATGGCAGTCTCTTTAGATCTCAATACAATGATCTCTTGATCCTTCGTCTCCATCGTGTTCTTGGCAAACATAAGTTCTTTCCCCAGCTCATTTAACTTCCTATCAATCTTGCTGATCTCTTTTTCAGCTTCTGCTCTCTCAAGAATGCAGTCTCTGATTCTGCCCTTTATTTCATCCAACTTGTTTTCGAATTGAATTTGCCTCTCGCTGTTCAATAGTAGATCGTCCAATGGACATTTAATCTGCATAACATCAAATCCACACTCCTCCAAGTCCTCGAGAGATGTCAGAATGTCATTGATAACAATTGAATTTTTAAGATCAGCAATGGTTAATTTTGATATCTTATCACCAAGGAAGGCATACTTTAGCATCTTTTGCAAAGCTAGCTCTTCTCGTTTCTCCTCCTCATGTTCTGCTAAAGGTGAGAAATGTGGATTTTGTGGAATTTTTGCAAATATTTCCATAGATTCAAGTGATCTCCAAACAGTGGAATTTTTCTGAAATGGCAGTGCCGGACTCGGCTCAGTGATGGAACTAAGAGCAGCATCTGACCATTCATTAGATTGCCGAGGACTGGTTCCAGTACATGGCTGGACTGCTGTAGGAGAAGCTCCTGCAAATGCTGACTGATTAACCATGCAACTAACGGGGTAAAAGAATAAAGTGATTTTGATGTAAAACAACAATAGAAAACTGCAAGATATCAGAAATGAAAGGCACAAGCACCTGAGTTGGACCATTTTTAGTTGGAACTATGCAAATTATTCTAGCTCTAACCAAACAGTTGAGTCTCCTATGGAGGGAGGGGGAAGGAGGAGCTCGATTGATTGTTGCATGTGAATATGAACATTGGAGCTGTCAATTCTAAAGCTCAGGAGGCTGGTTCAACTACAAATTTGGTTGGTAGTGGTTATCTTCCATCTAATACTTAAAATTAGGAAACCCAATTATAGTTTTTTAAGGAATATGCTAAAATGATTGTAGAAAATGTTGCTAACTAATCAGGAGGAATAAAAATAAAAAAATTCATATTCTTTTTCATTATTCATTTCTGAACTATTATGAAGGTCGAGCTTCTATCAAACTATTAAGTTCAATTAAGCTCATATTCATAAAACCTATCAATAACTTACTCAAATCTTGCACAAACGCCTTGATCTTCGGCTAGATTATGCTCAGCTGCAGCTCTTGTCGCAAGTTGGAATTAGAAATTGAGGACAGCAAATTTTAGATACCTCACTTTCTCTTATTTTAACAGTGTCAAACAACGTCGGAAGCTTGGAGTTCTTTATACTTCCGGAACAAAAGAGGTCTAATTAAACTTTCTAATTCAACAAGCAGGAAAATTTAACATTAGAACACTATTTTTTTGAGAACCATAAACCTTGAAAAAGAAAACAGATAACCTGCAGCTCTTGTTGTTAGTTGGAGTTAGAAATTGATATGCCCAATTTTAGAAACTCCTCTCTAATATTTAAATAGTTCTATTAAGTAATGCAGGAAAGCTGGAGGTCACACTAAAACTCTTGCTACAAGGGAAGTCTGATTAAACTTTCTAACTAAAGATTAATTTAACATTAGACACAATTTCTCTGAGAACCATTTATTTCGAAACAAGATGCTTAACACGTAGGAATTACTAAACAGTGTTAAGATGAGCACTTGCAAACATGAATCCTGAAGAAAGAAGAAATATTGCGTTAATTTGAGTTGAGAAGGCATGTTTTACCTGCAGAAATACTTATCTCATCAGTTGAAGTCAGCTTAATTTGATTTTTTGCATTTTGTTCGATAACCGTGTCACTGAGAGTGCTCCCAGGTACTTGTGTCTCCACACCTGTCATCGAGTAGAACATTTTACAACGACGCAATGAACCAAAAAAAAGAGAGTACCAAATCAGTTACCTTGTAGCTCTGTCAATGATCCATCGTCAGACAGATTCTTAGTACTTTCTTTGCTGCTCTCCTGAATGAGAAAGAACAGAAGATAACAACATAATCAATCAGAAATGAACAGAAAAGTGAATCTATGGAGAAAAGAAACAGAACTCAAGCGTATAAAATACATACTTCTATCAGTTACATATCATCAAAATCTTTATTTTGGCCCATACTGTAGGTAAAATCTAAGCATCGCCGTGCATTATTCTGGTACTATGTATCATATCCAAATGCTGATGATAGATTCGAAGTACATACAGATTTGATGCAGATGAATGAGCACCATAATAATATGTTACCTCAACCGTCTGAACTTTTGGATCACTTATCTCCCCATCCTCATCTCCAGTGCCCTTGAGAGAATGGACACCGGGATTTTTAGCCGCTAGGACTCCCACGTCCACAGTCCCAATATCTTCTTCGTTCAGCTCTCTGTCGACAATCTTTTCAACGTCTCCTTGTTTACTGCAGTCTGCACCCACAGTTTGGTTGAGTTCTTCACAAGTAATGATGAGTCCCAACTAGGAAGAGGAAAATTTAGAGTCACTTACCAATATCGGTAGCATGTGCGATCCCAGCTGTTGAACAATCTACATTTTCTTCCATGGCATGACTTGATAGATTATTTACTGAACCAACTTTTCTTGCTCTCCTAGTCTGCAAAGTTAACTCAAATTACCAAAACACTCGAGCTCTAGAGAACTCTTTCTCCTTTTCTCCAATTATGATACATTTGGTATGTAAATCAACAGCCGTCGTCTTAACACAGCTGAAAACAATCATATGTTAACCCTGCTGAATAGGTTTATCTTGAGAATCAGATAATCTGAATATCCTAAGTTGATGATCATACAAGACATATTAGAAACCAGTTAAGTTAATTTTAACATAGAACAAATCTTAAAGCTTACTATCAAAGTACATTGAAGAAGCAAAACTAGTTCAAGTCGCAATCAGGACAAGAGGAAGTGAAATTAATTAGATTTCGGCTGGTCAAACGGTAGTAAAAGAGTCATTCTTTTTCACAGTTGACAAACTGAAATAAAAGATTGACAATAATCCAATTTTTTTTGAATATTTCCCACATGTTACCAATAATTTTTCTGCTTGTGCAAAGAATCGGGAAAAATTACACTCTACCAGCTATTGTGGAACAGTCCTAGAAAGCAAAGGAGCATAGCATATAGCATGCAAATCAATTATGATTATAAGTCCTTCTATTCTTGTCAACTAAGAGAGGATCACTCTATCATCTCTTGCACTCAAATTGTACCTTAAATAAATGATAAAAGACCTATAGATGTCCAAATTAAAGGATAGAGCAAAAAAAAAGGCAAATGAGTTATCATGCAAAATATGAGAAGAACTAGTGGACTGACCGCGCTTCGCGCAGTTAAATTAATGATATGATTAATTTCTAATATATGAATAAAAAAAATAGCAAAAAGTAGTCAATCGATTTAGTCTTATTTTCTTTTCATAAATAGTTATATCCAATAAATGGTGTGGTCAAAATTTATTTTCTCTACTTCTTGGAGGCACTTATATTAATTTGACCTCCTATCATGATTATTTTCTTAAAATTTCTAATAGATATATTAAGTTAGAAACTTATATTTTCAAAATTTTAGGAAGTGGATAAATCTATGTCCAAGTGTTGCTTTTCTTCTCCTTACTTTCATAAAAATAAGAAATAAAAGAGACTTTATTCTATTTTAAGGAATAAAGAAAAAGCAAAAAAGTTTTTTACTATATTCTCATTACAGTTTTGGCATTTTGAGATTTTATTTTTCTCCTTTCGTTATTTTTCTTATTTATATATTATTCTTTCACAATCTTATATTCATTTCAATATTATCCTCCACTTCCCAGAATTTTTGGCCTTCTTTTTCATTTACTAACCTTTGCTTATCTTTTCTATTTATTATTTTGCTTTTCTTTCTCATATTTACACCCTTCTATCATTTCTATTACCAATCTCCTCCTACCAACTCATGAAAAATCCAAAATTTTAATTTCTCTCTTGATTATTTTTTCCTTATACTTTCCTTTATTTATGTACCATATTTAAGAAATTCAAATATCAGTTTCTAACATATATTAGTATACCTCCCTCTTTTCCTCTTTTTTTTTTTCTTCTCACAAAGTGCATCAGCACTTAAATGTTTCTCGAGAGTTATTCTCTTTTCCTTATTGATCTTGTTCTTATAATGTGTTTATCTTTTTCAATTTAGAGAGACCAAAAAATTAGACAGCTCAAAATGCCAAAATTCTATCGTCCTCCTTGTAAACATTTGCGATGATCCAAGTGGCGCCAATTATTATTCTAGGTTTTATTAGCCTTTTCATCCAAATATCAATCTTTTTCTACTTTATGAGTGATATATATATATATATATATATATATATATATATATATATATATATATATATATATATATATCACTCTGTTCTTAAAATATACTTATATATTTTTAAGTATAATTAAATATTTTATAAGTTGTAAATCAGAATACACATTTTTAAATTTTTTTGTTTACTTTTTTCTCATATAAATACCCTTCAATCACGCCGTAAAATAAAAAATTATCTTTCCTTAAATAACCAAATCAATTCCCCTTCCTCGTCCTACTAATCTTATGGAAAAGCTTTAAAAATTAAATTTCGATTAATTGCTCCTTCCATTCCAATACACACTATCACTTACTCCACAAATTCAATAGAGAGAAATAAAGAAAAAATCACAACTTGAGATAAATATAGCCGCAACCACACGAAAAAGCATGGATGATTTGAATAAATTGCCGAACGAAAGCCTAGTTGAGTTGAGTGCTTTTTAAGTTCCTTCTATCTCCTATTTGCATATGCACGCAAATCATATTGTTTGTTTTGAACTGGGAAAAATAATCACATTTTTTAGGTTCTCATTTGCTTTTGAGAGCATATAGATTAAACATATTTTCTCAATTTTTCTAGGTGAGAAAATATAGCCGCTATAGCAAACTATGCAACAAACCATTAAAGTAATATAACCTCTGTAGAAAACTTGAATTTGAATCCCATACTCCCGAAAATAATATCAATGCTCTTCTCTTCCTCACTCTCCCACTCCACTCCCTAGTCAATAAAAGTTATGCACACAATTTGTGTCAAAAGAACAACTGGGTTAGAATGCGATTACCCGAAAAAAGAGTTTAAAAAAAAAGATTTTGTATAGAGAGTGAAGGATTGATGAGGAAAAATAAACGAAAGTTATGTGATGGAAAAGATTTGCTTAAATATTTATAGTAAACCAATTCAATTTGTAACATTCATTGAGTATAGTAGGAATAAATTGTTAGTAAATTAGGCAGAGCAATTGTAATAGAACTAGTGTTAGTGTATTAATTAGTAATAATAGGATCATAATAACCAATTGAAACGGGTATAATAATTGGTCAAGATTGATCTGGTAGTTAAAAATGGATGTCTTTCAGTTATGGTATTATTGTTCTCTCTCTTCCCTTATTCATTATGGAGCTATAATTAAAATTTTATTTCTTTGGGTTCAAAAATTAAATATATTGTAATAAAATGAGAAGAAAACCCCAAAAAACTGAGAAAACAGATAAATATATTTCCTAAATTAGGAGAGGTGCCACATCAGCTTTCATGAGCTAAGAAGAAAATGGTAGAAGTCCCTTACGAGTACCTTCCAAGAGACCAAAGGCCCGGGAAAATGTTGATTCTCCAATGCTTCCACAACATTTTTTTTAGTTTTTAACTTCTTCAAAGGCTGTACTACATCACTTCTAGATTCAGAAATCTCCAGATTCTTTTTAGCATCTGATATCCCCTTGTTGGTCTGATCCTTTGCAGCAGTTGCACTTCCATCTTGAAGAGCCGTCTGATATCATCGGCATAAAAGCAAGTAATTTTGTTACTTAATGATGTAATATCCTGAAAGAATAGACTCTAGTCACTAGCTGTGAAAAGTTAAATGTAGCACCACAACTCCAAGCCCTCGAATCAGAGATAAAGCATCAAAAGTATAGTGAAATCCAGTGAGAGTTATCTTTAAGACCTTGTGCAAGGAAAACATTTCCCAATGAGAACAAGGTGAGATGCACGAAGCGAGAACTCAGAAAAAAGACATCGAGCACAAATTTGATAGCCATATCATGGTATCTCCAACAGGCAACAACCATGGAACTTAAAAGCAGGTTACGTATCAAGTGACCAACTTAGATAGTATCATAGAAGTCACGAGAACTTCACAAATCACATGCTCCACCATTTACTAGCAAGTGCTATTCTTCTAGTGAACAAAATGACCTGCTCCCCCCGAAGGTGTCCAAGCAGGTGCCCATAAACTTCCTCTTGATTTATAATTGAATTAGTAGCCATTCATGTATCCTGGTTAACATATTTATACTTGCACCAACATGCTCAGAAATAGCCGTTCAATTATAGAAGGTGTAGATCATACTTTAGCAACGTAGAAGCTAGTTATTCATAAAATAGTACTGCCACATTATTTCCTCTGACGTTGTTGATGTTCCAAGAAGACTTGCGCTTCATTTACCTTGAGTAATCCACTTCAGTAACAACCATACTGTATAAGACTCGTTGCGGTTCACGCTATCTTTCTCCAAGTAGTCAAAGCAGTAAAAGTTTGCAAATATAGCGAGACATAAAGAAGCACTACTTCTTCTGGTGTACTTGCATCATTTATTCCAATTTTAGAGCAGTAAAATTTTGCAACTATTGTAGAACAACAAAAAAAGGGTATCTTTGCATAATTAATGTGACAAGTGACCAAAGTCAATAAGTTTGCCTAATTAAACTGATAAATATTCTTAATAAACCCGGATTCCCCTATATTTCTTGCATGTATAAGTGTCATTAATTAAATTGTTTCTAAATATATATAAAGTAACATTCTAAAAAGGAAAGTGCATGGCATAAACCGGGTGGAAAGGGAGTACATTTTGGTGTGACGTGATGGCCCGTTTCCAATTTCCATCAACCCAATCAAGATGGAACCTCAAGTCACGCTGAGAAAACTCAAGCTCCTCATCCGGATCCTTGAAAGCGACCCGGAACTTGCAACCTATACTACCAGTACCAGTACCAACAACACGAACAACAACTCCAGTCCACCACCCTGCAAGATGAAATGCATCAACAATGTCGGTCACTCGAAAACACAGGCGCTCATCCTCCATCCAAGTTGGCGGGGCAGGCCGTAAAATGGATCGTTTTCTAATGTACTCACGTAAACGTGTAGATCCATCTTTATCATCCAATAAATGCTTATACTCAACCCAATAACCCCATATTTTTCTTTTGCTTTTATTAGACGAATCACTGTTGTTCGAAGCCGGAGTTGTGGACTTTGGTGGTGCGATTATAGTGGCTTCATACCAAGCTCCACTGTACCCTTTTTCTTCTGTGCTGACTTCGACTTCAGAACCAATGCTGAAGAAGGGTTCAACAAATGAATTATTAGTACGTGACGATACATCGTTTTCCATTTTTACTACTTTTTCCTCAATTGTCGGCATAGTTGCAGTGATGAAATGCTATAACAAAGGCTAGGGTTTTCTGAATTGTGAGGAGAATTGGAGTTTTTAGGTATTGGCGTGGAATTCAGCTGCTATTAACAACAGTCCTAGGTATTTGATTCAAATTTCTTTAGAGGAAATTCAAGGAAAGGAGAGAACAATGGCGGGAAGTAACCGGAGAGCTTTTAACCCGAGAGACTCCGCAGGTACCCTCCCCTTTTATCCTTTTCCTCAATTTACTATGCCAAAAAGGTCCAAAACTACCCTCGCACTATTTTATTTGGTATAAATATCCCCTCCGTCTATCCATTCAGCTAAAAATGCCTCCACTATTTTCTTTCTAGCTTACTTATGCCCCTACAACTAACGGTGAATGCCAATTTAAAAAATTTATTTAAATTACACGTGTTAAATTTTTATTGGTCTAATTTTAAACTATGACCTCAATTAAATGAACACATCTTTTACCCAACCCCAAAATTCGACTCACCTAAAAAAAGGCCAAACTCTTAATTGTTAAAAAAAATAATTTTTTTTTCCATCTTTTCAACTCTACCGTCACCATAGTTGCCACCATCCCTTTTCTCCATAACAATCATGCTGCAATCACACCCATGATTCTCATGTTTGCTCCATTTCCGAACAATAACAACAAGAATATTAATCTAATCGAAAGGGTCCGATTAAAAAAATCTTTAATTTATTCAATTTGATGTCCTTCTTTTGTTGTAAAAGTAGGATTTTGTTCAAGGAGGAATACCTAGGCTATAAAAATTTTGGTTTCCACAATGAATTAACATTTGGGCTAACAACTTATTAAGAGTTTGAAAAATTTACAAAATTATAAAGAAAAAATTCGATTATTCCGAAATTTAAAACCCATGAATTCATAATGGGTTCTTTGATTATCTTATGTGATGAGAAAAAAATGATTTACCATTATAAGTGACATTTGAATGTGAAAATTAAGGTCTTTTGACGAACATTTATGAAAAGTGACAGCTCCAACGGTAAATATAAAATGAAGAAGATGATAAAAATATGAAAAATGACCAAAACTGCTCTTATGCTAAAAATGTAGTGGCAACGTGGATGCTATGGAGGAAGGGAGATGGTGGCAGCTATAATGGTGGTAGAACTAGAAAGATGGAGAATTTAATTTTTTTGACAATCAAGACTTTGGCCATTTTTTTAAGGCGGGTCGAATTTTTGGGTTGTGCAAAAAATGGGTTAAGGGTGGGTTTATTTGATCGGGGTCATGGTTTAAAATTGGACCAATAAAAAGTTATCACGTGTAAATTAAGTAAACCTTTTTTTATTTGGCATTGACTATTAATCGTAGGGGCATAAGTGAGTCAGAAAGATAATGGTGGGGGTATTTTTTGCTTAATTGGTGGACGGATGACATATTTGTACTTAATCGAATAGTCTAAGGGCAGTCTTGACCCTTTTTCGTTTATTATATGAATAAATATTCTGTTTAATTTCACTGGTGTCCCCTTCAGGACTTGTGTATAATTTTTATCTCCGATTTAAATTTAAATGTTGCGAAAAAGAAACAAGAAAAAAAAAAGGAGAAATTTAGCAAAAATTCCTCCTTTCACACATGATTTGGATGAAAGATACATGGTCGTACAGTAAAATTTTAGATATCCATTGTGACTTAAATTTTATTGTATCGTATTATTAAATCCATATGATGAAAAGTGTCACTTTATGTAATAACGGATTTAGTGTGGTGGTGTCATTACTTTGCTCTTTTCTTTTATTTTGCACTTCTTTATCATTAAATAATCATATTTTATCATTTACCCAATTTTTTATATAATAATTCTACTTTGTATCCAAAATTTTTCTTATAACGTTGCAAATTTATTCTTTATATTTTTTGTGCGTAACATCATGAAATGACGGCAAACGATACAATCTATCCAAATATTATATTCATCAAACAATACAATACAATACATATAATATGATACATTATACATGTAACAACCATCCAAACTTAGGCCGAAGTGGTTAGGAAAATAATACTCCATCTGTTTTTAATTTGTTTGAACTTATTTGATTGGCAAGGAAGACTAAAAAACAGAAATTTTGTAAAACTTATAGTCTAAAATAAATTACTATAAATTATTTTATTATGGGTATAAAAAGAATTTTAAAGTTAACTTGTTCATTCTTTTTTAAAAAAGAGGGGGAAAAAGGGATAAGTTCATTAAATTTGGATGATAAATACATGGGCGAGATGCATTTAATTTGTTTGACATAACTGGAAACATTTAACACACGTAAAATGAATATAATACCAAGCCTTTGTCATCCCATTAAAACTAAACAATTGAATAATATATACAAATTTTATCAATTTGTTAAGACTTTGACAATTTCACAAATAATCAGAATGAAAAATAATAAAAAGTCTTTTTAGTGTGATAAAACTTGTGAATAACGGACAATAACTTTTGTTGGGAAGCCATTTTCCCTTTCTGCTTCTAGCACCTGTTGCTAACCAGGAACAATAACCTATTAACAATAGAAGAGACCAGGTCTCTGTCCCTAATGTCATAGCAAAGGCAACTGAATTCCATATTATTTCATCAGTAGATACACCCAGAAAAGAGGTGGCCATCTGGATCAAATGGGATCCCCTTTGAGGGTTCGTTACAAACTCAACACTAATGAGACTGCACTAGGGAACCCGGGAAAGGGTGGAGTCAGGGGCATACGTAAAACTTTTTGTAAGCGATGTCATCATTACAAAAATAAAACACTATAACGACATAAAAAAATAAAAAGTTGAGAAGGGTAACACCAGCAAATCCGGTCACTCAAAAATTGTAAATTAAGGATATAGTTCAATTTTATAGAATCTAATTTTTAAACTAAAGATGCTTTAAAATGTGCAAAAGGGAGTTGGTTTCGATCCCCCACCCTTTTAGGTGAAAATGGACGTGTTGGCTATCAGCCAAAGTACACTTATTTGTCCATTGATGTCATTTTAATAATATATCTGTTTTTTGGGTTCACTGTTTATATGTGTATTTGGTAAGATTTTCCGACAAAAGCAGTGTCGGATGACACCGCTTCTGACTAACGTGCATCTGCCTTAGGTGGAGTGGGGGTGTTTTCAGAACCTCCAGTGATGACTGGGTTCTGGGCTTTATGAGAAGCCTGCCACACATAACTAATACCCAAGCTGAGCTCCTTGCATTATTATAGGGATTGCAAATTGCATAATAAATAGGACTAACACCACCGAAAACAGACTCAATATAGATAATAGGAATGCTTAAAATGGGAACTTCGTTCATGACTCTTTTTTTAGTTGGTAATTACAGACTTTTATTTAAAACATAGTGCTTAATAGTCATTACAATATGAGATTTACCTAGGCCACATAGTGCATATTCCATCTCTATCAAAAACGGAAATAGCAAAAGCGGGAGGATAATAATACAATATTAATTTATCAAAAGAGTCCAAGCTGCATCCATTCTTGGCTAATCTGCTACTTAATAGGAACTTGCAATCATCAATAATTTTTTTGTCACGTCCCAAACAACCCCCTAGATGTGACTGGTACCCAGCTAACACCACCCGCCAGACGAACCATACCTTCATACCTTAGCCATTAATTTACGGGATTTGATTAACTAAATAAGTATCCAAATAATCTGATAATCATTACGAACAATTAATATCTTAAAATATTACAATGAAATACTAGTCAAATCTCACACTAGACCATGGAGCATCTAAGAGAATTACAAAAGACATCATATGAATAAATAATTAAGACTCTTTTCGCAATCTCCACGAACAATGCGACGGCCCACCTCAATAACTGAATCAACTATAGCGAAGTTCACTACTAGCTTCGTTCTTAGCAACAGTATCTACATGGATATACAGGTAATGAGTGAGTTATACGTAAATATAACCCAGTAAGATCCTCGACCCGCCACTCTAAATACCTCTGGAATAAGTGTTAGAAAATACAAACACACAAAAAGCATAGAAATAATATACACAGAAATTCTTTCACCATATAATTATTCTATAAGGTACAAACAATTATTCAGCAACAACACTATATATATCTCAACACAATCTATACTAAGGACTTGTCATTAACGACAGTCCAGGAAATTAACCAAACACCCCAACGAGTCCACCGCAAAATACACAATGCCTCAAATCTACTACGGCAGCATAAACAATGCCCCAAATGTATAACGACGGCATACACAATGCCCAAAATCTATAACGACATCATACACAATGCTCCAAATCTATAACGACAGCATACACAATGCCCCAAATATATAACGGCAACATACACAATGCCCCAAATCTATAACGGCGGCATATACAATGCCCCAAATATATTACGACAGCGAAGAAATGATTTCTAACGCCATAGCACGAGGCTACGCCACATCACACTACACCACAAATTACTTATTAAATAATTTAAACTTTTTACAAAATAATATATATTTGCGGCTGGTCAAAGACCACCGATTCTGCCAAGCGCACGCTCGTCCCAACACATGGACTAGACAGACAAAACATATTTTTAAAACGGGGTTTGAAAAAACAAACATCAAAACTTAAAGTCTCATCTCACTTACCTCGCTAGCGGGAAGTCCCTTAACCTTGCAATTTTCAAAACACCAATCAAACGGTCTCCACTAGTCTTAATCTCTAGGCGGTTGCTGAAATTTCAATTCGAACGACCGATGCCTCTCGCTTAGCTACTGAACGAACAAGGCAACCAAAACAGTAACTTTTCTTTAATTATCAATCCCTTCCTTAATGATTGCACGACTGAAAGAAAACATAATAATCCCCAGAGTTTCCCTTGGAAGTGTGCCGCTGTTAATCTTCCGAAAACCCCTTCTCTTCTTAAATAAGCAAAGACATCCCCTATCCGTATGTCTTCACCTTAGGCTTCTCAACGTTGCCAGCAAAGGAATAATGGGTCTGGCCCATTTTTAAACCTTTAGGAATTAACCAAAATCTCTTCTAAAGACTAAAGCCAACCAATTGTGTAAATTGTAAATTTGACCTCTAGCCAACTAATTATTTTATTCATCTCATACTTAAATATTATATACATAGGCTATTAACGTAGGAAACTCTAATTAAGACAGTAACTCAATGGTCCTTATTAAGGACTCAAATTCACTTCCGAATATCATAGTTCTAAAAATAAAAAAATAAAAATTTACAGGGCGTCACAATTTTGATAAAGACAATTATCATTTGTTAGCAAGCTGGTTAGTTCTTGGCAGTCCGTTTCGATGACGAGAGGAGTACCTTTTTTGGATGGCTAGTTGTAGACCCCGTAATAGAGACATGGTTTCCATGTAGATGTTTGTGGTATGAGCAAACCCCATATTAAATCCTAGTATCCAATTTTCATTACTATCCCTAAATATTCCTCCTATTCCTCCCCTGCCTATGTTTCCCACGCAAGAACCATCGATATTTAGTTTGAAAACCCCCTCGATAGGGGTTCCCATTTTATATGAATAGTCTTTTTTGGTATATTTGTAGGGCCCCATTTTCCTATAAAGAAGAATTCATGGGCACTACTTATTACATGGCTAATGTTTGGATATGAGTTATTTCTTTGAAAGATCCATCCATTTATAGTGATCCAAATATGCCAAAGGAGGAATGGTAGGAAAACTGACCACACGATGCAGCGTTTAAAACACTTTTTTGATCTTAATTGATATTTTAGCTAGTTAAAAGTGGTGAGCTCATTGTCCAGCCATTGTGGATAGTTATGCTTTATGTGGCATTGTTCCCATATTGCCCTTGAGTAAGTGCATCTGAATAGCATGTGCTCGATGTCCTCTTTTTCCCATCCACAAATACTGCATGTGTCAGTAGGGCAGATATTGCGTTTTGACAGGAGTGCGGCGGTTGGTAGTCTATTTAGGACAAGCAGCCACAGAAAGTATTTCAATTTGTTAAGGGTATTGTATTTCCAAATCCAAGTGTAGTCTAGATTATTATCCATGTTAGTGTTGTCTTGGTTTGAGATGATAGCATAGACAACCTTGATGGAGAAAGAGTTGTGTCCGGGGGAATTCCAGGTGATTTTATCCCTACTTGGTTGAAATTGCTAGATATAAGTACTATGAATTTTTGGAATGATATTTTCCGGAAGTTCGAAAGATAATTTTGATATGTTGAAATGGCCATTCTAAATAATGGATATTACGTTCATATTCAATTCTTCTTTATTGAGAGGCCCTTGGATAAGATGTCTAAGGGTGCCCCCATGACTAAGCTATCCCAAAGCTTAATATTCACGTCATTTCCTATAAGTCATTTGGTACCTTTCTCGTAGACCATAAGTCCTTTACAGATATTTTTCCATATGTGGGATGTTGATGGGATAGGGTTGATTCTGCTGTTTGTAGTGGCTTTAATTCCATACTTGTTGCGCAGCACTTGGACCCATAGGGCCTCCTTATTGCTATAGTATCTTCAAGCCAAACTAGCACTAAAGGCATCATTCCAGTGGGTCAATATAATCCTAAGACCCCTTGCTTTTTAGTTTGATGACTTTATTCCAGTTTAGGAGATGACATTTCTTTTTCTCCTCCGTACTTCCCATAAGAAGTTTTGCTGTATTGATGCGATCTTATTTAGAGAGGCTTTAGGAAGGCTGAAGATTTGCATATTGTGGTTGGAGATGGTTGCAAGAGAGGCTGTAATGAGAGTGATTCTCCCTGCTAGATTTAGGAAATGAGTTTTACAACCCTTAAGCCTATTGTTTAGCCCGTCTATAATATATTGGAAGTCTTTTTTTTAAAGTCTTGAGTTTGTCATAGAAAACACTAGGTATCTTCCTACTGTAGTTGAGATTTTGATGTCAAGACATCTCCTAAATAGAGATTGTTTGTCAGGCGGTGTATTTTTTTAGAAGATTACCCTGGATTTGTTGAAATTAATGGATTGGCCAGAGAAGGTGCAGAATTTGTTGAGAGCATCTATGAGGGAGTTACAACTTTTTTGGTTGGCCTCCATCATAAGGATGAGGTCGTCAACAAAGAATAAATGAGACAGTTGGGGACCATTTTTTGAGTGGACTATTGGGTCCCATATGCGGCAGTCTACCTCGTGGTTTATAAGTCTAGATAACATGTTCATGCATATTATAAATATATAGGGAGACAAGGGGTCCCCTTGCCTAATGCTCCTCGTTGTGTTAAAAAGTCATTTTTTGTTTCGTTACTGAGAATGAAGATAGAGGTGGAGGGTATACATGACATTATTAGATCTATTAAGTTCTTAGGGAAGTCTAGAGATTTTAGGGAGAATCTAATAAATGACCATTCCAGCTTATCAAAAGCCGTTTCTAAATCAACTTTTACAATGATTTTCCCTTTTTTTCCTTTGGTATTGTTAAAGTAATTCAGCATTTCATGAACTATTGTAGCATTGTCAGAAGCCCTTCTTCCTTTTATGAAGCTAGTTTGGGTCGGATGGATGGTTTTTTTTAGAAGGGGTTTGATTCTATTCACAATAATTTTAGTAACAACTTTATAAGCAGTGTTACAGAGGCTAATAGGCCTAAATTGCTTCAAGGATTCTGCATTTTGGTTTTTAGGGATTAGACATATGAAGGTGCTATTCATATTTTCGATCATTTTTTTGTTCTCAAAAGAATCTTTGCAAAAGCTAATTAGGAGGTTATTTGTTTCTCTTTAGAATTTTTGGTAAAAGAAAGAGAAACTTTCAGAAACCACTATGTTTTAGTGGTTATTAGCTAGTTATAGCTACCATTTACTATATTACTTCCTATAGCTATATTTTTAGTTTTTTTTCTAGGCGTGAAACGAGGGATTACAGCTAGACACATTTTTGTAATCGAATATAGTCATGGCGTGAAACATGGGATTACAACTAGATATATTATTGTATTCGACTATATTCAACTGTATTCACAACGTGAAACAGGGGATTACATTGTTTTTAAACAGAAAGTGAATCAATTAACATAATAAACTCTTAATATAACTCAACAAACTTAATTATAACACACAAATTTTATATTTCCAGTTATAAAAAAGATTCTCAACCGAAAAATACCCCAAAACATAGCAATCTTCAGAGAAATTATATAATACATATAAATACATAAATTATATTAATTAAAAACAAACATATGAATATATTCATGGAATATAGCGAAACAGTGAATACAATGAAATGCATAGAATACAACAGGATACATTGAAAATACAATGAAAAAAAAGACAATGAATACAATGAAATATATAGAATATAGCGAGATACATTGAAATACAATGAAAAAAAGGACAATGAATACAATGAAATATATCTAGATACATTGAAATATATTAACAGAAAATTCAAGTTGCTCAGCCCCCAATTCCGTTGTCTTTGTTCAAGAACAACCCTAATGTCGTCTCGTTGAAGCAACATTAGTATCCAGCCCTCGCTCGTCGTCACCATTGCCTCCGGTTGCCGACGATCCAGCGCCGCCTTTAATTCCAACTGTTGTTGCATCAGAGATCGTAGTGATCAAAGTTTCCATAGAGGTAATGAGCACAAAGCAAAATTACCACCCATGAAATTCACTCTCCAAAATTTACACTCTCAAAATCAACTCTGCTTTCTAATATTTTGTTAACGTATATATCATTGACAAGTTGCTTCCGATTTGCTTATTAGATAAGGATCTGAACTTTCCAGCTAAAATCGTATTAATTTCGTGTTTTCTTGTAGTGTATAGATCTTAAAACACAGTTGAGTTATTTCAAGAAGGAGAGGATATGAGATCGGGAAGTAGCGAGAGAGAGGGAGAATAGATATGGGGTAGGGGATAGGAGAAATTTAAGGGGATATGAGAGAGAAAAATAACCATAAATAGATATTTGGCTATAAAAAAACAAAAGGTACCTATGGAATATAACTTTTTTAAAAGGTATTTATTTAAAGTAAATAAGGTATCAACCTTTGCTATATGAGGTAATTAATCCTAAAAGAAATGGTGGAGCCCATCCAGGCCAGGTGCTTTTAGGGGCTTAAAAAAGAATAGGGCTTCCTTAATTTCTCCCTCTGAAGGCTCTCTGATGAAGAGTTCATGTTCATGAAAGCTAATAGTAGCATGCGCGGGCATATAAAGATTATTTTTATAGGAGATAGTATGCTCCGTGATGCATAGGTTTTTGTAAAAGTCTGTGATGATGGAGTTTAATTCTAACCAATTTCCTATATCATCTCTAAGACTAAAAATCCCATTCTTCTTTCTTCTTCGCATGGTTGTAAGATGAATTTTTTTTGTGTTGGCATCCCTTCTTGTAGCCAGTGAATTCTTGATTTTAATTTCCAAAATTCTTCCTCAAGTTTGAGGATTTTTTGGTATTCATCAATGAGCTCACATTCTAGGTTAGAAAGAAAGTCACTTGTAGGGTAGTTAGGGAATTTTTGTATACCGTCTAACCTAGCAAGGATTTTATTCCTTTTTTAAAGATATTTCTAAAGGTATTTTTATTCCAGGGGATGACCTTGTTAGTGAAGTTGTCAATTGCAGCTGATATATCTAGTTGGTTGATCCAAGATTCCTGCACTAGCCCCTTAAAGGTAGGGTGTGATAGCCACATAGTTTTTAATCTAAGAATATTGTTGTTTCGACAAGGTTTTTTCATGAATTCTAGTTGGATGGGGCAATGATCAGAGTGAATTCTTGTTAGGTGTTTTACACAAGCTTCTTGAAAGATATTGATCCTATCTCCGTTGACTACGAATCTATCCAATCTTTCCATTATGAAGGTGTTGCCTTTTTCCCTTTTATTAGTCCAGGTATACCTGGGACCTTTAAATCCTAAATCTAGTAGTTTGCAACTCTCGAGGCAATCGATAAACCTAGATATTCTATTATTGTTAATGAGTAGGCCCCCGAACTTCTCACTAGCCCTAGTAACTTCATTGAAATCTCCTAGTACTAGCTAATGCCCTCTAAAGTTGTTAGCAATAGATTTTAGGTTATTTCAAAGGATTAGTCTTTCTTCTAGTAAACTGCTAGCATATATAACCGAGCAAAGCCAAACTTTTGATTTTTTTTTACCTTAACCATTGCGTGGATCTCTTGAACTGTCCCTCCTATTTGATCCACATCAACCTCATCGCTATTCCATATGAGTGTCATTCCTCTCGAGTTACCCTGTGCTGGCACTTGAGCTAGTCCTGAAAACCCAAAATCTTCCACTATGTTGTGATGATATGCTAGGCTTGTCTCCAATAGTGCGACCACGCTGGGTTTGTGGTAATCATTGATCTAAAAGCTCTCATAAAGTCAGCATTTCCTGCCCCCACAGCAGTTCCAAGATATGAAGCTCATACAAATGTTTCTGTTGTTTGAACTCCTCCAAGTAACCTCAACCTGCTCATCAATGGAAGCCACCAACAAGCTTGCCCGATGCAAACCCATGTCGGAGGCAACCTAGGCAAAATTCCAAACAAAAAAATCATTGGACAAAAGGAGGTTTCTGTCGCAAATGAACCTATGTTCATGAACAATGGTGAAGCACAACTACAGGGAGACGAACAAGGTAGCTAATATACTGGCAAAGTAAGGAGCAAAAAAAAAATCTTTTAGGAAGAATAACCATTATTTGTAGCTAGTGGGAAGGAATTAAACCCACGATCTTATGTAGATTTTGAACCCCCTTGACCACTAAACTACACTTTTGGATTGTGTTAAGGGGGTTCAAAACTTAATATATAGAGATAAGAAACAGATTTTGCCTTATATATGCAGTATAATTTTTCGGCAAAGGGGGTTCGGGTGAACCCCTTGCGCCCCCTAAATCCGCCCATGTTTACAAATGAAGCTTTTGGGCATACATCTCTAAGAACTATATTTTCAAGAGACATTATGAATGTAATATTAATACCCCTATGATGATGATGTACCGATTCCACCTTAATTTCTAATATAATCATCCCTCGAACCAAAAAAAAGAAGAAGCCTGAACAAGTATAACACATGTAGAAATACCACAATAGAATTTATATGTCGCACAACTTATAAATTAGACAAATCTTGACAATCTCATAAGACAAAGCCCCAAGTCTATTATTGCACAAACTTTTTAAAAGAGAAACAAAGGTTAAACAATGGCGCAAAAACATTTCTATTTGTGCAAATCTCCCGAACTCTTTTCTTTGTGAATGTCCACGAATTCAATGGTCCATGGATTCGACAGTAGCGGGTCGGGCGGCTCCGTCCTGTTCTCCGGCGAAATTCACCAGTAAGTGCCATCTCTGGTTCTTCCGTTTCCCCTCTTCTTAGATTTCCCGACACAAAAACCCTAATCCCTTTCTCCAGTGAAATATTTAAAATTGTAAACTAAGGAATTTTGAATCCGGATGCAGGCTTCTTTCGGTCCAATGCATAAGGAAGACTAAAACTCCTATCTTTAGACTAAAAATCCTGTATTTAGTTATTTTTTATCATTATAAGTATGTTTTGTGCTTTCCACGTGACTATGTTCAGATTTTCTGAGTTTGAAACTGAATTGCATGTTATATTCTACAAGGTAGACTATATACTGTACGAAAATCTTAGCTGGAAGCAAATTTCTGAGTAAAGCTAGGTGCAAGTTGTGCTATATAAGCAATGGAATCGACTGTTGCTACGGAGAACAATAACCTGGAGCCTCGAGATGATATGGAATTTGATTCTCATGATGCAGCCTATGAATTCTATAAAGAATATGCAAAATCAGCCGGGTTTGGCACCGCCAAATTGAGTAGTCGTCGTTCTAGGGCATCCAAAGAGTTTATTGATGCGAAGTTTTCATGCATAAGATATGGAAACAAACAGCAGTCTGATGATGCAATCAACCCTAGGCCTTCTCCTAAGATAGGTTGTAAAGCTAGTATGCACGTGAAGAGAAGGTCGTCGAATGGGAAGTGGTACATTCATAGTTTCGTAAAAGAACATAACCATGAGCTTTTACCAGCTCAAGTGCACTTTTTTAGAAGCCACAGGAATGTTGATCCACTTAAGAGTGACGCAAAAGTTCGAAGGAAAAAGATGTTGGCTTCTGTATCAAAACAGTACGGTGCATACCAATTCTCTGGTAATCTGGAAAATCTTTTTAGGAATCAACATGATAGAGGTCGAAGTTTGACTTTAGAAGAAGGAGGTGCGCAGGTCTTGCTTGAATTTCTTGTGCAAATGCAGGAAGAGAATCCAAAATTTTTCTATTCCGTGGACTTAAATGAGGAGCATCGAATGAGGAATGTTTTCTGGGTTGACGCCAAAGGCATGGATAATTATTCCAATTTTGGTGACGTGGTGTCATTTGATACTACATACTTCACAAACAAATACAAAATACCTTTGGTTCTCTTCATTGGAGCAAACCATCATGTTCAACCCACCTTACTAGGTTGTGCACTAATTGCTGATGAGACAGTGCATACGTTCATATGGTTGATGCGGACATGGTGTCTGGCAATGGGTGGACGAGGTCCAAAAATTTTGTTGTCTGATCAAAACGACAACATCAAAGCAGCTGTTGGAGCAATCTTTCCGGACACCGGGCACTACTTTAGCCTGTGGAGTATATTGGAGAAGATCCCAAGGCATCTTGAATATCTCAGTCTGTGGCATGATACATTTATGGCAAAATTTACTAAGTGCATATATAGATCATGGACTGAAGAACAATATGAACACAGATGGTGGAAGTTGATTGAAAAGTTCAGTCTTAGAGAGGACGAGTGGGTTCAATCATTATATGAAAATCGCAAGCTTTGGGTGCCTGCTTTTATGAGGGATGTATCTTTTGCCAGTTTATCCACGGCTTCAAGATCCGAAAGCGTGAACTCTTTCTTTGACAAATACATCCAGAGTGAAACGTCTCTTAGAGGCTTTATTGGACAACATAAGCTAATCCTTGAAGACTGGTATGAAGAGGAAGCCAAAGCTAATTTTGATGCATGGCATGAGATGCCTGAGCTTAAGTCTCCCTCGCCCTTCGAAAAACAGATGTTGCTCATATATACTCATGAAATATTCAAGAAGTTCCAAGTTGAAGTATTAGGAGCCGCTGCATGCCATCTAAAAAAAGAAACAGAAGACGGCACATCTATAACATATGCTGTCAAAGATTTTGACGCAAATCAGGACTTCATGGTGGAGTGGGATGCGCCGAGGTCGGACATATACTGCTCATGCCATTCATTTGAGTACAAAGGTTACCTTTGTAGACATGCTATTGTGGTTCTTCAAATGTCTGGTGTCTTCAATATTCCGTCTAAGTATATATTGCAACGCTGGACCAATGCTGCCATGAGCAGGCATTCCATAAGTGAAAGACTGGAAGATGTGCAAGCTAAAGTCCGTCGCTACAATGATTTGTGCCGACGGGCAATAATATTGGGTGAAGAGGGATCACTGACTCAGGAAAGTTACAACATTGCTGTTGGTGCCATTAAAGAAGCCTTAAAACAGTGTGCAACTGTTAATGTCACTTTTGAGGCTAATCTTAGATCAGGCAGTTGTGCTACCCTTGCTATCCAAGGTGTTAATGAAGTATGTCAAGGAAATAGTCTTGCAGCTAGAGAGCTAATGCCTTACAGTAGAGCGGCCCAGACAAGCAAGGGTTCTAAAAGAGCAGATCCTGGAAAAGAAAGGGAAAACAATGACAACACTTCTAATAAAAAAGGAAAGGTTAGAATTTTTTATCTTACATGTCCTTTTCTTTATTTATTCTTCTCAACCATATGCTCACCTAAGATGAGCTTCTCTTACAAGTGTTTTTCATTCATATCAGGTGACTTTGGAGCCAGAAATTCCTAACGGTGCACAAGGTGTCTTTCACCAAATGGTTTGTTATGCTATCACCTTCTCTAATTTAATGCATAATCCTGCTTTTAAGCGAGTTCATATTGTGAACCTTCTGGGACAATTAGAAATTGGTGATGCAACCATAATTGTTTATTCATTTCTGTAATCCGTCATTTTGGTTTGTTATTCACAGCTTACACAAAAAATTGGTGACAGGAATTCTTTTACCAAAATTTCCTGACAGGAGCTCCTGGAAAAGTTTATTTTGAACATATATTTGATGCACCTAGTAGTTGACGAGCTAGAAGGTACAACTAGAGGTTCTGTTTTAGGATGATAATGCCAAATTGATATTAATGTGTCGTCTTGGCAGACATGATTTTTCTATCTTTGTGTGTACGTGTGGGGTACAGCTATCTGCTGGACAATGACTAAAATTAAACTAGAGGCTGTTGTAATCCACTGCAAAAAAAAAAAAGGTCTAGAATTAAATGGTAAGGGTGGAAGTTGGGAGATGAAGGTTATCTTATGCAGCAGACTGTTGACTAATTTAAACTTTAGATTTATGTTTTCAGAAAAAGCATGCATTTCTTTTCCAGGTTCCAATTGTCTTGTTGATTTGCAATCAAACATTTGTTGCCTGAATTCCTTTTCTGCTCATCATAGTGGCTGGAACTGCCCAGTGTTTGGTCAAGGCAGTTGCATAATATGGTGCTGGCTCACTTGTTTCGTATTGCACCAACAGTGTCCCGTAACATGACATGAATGTAGTTCATAATGTGCATGACATTTGGTGGTTGTACTTGTAGAAACAGTTAGACTTCCTGCATAAAGTTTGTACCAGTATGTGTACTTTTAGTCCTGGAAATAAGCAGGCTAAGTTTTGTTTTTCTTCTTATTTTCACTTATGACCTACAGTCTCATTATGCTTTTTGCACGACATACATTGATATTTGAGTTTTTATTCATGTAGGATATGCCTGGTAGCCTGGATTATCCAACCTTGTACCCCAGATTAACAACACTGTTAAGAGGTGGTGACATTAACAAAAGAAGTGTGGAATTGCTCGGAGAGATGTTGGAGTAACAAAAATTAAGGGTCATAAATCATGGATTCGTGGAGGAACAATTTGTGTTTTTTAATTGGGGTGTTCCTCTCAAAGTGGAAAAGGTATTATATTGTTAAAAAAGATCTCACACTGTTTTCAGCTCCGAGACCATTTTAATAACCTGCTGCTGACTTCATCACTAATCATAAGATGCAGGATCGGAAGATTGAAGAAATGAGATGCTTAATGCATGTGCGGGCATCTCCAATTACACAATTAAATATGTCAAATGTGAAAGTAACTAGCTCTAATAATCTCCAAGCCCCGAGATTCCCTGTTTTCTGGTGTTGCAGTGTGAAAGGCTCTGCAACTATGTAAAATGGTAAGGAGGAAAGTGGTTGGGGGTGGAGGTGGATTGTTATAATGTTAATGTTGCTTTGGAATTAGAATCTTCAGTCTTGTTGAGCTTATCAACTCATACTAGACCCAAGTTTGGCAAGGAAGGTCGGCTCGAGGTGTGTTTTTCTTCTTCAAGAAAACTGACCCACAGCTTCTTTGTCAGCAGTTTCAAATACATACTCCATGGACCGCTAGGCGATGTGTTTGTGGGTTTAGCTTCCCCTCCCCTCCTATTGTCCATGTATAGTGAGGTCACTTAGTTGATTCCAACTAGTTTGGGATCAAGGCATAGGTGTTGTTGTTACTTATTGGTTTGTTACAGTTTATGGCCAGGTGAAGGTTTCGATGAGGGAAGAATTCAAGTTAATACACATTGACACTTTGACAGTGTAAATTGCAAAGATTTCTTAATCTTATTGGCGAATTTTAACTTGTGATAGATACCATGTTAGGGGTAAAGGTTAGCGTACACGTTAACCTTTCCAAATCTCACCTGTGGGATTACATTGGGTTTGTTGTTATTGTTGATAAATACAATGTTAATTTTCTGACCAGGCCACAATTAACCTGGTTGTGTAAATATTGTTTATGTCGTTTTTGTACGGAACATAAACTCTTCTAAGAAAAACAATGTTTAAAGCCAATTTGTAACATTACTCCTACTGACTAAGACAAGAGGGGTTGCTCTGATGGTAAGCAACCTCCACTACCAATCAAGAGATTGTGAGTTCGAGTCTTCCCAAGAGCAAAGTGGGAAGTTCTTGGATGGAAGGATGATCGGGGTCTATTTGGAAATAGTCTCTCTATCCCAGGGTAGGGGTAAGGTTTGCGTTCACACTAACTGAGAATGGAAGCCAAAAAGGCTTGTTCGGTACAAAAGAAAAGAGAGAAGGAAAAAGAAACCACATGGGGTTGTCAGTTAGAGAAATCTAGAGTTTTTATTTGACGGATTAATTCAAACAGGGTGAGGTATTCTGTTTCTTTCTTAATTTGTTCAATGTTCATTCAATATATATGTTAAATTATTGAGATCTGAACCTGAATTAGGCTATTGGATGGGCTGTCACTGTTAAATGATCAAATTGTTTGGTGATTTCGTTGATAAAAAAAGGAAGAAATCTGAAATATCTTTTTATAAAGAAGCATCAACTGCTCCAATTATCCTAAAACATTAGGAGTAGTAAACTATATTACCCTCAATGTTTAAGGTTTGATATAATTATATTTAGTATACCTAATTACCAATTATATATTATTATGTGTTTTATTAATGGTACCGTATTTCCCTCCTAAATTTATGGTAACGTACATTCCTCCAAATTCCCTCCCTTCCCCTCACGTTTCTCTCTCCCAAATCCACACCCTCATCCACGTATCATCCCACCCACGTTTCTTTCCCATTATTTCCTCTGCTAAAACCAGAGAAACATATGTAACCCCCACCATTAACGTCCAATTTCAAGTTTTTTCTTCTACAACCAGTCAAAATTGAAGTCAATTCTTCAAAGTCACATTTACCTCCATCTTCAAATTTTCTCAATGAAGAAGAACAAACCTTCAAAACACCGCCTTAAAAAAGCTAGAGAAGTTGATATACCCTCTTTCGATTTGGGTGTATTATCACCACATTCACCCAAAAAGCATGGGAAATCTACACATGCAATTGTAGATAAGAAGCATAGTCTTTCTCCGCATCAAATCAGGGCTGAAGCTAGAACTAAACAAAAATATGATTTCGATGCTGGAGAATCTTCGAGGCCAATCAAACAAGCGAAAAGGAAAGGAAAATAGATAGTGGTCGATGATGATTTTGTAGAAGATGTGCCTATTAGTAAACCTGGAAAGAAAGCGAAGGTGTCTCCTAGTTCAAAAACTCCCCAAAAGAAGAAAAATTCGAAAAAAGCTCCTAGTGTTAAATCTCCTAAAAATGTTCGAAAACAGTCATTGGTGAAGGTAAGAATTTAGTAATTTCTTCACTAGTTATTTCGTTTGTTTTAGTTGTTAAAAATCTACATAATATGTGTTTTTTCTGCTTTGTAGATTTTTTGTAGTTATTTTGTATATAAATTGCAAATATATCTATGTTTTTTAAGCACTGAATTAATGTGAGATTATTTATCTTCATTTTGAAGATTAATTGTAGCTTTATTAATCTGTTTAAAATTGTTGATATTTTGTATATTTTTTGTAGTTATTTTGTAGATAAATTGTAAATGTATCTATGTTTTTTAAGCACTATATTAATGAGAGATTATTTATTGTGCAGAATGGACAATTTTTTGCATCCCATAATGTTGATTATGGGGTGCTTAGATTCCAGACATTATGTCACCCTAGCATTCCTAGCCAAATTAAAGAGCTTTTGTCTCCAAATGGTTTGAAGCTATTTGAGAAGACATGATTTGGCTATTTACTGTCATTTCCCAATTTATGCATGCAAAATCAAGCTATTCATCTTCTTATGAAGTATGAATTGAATTCATCCGATGCTTCCTATTTTTCAGCTGAGTTAAAAGATGAGAGGTTAAATTTTGGATTGAGAGAGTTTGCATTAATAACTGGTCTTAAATGTCATACCGAGGTGACAGACTTTGGTTACACTACGAATTATGTCACTAAGATAATGAGCGATTACTTTCCAAACAAGATAAAAGTGGAGAAGACATACCTAAAACAGATTGTAACCAACAAAAGCTGGGTAAATGATAAGGATGCAGTAGAGTTATGTATTCTATATTTCATAGAATTCTTCATTTGGCCTTCAGAGAAAGACCATATTGGGTTGGTAGATCATTTTTGGTTTTAATTGGCGGAATCCGATTAGTGCGAGACATTTCCATGGGATATTCAGTCTTATAGACAGTTGATTGAATCAGTTAGGCACAAGCTAAATCCTTTCGTTCATTCTTAGTTCATTCGACGATTCCCACTAGCCATGCAAGTATGGTTGTATGAGTGTTGCTCCTCCGTCAACACTGATATAGCTACATGGATTTCTAATTCAATCCCTCACATACTTAACTGGTCAGCTATTAAGGGTCAGATTTGGTTAACTACAATTGAATACAGAATAATCAAGCCTTAATGGATGAAGGTAAATGGTTTTTATTTATGATTATACAATTTACCTACAAAATATCTACAATTTGTCTACATATTCTGCCTTAATCAAGCTAATTTTTTTCTCATTCAGTTCACCAACATAAATGAATCACCTGAAGGGCTTTCAGTGATGTCTTTGCCTGATAAAGTTGAGTATATAATTGAAGAGGTTGAACACGTTTCTGAGGAACCCAAAGAATCAATTGGAAAAGAGGACAAAGAGTATATTCTTCGTAAAATAAGAAAGTTAAAAAGAGGTCTTGAGAAGATAACATGTATTCCTAAACAGCATTGTGATGTATACATAATAGTGCATCTGTTCTTTTATGTATGTTAAGACATATTCTGAAGTTAACTATGTATTTTTTTTAATATGTAGGTCGATGAAAAGCTTGAAGATTTTAGGGAAGTTGTCTTTGAAGAACTAGGTAGCCTTCGAGTGCTAATAAATGAGTCAGTCAAGACTGTTTTGCAGGCGATAAACATTCAAAATGATCAAGTTGATGCAAAGTTACCATTTGAATTTTATTCATATTACAAAACTATTTATGTCACCTCTAAAATATATATCCTAACTAATATAAAACTTTTAGTTTGCTGGGAGTTAAACCAAAAATACTAACCAACCAAATGACAAGAACAATCAGCAATTTCAGTTCACTAGTGGAGAACCAATGCAGGCAAGCACCAGCAAAACAGGTATGTACAAAATAACTCCACTTTATCTACAATTATCTACAGAATATCTACAAAATATCTACAATTTGTCTGCATTATATATACAAAATATATACAAATAAATACAGTATATTGGCACAACTCTACAGATTTATGTAGATCTTATAACCCACCAATATATCTTCTTAAACTGTCAAGCCACTACTATCCAGTATGATTTAACATTTTTAATGAAAAAAACAAAACATGTTGAAGGTGCACTTGGTGAAGAAAATCATCCAGCACGTGTTGATTTATATACATATTTTGAAGGTGCAGTTGATGAAGAGAATGTAGGTATGAAATTGTATTCAGAGATATTTGCTTTATGTTTCAATATTTTTACCATTCTATTAAGCTAGATATACATGGTGTTACAGAGAGGGAAGATATGCATGCACAATCTCCAATTCACGGAGTGACAGTAGCAGCTCAAAGAGAACAACAGAATGAGGAAGATGACAATGTAGGTGAAGAGGCAGAGTATGTGAATGTAGGTGATTCAGAAGACTCCGGAGGTGAGAAGAAGGAGGTTACACTTGATGATTTCGAGCTGCCTAATAACTTCTCCCAGTTGGTTAAGTTCGGCGAGCCTATACAAGATGAAACAACACGCGTGCATCAAGGTAGAACAAAGCAGTCGGGAAAGCATGCTCGATCACCATTTCTCCTTTTATACCATTCTGGTGGCAGCACCTCGATTGGACCTCAAATTTTTCACCTCAAGCACCCATTTACTAGTGTTATTGGTCAAAATGTAGATCCTGAGTTGTTGGATCAATTCAACAAGTGGTTATACCACGGTACCAACACAGGTTCAAAGAGGTTAGTTTGCACAATTTGACACTTTTATTCCAGTATTTATCTTTTACACATCCACTTCATTCAACAATTTTATTTTAATTTCTATTTGTTTATATAGGAGGAAGGCTCTGTATTCTATAAATGACAATCAAATTAAGCCATGGTTAGATTTTGGAGTGGAAAAGGTTGACAAAAAGGAGCGGTTCTTTTCCCTGGAACACCCCGGACAAGTCCTCAATGACTCGGTAAGATTCAACGTATTTGATTTGTAGATATTTTGTAGATAATTTATATTATGATTGTAGATGCTTTATTTTCTGTTTGTAATGTAGTTGTAGTTATTTTGTAGTTTTGTGTAGATTATTTAAAGATAACTTATAGTATAAATGCAATTTATTTTTGTTGCAGTACATTAATGTTATAATGGTTTACTTGAGGAAAAGAGGCAAGTATGGCCCCCACAACAAGACCGGGTTTACTACAACAGATTGTTTGTTCAAGACTATGATTGATCAAATCTATGAAAAGTTCCAAAATTCTCCTCAAGAAAAGAAGTTTTCTGTTGTCAAACCCCAGGATGTTGTAGCAGAATATATATTGGGGTATAGACTACTCGCAAATGTTGCATGGGATGAAGTTGATTATGTCATCATGCCCGTCAACATTGTAGAAATATTCCACTAGGTGTTGGTTGTTTTTGATATTGCAGACAGGCAACTTTATGCGTATGATTCCATGGTCTCTTCACGCAATCACCCTATTGTTGAATCTTGTGTCGACAAGTTTTCTGTTATTATCTCTTTGTATTCGTCATGCACTGGTTTTTATGGGAAGCGTAAAGACATCAACTTCAAGAATACAAAGGCATACATTGAGAAAGCTGTTACCGACCCTCTTAACATTTAGTGGATCGTCAGAGAGATACCACAGCAAAAAGAAGGATCACTGTAACAAAAATCTTCTTTCTTGCTATACATTTAACCCTTTTTTTCTAATCATTTGGAAAATATTGACATTTTTTTTTAATCTTTGCAGCGATTGTGGTGTATTTGTTGCTGCCTTTGCAGAGTATGTTAGTATTGGAGAGTTATCAATTCTGGCAGAAGACCTTGCTGATATTGACCAACATCGTAGATGCTATGGAACTCTACTTTGGGACTATGCTAGAAAGAAACAGGAGCATGGGGTAATTAGTGAAAGTGAGGTGACAGGCAAATTGGCAAAGAGAAAAGGTGCACCAGCTTTGAATGAGAAAACACGAGTCTAGAGGAAGAAGAAGTAGTTGTAATGTTTTGTATGGAACAAGTAGTACAATTGTTTAGTTATGCTAGTTTAGAAGAAACATGATAGACAAGTTTTTGAATAATATTGTTGTGTTTTAATTGTAGCAGACTTGCGCCACAATTATAGTAGTCTTTATTTTTTTTCTTATCCAGTATAGTAGTTCAAATGGAAATATTCTGTTGGTTTTATATTCACTTGTTGAATATTTACAGTACTTGATCTTTATTATTTTAGCATATAAATCCTTTCCAACTGAATTTTTATACAGTTATTCTGTCAACGCAAAAATATGTAGTTATTTTGTTATTTTTCTGTAGATAAAGTATAAAAATCAGTAACTAAACATTTTGTTGCTTTTACATTCAATTTGTTGAATATAAACAGTACCTGATCTACATTATTTTTAGCATATAACTTCTTTCTAGCTGAATTATAATCTAGTTATCATGTCAGCTCCAGCTATTGTAGTTTTTTGTAGTTAACTTTGTAGAAAATATTTAACAATGTGTTTTGTTGCTTTTATATTCATTTGTTGAATGTAAACAGTACTTGATCTACAATATTTTAGTATATAACTCCTTTCCTACTGATTTATAATGTAGTTACTCTGTAAAATGCAGTTAATGTAATTTTTTTGTAGTTGTATTGTAGATAAATTGCAAAAAAATATTAGCAACTATGTAAAGGATACTAGAGATAGTAAAAAAAGTGGTAGATTATATATATATATATATATATATATATATATATAGAGAGAGAGAGAGAGAGAGAGAGAGAGAAACCATTCATAAACAAATCACTCTATGGAAGTATTATCTCGATACTGAAAAATCCTATCTAACTACATTATGATCTTAAAAAACCTCAACAATTACATATCAAATTTTGTTATCCTGAACTCGCCAACAATATTTATGAAATATTCTGTTAACTACATAAACTTTTATTTTTTTTGGGTGCATTCTTGCAAGATCTTTTGTTATGCCCTTCTCCGCCGCAGTTGCCACATGAAACCTTGTACTTCTTTGAATTTATTTCATGATATGTTTTGTATCTTTCTTTTTGAGGTCTTCCTGGCTGGCGTTTCCCTCCAGTAGGTGGATTTACTACTTCTTCAGATATATGTTGTGGCACATTCCATTTGCTTTCATCAGTCATGGGATTTACTAGTATTTCATAAGTACGCAAGAGGTTCTCCCTTATGTAATAGGGAGAACAATATTATTCAAAAGACTCATCCATGTGTCTTAAAGCAGCCAAAACATGTGGACAAGGAAGTTCATCAAGCTGAAATTGTCTACAACTACATCTCTTGATTTGAAGACAAATAATATAGCGCCTCACACCATCTAGTACTGTATGGATGTAGTCTGTTGAAACCCTCACCTACAATTACATTATAAACAAAAAAACAATTTATATACGGTTAAATACAAAATATCTACAAAATATCTACATTGTCTTGTATAAATTAATTTGATGCAATAAATGATCATATCTTACTCTAAGCTTGTGCGACAATGTTCTGTTGTCATCCGACTCTTTGTTGAATTTAAACCCAAGGTATGTGAATGTACCCTTTGCTTTCAATAACTTTTCATTCATCCAACGTTCAAGAAGAGTCCTCATATACTCTAATAGTTCTACTATCGGCAGCTCTCTTGCATATTTTGTTACAACATTCAACGACTCTGCAATGTTTGATGTCATAGTCCAAGTTCTGTTTACCGTAGCATGTACTCGAGACCATTTATGATAGCCGATATCGTATAAGTATGCTTTAACACGCGGGTCAATCTCTTCAATCTTTGACATCCTTTCATTAAATTAATCAAGTGTGTATGATCGTTCCGTGGCAAAGTACAACTTTAAATATCCCTTCTTGAACTTTGCCCTTATATTTGTCCAAATATGCCACATGCAAGAATAATGTGGCATGCCAGGATAAACAATAGATTCAAGATACTCTCATTCTGATCCGAAACAACACATATATTTGGTCTTTCACCATATGCGTATTTGAATTGCTCAAAAAACCACTTCCATGATACGTCATTTTCTGAATCAACAACAACATATGCCAATTTGTAATATGATACCTACATTATGAGGTAAAAAGTAATTAATTGGCTGCAGGAAAAAATGTAAAAGAAGACATATACATACAAACTACAACTTTTCTACAATATATCTATAATAAATCTACAAGTACTACAAAAAACAGACAAGCTACAATATTTCTACAATAAAACTACAATACCTGCTGTATTCATTGTACTAGCTGTTAGCATTATTCCCCTGTATGCTGACTTTAAGAAGGTCCCATTAACTACTACAACTGGCCTATAATATTCCCAACCACTGATTGACGTACAAATTGCAACAAATACATACAAGAAGCAGTCATTGTCCGTCTTTTTCAATTTAACTACAAACCCCGGATAAGTCTTCTCTAGAATATACAAATAACTAGGCAATTTGTTGTAGGAGTCAGCAGGATGACCTCTGAAAAACTATAGAGCCTTTTCCTTTGCTCTCCGTGATCAGACAACATGTCCGTTTGTATGTCTTTTGGTGCGTAAATTGTCTTAGGATCAGAATATTTTGGAATAACCATGCTGCCAACTACCATGACAGTAGGTTTGCGTTGTATGAATGTATTGTCCATTAAAGAGCATGTGTGTTGGCTGTTGAAATTTTTGACCTTGAACATTGCAGAATCATTTATGCTAGTTGCTTTGAAGTGCCATGTACAGTTTTCACCAACACATAACAGTCAGTAGCTACAAAATAAATAAAATTTAAACACTGGTTTAAAATTTAGATTCAAAAAAAAAGATTGTTTTAGCTTAAACGATCACATTATACTATTTATATACAACATAACTATAATTTATCTACAATACTGATAAATATTATCACAAGGAAAAACCTATGAAGTAAAAAATTACAAATAAACTACAAAATTAAAAAAATAATGATCTTTGACCATTTATATGTTCATACCTTCTAGCACTAGATCTTTTAACCCTGAATTGGAACTTGTGCATGACAGAATAGTACTTCATTGCAGTTGCAATTGTTTGCATGTCTTGGTATACTTGTCCTACTTCAATAAAACTTGGTGTACTATCCATTATTATTATACTTTCATATTCCTCTATAACTGGAGATGTTGGCATATCAAGTGACTTTAGTGTTCCAAACAAACCTGCATGAAAATAAAGATAAATACTGTTATGAACAGTTTGTAGAAATTTGTGGATAATTTGTAGAAATATTGAAATTCTGTATTTCACATTAATTTTTCAAATGATATGTAGTTTTATTGTAGAATAAATGTAAAAATTTTGTAGATATTGTGAAAATCCATACTGATATATTTATTTACTCTGATATTTAGTTTATTTGTAGATAAAATGCAGATAAAGTGTAGGACATTGATATAAAACCAGAATTTGATAGAAAATGTAACAGCACAAACCTGCAACTGTATTCTCATTGGTGATACTCAATTCCATATTGAAATCGCGAACAACTATTATCACGACCCGGATTTCCCGCACTCGGGAGTCGTGATGGCACATACTAGTGAAAGCTAGGCAAGCCAACCAACAGAACTATTTACCATGTTACCATTTTTAATCTGATAATAGTTAAGAGCCAACAATTAGATAACAACAGAATTAAATAAGCGGAAGGTTACGTTGTAAAGTTTTAATAATACTGCTAATACCAATCCATAACAAATCTACCCAAGACTGGTGTCACAACTTCACAGACTGTCTAGAAGTACTACAATAAAGGTCTGAAAGAAATAAATACAACTCTGTCTCTGGAAATACATGAAAGAAACAGGAATAATAGATAGAAGGAGACGCCAAGGCCTGCACACGCCTGCAGGACTACCTAGGGTTGCCTGATGAACAAGAAACAACAATCTCATTGCGGTCCGAAGTCTACAGCATTGGTATCTGCACAAAAAAGTACAGAGTGTAGTATCGGCACAACCGACCCCATGTGCTGGTAAGTGCCTAGCCTAACCTCGGCGAAGTAGTAACGAGGCTAGGACTAGACTACAAAATAAACCTGTGCAATATAGCGTACAAAAATAATAGGCAGCAGATAACAATGATGACAACAATGATCAACCAGTGATATAAAAAGCAGGCAACAAGAACACCATAATTGTTACTCAATAAATAATAAATACAAGTGCAATTAATTAATGTAGTTCTTTAAATATAAATCTTTCGCCTATAAATCCTTCAAGTAATAATCTCTAAGATAATATACTTTTCAATAAATATATTTCGAATATATTTCCTTCAAATAAATATCTTTCAAATAAACATCTTTCGAATATAATTCTTTCGAGTAAAGGTCACCTTATGATGCCTCATTTCATAATCATAAATAATATAGGTCTCAGTCCACTTTCATATTTCCACGGCATCTCGTGCCCATATTTCTATCACAACTGCACGGGCAACTCACGTGCCATTAAATAAAATCATCATATTTTTTTCCCGGCACCTGGTGCCCACATGTTTCCGTCTCAAATTGCGCAACAATGTTCTCATGTTACTCAGTTCATAGGGTCCATAACCCAATACAATTAAGAATGTTCAAGGCGCCTCATTTACTTACTATAAAGTGGAGTACAACTTCCAACCCATTTAGGAAATCAATAAGAAAAGATGAAGTTATTTTTAGAAATCATTTAAATAGAGAAAGTACCATTTTCAATTAAGGTACAACATCAAATGAAATATTACCTTTAACAAGGAATTTAATAAATTAACTTAGTGGAAATTTCATTTTTAAGTAAAAATACGACCTCAGACGTTCTAAGGAGATTTTATTGAGAAGCCAATTGAATTAGAGGTATAACAATTATTGAAAATTTAAGTATTGAAAGATTTATATAAATGCGGCGAGGTATTGGAAACAATACGAGTTCCAACACAAAGGATCACAACAATAAGGAAATTCTAAACCGTTAAAAACACTTGAATTGATAACAATAAATAAACACAGTAGCAGAAAGTGCACGGTATCACCCTTCGTGCTTTTACTCTCGTGCTCACCATAAGAATCAATATTCACTTTTATTCTTTCTTGTTGCGGCGTGCAACCCGATCCCAATCATATATTACTGTTGCGGCGTGCAACCCGATCCAAAGCATATCATTTTGTTGCGGCGTGCAACCCGATCCAAATCATATAATGATGTTAAGGCGTGCAACCCGATCCATATAATATTGTTGGGGCGTGCAACCCGATCCATATAATATTGTTGTGGCGTGCAACCCAATCCATATAATATTATTGTGGCGTGCAACCCGATCCATATAATATTGTTGCGGCGTGCAACCCGATCCATATAATATTATTGCGGCGTGCAACCCGATCCAAATCATTTACAAATCAACACCAATCATAAAAGAATCCCGGCAAGGAAAACAATATCATAAGCAGTGAAATACCGGCAAGGGAAACAATATCAAAACAATAACATCCCGGCAAGGGAGACAATATCATGATTCTCTCTCTCCTTTTTTCTTTCACGTTTACTCTACAACTCAATTCACAACTTGAGCCAATGCTCTATGATGTTCAACAATTCTATTCTTGACTAGAGTCAATGCTCTACAATGTTCAACAATTCAATTCTCAACTTGAGCCAACGCTTTACCATGTTCAATTAACAATAATACTCCCACAAGTCATATTCCTCAATAGAAATTATCATATAGAGCATATACAATACGAAACGGAGTCACATTAATCAAAGTATAAGACTCACGGGCATGCTTGATACCAACGTATAGATACTCGTCATCATGCCTATACGTCATACTCAACAAATAACATATAACAAATAGGACACAACTCCTAATCTTTCAAGCTAAGGTTAGACCAAACACTTACCTCGCTTTGCAACCAATTCAAAATTCTAACAAGCCTTTGCCTCGCGAATTCCTGCCCGAAATTCTCAAATCTGGTCATAAACAATTCAAAATACTCAACACGAATCGTAGGAACTAATTCTATATGAATTTACAAATTTTCCGGATTAAAATCCGAAATTTAGCTCAAAAATTGCCCGTGGGGCCCACGTATCGGAATCCGACGAAACTCATAAAATCCGACAACCCATTCCGATATGAGTTCAACTATACAAAAATTATCGAATTTCGATGTCAAATAGACCTTCAAATCCTAAATTTTCATTTTTGGAAAACTTTACAAAAACCACAATTTCTTTAATCCAAATCCGAAATAAACGATGAATATTGATATAGATTCATGAAATGTAATCACTTCCGGATATAAAACACTTACCCAAGTCAAAATCGTGACAAACCCCTTTGGAATCGCCCAAATCCATGCTTGAATGACCAAAATTGGAAGAAATTTCGGACCCCTTCGATTTTTACACTGTCCATGGGTATTATAGGGATTTTACGTGCTTTTCCGCACTCCCGCCGCGTTCATAGGCAGAAAACTTCTAATTCGCCGCGGTCGCGGCGCGGCCGCGTGCCTGGGCGCGCTTATGACACAGGTCCAGTAAAATAGTCATAACTTTTTGTATACACCTCCAAATGATGAACGGTTTAATTTTATGAAAAATAGACTCAAAGAGCTTTAATTTGATAGGTTGTGCATCATGCAACTCGTTACATCTACGTAGATATGCTCGTCCAAAGTGAGGTCTTATGCGTACTCATTTGCAAAATTTTTGTATATTATGTAATTTTCCAACTTGGCTTAGACTTAGAACTTTCCTTAGACTCCATATATCTTATAGTACGCCTCGTGCATTTGCTATCATATCCAATTGGTATCTATCATGGCAATAGACCTCTTCCACATATAAGATAAAATAATTAGAACACGTCAACTTTCTTATTTCGCTGAAATGCGCCGAATTGTCATGTGGACTTCCAACTCCAAATTCGGACACACGTCTAAGTCCGAAATCACCATACGAAGCTATTGACCTCATTAAAATTCCATTTCGGGGTCGTTTACTCAAAAGTCAACTCTCCAGTCAACTTTTTCCATTTGAGCTTCAAAAATAAGATTTTTCTTTCTTTAAATTTAACTCCGAATCTTACGAAAACCAAACTCGACCATACATGTGGGTCATGTTTCATATTACGAAGCTTCTCAAGGTCTTAAGCCGTTGAACGGGAATGCAAATTCTTAGAACGAAAATTCGGGTCGGTACAATTATACATATTGGATATGATCCTAAGTTTTTGTTTTCCTTTTTCGTCTCCATGTATATACGAACACCCATATCATTCCTAATTTCCATTGGAGGACAAGGCTCATTGAGAATTTATTTGATTTCTATAATTTTTTCGGATGTATCGATCATTAATTAATGTGGTTTTGTAGAAATCAATGGACATAACTCGCATCCTCAGCGACTACAATGTCATCGACCTGAAATTCTCTAAATCTCCCATAGCTATCTCAATTCTCATTCAGTTGTAGCATAATTGGGATTTCGGACATAATTGCATTTGTTGCAGAAGAATTGTAGAAGATTTAGTCGTTTTTGATTTGTGAGACCAGAAAAAATGTTGAACACAGTGTAACGCAAAAACAGAGTCGCTAAATTTTGATTCGAAACAACTGATAATTATTAATGCGTTATTTGCGTTGTAAAATATCTGAAAGAATATTTAATTCCCCAATATTAGCGCACCTAAATAAGGAAGCCTACAACTACAATAATTCCTTATTTAATGAATTGTCTATATTTTGTAGAAATATTATTAGCATAGCGGGTAATATATAAACCATGAATATATTTGGTAATATAGTTTCCTATATGGTATTTCCCTTATTAAAATCGTTATCAAGTGAATAAAATGCTCTTTTTCGAGATAGCACGTTCCTAGATGCCCAGAAATGTTAGTTGGACCGTTGGTGAGCCCGTTTTTGGATTGGTAATTGAAAAATAGTCAGTGTTTACAAAGTCATTGAAAAATAGCCACTATTTTGCTGCAACACGGAAAGTTCCAGTATAATATACTGGAGATTGGTGCACCTGTACATGAACTTCCAACATATTATGCTGGAACTCCAGCACACGAAAAGTTCCAGCATAATATACTAGAGATTGGAACACCTGCGTATGAACTTCCAGCATATTATGTTGGAACTCCAGCATACGGAAAGTTCCAGAATAATATATTGGAGATTGGAGCACATGTGTATGAAATTCCAGCACATTATGCTGGAACTCCAGTATATTATGTTGGAAGTTCACATGTAAAAAATTCGAACTCTAGTATATAATGCTGGAATATTTCCAGATTTTGAACAATGTTTTCGTTCAAATTTATCTTTATATGAAAAGTGGCTAAATTTCGATTACTTTTGAAACTATGACTGTTTTTCAATTACCATTTATAAAAATCTGGCAATTTTTTTAATTTCACCCGGACCGCTGTGAAAGACGATCTCTTTTTTAATCAACTTTCCAGAGTTCTTAATTTGGGAATCAGTGGAGCAAAGAGGCAATAGAAATTATCAAGTGGGGAAAATCTATGAGAAATCAATGGTAATTTTGTTAGAAGGTTATGGTTGCTTTATAAAGATGTTGATAATTTCCCATAAATTGAGCCATCATTAAAAGAAAAGAGTGGAAATTTAAGTTAATTTTTTATAAAGGAAAATTTAAGTTAATTAATATCCATAAGACATTGTTCTAGTAAATAGATAATGCAAACAAAGAAGAAGAAAATAGATATCAATTATTTAGCTTCAAAGGGAGAAAATATACGTAAGAATTTTCATCTCCAAATGACATTCTACCCAACTGTCCAAAAAATTTGCCAACATCTCAACTTTTTGACGTGCCTAAAACATTTTCTACTGTCAATCAAAAGAACTACAACTTTCTTCACTTCCCACTTTAATAATTTACAGAGATTAACAAATTTAATGGTGCAAGTAATTTGCTAAAACACGTCATCCATGTTCCTTTAAAGTTTGACTTTTTAAAGGTGAACAAATATTAACGAAAATGGAGTAATTTGTCACATGCAGAGGCTTATTGAATTGTATACAGATTAAAGAAATAATCCTTTATTAAAGAAACTCGGTAATCCCACTTGTCTAGTTAATTTTATCAGAAAACCGTAGTAGATATATGAATAAAAACGAAGTGGTGAAAGCCTAACAATTGAGACTTCACAACGTATCGAGTTATTCTTATTTTTTATATATACAAATAATTAATGAATGAGCTGTAGTGGTCTAAACTTAGGGATATGCTTATCTGGCGACCGGCGCCAATCATTGAACTCTAATAGAAATGGCTCAAGACTGTATACTCTAGAAGCATTTAACCGTAAATACTTACATGTATAGGATGTTTATACATAACCAAATAATTACCTTAAAGAATCAACATATCAAAATAAAACTGTACATCATTTAATCAAGGTATTGTGTTACAAAGTGTATATATAAGACATATATTTTATATTTACTGGCTTCATATAAATACCCATTGCGTGTTAAATTTTTACGGATTTATTAATATACATTTACGTATAATTTTTTATACCATTAGTATAATCTAACTTACTAAACATGTATTTATTTTATTTTCCTAAATTATTAAATTATATTTTTTTAAAACAATTTTCGTTATTGCTTGTAACTTAATGTGATAGTATAAAAATATTATGCATTATCAATGTATACAACTTGAACTAATGACAGTTACACTCAAAACATCTGTATAACAGTCTTGTTCGTTTTAAAAAATTTTAACTGCTATCATAAAATGATGTTATAGAGAACACATATTATAATATTATATAATATTTGATAGAATGACTATTATATAAGGATGATAGTATAGAGGAGTTTAGTTGTACATGATATATCATTGAAGGAGGCCGTCGCAATAATATGAGTTGGAAGTTGGAGCATTAGTTGCGTTTGCGTTGCAATGATTAATGAAACAGAACCAAATATCAGTAAACATGTGGGCATGTTACTGTGTGTTTGGATTAGTATACTTTTATATATCAATAATAATATACCATTTGTCCACATGTCCCGATCACTAATCTTACTACTCAATTGTATTCTTCCATTCTGAACTAATCATCTTTTACATAAAGAAGTCATAATTTGAAGTTTATAAGATTTTAATCATTTTAAATTATTGAATTTTATATTAGTAATTTGTATATATATTATAAAAATAATATGGGTTAGTCAGTTTTTATCGGTAATAAAAGAATAGCTAATATTTGTAAAGTTATTAAAAAATAGTCAATGTTTTATTAAAATATAAAAATTTCCAGTATAATATACGGGATTATGGAGGTTTTGCATATAAACTTCTAGCATATTATATTAGAACTCCAACGCACGGAAAGTTTCACCATAATATGCTGGATTATGGAGCTCCTGCATATAAACTTCTGGCATATTATGTTGGAACTCCAACACATTATGTTGGAAACTCCTATGTAAAAAATTCGAAATCCGTCCTATTATACTGGAATATTTCCGAATTTTTAAGAGTGTTTTGTTCAAATTTTATCTTTATATGAAAAAGTAGCTAAATGTCGATTACTTTTAAAATTGTGATTATTTTTCAATTATCAGTTATAAATATAAATATTTTTTATTTTTTCCTGTATATATTTGATGCATTTCTTAAGACGAATACAAAAAAAATCCATCACTTACTGAATTCAGCCTAAAACTTTAACTCACATGCTTTTGATGCATATGTACTCATTAACTCTTCTTCTTTACTATACTACGAAAGGGATGCCTTATGCTCTCATTGACCTTTATTATCAAAAGCACCTTATAACTTCACGTGGTCCTCGAAGCTTTCCGACTTTGAACAGAATTCCAGAGTTATAAATTAATTAAACGTAAAATATTATTACTTCTATTATTATTTTAAATACAATTATTTGCTTGTATAATGACAGTGCTAATATCTACTAATTGTTATTTCTCAGGTACAATTGTAAGTTGACATCTTTTGTAGTATGTCAATAGAAGTGAATTATTGTGTGAATGAATCACTACCTCTACATAAGGTAAGAGGCACATCATATTCCACCTCACCTTGTAGTATGAAATTGACATGCATCTCGACTCCCAAGGTAAAAAGAAAGAAACTCCTCAAATCATCGAGTATCATATAAAACAAGTTAGCGTTTGGATATAAGTTTAATTGAAATTTAAAAAAAAAAATTAAAATTTTATTAAAAATAATTTTTGAAATTAAAGTTATGTTTGAACATATATTTTTTGGAAATCCCCAGGAAAATCCGCAGCCACTACCCTTTAGATGCGCACAGGGTAACCTGCTCATTATGCAATAGCTCGCAAACCACATCAGAGATATAAACCGCACTAGGCAAACCCGATGTGACGAGCTCTGATTGAGGAGGCTGCTGGTGAGGGAAATCGATCCCAGGTCTCCCATGTAGGAAACCACTCATCCAACTAACTCGACCAACCCTTGCGGGCTTGGACATGCATTTTATTCGAAGAAAACTTAAAATTTTGTGAGTTGAAGAAAACCTTTCATCCAAAAACTGCCTTAAACTAGTTTTTGAAAACTTGAAAAAATTTCCTACCACAAAATATGATCATATTTTATAAATAAATAATATTTTCAAAATTTATTTAAAAAAATAAAGCCAAAATCTATGATCAAATTGGGGGTAACCGGTAAGTATCACTAAGTAGAACCAAAATAAAATGGCTTCACCTATTCAAATATCAAAATTTGAAGGGAAGCCACCTACTACTAAACTCCCAACTTTTGTAGCACTTCTGGTGTAAACACAAATACTTACTTAAAATCATTTAATCATATACTCCCTCCGTCACATATTATTTATTATGATTCTCTTGAATACGCTTCTTAAGAATAATTAATTAGGATGAAATTTTAACTATTTTATCCTTAGTTATGTCTTAATATTTACTAATCTTTTTTCATTGATATTTGAACAAAGTTATTTATAATTGAAATGTTCAAGGATAATTATTACTAAGGATAAAACGGAAAAAAAATAATCAATTTTATTTTAAAATTTTAATAATAAATAATTTAAGATAACTATTTTTAATAACCACGATCAGTAATATAAGACTAGGATTACATAGTTAAAGTGACCACCTCTTTTGAGTTGTGTATTTAGCTGTTTATGCCCCTCCTTTTCTACAAACCAGACAACAAATGACCAAAGAAAGGCAACTAATTCAGAGAAATGCAAACGACAAATCTTGGAAAATGAGGGGGAAAGTTATATTGGTCCTACTCCAAATTCAACAACACATGTAAACTATTCCTCACCGACAGCTCCACCCTATTTCCGACATTAAACTAATCTTCATAATTGAACCTGCCCTCTGCTGACCTTATATATTACGGCATCTACAGATTTTGACAATAGTAGTATTTAAAATAAATTAAAACAGCTGTGATTTGGTGTGCAGGCATTTCCCCTACTCCTATCATGTGTTAAGTCAATGCATTCAGTTTAATACTATACACTATAATTCGTGCTATTTATACATAATTCAATTACTGACAGCTCTCACCAGCTTCCTTTGCCGGCAATTTGCCAATAGTACTACCAGTACTCGACAACAAAAAACAAACGACCCACTAAAATTTTGAGGATATTGTGTACGCAGAACTTACCCCTACCTCAGCTCAGTAGACACGATTGTTTTCGATAAATCCTCGGCTCAAAAAAAAAAAAAAATACTATTCCTAGTATTCAACAATGGTTAATGAAATAGTAATGTTACACAAAGTTAGCGGTCAAAAGTTACTTAAAATAAATTACTCGAGGTGCACATTAGCTGCCTTGGAAATGGCTAATGAAGAAGAAGACAACGGTGGAGCTAAAGAAGGATCTATCATTCAAATGCAAATCTAATTTATGATCAAATATCACAAACAAATAGTAGTACTCTGTATAAGAATGAATATGCCTAACTGAACAAATTCGATTTGCAGATTATGTATACATAACAAAAATCAAATTCAACTATATCCTACCAACAATCCATTTACCCAAAAACAAAAGCAAAAAATTAACAAAAAAAATGAAAAATTAAACAACCAAAACAAAAAGAGGAAAAAGGAAAATCACACTCTTTCCTTTAACCCAGTAAATTCAAGGGAACTACACCTTAGAAAGTCCATTTCCAGATCTTGACCCGAAGATCCACGTTACATTTCACATCAGAGGTAGTAGCTTTAGTCGGCGATTTTCCGGTAGGAACAGTAATTTTAATACCGTTGCATTTAACTCTAATTCCAACTTTCTTCGTTTTTAAGCTTCCAACTTTGACTTTCACCTTAGTATCAAGCTGTATCTCCAACGGCAGTGTTTTCTTATTCTTCAGTTTAGATCTCAACGCAGAAACCGCCGAATCGTCGAGATTTTGACCCGAATTTGACACGACAGTTTTTAAAGTGGTAACGTTTTTCGTGCCATGCGTGAGAGCCGGTAAAGAGCCAGAACCGATGTCCACGTCATCGGAACTGAATGAAATATTGATCGGATCGTAGAAGAAGGTGACTTTTTTGTTAGGGTTACGAGCGATGACGGTGAGGTTGAATTTGGAGACGAGTTTAGTGGAAGTGAGATTGAATTGCGAGACTTGAAGAGAAGAAACTGAAAACGACGGTCTCTGAGGACGGTAAAGGACCCAGAAAATAGCGCCGGCGATGGCCGCGAGGAAGACGATAGTGATTATGAAGAATGTCGTCCAGAGACAACAGCAACAGCAGCAGCTCCGTCGGTGTTTACGACGGGGAGGCGGCTGAGGACGGTAGGTAGGGCGGGTGGCGTTATAAAGTTGAGCCTTGTTTGCCGGAAAGGCTGGATTAGCTCCGCCGTTGACGGCGGGAGCGGCCGTGCCATTTGCTGTAGCGGGTTTAGCAGCTGGGTATACTCTATCCGCCATGTTAGGAACTAAAAAAAAAGATTAGAGATTAGGGTTTGGTTTCTATGTATAGATAGTATTTATATAGAAAGAAAAGGAATAAAATTATGGTGGCGGTGGTAGTAAGAAGAATAAGAGAGTTGAATTGTGAAGTGAAAGGAAGGTGAAATGGCAACTGCAATGGAGATTTTGAAGAGACAGACAAGTACCTTATAACTAATGCTGTGTTCACATATCACCACACGCTTTCATTAGCGAGTGTTTAATCAGCAGTTATTAGGCTAATAATTTGAGATTAACCGCTTGTAATGAAATATTATTGCCTTTTATCTCTATACGCGGAACCGTTACATTGAAGCCTCCTTTCGAATGTTAGGAAAAAATATGGAAAATAATTTATGAGTGGGAAATTTAAAGATTCGTTGCAAAATATTCCATTTTCATTATTTAAGGGCCAATTTTCAACAGAAAAAGGGGGGAAAAATTAACTTCTCAAAGTCTTACATACAAGTTTCTGACAGTTTGATTATTATAAGAAAACTTGCCTTACTTTAAACTATTTTTCTGAATGGGAATTTAATAATTAAGATTAGAGTTGCCGCTATTGATTATAATTTCACGTCAAACCAAGAGATAAACTACATTAAATCTTGCTAATGCTTTCTCATGGACTAACTTTATATTTTCATATATTGAGTTTAATTTTAATTTTTTCATCGCTTAATTTTGTTTACCCTAAAAATTGGGTAACAATTAAACTTATAATGTGGTTTTAAGGATACGTGATTTCACCTAATACCAATTGATTAATTTAAAGATAAGTGATAGGAATTAACAAGAATGTAAAACAAAATATTATATTGCCTTGATCTGTATGAATGTAAGTATTTTACAAAATGATTAGGGCCGTCTTTATATAGCAGAGAAGTCATAGTTATGGTATAATTCTAATTACGGAAGTAAATTCCATGATTAGCCTAAGCAATCGCCCTTGATTTGATCTGTTCTGGAATTTCTGCCGTGATCTCCGACCGGTTACAGATATTCCGCCTTTCCGTTATTGCGCTTCGCTCGAAGTCGATCATATTAAGTCTCTATTGTTGATGGTCTCGATCTCGATGGGCACTTCGATTCTCAAACTCGATACCTTGTCTTCGTACTTTGGCCTGATCCATTACGGGGCTGACCCTCGATATTATTTCCTGGTCTCAATTTAATGACAAAATCGGGCAAGCCAAATTTTAACCGTATACAAATTCTTAATTCGCCTTCGACCATTAATCGACATTTAAATAACTTGTTCTCCCCTTCCATGAGTGCCTTTCCTGAGGAAAAAAATAAAGAAAAGAAAAGATTATAACTTTTCAAAGGCTTACATTTTCTTGACTATTTGATGATTATAATGACTCTTGCCTTCAATTTTATACATTGTAAACATACGTTTAAGGAGAAATAATGCAGAAACGCAAGATCAATATAGATGAATAGGGGAAAATGTTATAAAATTAAGACTTTAAAGTAAAGAAATCAAAGACAAGAAGAGATAGAGAGAAAGAGAGATTTATTATTCAACTTCAAAATCATGTACATAATGAATTGAAATCTCCTCTATTTATAGAAGAAAGGAAGCTGCTGTGTAAGTTGCTACTGCAAGCTGTTGTGTAAGCTGCTTGTAAGTTGCTTGTAAACTGCTACTGCAATCTGCTGTGTAAGCTTCTTGTAAGTTGCTTGTTAGCTGTTGCTGTACCAGATATAGATAATCTTCTGTCGGGGGTAATATTTTTCCATAACGGAGCACAGAAATGATAAGCTTCTTCATGAAGCTTATTTACAACGGAGTACTAAATGAACATCCATAATATATATATTTATATCACTCCCCCTTGGATGTTCATTAAAAGATAATATGCCTAATTAAAACCTTACTAGGAAAAACTCCGTGGGAAAAAATCATAGTGAAGGAAAATTAGTACACATATTTAGTAATACGTATTGCTAGGTGCCTCATTAAAAACCTTAGAAAGAAAACCCCGTGGGAAAAAATCTTAGTAAGGAAAAAAGAGTGTATCGCATATTTTACTCCCCGTGATGAAAACTTTGTTTCAAATATTCGAGTCTCTTCATTCGAATCTTCTATACCATCTTCTCAAAAGTTGAATTTGTAGAGAATATTATCCACCACTATTTCAGATCGATTTAGATTAATCTCATCAAACCAAGAAGCTGCTACAAGTCATTTCATTGAGTTGCTTGCAACCTGCCTGCATCAGCTGCTTGTAGAAAATTCTTTCCGAACTCGTTAACACCGGAACACCCGCCATGAAGGTCAATCAAAGTAACCTACTCGAACTTCGCCCTTTGTATTGTACCGCTTGGAAAGAGGTTCGCTAACCTTTTTCTTTCCCTGCACCTAAAAGTTGCCTTAGTTCCCTTTTTTAAAAAAAGACCTAAGCTTGAAGTCAAGGCTTCTATGCTGCTCGATCTTTCTTGACGAAGAGAATGACATACTTAGGTCTCAAGATGAGATTCTGAAAGAGTAACCGCAATATCAGAAGATTCTTCCTTGATTCCTTTGACCTAAGACTGCTACTTGTATTTCCTTTACTACTCTTTCTCTCTCCTCAGTTGCTTCTTGAGCCAACAAAGTTTTTGCTTGTCTTTCCTTGCTACTTTCAATCAATCAGAAAAGGAGGATTGAGCAGTGGCTTGGGAAATAAGACAACACTTGATGGGAATTGAGGAGTAGTAAGGAATGATAAAGAGTGAAATTCAGTCACCCTCTCCGCTTTCTTTTCTTGAGAAGAATGCTCTGGTCTGGCATAAATGCCACTAGGTCATCTATGATTTGCATCTGCAAGAATGAAGGACAGAAGATTGGAAAACTAAAAAGAAAGCCAGGGCGTCCGGTGGATGAAGTCTACCTTTGTAATGTCAGGCTGAAAAAGGGGGGATAGCACTAGAGAGTCGGGAACTTTCACTGCAACTGAAGAGGCTCACACCTTACATCAAACTAACCTATCAACAGAAAGAACCGAGGTTGATTTCTTTGCAATAGGGAATGCAGTTGAAATAGAGATTCGCTTGAAAAGAGAGCAGTACTACAAGAAAGCTGTAAGACAGAAATAAGTCGATTGCTGCCATTCCGGAAATCAGAGTTTAGAAGTCTTTCGTCCGGGAGATATAGCTCCTCAGCGCATACATACAGAGATCCTGTGATTTGATCTGTACTAGAGACGGGAAGAACCAGAGGAAGACTCCATAGCTGATAGAACCAAGGACAAGGTCTGGACTGACGAGAAAGTGAAAAGTGATCTGCACTATAGCTTCTCCCATTCCATTCCTTATTGTTGCTTTTAGTGCTTAGATAAGTTTGTTTGTTTTGTAGCACGGGGGGATAGAAAGTGCTTTTTCCCGCAGTAGGGTAGGGAGAGATTCTTTCTCTTTACTAGAGCCAAGACTGTACGAGGAGAGAAAGACTTAAGTCGACTCAAGTGGAAATAATCAGACTGCTTCCATACCTTATCTCAGGTTACCCCTTAGTGCGGGTATGGGGCACTTCGTCAGCAGTGGTTCGTTTAGCAAGCAGTCTTATTGCTTGAAAGCACACACAGCACACAGTAGGAGAGTTCGAGTGTGAAAGCAGTGTACTCATGCCCCTGAGATAAGGTATGCTTTTAGTGCCTTATCTAACTATAAGAGCAGGAGCAGCAAGCACTTACTTTCTTTAAGACGCTAACTTCCACAGCAGCTAAGAATTATCTCAGGTTTTCCGTTAGTGCGCTCCGGAAAGAAGGAGCAAAGGCGAAAAAGCTCAAGTGATTTTCCCTTGACTACTGTCAGGCCAGGGAAGATAACTGCATAACCTAGGGAATACAACTCCATAAGAGCGAGAAAGTACGGGGATAGAAAGAATCACACGATTCCCTATCGTGATAGAAGCAACAATAGGATAGGAGTGCACAGGTTCGCAACTGGACTCTTCTCTGACTAGAAGAGCTGCGCCTAAGACTCTGAAGCGAAGGGAGGTGGTCCCGAGCCTTGCCTATATGGCTATATAGCGTCAGCGTTGTTTGCAAGTCACGTCAGTGCAGGCGCAGCGTAGCGTCATGGTAGCGTTAGCTATGCTCGACTAACAGGATGAGTCATGTGATTGACCTGACATTTTATTGAGATGAACTTCGAGCTGCTGAACCGACAACGTGTTTTTCTGCTTGTTTTGGAAGCTTGAAACGACAGACAAGTGGTGACTATGAGACGGCCTTGCTACTGAGCTTCTTGTCTTCCATCTTTCTTTATTGTGGGGTCCGCGCAACAAGAACAAGAGCGCTTCCTCTTTCTTTTTCTTTGCCACCATGAGACCGGAAATCAATGCTTTCGCGCGAAGTCCTTGTCACTGTGGAAAACTGGTACTTTCCTATAGTTGATCAAGGCTGCTTGAACTTTCAAACCTGGTCAGGTCTTGGAATCGGGCTAGGAGCAGCTATTGAATCTGGTGATGGCGGTGTGATAATGCCAGTCGAAAGGGAAAGAAAGGGTAAGACTTTGGTCAGGCAATTGTTGCAGTTTCTCATTCCGCAGATCATCCAATCCTTCTTCTTGAGCCTTTTAGAGGGCTTTATGAACCAATGAAATACCTATAGTTTGATACATAATAAATTGTCCATTATTTTTTACAGACAGCCGAATATGTTCGATAATCAATATCCCCTTCTTCATCAATTCTGTAAATGTTAAATTCTTCTGAATCAGCATTATATCCAAACTCATTTCTCTCCTTTGAATTGACGATATAGCAATTTTGCTTGGATTTATCAGTCGAAGCAGGAGACAATATACCTTGATATTCTCGATCATTCTTTGATTCAAAGCATCGTTCCATCTCAATTGAAAAAGCAAATAACGTTTCAAGAACAAATCTAGTTCTGCTTCCGTGTTGCTTTTGTATTGTTTTTTCTTTTTACCCTTCTTTGTGTCTGATTCCGCGTAATCTTTTTTAAGAGCGTTTTGATGTTTTGAGAGAACAGGGCCCAGATTTCCTTTGTTTTCTATATCTGATCCACGCTCTTTTTCTCCTTGACTTGCGGGTTCTTTTGCTTCTTGAATTCGATTCTTTATTTTTTTATTTGATCGTAGAAAAAAGTTTTGTTTTTGGTTTTTATTGATGTTTTTATTTTGACTAACATTTTCATTTGTATTCAAATTTAAAAGAAGTAATTTGCTTGGTATAATCCACGGTTTTATTTTATATACATTATAAAGTGGTACAAATTCTGGGAAGAACCAAAATTCCAGATTCAATATGGGACGATTTAATATTTTTTCATTCATTCCCATCCAATCAAAAAAGGCTTTTTTCGAATTTTTTTGATTGTTTTCTGGATTTTGATGAATCGTAAGATAAAAAAAGCCTTTTTTATCAATTTTATCAATTATTTGATAATTATTAATACCAATTTTAGTATTTGGATTACTGTTGGTATCGATCTTAACCCAGGCCTCAATATCTTCTTTTTGTCTAAGAGAAAAATGGATAATTTTCCAATCAAAATATTTTCTATCGAGATTTCTTTCTATATATAGAATATTGCCTTTTCTTAGATAATTATTGATATGAAGATTGCCGAGCATATCAAAAAGGTTGTGTTTGGACGTGTTGGAATTAGAAGAAATTTCGAGGTTCTTATTTACTTGAAAGGGTAATCTAGAAATAAAAGAGTCATTTTTTTTTTCATAATTAATCGATTTATATGCTAAAAGATCATATCTATAACATTTTTGAAAATTATCTTTTTGGTTTGCTAATGAATAGAGCTCAAAATTATTTTCTTTTTTTGTAATGAATTAATTAGTCTTTTTCATATGAATTCCATTTGTTTAAATTTTGATTTTGAGCCATACAACTTTTATTAACCCTATTTCATCATTTTTGTGGCATTAATCTAGACCATCTAATCTGAGATAAATCGTATTGATAATGTCGTCTTAACCATTTTTTCCATTGATTGATTCTATAATTCTGAAGTTTCTTGTGTTTTAATTCAGAATGAAATATTTCTAGTATTCTAAAATAGTCCTTTATTTTAGTCTTAAGGAAAAAAGACGTTCTATTTTATTGAAGAACAGATTTTAATTTAGACCAATTAATAACTTGGGGTTGTGATAATTTGTAAAATACATATGCTTGTGATAAGTAGGATAAATCAAAAAAAATATGTGAATTTTTTCTTACTACTATTATAAAGTGACTTTTTTATAGTCGATATAAAGTGATTTTTTTATTATTAATTTTTTCTTGATTTATTTCATTATTGAAAATTTATTTATCAATCAATTTGTTTGTTGATTCAAGAAAGAGTTGTATATTAATTCTGGGAATATTAATGATAGATAAAAATAGATCGATGTATAATCTTTGAATGAATAATTTTAGAAAATAATGGAATTCCATATTAATCGAGTATTTCTTCTTTCTAATATTTGGAAAATATTTTTTGGTGATTCGAATTTTTTAATATTATTTGTTTTATTATGACCAGTGTCTATTTGTGGAGTTACTTTTTTTTCTCTTTTGTAATTCTTTTTATTTGATTTTTGATTGTACTTGTTCTATCAGTCAAATCCTTCATTTTGCTTTCTGTCAGGGAAGAATTTGGCCAATTTCCAGATTCAATTTGACTAAATGATTCGTTAATTATCTCACTTCAATAGAGTACTAAATGGATAATCTTCTTCAGAAAGATTATCTACAGCGGAGTAATAAATGGACATCCACAAAAATATTTTCAAAACATTCCTCCTTGGATGTTCATTATTATGTGTCTCGTTAAAACCTTACTAGGAAAAGTCCCGTGGGAAAAAATCCTAGTCAAGAAAAAAGAGTACATCAATAATATACATTGCAAGCTGCCTCATTAAAAACCTTACCAGGAAAAATCCAGTGGGAAAAAACCCGAGCAAGGGAAAAAGAGTACAGTGCAGAGACTTGGGTATATCTCGTCCAAGGAGTTCATCATTCTCTTCTGGAGGTAAGAACGGATCCTTAATCCGTGTAGGAAAAGAACTATATTTTGCTATTAAAATTAACAAAAAATGTTATGTTAGGCCTTGTAGCATTAGCAAGATACATTAGTGCATCAATTGCATTGAGATAGGTACTTCGGAACCAAGGAGTTCCTCCATGTAAAGGCATTTTAAGACCCTTGTTGTATAGGCAAATTGATGGATAAAGATCCCGTTTGCTAAATGTTCAATTTACAGACCAAGACAAAATTTTGTCTTCCCAAGATCTTTCATCTCAAATTCTTTCTTAAGATATTCAATTGCCTTTTGGAGCTCTTCTGGAGTTCCAACAAGATTTATGTCATCAACATAAACAACAAGTATAACAAATTCTGAATTCATTTTCTTTATAAAAATACATGGACAAATAACATCATTTATGTAACTTTCTTTTATCAAATATTTACTGAGGCGATAATACCACATACGCCCAGATTGCTTTAAACCGTACAAAGATCTTTGTAATCTGATTGAGTACATTTCCTGAGATTTTGAATATGCTTCAGACATTTTAAATCATTCAGGGATCTTTATAGAGATTTGATCAAATGAGTCACATAAGTTATGACTCGCATTTAAATGGCATGACATCTTCAGGTGTCTGGACTACTGGTCTGACCCTCACAATATTTCACAATATTGTGCAGTATATTATATCAAATATATCATCGACGATCATTTTGTATCGGTTCGCAAGAGACATAACTTGTTGAGATCTCATCACTTTCTTTATATTCAAGTACCTGAACTTCTTCTGGAGTTTCATGAAATGTTATGTTGTGGGCTCTTCTAGAGCTCGTTTCCTTCTCATTATGATCATTTGATCATTAGCTCCTTATCATTTTTCAAGGATTGTTACCTTTGGAACCTATCGGTCTACCATGCTTCATGCGTATAGTAAACTCTATCCTTCAAGGACTTTAAATTTTTAATAGGAGCATTTGCAGCTGAAATACGATATTTGATTTTGGATCAGCAAATGCTTCTCACATTTGACTTGAATTATCTTCTAAGTGAAGATCATATTAATAATAATTCGATTCATATAGCATATTTTTCAGCTGTTTATTCCATCCCCCAAATATTAGAAAACTAACATATGTTCCCAATCTTCTTTGAGAAACATATCTTTGTGCATTGTGGTAAAGAAATTAATCATATACCGCACATCAAAAGATAGTAAAAATATTTGGTTTCTGATCCTAAACCAATTGTGAGGTGAGAACTTATCATATCTTGTTGGTCTGATGCATACAAGTGCTGCTATATGCAATTTAGAAAATCTTAGACCAACACATGAAGTTTTGTTCTCATAAGCAATGGTTTAGCCATTAATAGGAGGTATTCAATGCTAAACCAGCTTGGATGTAAACCAACAATATCAAGATGAACTGTCTTGATTTCATAATCTGAAAGTTTTGCTCAACTGCAAGTTGACAATGAACACATATGTAACCATCTTATATATGCATCTATTAGTGGTTCACATGATAGGTGAATGATCCCATATTCACCTTTTATATATTCTAGAATTCAGGGGTCTTAGTCCCAACTTTAGCCAGTATAACAAATTTATTATGAGAACAAGCAACACAAGAGAATTCTTGAAGAATCTTCTAGTTCTTCAGTATATGCTTATCTGAATTCTAAAATAGCTCATTTAAAAATGGCAAATGAAAACTTCAAGTTTATCATGGCATGTGCTATCTCTAGTAATCTTCTGGTTTATTATGACATAAACTTTTGCATTAGTAAACTTCTGATTTATTGTGATTGCTTTTGCATTAGTAAACTTCTGGTTTACTCTGATACATGATATAGTACAAAATTGAAGAATAAGGTGGGTAACTTCTCACATACATATTATTTTACCCCTATGATTGTGGAAACATGAAGATTTTCAATCTTCCAATCATTTGTAGTCTCAATATGACAGTCATTTGTATTAGTAAACTTCAGGTTTACTACAACGTTTTGACCATAATCATATAATATGAATGACATATTTGTATATAAACTCTTCGAGAGCCTTCATTTATTATCCACAATTTAATATTTATCAGACACTACTGGTGTCATGTGTCTTCTAGACAAGCAGTTAGCTCTTCAGGAGTTGTTGATATATTTTGTACTATCAAATATTGCTCAGACACTTCTGGTATCATGAGAGAAAATCACAATAAAATGAACACTATAAAGACAATTCTAAATTTATAAATGTAATAAATTAAGAATTTCAGTATTTTTACCACCAACTTTGTGACAAATATCTCCTTCAGGGAGAAACACCATTAACATCTGAATATTTTATATTAAAGTAGCAACCACATAATCATTACATCCTTCAGGGAAAGATACATACATTGTTATTTCCTTCGGGAAACTCGATAACTAACCATATCATATTAATGTGGTTGTTGTACAAAGCATTCTACAAGAATGTTTTTTGCCTTAGAATGATATTTAATAAAATTATTCAAGATATTTTACGTACAACGGGTACGTGCGGCAATGATCTTTATGCCACAAAAATAAAATTTATATCCTTTGTTATTCTACCTCTTCAGGAGGTGAGTTGTGGTATTTCTTCATTCACTCCAGGGAATGAAAATGTGCTTCAAAAATAACTTTGAATAGCTTATTATTTTGTTTAAGCACAGAAAGACACAGTTTCATAATATTTTCCTGCTTCAGGAGAAAATTTCAATTGCGTTACTTCTTCAGGAGCAAATTTAAAATACGAAATATTAAGTATATATTCTCTCAATTATATTACCTCTTCTGGAGGTAAAGTGTAATATATTCACATCAAAAGCACGTTCATATTTACGAGCTTTATTAATATTGTCACATTGACTTCGGGAATGGTTAATATTTGTCAAAAGTTCTCTTCCTTCGGGGAATGGAACATAATTATTTGAATGTGTATTAATCACACCAAATTGTGTGATGGTTTAAAACCTCTTTTAAGATATTGCTACTTCAAGAGCAAATCGAGGCATACAAGTAAAGTAGAGAAATTTTCTCTAACTTATCTTTAATTGTAACCATAAAAATCCTAAATTATCACTTCTGGTGGTTATAGGCATATACCACTTCTGGTGGTTAACAAAATTTAGTTATAATGAGATATACAAAACATAACCACTTCTGGTGGTTATATATTTCTTGCAAACTCTGCTGGAGTTTAAGTGGATCTAACAATGTTATCCACTTTATAATCCTTTATTAAGATAATTAGGATTAAGAAAATAAATACCAAAATAGGTACTGTATACGTAGCATATAACCAAGCAAGCGATGATAAAGATATTAAACCAAATATAAGCAAAAGACTCAAGTTACTTTACACAAATTTGGCCACTCCAGACGTAAGTGATATCCACATCTCTACCGCCAAGAAGAAAAGCTTACCACCTCAAGGATATAATATGCCTTATGATGCTCGGAATGAACAAGATCTAACCACAGATGTAAGAGCGTCGCCTTATATCGAAGATGAACACTGAAATATAAATTAAATTTGAAGCAAGTGCTCAAAATGGCAGAGTCTCGTGCTGATAACGTGTTATAAAATTAAGACTTTAAAGTAAAGAAATCAAAGACAAGAAGAGATAGAGAGAAAGAGAGATTTATTATTCAACTTCAAATTCATGTACATAATGAATTGAAATCTCTTCTATTTATAGAAGAAAGGAAGCTGTTGTGTAAGCTGCTTCTGCAAGCTGTTGTATAAGTTGCTTGTAAGCTGCTACTGCAAGCTGCTGTGTAAGCTTCTACTGCAACCTGCTGTGTAAGCTTCTTGTAAGTTGCTTGTAAGCTGATACTGTACTAGATATAGATAATCTTCTGTCGGAGGTAATATTTATCCATAACGGAATACCGAAATAATAAGCTTTTTCAAGAAACTTATTTACAACGGAGTACTAAATGAACATCCATAATATATATAACAGAAAATAGCTTTCAGCCTTCTAGCAATTAACAAAAAAAAAAAAAAGAAAAAAAAAAAGGAGGAAGCTGACGTATAAAGAATTGGTAATGGAGACGCGTGCTAAACGAGTGGTTAAGATAGTAAGATTTGTGTTATTGCACCTAAAATAGATGTCTCCACCTCAACAACTATGGCCCAGTGGACCTTTCGAGGTGCTCATTTTGTTATATATATATATATATATATATATATATAGTGAAATCTTTCTATAACTGTTATTTTTTAAAACAATATTATACTATAGAGTTAATTTTTTATATTATGTTATAATATATATAATAATCAAGTTTTCTTTTAGGAATTAATTTTTCATGCTATATTATAATATATATTTTATTATAGTAAATAAAAAATATCGGAACAGACAAGACTATTATAAATAGATTCGATGGTATATATCCTTCTTTTTTCCACCATATATGTGAGAGTGATCTGTTGGTCCCTATTCCCACGCCTAAAATTTGTTTGGTTGTTCCAGATGGCAATTTCGAACTCTAAAATCATTAAATGGCTACTTGGACCAGTACCTAATCAGGAGTATTCTCTCCGATAATGTATTCAGAATTAAAATATTGTGAATTTGAAATATACGTATATCGAGTAGAGCTCGATCCTGAAATTCTGAGTTCTATTGCACCTGTAAATCTGCATTTGATTCTGCCATGACTTCTACAAACTTATTATTTTTGCTTAGCTATCTGCATTAATGTCATTTTATTATCTCATTATCTTGTTGTTGTTACTATTTTTTTTATGGCTTCTATAGTCTTTTTATTATTGTTACTTATGCTTTTCTTGGACCAAGAGTCTATTGGAACGATTTCTCTACCTCCACAAGTAGTGGCGGATCTACATTGAACCTAATGGGTGCTCAAGCACCCATTCATTGTGTTTTCTAAAACTGTATATTTTTATGTTGGAAATTGTTAGTAAATTGTATTTGTAAAATAATTCTAGAAAATATAAATGAATATAAACAGAAACAAAATCTTAATCCGAGCCCATTGAATTCACAGTGTTTCCTTAAGGAATTTAATCCCCTCCTAGTATCTAAGGTTGTAGATTATTTCCTCCCAAGATAGAACGAATTACACACTGGTGTAGTGGTAATTCAAACCCCAGTGTTTCAACGAACACAAACTTCGGTAGCAAATCACACTTACTGTTGCTTTGTTTGATGTTAAAAGTATGCAGGAGAAGGAGGATAAACTCAGAAAATCATATGAAAATTCTGAGCAGAATAGTCTTATATTTATAGCCAAAGTTGGGTTGAAATCTGAAGAGGTGCAACTCTTCAGAATGACTGTTTATGCAAAACGGTCACAACATAAATGACTATTTACTCAACAATAAAGAGGGAAAATAAAGAGGAAAAATTGAAGAGGGTAGTTCAATTTTTAGTTACACAACTGAAAACGGATTGAATTTAATATTAATATTCTGTTATTAAAATAAATATTTAATAACATTTCTGTTAATATTTTACTATTAACAAATAAATTTGATCCAGAAAATTAATCAATCAATCGATCATTTGACCAAATCCAAATCCGAAGCCGAGCGAGCGACGACGGCTGCGCGAGGCTTGCCTTCTTCTCCGAAGCCGAGCCGAGTGAGCGACGATGACGGTGCGAGGCTTGCCTTCTTCTCAACTCTTTAAGAGCTAGAAGAAGAGTCCAATTGAAAACGACCCACGTTTGAAGTCCTTACCTAGTTTGGCCCAAGTTGTACATAATCTGAAAGAAAATTTTCAGCCTTTAGCCACTATTAGAGACACACTTTTAGGGTTTCTTTATTTTCGTTTTTCTTCATTCCCAGCACACTCTATACTTTCCACTGCCTCTCTTTACTTTCTCCTTTCTTTCTCTTCTCTCATTCACATAGATCTGAATATTAATACAACTCAAACTTGATTTAAAGAATTTTTTCTACTAAGTTGCTTAATCTTCCTAAATTCTTATAGATCTCAGATATTTGAATCTCGATTTATAGGTGTCCAAATTAAAAATTGAAGTTTTGTTGCATCCGTATGAAAAACTCCATTGAAGGAGCTTTGAAGCTCTAAGTTCAACTCAGATTTGGAAAATCTTACTCTAACGTGATAGGGTTAAGTTAAAAATTATTGTAAAAGCTTGTAATGATATGAATCTTGAGTGCTGGGTTAACTGTGTTTGATTAACGTTGGTTTTGGGAACCATACTAGTTGAAGAAGCAAGTTGAAGATGAAATCTAGTTTTGTATACACCGTTCTACATCATCATACAATATTATATAACATTATCCAAAATTATAAGGGTATAATGTTGTATAATATTGTATAATGGGTGTAAAAATACTGTTATACAGCATTGATCTTTCTTTTGAAGTAAGTTTCTCTTTTACGGTAATAATTTTAGTTTTGTTGCATGTTTTTTATTTTTAGTTTTGCTGCAGTTCCCGTTTGCTTTTGTTTTGGTTACTTTTTGTTTAGATTTTTCTTTTTGCTTTTACTTCGTATTCTCTATGTTTTCCATTAACACTGATTTTGCTTTTCTATGCCAGCGAAATACTGGTATACATTATTCAACATTTCATATACAAATTTATACATCATTATACACGTACTGTACAGATGTAGTTAAAACTGAAAATGATTTTTTTTTGTATTTTTCTCACTTTTTCGAACAATTTATAGATAAAGTTAATTGTTTCGTTGATTTCTCTACTAAATCATGAACTTTCAAATATTTCTTTCTTTGTTGAGTTTTCTGTCAAATCAGAAACTTTGGAGCAAATTCATCTATATAGAACTTGGAAAATAAGAGATTTTAGGTATGTTTTTTTAATATTTTTATAGCTGAGATGAGAATGTATAAACTTGGGTAAGAAAGAGAATAAAAAATCATGAAAAATTTGCACCAGAATAAAAAGGGCATGAAGGTTTTTTTCGAATCTGAGCCAACTAATGTTGGCTACATATTTGTAAACTTAAATCTGGGTCATCCGGTCGCAATATTAACTTGTGGAGTGTATTATTATGTAATTATCCCTTGCTTATATACCGATAAAAAACCTCTTCCTCTTCCAATATGGGACAATGTCCCTTTGCCAAGGGGAAAAACTTCAAATTTCACTTAAATTTTTTATTTCCCTCCATTTCCCATTCACCCTATTTTAAGCATATCATATACTTAAAATCCCAACAGAAACTAGTACTAATATACAAAAATATTGACTGAGCACTCATCACATCGTGAAAATATTTAGTTAAAGACGGTTGAGCACCCACGACATTAAAATTCTGAATTCGCTGGTCCACAAGGTAAAGGTAAAGTCTGTATACACACTACCCTCACAAGATCCCCGGATTTTGCCATGATCTCTACAAACTTATTATTTTTGCTTAGCTATCTACATTATTGTCGCTTCGTTATCCTATTATATTGTTGTTGTTACTATCTTCTTTCGTGACTTCTACATTACTGTATTTCTTTTTTTATTAATGGTATGCATATCCTACATCTCTACCTCCACAAGGTAATTAAATACATTGTTATATCTACATTAGTGAAATGAAAGGATAAGGAAATTGTTTGTGTAATCTCAATTTCTGAATGGCCTAATATACTATGAATATATGATCATATTGACAACTAGATGTTATTGAATGTTAGTATTATATATGCTAATGCTCACGCAAGAGGAATATTTTCTCCCACTTTAAATATATTTGGGAAAACCCACAGCCAAAGAAAGAACTTTGTGACATCCAAATTAGTTACAGTATCGTATATAAAGACAGAGGAGTAACAATATTGAAAGTTCTTCTAATCATCAACAGCAATTCTAAGTATTTATTTTCATTAAATATTCTAGTTCCAATAATTTCTAGCCTGATGTATGAAGAACTCTTCTCGATATTTGCAAAATCAATGATCAGTTCAAAGTGGCGGAAAAAAAAAAAGAAAATATCACAAAATGATCACCAGAAATTCCAGAATAAGCAAACAAGAATGGCTCCACAATTATTGGAGGTTAGCTCGAATTCGGCAACATTTTGAGTTGCAGTCTGTTGTTAATAGACACATGAACAATGTGACTAACATTTTCATACTAGTATTCGAGGCCCATACATATACACTCTATATGTTATATATAAAAATAATAAAAAATTTATATACTTTTTTCGGCCACCAAATATAAATAGTTTTTAGCGTGAGCTAAAAGTGAAAAAACTCCTAATAAATTGTAATTCTTGGTCCATACTACTTAAATTCTACATCTGTCAGTTCATTGGGTTAAATTTGTATGCGAGAAGAAAAATTCATCCAATCCATTTTCAATTCAAACTTTAGCTCTCTGAGCTAACGGAAACATAATTCAAAGTGTGTCCTCAAAAGGCAATACGATTCCAATTTTGGTTTCCGTGTTTCATGTTATCTGGAGCTGCAAAAACATGTGAAGTACACAAATAGACCTCAATGCGGATGATCTTGAATGTTTGTCCCCGTTTACCCCATAGGAAGAACTTCAAATTTAACAAGTGTTGCCCCTCGCTTTCCCCATAGAAACACTTTTAACTTTCGATCTTGAAATTCTGTCCATGGGACAAGCGAGGTTCAAATATTAAAGACCACCCAAAAGGTCTCATGTTTCTGCAATTTTAGTGCAAAAACAATCCAACTTACTGGGCTGTAGGGAAACCCATTTAGCCTAAATACTAAACTTTCTGATAAAAGAATTAACCAAATAGTTGTTTACCCTACCTTTTAAATTAAAAATAGCCGATGAATGTATATATGTATAACTTATATATTACATATGTATAATTATATATAATTAATATATAATCTATATTTTATGGCTAGAAAAAAAAATTAATATGACCGACTATTTATGTAAAGATCCGTTTCTGATAAGCAACCCAGTTGACGGCCTTATTGGACAGTAAGGAGGCCCAACATCCTTCCTGCTTAATAAAGAAAATTTTTCATAAAGCACTATCTTCTATAAATACTATTTGATATATTACGGATTACAAATATCTTTTCTGTGGTTATAAGATGTATTTGATGTATTTAAGCTATTGTGTTCATGAATGTCACACCTCCTTTTTGCGCGCCCGCCCCGAAGGGTTAAACGCGCGAGGGTGGAGTTTTTTCCAATTTAAGTGACAATATTCGAAATGGGATTATTTATTTAATTCAGAGTCGCCACTTGGGAAAGGTTTGGTTTTTGGTGTCCCAAGTCACCGGTTTATCTTGAATCCCAAATCGAGGAAATTTTCGACTTTTCCAAATGAAGTCTGCGAACCAGAAATTCTAAGTAAGGAATTCTGTTGACCCGAGGGAAGGTGTTAGGCACCCTCGAATCCCGTGGTTCTAGCACGGTCGCTTAAATTGTTATAATGGCTAAATATCTGATTTAAATACATGTTATGACTTACGTGTTTTTATTAAGTTTAAACCGCTTTTATTATTATCATTTATTTTTATAGAATTGCAACGTCCTGAAAATGCATCTCGAACCACGTCACAATCAATGCACCCGTAGTCGTTAACACATTTCGACTCCGTTGAGATTTGGATTCGGGTCACATCTATGTGCACCCAAGTTTAAGAATGTAATTTATTAAAGGCGCGCCTAAAGCAACTATCGTATTGTTATTTTGGGAAGGCCGCGAAATTCGCTAAACGGCCTGTCCTGAATTCTAAGTATTTTAATATATACATTTAGAGGGCCCCGCAGCTTGTTTGTCGAGGCTCGTCTCATTTTATTTAAAGAGGATAAATCTTCGATGACTACATCTTTGTTATGTTTAGTCTAAAATAGAAAAAGGAAGATACATGTTGATTCAAGTATATGCTTTGGGCCTAATTCTTATTGATTTCGGATTAATTATTTATAAAGCAAAGAAAGTCATACTTTATGAGAAATGTTCTAATTTGACAAAGAAATTACATGACAAAATGCTATGCTTATATCCAAAACATCTCTCGAATCGAATTTAGACTTATTTAGGCTGGATTAAGGGAATTAACTTACTAGGCATTATTACCAACGGGGGTTCGAACGTGCTCCTATATACTGCCTAGCGGGTTCTGATGAAAGAAACTAAAATAAAACAGAGCATTATTGTGAAGGCGGAAGCCTTTTATCCTATGCATATCATTATAACTAAATAGGAATCCGGTCAGTTACTATGTCGAACATTTGTACAATTCTACGTATTGTACTATTACTTAATTAGTGTCAACAAACAACTATAAACTAAGATACAAAAGGCTAAACTCAGTTAAGTATTAGCTAACTAGATTTTTTTTTCTTTTGCTATTGAATTACACATCAATCAATTTATGCAGAAAAATCCATAGACCATGAGCATTACGAACAAATATTTGAACTTCTTCAAAACTCCTTTCATTTCATGCTTTCGAACTGTTACAGTTAACACCAAGATGGGACTCGAAATGTGTACCTGGAAATAATGAAAATGCAAAGGAGAATAAGAAGAAGATGGGGAAATCAGCAGCAGCAAGAAACAGGACTAGCAGTAGCAGCAGGACAGAATAGCAGCAGCAACAGGAAACAGAATAGTAGCAGCCACAACTCACAAAACAATTGGAGTGAGATCAACACCCCAACTAGACCAAACTCTCGAGTAGAACAAACAACAACCAAGCAGACTCAGTTGGGAGAAATCAGTGTTGCACAAAACAGGTCCGGATTTAGTGAAATCAAAACAAAAGGAAAGGAAACAATTTCTAGTTTTTGTCTGTCTGAGTTATCAGACAAAAATTCTTTTCCAGTTTTCTGTTTCCAGAATTTGAATTCTCAGATGTTCCCTCTCAGTGTCTCTCCCTATCTCTGTATGCTCTGTCTGTGATCTCTATCAGCTCTCTCTTTTTCTCTTCTATCCTCACAGTGTGTGTATTTCTTTTCTCTAAATCTTCAAGGTTCTCTCACCTCTAATCCTCCCTCCCTTTTAGTCAGATGTCTGCCCCCCTTTTATAAGCCTTAACCTTACCCCTTTTAACAGCATGTTCAGAATATATCAACATTCCCTGGCAGACTTAACTTTTAAAAGGTTTAATACTTTTAAACTAAAGCAAGGTATGGGCAGTAGAATATATCTGAAAGCATATGCTGTCAAACCATTTTTTTAACTCAAAAACCCTTTTATGCAGGAAACAGGCTGTGCACAATGCACATGCTGTGCACAAGTGCACATGCCATCAACTCAGATTTCAATTACAGATCAAGCCTTAGGTTTCTGAAATCATATTAACAACTATAAGTAACTGAACTTGGTTCTTAATTGATTCAGGCAAATGTTCAACAAAAGCAAATCGATTTATTTTGTTCAGGCAGTTGAAACTAATTGACGACACATGTCGACTCGACTATATTAGCATTAACATACACAATCGTAGCCAAAAATCAGACATTCAAAAGTATAGGACACATGACTCGACTTATACTGATTAAACAAAACTGTACTTCGAGGAATCAGTTAATCAGTACAAATTTGAAATTCAAACTAATTGCACAACAAATACATATGCCTTATCAGAATAGGAGGGAGGATTCAGACAAACACAGAGGTTCAGGTAAAGTGGACAAACAAAAGTTGATAAAATTAAAACAAATATGAACAGACTTTTAAAATAAATTACACGGACTAAAACAAGTAAAGGAAAGAAAGCAGACTCACCTTAAAACTTGAAAAGTCAAAAGTTTGAACTCGGATTTGGACAGACCTTTCTAAGGCTGAACGGACTTTAATCGAAGTGTTTCTCAGATGAGAAACACTTCGATTAAGGTCCATTAGACCTTAATCTCTTTGGCTCGGACGGACATGGACCAGTGATGAAGAACTACAAAGTTCCAAAACTCAGATCTGGGATTCATGCTTCCCTGATCAGATTCGGACCAAACCAAGTATGGTTTGGTCACGAGGAGGGTCTGGGGAGTGTCTGGTGTGAAGCTGGGGTCGGTTGGTGTAAACCGAGTTTTGACTCGAATCTTCAAATGAAGATTCGAGGACCTAGAGGATGATTCGATCTAAACGGTCAACAGGTCCATGTTCAGGGTGGTGAGGGGGTTCTATAGTGTTCAGGTGGAGGTCACCGGCGTCCGTGCCGCCGGTTTTCATGGTGAAGAGTACAGGGGCGGCTCTAGGGTTTGGGGGTTCTAGTGAAGACGACGAGGCTGGGGTTCGGATAGGGGGGCAGGGTAAGATTATGGGCTTATATAGTTAGTGGGTAGGCGGATCTCAACCGTTAGATCAATCTAGATCTACGGTCTGGATCTGATGGCTTAAGTGGAACGGTGTCGTTTCGAGGGTAAAGGGTTTGGGTTGGTCCGGGTGGAAACGGGTCGGGTTCTGTTCGTGGGTATGAGAAATGTGATCTTGGCCGTTGATCAATCCGAGATCAACGGCCCAGATCAACCTGTATCAATACGACGTCGTTTGGACTCTCTGGGCATCAGCTGGACTGGACCGGGCAGGCTTGGTTTGGGTATTGTTTGTTTGGGCCAATTTTAATAAATTGGCCCAATCCGGAAGAAGAAGGGACCTTTTCTTATTTTTATTTCTTTTCCTTATTTATTTTAAAAACAAAACTAAGCAAAAAATCAAATTAAAAATTAAATACACACTCAATACAATTATTTGCACACACACTAAAATATTTCAAAACAGGTAAAATCAAACAAATCAAAATCACGGACGAAGATGCCTATTTATGATTTTCTATTTAACGACCGGATTACGGTTCGAATTATGCATGCCACACACATTTTGTATTTTGTTTTAAATAAATAAATAAATAAGAAAAAAAAATAAAAATGGGCAAAAGTCACAAATAAATCAACAAAGTGCCGCACAGAAATCCGAAAATTGTACAACAGGGCCAATTATTATTATTTTTTATTTCTTTTGGAGCGATTGTCGTGCGAAACAAAAATCACGTGCTCACAGCTGCCCCTCTTTGTTCGGAAACACGAAGAGTTTCCGTGCAAAGATAAAGTGAGCGTGTATGAGCGATTTTTGCCTATGGACCACTCCGTATGAAGCATGTTTTTGAAATATCTGACCGAATCTTGCTTCAAAGATTTCCTACATATCCTGGGCTAAACAGGAATCAGGTCAATGTAGTTCGAGAAGTTTTGGTAGCTGGGACTACCATGGGATTGCAATGCTTGCTGCTACTGCTGTTGCTGTTGTCACTGCTGCGTCACTGACCGCCTTATTACAACCAAACGAAAATTGGAAACTGAACTAACTACTTATATGCATGTCAACTGCTAGTTACAAGATTCCTATCTATGATTCTTTTATGACTTGATCTTGGGTCTCAGCTGATTCTGCTTGTAGACTCCGATCTGAATCTTGATACTTGCGAGTTGCGGCGACTCGTTTTATCTCCGGGATACTGAGTGAGACGCAATTGGCAGGGTTCAGGACCTTAATCAAATGTTGGAGTCAATCCGCCTTCCATTTACTCCGATATCTCGGGACATCTTCTTTTTTTATTTTTCTTCTTTGATTCCGAACTGGGACTCATCTCGTAGGTCATTTCGATCCATGTGGGTCGAGGTTAGACCTGCGGGAGAAAACAAACGAACAAAATTTTCTGCCCCAGTTTCACTAGGAAAATTTCGTTAATTATTCGCCAGGAAGTTCATAAAATTAATGAAAGGGGATATGCATGCTCAGTTCAGGGTTGGAGCCCTAATACTGACTAGCTGGGGAAAGGTTCAGTTTAGGGTTTAAAACCCTAACGCCGAACGAAGGAAAAATTCAGTTTAGGGTTTAAAACCCTAATGCTGATCAAAGGAAAAATTCAGTTTAGGGTTTAAAACCCTAACGCTGATTGCATGGAAAAAACTAAGTTTAGGGTTTTAAAACCCTAATGCTGGCTGAAAAGAAAAAGTTCAGTTTAGGGTTTAAAACCCTAATGCTGATTAAAAGGAAAATTCAGTTTAGGGTTTAAAACCCTAATGCTGATTGCATGGAAAAGCTCAGTTTAGGGTTTAAAACCCTAATGCTGGCTGAAAGGAAAAAGTTCAGTTTAGGGTTTAAAACCCTAATGCTGATTAAAGGAAAATTCAGTTTAGGGTTTTAAAACCCTAATGCTGATTGCATGGAAAAGCTCAGTTTAGGGTTTAAAACCCTAATGCTGGATGAAAGGAAAAAGTTCAGTTTAGGGTTTAAAACCCTAATGCTGACTAAAAGGAAAATTCAGTTTAGGGTTTAAAACCCTAATGCTGATTGCATGGAAAAGCTCAGTTTAGGGTTTAAAACCCTAATGCTGGCTGAAAGGAAAAAGTTCAGTTTAGGGTTTAAAACCCTAATGCTGACTAAAAGGAAAATTCAGTTTAGGGTTTAAAACCCTAATGCTGATTGCATGGAAAAGCTCAGTTTAGGGTTTAAAACCCTAATGCTGGCTGAAAGGAAAAAGTTCAGTTTAGGGTTTAAAACCCTAATGCTGACTAAAAGGAAAATTCAGTTTAGGGTTTAAAACCCTAATGCTGATTGCATGGAAAAGCTCAGTTTAGGGTTTAAAACCCTAATGCTGGCTGAAAGGAAAAAGTTCAGTTTAGGGTTTAAAACCCTAATGCTGACTAAAAGGAAAATTCAGTTTAGGGTTTAAAACCCTAATGCTGATTGCATGGAAAAGCTCAGTTTAGGGTTTAAAACCCTAATGCTGGCTGAAAGGAAAAAGTTCAGTTTAGGGTTTAAAACCCTAATGCTGACTAAAAGGAAAATTCAGTTTAGGGTTTAAAACCCTAATGCTGATTGCATGGAAAAGCTTAGTTTAGGGTTTAAAACCCTAATGCTGGCTGAAAGGAAAAAGTTCAGTTTAGGGTTTAAAACCCTAATGCTGACTAAAAGGAAAATTCAGTTTAGGTTTTAAAACCCTAATGCTGATTGCATGGAAAAGCTCAGTTTATGGTTTAAAACCCTAATGCTGGCTGAAAGGAAAAAGTTCAGTTTAGGGTTTAAAACCCTAATGCTGACTAAAAGGAAAATTCAGTTTAGGGTTTAAAATCCTAATGTTGATTGCATGGAAAAGCTCAGTTTAGGGTTTAAAACCCTAATGCTGGCTGAAAGGAAAAAGTTCAGTTTAGGGTTTAAAATCCTAATGCTGACTAAAAGGAAAATTCAATTTAGGGTTTAAAACCCTAATGCTGATTGCATGGAAAAGCTCAGTTTAGGGTTTAAAACCCTAATGCTGGCTGAAAGGAAAAAGTTCAGTTTAGGGTTTAAAACCCTAATGCTGACTAAAAGGAAAATTCAGTTTAGGGTTTAAAACCCTAATGATGATTGCATGGAAAAGCTCAGTTTAGGGTTTAAAACCCTAATGCTGGCTGAAAGGAAAAAGTTCAGTTTAGGGTTTAAAACCCTAATGCTGATTAAAAGGAAAATTCAGTTTAGGGTTTAAAACCCTAATGCTGATTGCATGGAAAAGCTCAGTTTAGGGTTTAAAACCCTAATGCTGGATGAAAGGAAAAAGTTCAGTTTAGGGTTTAAAACCCTAATGCTGACTAAAAGGAAAATTCAGTTTAGGGTTTAAAATCCTAATGTTGATTGCATGGAAAAGCTCAGTTTAGGGTTTAAAACCCTAATGCTGGCTGAAAGGAAAAAGTTCAGTTTAGGGTTTAAAATCCTAATGCTGACTAAAAGGAAAATTCAATTTAGGGTTTAAAACCCTAATGCTGATTGCATGGAAAAGCTCAGTTTAGGGTTTAAAACCCTAATGCTGGCTGAAAGGAAAAAGTTCAGTTTAGGGTTTAAAACCCTAATGCTGACTAAAAGGAAAATTCAGTTTAGGGTTTAAAACCCTAATGATGATTGCATGGAAAAGCTCAGTTTAGGGTTTAAAACCCTAATGCTGGCTGAAAGGAAAAAGTTCAGTTTAGGGTTTAAAACCCTAATGCTGACTAAAAGGAAAAGTTCAGTTTAGGGTTTAAAACCCTAATGCTGATTGCATGGAAAAGCTCAGTTTAGGGTTTAAAACCCTAATGCTGGATGAAAGGAAAAAGTTCAGTTTAGGGTTTAAAACCCTAATGCTGACTAAAAGGAAAATTCAGTTTAGGGTTTAAAACCCTAATGCTGATTGCATGGAAAAGCTCAGTTTAGGGTTTAAAACCCTAATGCTGGCTGAAAGGAAAAAGTTCAGTTTAGGGTTTAAAACTCTAATGCTGACTAAAAGGAAAATTCAGTTTAGGGTTTAAAACCCTAATGCTGATTGCATGGAAAAGCTCAGTTTAGGGTTTAAAACCCTAATGCTGGCTGAAAGGAAAAAGTTCAGTTTAGGGTTTAAAACCCTAATGCTGACTAAAAGGAAAATTCAGTTTAGGGTTTAAAACCCTAATGCTGATTGCATGGAAAAGCTCAGTTTAGGGTTTAAAACCCTAATGCTGGCTGAAAGGAAAAAGTTCAGTTTAGGGTTTAAAACCCTAATGCTGACTAAAAGGAAAATTCAGTTTAGGGTTTAAAACCCTAATGCTGATTGCATGGAAAAGCTCAGTTTAGGGTTTAAAACCCTAATGCTGGCTGAAAGGAAAAAGTTCAGTTTAGGGTTTAAAACCCTAATGCTGACTAAAAGGAAAATTCAGTTTAGGGTTTAAAACCCTAATGCTGATTGCATGGAAAAGCTCAGTTTAGGGTTTAAAACCCTAATGCTGGCTGAATGGAAAAAAGTTCAGTTTAGGGTTTAAAACCCTAATGCTGACTAAAAGGAAAATTCAGTTTAGGGTTTAAAACCCTAATGCTGATTGCATGGAAAAGCTCAGTTTAGGGTTTTAAAACCCTAATGCTGGCTGAATGGAAAAAAATTCAGTTTAGGGTTTAAAACCCTAATGCTGACTAAAAGGAAAATTCAGTTTAGGGTTTAAAACCCTAATGCTGATTGCATGGAAAAGCTCAATTTAGGGTTTAAAACCCTAATGCTGGCTGAAAGGAAAAAGTTCAGTTTAGGGTTTAAAACCCTAATGCTGACTAAAAGGAAAATTCAGTTTAGGGTTTAAAACCCTAATGCTGATTGCATGGAAAAGCTCAGTTTAGGGTTTAAAACCCTAATGCTGGCTGAAAGGAAAAAGTTCAGTTTAGGGTTTAAAACCCTAATGCTGACTAAAAGGAAAATTCAGTTTAGGGTTTAAAACTCTAATGCTGATTGCATGGAAAAGCTCAGTTTAGGGTTTAAAACCCTAATGCTGGCTGAAAGGAAAAAGTTCAGTTTAGGGTTTAAAACCCTAATGCTGACTAAAAGGAAAATTCAGTTTAGGGTTTAAAACCCTAATGCTGATTGCATGGAAAAGCTCAGTTTAGAGTTTAAAACTCTAATGTTGGCTGAAAGAGAAGATAAAAGGGAGTTTCGTGGAAGCTTACCTTTCGAGTGAATTCATCATTGCCGAAGTACTTCCTGTACCCGTGTACCTTCTTCTTTGGGCGACACCCGCTTCTTACACGATTGTCTTGGATTAGACCTGTTTCAACCTTTCTAACAAAGAATCATTTGTTAGTTCGGAAATGACGGTCGGTTTGGTGACCTTGATCGTTTCCAGTTGCTTTCTTGCGTCTTTTTATTTCTGTTGTGAAGTTCCGCCATTGATTTGATTCGAATGGCGAAGCCCTTCTAGACTGTTCAGGCTTGCTGGGGATGTGCTGATGAAATTCCGACGGGGATTTTTTTTTCTTTTTTTTTTCTTTTTTCTTTTCATATTGGGGAGACTTTGTGGGAGATTGTACAAAAGGAGAAACTCTGTGGGGATTTGTACAGGGGGAGACTCTGTGGGGATTTGTCCGAAGGCGGACTTGCTGGGGAAGATTTCAAGATTCCTCTCTTTCCTCTTTACTCTGAAACACCATCAAACGTCATGATTCATCATGCTTGAGCAATCATACCAACGAGATGAGGCGCTTTCCTTCATGAGACGGGATTCCTGTGCAAACAAACCATGCCACCTGCCCTTTCCGGTGTGTCCTGAACTCGGGGTTAAAATGCAAAGGGGATTCGAAAAGAAACAAAGAAAGGGGGAAACAAATCAGAAAAGGAATACCCTTTTCGGGACGAGAAAGACTTATCTGAGAAAGATAACGCTGGCTTTAAATGACATGACATGCTCTTTGGACTGGACGTCTGACCTTCTAAGAACTTGCGTTTTCCTGAACCAGAACGGATCTGTGATTCCAAACCGGTGGCACTCTGCCGAAACTTTCTTGGGGTGGCGTCATTCTTTTCCGGCCGACAGCGCCCTTTGCGGGTTTTCGCTGGCTGACCTCTCTCATTTCTCTTCCTGTCATCGCTTGATAGCACTCTTTGCGAGTTTTTACTAAACAAGCTCTCTCATTTTGGTTTCTCTACTCCCGTCGCCTCGTGGTGCCCGAAGGTTTTCACCGCCGAGACTCTCTCATTTTATCTCTCTCAATTCAGAGTGTGCTGGTCTCCATTTGTGATGCTTATTGGTTCCCCACCATATTTGGTAATTGATTTGAAGGCTTGTGCTTGGTAAATAAAGGTAGATGATACTAGCTTCTCAACTGCTCGACGTGCCCCGGTTTTCAATTTCAGGGTGAATGGGATTTTATTGTTGGTGTGACTGAACCTCAGGGAGAGGCTGCCTACGTATCCTTTCGGAATCAAGTCAAACGTAGTTCAGGCCTCAATCAATTTTTTTTTTGTTTTTTTTTGTTTTGTAAGCGGCTCAAAAGTTGGTAGAGAGAATTGGGTAGTGTTTGGGGAGTAGTGGGGAATAAAACCTTCGCCATTTTCAAACGTGTCAGGACCACTGGAGTATGATTTAGACGTAGTATCTCTTGGCTGCATCTGCATTTACTGCTGTGTCGGGGTCATTTCCTTCGATATCACCTAGATACAATGCTCCTCTTGGCAATATCTTCCTTACGATGTATGGGCCTTTCCAATTCGGAGCAAACTTCCCTTTTGCTTCCTCATGATGCGGCAGAATACGCCTCAGTACCAATTGTCCTACTTCGAAATTCCGGGGTCGGACTTTCTTGTTGTAAGCACGGGCCATCCTTCGTTGGTATAACTATCCGTGACAAACTGCAGCCATTCGCTTTTCATCAATCAACGTCAATTGCTCTAACCGAGTCTTGACCCACTCGCTGTCCTCGATTTCTGCTTCGACAATGATTCGAAGCGAAGGAATTTCTACCTCTGCCGGTATTACAGCCTCGGTCCCATAAACCAAAAGATAAGGAGTCGCTCCCACCGATGTGCGTATCGTAGTGCGGTACCCCAACAATGCAAATGGTAACTGCTCATGCCACTGTCGGGAACTTTGGATCGTTTTCCTCAAAATCTTCTTGATGTTTTTGTTCGCCGCTTCCACAGCACCATTGGCTTTCGGCCGATAAGGAGTAGAATTCCTATGCGTTATCTTGAATTGCTCGCATACATCTCCATCAAGTGACTGTTCAAGTTTGCTGCGTTATCTGTAATGATAGTCGCAGGAATACCGAAACGACAGATAAGATTTGAGTGTACAAAATCCACCACAGCTTTCTTAGTGACCGACTTGAGGGTGACAGCCTCTACCCATTTTGTGAAGTAGTCTATGGCAACCAGTATAAACCTGTGTCCATTCGAGGCCTTTGGTTCAATTGGTCCAATGACGTCCATGCCCCAGGCGACAAATGGCCAAGGTGCGGACATGGGATGCAGTTCCGTGGGAGGTGCATGAATCAAATCACCGTGCACCTGACACTAATGACATTTCCGAACAAAGCTAAAGCAATCCTTTTCCATGGTCATCCAGTAATAACCTGCTCTAAGGATTTTCTTTGCTAAGACATACCCGTTCATGTGAGGTCCGCACACACCTGCGTGTACTTCGTGCATGATCTTTCTCGCTTCCTCGATATCGACACATCTTAAGAGATTGAGGTCCGGAGTCCTCTTATATAACAATTCACCGCTCAAAAAGAAACCACTTGCATGTCGCCTAATGGTCCTCTTTTGATCTCCAGTAGCGTGCTCGGGGTATTCTTGCGTCTTCAGGAACCTCTTGATGTCATGGTACCAAGGCTGCGTATTTGATCCCGCCTCGATTACACTGCAGTAACCGTGTCTTTCCTTGATTTGGATTTCCAAAGGATCGACGTGGGCGTTGCCCGGGTAGGGTAGCATAGAAGCCAGAGTAGCAAGTGCATCTGCCAGTTCATTGTGAAACCTCGGAATATACCTGAATTCTATTGAGTTAAAGCGCTTGCTGAGGTCCTCCACATGTTGTCGGTATGGGATAAGTTTGACATCCCGAGTTTCCCATTCGCCTTGAACTTGCCGGATGATCAGGTCAGAATCTCCCATAATCAGTAAGTCTTTGACATCCTGATCGATTGCCATATGTATGCCCATAATGCAGGCTTCATATTCAGCTGTATTATTTGTGCAGAAGAAACGAAGTCTAGCTGTGGCGGGATAATGCTGACCGGCAGGTGAGATCAAAATTGCCCCAATCCCTATACCCTTGGCATTCACGGCTCCGTCAAAGAACATCTTCCAAACATGAGCTTCCTCTGAGATCACTTCTACGGTGTTTACCTCTTCATCTGGAAAGTAGGTATCCAATGGCTGGTATTCCTCATCGACCGGGTTTTCGGCCAAATGATCTGCTAACGCCTGGGCTTTCATTGCCGTGCGAGTGACATAAACTATGTCGAATTCCGTAAGCAAGATTTGCCATTTAGCCAGTCTCCCAGTAGGCATTGGTTTCTGAAATATATACTTCAAAGGATCCAACCTGCTTATGAGGAATGTAGTGTGGGCTTGGAGATAATGTCTCAGCTTTTGAGCAACCCATGTGAGAGCGCAGCATGTCCTTTCCAGCAGAGTGTATTTGGCCTCGTAGCCGGTGAATTTCTTGCTCAAGTAGTAAATTGCTTGCTCCTTCTTTCCGGTTACGTCGTGTTGCCCGAGGACACAACCGAAAGAGTTCTCCAAGACTGTCAGATACAAGAAAAGTGGCCTCCCTGGTTCTGGAGGGACCAAGACTGGGGGATTTGAAAGGTATTCTTTGACTTTATCAAAGGCTTCTTGACACTCAGTTGTCCATTTGATCGCCGCATCTTTCTTTAACAGCTTGAATATGGGCTCACACGTGCTTGTCAGCTGGGCAATAAACCGACTGATGTAGTTCAACCTGCCCAATAGACTCATCACGTCTTTCTTTGTTCTCGGGGGAGGTAGATCCCTGATGGATTTTATCTTAGTTGGATCTAGCTCGATTCCTCTCCTGCTTACGATGAAGCCCAAAAGTTTGCCCGACGGAACTCCGAAAGCGCATTTGGCTGGGTTTAGCTTCAAGTCTTACTTTCTTAGCCTCTCGAAGAATTTCCTCAAGTCTTGGATGTGATTATCCCGCGTCCTGGACTTGACTATCACATCGTCCACGTACACCTCTATTTCCTGATGCATCATGTCATGGAAAATGGCAGTCATGGCCCTCATGTAAGTAGCCCCCGCATTCTTCAGACCAAATGGCATGACCCGATAACAGTAGGTGCCCCAAGGCGTGGTGAAGGCAGGTTTCTCGGCGTCCTCTTCATCCATCAGTACCTGATGATACCCAGCATAACAATCTACAAAAGACTGTATCTCGTGTTTGGCACAATTATCAACGAGGATGTGGATGTTGGGCAGCGGGAAATTATCTTTAGGACTTGCTCTGTTCAGATCTCGGTAATCTACACATACCCGAGTTTTCCCGTCCTTTTTTGGTACTGGAACCACATTCGCCAACCATGTTGTATATTGGACTACCCGGATCACTCCTGTTTTCAGTTGCTTGGTGATCTCCTCTTTAATCTTGTCACTGACCTCCGTTTTGAACTTTCGTTGCTTTTGTTGAACTGGAGGACAATCAGGATGAATCGGCAATTTATGAACCACTAGATCAACACCTAGTCCCGGCATGTCATCATATGACCAAGCAAACACGTCTTTGAATTCAAGAAGAAGTTGAATTATCGCCTCTCGCGTTTTCTTGTCCGTGTGAATGCTTATCTTGGTCTCCCGGATTTCTTCCGGGGTTCCTAAATTTACCGGTTCAGTGTCATTCAGATTTGGCTTAGGTTTATTCTCGAAATATTCCAACTCTCGGTTTATCTCCCTAAAAGCCTCTTCCGCATCATATTCTGGTTCTGGGTTCATTAATTCGCAGTTAAATAACTCATTGTGATCTGGGCGTGAAGTCCGCAAGCATGTCATATTTAAAGCCGCATTATTAGGACTGAAAAGAAAGATAAAAGGAAAAATGATAAAAATCAGAACAAAAGAAAGAATAAGAAAGCAATGATTGATTTTTTTTTTTTATATTTTCTTTGGAAAGTTGGAAAACAACAATGTTTACAACTAGGAATTCAAAGCAACAATTGAAAAGAAGAAAACGTTCAAGTTATGTCCTGGAGATAACTTGTGACACAGGAAAGGTGGCAGGACAGGTCTACCCGGACTTCCGTCTAGTCGGGAATGGCGTGGCCTCCCAGTTTTGAAGTTGGGCGCTCGGCCCCATGTACAGCATCTCAGCAGTGCTTGTGCCTTCACTTGGTTGAACCATGTGGACCTCGTAGAGCATCTCTCTCATTGCCCCACATATCTCCTCGATTTCCTCAGCTGTGAAGACCTCATCATCTTCTTCTTCAATGTACCTCGGCCTGATGAAAGTTGCGTATAAATCCGGCAGTGGTTGTGGTAACTTCCAACCCTCATTTTTCCTTTTCTTTGCCCACTCTTCGTCTGATGGAGTAGGTTTGAAACCTAGTCCAAAAGGTTTCTTGGTGATTGGCAAAGTAATGGGTTCCGTTATTCCCTGAAGGGTTCGCCCAAGCCCCTTCCCTGGCCTAAATCCATTTCGGATCATCTCTTTGGCCACCATAAACGAGGTGTTAGACAAGAAAGGCTGGGGGCAGGGTATTCCCTCTTCGTGCTGCTCTGCCAGTACAATCTCGAAAGCTTGATAGACCGTATGTTCACTTCCTTCCCTCGGTTCAAGGTACGGGATGGATGGGTCCCGATAAATGGCATGCTCATCTTCCCCGTGGACCACGATCTCTCGGTCTTCGTACTCGAACTTCACCATCTGGTGAAGAGTGGAAGGAATGGCTCCTGCCGCATGGATCCAAGGTCTGCCAAGGAGAAAATTGTAGGATGTGTCCATGTCGATTACCTGGAAGGTTACTCGAAATTCGACTGGTCCTATGACCAGCAGCAGGTCTATTTCTCCCATGGTATCTCTCTTGATGTCGTCGAAAGCTCTTACGCAGACATTGTTGGGTCGGATCCTTCCGGTCCCAATTTCCATCCTTTGTAGCGTGGAGAGCGGGCAAATGTCAACACCTGATCCCCCATCCAACATTACCCGCTTGACATAATAGTCTTCGCATTTAACTGTTAGATGCAAAGCCTTGTTGTGTGCCGCTCCTTCCGGGGGTAAATCATTCTTGCTGAAAGAGATTTGGTTGACGGCGAAGAATCTTTCTGTCATCCGCTCTAGTTGCTCCACCGAGGTTTCAACTGGTACATATGCTTCATTCAGGGTTTTCAGTAGGATCCTTTGATGCTTGGTTGACCTCATCAATAATGACAACATGGATACTTGCTCAGGGTACTTACGCAGCTGATCTATCACTTCGTAATCCGGCATCTTCATTTGTTGGAAGAACACTTCCGCTTCTTCAACACTCACTGGCTTCTTTGGAGGAAGCGCCTTTGTGTGGCGTTGTTCAGTTCTTGGGTATTTGAATACCTTCCAATGAAAGTATTTTCTGGAAGTTCTCCCATGACCTCTTTACCTTTGTACATCACCAAAGTCTTTTGATAATTCCACGGCACTGTGGACGGGTTGGTCACTGGCTTTTGTGGCACGCGTCCGATAACCACTGGCTCATTCAGCCGAGGTGGTTGAATCGTCCCCCGGACCACATAGGCCCCTTTCGGCACGTACATAGGTTTCGTCTTTTTGATCCCGAAGTTCTGCGTCTTCTCAGCTCGACCTCGTGGTATGTAAAGAACTTCATTTTTTACAGGGACCACTTTCTTCTCTATCTTCTTTTCAGGCTTGCTCTTTATAGCCTTGGCCTCCTTTCCCTTCTCTGGTTTCTGGTCTATTTCAAGCCTCTTCCCCGTATCGACAATGGCAATTATGGCTTTCAGAGCAGGGTCGAACTCTTTGTCTTCACAAATCATTCCGATCAGCGGCCCATTATTGTGAGCAGGCAATGGATTGTTAGTCACATTCGGGATCTCTTCGTCTCTTAGCACTATTTTCCCCTGCTCTATCAAATTTTCTACCACTCTTTTCAATGACCAGCAGTCGTTTGTATCATGTCCCTCGGCCCCTGAATGATAGGCGCATCTGACTCCGGCTTTGTAAGAAGGCGATGTTGGGTTTTGCCTTGTTTGGGGAATTGGTTGCAAGAAACCCAACTGGACTAGCTTAGGGAACAAAGTAGAGTATTGTTCACCGATGGGCGTGAAAGTCCACCGTCGAGGTGGCTCCTGAGGGCGAAAGTTATTCTGTGGGGGTTGTGGGTTATAGTGGTTGCGGTATGGAGGTTGATTTATGGGAGGTGGAGCTGGGCCTCGGTTGGCTTGTTGTGATGGATGGTTATAAGGTTGGGCATTCATGACCATATAAGGTTGATGAGCATATGCCACATTTGAGTGGGGGTAGTAGTGTTGTGGGGCCCTTTCCGGAAAATGGGGCCTGGGATGACGATACTCCCTTGCTTCAGAGGCTGCCATAGCCGTTTCTTCCTTCTTCTTCCCCCTTGTCGTCCCTCCAGACCCGCTTTGGACGGCCTGGGAGGTTGCCCTTAGGGCTGCTTGACTCAGAATCCGACCCGTTTTCAGCCCATTCTCTACCATCTCTCCTATCTTGATTGCTTCCGCGAATGGCTTACCCATGGCTGACATCATGTTTTGGAAATAGTCAGACTCTTGAGCCTGGAGAAAGGTAGTGACCATTTCCACTTCATCCATGGGAGGCTTCACTCTCGACGCCTGTTCACGCCACTTAATAACATACTCTCTAAAGCTTTCAGAAGGTTTCTTCTTCAAATTCGACAGAGAGTTTCGGTCTGGCGCAATGTCGATGTTATACTGGAATTGTTTTACAAAATCTCTGGCGAGATCATCCCATATATGCCATCGGGACATTTCCTGATCCATATACCATTCTGAAGCTATCCCTACTAGACTTTCCCCAAAATATGCCATTAGCAGTTCTTCTTTTCCGCCGGCTCCCCGCAATTGGTTGCAGTATTTCTTAAGATGTGCAATGGGGTCACCGTGCCCATCGTATTTCTCAAACTTGGGGGTCTTGAAACCCGTTGGCAGGTGCACGTGAGGGAACATGCACAGGTCGGCGTAAGAGACGCTCTTTTGTCCGCTCAACCCTTGCATATTCTTCAAACTTTGTTCAAGGCTTCTCATTCTCTTGGCAATCTCATTTTGTTCTGCAATTCTGGGGTTCTGATCCTGCCCAGGTGCAAGCTCGCACTGAGGCGGTAGAGGATTGGTACTGGTAGCGAACGTAGTTGGTTCCATTGAGAACGATGGTGCTTGGAATGTAAAAGAGGATGAGTCAAAGCTTGGCTTGTACGTGGTGGGCTGTGCCGTAACCGGGCAAGGCGATGCAGCAAAGATGTTCATGCTTGCATCAGTGGCCGACATTCGGGGATGAGGCTCAGAAGGTGATCCAGCAGAGAAGGCGGAGGTGGCTGGGTACCCAAATGGGGTAGCAGGATAATTTATGGGGACATTAGACGTTCCACTTGACCTGGAGAATAATTCAGGGAATCCGGGGACGACACTTGGCGGCTCTTTCCCATTATTCCAATCGTCCAGCATTTCCAGCATGCGGAGCCGTAGGATTCTATTTTCCTCCGCAGTTGCGGATTCAGGTGTGAGGACGGCTGAGATTGAGCTCTCCTCAGAAACAGGGATCGTTTGCAATGGAATTTCTGAAGACATTTCCACACTTCCTTTTGACCTGGTGAAGTAAGTGTGAGTACTGCTTCTGGCCCTAACAACAGGTAGTTGAACACTTCTCCTTGACCTCGTGAAATATGAGTGCGAGGCCAGACTTTCACCAAACCAACCGTCTTTTCAAAAACCCTGGAAACTCAACGACAAACGCACAGTTAATTTGTAGCAAATAACAGATAGTTAATCTCACGTTGGGCATGTTGCACCTATACAGTCAAGTGGATTACTATATGTTTGCTACGAGAGCATGCGTCATTCCGGCATTTTTCCTCTTATTAGTTTTTCCCCTTCTTTTCTTTTCTTTTTCTTTTCTCTTTTGTTTTTCTTTTATGTTTTTTTTTGCAGTAAAAGAAATGCGACCGGATCTGATGAGGATTGCCTACGTATCACGATGCCTACGTGAATCAGATCATTACGTAGTTCGAAAAACACAAATGAGCGTAAAAGAAGCAACCTCTTTATTGTTGAAGTGGTCTATTACAAACTACATTTTGCAAAAGGAAAAGCAAACTTCGAAAACAAACCTAGACTCCACATAGACTAAAAATCACCCTGATGGGAAAACAGGCAGAAAATGCTAGATACAGATTTGACCTATGAATGCATTATGGTTTTAAAAATTGGTTTCCGCGGGGCATCGTTCGGCCTCGCCGCGGTCCTAGGCGTGAGATCCCTCTCAAGTTGTTCCAGCTCATGCATAGTCTGCTTAATATAAACCATTACTGCCGAGAGGACGGTAATGCTGGACATGTTCTCACATCGTAGACATCGTCTGGTGATGGCATGGGCAATGGCCTTGATCCTATCTCGGGTTTGCTTCTTCTCTACGAGTAGGCGTTTTATCTGATCGCTGCATATCTTGAATACTTGAGCATCCTGTATATGCTGATGCTTCAGTCGCCGTACTTCCAACTTTATCTGGGCTATTGAGTCGTACCAGTATCTGCTCTCAATTTCGAAATCCTTGGCCTGATTAGCTGCTTTGATCTCAAGTGTAGCCATCTCCCTCTTCATTTTAGCAACAGTCTTTTCGTGGTCGCCTTCCAATTGATTCAGGTATCGGCGATGCTCATCTGCTCTCGTATCCCGCTGTGCCCTGAGTTCTGCTATGGCGTTTTCAGATTTCTCCAAACCGTCTTGCCATTCCCTGATTTCATTTTTAGCCTTTTTATCAGCTGCTCGTCTGATCGACGCCTTGGCTGTTTATCCGTATCCACCCTTATCTGTTTGATCTGTGCTCTGAGCATTTCGTTTTCCTGAATTAACCTGTTCCGCTCTCCCAGATTGGTAGCAACTTGTATGTTGTGCTCATATTTCAAGCCTTCTACTTGTTGCTTTAACCTGCTTATTTCGGCGCAATAGCCTCTTTCTTTTGCTAACCAATCCCACTGCTTTTGCGATGATTCGGTGAAATTCCGGACGTGGGGCCTCTTAGCTAGCCTTTCATGCTCAAGTTCCCTTCTGTACCATGCAAGGTAACCTGGCGCCGTCTCTCCTTTGGCTCGATCCCGCACGCAAGTATCTGATTTCAAATATTGATACTCACTCCAGATTTGACGAATCTTTGCTTCTGGGAATTGTCCGTTAGGACTTATCTCAATTGCTTGAGTGCTAAGATCTTCCTCATGAGGTACTGTTTGGCATCTTCCGAACTGTCTCAAAACTCGGCAGGGTGCGTAAGGTTGAATGCTCTTAAGCCCCATTAGTAAGAAATGAGTTTTAGCTGCAGACATATACAGGATCTCATCAACAGGCAACCATCCCAACGTCCATTGTATTTGGCTGGCAGTAAGAGCTTGAAAGAACGAGGTCCATGCCAGGACTCCTTTGGGAAAGCTGATCTCTTTGGTTCTCATGTAAGATTCTTCTATGCAGGTCTTTTCCGGGGAACCATGGCTCAAAATCTCGGAATGATGGCAGAGGTGCTCGGTCATCCATATCTGTAGGAGCAAGTTACAACCTTCGAAGAAATTTCCCCCAGCTTTACAAGCTGTAAGAGCTCGAAAGATGTCAGATACCACCATAGGCGCGAGAGTACTGTCACTTTGCGTGAGTAAAGTGCTGACGACCCCGGATATCTTCAAATCAATGTTTCCGTCTTTCCTTGGAAATACCAGAAGGCCCAGGAACATCATCATGAACGCTACCCGTCTGTGCTTGTCCCACTTCTGACGAACTCCTTTGCTGCACAGTTTGTTGATTGGATTATTGAATCCCCCCTCATGACCGTACCTATCATATATGAAGCATGGAGTACAAAATCCGGCTGCCAGATCCGGGTTGTGGACTGTTCTAGGTATCTTCAATGAATCTAGGAACCGATGTACCGTGACGACTCTTGGGGCGACCAAGTATTTTTCCCTCAAGGGAAGTTCAGTATTCCCGATGTATCCGGCCATTTCTTCCAAAGTCGGGGTGAGTTCAAAATCAGAGAAATGGAAAACATTGTGCGCCGGGTCCCAATAGGTAACCAAAGCTCTTATGATATCTCCTCGAGGCTGGATTTCCAATAAACCCACAAGACCTTTCAGATATTTCTTAACCTCATTTTGTCCTTCAACACCTAGATCATTCCACCATAGCCGTAAACTGACAGGGATTTTGGTCATATTGAAAAATGTTCATTTTGCATCGTGCTCATCCTGCACATTTATTAAGGTGATTTTAACAAAAATGGCTGACTCAAAGTATTTTTACAGAGGGGATCAAGTTTTGAACACGGCCTTTAAACACTTCGGGGACGAAGATTTTAAGGCTGTGTGGGTCTATTGGATAAAAGTGCTAAACAAGACCCAAAGGTGGCTGTTTATGTAAAGTCAGCCTTCCGGCGTCCCTTTCGGGAACATTCGGCTATTTATGACAAAACAACGTCACCTGACCTATTTATGACTCTTTTTTTAAAAAAATTTGACACACATTTTTTTTATTTATTTATTGATTTTAGCTATTTTAGCAAAATGGGGTTGAACCCAACGAGGGTTGCCTATGTATCTCACATCCGGTGAGAATCAAACCGGCGTAGTTCGGGCATATCGTAAAATAGGAAAAATCGAATAAACCTAGAAATCAAGAATACGTATTTTTATATTTTTGAAAAGAGATAAAGATTAAAGAAACTATTTATTTTTTTATATTTTTTTTTAGGAAAAATTTGGACTATTAGTCTGAATTCATAAAAGGGGTACTACGAAAGAAACAACACATTTTTTTGAATTATGAATTTTCGTTTTTTTTACTTTTAAAAATAAATACTCTTTTTTTTTTATTTTGAAAGTGATAAAAAAAAGAAAAATTTTTATATTAATTTTTTTTAATAACTCTCAATAAAAAGACCAATTTTGTTTTCATTTTTTTTTAGAAAAATTCCGGTGAGGTTTTGACACTACTTGGACATTGGTTTTATTTTTCCAACCTAAGTAATTATCTCCCCTACGTTGCTATTTTCCTTTTTAGGAACCGGTCGACATGCGGAATTGAAGCAAATAAATGCACACATAGATAAAATGCAGCATGATGGTCCTTTTTCATTTCAGGTTGCTTGTCCTAGACGGACTCAACCCCTGTGTTGAGTCCCCTAAGTCAAATGCAACATGATGCAAATAAGCGTTCCTAATAGGGATCCGGCATGAAGTCAAGTTATTCTAGGTTCGTAACCTGGGTATTTGTTCTAGACTGTGTACCCGAGCGGACAACTCGAGTCGAGGAAGGGGCTACGTACCGGGGACCCGCGAGATCGTCCGGCTTTGTAACTTGTCCGACCTCTTTCTTATTCAAGGTATTGACACTGACAGAATAGGGAGTCTCGACCAGCGAGCTTCTCCCCGGAGGTAAGAAGAGAAGGGTTTCGGCACAGTTTATATACAGTTCAGATAATATCAAAGCGGTAAAGACGACATTTAGCACGTTATGCAAAAACATGTAATAAAGATCAGATAATAAAGCCAAATATAACAATTATTCTAAGCTCGAATTCTTGAACCCTGAACCAGTGGTTCTGGGTCCAGTCCCCAGCGGAGTTGCCAGAGCTGTCACACCTCCTTTTTGCGCGCCCGCCCCGAAGGGTTAAACGCGCGAGGGTGGAGTTTTTTCCAATTTAAGTGACAATATTCGAAATGAGATTATTTATTTAATTCAGAGTCGCCACTTGGGAAAGGTTTGGTTTTTGGTGTCCCAAGTCACCGGTTTATCTTGAATCCCAAATCGAGGAAATTTTCGACTTTTCCAAATGAAGTCTGCGAACCAGAAATTCTAAGTAAGGAATTCTGTTGACCCGAGGGAAGGTGTTAGGCACCCTCGAATCCCGTGGTTCTAGCACGGTCGCTTAAATTGTTATAATGGCTAAATATCTGATTTAAATACATGTTATGACTTACGTGCTTTTATTAAGTTTAAACCGCTTTTATTATTATCATTTATTTTTATAGAATTGCAACGTCGTGAAAATGCATCTCGAACCACGTCACAATCAATGCACCCGTAGTTGTTAACACATTTCGACTCCGTTGAGATTTGAATTTGGGTCACATCAATGTGCACCCGTGTTTAAGAATGTAATTTATTAAAGGCGCGCCTAAAGCAACTATCGTATTGTTATTTTGGGAAGGCCGCGAAATTTGCTAAACGGCCTGTCCCGAATTCTAAGTATTTTAATATATACATTTAGAGGGCCCCGCAGCTTGTTTGTCGAGGCTCGTCTCATTTTATTTAAAGAGGATAAATCTTCGATGACTACATCTTTGTTATGTTTAGTCTAAAATAGAAAAAGGAAGATACATGTTGATTCAAGTATATGCTTTGGGCCTAATTCTTATTGATTTCGGATTAATTATTTATAAAGCAAAGAAAGTCATACTTTATGAGAAATGTTCTAATTTGACAAAGAAACTACATGACAAAATGCTATGCTTATATCCAAAACATCTCTCGAATCGAATTTAGACTTATTTAGGCTGGATTAAGGGAATTAACTTACTAGGCATTATTACCAACGGGGGTTCGAACGTGCTCCTATATACTGTCTAGCGGGTTCTGATGAAAGAAACTAAAATAAAACAGAGCATTATTGTGAAGGCGGAAGCCTTTTATCCTATGCATATCATTATAACTAAACAGGAGTCCGGTCAGTTACTATGTCGAACATTTGTACAATTCTACGTATTGTACTATTACTTAATTCATGTCAACAAACAACTATAAACTAAGATACAAAAGGCTAAACTCAGTTAAGTATTAGCTAACTAGATTTTTTTTTCTTTTGCTATTGAATTACACATCAATCAATTTATGCAGAAAAATCCATAGACCATGAGCATTACGAACAAATATTTGAACTTCTTCAAAACTCCTTTCATTTCATGCTTTCGAACTGTTACAGTTAACACCAAGATGGGACTCGAAATGTGTACCTGGAAATAATGAAAATGCAAAGGAGAATAAGAAGAAGATGGGGAAATCAGCAGCAGCAAGAAACAGGACTAGCAGTAGCAGCAGGACAGAATAGCAGCAGCAACAGGAAACAGAATAGTAGCAGCCACAACTCACAAAACAATTGGAGTGAGATCAACACCCCAACTAGACCAAACTCTCGAGTAGAACAAACAACAACCAAGCAGACTCAGTTGGGAGAAATCAGTGTTGCACAAAACAGGTCCGGATTTAGTGAAATCAAAACAAAAGGAAAGGAAGCAATTTCTAGTTTTTGTCTGTCTGAGTTATTAGACAAAAATTCTTTTCCAGTTTTCTGTTTCCAGAATTTGAATTCTCAGATGTTCCCTCTCAGTGTCTCTCCCTATCTCTGTATGCTCTGTCTGCGTATCTCTATCAGCTCTCTCTTTTTCTCTTCTATCCTCACAGTGTGTGTATTTCTTTTCTCTAAATCTTCAAGGTTCTCTCACCTCTAATCCTCCCTCCCTTTTAGTCAGATGTCTGCCCCCCTTTTATAAGCCTTAACCTTACCCCTTTTTAACAGCCTGTTCAGAATATATCAACATTCCCTGACAGACTTAACTTTTAAAAGGTTTAATACTTTTAAACTAAAGCAAGGTATGGGCAGTAGAATATATCTGACAGCATATGCTGTCAAACCATTTTTTAACTCAAAAACCCTTTTATGCAGGAAACAGGCTGTGCACAATGCACATGCTGTGCACAAGTGCACATGCCATCAACTCAGATTTTAATTACAGATCAAGCCTTAGGTTTCTGAAATCATATTAACAACTATAAGTAACTGAACTTGGTTCTTAATTGATTCAGGCAAATGTTCAACAAAAGCAAATCGATTTATTTTGTTCAGGCAGTTGAAACTAATTGACGACACATGTCGACTCGACTATATTAGCATTAACATACACAATCGTAGACAAAAATCAGACATTCAAAAGTATAGGACACATGACTCGACTTATACTGATTAAACAAAACTGTACTTCGAGGAATCAGTTAATCAGTACAAATTTGAAATTCAAACTAATTGCACAACAAATACATATGCCTTATCAGAATAGGAGGGGGATTCAGACAAACACAGAGGTTCAGGTAAAGTGGACAAACAAAAGTTGATAAAATTAAAACAAACATGAACAGACTTTTAAAACAAATTACACGGACTAAAACAAGTAAAGGAAAGAAAACAAACTCACCTTAAAGCTTGCAAAGTTAAAAGTTTGAACTCGGATTTGGACAGACCTTTCTTAAGGCTGAACGGACTTTAATCGAAGTGTTTCTCAGATGAGAAACACTTCGATTAAGGTCCATTAGACCTTAATCTCTTTGGCTCGGACGGACATGGACCAGTGATGAAGAACTACAAAGTTCCAAAACTCAGATCTGGGATTCATGCTTCCCTGATCAGATTCGGACCAAACCAAGTATGGTTTGGTCACGAGGAGGGTCTGGGGAGTGTCTGGTGTGAAGCTGGGGTCGGTTGGTGTAAACCGAGTTTTGACTCGAATCTTCAAATGAAGATTCGAGGACCTAGAGGATGATTCGACCTAAACGGTCAATAGGTCCATGTTCAGGGTGGTGAGGGGGTTCTATGGTGTTCAGGTGGAGGTCACCGGCGTCCGTGCCGCCGGTTTTCATGGTGAAGAGTACAGGGGCGGCTCTAGGGTTTGGGGGTTCTGGTGAAGACGACGAGGCTGGGGTTCGGATAGGGGGGGGCAGGGTAAGATTATGGGCTTATATAGTTAATGGGTAGGCGGATCTCAACCGTTAGATCAATCTAGATCTACGGTCTAGATCTGATGGCTTAAGTGGAACGGTGTCGTTTCGAGGGTAAAGGGTTTGGGTTGGTCCGGGTAGAAACGGGTCGGGTTCTGTTCGTGGGTATGAGAAATGTGATCTTGGTCGTTAATCAATCCGAGATCAACGGCCCAGATCAACCTGTATCAATACGACGTCGTTTGGACTCTCTAGGCATCAGCTGGACTGGACCGGGCAGGCTTGGTTTGGGTATTGTTTGTTTGGGCCAATTTTAATAAATTGGCCCAATCCGGAAGAAGAAAGGACCTTTTCTTATTTTTATTTCTTTTCCTTATTTATTTTAAAAACAAAACTAAGCAAAAAATCAAATTAAAAATAAAATACACACTCAATACAATTATTTGCACACACACTAAAATATTTCAAAACAGGTAAAATCAAACAAATCAAAATCACGGACGAAGATGCCTATTTATGATTTTCTATTTAACGACCGGATTACGGTTCGAATTATGCATGACCCCCACACATTTTGTATTTTGTTTTAAATAAATAAATAAATAAGAAAAAAAATAAAAATGGGCAAAAGTCACAAATAAATCAACAAAGTGCCGCACAGAAATCCGAAAATTGTACAGCAGGGCCAATTATTATTATTTTTTATTTCTTTTGGAGCGATTGTCGTGCGAAACAAAAATCACGTGCTCACAATGAATACAGTAGCAAAAATAGGCATGAATCGGGGAAGTCCAGCTAATCAGTTGTTGTATTCGAGTGTATTCGATTGTATTCATGGAGTGAAACGTGGGATTACAGCTGGATAAATTATTGTATTCGACTGTATTCACGGCGTGAAATAGGGGATTACACTATTTTTAAAATGTAAAGTGAATCAATTAACATAATAGACTCCTAATATAACTCAACAAACTCAATTATAACACACAAATTTTGTATTTTCAGTTATAAAAAAGATTCTCAACCGAAAAATACCCCAAAAAAAATAGCAATCTTCAGATAAATTATATAATACATCTGAATACATAAATTATATTAATTAAAAAAAATATGAATACATTCATGGCATATAGTGAGACAGTAAATACAGTAAAATACATAGAATACAACGGGATACATTGAAATACAATGGAAAAAAACAGTGAATACAATGAAATACATGGAATACAACGAGATACATTGAATTACAATGAAAAAAAAGACAATGAATACAATGAAATACATGAAAATACATTGAAATATATTAACAGAAAATCAAGTTGCTCAGCCCCAAACTCCGTCGTCTTTGTTCAAGAACAAACCCTAATTTCCGGCGAATCCGCCGTAGCACCGTTTGAAGTACAACACGCGACACCTTTGAAATTTGAAGGTACAACATGCGACACCTTTTTTCATTACATGCTACTGCGTTGACTACCTTTCCCTTCGATACTTTTAACTGCTACCGCCACTGACTGTCGCTGTTGTCGATGGCGGAGAACCACCAGTATCTTCGTCAATGTTCACTTTCATTTCAGAACAGAGAAGGAATACGTTATTACGTGATCAACCAAAAGAGTGAGAAGAAAACTCCCTTTCCCAAATCAGATAGTTTTGGGAAAGTTCAAAGGTTGGTTAACTCCCTTTCCCAAATCAGTTAGTTTTGGTTAGGGATTTGATTTGCTATCGCAAAACAATATTCGGTGCTAAGAATTGATCGGAATGAAAAGAAAATAGTGTGGACGAGAAAAATTTTGAGATTGAGCATCGTATTTTCAGGGAAAGGGGGAAGAGAATGGGATGTATCAAAGTAGACAGAGAAAGAAAATAGTGTAACTGAATAGCGTATTTAGTGGCTTAGGGCTAGGAGTTAACCAAAATTAAATATTTTGCTATAAACCTTAAAAGGTATGTGTAGAATATAATTTTTTTAAATAGTATTTATTTAAAATAAATAAGGTGTTAACCTTTGCTATAGGAGGTAAAAATTACTAAAAAATTTTGGGAATCCGTTTATCAACTCGGAGTGCAATTTTGGGGTCAACCTTTAAACAACACTCATAAAACCATACTTGCATAGCGAGGGGCATCCCAGCTATCCTGTAATACTTCTTCTGAGAATCCATCTTCTTGCTAATAGATCTAATAAGGGCCTGGAATGCATCATTACCCCATGGATAATCAGAATATCTCCCGTTCTCGGCCAAGTCAAAATGTAGTCTTGGGATGGTTGTGCAGTTCTTCTCGGTGGATAATATGAAAGTATATATGAAATACAACACATCTATTTTAATGGCATCTCCATCGTTGTCATAACCCCAATTCTTGTCATCAAAGCATTTCAACAAATCTTTCTTCTTGACATTCTTTGCACCGCCGAAGTATGTATCCACAATCCAGTTAGACATTTTTATGTTAAACTAAAAATCTTCAGCGCCACTAACACAATTGAGACCAGTAACTACCGCAAACTCCCTGATTGAGAAGGATAATGTTGTACCATTCACATATATTGAAAATGAATCATCATGACTTTCTTCCAGTTGTAGAACCATGAAGCACCTGAACAATTGATGTTGAACCTCATAGTGCTTCATATCGAGGAAACTTCCAAAATAAGTAGTACCAATTTTTTTTACTGCTCTGGAGTAAGCTTTTCTTTGAGGTCGGAAACTATGTTTGTGTTAGTGTAGGAACTGATATGTGATAATAAAATAGGTGGGTGTTTAACAAAGAGTTTTATTTTCCGCATACAACAAAAATTGAAAAGATAAAATAAATGGTTGAAAATATAGATGAATACAGTTATTTGGAATACATAACAGATTCATAATTTACAAACATAATGTATTGATAATTACCACAATTTTTTTTAGTTATGACAATGACAGTTATTTTAAATACAGCATGATACATTTGGCTTGAGAATACAGATGAAAACACTTAGTTGGAATACATAACTAAAACTAGAACAACTAGTGTATTTAAAAAGGTTGTTGAATGAACTAAAATACATCTAAATACAACAGTCAAAAGTTATTATAATATAAAAAATCAGTGTAGGCACTATTGAATATATATAAATACATCAACGTACAAGAAGAGAAAATCATTGTAGAAGGTAATAATCAATGTATGCGGACTCAAATACATATAAATACATCTACAATTACCTTTTCGTTCAGTGTTTCCGAGCTAGTTCCTGTATCGACCTCTTTTCCCTTACCACCTGAAGCATCATCCATGAGTTTTCTTCTCTTTTTCGTATCAGGAAGTGTTAATTCTTTCGAAGATTTCTCAAATTGGCCTTGTTTTGGTGTGTCATTCCGTATTTTTGTTCTCCTTCCTGCAACATTGCTGCTGTTGAACCTGCAAATACATGTTCCGCTTGAGTGATTTGCAATTTGAAAGATAGCCCATCGAAATTGAGTGTTTTGGTGGGTATACCTCGGGTAACCCTCTTCTGAGTTGAAGAATCAACCATTAGAGAGGAAATTTTAAGTTTTCTGGTGAAAGCATAAAAATGGTGAATATTTAAAAAAATATTAGTAAATAGAAAAAGAAGAAGCACGGTACCAACGAAAAGCTAACAACTTTACACTTGCCACAATTTTTTGGAGCAAAAAATATTGAAAATTAAGAGAGACAATGGAGATGATAAAAGGAGAATCATGGCTATAGAATGGGGAAGAAAATGGCACTGTGAGAGAGAGATAGTGGAGAGAACTTTGATACTATACGGTGATTTTGGGAGAGAATAAAAGAGAGAGAAAAATATTAGACAGCGTATTTAATAGCTTAACGGTAGGAAGTGATCATAAATACATATTTTGCTATAAAAATTATAGGTAGCTATAGAAAATAATATTTTAAAAGAGTTTTTATTTATAACAAATAAAGTGTAAAGCTTTGTTATAGGAGGTAAGATTTCCTAAATTGTTTAAGTTAATTTCTCTTTATTTTATTGGAAATCATGATACTCGAGCAACTTGCATGTTTGTCTTTTTGCATGTTTGATAAACTAGAATGCTGACAAATTATTTGGTACACCGTAATATAAATGATTTACATAATCAATGGACAGGTAATGCAACTATACTTTACATAAATTAAGTATATGATCGATTAAAACCATTCCATGAAAAATAATAACTAATATCTTCCATTTCATTTGATCAAAGACCAGGTCCCTTCTAAAAGGAAAAAATAAAAATAAAATTAAATAATAAGTGCTTTACTAACACTATAAAATTCTCTCTCCCGTCCTATAAATTTAATAAATGCTAAAAGAAAAAAAAAAAAAGAGAAAAAGATAAAGAGGAGTTTTAAATTCTATAACATTTTAAGGTAAAACGTTCTTTATATTTGCGATTGTAAATAATATTAAAACAGCTAATATTTCATATTCGATACTTCGTATTTTCGCTACGCAACATGAAACTAGAGATATTTAAAAAAATTAAATAATATTTTTAGTAAGCACATAGAATAGCAATATTTCATGCAATTGGTGACTTAACCTATTAATTATCATTTAAATGGGAGCAATTTCAGCTTTAAGTTACTAAAAACGATTAACGTCACATACCTCTTACTTCTTGTTTAAAATGAACCCTTAGACCATAAAAAAAAAAAACATTTCATTATCTGGAAATTCTGAAGTTCATTATTTGCACTTTTAAATAGTGTACTTTTTTGAATTTCAACTTCAATCAAAATATTGTTCATGCGTGTATAGGATAAAATATATTCATATTAAATGATCGCGTGAACGCGATACGTAGAGCCGAAAACAAAAGATAATCGGGTCTGAAGGTAACGATCTCGTTTGTTATCGAAGAGAATGATATTCATAAAGGCGAATAAATGTCCGTCACCCGATAGAACTTAATGAAGAATATTTTGCAGCATTAAGTATATGGTATGTTACAGAGAATATGACATTCACTGCCTACTGTTATATATTTTTCAATGGCCTTCATAATTGTCATTAAAGAGGGGCTTGATCCTAGGACCTTGTTCCCTAGGTGCAACTATAAATAGTGAGCTCTACCATCATTGTAAAGGAGACAAATTTTCTCACAAGCATACACTATATTCTATCCAGAGCTCAATAACATTTTACTTTCTTACTTATTTATATTATTATTACTGCCTCCAGAAGCTCCGCTACCGGAACCAAGATTTCTGTTGTTTTATCTCAAATTCAAGGCTAAGTCTTACATTTTTATCTAATTTATTTATCATGTTACGATCAAATCGATTCACTTGTCTATAAACCACGTATAAATTCAATTGTACTATTTTACAGGTAAAAAGTTTGGCGCCCACCGTGGGGCTTATATGGTTGTGTAATTGAATTGATCCTTACATCTATTACTAACTTGTTTAATTCTTTGTTCTTAGCAAAAATTATTAAAATGGCAGATAACAATGTCAACATCGCACACAACATTGAGGCCCAAGGAAATCGGCCTTAGCATGAAGATTCCATCAGTGATACCCGCAACGAGGGGAATAAGGCCACGCCGATTCATGCGCGGGCAATATCCACGACATGTTCGAGAGGCAACTCCTGATGATGCTGAAGACGAGCACGTTTTTGAAACAGTAAAGATCCTGAGGGAGCAACAAAAAGCCATTATGGGCCATCTCTCGCGGGAGGATCAGGTCATGATGAAATTAAGGCAGGCGTTATCGGCTACTTCTAACAACACGAATGGATGAGGTCCAATTCCTCCCGGTGCTCTCGCAAATCAAACAACACAGAGGGTCGATAACAACACCCCGAGGGATGAAGTCGGCTTTGGTAGCGCCGGGGGAACGATAGCGGATCCGGTAACAACAATGAGAATGATCTCTTTTAAAACCAAACTCATGCGGTTTATGAGAGAAATAAACACCCGAATGGATCAAATTCCGGGCGCACCACCAGTATTGAAAGGACCGGATTCAAATAAGTACACCCAACTGCCATTCAAACTAATCCCAGCACCAGAGTTGATCCTGAAACGGTTCAAAATGCCAGACGTGCCGAAGTATGATGGGACTACAAATCATCAGGATAATATCACCGCCTATATAACGGCAGTGAAGGGAAACAATTTGGCTCCACATAAAATTGAGTCAGTCTTATTGAAGAAATTTGGAGATACCCTCACGAAGGGGGCCCTAACATGATATTCACTGTTGCCCCAGCATTCCATATATTCCTTCGAGATTCTCGCGGATTTGTTCATTAAGGCCCATTCCAGGGCCAGAAAGGTACATGCCCGAAAGACCAATATATTCAGTATTGCACAAAGAGAATCCGAGTTGTTGCGGGAGTTCGTGACTAGATTCCAGAAAGAAAGGATGTTACTCCCCGCCATACCAGACGAATGGGTAGCAGAAGCAAATACTAAACGGTTGAATCCGAGAAGTTTTGATGCTTCTCGTAAATTGAAAGAAAGTCTGCCCGAGTTCCAGGCAACAACATTGGCGGATGTTCACAATCGATACGAGTCAAAGACAACAATTGAAGATGATCAGCTCGGCTTTCCGGTATCAACCAAAGGCTGGGACCGGGAAAAGAACAAGGAGAAATTGAAGGATGATTTCGGCATAGATCGACGGTATTCAAAGGGTCGGATTTTGCCTTATGAACGAGTTTAAAGACGAAGCATAGGTTTCCAATCGACGGATAGATTCACTACCAATAGGAAAGCTGATTGCGGCTAGAATAACAGGTCATTGCAGGACAAGAAGATATCGATTTCTCGAGATTCTTCCTACCGCAGGCTTTTCGAATACAACTTGAACCTCAACGTAGTAAAGCTGGTGTCGGCTATAAGGAACATTAAAGAAGCATGAATCCAGAAGCAAATGAGATCTGATCCCAGCAAAAGGGATCCTAATTTGTAGTGCGAATACCATGGGGCAGCTGTGAGCACGTAATTTTTACCCTATAGGAATTACTCCCATAAATACAAGAAAAATAATTTTTTCCAATTTTATAGGATTTTGTGAAAATTTGTGCTAATTATTTGCGTTTTTCTGTTCATGTTTATTTTTATTATAACTCATGAAAAGCCAAAAAATACATTGCATTCGCATTTAGAATTTAATTTCGCATGTTTGGATTAATTAGTAATTTAGTTGTTTTACAAAAGTAAAAATCATAAAATTGGCTTACTTTTGCATTTTTTAGCTTTTAATTTTTAAAAAATTGTAATTTCCCTTTTAATTTAGTAATAATTAATTTTCATAAATATTTTAGTAATGGGTCAGCTTAGTTTATTTTCAAATTAATTAGGAGTTTTTAATTTAAGTTTTAATTAATTAAAAAAAAGGGAAAAGAAAAACAAATGAAAAAAAGAAAGGAAGAGGAATGTGTTCTTTAAAAAAAAAACCACTTGGGCCAAGACCAACAAGAAATAACTACAAGTCCAACCCCCTTCTTCTCATTAACCTGTCCAAACTCGTTCCTAGCCCAAACCCAGTCTGACCCGTTTCCCAAATAACGCTTAATTAAAATAAAAGAAGCCTAAATCCCAAAGTCAGCGATGCCCCTACTGTTCACTATCTTCTTCACTTCAAAGCTGCGTCCAAGCTCGCTAAATTTCGGGCGAGTGAGATCAAATTCACTCACGCACACCTTATCTCACCACGTCAACAAGATTTTAATGGCTTCTGACAAATTTCCCCTCCCATGTGTTGGACACGTTTGGGAATTCCTGGAGAATGAAGTCCGAAAAATGGGAGTCGTGGATTGATTTTGAATCGATCCTCTTCTTCAATCTGTTCGGATTTGTTCTAAAAAGGAATTTTTTCGGATTTCTTGAAGAAAGGAAGAGAAACTTCGAGAGAGGGGTATATATACCCAGGTCTGGTTTCAGGTTAGGGGGTTCAAAAAACGAGGAAATTAAAGAATTTTTTTTGGAGTTTTGTTTTGGTTTCCTACTTTCTTTTCTTTTAAAAAATCAAACGAAAAGTGTTCTTGTGACTTGTTTCTTTTAACTCTGAATCTGGGTTCAAAAATGGAAGTGATCTAAATTATTATTGCGAACTCGTCGTAGTTGAGGCTGCTCTGTTCGTGGCTCTGTTTCATTGTTCACGTTTTCAGTTCGGGATTTGTATTTGTTCCTCTCGTTGGAATTTTTGGAGCAAAAACCTTGTATTCTTCTGTTATTATTGAAACATTTCTGATTTCAGGTTCATTTCTTCTCCATCTTTCCATTACTCATGATTCTGTTTCGTGTGTTCATGTTTTGTCATTGTCACACCTCCTTTTTTCGCACCCGAGAGGGTACAAGGGAGTTTTTCCAATTAAAGGATAATCGAAACGGGATTGGTTTATTTATTTCAGAGTCGCCACTTGGGAGATTTAGGGTGTCCCAAGTCACCAATTTTAATCCCGAATCGAGGAAAAGAATGACTCCATATTACAGTCTGCGTACTAGAAATCCGGATAAGGAATTCTGTTAACCCGGAGAAGGTGTTAGGCATTCCCGAGTTCCGTGGTTCTAGCACGGTTGCTCAACTGTTATATTCGACTTATTTATCTGATTTTAATACATTTATGAACCGATGTGCCAAATTTAACTTTTTACCGCTTTATTATTATTATTTTAAAAGAACGTGAACATTGCTTAAAACATGTCTTTAGCTCGCGTCACATGAAATGCACCCGCGGTCCGGAACATATTTTTGTTCAATGTTTTAGGATTTGGATTTGGGTCGCATGAAATGCGCACCCGAGTTTAAGAAGGTAAGATTATTAAGATACGCGCCTAAAATAACTAGCGTATTGTTATTTTGGGGAAGGCCGTGAAATTCGCTAAACCGCCTGTCCCGAATTCTAAGTATTTTAATATACACATTTAGAGGCCCCCACAGCTTGTACATTCTTTTATTTGTCGAGGCTCATCTCGTCTTTATTTTTAAAGGATATCCTATAGCGGCTATGTTTTCTTGTCGCATTTGTCTCTACTAATTGAAAGTAAAATGATCCTACTCAATTACATGCTTGCAGGTTATTTATAACGGAATTCCGAAGGCCTTTGTAGAATAAGAAAACATGGCCATGCACGTGGGCAGCTAATCGAACATTATGGGCCCAAACCCAGCTCATGCAGGATAGGCCAAGCTTGGGCCACGGTTTTTCCGATGAAAGCCTACTTAGCGTTTCGACTTGGGCCCGACCTTCGTGAGGTTGAGACCATAAATTTGTGTTCTTTGTTCTGAAGGTGTGGTTTGTTCGTTGTAACGGGGCAGTCTATTAAAAGGGGAAGAAGTTAACTAATAATGGATAGTTTGTCATTTGACATACATTAAAGGACATGCTAATCACAAACATAGCTAACTTTTAAAATATAACCTACTACACTGTCAATCCTGTTGTCTATCAGCCTACACACACAATATGACATTAAATTATCCCACATTTACATTCGCTGTGTGGGAAGGCTAACTCCAGTATTCAGGCAAAAAACGTAAACCATTATACATTGCATGATATTCAATGTAACAGACTATATGTAAAAATAACATCTTCAACTCTTCTCTTTTGTATTCATGCTCAACTTTCAAGTTACATGGACAGTATTAATTGTGTACCTGGTATAGGAAAATAAAAGAAGAAGGAGAATGATCAGCTGAGTAGTATGCAACAACACAGCAACAGCAGGTAAACAGCAGTCAACGATCAACAGCAAAAAAAACAATCAGCCACAATGATGAAGCTCACAAGTGGTCGAGCAACAAACAACAGTCCCAGAAAACAGAGTGGTAAACCAGCAGACAAACCCAGAATAATCAATGTAATCGCAACAGCAATTCAATAACCACAACAACTCGGCAGACAACCAGCAATAACTTCAATATCAATAAGGCCAGAATCAGTCAACAACATACAGAGGCCCAGGATACAGTAGTAATCCCCCAGAGAGATCAGACTACCCTAATGAAATAGTGACAGTCCCAACTAGAAGAACTGACTTGGCAAAAGTAGCCTGACTACCTTAGTCTCTTATGCAGTTTCAGACAATGTTTTTGTTACAATATTCTGAAATCCTCTTTATGTTTCTTTCTTTCTCTGAAGACTAAAAAATGTCCAGCCCCTTCTTAACTAAAAACAACTCTATTTATAACTAAATGAGAAACCCTAAGGGCTGCCTAGAACTTCACAGCCTCAGTGACTGCCCATCCCCTTCATTTCCCATGCCTAAGCATCTTCTTGATGCAAGTCATTTTGTTCCCCACGCCTGGCCTATTGCTCTATTCAAGAGTCATTGGTTCATTTAAGTATTAAACTCCCATGCTCTTATGTTTTGTCCCCACTAATACATTAGTTTAATCCTAATTCAGTACCCTATTTGTCAGCCCACTTAAACTAATTATTTCTGTTTTTGTTAAAACCCAAACTACCCTTGTTAACCCTGGTTATTACTGTATTAACTCATTGCAACAGTAGGGCATTTTTGAACTTTTGAAAGTTCAAATTCAGAGCTGCCCTGGACTGAATCTTTTCAGTTGTTTTGCAATGCAAACAAACTAATTTCAAACAATGTCGGGCATCCAGTCAACAACAGGGTTCGATCAGTCATGTGAAGTTGTTAGACCATTTGATCATTCAGTCATAGAAAATTAATCGACGATATTTATCAGGTCGACTATACTAATTATAACATGAAATAATCGGTCGATCAATCAAACAACACGAACAGGGCAATCGACTGCCTTCAACAACTTTGCACAACACAGAGAATCTATATGAATTATCTACTCGACGACTAATCTAATTGACGAACATGTATATCACAAGACGTGTTCAACATATACACAGAAGAACAAGCGACCAAATAAATGGTCTTTACAAAAACGGAAGAAATTGAAAGGAAAATATCAGAAACACCAAACAACTACAACAAAACATGCTTAACAAATTCAGACAATACTTAAACAAAACTGAAAAGAAAAAGAAAATTTACTGAAAATGTTCAACCAAAGCCGACCCAGGTCTGAATTAGATTTGACCATTTAAGGCCGAACAAACTTTAATCGGGGTGTTCTCAACCGAGAACACCTTGATTAAGGTCTATTAGACCTCAAACCCCTATTAAAACTGGCCGGATTTCCCAAGTTATTGTGTTCTAGGGTTTGGATCTTAAGATTTAAGATTTTAGGATTTGTGGGTAGATTCGGACCAAACCAAGCTTGGTTTGGTCACGAGGGAGGTCAAAGGGGTTGTCCAGTGTGAGTTTGGGTTGGTTTGGTGTAGATCGGGGTTTGGTCTCGAATCTTCAAATCAAGATTCGAGACGATGGAGTGTGATTCGAGGTACATAGTTGGTGGATTCGTGTTCAGGGTGGTTGGATGTATCGGGGGTGTTGTTTTGGCAGTCACCGGCATCCTTACCGCCGGCTTTTCAGTAAAGGTGAAGGGGGCGGCTAGGGTTTGGGATATTAGGGTTAGGCTCTGGAGACGATGAAGTCGGGGGGGAGGGGGTGTTTGGATGGGGACGTGGGGTGTGATGGGGGGTTTATATACGGAAAGGGAGGATAGATCGGGGTCGTTAGATCAAGTGATCTCAACGGTTTGGATCTACTGGTGAGTGACCGGACGAGGTCGTTTGGTATGGAAACGGGGTCGTTTTGGTTTAAGTGAGGGGTTGGGTTGAACCGGTTAAACAAATCGGGTTATGGGTGCGGATGTGGACCATTGGATGAGTTTGAACGGACGGCTCCGATTAGACGCCCTATGCGGCGTCGTTTTGGGTCCAAGCCTGGGCAGCCTGTGTTTGGACTGGACTTGTGTCCAGGTTTCGGGCCTCATTTTGGGGCCCAAGCCGATTTTCCACAATCATTTTCTTTTAAAAATTAACAAATTAAACTAAAAATACCTAAAAATTGTAGAAATTAAAAATAAACTTACACACATATTGGTTAACACCTATAACAATTAACACCCAATTTTAACATTAAACAAAAATCACTCAATGACAAAACATATATATTTTTTTTTTTGATTTTCTTTTCTTTTTTCTTTTCTTTTGGAGTAACTTTCGTGGAGCAAAAAATCACGTGCTTATAGTCATGATTTTGTTTAACACTACCTGAAAGTCAGTGTTCGTTGTTTGGTTTAAATGTTGAGTTCTTTTGGCCTTGATTCAGGTCTGTTTGTGTTCTTGTTTATTCTATATTGGACGAGTGATTGTACACACTGATGTAATGGTTGTGGTTGTGTAAACTCGTCCCATTCGTTTCGTTAAATTTGAGCACTGAAACAGAGTCATGAAGTTTTAAAGGTTGAAGCCTGCTTGTTTGATCATTTTTGTTGGTTTGGCTGAAGTTTGAGCGCTAAGTAACTTGTGTGCTTAGTTCATTCTTAAATTAGTGAGTTCAAATTTAGCTTCTTATTGATTTGTGACTAGCTGATATTTTAAGGTAATGTTTGTTCGAGTTGTGTCGATTTCTCTGATGCATTGTAGCTGAAATCTGAGTTCGAACATAAACTGCTTGTTGAGGATATGATTTTACTTGTAATCAAATGTTTTGGGGACTGTTATTGATGCATTTTAGTCGATGGTAGCAGTAGCGACTCGAATGCAAGCTGTTGTTCTGAAAATGTATGAACTAAGTTAGTTTCCCTGAATTGAGAATTTTTATCGCAAATCCTGAGCTGCATTTTGTTTGAGAGTTCAGAAGATCTCTGTTGACATTATTATGATTTCTGTTGTGAAAAACTCCAGTTGCATCTAGATTTAGCAGCCAGTCTTGCACAATTGTTTTTTTCCTTCACTGGTTCTGCGAGATCTCAGTTTCTGTAGCAGCTGTGCATCGTTTGTTCCTTCCAGATTTCAAATTACGTTTGGGAATATTGCAATTCATTCTTCTATCCACTGTGTGCATAACCTACTGAAACAAATTGCTTGCATTGGCAGGTAGGGAATTGGAAGCGTTGTTTAAAAATGTGAATCATCTAGTTCATGGCTACATATCTTAGCATCTGGTTGCATTAGTCTGTTGCGTAGTGTTATCTGAACATCTCATACTAGTATGCATGTTGGCTAGCATTTAGCTTCATCTAAAAATAAATTTTGTTCATGTTCTAGAATCAGCATCCCTGATGCATCTGTTATGGTTTCATTAGTTTCAAATGGGGTTTGTTTCACTCCCATTCTATCGGCAAGTTAGTTGTTGGCTTTTGGTCAATTTGCAAGGTCGTTGGGTTTTGATAACGGCACTAGGCACTCAGCACACCCCCATGTGAACTATAGCTAAGGAGTCTGCCAATTGCTTGCCTTTTTGAAATCAGCATAGGTTTAATGGGACTCTAGTTGGCTCTTATCATATTTTGATCAACCAAAGTGTTTACTTGTTGCTTCACATTCTTCTTTCCACGTATGGTCTGAGATTTCATCCTCTTTTGTTTGGGTTGATGTTTGATCTGGATAGTCATTGAAATGTGCGGTGATCGCAGGAAACACCATTCTGGGAAATAGACTTTTTTTTTAGTAAGGTTGAAAACATTTGTGAAGAGTAAGGCACATGTATGAAGTTTCTTTGCATTGCTAGTTAGAATTAGTCGTGGCATAGCAGTCAGTTTGGACCATGGAAATTGTTGGTTCCTTAATTTAAAATAAGGGATTTGGACATTATCATGTCTCGGACTTGAATGGGCTACAGCTTCATAAGTCTTGGGCTTCAGTAATTTGGTCCAAAGGTTTTGAGGCGTGCCATTCATACATTTGAATCATTTAATCTATGACCCTCAAAAGCTTAGTTTCAAATTTCCTTTAAGAATTGGGATCGAGGTGTGCCGTGCCAAATAAAATCTCAAATTGCATGGCCCTCATCTAATTAATATTTTTATCCTTAGAAATCGAGGCGCACCATTTAGCGAATTTTCCATGGCCCTCGCAAAGTTGCAAACGCGTAGTTGCTTTAGGCACGCTATTTTATTAATTTACTCTCATAAACTCGGGTGCACATTTATGTGACCCAAATCCAAATCTCAACAATGTTAGATAAAATATGTCGAGAGCTGCGGGTGCATTTATGTGACGTGGTTCAAGACGTATTTTAAATGACGTTGCAATTTTTCTTAAAAATAATTAAACTAAAAGCGGTTTTTCAAAAGTTAAAATTGCACATAGGTTTAAGGGTGTATTAAAATCAGATAATAGGCCAATTGTAATAGTTGAGCGACCGTGCTAGAACCACGGAACTCGGGAATGCCTAATACCTTCTTCCGGGTTAACAGAATTCTTTACCCAGATTTCTGTGTTCGCGGACTGTAACACAGAGTCAATTTTTTCTCGATTCGGGATCTGAACCGGTGACTTCGGACACCATAATTATCCTAAGTGGCGACTCTGAATTTAATAAATAAACAATCCCGTTCAATTGTCACTTTAAGTTGGACAAAACTCCCTTATACACCTTCCGGGGATATAGGAAAAAGGAGGTGTGACAGCTCTGGCGACTCTGCTGGGGATCGAACCCATAATCTCTGGTTCAGGGTTCAAGAATTCCAGCTTAGATGCATTGTTATATTTGATTTTATCTGTTATCTGATTTTATTACATGTTTGGGCCTAATGTGCTAAATGTTATTTTTGCCGCTTTGATATTATCTTAACTGTATATAAACTGCTACGAAATCTTTCTCTTCTCATCTTCGGGGATGTGCACGCTGGTCGTGACTCCCTGCTCTGTTAGTGTCATACCTTGAAATAAGAAAGAGGCTCGGACAAGTTACTAAGCCGGATGGCCTTTTGGTTCCCGGTACGTAGCCCCCTCCTCGGCTCGAGTTGTACGCTCGGGTACACAAGTCTAGAACAAATACCCAGGTTTTGAACCTTGAATAACTCAGCCTCATGTCGGATCCCTAGTAGGAACGTTTGTTTGCATCATGTGCATTTGACCTTGGGGACTCAACACAGGGGTTGAGTCCGTCTAGAACAGGTGTACCCGACATGAAAAAGACCATCTTGATGCATCCTACTTGCTACTTGTGCATTCATTTGCTTCGAATTTGCATGTTTACTAGCTTATAGGGGAAAGATTGAGAGAAGGAAAGACAATATGAGGGATAAGAGAGATAATTGCTTGCTTTTAAAAAATCGATGTCCCAAAATATACTAAAACTCTGCCGAAATTTTGAAAAAAAAAACAAAAAATTTTTTGTTTTGTTTTGAAAAGAAAAAAAGAAAAAAAAGAGTTGGTTTTTGTTTTGTCAAAATTGCCCGAACTACGGCAGTTTGATTCTCACCGGATGTGGGATACGTAGGCAACCCCCATCGGGTCCAACTTTCCTTTTGCGAAAATAGCCCAAAAAAATGAAAAAGTTTATCGATTTGTTGTAAGTAAGTATGGTGATGCCATTCTTGCCAAAAATAGCCGAATGTTCCCAAAAGCAAGAATAACCGCCTTTGGTCTCTTTTTCAAACTTTTGGCCGGTTAGCGAGCACAACCTTAAAATCTTCCCCGGGAAGTGCTGAAAGGCCGTATTTGCAAAGCCGGATTTGTACTTTTGGAATGAAAATCTAAAAAAAAAATTGTCAACTTTGTTTTTGAGTCAAATGAATCATGATTTTTTTAATGTGCAGAATGAGCACAAGTCAAAATTTGCTAATAAAAGTCATGAACAAAATCCCTTTGGAGCTGCATATGTGGTGGGATGATCTGGGTAAATCAGGGCAAGATATGGTCAATCAATATTTGGGAGGTCTCACCGGGTTGTTGAAGATTAGGCCTAGAGGAGACATCATAAAGGCGTTGGTTACATTCTAGGACCCGGCCCACAACGTGTTTCATTTCTCAGATTTTGAACTCACCCCAACTTTGGAAGAAATAACCGGATATATTGGGAGCACCGAGGTTCCTCTAAGACACAAGTATCTGGTTGCTCCAAGATTCATCGTTATGCACAGATTCCTAGATTCCTTAAAGATAAGCAGGGGGTCCACAACTCAGATTTGGCAGCCGGTTTTTCCACTCTGCAGTTTATATACCAGAGATACGGTCATATAAGGGGTTCAACAATCCAGAAAATAAAATTTGTAGCAAAGGGAATGGCCTCAAATGGGAAGAACACATGTGTTTTGCTTTTATGGTGGTCTTCTTGGGACTTCTGGTGTTTCCTAGGAAAGATGGAAATATCGATATATGGATAGTTGGGGTCGTTAGCACTTTGCTTACTCAGGCCAAATACACCCTTACACCCATCATAGTAGCTGAAATCTTCCGCGCTCTCACAGCCTGCAAACCCGAGGGAGACTTTTTTGAGGGGTGCAACTTGTTGCTGTAGATGTGGATGATTGAACATCTATGCCATCGTCCTCAATTCATGAGTTATGGGTCGACAGAGAAAACCTGCATAGAGGAATTCAATACAAGGGTTGATGGGATCAGCTTGCCGAAAGGGGTGACAGAATGGGTATCGCACCTCCGTTCCATCACTGCAAACCAAATAGAGTGGACGTTTGGATGGCTTCCTATAGATGAGATCACATACATGCCAGCTATCGGGCCTTACTTCCTCCTGATGGGTCTCAGAAGTATCCAGCCTTATGCTCCATACCGGGTTTTGAGACAGTTGGGGAGATGTCAAATCGTCCCAAAAGATGAAGATCTTAGTGCTCAGGCTCGAGATTGGTCCTGATGGTCAATTCCATGAAGCAGCAGTTCGCCAAATCTGGAGCGACTGCCAATACTTGACGGCAAATACATGTGTACGTGATTTATCCAAAGGTGAAGTTTTACCCGGATACCTTGCTTGGTATAAAAGGAAAGTTGAGTCTAGAAGGTCGGCCAAAAGACCCCATCTTCAAGAATTCATCGAGGCGTTACAAGCGCAATGAGATTGGTTGGCTAAAGAAAATGAGTATAGGGCTACCATAAGCAAGCTGGAAAAGCAAGTCAAGAACCTTCAATTCGAGAATGGTTTGCAAGCCGCTGCGGATGAGGGTGAAAAGAAAAAGTTGGCCAAAGAAAATGAGGCCCTTCGAGCCCAGATTCGGGAAATGAAAATAGCAGCTGAAAATCCTGCCAGAAGTGCAAAGGATGAAAAGCTTATAAAGAACCTTAGGCAGAAGGTGAGTGAGTATGGCTTCGATTTGGACAAGGCAGAGGGCGAATTAGCAAGGGCTCGAACAAAGCTGGCTAATGCGAAGGAACGAGAGCGCTTGGTTAAGCAATTAAAAGAGAAATATGACAATGAGGTTATGGGGTTGAAGAAAAGGGTTACCATCTTTGAGAACAAAATGATTAAGCATGCAAAAGACTTTAAGGCAGAAAGGGAACACCGTTACGTAGCGATGGCATAGTTAGAAAGAGATTTGCAACAACTTCAAGAATAGAATCATGTAGCCGAACAAACTTTGGAAGCTAGGGCCCAGCAGATTGGGCGTTTGTTGCAAGAAAAGGGCATCATAAGAGAAAGGGTCAGAAGGATCGCCGACTACATCACAATGAAATGCAGTAAGTGTGAGGACATGACTAGATCCATGTTCTTTGCCACTGTGATGACTTTTGTCCGCTAGATAATGGAAGATCTCTGCCACCTCCAAGGGGATTTAGCGCGTAGGCCCGTGGCGAGACCGAATGATGTCTTGTGGGCCCCAGGAGCATTTGAGACATTGATGTATTCATGATTTTTACTCGAGTTTGTATTTTCTTTCCGTTGGAGTCTGTTAGTTTGTTTTCAAGTCTGTGTTTTCATCTTGTTGTCGGAGTCTGTTAGTTTCCTTTTCGAGTTTGTTAGTTCCTGAGTCGTTGTAATCAAAGAATTTTCTTTTTATGAAATTTTTTATTATTATTTATTTTCACACTTATCCCCTAGAACTACGCTTTATCTGATTCATGTAGGATCATGATACGCAGGCAATCTCCATAAGATTCGACCATAACCAAAAGAAAAAAAGAGAGAAAAGAAGATAAAAAGAAAGGAAAGACAAAGAAAAAAACAAGAAAAGAAAAGAGAGAAAAATAAGAAACCATGGGGAGGAAACAATGGCAAAACAAAATAGAGAAATGAGAGGATAAAAACAAAAAGAAATCAAGCATAGAAAGGCATGAGTGAAAAGAAAGGAGAAGAAGTTGCATATGGAAATAAGGAAAAGCCGGGATGAAGCAAGCAACCGATCAAATGCATAATAGAAACGGTTAACTACTTAGGTGCATTCATTCCCCAAATGTGTGGTTGCCTATTTGTTAGGCTCTAATAACTAACAAGTTTGTTGTTGACAATTCAGAACAGAAAGGTGGTTGGTTTGTGGTTCCCGAAGTAGTAACTCCTCTCTGCAATATAAATTCAAAAGGCGATGGCGAACAACAACAAAATTGGGTTGGTTGATACCGATGACCGAAAGCAGTTGGTTGAACGGGACACTGGTTTGGCTGATGAGGTAAGGATGTTAAGACAATACATGGCAGGCATGTATCATGCTTGGATGACTGGGAAGGCACCACCCCCGCCACCTCCTAGCTTCCTAAATGCTACCCTTACCTAAATACCGGTAACAGTGCCAGATGATCCCCCATACTCTCCAAATCCACCCACTTATCATGGCTTTCCCAACCACCCTAGTAGCTCCATCACTCATTTTCCAATTACCTTTCCCAAAAATTGCCCTCCTGTCTTATCCACCATCCCCGACAATGAACACCCACTCAAAGCTCACGATGCCCAATATTACCCCTCAGAGGATGCCCACAAGGTTCCAAACTCATACAAGCAGGGCCCGCGGGATGAGCCTCATGTTGAAAATGAAAAGTTCACAGGAAGAAAAGGGCGAGATGGGATACCCAGGAGGCTGAAAGGCATAGAACAGTCCTTAAAAAACAAGCAAGGAATGGGAGACCAGGGTAGCATGTCTTACAAAGAATTGTCTATGTCCCCCGACGTTCGTCTGTCTGGGGGGTTTAAAGTGCCAAAGTTTAACTTATATAATGGGTGTTGAGATCCGGTAGCCCATTTGAGGGATTATTGCAGTGAAGTGAGAAGTGTTGGCGAGAAAGATGATTTGTTGATGGCGTATTTCAATGAGAGCCTGACTGGGGCAGCTTTGGAATGGCATAATCATCAAGATGTTGGTAAGTGGCCTACATTGGGTGACATGGTTCAAGATTTTGTTCGGTGCTTTCAATATAAATCAGGTGTTACCCCAGGCTGCTCCTCTCTATCTAAAATGGAAAAGAGGTCGGAGGAAAGCTTTAGGGAGTTTGGGCTCAGATGGAGGGAGCAAGCTGCTCGAGTTAATACCCCGATTGGTGAAGAAGAAATGGTTGAGCTTTTCCTACAAGCCCAGGGGCCCACCTACTTCAGTCATTTAATCCCGGCATTGGGAAAGCCTTTCAATGATGTGTTAAAAATAGGGGAGCTAGTAGAAGAGGGAATCAAGTCAGGCAAAATCATGAGTTGTTCGAAAGACGTTCAGAACATCCCAGTAAGCTTGGGTGGAAGAAAGAAAAACAGAAAAGATGATCCGATGGGCCTTCCTGCTCAACACTTCCATCCTCGACATTGTCCCCTTGGATATTATTGCGCACCAGATGACCCTCCCCAATGCTACTTCTCTCCACAGAACTCCCAAAGTCGTATATCACTTTCCCAGTACCCAGCTCCACAAAATGCCTATCCACCCCCATGAGCCTACCAAAACCCCCCTGGATTAGGTTTCCGGCCCAATCAAGCATTTAAGAATGAGAGGTTGCGAAAGAAGAAAACCTTCACTCCATTGGGAGAGTCATATGCCAGTCTGTTCCAGAGGCTAAGAAAATTGGACATGTTGAAGTCGATCCAGATAAAAATGCCAAACCCTCTTCCAAAGAAATTTGATTTTTCTCAAAGGTGCGCATATTGCTCAGATGCCCCGGGGCATGACATAGAGACGTGTTGGAATCTGAAGAACGCGATTCAGAAGCTTATGATGCAGGCGACATTGTCGTGCAAAATTCAGATGCAGCAGACACTAGCCAAAGTCAGTCACCTGTGAATAATGAGACGCATATGGTGGGTATGATTTATTTTGAAAAGGAATGTGAGAATTCTTCTGGGATCCTCGGAGGTCCACGTGCTACGAAGCTTTCAGCGCTATTAGAGGTTGATCCTAAGAACGAGCAGGCAAAGGGAACACAAAGGCAATCTGTTAAGAACAATGTGATGGAGACTTGTGAAGGTCGTAGTATTGTTGATGCAAAAGTCAGTGGCTAGGATGTTGAGTTTGATGATTGGAAAGACGCTCTTTTATTTGTTAGCCAGAGAGGAGTTTTGGTGGTTTATTTTGCTGTCATTTCTGCTGTCCGGGATATTTCAGGGTTGTAATCCGGATATTGTCTTGTGACTCAAACCCTTCTATCCTTTTATTTTGCCTAGTTTGTTTAGTCATAGTAGCCCGTTTAGTGTTGTCTAGGTTTGTAACCCCAGTTTAGTTAGTGTGTTTTGTTGTCCAAACCCTTTCACCATCTGTCTAATGTAATTTTCTATTTTTTGTGATTTCTAGTCATTTTCGTTTAGTTCTCTTTTCTTTTTATAGTTCTTTTCCTGTTGACTCTAGTGACATGACATGCACGCGTAATTCTCAGCCTGGTTTTAAAAGTCAGTTTAATCACAAAGCAATGAAATAATGTTGAAGATGTAGGGACATTTGAGGGAAATAAGTAAAGGCATTTTGAGATCACTTCAAGCCCGAATTGTTGAAACTGGGGCAGATAGAACATAAAGAAACACTATTGAAATGCATCCTGCTGTATCAGGTTGAAGCTAAAGGCAAGTTTGCCCCAAATTGGCAGGGGTCGTTCATTGTATTTAACAGATGTAGAAGGCAAATGTGTGGATATGGTTATCCATTCTGATGTAGCTAAAAGATATTATCTATGATTTCTTTGGTTTGTTTAACTGGGTTGTTTGTGTTTGGTATGCTTTGAAGATTGGAATGACGAAGACATTTTATTCTACTATCTAAACACTTTATTCTTTGTTACCCCTTTAAGCCTTATTTATTTTCTTTAATATCCCTCTTTTGGAATCAGAAGCAGAGTTTAGAAATATAGATACAAAATTAAAAAAAAAAGGAAAAGTGAAGAGAAAAGAGAAAGAAAAATGGGAAAAGAGTAAAGAAAAGAAAAGAAAAGGAAAAAAAAGAAAAAAGAGAAAAAGAAAAAAAGGGAGAAAAGTACAAAAACAAAGCAATTCCTATGTCATGGACTACGTTCGACCTGATTCCTTTTAAGGATACGTAGGCAGCCTCACGGTTCGGTCCCATCAAAATAAAAATCCAAAAGTCCCCAAGCAAGAAACTATGGCAGAAGTTGTGGTTGTTGTAAGAAATTTGGTTCTGAAAGTTGTAATTTTGAACCCATGTGAATTGTTTTGAGCCTTTTATATCCTTTCTTTTTTAACCCTATCTAAAAGCCCACATTACGGTCCAAAGAAAGACCTTCTGATCAGTCTTCGAGAGATGCCAAGTCAAGTAAGGAAAGGTAATTCATATCAGGGGCAGCACTCCGGTTCAAACAAGGAAATGAAAAATGAGAGAGTCTTATTGGTGAAAATCCTCACAGACACCATAAGGCGACGAGAGCTAAGAGAAATCAATAATGAGAGAGTCTTATGGGTGAAAACCCTCGTGGGCACCGTAAGGTGACGGTAAGTTGAGAGAAAGAACAAAATGAGAGATGCTTGATGGTGAAAACCCTTCAGGCACTACAAGTCGAATAAGGATCGTAAATCAGATTGGATAATCAGAGCATTGAAGCCCAGTTTCACGGTTTAGGGGTATAACAGGAGTTGAACATCAGACTTGCTCAATAGAATAGGCCACAGGTGCATGTCATGGTCATTAGAGTTGATATCCACATCTGATAGGTTTCTACTTTCTAGTTTTCTTGTTAGGAATCATCTTTTTCCTTTGTCCTTTACTCTGTTCCTTTTGTCTTGTTTAATTCCTCTTCCTGAGTCTGTTTAGTCAAAATAAGTGAGAAATGACTTCAAAATTTACCACCAGCTTTCCAATTGCACAAAACAAGATATGGCCAGCACATCAAAATGGCATAAGTTAGGAAAGAACAACGTACACACTGAGTTGGTAACAATTAACATGTTTTGGGATTCATGTGAAATACAAAGGTTTGGTATATATCAATTTATGAACAATGCAACAGATGGAGGGTGTAGGGTGAACGGATCAAAGGTATTTTTTCTGTGACAAGATTGACAAAGAAAGTGGTTAACCAGTGACAAGCAAAGTCTTCCAAGTAGAAATCAAAGTTATCATGGCAAGTGAAGGAGCAATAGACCTCAAGGCCAAGGCCAGTGGTAAGTCAAGAAAAAATAACATACGCCCTGAGTGGGTGGCAATTGAAGTGTTTTGGGATTCATGTGAGACATAAAGGTTTGGTAAATGTCAGTTCATGAGTAATGTAATAGATAGAGAGTATTGGGTCTGAACGGAGAAGAGGTATTTTCTGTGATAAGGATGACAGAGAAAGTGGTTAGCAAGGTCTTCGAGTGGAAGTCAAAGTTATCACGGGCAGTGAAGGAGCAATCGCCCTCAAAGTTAAGGCCACAAACCAACCACCGCATTTTAAACTGACAAGATTTTTCTTTGATTGAAACAGGGGCAGAAAATTTCGTTTGTTTCAGAGAAACCCTCTGTAAGGAAAAGCAAGCACCAGACAGGTTTGACCGTAAATTTTCAGGACCCTCCTGGAAAATGGGACCTAGTTTAAAATTCAAAACAATCACGAGTAGCATATTCTAGCATAAATGTACCCCAAAGGAATATAAGTTGGTTTCAAAGTTTGCATGTTTAAGATAGGATTCAATTAGGAGTTTTCAGGACCCTCATGGATAATGGGATGTAGTTTTAAAACTTTCTTGGATAACAAGACTTAGCATAAGACATACCTTCAGAAGATATAATTTAGCTTTAAAATTATAATAGGAGTTGTCAGGTCCCTCCTGGATAACGGGATCTAGCTTTCAAATTTTTGATAATGTTTGGTAACATGATTCAGTTTAACACTTACAGATGTGCCCAGCTACCAAACTGGGGCAGAAAATTTTCTTTGTTTTGTCTATTTTTGTTGAAATCAGGCACCCACTAGGAGAACAGGGAGAAGCAGTTCGAGTTCAGCAATCAAGCGCTCACCAAGATAGTACGGGAATACAATTCAAGTTCAGCAATTAGGCGCCCACCTGGAGAGCACGAGAATACAATTCAAGTTCAGCAGTCAGGCGCCCACCTGGAGAGCACGGGAATACAGTTCAAGTTCAGTAGTCAAACGCCCACCTGGAGAGCACGTGAATATAATTCAAGTTCAGCAGTCAAGCGCCCACCTAGAGAGCACGGGAATACAGTTCAAGTTCGGCAGTCAGGCGCCCACCTGGAGAGCACGGGAAAACAGTTCAAAGTTCAGCAATCAGGCATCCACCTGGAGAAAAGGGAAAGCATCTCAGATTACAATCCAAATCGGCAACAAAGGGACTTCACCGGGAGAATACAAGTCAACAAGGCAACAAGAATCACAAGATCAAGTTTGAAGATATAGATAGGGCTTTTGTAATTCATAGATCATAGTTTAGTCTAGCTTCTTTTTATTTTGTCATGGTGTAAAAAGGGGTTCAGTAGCAGCAGCAGCAACAACAGTCCCAGCTACCAAAACTTCCCGAACTACACTGACCTGATTCCTTTATAGCCAAGGATATGTAGGCAACCTCGGAAGCAGGGTGCGGTCAAATCTTTCAAAAATGCTTCACACGGAGTATTCAATCGGGCAAAAATCGCTCGTATCCTCTCACTTTATCTTTGCACGAAAACTCTTCGTGTTTTCGAGAAAATAGGGGCAGCTGTGAGCACGTGATTTTTGCCCTATAGGAATTACTCCCATAAATACAAGAAAAATATTTTTTTTCCAATTTTATAGGATTTTGTGGAAATTTATGCGAATTATTTGCATTTTTCTGTTCATGTTTATTTTTATTATAACTCATGAAAAGCCAAAAAATACATTGCATTCGCATTTAGGATTTAATTTCGCATGTTTGAATTAATTAGTAATTTAGTTGTTTTACAAAAGTAAAAATCATAAAATTGGCTTACTTTTGCATTTATTAGCTTTTAATTTTAAAAAAAAATATAATTTCCCTTTTAATTTAGGAATAATTAATTTTCATAAATATTTTAGTAGTGGGTCAGCTTAGTTTCTTTTCAAATTAATTAGGAGTTTTTAATTTAAGTATTAATTAATTAAAAAGGGAAAAGAAAAACAAATGAAAAAAAAAGAAAGGAAAAGGAATGTGTTCTTTAAAAAAAACCACTTGGGCCAAGACCAACAAGAAATAACTACAAGCCCAACCCCCTTCTTCTCATTAACCTGTCCAAACCCGTTCCTAGCCCAAACCCGGTCCGACCCGTTTCCCAAATAATGCTTAATTAAAAGAAAAGAAGCCTAAATCCCTAAATCCCAAAGTCAGTGACGCCCCTACTGTTCACTCTCTTCTTCACTTCAAAGCTGCGTCCAAGCTCGCTAAATTTCGGGTGAGTGAGATCAAATTCACTCACGCACACCTTATCTCACCACGTCAGCAAGATTCTAACGGCTTCTGATAAATTTTCCCTCCCATGTGTTGGACGCGTTTGGGAATTCCTGGAGAATGAAGTCCGAAAAATGGGAGTCGTGGATTGATTTTGAATCGATCCACTCCTTCCATCTTTCCGGATTTGTTCTAAAAAGGAATTTTTTCGGGTTTCTTGAAGAAAGGAAGTGAAACTTCGAGAGAGGGGTATACATACCCAGGTCTGGTTTCAAGTTGGGGGGGGGGGTTCAAAAAATGGGCAAATTGAAGAATTTTTTTTTGGAGTTTTGTTTTGGTTTCCTTCTTTCTTTTCTTTTAAAAAATCAAACGAAAAGTGTTCTTGTGACTTGTTTCTTTTAACTCTGAATCTGGGTTCAAAAATGGAAGTGATCTGAATTATTGTTGCGAACTCGCTGGAGTTGAGGCTGCTTTGTTTGTGGCTCCATTTCATTGTTCGCATTTTCAGTTTGGGCTTTGTTGTTGTTCCTCTCGTTGAAATTTTTGGAGCAAAAACCTTGTATTCTTCTGTTATCATTGAAAACATTTCTAATTTCAGGTTCATTTCTTCTCCATCTTTCCATTACTCATGATTCTGTTTCGTGTGTTCATGTTTTGTCATGATTTTGTCTAACACTACCTGAAAGTCAGTGTTCGTTGTTTAGTTTAAATGCTGAGTTCTTTTGGCCTTGATTCAGGTCTGTTTGTGTTCTTGTTTATTCTATATTGGACGAGTGATTGTACACATTGATGTAATGGTTGTGGTTGTGTAAACTCGTCCCATTCGTTTCGTTAAATTTGAGCACTGAAACAGAGTCATGAAGTTTTAAAGGTTGAAGCCTGCTTGTTTGATCATTTTTGTTGGTTTGGGAGAAGTTTGAGCGCTAAGTAACTTGTGTGCTTATTTCATTCTTAAATTAGTGAGTTCAAATTTAGCTTCTTATTGATTTGTGACTAGCTGAGATTTAAGGTAAAGTTTGTTCGAGTTGTGTCGATTTCTCTGATGCATTGTAGCTGAAATGTGAGTTCGAACATAAACTACTTGTTGAGGATATGATTTTACTTGTGATAAAATGTTTTGGAGACTGTTATTGAATGCATTTTAGTCGATGGTAGCAGTAGCGACTCGAATTCAAGCTGTTGTTCTGAAAATGTATGAACTAAGTTAGTTTCCCTGAATTGAGCATTTTTATCCCAAATCCTGAGCTGCATTTTGTTTGAGAGTTCAGAAGATCTCTATTGACATTCTTATAATTTCTGTTGTGCAAAACTCCAGTTGCAGCTAGATTTAGCAGCCAGTCTTGCACAATTGTTTTTTTCCTTCACTGGTTCTGCGAGATCTCAGTTTCTGTAGCAGCTGTGCATCATTTGTTCCTTCCAGATTTCAAATTACGTTTGGGACTGTTGCAATTCATTTTTCTATCCACTGTGTGCATAACCTACTGAAACAAATTGCTTGCATTGGCAGGTAGGGAATTGGAAGCGTTGTTTAAAAATGTGAATCATCTAGTTCATGGCTACATATCTTAGCATCTGGTTGCATTAGTCTGTTGTGTAGTGTTATCTGAACATCTCAAACTAATATGTATGTTGGCTAGCATTTGGCTTCATCTAAAAATAAATTTTGTTCATGTTCTAGAATCAGCATCCCTGATGCATCTGTTATGGTTTCATTAGTTTCAAATGGGGTTTGTTTCACTCCCATTCTATCGGCAGGTTAGTTGTTGGCTTTTGGTCAATTTGCAAGGTAGTTGAGTTTTGATAAAGGCACTAGGCACTCAGCACACCCTCATGTGAACTATAGCTTAGGATTCTGCCAATTGCTTGCCCTTTTGAAATCAGCATAGGTTTAATGGGACTCTAGTTGGCTCTATCATATTTTGATCAACCAAAGTGTTTACTTGTTGCTTCACATTCTTCTTTCCACGTATGGTCTGAGATTTCATCCTCTTTTGTTTGGGTTGATGTTTGATCTGGATAGTCATTGAAATGTGCAGTGATCGCAGGAAACACCATACTGGGAAATAGACTTTTTTTTAGTAAGGTTGTAAATATTTGTGAAGAGTAAGGCACATGTATGAAGTTTCTTTGCATTGCTACTTAGAGTTCATTCGTGGCATAGCAGTCCGTTTGGGCCATGGAAATTGCTGGTTCCTTAATATAAAATAAGGGACTTGAACCTTATCATGTCTCGGACTTGAATGGGCTACAGCTTCATAAGTCCTGGGCTTCAGTAATTTGGTCCAAAGGTTTTGAGGAGTGTCATTCATACATTTGAATCATTTAATCTATGGCCCTCAAAAGCTTAGTTTCGAATTAACTTTAAGAATTGGAATCGAGGTGTGTCGTGCCAAATAAAAGCTCAAATTGCATGGCCTTTATCTAATTAACATTTTTATCCTTAGAAATCGAGGCGCACCATTTAGCGAATTTTCCATGGCCCTCGCAAAGTTGCAAACGCGTAGTTGCTTTAGGCACGCTATTTTAATAATTTACTCTCCTAAACTCGGGTGCGTATTTATGTGACCCAAATCCAAATCTCAACAATGTTAGACAAAATATGTCGAGAGCCGTGAGTGCATTTATGTGGCGTGGTTCAAGACGTATTTTAAATGACGTTGCAATTTTCCTTAAAAATAATTAAACTAAAAGCGGTTTTTCAAAAGTTAAAATTGCACATAGGTTTAAGGGTGTATTAAAATCAGATAATAGGCCAATTGTAATAGTTGAGCAATTAGAACCACGAAACTCGGGAATGCCTAATACCTTCTCCCGGATTAACAGAATTCCTTACTCGAATTTCTGTGTTCGCGGACTATAATACAAAGTCAATCTTTTCCTCGATTCGGGATCTGAACCGGTGACTTGGGACACCATAATTATCCCAAATGGCGACTCTAAATTTAATAAATAAACAATCCCGTTTCGATTGTCACTTTAAGTTGGAAAAAACTCCCTTATACACCCTCGCGGGTGTTGGTAAAAAGGAGGCGTGACAACCAACAGTCACTTGACAAGGTACTGTCGGCATTTGCGTGAGGAGGTGGTGACATTGCTGAAAAACGGCCATCTCAGATAATTTTAAGTGACAGCGCCAAAAACAACTGCGGTCTCAATCATGATAATGCAGAACCTTCGGAAGTAGGAGAAGATCCCCCAGGCCTGACGATCAACATGATTTTTGGAGCGAACGAGATTAATGGTGTGATATTTTCGGCGGCAATAAAGACGAAGGTATCAGTGACCCATAGTAAAAGACTCCGGGAAGTCACTGAGGACGACATTACTTTCACGGAGGAAGACGCTGATGGACAGTTGTTGCCGCACAATAATGCATTGGAAATCTCTTTAAATGTCTTAGATTTTAAAATTAAACGTGTTTTGGTGGACCCAAGAAGTCCGGCCAATATCATCCAATAAAGAGTGTTGGAGAAAGCCAAGCTCACCAGAAGTATCATTCCGGCCACAAAACTCCTCGTCGGATTCAACCTAGCTAGCGTGACAACCCGAAGAGAGATCATGCTGCCCACAAATGCCGAGGGGGGTGATGAAGACAACCATTTTCGAGGTGACGGGTGGCGATATGGGCTATAATATTATCCTGGAAGGCCATGTTTTCACAAGATGAAGGATATTCCATCAATATATCATCAGTTGCTGAAATTCCCAACTCCCGAGGGAATTAAACAAATATGAGGTGACCAATCGGCAGCAAGGGAGATGAATGCAATCTCAATTTCCAATAGCAAAGGGAAGGAATATGCGGCATAGCAATTACAAGAACCAGCGTCGTTCCCCAGCCGAGCGACGTCAACCAGGGGGAAGATTCGTCGGAATCCTATCAGGTACCAAGATATTTCTAGGTACCAGAAGAAACGGACGCAACAAAATCTATTGCGGAAGAACTTGAACAAGTCACGTTATTCGAAGAGTTCTTGGAGAGGAAGATCCACTTGGGGACAGGACTAAACCCCGAGCTCAGGTCTGGATTTATCGAATTTCTTAAATTTAATTGTTTTGCATGATCGCATGTGGATATGACAGGTATCTCGCCAGAAGTGACCGTGCACAAAATAAGCCTCGATCCCAACATCCATCCAATAAGACAGAAAAATGTCCTATTACCGAGGTCAGAAATAAATTTGTCAAATAAGAGGTAACTCGCTTGCTTGATATCGGTTCAATCCAAGAGGTAAAGTATCCTGATTGGCTAGCTAACGTAGTAGTAGTTCCAGAGAATAATAATAAATTTCATGTGTGCGTAGACTATAAGGATTTAAATAATGCGTGCCCAAAAGATTCATTCCCATTGCCAAATATTGATCAAATAATCGATGCGACGACTGGACATGAGTTAATGACTTTCCTCGATGCTTATTCCGGGTACAAAAAAATTAAGATGAACCCAGAGGATCAAGACATCCCGGACCAGCTATTAAGCGTAAAAGAGGTTCATAGGCTGATAGGGAGACTGCCACTCTGAGCAAATTCATTTCTCGGTCTTCGAAAAAATGCCATCATTTCTTTGCACTCCTCAAAAGAAGAATAACTTCGAATAGAATCCGAAATGTCAACATGCTTAGAAGGATTTGAAAAGGAATTTGTCAAGTCCTCCATTACTGTCAAAATCGCAAGAAGGAGAACAAATGCTGATCTACTTAGTGGTCTCAGAGGTAGCGTTAAGTGCCATTTTAGTCAGTAAGGATGAAAGTACGCAATCTCCTATCTATTATGTAAGTAAAATTTTGACAGGAGCAAAAACTCGCTAGCCACATCTGGAAAAATTTGCCTCAGCCCTCGTAGTCGCCCCTCAAAAAGTAAGGACTTATTTCTAATGCCACCCGATAGCTGTGGTGACCATTTTTTCTCTACAAAATATTCTTCATAAACCTGAACTCTTAGGTAGGCTGGCCAAGTGGAAAGTCGAACTGAGTGAATTCGATGTAGAATATAAACCTAGGACTGCAATTAAGTCACAAGTTTTGGCCGTCTTTGTGATCGATTTAAGTTCAGGACTATTACCTTTGGATACCATAAAAGCAATAATGGTGTCAAAATCGACATCAGGAGTTTTAACCTTGTTCACGGACAGAGCTTCCAATGTGAATGGGTCCGGGCTCGGTATAGTGCTAACCACGCCCTCGGGAGAAACCCTAAGGCAGGCCATAAGAACTATTCCTCCTACTAACAATGAAGCTAAGTCAAATAGTAGTAAATTAAGTCTACGGGATCTTCAAAGACAAGTAGGAACACATGCAACAATACATAATGAAAGTCCAGGATCTGCTCGCTTGGCTCAGGAAATGGTCAATTACGCACATCCCAAGGGAAGAGAATGCGGAAGTAGATGAACTAGCCAATCTTGGATCGTCCACAAAAATGAATGGATCAGACTCCGACATGGTCGTATAGGCTATGCATTCGGTGTTGGACATGAATAGCTATTACTAGGTGAACGTGACCAATTTGGTCTGAGAATAGAGAAATGAGATCATTGACTATCTCGAACACGGAAAATTGCCTGAATATCCTAAGACATCTCGGGCGCTGCGCACTAAAGACGCTCGATACAGCTTCAGTGGAGGTCAATTATACAGAAGAACTTTCCAAGACCCGTTGGCCCGATATTTGGGAGCTTCCAAAGCTAACTATGCTATGAGAGAAGTCCATGAAGGGATATGAGGAAATCACTCAAGCGCGAATTTATTTGTGTTAAAATTAATTAGGGTAGGATACTACTAGCCCCGGATGGAACAAGACGCTAAGGATTATATTCAAAAATGTGATAAATGTCAATGCTATGCACCGTTGATACATCAGCCGGTAGATCCACTACACTCAGATTTTTTTTAACTATGGCCATTCATGAAGTGGGTGATGGAAATAGTTGGACCGCTGCCACCAGCCCCCGGTAAGGTAAGATTTCTTTTAATTTTAACCCACTATTTTTCTAAGTGGGTTGAAGCAAGTCCTTATCAGTAGATCGTCGAACGTGAAGTGGTAGATTTCTTAAGGCAGAATATATAATTTGCAGATTTGGGATACCAAATGTCACGCCCCCTTCTTCCTCGCGGGGTCCCGGTTTCGACATTCCTTGGGAACAACTTCTTTCCTTTTTTAGGAATTGGGTATTTGAATTTTGAAGAGTCGCCACCTAACAGATTTAAGGTGCGTTAGGGCACCTAAAGAAAATAACTCATGAAAACCGGTTTGGATTACCAGATATTAGAGTAAGGGCTCAAAATAACCTTGAGGAGAAGGTGTTAGGCACCCCTCGCGGTCCACAATGATGGGTCCCGTCCGAACTCAATTATGTGAATTAGTCATTTAACAGATAGGAAGTCTAAGCACACATATGCAAATAAATGAAGTTTAACATATAGGCAATTTAAGCTCACATATGTAAATTAGGTGAGGGAAGTCCTAGGTTTGTTAGCGTATAAGATCACATATGTAGAATACCCGGTAAACCTTCCTCAACTAGAGGGGTTACACGTGGTATTGGCGCACATGTCATCATTTCCTTTACTACCCTATTCCCCTCCCCTTGGTCATAGCCTAAAGCGTTCTTGCAACCTTAAGATGTATCATATGCGTGCATTACCCGTCCCTTCCTTGTGGCCCTGGAGGTATTTAGTACCTCTAATTTAGGCAGTTCTAGACTATCCTAAGGTACTTAAAGGAGAAAAATTTAGGTGACAACCTAAACAATTAGGACTTTCAAGTAAATAACAATTAAGGGGGCTCACATTTTACCTCCACAAATAGAACAAACAAATGCACGTCTCAAACATCAATGTTTTAGACATTTGAAAAGAGTCCTAATGCCAGGATATCTAGGTGAACACAAATCATAACATATGCAAAGCTTTATTAAAGCAGGAACCAATACATAATCAGTTTGTCTACTAATTTTAGAGGGGGTGAATCTGGACAGTTAACAGAAGCACAGTTTTTTGCAGTTTACATGATTTTTAATCGCCCTACAGGCTTGCCTGGGCGTGTATCAATGACATCCTATGAGCGTGATATATAGTCGTTATTCGGAAGTATAATGAAACAGTAAACAATTTCAGGCAGTTTAGGTCCTATAGGCATGTTGTCTAGGTACAATGACTGATTTTAAACAATGGAAACTAAATGCAACAATTTTAAATCCGGATTGGCATGCAGAGACTGATTTTAAAACCACAAACGTAGTGTCCAAAATGTAAGATTAATTTTACCCTATAGGCATGGTTTCTAAATATTGAACATATTGAACCTATTTATCATGACTCCTAAGTGCAGAAATTGATTTTTTTAATCTATAGGCATGATATCTAAAAGTGCAAGATTGATTTTTAACCTATAGGCATGGTATCTAGAATGTATGCAAAACAATCAAACATCACAATGATTTCCGATTGCAAAAGTTCATTTGAACCCTATAGACATGATTTCTATAATGTACACAAGTGATGAACATTGCAATGTCCTATAGGCATGGTTTCTAGGAATGTAAATATTGTTTTTAAATCCTATAGGCAGGATATCTACCCATTCCCCAACAAAATGTGTATAATAATCCCTCCCAGTTTACTAATTTCCCCAATATCTATTTACAAAGTGAATAATATTACAAACCAAGTGTAAATAAATTACAGAAATGATAATAGTATACTATAGGGAGCCTGGATAGGCCCAAAGCAAAACCTGGGGAACCAGGCCTTCAAACAGTCTCAATGCCACATCTCATAATTCCAAGGAGGGTATCTTAGTGTGTTAGAGTTCCCAAGGGCCTCCAGGACCCAGGTCAGTGCTCACACCAAGGCCTCATTAATGGCTAAACAGCTTGTGCAGTGTGGAATAGCCAGTCTCAGTGTGTCAAAGTTCAGAGGAGTCTCATGGACTCCAAAGCAATGCTCACACTGAAGGGGCGGGAACTTAAGTATTCTAGGAATTGAAGTGATAATGATTTGCAAGAATAGTTTTGAGGAAAAAAGCAGTTTCAGACTTTCAGGAAATTAGAAGTAAACAGAATCATTCAGTTCCTAGAACCTAGGCAAAGGTTCCAGCCAAACAAGCAACATTCAGAAATAGTATTACTTAAGCTTATTGGTTGTTACTAAGTGATCAAATATAGAAGCAAGGCATGTTGAAAATCAAGTAGCCACATGTAAGGGGTAATAGGGATTGGGGAGCAAAGTATCCAGATAGGGGGTCATGCTTAGTAGGGGAGTGGACAAGACATAGATCTAATTTTAGACATAAGTAAACATGCAAACTTGCTGAAAGCAGAACACATAGTTCTAATTAGAAAACAGGAGTCAACATGTTATTGTGGTAAACACATGTATTGGCCAGGAGTGGACATAAACACATAGATTGAACATTAATAGACATGTTTAGAAAACATATAGTCAGACATGCTATTGAATATATAGTTTGGACAAAAGTAGCCACATAGATTGGACAGAAATAGTCATGCTAGCAAACACATAGATTAAACAGGGGTAAGCATGCTGGTAAACACATGGATTTAAACAAAAGTAAACATGCTGATGAACATACAAATTTAGCAGAAGTAAACATGCTTATAAATACACAAATTAATTGAATGACAATAGTAGAGGCATACAAGTTAAGGAAGCAGAAACAGAAGGTAAAGTAGACAGGATTTCAACAGCCTAGCCTTGGCTTTCAGCTGGGTAGTCAAGTAGAGATCACAAGTAGCAGAGAGAGAGAGATAAGAGGAAAGTTTTTGTGTGTGTGTGAACTATTGCACGTGTCTAAGGTAGAATGAGAGTGCATATATATATATATATATATATATATATATATATATATATATATATATATATATATAGGAGTCGAATAGTGTAGGTAAATAAGTCAAGGCAAATTGACATTGCAAAATAAGGTAAGGAAGTAATCAAATAATCAATCAAGCTTGATTGGGGATAGGAAATTATATCATAAATAACTCTAATTGAATTTCAAATACGGTAAGAAGTAGATTTAACAATCAATTAGGGTTAGAACCCTTAAATCAAGTAATCAGTTTTACAAATAAGGTAATACGGGTAATAAGAGACCAATCAAAGGATCAATCAACTCATAGATAGACAAGAGATGTTAATTAAGAAACTCAGGATTAAGGAAGACAATCAGAGATCAGTAAATTAGTTTAGTAAACAAATAAAACCTCAGATAATTAGGCTAATCATTCAATTATTCAAACAATAACGGACAAGAGGTTGAAATCAAACACTGAATAGTCAAACAATTGGACCAGAAACATACCCATGCGAGAAAGATCAAACGAAACATAAAAACTTCAGAAAAACTTTTGCCAAAAAAACGGAAGTGGAAACCCCAGATAATTAGAAAGATACTTAGGGTTGATTAGTAGCAGGAATATTAGGAGAACTTTAAAGAAATAGCCATGGAAACAGAAAGCACTTCAAACATACAGAGATTCGAACAACATAAATTAGAGAAATCAAAAACCTAAAGTAGCGTAGTGCTAAAAATCGGTTAACAGTAGAAAAGTAAAAATACCTTAAAGAACAACCATGGGAAATTGAAAACACTTCAAATATACAGAGGATCGAACAACAGATAATAAAGAAATCAAACCTAAGATAACATGGTGCCAGAAATCGACTAATAGTGAAGAAACAAGAAACTCTTTAAAGAAAAATCGACGACGAACTCAGAAACTTTCCAAATCTACAAAGATATGGATGGATTCGTGTTTGAAATGAGAGTTTTGAAGAAAGAATGAAAGGGTAAAGAGAATCTAGTCTCAAACAAGATATTTGAAGCGTAAAAGCATCGAAATAGTAACACTCATAACCATAGACGGACTCTCAGAGAGTCTTGAACCAGATCTGGTTAGATCTCTTCGAGATATTTCCAGGAAATCATAAGAATGAGAAACCATGAGACGTAAATGATCAGTAGGAGCCTCAAACGGCCATGAAAATCCATGGGTCGAGTGAGAATTTGAGGGAATAGGATTAGTTTTGGGTGGCGGAAGCTAGGGTTAGGTTTAGGTATCAAAGAGACGGAGAAGATTAGGGATTCTAGGGCGGCCGTTTGTGAATAATGGCTAGGGTTTAAGGGGGTCGTTTGGTTAAAAATGGTAAGAAGTGATGGGGGTCGTTGATCTCTATGATCAACGGCTAGGATTTAGAGGGTTTGGGGGCCGGATAGGATTTAATTGGGCTAGGGGTAGTTGGTTTGGGCCTGGTCTTTGTGGGTTAGGTATTTGGGCTGTTTAATTTAGGCTAGTTCCGAAAATAAAAGGGGTCGTTTGTTAAATACTCATTTAATTGCTAAAACAATTTTTTTTTAAAATAGTTAATAAATTATAAAAATAAATTTTATGCCTAGAAATATTTTAAAATAATTACTTAATATTTAAAAAATATAAAAGGTTATTTTCTGGTGAAATAATGTAATAATGCATGCATGGGCTATAATTGCAAAGTAATTGCAATTATAACCCTAAAAATACAAATTTGGCTATTTGTAAAATAATTAAAACTTAGTACAAATGAAAATGATAAAATTAAGCCACAAAATTATTATAAAACTATTTGTGGTGCAATTAGTGATTGTTTATATAAATAAAAATGCTGGAATAAATAAATTAAAATCTTTTAAAAATGCAAAAACTATGAAAAAAATCAGTTAATGCTAATGCATAGTTTTGAAGGCATACATATATTTGAAAAAAATATTATGGGGAAAAATTGGGTATCAACACCAAAAGAGATAGCATGTGACAATGAGCCACAATTTATATGCGCAAAGGTTACAAAGTTCCTTGAAGACTTAAAAATCAAAAGGATCACATCATCACCCTACCATCCGAGCGCAAATGGTCAAGCAAAATCAACGAACAAGGTGATAATACAAAATCTCAAAAAGAGATTGGAAGAAGCTAAAGATAAATGGCCCGAAGAGCTGCCAGGAGTACTATAAGCGTATCGAACAACGACCAAGTCAAGCACGGGGAAACTCCTTTCTCTCTTGTGTACGAAGCAGAAGCCCTGATCTCGGTGGAAGTAGGAAAGCCTACCTTGAGATATCTTCGGGCGGACTAAGAAACAAACAATGAAGCAATGTTGGTTAAATTGGTGCTACTCGACGAACACAGGGACTTGGCGCATATAAGGATGGCAGCCCAAAAGCAGAGAATGGAAAGATATTACAATCGAAGATCCAACCTCCGTTATTTCAAAGTAGGAAACTTGGTTGTAAGAAAAGTAACTCAGAACACCCGGAATCTCAATGTAGGGAAGTTAGGTCCGACATGGGAAGTCCATACTGGGTTTCAGCTATCACTGGAAAAAGGGTCATACAAGGTGGAAAATCAAGACGGAGAAAAGTTGCTGAGTAACTGGAATGTGGCAGACCTCAAGAGATACTATTGCTGAAGAGCCTCTCCTATACTGAAAGTATGTGCTGCACTCTTTTTCCCTTCGTCCGGTTTTTGTCCAAATTGGATTTATCTGGAAAGGTTTTTAACGAGGCAGCAACGGAAAGCATACTACAAAGGAAGATTCAGCAGCAAAAATAAGACTTTTAAATGACAAGGCACGCAAGCAAATGGCCACTATGGAGCAGTTAGATAGTCTTTTGCTCGGTAACAAAGTTTCTACCAGGAAGTAAAGCTTGCTGTCAAGCAAAGATTACCCGACCGTTCACAAGTACAAGCCACTAGGGGATTGTCAGATAATCTTGGGCTCAATATCATAAATTCCTATGGGGAAGTGAAGTTTGCTATCATACTGAAGATTATCTATCCATTCACTAGTGGAATTCTCAAAAGGTGCAAGACTTCCCTTGTTCGAATTTGCATTCTTCGCATCCGAACACTAGGGGGGATGATATGAGGATACGATAACAATGATTGCCACATCAACCGAAAGATAAAACTTGAAAACAAAGTTGTATCATCGGTACCAGGGACTACGCGTCCATCCCTGTGAAAATAAGTTGTACAAGCTAGCCACAAGTAATGGCAATTTCTTTTTTAGCACAGTGAATGCTTATGTACTTTTAAAAATGGAATGAATAAGGTAAAGTCCTTTTATTTCTATCTTGTTTTTTCTCTGAACAATAAATTAATTTTATCATTTGAAAGTTAAACAAGTAATTCAAATGCTAGTGCCGTAATGAACATGAGACGTCCTCTTCAAGAGCACCATAAACGTAAAAGGGCCATCTCTTATGAAACCCTCACGTTAAATGATTGATTTCGAAAGAACTTATGCACAAAATCCAAATACTACCGAGGAAAAATACACCTGAAGCCTTGCATATCTCGGCGCGGAAAACCTGCGAGAATATTTAATCAAAAATAATTCAAAAAGAAAAACATGCGCAATGCTTAAACAGAAAATACGCAAAGAGAAAAACTTGCGCAATACTTCGACAGAAAGTATGCAAAGAGAAAAACTTGTACGATACTTAAACAAAAAGGATGCTTCTATTTGCAACAAACGTACAAATGGTACAAGTACAAATATATAGGGGGAAAAAGAAAGCAAAAACTAAGCTACTGCATCTCCGGAACCCGGAGGAAGAGAAACATCTGCACCCCTAGGGAAAATAGGTGGATTCGCCACCGGCTCAATATCTTGGCCTTCACCACTTTGGCCTTCAGCATCATTACCTTCCGGTTCTTCTTCAGTTCCCAAAAACTTGGAACTGGAACCAGAAGAGTCGGTAGTATTAGGCCGAACCGGAAGACCCCTTTGGGTAGTTAACTCCAGCTCACGGGCCTTAGCGATTTTGGCATCAAAGTTAATGATACCCGTTTTGACCTCTTCCAAGGGTTTTCTCCTCATGTTGTATATAGAATATGTTTTTTTAATAATGAGGGAAGTTGCTCGGTGCTGAAGTTCCTCTTTAATTTGGTCAACCTCGGCAAAAAGATTGTCCTGCTCGAATCTAGTGGCCCAGAGACTGACATCAAGTTCACAAATAATGGAGCGAATGACCTTATTGTGCTTTATGACCCTCTTATGCCTCGCCTCCAACCGGGCATACTTCTCCTCGACAACAGTAACTTGTTCAACTTTGGAGTTTAAGGCTGCCTCTAAATTACTCAATCTTTCAAAAGAGGCAGCCTTACGATCGGATACAACAATAATGACATTATGGACTTCAGCCCATTTGGCCTAAACTTCATCAAATTGTACCCTTAACAAGGTGATCTCCTAGCTAAGGATCACTACCTCTTGCTCGTTTTGCTGCAATCGAGCCTCCAATTCAGCAGCCTCAGCAGCTCGTGCTTAGAGTTCCTGAAGGCGGACATCAATTTGATCCCGTTGGACCAACAATTGATCCTGCTCGGAGGTAAGCTCCTTCTTATCAATAATCAAGCTTTGAAGGCCCTCGGAAGCAAGAAAGTTAGCCTGTAAGACAGAAATACAAAATCAAAATTTTACCATAACGACAATAGAAGAAACAATAAAGGATATAAAGATTTTACCGTTGTTGCGTCGTGCATGGCATTGTTTAACAAACAATCTCCCGAGGATGGCTCGGGTATTGCACTCTTGGCTTTTTTATTTTTTCCCCTGTCTGTGGAGGAGCGTCATCTTTTTTATTGCTTGTTCTTCAGCTAGGAACTCCGAGAAGAAGAACTTGCACCAGATGCAGTACCGACTACACCCGTTCGGGCAAAGGCCCCCTGCAATAATCTCGTCGCATCTGAAGGATCAACCAAAACGTCCTCCTTTGGGATGACAACTGAGCCCTAGGATAGACCTAAATGGAATAGAAGATAAAGGTTAATTTGTTTTCTTATACGAAAGGTAAAAACAAGATGAGTTCGTCCTACCATGATTTTTGACCTTGCACTCATATTGAAGGGCTAGTTCTTTCCATGTGTGGGCCTCGGGCGTAGTGACATCCAAAATCTTTTGGACCCATTGGTCCAAGCCTTCAACCCTCGGTGGAGTCCACTGAATTGTTGAAACAAGTGAAATAAGAGGGATTAGTAACAACATGGGATGATCTTTAACTAGAAGAAAAGACAAACGGTGAATTTACGAGTATAGTTCCACAATTTCGAAAAGGATGGAGTCGTGGCCGGAATGATGTCGTTGGTAGTAGCTGTAATGAACCGTTCCATCCACCCAAGGTCGTTGTTGTCGCACCTCCTTTTTCCCGCGCCCGTGGGGCGCGTGGGGAGTTTTCTCCAATTAAAGGACAGTCGAAACGGGATTTGTTTGTTTATTTCAGAGTCGCCACCTGGGAATTTTAAGGCGTCCCAAGTCACCAATTTTAATCCCTGAATCGAGGAGAATATGACTCTGTTTATTATTCTGCGAACCAGAAATCCGGATAAGGAATTCTGTTAACCCGGGAGAAGGTGTTAGGCATTCCCGAGTTCCGTGGTTCTAGCACGGTCGCTTAACTGTTTTTATTATTGGCTTAATCAACTTGATTTTATTAAATATTGATGTTATCTGATTTTACTACTGCTTATACTTATTATGAATAATAAACCTTCTTTGAATCGAATTACGCGTACGTATATTCGTGTTGTAAATGCGGAATTGTGTCACGCGCACGTGTACACAATTACTTTTGACAAAATATTTATTAAGCGCATTTTTCGAGATTGCGTTGAATCAAGAATAATTATTTTTTTTATAATGAACCGTACATATCGGATTTTTATGAAATTGATTTAACGCCTTTAGAAAAATCCTTCTATTAAATATTCGCTCGAAATTGCGCGTACGCATAATCCGAAGTTTTGTTTTTAAAAGTATAATCAGGGTACGCGAACGTATCTCTAATTGCGCAACATATTTGTAATGATATTATGGAATTTAAAAAAAAAATATTTGTAATATCACGAAAAATCTTGTTTTAAGATATTCTTTAAACTTTGGAAAGTAAACCACAATTTATTAAATATTGACCATTGACTATAATTTCCGAATATAAATCATATTCATTCCGATTATTCAAAGTCAAAGGACAGAATAAAAATATGATTAATACTAACTTTAAAACAAATGTGACATATATATATGCCAAAGAATAAATTGCATTTGAAACCGAAAATAAATGATTCATAAAGGAAGGAAATATTTTCCGGGAATTTTCATGATTACTTAATGCAAATTCTATTTTTAATTACCATTGATTTAAAATGTTGCCATTTGTGTATATACAACTCAACTTATTTTCACATACTCGTTTTAATCTTAATAGATGAAATTAACTTACTTAGTTATGCCTATGACTGAGTTAGGATAGATATAGATATAATCAAACCAATTTGATTCTCAATCTATGTGAATTATTACTAACTATATTAATTTTTCGCATTGTATAAGTTCCTAAGCCTTTTATTACTAAGAAAGAGAATAATGTTGACTTAATAAAATGATATTGCATACAATATTATTTACTATATTTGACACTTTTGAACATACGGATTATACTAATACATCCTTCAACTATAAATTATGAACACCACCAATATTATGCCAAAAGATGACAAATTGCAGCTAATCATCATATAGCTTTAAACAACAACTAATTAACTAACAAGATAAACTTATAGCATATTTTCTTTGATAATGCTATATTATGCTATATCTATCTAACAACACCATGAAGTGTAAACAAAACCAACCTTCTACCATGCTTCTTATTTACATAACTCATAGATAACTTAACTAATGAAATTTGACATGGATAACATTATTACAAAGTTTTATATGAACTTCAAAATAAGACAATTTAACCTGTGGCTATCAAATTGAGTTCACTACTAATTAATCATAAAAGAAATGAAAATAATGAACTTGGACAATTGGCAATAGCATTTCAATTCAAACTTCATTGATGGGTCATGCTGAAATCTCTTTCCAACTTAAAATTTAAAAGACATATACCTGAAAATGGAGGTAGAAGAAGTAAGTTTCAGCAGTTACAGCAGTAACAAATTCAGTAGAATATACTGATAACACAGTAAATCTGATCAAGAATAGGATTCGAAGAGCCCAGATGCACAGTAAGATACTTTGAAAGACACTTCAGATTTTAACTGAACAGTGGAATCACACAAAATTGAACATATTCAACACAAGAACAATATTTCAGATTTCAGCCTTTCTTCAGTTACAAATTCAGTTTGTTTCTGATTTTCTGTTTCTGCTGCTGTATCTGTGTGTGAGTGTATATGTGAGTGTGCTATTTTCTGTTTTCTTTCTTTAAAATCTCAGCCCTCAAAATCTCTTAAAGATTCTCTCTTAAAAATTCTCTCTGCCTTTCTTTTTCTTTATTAAAATCTTCCCTCTGAAAATTTCTGCCCTTAGAAATTCTCTTCTGAAAATTCTGTTTTTCTTCAGAATTCTGTTTTTTCTCTCTTAAAATTCTCTCTTTCTCACTCAAAATTCTTCCCCTTCACTGTCTGTCCAGCTCCTGTATTTATACAGGGTTGGTCTTAGGCAATTTTAAGTGTTTCTTGGACCCCCTTCTTCTTTTAAAAAAAAAAACAGAAAATCCCATTATGTAAAACATTTTCCCTGATTTTCAGCAGCCCATTATCCCTTGTTCCCCATTAGTATCATTAACTAATAGCCACTAACATTACATTACAATATACTAGTACTAACACCCTGTTTTTTACTGCTCATTCCCAGAAATGCCCCTGAAATCTTGATGTTATTACTGAAAAATCAGAACCTATAGCAAAACAGTTTCTAAAATCTGTACAAACTTATTTATCTCCTGATTTACAGCTATAACCAATCCTATGATTTTGAAACAGTATATTACATCTCTAATAGCTGACTGACAAAAACTGAATTAAAACAGGGAATTATCAACTGAATAAAAACAAACTTAACATTATACAGAACATGCAGGATTCTTTCAACTGGAATTCAAAACTGAATTAAAAGCAAACAAATACAGGAGCATTGTCAATATACTGACAATGTCCCGTTTAGAAAACAACAATACAGCATACATTTGAATTCACTAATTCATAAACAAACATGATTTAATTGACGAATACTAATCAATTGACTATTTACAACATTTGTCAATAATTAGTCTAAAATAATAGAAGCAAACTGTTTTAGTCAACATTTTCAGAAATGAAAAAAAATTCGTAATATAACTAATCGACGAACTTAATCGAGTCGATTACACACATTGTAAATAACCACAACCAACAGAAACAATTCACATTCGGATTAAATAGACAGAAATGACAGAATTGATCAAAACAAATATGAAAAATTAACAAGCTATTAATACGGACAACAATACACGTAGAATACACAAAAATAAATAGAAAAATACCTCTGAACTTTAATTTTATTCTGACTCGAACTCAACTTGGATTTCGGATTTTTTGTTTGAAATCAAACTGACCTTAGTCGAAGTATTTTCCACTGAAAATACTTCGACTAAGGTCGATTAAACCTCAATCTTCATCATAATCTGAACCGAATCCGGAAGTTTGGTATTTTTTAGGGTTCTTAAAAACTCGATTTGGGATTTAACCATTTCTGGTCAGATTCGAGAAGAACCAAAGATATTCTAGGCACGAGGGAGGCCAGGAGGGTAACTGGTGTGAGTTTGAAACAGATCTGGGTAAATTTTTGTTTGGTCCGAATCTTCAAAAGAAGATTCGAGAAGTTCCGAACGGATTCGAACCTAACAACCAACAGATCCATACTCAGGATGACTAGGGGAAGCCATGGTGTTAATTTGGGGCTGATTGGTTTAGATCAAGTTTTCAGGCCAACCTTCGATTTAAGATTCGAAGAGTTGTGGCCTGATTCGAAGGAAACTAAGGTTGGATTCGTGTAGGGGAGGTTCAGGAGGTCCTAGGGTGTTAAGTTGGTGACCGGCGGCGTTGACGGCTAGGGTTAGGGGTCTGTTTGGAACGATGATGAACAGGAGCGGAGAGGGGGGGGTGTTCAGTTAGGGGCTGGGTAAGGTTTGGGATTTATATAGGGGTAGGGTGGATTGGTATCGTCCGTTGGATCAATTAGAATGGAGGGCTAGGATCTATTCACTTAACCAAACGATGTCGTTTGGTTTAAGTTGGGGGACGAGTTGAACCGGGTCAATGGATCGGGTAAGGGTCTTGGGTTCGGGTGATGAGATCTTGGCCGTTGGTTGGATTTAATCCATCTTTGCTTCGGCAATGATCCGAAGGGAAGGAATCTCAATTTCTGCAGGAATTACTGCTTCGGTGTCGTATACCAACAAATAAGGAGTTGCTCCTACTGAAGTGCGAACAGTAGTGCGGTATCCCAATAATGCAAATGGTAATTTTTCATGCCATTGTTTTGAACCTTTTACCATTTTTCGAAGTATCTTCTTTGGATTGGGCTGTGAAAGGGATTCAATTGATTTGGGCCTGGATTTTAATCCAGGTCCAAATCTTATAACTTGTATGCATTTTTTATTTTCTGATTTTATTAATTAATAAAAATCCTAATAAAAAAACAAAATTACAATAATATTAACTATAATATAATTTTAACTTCTCAAAAATATATTAATCAATCTATAATAATTATTTAACACATAGACAAAACATCAATCAAACAATGAAACATTTGAAATAGAATTAATGCATATTTTTGTGATTTTATTTAAATTAACTTAATTAAATGCGTACTTAAATCCTAGATATACATGAAACATGTATTTTTATTTTTATTATGATAAAATAAACATTTACGGACATAACACAAATATTTAACACCACGCAAATTCAAAAAATTACATAGTAAAAGAAATTTATTTTATTTTTTTGATTTATTTTAGGAGTAGTTTTCGTAAGGCAAAAATTACGTGCTCACAGCTGCCCCTCTTTGTGCGGAAACTTGAAGAGTTTTCGTACAAAGATAAAGTGAGCGGACACGAGCGATTTTTGCCCGTTCGAATACTCCGTGGGAAGCATTTTTTGAAAGATTTGACCGAACCTCTGCTTCAAAGGTTTCCTACATATCCTTGGCTATAAAGGAATCAGGTCAATGTAGTTCGGGAATTTTTGGGTAGCTGGGACTACCGTGGTACTGTGATGTTACTGCTGCTTCATGCTGTTTTTACTGCTTGCTGACCTCCTTATTACACCTTACTTTAAAGGAAATACAAAATTAAACTAGACTATGGTACATGAATTATAAAATCTTATCTAGATCATGCCCTTGCGTTTCTTGTTGTCTTGATATCTTGGTGAATCTTGGGCATTTGGCTTATTCCGTATTCCTCTTGGAACTCTTGTTGTTTCTTGCTGGGGATTCTGTTGGATTCCTCTGCTTTATTGATTCTAAGTGTGCTCCTTTCTCATGTGAGTGGCTTTTGGTTTCAACACTTCAATTGCATTCCCTCGTTCTTCAGGTGGGTGCCTCGACTGCTTTTCTTTCTTCCTTCATCCTCGTTTTCCAGGTGGACGCCTGTTTTCTTCAATTCTTTGTCCTCATTCTCCAGGTGGACGCCTGACTTCTTTTTTCTCTTTATCCTCATTCTCCAGGTGGACGCCTGACTTCTTCAATTCTTTGTCCTCATTCTCCAGGTGGATGCCTGACTTCTTTAATTTTTTATCCTCATTCTCCAGGTGGACGCCTGATTTCTTCAATTCTTTGTCCTCATTCTCCAGGTGGATGCCTGACTTCTTCAATTCTTTATCCTCGTTCTCCAGGTGGACGCCTGACTTCTTTAATTTTTTTTTTTATCCTCATTCTCCAGGTGGACGCTTGATTTCTTCAATTCTTTGTCCTCATTCTCCAGGTGGACGCCTGATTTCTTCAATTCTTTGTCCTCATTCTCCAGGTGGACGCCTGACTTCTTCTTTTTCTCATCCTCATTTTCCAGGTGGACGCCTGACTTCTTCAATTCTTTGTCCTTATTCTCCAGGTGGACGCCTGATTTCTTTAATTCTCATCCTCATTCTCCAGGTGGACGCCTGATTTCTTCAATTCTCATCCTCATTCTCCAGGTGGACGCCTGATTTCTTCAATTCTTTGTCCTCACTCTCCAGGTGGACGCCTGACTTCTTCTTTTTCTCATCCTCATTTTCCAGGTGGACGCCTGACTTCTTCAATTCTTTGTCCTTATTCTCCAGGTGGACGCCTGACTTCTTCTTTTTCTCATCCTCATTTTCCAGGTGGACGCCTGACTTCTTCAATTCTTTGTCCTCATTCTCCAGGTGGACGCCTGACTTCTTCTTTTCTTTACCAGGTATTTCCGACACAAATATTGTATTTGCCCCTGTTTTTAAATCAAAGAAAACTTTGTTAGTTTAAAGCAGGGTGGCTGGCTGTGGTATTCTTGCCGATGGTGATGTTTCTCTTCGTCTCTCTTTATTGCCTTGGAATGATTGAAAAGACTGTTTTGTCTTTGTAATTGATCCTTGACTATAGGATTTCCCTCTGTATGTTTTCCTTCAAAACCTTTTATCTGTAATCATATGCCTCTTCTGACTTTGCTGATCCACTTTTGATTTCCTCTTTCTTACACCCATATTTTATCTCCCACCTTTCGTGGCCGTATTTTGTAACCTTGGATCTTGGTAGTATACCTTGACATTTTTTCTTATTTGTTTAGAATAAAACTTATCTCAAAGCTTGGAGAAAGTAAGATTATTAGTAGCGAAATACGCTGATTTCGACAATTATAGAATGAAAAGAAAAATCCAATTTTTGGATGACTGTTGGAAAAGGAATAAAGGACTTATCTGATTGGAATTACTGGCACCAATGATCAGGGTATGCATTTCGGATTAATCAACCCAGTCTTTTAATCAATCCCCTTTCAATTGTCTCAAGGAGTTTTCATTGATAAATTTTCCTCATTTTTCACTTCTTCAACTTCCTTTTCGCCTTATGGTGTCTGCGAAGGTTTTCACCAATAAGACTCTCTCATTTTACTTTTCTCTCAACTTCCGTCGCCTTATGGTGCCCGTGTGGGTTTTCACCTATAAGACTCTCTCATTTTTACTTTCTTTCCTTGTTTGTACCACTTCATTTGCTTGCATCAGCATTTTTCTAAGATTGATCGAAAGGTCTTTTTGGTATAAGGTTAGGAATGGAAAAGGTATTAAAAGCTAAATAGCTGTGGTATGGGTTTAAAATTACAACTCTTGGAATCTTTTCTTATTTCCAATACAATTCCTGCCCCAGTTTCTTGATTGGGGTCTCTTGATATTTCTTTTCCGTGCACGTTGTGCATGTTGTGCACCCTATGACCGAGCCGTGAGGCGCCTACGTATCCTTCTTTGAGGAATCAGGTCAAACGTAGTTCACTCCATAATAGTGAAGATTTTGATCTCTTTTTTTTTTTTTTCAAGAGAGGGTAGGAAAAAAAAATAAGTATGGCTCAAAGGGGAAGCAAATGGTATAGTGTTTGGATTGCAGAATAAATTGCCTTTGTCATTTCAATCTTCGAAAGTGCTAAATACAAACATTCAAAAAGTTATGCATAATATCTCTTTACTGCGTCAGAATTGATCGCCATATCTATGCATTTGCCTTCAATATCTGTTAAACATAGTGCACCATTCGATAATACTCTGGTCACAATGAATGGTCCTTGCCAATTCGGAGCAAATTTGCCTTTTGCTTCAACCTGATGTGGAAGAATGCGTTTCAGCACATGCTGACCTACTTCGAACTTCCGGGGACGCACCTTTTTGTTGTATGCTCTTTCTATTCTTCTTTGATATAATTGACCATGGCATACTGCGGTCAATCGTTTTTCATCAATCAAATTTAACTGTTCTAGACGGGTTTTGACCCATTCATCATCATCAATCTTTGCTTCGGCAATGATCCGAAGGGAAGGAATCTCAATTTCTGCAGGAATTACTGCTTCGGTGCCGTATACCAACAAATAAGGAGTTGCTCCTACTGAAGTGCGAACAGTAGTGCGGTATCCCAATAATGCAAAGGGTAATTTTTCATGCCATTGTTTTGAACCTTCTACCATTTTCCGCAGTATCTTCTTTATGTTTTTGTTGGCTGCTTCTACTGCTCCATTCGCCTTGGGCCGATATTTAATCCAGGTCCAAATCTTATAACTTGTATGCATTTTTTATTTTCTGATTTTATTAATTAATAAAAATCCTAATAAAAAAAACAAAATTACAATAATATTAACTATAATATAATTTTAACTTCTCAAAAATATATTAATCAATCTATAATAATTATTTAACACATAGACAAAACATCAATCAAACAATGAAACATTTGAAATAGAATTAATGCATATTTTTGTGATTTTATTTAAATTAACTTAATTAAATGCGTACTTAAATCCTAGATATACATGAAACATGTATTTTTATTTTTATTATGATAAAATAAACATTTACGGACATAACACAAATATTTAACACCACGCAAATTCAAAAAATTACATAGTAAAAGAAATTTATTTTATTTTTTTGATTTATTTTAGGAGTAGTTTTCGTAAGGCAAAAATTACGTGCTCACAGCTGCCCCTCTTTGTGCGGAAACTTGAAGAGTTTTCGTACAAAGATAAAGTGAGCGGACACGAGCGATTTTTGCCCGTTCGAATACTCCGTGGGAAGCATTTTTTGAAAGATTTGACCGAACCTCTGCTTCAAAGGTTTCCTACATATCCTTGGCTATAAAGGAATCAGGTCAATGTAGTTCGGGAATTTTTGGGTAGCTGGGACTACCGTGGTACTGTGATGTTACTGCTGCTTCATGCTGTTTTTACTGCTTGCTGACCTCCTTATTACACCTTACTTTAAAGGAAATACAAAATTAAACTAGACTATGGTACATGAATTATAAAATCTTATCTAGATCATGCCCTTGCGTTTCTTGTTGTCTTGATATCTTGGTGAATCTTGGGCATTTGGCTTATTCCGTATTCCTCTTGGAACTCTTGTTGTTTCTTGCTGGGGATTCTGTTGGATTCCTCTGCTTTATTGATTCTAAGTGTGCTCCTTTCTCACGTGAGTGGCTTTTGGTTTCAACACTTCAATTGCATTCCCTCGTTCTTAAGGTGGGTGCCTCGACTGCTTTTCTTTCTTCCTTCATCCTCGTTTTCCAGGTGGACGCCTGTTTTCTTCAATTCTTTGTCCTCATTCTCCAGGTGGATGCCTGACTTCTTCTTTCTCTTTATCCTCATTCTCCAGGTGGACGCCTGACTTCTTCAATTCTTTGTCCTCATTCTCCAGGTGGATGCCTGACTTCTTTAATTTTTTATCCTCATTCTCCAGGTGGACGCCTGATTTCTTCAATTCTTTGTCCTCATTCTCCAGGTGGATGCCTGACTTCTTCAATTCTTTATCCTCGTTCTCCAGGTGGACGCCTGACTTCTTTAATTTTTTTTTTTATCCTCATTCTCCAGGTGGACGCTTGATTTCTTCAATTCTTTGTCCTCATTCTCCAGGTGGACGCCTGATTTCTTCAATTCTTTGTCCTCATTCTCCAGGTGGACGCCTGACTTCTTCTTTTTCTCATCCTCATTTTCCAGGTGGACGCCTGACTTCTTCAATTCTTTGTCCTTATTCTCCAGGTGGACGCCTGATTTCTTTAATTCTCATCCTCATTCTCCAGGTGGACGCCTGATTTCTTCAATTCTCATCCTCATTCTCCAGGTGGACGCCTGATTTCTTCAATTCTCATCCTCATTCTCCAGGTGGACGCCTGATTTCTTCAATTCTTTGTCCTCACTCTCCAGGTGGACGCCTGACTTCTTCTTTTTCTCATCCTCATTTTCCAGGTGGACGCCTGACTTCTTCAATTCTTTGTCCTTATTCTCCAGGTGGACGCCTGACTTCTTCTTTTTCTCATCCTCATTTTCCAGGTGGACGCCTGACTTCTTCAATTCTTTGTCCTCATTCTCCAGGTGGACGCCTGACTTCTTCTTTTCTTTACCAGGTATTTCCGACACAAATATTGTATTTGCCCCTGTTTTTAAATCAAAGAAAACTTTGTTAGTTTAAAGCAGGGTGGCTGGCTGTGGTATTCTTGCCGATGGTGATGTTTCTCTTCGTCTCTCTTTATTGCCTTGGAATGATTGAAAAGACTGTTTTGTCTTTGTAATTGATCCTTGACTATAGGATTTCCCTCTGTATGTTTTCCTTCAAAACCTTTTATCTGTAATCATATGCCTCTTCTGACTTTGCTGATCCACTTTTGATTTCCTCTTTCTTACACCCATATTTTATCTCCCACCTTTCGTGGCCGTATTTTGTAACCTTGGATCTTGGTAGTATACCTTGACATTTTTTCTTATTTGTTTAGAATAAAACTTATCTCAAAGCTTGGAGAAAGTAAGATTATTAGTAGCGAAATACGCTGATTTCGACAATTATAGAATGAAAAGAAAAATCCAATTTTTGGATGACTGTTGGAAAAGGAATAAAGGACTTATCTGATTGGAATTACTGGCACCAATGATCAGGGTATGCATTTCGGATTAATCAACCCAGTCTTTTAATCAATCCCCTTTCAATTGTCTCAAGGAGTTTTCATTGATAAATTTTCCTCATTTTTCACTTCTTCAACTTCCTTTTCGCCTTATGGTGTCTGCGAAGGTTTTCACCAATAAGACTCTCTCATTTTACTTTTCTCTCAACTTCCGTCGCCTTATGGTGCCCGTGTGGGTTTTCACCTATAAGACTCTCTCATTTTTACTTTCTTTCCTTGTTTGTACCACTTCATTTGCTTGCATCAGCATTTTTCTAAGATTGATCGAAAGGTCTTTTTGGTATAAGGTTAGGAATGGAAAAGGTATTAAAAGCTAAATAGCTGTGGTATGGGTTTAAAATTACAACTCTTGGAATCTTTTCTTATTTCCAATACAATTCCTGCCCCAGTTTCTTGATTGGGGTCTCTTGATATTTCTTTTCCGTGCACGTTGTGCATGTTGTGCACCCTATGACCGAGCCGTGAGGCGCCTACGTATCCTTCTTTGAGGAATCAGGTCAAACGTAGTTCACTCCATAATAGTGAAGATTTTGATCTCCTTTTTTTTTTTTTCAAGAGAGGGTAGGAAAAAAAATAAGTATGGCTCAAAGGGGAAGCAAATGGTATAGTGTTTGGATTGCAGAATAAATTGCCTTTGTCATTTCAATCTTCGAAAGTGCTAAATACAAACATTCAAAAAGTTATGCATAATATCTCTTTACTGCGTCAGAATTGATCGCCATATCTATGCATTTGCCTTCAATATCTGTTAAACATAGTGCACCATTCGATAATACTCTGGTCACAATGAATGGTCCTTGCCAATTCGGAGCAAATTTGCCTTTTGCTTCAACCTGATGTGGAAGAATGCGTTTCAGCACATGCTGACCTACTTCGAACTTCCGGGGACGCACCTTTTTGTTGTATGCTCTTTCTATTCTTCTTTGATATAATTGACCATGGCATACTGCGGTCAATCGTTTTTCATCAATCAAATTTAACTGTTCTAGACGGGTTTTGACCCATTCATCATCATCAATCTTTGCTTCGGCAATGATCCGAAGGGAAGGAATCTCAATTTCTGCAGGAATTACTGCTTCGGTGCCGTATACCAACAAATAAGGAGTTGCTCCTACTGAAGTGCGAACAGTAGTGCGGTATCCCAATAATGCAAATGGTAATTTTTCATGCCATTGTTTTGAACCTTTTACCATTTTTCGAAGTATCTTCTTTGGATTGGGCTGTGAAAGGGATTCAATTGATTTGGGCCTGGATTTTAATCCAGGTCCAAATCTTATAACTTGTATGCATTTTTTATTTTCTGATTTTATTAATTAATAAAAATCCTAATAAAAAAACAAAATTACAATAATATTAACTATAATATAATTTTAACTTCTCAAAAATATATTAATCAATCTATAATAATTATTTAACACATAGACAAAACATCAATCAAACAATGAAACATTTGAAATAGAATTAATGCATTTTTGTGATTTTATTTAAATTAACTTAATTAAATGCGTACTTAAATCCTATATATACATGAAACATGTATTTTTATTTTTATTATGATAAAATAAACATTTACGGACATAACACAAATATTTAACACCAAGCAAATTCAAAAAATTACATAGTAAAAGAAATTTATTTTATTTTTTTGATTTATTTTAGGAGTAGTTTTCGTAAGGCAAAAATTACGTGCTCACAGCTGCCCCTCTTTGTGCGGAAACTTGAAGAGTTTTCGTACAAAGATAAAGTGAGCGGACACGAGCGATTTTTGCCCGTTCGAATACTCCGTGGGAAGCATTTTTTGAAAGATTTGACCGAACCTCTGCTTCAAAGGTTTCCTACATATCCTTGGCTATAAAGGAATCAGGTCAATGTAGTTCGGGAATTTTTGGGTAGCTGGGACTACCGTGGTACTGTGATGTTACTGCTGCTTCATGCTGTTTTTACTGCTTGCTGACCTCCTTATTACACCTTACTTTAAAGGAAATACAAAATTAAACTAGACTATGGTACATGAATTATAAAATCTTATCTAGATCATGCCCTTGCGTTTCTTGTTGTCTTGATATCTTGGTGAATCTTGGGCATTTGGCTTATTTCGTATTCCTCTTGGAACTCTTGTTGTTTCTTGCTGGGGATTCTGTTGGATTCCTCTGCTTTATTGATTCTAAGTGTGCTCCTTTCTCACGTGAGTGGCTTTTGGTTTCAACACTTCAATTGCATTCCCTCGTTCTTAAGGTGGGTGCCTCGACTGCTTTTCTTTCTTCCTTCATCCTCGTTTTCCAGGTGGACGCCTGTTTTCTTCAATTCTTTGTCCTCATTCTCCAGGTGGACGCCTGACTTCTTCTTTCTCTTTATCCTCATTCTCCAGGTGGACGCCTGACTTCTTCAATTCTTTGTCCCCATTCTCCAGGTGGATGCCTGACTTCTTTAATTTTTTATCCTCATTCTCCAGGTGGACGCCTGATTTCTTCAATTCTTTGTCCTCATTCTCCAGGTGGATGCCTGACTTCTTCAATTCTTTATCCTCGTTCTCCAGGTGGACGCCTGACTTCTTTAAAAAAAAATTTTATCCTCATTCTCCAGGTGGACGCTTGATTTCTTCAATTCTTTGTCCTCATTCTCCAGGTGGACGCCTGATTTCTTCAATTCTTTGTCCTCATTCTCCAGGTGGACGCCTGACTTCTTCTTTTTCTCATCCTCATTTTCCAGGTGGACGCCTGACTTCTTCAATTCTTTGTCCTTATTCTCCAGGTGGACGCCTGACTTCTTCTTTTTCTCATCCTCATTTTCCAGGTGGACGCCTGACTTCTTCAATTCTTTGTCCTTATTCTCCAGGTGGACGCCTGACTTCTTCTTTTTCTCATCCTCATTTTCCAGGTGGACGCCTGACTTCTTCAATTCTTTGTCCTTATTCTCCAGGTGGACGCCTGACTTCTTCTTTTTCTCATCCTCATTTTCCAGGTGGACGCCTGACTTCTTCAATTCTTTGTCCTCATTCTCCAGGTGGACGCCTGACTTCTTCTTTTCTTTACCAGGTATTTCCGACACAAATATTGTATTTGCCCCTGTTTTTAAATCAAAGAAAACTTTGTTAGTTTAAAGCAGGGTGGCTGGCTGTGGTATTCTTGCCGATGGTGATGTTTCTCTTCGTCTCTCTTTATTGCCTTGGAATGATTGAAAAGACTGTTTTGTCTTTGTAATTGATCCTTGACTATAGGATTTCCCTCTGTATGTTTTCCTTCAAAACCTTTTATCTGTAATCATATGCCTCTTCTGACTTTGCTGATCCACTTTTGATTTCCTCTTTCTTACACCCATATTTTATCTCCCACCTTTCGTGGCCGTATTTTGTAACCTTGGATCTTGGTAGTATACCTTGACATTTTTTCTTATTTGTTTAGAATAAAACTTATCTCAAAGCTTGGAGAAAGTAAGATTATTAGTAGCGAAATACGCTGATTTCGACAATTATAGAATGAAAAGAAAAATCCAATTTTTGGATGACTGTTGGAAAAGGAATAAAGGACTTATCTGATTGGAATTACTGGCACCAATGATCAGGGTATGCATTTCGGATTAATCAACCCAGTCTTTTAATCAATCCCCTTTCAATTGTCTCAAGGAGTTTTCATTGATAAATTTTCCTCATTTTTCACTTCTTCAACTTCCTTTTCGCCTTATGGTGTCTGCGAAGGTTTTCACCAATAAGACTCTCTCATTTTACTTTTCTCTCAACTTCCGTCGCCTTATGGTGCCCGTGTGGGTTTTCACCTATAAGACTCTCTCATTTTTACTTTCTTTCCTTGTTTGTACCACTTCATTTGCTTGCATCAGCATTTTTCTAAGATTGATCGAAAGGTCTTTTTGGTATAAGGTTAGGAATGGAAAAGGTATTAAAAGCTAAATAGCTGTGGTATGGGTTTAAAATTACAACTCTTGGAATCTTTTCTTATTTCCAATACAATTCCTGCCCCAGTTTCTTGATTGGGGTCTCTTGATATTTCTTTTCCGTGCACGTTGTGCATGTTGTGCACCCTATGACCGAGCCGTGAGGCGCCTACGTATCCTTCTTTGAGGAATCAGGTCAAACGTAGTTCACTCCATAATAGTGAAGATTTTGATCTCTTTTTTTTTTTTCAAGAGAGGGTAGGAAAAAAAATAAGTATGGCTCAAAGGGGAAGCAAATGGTATAGTGTTTGGATTGCAGAATAAATTGCCTTTGTCATTTCAATCTTCGAAAGTGCTAAATACAAACATTCAAAAAGTTATGCATAATATCTCTTTACTGCGTCAGAATTGATCGCCATATCTATGCATTTGCCTTCAATATCTGTTAAACATAGTGCACCATTCGATAATACTCTGGTCACAATGAATGGTCCTTGCCAATTCGGAGCAAATTTGCCTTTTGCTTCAACCTGATGTGGAAGAATGCGTTTCAGCACATGCTGACCTACTTCGAACTTCCGGGGACGCACCTTTTTGTTGTATGCTCTTTCTATTCTTCTTTGATATAATTGACCATGGCATACTGCGGTCAATCGTTTTTCATCAATCAAATTTAACTGTTCTAGACGGGTTTTGACCCATTCATCATCATCAATCTTTGCTTCGGCAATGATCCGAAGGGAAGGAATCTCAATTTCTGCAGGAATTACTGCTTCGGTGCCGTATACCAACAAATAAGGAGTTGCTCCTACTGAAGTGCGAACAGTAGTGCGGTATCCCAATAATGCAAAGGGTAATTTTTCATGCCATTGTTTTGAACCTTCTACCATTTTCCGCAGTATCTTCTTTATGTTTTTGTTGGCTGCTTCTACTGCTCCATTCGCCTTGGGCCGATATGGGGTAGAGTTACGATGTGTAATCTTAAACTGTTGACATACTTCTTTCATTAAGTTGCTGTTAAGATTAGCACCGTTATCTGTGATGATCACCTTCGGGATTCCGAATCGACATATGATATTTGAGTGGACAAAATCGACCACAGCTTTCTTGGTCACTGATTTGAATGTCTTGGCCTCAACCCATTTGGTAAAATAATCAATAGCTACCAGAATGAATCTGTGTCCATTGGATGCTGCCGGCTCAATTGGTCCAATCACATCCATGCCCCAAGCAACGAAAGGCCATGGTGCCGACATTGTGTGCAACTCGGATGGTGGAGAATGAATCAAATCTCCGTGTATTTGGCATTGATGACACTTGCGCACAAAATTGATACAATCTCTCTCCATGGTAAGCCAATAGTAACCAGCTCGGAGGATTTTCTTTGCCAACACATATCCACTCATGTGGGGTCCGCAAACTCCTGAATGTACTTCAGACATGACAGTTGTAGCTTGTCTGGCATCTATGCATCTTAATAATCCAAGATCTGGTGTTCTTTTATACAAAACTCCTCCGCTTAAGAAGAATCCATTTGCCAATCGCCTAATGGTCCTCTTTTGATCTCCTGTGGCTTGTGCGGGATATATCCCCATCCTGATATACTCCTTGATGTCGTGGAACCATGGTTCACCATCAAATTCTTCTTCAACCATATTGCAATAAGCGTGCTGATCGTGGACTTGAATATGTATTGGATCTACATAAGCTTTGTCCGGATGGTGCAACATTGATGCCAGGGTAGCCAATGCATCGGCAACCTCATTATGGATTCTTGGAATATGTTGGAATTCCACTGATTGAAACCGCTGACAAAGATCATGTAGACATTGTCGGTATGGTATGAGCTTCAAGTCTCGGGTTTCCCATTCTCCTTGAATTTGATGTACCAAAAGATCCGAATCTCCCATGACTAAGATTTCTCGGATACCCATGTCTGCAGCTAGCCTTAACCCCAAAATGCAAGCTTCATATTCAGCCATATTATTGGTGCAATAAAATCGTAGTTGAGCCGTAACAGGATAGTGATGCCCTGTTTCAGAAATGATTACAGCTCCTATTCCGACTCCTTTCATGTTAGCGGCTCCATCAAAGAAAAGTTTCCAGCCAGGTTTTTCAATTTGTTCCACCTCGTCGATATGCATTGTTTCTTCATCAGGAAAATAAGTCTTCAACGGCTCATATTCCTCATCGACCGGGTTTTCGGCTAAATGATCGGCCAGTGCTTGAGCCTTCATTGCAGTTCTAGTCACATAGATGATGTCGAATTCCGTGAGCAATATCTGCCACTTTGCAAGTCTTCCCGTTGGCATAGGCTTTTGAAAAATGTATTTCAAGGGATCCAAACGAGAAATGAGGTAAGTAGTGTAGGATGACAAATAGTGTTTCAATTTTTGAGCTACCCATGTTAGGGCGCAACATGTCTTTTCCAGATGAGTATACTTAACCTCATAAGCTGTGAACTTCTTGCTAAGGTAGTAGATGGCCTGTTCTTTTCTGCCAGTGAGGTCATGTTGCCCCAATACACAACCAAATGAATTTTCCAAAACCGTTAAGTAAAGAATCAAAGGTCTTTCTGGCTCTGGCGGGACTAACACGGGCGGTTTCGACAAGTATTCTTTTATCTTATCGAACGCTTCTTGACACTCATTGGTCCATTTGACTGCAGCATCCTTTTTTAACAATTTGAAAATGGGCTCACAGGTTGTTGTGAGCTGAGCAATAAATCTGCTGATGTAATTTAACCTTCCCAACAAACTCATTACTTCAGTTTTGTTTCTTGGGGGTGGCAGTTCTTGGATGGCTTTGATCTTTGATGGGTCTAGCTCGATGCCTCGTCGACTGACTATGAATCCCAGCAATTTTCCAGATGGAACTCCGAATGCGCACTTGGCAGGGTTAAGCTTGAGGTTGTACCTGCGAAGTCTTAAGAAGAACTTCCTCAAATCCCCAACGTGGTTGGTCTGATGCTTTGATTTTATGATTACATCATCCACGTATACCTCAATTTCCTTGTGTATCATATCATGAAACACTGTGGTCATTGCTCTCATATAGGTTGCTCCGGCGTTCTTCAAACCGAATGGCATTACCCTGTAGCAATAAGTTCCCCATGGTGTGATGAATGCCGTCTTTTCTGCATCTTCTTCATCCATTAGAATTTGATGATATCCGGCATAACAGTCCACGAAAGATCCTATATCATGCTTGGCACAATTGTCGATCAAAATATGGATATTGGGTAATGGGAAATTATCCTTTGGACTTGCTTTGTTGAGATTGCGATAGTCGACGCATACTCTAATTTTGCCGTCTTTCTTTGGCACAGGAACGATATTAGCTAACCAAACAGGATATCGAGTGACTCGAATGACCTTTGCTTCCAATTGTTTGGTGATTTCTTCTTTAATTCTCACACTCATATCAGGCTTGAATTTTCTCAGCCTCTGCTTGACAGGAGGCACCATTGGATCGGTGGGCAATTTGTGGACCACTAAATCAGTGCTCAAGCCCGGCATATCGTCATACGACCATGCAAAAACATCTTTGAATTCTATGAGTGCTTTAATTAAATCCTCTCGGATTTTTGGCTCGAGATGGACACTTATTTTAGTTTCTCGGACATTACTCGTGTCCCCTATATTGACATCCTCGGTATCATTCAAGTTAGGTTTGATTTTTTCCTCAAAGTGAATTAACTCTTTACTAATCTCTTCAAAAACCTCATCTTCATCATATTCTGATTCATAATCACAATATGTTTCTTGAATTAATATTTCGGAATCAGATTGATTTTTAAGACTGGGCTGAAGATTCCTCATGCATGCCATATCACTAGAGCCAGCATAAAAAGAACTGTACAAAAAAGAAGAAAAAGAAAAGAAAGCTATTAGGAATGATAATAAAAAGGAAACTGCTTTTTATTGGATAATGAAAGATAACAAGGTTTTGCACGCTTCAAACCAACTGTAAGATAAATTTTGGGATTACAACCTTGAAATATCCCAAACAAACTGAAAGAAAATCAAAATAAACTACCAAGACTCCTTTCGAATTGGGAGAGGAGTGGCTTTCCAATTATTGAGCTTTGTTTCTGGTCCAACGAATTGAACTTCTGCGTTGCTACACCCTTCTCCGTCTTCCAGCATATTTACATCACTAAACAATTTCTCGAACCTTTCAATTAATTCCTCCTCAGGATTGACCTGGGATTTAGGAATTGTTGTTATCGGGCGATTTTTAGCACCGGTCTTGACAAAAGACTTCGACAGCTGTGGTACTGGTTTTGGAAGAACCCATGCTTGGTGTTTCAACTTCCTGGCCCTTATCACGTCATTGGCGGTAGGTGTGAACCCTAAACCGAATGTTCCCCAGTTCTCGGGGAGAGATACTGGTTGTACAATTCCTTGCAAAGATAAGCCCAGACCTTTGCCGGGTATAAAGCCATTCTTCAGCATTTCATAAGCTACCATGACTGATGTAGAGGATACCTTTGGATTCGCAAGGTATTTTCCTTCTGGAATTTTCTCTACCGACACTGTGTCTGACACTTGGTATACCCATGGTCCTTGGTCAATTTCTGCTCCCTCGACTGGTACAATGGTGCTGTTGTGAGCATTTAAATTTTCTTCTCCATGCACGACTATTTCTTGATGGTCCCATTCAAACTTGACAACCTGATGTAATGTTGACGGGACTGCTTTAGCAGCATGGATCCATGGTCGACCCAACAACAAGTTGTAAGAAACAGTCATGTCCAAAACTTGGAATTCCATTGTGAATTCAACTGGCCCTATAGTTAGTTCCAACACTATGTCGCCAAATGAATCTCTACTTCCACCGTCAAATCCTCGTACGCAGATACTGTTCTTTTGAATCCTCTCCTCTTTAATTTTTAATTTGTTTAAAGTGGAGAGAGGGCATATGTTTGCACTGGACCCATTGTCGACCAATACCCGGGTTACTACGGAGTTTTCACATTTCACGGTGAGGTAAAGAGCTCTGTTGTGCTCGGTACCTTCCACAGGTAATTCATCATCAGCAAATGTAATCCTGTTCGTCTCAAAGATTCTGTTGGCTATTTTGCCCAAATGATTTACAGAGATCTTTTCAGGAACATGAGCTTCATTCAGGATTTTCATCAATGCCAGACGGTGTTCCTCTGAATGGATCAGTAATGACAACAATGAAATTTGAGCGGGGGTCTTCTTTAATTGATCCACAACAGAATAATCATGGAGCTTCATTTTTCTTAAAAACTCCTCCGCCTCTTCTTCCGTCACAGCTTTCTTCGTGGGCATTGGATTGTTTTTAGTTTTTCTCAGCTCTTCGGGAGTAAAACATCTTCCCGAACGAGTCAAGCCTTGTACCTCACACACTTCTTCCTTGATTTCTTTGCCTTTGTACATTACGGTCACCCGTTCATAGTTCCATGGGATGGCTTTGTTGTTGATGATTGGCAGCTGAATTACAGGTGCAATAATAACCCGATCTGTACGTGCTCCTTCCACAATTACGACGGGTTTGTTAGCAACCCCTGGTACTATCACCTTTGTCCTCTCTTGTTTTGCGGCAACTTTGTTCGATGATCCCTCATCGACTATCATAGACGGTTCACCACCATTCTTGTTATGCTTAGACACCGGCTTCTCCTCCATTAACTGCTTATCTGGCTTGGTTTCATGAGACTTGATCATCATGACAGTTTGTGACGGCTTCTTTGTCTCCCCATCAGCTTGTATGATTTCTATCATATTAGCCTCTTGATGGGCTGGCATTGGATTTCTATTGATATTTGGAGCTTCGGGGGTTTGAACCTCGATTTTATTAGTATCAATCAGCTCTTGTATTGCATTTTTCAAATGCCAACATTTCTCCGTATCATGGCCTGGTGTACCGGAGCAATATTCACAGCTAATGGTGTAATCCAGATTCTTTGGTGGAGGATTGGGTAGCTTGGATTGTATTGGTCTCAACATGTCTAACTGTCTCAGCCTGTGGAACAGACTAGTGTAAGACTCTCCCAATGGAGTGTAAGTTTTCTTTTTCTGTTCCCTTTCTCCCCTGAATGCTGGCCTAGGCCTGAAACCTGGTCCGGGATAAGCTCGGGGGTAGGTATTTGGTGTGACAGGAGCACGCCAATTGGTGTGAACAGGTGGCTGATTGTATGCTTGAGCGTGGTTAATGGCGAAATGAGGCTCTGAAGGGTGATAGTAATGTTGGGATGAATCATGGTGGTAAGCTGATTGGCGAGGTCGTTGCTGATTATAGTAAAGCGGTGAACCCCTGGGTCCTGGCCAAATTCCTGAATCAACTACGGTTGCTTCCTCCCTCTTCTTTCTTCCGATTCCTCCTACCCCGCCTTGAATAGCTTGAGTAGTTGCCTTAATTGCTGAATAGCTCATGATTTTGTTTGTCTTGAGGCCTTCTTCCACCATACCTCCCATCTTCACTACCTCGTTGAATGATTTTCCAACCGCTGAAACCAAGTGGGCGTAGTAAGTTGGTTCCAAGGCTTGGAGGAAGTAGTCTACCATTTCGCTCTCCTTCATAGGAGGATCCACTCTTGCTGCCTGTTCTCTCCACCGAAAACCATACTCTCTGAAACTTTCATTGTGTTTCTTCTCAAATTTGGTCAAAGATAATCGATCTGGGATGATTTCCAGATTGTATTGGAAATGGTATGCGAATGCCTGTGCCAGGTCATCCCAGGTGTACCATCTTCCATGGTCTTGGCGTGTATACCACTCCAAAGCTGATCCGCTTAGACTTTGACTGAAGTAAGCCATCAATAATTCATCCTTTCCCCCAGCTCCTCGCATCTTGCTACAGAAACCCCTTAAGTGGGCTACTGGGTCGCCGTGCCCGCTGTATAGGTCAAATTTGGGCATCTTGAAGCCAAATGGCAATTGTACATTAGGGAATAAGCATAAATCTTTGTATGCTACACTGACTTGCCCACCTAATCCCCGCATGTCTCGGAACGACTGTTCTAGACTTTTGACCTTCCTGAACATCTCTTCTTGTTCAGCATTTTTGGCTGGCTTGTCAATTTCGGTTGGGAGATCAAACCGAGGAGCAGGTGAATTGATTTCGGAGGCTTTGAAGGTGGGCTCCGGGGGGTAATATTGGTTGTCTTGGGCCTGAAATGTAGGCTCACTAGGAGATTTGTGAAATGTAGCAGGGGGAGGTGCTACAAAAACAGGAGTCATAGGTGGAGGAAGGTACGGAACTGGTTTTGGAGGTGGAGACTGTGGTGTCTGAGAGGTGGTGCCTCGGTAGTGCTGATAAATGGGGAAACTTGGGGATAATTCAGTGGTGATATTATCCTGAGTTTGGATCATTGATGGAGCAGGGTTATTTGGGTAAGATGGGGGTAACTGTCCTGTAGACCAAGCTTGGTACATTTCAGCCATTTGCTGCTTGAGCTTAAGCATTTCTTCTTTCATTTTCCCGACATCCATCTCTTCTATCTCCATACCTGTGTCAACATCTGGGATAGACATACTTTCGGGTATTGGTCCTTTTGATCTTGTGTGATAGTGATAATATGCCAGTATACTCTTTAGAGAAACTAACTGGTTGAATTCTGAAAATGGACAAACTTGTTAGTTTTGAGAGTTTAACACATATATAATCACACGTTGAGATGCAATGCTCCTAGACAAATAATCCCTTTCTATTATGCATTCGCTCGGTTGCTTGTGTCGTCCCAGTTTTCTTGAAATTGAAAAATTGTCATTCGCTTTTATTTACTATATATATCTTTATCGTGGTGGTCGAATTTTAGAGATTGCCTACGTATGAATCAGACCTTGCGTAGTTCGGACCAAAGTCAATCATGTTTATTTATTACACAAAGATGGAATTACATTTGAAAACTTTAAGAAAATAGCTTGAAACACACACACTTAAATCAAAATAAAAGATACAATTCATAACATCTCACAAAATGCCCCACTTTCCACTTTTGTTCTCTAATATTGGATTATCTGCTCAATGTGGGGCTTGACCTGGATGGCCTCCCAGCGTACGATACATCCTTTCCAACTCCATTGCTAGATGACGAGCAAAAGTGGGCGCATGCTCTGTAAACCTTTCATAATCCATTCCTTGGCAGTTTACATAACTTTGAGATGTGAAGACTGCCAAGTCGTGGATTTGTGCCCTGAAACCTTGGAGACGTTGGTCTTGGTCTTGCAATTGCTGCTGACGAGTGGTGGCTATGTCTCTGACACGGTTTTCACGATCTAAAGCTGATTCTAATAGAGCTCGGAGTCTGGCCTGCTCTAATCTTGCTTGTGATCTTTCCCTGTCGAGGTCTGCTTGTTGGTATTCTCTGTTGCATCTTCTTGCCTCTTCTAGTTGTGCACGAAGCTGGTCTTCTGATCGCATCCAATAGTCTTTTTCCTTCTTGAATTGAGCCTTGTCTTTTTCGGATTGCCTATCCTGGCGTTCCTTGTTAGATCTGGCTTCTTCATTTAATTGTTGGATCCTTTCTTTTGCTTTGCTCAATGCCCTTTCGTTTTCTGCAAGAATGGAATCATAATCTTGCATTTTTTCGAAGAGATTGGCGATGGTTTTTTGATCTTTCCAGCTTCTCTTTGGCGTTTCAGAGACTCTTTTCATTTTTTGGAATCGAGCATGAAGATTTTCATTCTCACAAGCTAGACTCTTTTTCTCGCCTTTGGCTTCTTGTTCTTGCAAATCTTTCTCCAAACTGAGGCTTCTTAGATTTTCTTTTAGGGCATGGATAGTGGCTTTGTACCCTTTTTCTTTTTCTCCCCAGATTAACCGCTCTTGGATTTTATCATTGAAATTTTGAACATGGGGTCTTTTTGTTGGCCTTTTTAGCTCAGGTTCCGGTACATCATCCACGCGAGACCGCTTTTCGAACCACCTTGCATATCCAGGATTTATCTCACCCTTGGTAGCGTCTAGGACTTGAGTATCACTTTTCAAGTATCGGCACCCATTCCACATCTGCTGAAGTAGAGCTTCGGGAATAGTGGCTTCTGGGTGTAATTCGATTACTTGCATACTCAAATCTTCCTCATCAGGAACTATTTGATATCTCCCTAGTTGCCTTAGGACTCTTAGTGGTGCATATGGCTGAATGCTTCTCAATCCCAATAGTAGTAGATAACTATTTGAGGTTGACATATGTATTACTTCTCTCATCGGGAGCCATCCCAGAGTCCATTCAATTTGATTTGCCGTTAAAGCCTTTAGATGAGATACCCATGCTTCTATCCCTTCTGGAGCTTGGTAATTTTTTGTTCTTTCCTCATAGCTCTCGATGCAATTAGCTTTGTTCGACCCATACTGTATGATCTTGGGTTGTTGTTGGAGATGTTCAATCACCCACATTTGCAACAAAATTTTGCATCCTTCGAAAACCTTCGCTCCTGATTTGCATAAAGTCAAAGCCCGATAAATATCTGACAGAATGATGGGGACAAGGGTGTGATTTTCTTTAGTGGTGAGGATTTGCACAATTTTTGCGGTGCGAATATCAATTGTTCGCTCTTTATTTGGGAAGACCATGACTCCTAGAAAAGCCACCATGAAAGCAAATCGTCGGTGCATCTGCCAAGTGTCTTTGTTTTGCTTATTAGTAAGGCCTTTCTCATGAATTTCGAACCCATCTGACTTTCCAAATCTGGAATACAAAAAGTTGAAGGAACAACATCCATTGATGACATTGCTTTTCCTGATTTGACTGCTGATGTTCAGAAGACCGAAGAATCGATGTATTGAAGGAGCCTTTGTGAATATCAAGCTTTGATTTCTTAAACTTCCGTCAAAACCAACATAGCCAGCTACCTCCTCTAATGTAGGAGTAAGCTCGAAGTCAGAGAAACGAAAAACATTGTGAACAGGGTCCCAGAAAGTTACTAATGCCGTAATCAGATCATCCCGAGGCTCAACTTTCATAATGTCCGTGAGATTTCCCAAATGCTTGACGACCCATTTTTGACCGTCTTCGCCCAAATCATACCACCACATTTGAAGCTGACATAGAAATTCCTCCGTACTTGTGGATGAGGGGCTTTGTGTGGTGCTCATTTTGTATCTGAAATTTAATTTTAATAAAGTCAAAATTTATTTTGGGAAAATTTATACTAAAAATCATTTTCGAAATTTTTTTATTAAAAAATTTTTATTTCAAAATTTAAAACTATATTTTTTCGAAAATTTAAAAGCAACTCATTTTATTCGTTGCTTCTTACCAAGATTTTATTTAAGCTGGTCAACAAGCATGTTCGAGGCAAATGAATGCACAAGTAACAAGTATGATGTATCATGATGGTCTTTTAATTTTTTGGTTCACCTGTCCTAGACAGACCCAACCCCTGTGTTGAGTCTCCAAGGCCAAATGCATATGATGAAAATATTCGTTCCTACTAGGGATCCGGTACATGGCTGAGTTATCTTAAGTGTAAAACCTTAGGTTGATTGTTCTAAACCTGGCTTACCCAAACGGACAGTTTGAGCCGAAGAGGGGGCAACGTACCGGGAGCACGAAAGTCTGCCCGGCCTAGTTGCTTGTCCCAACTTCGTCTTATTTGGTATGACTTTAACAGAAAGGTGGGTCACGCGCACGTGTACACCATAAATTCAGAAGACTCAGAAAGAAGGGGGTTTCGTAGCAGTTGTATATATTCACAATTCAAATAATATTAAAGCGGTAAAAAAAATATTTAGCATATTAGCATATAAACAGTTGAAAATTATATAGTAAGTAAAGCCAATAAAAACAGATATTTTAAGCTCGAATTCTTTATACCCTGAACCAATGGTTCTGGGTTATGGCAACACTTTTTGTCCCCAGCAGAGTCGCCAGAGCTGTCGCACCTCCTTTTTCCCGCGCCCGCGGGGCGCGTGGGGAGTTTTCTCCAATTAAAGGACAGTCGAAACGGGATTTGTTTGTTTATTTCAGAGTCGCCACCTGGGAATTTTAAGGCGTCCCAAGTCACCAATTTTAATCCCTGAATCGAGGAGAATATGACTCTGTTTATTATTCTGCGAACCAAAAATCCGGATAAGGAATTCTATTAACCCGGGAGAAGGTGTTAGGCATTTCCGAATTCCGTGGTTCTAGCACGGTCGCTTAACTGTTTTTATTATTGGCTTAATCAACTTGATTTTATTAAATATTGATGTTATCTGATTTTACTACTGCTTATACTTATTATGAATAATAAACCTTCTTTGAATCGAATTACGCGTACGTATATTCGTGTTGTAAATGCGGAATTGTGTCACGCGCACGTGTACACAATTACTTTTGACAAAATATTTATTAAGCGCATTTTTCGAGATTGCGTTGAATCAAGAATAATTATTTTTTTTTATAATGAACCGTACATATCGGATTTTTATGAAATTGATTTAACGCCTTTAGAAAAATCCTTCTATTAAATATTCGCTCGAAATTGCGCGTACGCATAATCCGAAGTTTTGTTTTTAAAAGTATAATCAGGGTACGCGAACGTATCTCTAATTGCGCAACATATTTGTAATGATATTATGGAATTTTAAAAAAAAATGTTTGTAATATCACGAAAAATCTTGTTTTAAGATATTCTTTAAACTTTGGAAAGTAAACCACAATTTATTAAATATTGACCATTGACTATAATTTCCGAATATAAATCATATTCATTCCGATTATTCAAAGTCAAAGGACAGAATAAAAATATGATTAATACTAACTTTAAAACAAATGTGACATATATATATGCCAAAGAATAAATTGCATTTGAAACCGAAAATAAATGATTCATAAAGGAAGGAAATATTTTCCGGGAATTTTCATGATTACTTAATGCAAATTCTATTTTTAATTACCATTGATTTAAAATGTTGCCATTTGTGTATATACAACTCAACTTATTTTCACATACTCGTTTTAATCTTAATAGATGAAATTAACTTACTTAGTTATGCCTATGACTGAGTTAGGATAGATATAGATATAATCAAACCAATTTGATTCTCAATCTATGTGAATTATTACTAACTATATTAATTTTTCGCATTGTATAAGTTCCTAAGCCTTTTATTACTAAGAAAGAGAATAATGTTGACTTAATAAAATGATATTGCATACAATATTATTTACTATATTTGACACTTTTGAACATACGGATTATACTAATACATCCTTCAACTATAAATTATGAACACCACCAATATTATGCCAAAAGATGACAAATTGCAACTAATCATCATATAGCTTTAAACAACAACTAATTAACTAACAAGATAAACTTATAGCATATTTTCTTTGATAATGCTATATTATGCTATATCTATCTAACAACACCATGAAGTGTAAACAAAACCAACCTTCTACCATGCTTCTTATTTACATAACTCATAGATAACTTAACTAATGAAATTTGACATGGATAACATTATTACAAAGTTTTATATGAACTTCAAAATAAGACAATTTAACCTGTGGCTATCAAATTGAGTTCACTACTAATTAATCATAAAAGAAATGAAAATAATGAACTTGGACAATTGGCAATAGCATTTCAATTCAAACTTCATTGATGGGTCATGCTGAAATCTCTTTCCAACTTAAAATTTAAAGGACATATACCTGAAAATGGAGGTAGAAGAAGTAAGTTTCAGCAGTTACAGCAGTAACACACTTAGTAGAATATACTGATAACATAGTAAATCTGATCAAGAATAGGATTCGAAGAGCCCAGATGCACAGTAAGATACTTTGAAAGACACTTCAGATTTTAACTGAACAGCGGAATCACACAAAATTGAACATATTCAACACAAGAACAATATTTCAGATTTCAACCTTTCTTCAGTTACAAATTCAGTTTGTTTCTGATTTTCTATTTCTGCTGTTGTATATGTGTGTGAGTGTATATGTGAGTGTTCTATTTTCTGTTTCCTTTCTTTAAAATCTCATCCCTCAAAATCTCTTAAAGATTCTCTCTTAAAAAATTCTCTCTGCCTTTCTTTTTCTTTATTAAAATCTTCCCTCTGAAAATTTCTGCCCTTAGAAATTCTCTTCTGAAAATTCTGTTTTTCTTCAGAATTCTGTTTTTTTCTCTCTTAAAATTCTCTCTTTCTCACTCAAAATTCTTCCCCTTCACTGTCTGTCCAGCTCCTGTATTTATACAGGGCTGGTCTTAGGCAATTTTAAGTGTTTCTTGGACCCCTTCTTCTTTTAAAAAAAACAGAAAATCCCATTATGTAAAACCTTTTCCCTGATTTTCAGCAGCCCATTATCCCTTGTTCCCCATTAGTATCATTAACTAATAGCCACTAACATTACATTACAATATACTAGTACTAACACCCTGTTTTTTACTGCTCATTCCCAGAAATGCCCCTGAAATCTTGATGTTATTACTGAAAAATCAGAACCTATAGCAAAACAGTTTCTAAAATCTGTACAAACTTATTTATCTCCTGATTTACAGCTATAACCAATCCTATGATTTTGAAACAGTATATTACATCTCTAATAGCTGACTGACAAAAACTGAATTAAAACAGGGAATTATCAACTGAATAAAAACAAACTTAACATTATACAGAACATGCAGGATTCTTTCAACTGGAATTCAAAACTGAATTAAAAGCAAACAAATACAGGAGCATTGTCAATATACTGACAATGTCCCGTTTAGAAAACAACAATACAGCATACATTTGAATTCACTAATTCATAAACAAACATGATTTAATTGACGAATACTAATCAATTGACTATTTACAACATTTGTCAATAATTAGTCTAAAATAATAGAAGCAAACTGTTTTAGTCAACATTTTCAGAAATGAAAAAAAATTCGTAATATAACTAATCGACGAACTTAATCGAGTCGATTACACACATTGTAAATAACCACAACCAACAGAAACAATTCACATTCGGATTAAATAGACAGAAATGACAGAATTGATCAAAACAAATATGAAAAATTAACAAGCTATTAATACGGACAACAATACACGTAGAATACACAAAAATAAATAGAAAAATACCTCTGAACTTTAATTTTATTCTGACTCGAACTCAACTTGGATTTCGGATTTTTTGTTTGAAATCAAACTGACCTTAGTCGAAGTATTTTCCACTGAAAATACTTCGACTAAGGTCGATTAAACCTCAATCTTCATCATAATCTGAACCGAATCCGGAAGTTTGGTATTTTTTAGGGTTCTTAAAAACTCGATTTGGGATTTAACCATTTCTGGTCAGATTCGAGAAGAACCAAAGATATTCTAGGCACGAGGGAGGCCAGGAGGGTAACTGGTGTGAGTTTGAAACAGATCTGGGTAAATTTTTGTTTGGTCCGAATCTTCAAAAGAAGATTCGAGAAGTTCCGAACGGATTCGAACCTAACAACCAACAGATCCATACTCAGGATGACTAGGGGAAGCCATGGTGTTAATTTGGGGCTGATTGGTTTAGATCAAGTTTTCAGGCCAACCTTCGATTTAAGATTCGAAGAGTTGTGGCCTGATTCGAAGGAAACTAAGGTTGGATTCGTGTAGGGGAGGTTCAGGAGGTCCTAGGGTGTTAAGTTGGTGACCGGCGGCGTTGATGCCGCCGGGTTTCAGGCGAAGGGGAAATAGGGGCGGCTAGGGTTAGGGGTCTGTTTGGAACGATGATGAACAGGAGCGGAGAGGGGGGGGTGTTCAGTTAGGGGCTGGGTAAGGTTTGGGATTTATATAGGGGTAGGGTGGATTGGTATCGTCCGTTGGATCAATTAGAATGGAGGGCTAGGATCTATTCACTTAACCAAACGATGTCGTTTGGTTTAAGTTGGGGTACGGGTTGAACCGGGTCAATGGATCGGGTAAGGGTCTTGGGTTCGGGTGATGAGATCTTGGCCGTTGGTTGGATTTAATCCAACGGCCCTTGATGAGAGATGACCAAACGACGCCGTTTGGTTCTGGCTTTGAATTGGACCGGACAGGGCTGTTTTGGATTGGGCTGTGAAAGGGATTCAATTGATTTGGGCCTGGATTTTAATCCAGGTCCAAATCTTATAACTTGTATGCATTTTTTATTTTCTGATTTTATTAATTAATAAAAATCCTAATAAAAAAAACAAAATTACAATAATATTAACTATAATATAATTTTAACTTCTCAAAAATATATTAATCAATCTATAATAATTATTTAACACATAGACAAAACATCAATCAAACAATGAAACATTTGAAATAGAATTAATGCATTTTTGTGATTTTATTTAAATTAACTTAATTAAATGCGTACTTAAATCCTAGATATACATGAAACATGTATTTTTATTTTTATTATGATAAAATAAACATTTACGGACATAACATAAATATTTAACACCACGCAAATTCAAAAAATTACATAGTAAAAGAAATTTATTTTATTTTTTTGATTTATTTTAGGAGTAGTTTTCGTAAGGCAAAAATTACGTGCTCACAGTTGTCATCATCTATACTGGTTAGCAGAGCATGGTGGCCACGCTTATTGAAATTTATCATTCCCCCGCAAAAAATCTTGGGGGAATAAAGGTTCATTAATCGAGCGAGGGTTAGCTCTTATCCCGTCTCCTGGCATAGACGCTGAAGACAAGCAACTGTCCTCCACACAGAAGGACTTACTTTTGCCAGCATACTTGGTAACGGATGCAGAACTCCACGATAACAAAGTCAAGCTCCCCACTTAAAGAGAACGGCCCAAAAGTGAAGGGATCGTATAAAAATACGTGAAACTCTTCTTGGGTAAGGTTATCCGCTACGCCAGGTCAGGGGTGATGGTGTTTAAATCATGGCAATGGTAATCTTCCTTCATAGTAGGAATATTTGAAGGACGGATGGAAGAAGGGTACACATCGACAACCCACGTGCGAGGTTTAGCGGAAGGATATTTCTCTTCAAAGTCCTTAGTTGTGACAAGACTTCTTGGAATAATGGTGCTCACCGTAGGAGGAGGATCATCATCAGCTTTATCTTTATTCTTTGAGGAACTAGGGTTTCTAGAAGAAGAAGCCATTATTATGAGAAGGGAGAAAATGGTTCTCTTTGAACAAGAAGGTTAGAGAAAGTTTAAGACAAGTACGAGTTGAGTAAAGAGAGTTTGAGAAAGTTTGAAAAATTATGAAGTGTAAATAAAGAACTTTGATGCATATAAGGAAAATTACCTCGATAATCGGCAAAAGTGATGCTGAATCATGGGATGACGCATGTTCGGGGCATTAAATGCGGAGAGACGTGCATCTAATCAACCATCAGAAACTTTTCAGAAGGGGTCAGAGAATTTTCTGCCAAAAAAGGTATCTCTACCAACTTCGAGGTGACATAAGGTTATGCCACTGGAAAGCAGGGGGACTATCTGTATATGATAAAATATGTTAATATTAAATGATCGCATGAGAAAGCGACACGTGGAGCCGAAGACAGAAGATAATCGGGTCCGACCCAACACTCTCGTTTGTTATCAGAGAGAATGATATTCATAAAGGCGAAATAAACTTCTGCCACCCAGTAGCACTTAATGAAGAATATTCTACAGCATTAAGTACATGGTTCGTTACAGAGAATATGACATTCGCTGTCTACCGTTACACATTCTTCAATGACCCTCATAATTGTCATTAAATAGGGGCTTGATCCTAGGACCTTGTTCCCTAAGTACAATTATAAATAGTGAGCTCTACCATCATTGTAAAGAAAACGAATTTTCTGACAAGCATACACTATATTCTATCCAAAGCTCAATAACATTTTACTTTCTTACTTATTTATATTGTTATTACTCCCTCCGGAAGCTCTCCCGGAACCAAAATTTCTGTTATTTTATCTCAACTTTAAGGCTAAGTCTTACATTTTTGTCTAATTTATTTATCATTTTAGGATCAAATTGATTCATTTGTCTATAAACCATGTATAAATTCAACTGTACCATTTTACTGGTAAATAATGTGTTCAAAAATATTTGAAAAATGTAGCCAAGTGAGTTTATTCTGACAATCAAAATTCACAATCTAATATTACTAGTGAAAGTATGCCGTACAAATGCATGAGTTCAATTCTTATTATTTTTTCTCTAGTTTTTTTATCTCAATATACTATAGGAAAAATTTCTATTTTTAAAAAAAGGAGTTTATAATACTAAATGGAGTTATTGCGAAGGCGCCAAGATGCACCGACAGAATGTCGAAGAAAAGCAATGGTGTTTGACGTCAGTCAAAGTCATCATTTTCACCATAATGCATGTGGTGAAGATGCTGTCCAACACCTCATTCCAAATATATCAACCAACCTAACCTTATACCACGCGCCGTCGTAGGAGTTGGATTCAGAATTTAAATTTTATGGGTTTAATTTTTAAAGTTTTTAATATTAAATTTATTATATTTTTTAAGTTATGGGTTCATATCTACTCGTTGTTACAATGTTAGTAAATTTTTACATATAAATTTGTGCGCCACATCAAAAATTATGAATTCGATTGAACCCGTATGTAATATGTTATATCCGCCCTGACCGTTGCTCGTGTGGGCACAACAGAAGCGGAGCTATAGCATGTACTATATGGGTTCATAAAAATTTAATAATTCTTACTCAGATGCAATATGTATTTTAATAATTTTACTAAGTATTTATAAATATTAGTATTGTATATTAACTTTAAAATATTATAAAAATTTATAAATTTTAAATTCTGAATCCGTGCGAGAGACACTAGCATTATCCATATTCCCACCTCTATACTGTGTCTCCTATCAAGAAAAGTAACAGCCCCATCCTGATTTCATTAGACACCGTATCTTTTCCCCCTCTTCCAAACATTAAACCACCCACCAGACAAGACATTTAGGTTCTACCCATAATAACCTGTCCAATTCTAAATAATATTTCAATATTCATACACGAGCGGTGGAGTTTCTTTTGTACTCGATGGTATATAGCTCAACGATCGCTAAAGTGACGTAAATATTAATAGGATATCAAAGTTGAAACTTCGGTAAGACAAAATGCTAAGTGATCCTTTTCATCCGCCTATATTTTGATGGATAAAGTTATTAGGTATTTATACTAATTAGAGGCAAAGACGAATGCACTATGTAAATAAATGAGGTATAAATATACATATAAAATAATTACTAAAAATGTCAAGAAATATTAAAATTGGCCCTATTAATTGTAAAAATCTTAAAGGTTGAATCTTTCAAGTTTAAATATTGAATTCCTCTCTGATTGAACATAAAAGAGAAGGAATAAAATAGTAGAGTGTGTTTGCAATAACTTTGGGCATAAAAATAAAACTGTAAGCACAAATAACTATAAAGAAGAAAGGATTTTATTGATAAATATTGTAGGTTACACCTCTGTTTATCCCTTGATTCTTCCCTCCGATTTATTCTACGTGATTCGAGGGCCTTAGCAGCGTATTTCTCGAACGTAGAATGATATGCATCTCCTTGATGTATTTGATGATCAAGAAGCATGTAGCAACACTCGGTTTGGATCTTGAATGTTGCTAGAAATTTGAGGAAGACATATTTGACATGTCTATGAATATTCCAAGAGTTTCATGGAATTTTAGAGATCTCATATTTTGATTATTCCGAGAGTTTATAGAATTTCTGAGATCCTTTTTGAAGGACATATGTAGTCTTATTTATAGGCATGAATTAGGGTTTGGGTAGAGTAGTCACCAAGTAATCCTAATAGACTCCTAATACTTCAAAGAGTTATCTTGAATTTAGAATTTATGTTGATATGTTAAGTGTCTACAAGGTACACACAAATTAGCGTGACCCTAACAATCAAAGGAAAGCTCATTATATTGATGATGTTATGTTAGGGAAAAAGTTGAAAGGAGTTACTTCTATAAATGGGAAATGAGTGGAACCCAAGGAGCTACTATTATAATGTAATTGTGTACAACTTATCTTAATGATCATTGTGAATTCAGAATGTATAGATATGATAAATAATTGATCAAAGTCCAATCACGTTACGAAGGTGGGGCCTTATCTTATTATATTCCCCTACTTTCAATTTAAAAAGTAAAAGGTGGAAAAGACACTACCTTTTACCATCTTCAGTACTTAAGATGAGATCTTTACAAATCAAAGACTTAATCTCTTCAAGTTAGTGAGTTGAAAATGCAATTGCAAGTGGACCATTTACGGAACTGCAACATGATTAAAAATAGAGTTTAAAACAATAATAACATTTTCTATTTTATCAGTGTAATTTAATTAATTATAGTAAATTATTATTCTATTTTTACAAATTAGTTTTGATATATCTCTTAGTGTTCTTCGAATTCTTCTTTTTATCCCTAGATTGTTGTTATTACTTATTGCTACCTTATTTCGGTTTTCTCTTTGCATTACTTAGTGTTAGTTTTGTATTTTCGCTTTGGTTACCAGATTGATTTGTTTGTTATTGCCTTTCCCTTTTTTCTCTCTGATCCGAGGGTCTACCAGAAATAACCTTTCTGTCATTATAAGGTGTGTGTATACTTTACCCTCTCTATACCCCACTTGTGGGACTACTTTGAGTTCGTTGTTGTTGTTGTAGGGGTTGTTTGGTAAGCAAAAATAATCATGAGATAAAAATATAGCACCGTCTTATCCCTTGTTTGATTACTAATCCTGAAATAAGTTATTCTGGGAATAAAAATAGTACCAGAATAATTTATACCTGTTAGAAGATAGAATAGTAACTCCAGAATAAGTTATCACAATATAAAATACTACAATTGACAATTTTAAAATTAATACAATATACCAAACAATCAATAAAAAATAATATTAAAATAATTAATGCCAGCATAACTTATTTTCAAACCAAACAACCAAAAGCTAACATAGGCTCAAATAAATAAAGCCGGTGGAAGGGGAGTAGGGTTGGGTGGGGGTTCCACTTAAACAGTAGGTCAACAATTTCAACTGAAAGATTTCAATGTTATTACTAAAATTCAACTAAACAAATCATGTCAAATGAATCCTTAGAATAATTTGGAAAAAGAATAATTCTTTTTCTGTCCCCTGTTTCTTTCATCCCCACGAGAAAAAGAAAGAAGCTTTTTTTCTCAGTTTCTCTCTTGCTTTAGCTTTAGCTTTCTCTCTCAGTATCACTGGATCAAGCTTCCAGTGTTGTACTAGTACTCTCTTTTTTTTGCTTTGATCAGTTTTAACTATCTTTAGTAACCAATTTTTTATGATTATTTCATTCCAAGAATATAAAAAAATCTGGGAGATTTGTGGTTTTATTACTACTTCCCACCTAACTTAGACAGTGTTTTTATATTTTCACCGTCACTACCTTCCTCTTCATTACTCTGATGGTTGTACTATTTTTGGGTCTCATTGCATTAGCTACATAGTACATACACTTGTATTTTTGTTGTCCCTTTAACATATAATCATGTTTTCTTCTAACCACATTGTACGAATTAGTACAGTATTCATTCAAATTCTTTTTTTTTCTTGAAAATTCCTGCTTGATAGACCAATGGATGGTCTTGTAATTTGATCATTTGGGTTTATTTTTGAGGAGGGAGATGGGGTTTCTGCAGAGTTTCACGTTACTGAAATTATTGGTGATTCTATGTGGTTTTTCAGTCAAACTATCTGCAGGTACTATACTGTGATCACTAAGTCTGTATTGAATTTGAAATCCATGCATTTATTTCAACTATGCTTATATTTCTGGTTTAATTTTGTTGATCGTGTGTTAATAATACGATTCTTGATTGTTTGAGCAACGGTTTGGATTTTGAGTATGTTCCTCTAAGAAAGAGAGTTAGGATGGGTGATTGTGCTTGTTGTAGTCAGACGAAGATTCAGAATTTAAACTTGATAGGTTCAATGGTATGATGTTCATAATACTGAGCTCATTGTACGTAGTCCATGTTCTGTATCGTAAATACAGGGTTCAATTGAATCTGTTGTTCAAAAGCACCATCTGCCTCTCATTGTAGTCAAATCTTTCATTTCGAAATATCAAAGGAAATAGATTAAGAAGTAGGAATAAATGCAATGCATGACTCTAGGAAGTAGGATATGAAGTTATGATCTATCTTTATATGAGTACTCTTTTCATTGAGAATTTGTTTAGTGTTGGAATAATGAATCAAATTGAGAGAGTTCCCAAGAGCTACTAAATATCTTTACACCATTGCAGGATTCGACCTGCTTTCACTTAAAACTGCTGCTTCTGCATTTTTCAAATTCAAGGACGGAAGACTTGATCTTGGTTTTCATAGGAATATGGGATCACGTCTATCCCTCCTACAACAAGGTGACATTTTTTCCCTTTGTATGTGTTAGATTCACCCTCGTTTAATCTTAATATGCTTGCTATCTGGTGCTTCAATTGTCAAATTTACTGCTATTATGTTTGTCAACCAATTGAGCTGAAGTCAGTGATTACGCTGTATCCATGTATCCTTAAGCTGCCAGATCATGCTCTGACACTAGTTATTTCATGTCAACTTTAGAGATATGAACTGTATTTAGTACTGTTAGGACTAGCAAGGAAGTCGAGGATGTGCTCTTTGATTTCTTCAATTTGAGGCGTTTTTTAGTCAAGCTCCTCATATGTTGGCACTGGTGTATCTTATTTTCCTGAAGTCCGCCTAACCCTTACTTTTATGATACTGTAAAACAACATTTTGTGTGCAAGAATGTATGTCCACTTGAAAATGACAAAAGCAGTTGTCATAGCTTACTTCCTACCCTGGAAGGAATTATGTAAAATATAAAAGATATTTCCTGATTAGCATATCTTTTTTGATATGTTGTTGCATTGCAGGTTTGTCTCCTGTTCCAACTTCTAGCCGGAAGAGACATGACACATTTGCTGCTGCACCCCATCTCAAGGCCTTTCACAGTGCTCCACAACCATATCATCATCCAACTAAAGGTATTTTAAATAGCTAGAACTATTTTTTTTTTAAGGTAGCAAGACCTGATAGTCCAGATTTGGTTCTGCAGCTACTTATCGGCACAAGATCTTGGAACCATTTAACTATGCAGACACACCTTCAACTTCGCCACCTTTTAGGAATTCTGGTCGAAAGCAAATACACAGTTCCGCATCTGCGCCTTCAATCTCCTCTTTTAGGCACCATCATAAGAAACGCAAATACAGTGACTTTACGTCGGAACCACACAGTCACCTTCATCCTCCCGCTTCAAGCTGGCCAGGTGAGCTATTCCTAAAGAGAATCGCCTTCGTCTTTTAGATGGAAATAGAAATAGTAATGTATATATTTGGATGGTCGAAAGACTAGACTACTTATGTTTTTTTCCTACTCAAGTAACTATATTGTTCTCTTGTTAAAACATACAGGGCCTTCAGTCTCTCCATATAAGTCTCCCGTTCCTTCGTCAGTAAGTTGGCCACCCGTGCCATCACCAATAATGCAACCTAATCACTTGGGAAGTATGTGTATAAACTGTAATCCTAATGCATCGTCTCCTTTCTTATTTGTAATAAAAGGTAATGCTTAACCGATGCTGATCATCTGATTCTTCTTCTTGTTGCCAGTTCCCACAGCTACACCTACAATATCGCCAGTAAGTTCATCTTTAAAAGGAAAGAAACGGAGTCCACCTCCTTTGCCTGTTATGACACTGCCGCCACCACCTCCCAATCATGGTATGTAGACAAGTGACTTTAGCTTTCTTTTTTAAACCAGCTACTCTTCTAACTAATTTTCATTTGATTAAATGAAACGTTTGATCTTACAATAGATTGTAGTTCTTTGACATGCACTGAACCGTTGACGTACACACCGCCTGGATCACCCTGCGGCTGTGTATGGCCCATTCAAGTAGAAATGCACCTCAGCGTTACACTCTATACATTTTTTCCTATGGTATCCGAGCTCGCAAAGGAAATTGCTTCCGGTGTTTCACTTAACAGGAGTCAAGTGCGCATTATGGGAGCAAATGCAGTCAATCAGCAGCTTGAGAAAACGATTGTACTCATCAACTTAGTTCCTACAGATGGAAAATTTGATGCTACCACTGCTTTTACAATCTATCAAAAGTTCTGGAAGAGGGCGGTATTCATAGAAACTTCGCTTTTCGGTGCATATGAGATGGTTTATGTCCGCTATCCAGGTTGTCAATTGGTACTAGTAGTAATATCTTGATCTGATATTTGTGTATTCTACCAAGATATTATTCAAGCACTATAAACTTTCTTTTTGCCCCCCTTTTTTTGTGCACACATGTACATATTGGTATAACAATCTTAATTTGGTTAAATGGAGAGTAAATTCACAGTTTGGGCAAGCAAGATATTAGCTTATAGAGGCCATGTGTTTTGACACGGGTAACAGTCGTGCTAGGTCACTAGTCCAAGCCCTTTTTAATATGATATACTTGAACCAAACCTGGAATCATAAAATAACAGTTCGACTTTTTTCTTGTACATATGAAGAGGTACTAATATGGTAGATTGGACAAAGAGCCCTCTATTGAAATCCTTACATGATTGCATTTATCAGCTTGCTAATATTTTTTCTATAGGTCACCTCAGATTTATATCTTTTCAAACAATTTTTCCCAATTTCTGTGATGGTTTGACTATACATGTCCTTACAGGATAGCAACGGACTAATTTCCCAGGGGTATATCTCTTTTTCTGTACATAGCTTCCCATAAATAGATTAGTACGTCCGCCCAAAAGTTTTTACAATTGTTTCGTTCACTGGCTCAATTAGTTCTACTAATGCTGATTTTGCTTCTCCATTTTCTGATAACCGTTTCCCTGCATTTAATTAGTGTAATACATATTCAATTGCTTGAGTTCTTATAAAGTTGATTATTTTGCAGGGCTACCACCTTCTCCACCTTCACATCATTCAAGCACTGCTACTATTGATGATCTACCAGCCTATCCTGGCAATGAAAATAATGGAAGGAACATCAAACCTCTGGGCGTAGATGTGTCAAGAATGAGAAAGAATGGAATAGCTAGAAATATGATTATTGTGATTGTTCTTTCATCATTCACAGCCTTTATTGTGTGCATCGGATTTATTTGGCTTCTGTTGTTGAAGTGTGGATGTTGTGCTAAATCACCTGAGCAACCTTCACATATTTTAATATCCTCTCAGGGGAAAACATCAGGTAAACTCTACTGATAGAAATTGCAGATAAACTGCCCATTTGGCCTATTTTTCTTTAAGCCATTACGTAATGCGTCTTAGAACTGATGAATATGTACTAAACAGGTGGTGGTGGATCTACGCTCTTGCTAAGTAGGCCTACCTCAAAATCGCTGTCCTTCAGTTCTAGTATTTTAGCTTACACAGGAACTGCAAAAAATTTCAGTACAAACGATATAGAGAGAGCTACTAATAACTTCAACACTTCAAGGGTCCTTGGAGAAGGCGGTTTTGGACTCGTGTATAGTGGAGTCCTTGATGGTGGAAGGGAAGTAGCAGTTAAGGTTTTAAAAAGAGATGATCGGCAGGGAGGCCGTGAGTTTTTGGCAGAAGTTGAGATGCTTAGTAGGCTGCATCACAGAAACTTGGTCAAATTGATAGGTATTTGCACAGAGGAACATTGTCGTTGCCTTGTCTATGAACTTGTTCCTAATGGGAGTGTCGAATCCCATTTACATGGTTGGTACATATCTTAAAAGATGAATACACCAAAACTTATATGTCATAGTTAAATAAGGTTGAATAAGTGCATTTGGTTTCACTTTCAGGAATTGATAAAGAGGCTTCTCCTCTTGATTGGTATGCAAGAATGAAGATTGCGTTAGGTGCAGCTCGAGGATTGGCCTATCTGCATGAGGACTCGAGCCCTCGTGTAATACACAGGGACTTCAAGTCTAGTAATATCTTGCTAGAACATGATTTTACACCAAAAGTTTCAGACTTTGGCTTGGCTAGAACAGCACTGGATGAGGGAAACAGACATATCTCCACGCATGTTATGGGCACTTTTGGGTATGCATTCTTTTTTTAAGAGAAATTTCAACACTAATAAACAGAGCAGATTCAAAATTTAAATTTGATGCTATCAACCTTTATGTTCTCACCACCGAACCGATTGCATCTTTTACAATTATGGGGTTCAGCATTTAATATTTGTCAAAATTTGTGTTTTTTTTTTACATATTTATCTTAGCTCTGTATAAAGAATACCGAGCTCAGTTAAATCCATTGAAATTATATTGTGTCCACCTCTGCTAATGAGCAACATGGCAATTATTCCCAATGTATGATCTTGGCTTGTACCTAAATTTTGCTAATTATTTTTTGCAGATACTTGGCTCCAGAATATGCAATGACTGGCCATCTCCTGGTGAAAAGTGATGTTTACAGCTATGGTGTAGTTCTCCTTGAGCTCTTAAGCGGACAAAAACCTGTGGATTTATCACAGCCGTCAGGTCAAGAAAATCTTGTTGCTTGGGCTCGTCCGCTCCTGACAACAAAGGAAGGCCTAGAAACAATAATAGATCCAGCTATAGAGTCTGATAATATCACATTTGATAGTATCAGCAAGGTTGCAGCAATAGCATCAATGTGTGTACAGCCAGAAGTATCGCATCGTCCTTTCATGGGAGAAGTGGTTCAAGCCTTGAAATTAGTATGTGATGAGTTTGACGAGACACGAGAGCCCATGTCACGAAGTTGCAGCCACGATAACCTTTCCGTTGCAGAAACTTCACTAGTCCATAAATCAGTTCCAGGTTATGCTTCTCCCTTAAATGTTAAAGAGGCATCATCAGCTTCGGATTTAAAGAGTATATCAGCTAGATATGAAACACTGGAATCTGAGTCTTTTAGGAGACAATTCAACTCTGCTCCTTTGAAAATGGGAAGAAAAAGGAATTTCTGGCAACGGTTGCGAGTTCTTTCAAGTGGTAGTATGAGTGAACATAGTTATTCATCAAAGCCAAGATGAAGTCTTTTAGCAACAACCATAAAATCTTACATTATATCAGAACACAAAATTGCTGTTCTTTGTTCTGGTTCTTGGAGTTATGTTATTTTTGTCTGTAGATAGTATAAGACTTGAACCTTAAATTTTATTTTTCTTGTTTTCTTCAAGAAAATCCTGGCAGATTATATTGAGGACACCTTGATATTGAAATGCAGGATTTTTACCTCTATTTGTAAACCTCATGTAATCAAGTCAACCATTTTCATGTTATGATTATCGAGAAGAGATTTTTACATTTCTATACAACTACATTACCCTCCATACTCAAGTTTTACTATAATTACATTTTATATACCCAATTACCATTTATGTACAGTTTAAGGGAATTAATGATAATAATTAGTGTCCTAATATTACTCTAACATATCTTCCACTCCCCCATGTTTCTCTCTCCACATCCCCTCCCCCTCCCCTACGTATCTTGCACCTACCCACGATTCCACCATTGATAATCATTAAAAAGCATTGAAGCTTTGAATTCGAATTTGAGTTTTCAAAAAATATTATTTGTTTGAATTGGATGTTGTTGTAAAGAATTGAGAATTCTCTCTACGTCTCTCTCTATCTCTCAAACCCTAATTTCAGTAATGTAAAGCAAAGGAAAAGAGAGCAGCAATTCCACCATTGACAACCATTAAAAAGCTTTGAAGCTTTGAATTCGAATTTGGGTTTTCAAAAATCATTATTTGTTTGGATTGGGTGTTGTTGCAAACAATTGGGTTTATGGTTTGGAGTTTATATCTCTATTTTGAGAGGTTTTGGTGAAGATTAGACTTGGTTTTGACTGAATTTCAGATTGAAACTCGAAGAAGAAGAAGAAAACATGATATATATTATATTTACGAAATTGTAATAAAATTGTAGAAAAATTGTGTTATGTTGTTTATATATTTTTCTTTTATTTATTTAACTATTGTATGAAAGTTGAACGACATTGTATTAAAATTATATTTAAGTTGTATGATATTGTAGTTGTATATAACTGAGTAGAAATAACATATGAAAATTATAGATAAGTCGTAGATAAGTTGTATAATATATAATTAATTGTATGAAATTTGTTTTTACTATGTATAAATCAGATACAAAATATACAAAAGACATATTGTATAAAATTTGTATTTAAGTTGTATGTTATTGTAGTTGTATTTAACTTGGTAGAAATAATGTGTGAAAGTTGTAGATAAGTTGTAGATGAGTTGTAGATAAATTGTATACTATATAATTAGTTGTATGAAATTTGTTTTTACTATGTATAAATCAGATACAAAATCTACAAAAGACATATTGTATGAAAGTTGTATGTGTTGAAGTTTGGCAAAATGCCAAAGTCCCACATTGGTTGGGAGTTAAGTTTGGGGGGATTTTTCCCCTATAAAAGAAGGCCTAATGTTTAGGATTGAAACACACCTCTCATTTGCCTTCTCATCTGTTTAAGGCATTTGTATCTTCTCTCTTTAGTATTATTTCACTTGTATTTTTGGAGTGGAATAAAATATTTGGTTGTGTCCGAGGAGTAGGCAAAATTAGCCGAACCTCGTAAATTCTGGTGTTCCCTTTATTATTGCTTTATTGTCTTATTTATTATTTGGTGGTTGTCATAATTTTTGGTATAGTAGTTGTGACTTATTCACACTCTATACATTTGGCTTCCGCAACAATTGGTATCAGAGCCAAGGTACTGTCTAAGTATGCTCTGTGGTTGCAGCATAGTCTGATCTTCCACATCAGAAAAGATTTATCTTGGTAACTGAGTCAAGGTTCTGTCTGAGTATGCTCTGTGGTTGCAGCTTAGTCTGATCTTCCACACCAGAAAGGAAATAATCTTGATTTGTGTCGTCAGCTATTAAATAATATTTGTGTCAAAGATGGGAGACAATAAACAAGAAGAATCTACATCAAGTGTCAACAATACGTCATCATTGGCATCTTCGCTTATGACAAGAATTGTGTCAAATGCGAAATTTGCGGTCGAAATATTTGACGGGTCCGGACATTTTGGGATGTGGCAAGGCGAGGTTCTAGATGTCCTTTTTCAACAAGGGCTAGATCTGGCCATTGAAGAAAAGAAACCAGATGTTATTGGAGAAGAAGATTGGAGAATTATCAACCGTGTTGCTTGCGGTACCATTCGATCCTACCTTGCTAGAGAGCAGAAATATCCATACACAAAGGAAACTTCTGCAAGTAAATTATGGAAAGCACTGGAGGATAAATTTTTGAAGAAAAACAGTCAAAATAAATTGTACATGAAGAAGAGACTGTTTCACTTCACCTATGTTCCTGGTACCACGATGAATGAACATATCACCAGTTTCAATAAGTTGGTTACAGATTTGCAAAATATGGATACAACTTATGATGATGGTGACTTGGCCTTGATGTTGTTGGCGTCACTTCCTGATGAGTACGAGCACCTTGAAACTACTCTACTCCATGGAAATGACGAAGTTTCTCTCAGAGAAGTTTGTTCGGCTTTGTACAGCTATGAACAAAGAAAGCGAGAAAAACAGAAGGGCGGAGAAGGAGAAGCACTATTTGTGAGGGGTCGTCCTCAAAATCAAACGAGGACAAAGAAGGGAAGATCCAAGTCAAGATCCAGACCCAGCAAAGATGAATGTGCCTTTTGTCGAGAAAAAGGGCACTGGAAGAAAGACTGTCCGAAGTTGAAGAATAAGGCCAAACATAACAATGGAAAGGCCATTATGGATTCAAATGTAGCTGATTGTGATGATTCAGACTTCTCATTAGTTACAACAGAGTCATCAACATCATCAGACATATGGTTGATGGACTCGGCTTGTAGCTATCATATGTGTCCCAACAGGGACTGGTTCATGGAATTTCAAGAAGGAGAATATGGAGTCATCCACACAGCGGATAACAGCCCTCTTACCTCATATGGCATTGGTTCAATACGATTAAGGAACCATGATGGAATGATCAGAACATTGATAGATGTTCGATATGTACCGGATTTGAAGAAGAATCTCATCTCTGTGGGAGCCCTAGAATCAAAAGGGTTCAAAATCATTGCAGAAAATGGAGTGATGAGAGTATGCTCCGGTGCACTAGTGGTAATGAAGGCTAATCGGAAGAATAATAATATGTACCGCTATCGTGGCAGTACAGTTATTGGGACAGCGACAGTAACATCCAGTGACGACAAAGAGGCAGAAGCAACCAAGCTATGGCACATGCGCTTGGGACATGCTGGAGGAAAATCCTTGAAAACTCTATCAGATCAAGGATTGTTAAAAGGAGTAAAGGCTTGCAACTTGGAGTTTTGTGAGCATTGTGTCAAAGGGAAACAGACAAGGGTTAAATTTGGTACAGCGATCCATAATACTAAAGGCATTTTGGATTATGTACACTCTGATGTTTGGGGTCCTTCCAAAACACCTTCATTGGGTGGGAAGCACTATTTTGTAACCTTTGTTGATGATTTTTCTCGAAGAGTGTGGGTGTATACAATGAAAAACAAAGATGAAGTGCTGGGAATTTTTCTCAAATGGAAGACGATGGTGGAGAATCAAACAGGCAGGAGGATCAAGTGTATTCGCACAGACAATGGAGGTGAATACAAAAATGATCATTTCAATAAGGTCTGTGAAAATGATGGCATCGTCCGACACTTCACTGTTAGACATACACCACAACAGAATGGAGTGGCAGAACGTATGAACCGGACCTTGCTGGAGAAGGTACGGTGTATGTTGTCCAATGCTGGCTTGGGCAAAGAATTTTGGGCTGAGGCAATTACATATGCATGTCACCTCATTAATCGTCTACCATCTGCTGCTATTGATGGCAAAACACCATTTGAAAAATGGTACGGAAAACCTGCTGTAGATTATAACTCTTTGCACGTGTTTGGCTCAACTGCATATTATCATGTGACGGAGTCAAAATTGGATCCAAGGGCAAAGAAGGCTATTTTTATGGGAATTACTTCTGGAGTCAAAGGATATCGCTTATGGTGCCCTATGACAAAGAAAGTAATATTCAGCAGAGATGTTACCTTTGATGAATTTGCTATGGTAAATAAGGTAACAGAAGATACCAAACAAAATGAAGGTGCTTCTAAGCAGGTGGAGTTTGAGGGAAAATTTATTTTTCCTACACAAGAAGCAGAGGAGGAAACAAATGAAGATTACCCTCTGGAAGGAGAGCCAGTAGAGGAGATTCCAACTCAGGAATCTCAACAACAACTTGAATCAATAGCAACCAGCAGGCCAAAAAGAACAATAACGAAACCTGTTCGTCTCATAGAGACGGTTGCTTGTGCAACCTCAATTGTAGCTGATGATGTTCCTACTACTTATAAAGACGCTGTCCAAAGTTCAGAAGAAGATAAGTGGAGGATTGCCATGAATGATGAAATACAGTCCCTTCATCAGAATCATACATGGAGATTGGCCAATCTCCCGAAGGGAAAGAAAGCAATTGGGTGCAAATGGGTATTTGCAAAGAAGGAAGGATTTCCTAACCAAGTAGATGTTCGCTACAAAGCAAGATTGGTGGCCAAAGGATATGCTCAAAAGGAGGGAATTGATTACAATGAAGTGTTTTCTCCAGTTGTAAAACATTCCTCCATTAGAATTATGTTGGCTTTGGTAGCACAATTGGATTTGGAACTAGTTCAGATGGATGTAAAAACTGCGTTTTTACATGGAAACTTGGAGGAGGAAATCTACATGACTCAGCCAGAAGGATTCAAAGTTGCTGGAAAAGAAAATATGGTGTGCAAACTTGAAAAATCGTTGTACGGATTGAAACAATCTTCTAGACAATGGTACAAGCGATTTGACGAGTTTATGTTGCGGCAAGGGTACAAGAGAAGCAAATACGATCATTGTGTGTATTTGCACAAGCTTAAAGATGGTTCCTTTGTATATCTTCTCCTATATGTTGATGATATGTTGATAGCTTCCAAGAATTCGGAAGAAATTGATAAGTTGAAGATTCAACTGAAGAAGGAGTTCGAGATGAAGGATTTGGGTGAGGCAAAGAAAATTCTTGGCATGGAGATAATTAGAGATAGACGTTCAAAGAAACTCTGTTTATCTCAAAAGGAATATTTGAAGAGAGTACTTCAACGTTTTGGCATAGATGACAAGACTAAGCCAGTTAGTACTCCACTTGCTTCCCATTTTAAGCTAAGTACTACTATGTCGCCAATGGATGAAGCTGAACGAGAGTATATGTCAAAGGTACCATACGCAAATGCTGTTGGTAGCTTGATGTATGCAATGGTTTGCACAAGGCCTGACATTTCACAAGCTGTTGGAGTTATTAGCAGATATATGCACAATCCAGGGAAGGAGCATTGGCAAGCTGTGAAGTGGATTCTACGGTATATTCATAATACTGTAGATGTCGGGTTAGTTTTTGAGCAGGAAGACAATCAGTTTGTAGTTGGATATTGTGACTCAGATTTTGCGGGTGATATGGACAAACGAAGATCAACTACTGGTTATGTGTTTACTTTTGCAAAGGCACCAGTTAGTTGGAAGTCTACTTTGCAGTCAACAGTTGCTTTGTCTACAACAGAGGCAGAGTACATGGCTATTACAGATGCTGTGAAAGAGGCAATTTGGCTTCAAGGATTGCTAAAGGAGCTTGGTGTTGAACAAAAAGGTATCACAATTTTTTGTGATAGTCAAAGTGCTATTCAATTAGCGAAGAACCAAGTTTATCATGCAAGGACGAAGCACATTGATGTTCGGTATCATTTCGTACGAGAAATCATAGAAGAAGGTGGAGTCACGGTGAAGAAAATTCATACTACAGAGAATCCTGCTGATATGCTGACAAAGGTGGTGACTGCGGTCAAGTTTCAACATTGTTTGGATTTGATCAACATTGTTGAACACTGAAGATTGAAGATGAAGACACAACCAAAATTTGTTATTGAGAGAGAATTGAAAATGTGGAATTTTGCCAAGGTGGAGATTTGTTGAAGTTTGGCAAAATGCCAAAGTCCCACATTGGTTGGGAGTTAAGTTTGGGGGGATTTTTCCCCTATAAAAGAAGGCCTAATGTTTAGGATTGAAACACACCTCTCATTTGCCTTCTCATCTGTTTAAGGCATTTGTATCTTCTCTCTTTAGTATTATTTCACTTGTATTTTTGGAGTGGAATAAAATATTTGGTTGTGTCCGAGGAGTAGGCAAAATTAGCCGAACCTCGTAAATTCTGGTGTTCCCTTTATTATTGCTTTATTGTCTTATTTATTATTTGGTGGTTGTCATAATTTTTGGTATAGTAGTTGTGACTTATTCACACTCTATACATTTGGCTTCCGCAACAGTATGTTTAAGAAATCAGATACAAAATATACAAAAAAATTAAATACATGCAAAATACATGTGTTTGACCTCTTCATTTTTGCATTTGACAATGCCACTATTTGTGTCATTAGCCATATAGTAGTATTTATTCCTTTTTCAAGCATCCAAGTGAATATTTTGAAATCAAAGGTATGGACGTAAGATTGTTAGTTGGAACCTTAATTTCTGAAGTCAATGTGCTACAATATTCAACCATATTTTTATGGCATGACTTGTGTTCAGGCCTCTTCAGTTCATCCATTAATGATTGATAGTTTTTCTAAGTGGAAGAGATTCATATGTCACACTTAGGAATCTCACCGCCAGAATTACTTCTATGAGGTTAGAGTGTAAAAATTACACGGGACGCCTTATTTGGCCGCCCCCATTTAACTTATATCCATTTTTTTTAAAATTTTTTAACTTGTACCCACTTTTTAAAAAACTTTACCCTCCTTTCTCCTCCTCCTTCTCCCAGTGATCTTCATATCTCTCCGAAACTTAACATTGATGTAACAATATCTCTCCTTCTGTGGCTTCACTCAATTCCTCAGAAGCCATCTTACTATACATAATTAAAATCTTTATTTTCAATCTGCTTCTTCAATGTTTGTCAAAAGAAAAGTCAATTGTGTTACCAGAATCCCAATTTAAAGTGTTGCAGCTCAAAAGAATCTAGTCTTCTTGACATTTATGGAACTATAATATCCCCAACAGCTAAAATAGCACTACTTAATGCTATTTAAAGTCATCAGATCTCAAACTCTCGCATGCAGAAAGATCATGTGGATGAAGGGTAGTTAATCAATGATTTTTCTGCAATACTGGTCATGTATATATCCTTGCAGAAGGTATGGGTTCCTCCCCCAAAAATAGAAACTTCAGCAGTACATACTCAAGGGTTTTAAAAACTTCAGCTAGTTACAAACAAAAACTTCATCTCTAGAGCTGAAGTTCGCCGGTTACAAACAAAAACTCGACAGTTACAAAACAAAAACTTCAGCTCTAGAGCTGAAACTTACAAACAAAAACTCGCTAGTTACAAATAAAAACTTCAGCTCTACAAACAAAAACTTCAGCTCTAGTTCGCCAGTTACAAACAAAATCTTCAGCTCTAGAGCTGAAGTTCGAAAGTTACAAAACAAAAACTTTAATTTTAGAGCTGAACTTCAGGCCCGGTTACTAGAATGCTGAAGTTTAGCGTGATTGTCTTTGCTACTTCAGCCCCGTATGCTGAAGTTATGCGAAAAAGCGGGCACGCTTGCAATTTTTTTTGCAAAGCGGACACAAATTAAAACGTGACACAAAAAATGGGTATAAATGCAAATGTCCCGGTTAGAGTTACTTTTTCCTCTTTTTCTATGGTCCAATTGAGTTTTAAAAGTTAGCGCAGCAAAATTAAGTCGCAGAGAAGACGAATACATTGAATACGTCTCTGCGCTACTAGATAGGAAATATCCTTAGGAAGCTATAGATTAAACATTGGAGAATTTCAAGCTTGCCAAAATGAGAATCTAAGGAAACGAGCATCTCTATGTGGCACACCCTGCTTCTACATTTTCTTCACTGCCCATATGATAAAATACTCTAGTTTTCGTGGCGGGTTGATCACAATATCACTGCTTTATTTACTTTGCCAGTTGCCACCATTTATGTGGTGGAAATTTTCGTCTGTCTAAGAAATTGTATGTTTAAATTCACTTCTATGCAAGATTTATAGCTTGTGCCGAAGATATGGGGATAAAGAGAGAATTTGGAGAGAAAAGGGGAGAGGGGAGAGGGGAGAGGGGAGAGGAAAAAAGGAAAAGGGTGTAACTAAATCCCTTGATTGAAAGCACAAATAATGGATTGAGAACTTTTTAAGGTGGATTGTATATATTTCGTAAACAAAACTTATTTATGCCGGGTAATTAACTAAACGTGAACATTAAGGATAATAAAGTTTCAAATAGTATATAGGAATAAAAAAATCTCTATAGAGAAATATTAGATTCTTTTGACTTGAAATTGGACCAAAGGAAATTTTATAGTCTTGTAGAGGCAGTTCCCTAGGCCTAAATACTGTTGGATTTTCAGTGCTTGATGGTTTAAAAATGTTCATTTTACGTACTCCCTCTACTTTTATGTTAGTAATTGGCTAGAAATTTTTGGTTAGTTCTTTTTTTTAATATGAAAAGTAGCCAGATTGTGGTACAATATTCAAAGTTTGACAATTGTTTGAGTTGCCAAGTCAAATGCATTAAACAGACAGACGAAGTTTAAATTTTATGCACTGACTATGTAAAAAAGAAGCAGGAGTAAGAGATATAAAAATTAAAATGCGCGATTATATAATAAGCATGCACTTCATACATATTACGTACGATGTGAATACAAACAACATAGAAGTTCCAATTCCAACCTCAGACATACACACGCAAAAACATTTTTTTTCAATGGCAAGCCAATCTGCACAGACTACACACAGCTGCTTGCTAAGAATTAGAATGGTAAAATGAAACCTACAGTCTTTGGTTAAAAAAAGACACAACTCTTCTCCACTTAATTACCAACTCTCAACAAAACAAACTAAAAGAATGGGTTTAATCCTCTTCTATTTCAAAGTTATACAAGTCTCTTTACAAACCAGCTGCTCTTCCTAACCTCTCTCTTAGAATCTTCACTCCCATGTACCTGCATCAACGCGGCACGAATCACGAAACGCTTAGCTATTCGATGAAGTAGTACTTTTTCCGGTCCCAAATATTAGTCATTTTAGCAAAATGAATTTGTTTTAAAACATTTGAGTAGGAAGTCACGGGTTCGAGTCGTGGAAACAGCCTCATGTGGAAATACAGGGTAAGGCTGCATACGATAGACCCTTGTGGTCCGGCCCTTCTCTGGACCCGCGCATGGCAACAGCTTAGTGCACCGGGTTGACTTTTCTTTCTTTTTTTTTTCCTTTATAGAAGAAACAAGTCATTTATTACATTTTTTTTCAAATCTACTTTTCCTGTTTCAATTAGTGAAGTGTTAATTAGCCGAGATGTTTAAGGAGAGATAAGGTGTAGTTTAGACAAACCTCGTAGGATTAAGGCTATTAAACGTCTTTCTTTAAGGGTGCGCGGAAACGTTAAAGACAGATAATATGAACCAGAGGTAGTAATTCTATATGGAATTTGTATTATTATGGTCTTACCTGCCCATCATCATAACAGTGGCTTGAGGATTTGTGCCTGGTGATTCTTCAAATGTGGAACCATCAATGACTCGGAGCCTATGGACACCAAGAACCCTGTAGTCCGGGGCGATCACCTTGCCAACATGACACCCGCCATGGTAATGCCATATCGTGATCACAGTATCTTTGCAGAACTGTTCTAATGACTGTGTGTTATTAGTGTGTTTTGGTATAAGATTAACATTAGCTTGGACACTCATGTTAAGGAGCTTATCCAATGTCTCTTTGTCACACTGTGTGTAGTTGGTGAAGTGTTTGGATTTCGCGATCTTCTCCACAATGCGTATTCCATCTACACATCGCTTTAGATCACGTGGATGGCTGAAGTAGTTGAAGGTGATTGAAGGGTTGTCATCGGCGTTTGTAGTGACAAGGCTAATGTTCCCTCTTGACAAAGGTGTTGCTATTTTTTCTAAGATGAAACCTCCCCTAAACAACTCGTGTGGAATGTTTTTCTTGCTTCTTCGGTATGCTTCAATTGCTTCAAATGTTCTCTGCTTTGGAGGAATGGTGGACAGTTGCCCTATCTGGTTATCCCAAAATGCGGACCCAATGTTAGGAGAACCATGATTAATGCACATGCAATACAATAAAGTCAACAATACAGTCTATCCAAACATTGTTTGACAAAACAAAGCAGCACAATACAAGCAGGTTGTAATTGATATAAGTTGAAACAATGCTACTAACCTCAGCTGAAGCGACTCCATGGTTGCAACGAATGCTATCTCCGGACTGTCCAAATCCACTACTAGCTTCAATATAGACCCCCTCCTTAGTAATTCCTACAGTCTGAATCAGCGACTGCTCAACGTGCCTATTTGTGGGAACGAAGATCGTGTTTAAGGGGTTATCTGACATGCCTTGACCAACGAACTTATTGTCAAGAACCACCGGAATATTCAACTTTTCCAACTCGGCTTTTGGTCCAATTCCACTAAGCATCAAAATATGAGGGCTACCAATTGCACCAGATGACACTATAATCTCACTTCCCTTCCTCTTTGAAAGAAATGCCTTGTGTTGGTTCCCGTTCTCGTCTTTGAAAATGACTCCCACTGCCCTTGGCTTCTTTCCTATATAATTATTTCAAACCGATTATATCTACAATCAGGCAAAGATGTGTAATGTAGTACAACTAGTAGGATGTTTTGCATTAAGTACCTGATGTATCAAAATCAATCTTTTGAACTGTGGCATGCACCAAAACATCCAACTTCTTTGGATTAGCTGAGGCAAGTAGTTCAGCTGCAGTATGACGACGTCCAAACCGGTCGAATATGGTTCCACCAACCTTGGTTCCATAGATGTGATCATAAGTGAATCCATTGAATGGTGAGATACCAATTTCAAGAAGACTGTCTCTTACTGCTCTTTGCCAAGGAGCCAAGTTTGGTTTATGTACAATTTGTTTCTCAATCCAAGGATATGATTCATTCACCAATTTAGAATCCCAACCTGCTTTCTTAATGTAACTGCAGGTTCAAAAGATCATAACATTAACACATGTTTGATCCTGCAATCAATTTTTGTAACTCAACAAAAGCAATTTTGAGTATGTACTTAGTGCTCTAGCCACCCAACAAACACAAAGAGAAATTCAAATTAAATTCTTGTCAAAAGTAGACCATTAACATGCCGATCCAAGCTACTACCTCCGGTCTATATTATCCGTCTAAACTACCTTTTATCACTCCTTAAACATCTCACCTAATTAATATTCCCTCCGGTCCACAATAAGTGACCAATTTGCTTTGGATACACCCATTAAGGAAATACTAAATTCTAGACAAAAATAGTTAGTGTGACTAAACTATCCTTAATTAAATGTTGCAGCATAATTTAATATGAGGAGTAAAAAACTTTTTAGGGATACGTACATAAGGATAATTTTGGAAAAACAAATTCAATTTTTTCTTGATTATATAAATGAACATTTATTTTGGACCAAAATAAAATAGCAAATTGGTCACTTAATTATGGTGGACCGGAGGAAGTACTAAGCTAATTTAAATAGTAAGGGTAGATTTAAAACGAAAGTACTCTCTCCGGTCCACTTTAATATATTTTTTGGTTGTTTTCACTTATATTGAGGAGTCAACCGTTTAACATTAATTAACAATGAAATCGACCATATTAACCTTAGTTTGTTCATTGGAAATATAACAAATACTCCTAGGCTCTTTACTTCAAAGGCAACTTTGGAAAGAAAAGGCTAATTCCTTCTTGATATATCTGAAAAAATCAAATACTGTGGACCATAAAAAAAACCAAAAAAACCGATTAAAGTAGACATGAGGAAGTAATAATTAACTTTTTTTTTTTTCTAAAACGTCAAATATTTGGATACAAATTTCGTTTGCCAAAGTGACTAATATTTTGATGACCTGATCGTTTAATTTTATTTTCACACTATAAAGTGTATAAAAGTAAACTCTTGTATATTTACCTGCAAACTAGCATGAGGAGAAGACATTAATAATTGTTCATCCACCTACTTTTTTTTGTTTCATATTTGGATTCACAATAATTTAAGAACCATCATAAAGAGAGAAGATACAATTAATGACAATATAGGTTTGGTAGTTGGACTTAAATATTTGTGCAATTCCCCCGCCAAATCTTTTATTTCAAGGCCTACAAAATAAAGGAGACACATATAACATGTCTCAAATATCCTAAAGTTATCTTTAATTAGTTGATCACATGAATTTGTTGTCAACGTCTAAATCATATTAAGGTCTACGTAGTTAGACTGATCCAAAAAGGAAATATGTTTCACTATAAATGCGACTTAATTCAATCCTAAAGCATTTGGCTTACCCAAGGAAGGGGAGCATTGGACTAACTGGTAAAGTTACTGTCATCTGACCAAGAGGTCATGGGTTCAAACCGTGGAAACAGCCTCTTGCAGAAATGCAGGGTAAGGCTACGTACAATAGACCCTTGTGGTACGGTCCTTCCCCGAACTCCGCGCATAACGGAAACTTAGTGCACCAAGCTGCCCTTTTTAAAGCATTTGGGTGATGGTAATGGCTCGTTAAAAGTAATCATACTTTTGATAATGGCAGCAAGTGAAGCACTTGTTTTAGGCCCCAAGAATTTAAGGGCCCCAAAATTACTATTTCTCTACTCCCTTTGTTCCAATTTATGTGAACATGTTTGGTTGAGCATGGAGTTTAAAAAAAATGAAGACTTTTAGAATTTGTGGTCCTAAACAAGTTAAAATGGGTCCTAGAGTATTTGTGTGGTTATAAAAGTTTCTCATTAAGGATATAATTAGAAGTTTAAGCTAAATTGTTTCCAAATTTAGAAAGGGGTCATTCTTTTTGGAACGGATCGAAAAGGAAATAGGTTCATATAAACTGGAACGGATGGAGTATATAATTTATATAATTATTTCTTATTATTGATAATTTTATTTCTGTGTTTTCATATTAATGTTTGTTTCTTCCTCTAATTAGTATAACCAAATTAGTTTTCTGCCAATCTTATTTTATATTTTTACTGAATTATTTTTCTCTATTCATTAGTTAGTCATGTAACTATATCTAATAATCTAACTTATTATTTATTTTCCTCACATAAGTTATACTCCCTCCATCCAAATTTATATGAAGGTGTTTGACTAGGCATGGAGTTAAAGAAAAAAAAAAGATTTTTAAAACTTGTAATCTAAAATAAATCATAGAAACTTGTGTAGCTAGAAATCATCTCATTAAGGGATAAATAGAAATTTAAAGTTGAATTATTACCAAATATAGAAAGGTATTTTCTTTTGGGACTGACTAAAAAAGGAGTGTCACATAAATCAAAACAGAGAGAGTATATTTTTTCTGGGTTCTCTCATTTCAGTTGAGATGCAATCAACTTAAATTCATTCAAAATTATGTGCTTTATAAATTTAAAACCACGTTATGATATATATATATATAAAGCCTCTTATTAAGACTTTGCTTTAGGCGTCGAAAGCTATTGAGCCGCCCTGCGGCATTGGCATAGCAAAAAAGTGAGAACCACTACTTTTTTTGGGGTTCAAAGAACCACTAAAGTTTAATGTAACGTGAGTTGACGAGCCTACGAAAAACAAGAAATTATTTACAACAAGAACATGACCAAAATTGATTGGCATTAAATACTACATTCTGGATTTCACTTTTCTAGTTGGGAGATCATTATTTACCTACCCAAACAGCAATGAACAACCCCAAAATTAGGCTTCAGTACTATTTTCTGTTTTTTTAGCAACTACTCTCACTTCCCAAACGAGTTTTCCTATTTGCTTACTAAGACCCAATCTGACCCTTTTAATTTTGTTGAACAGATAGAACGGTAAAAGAATGTAACTATTTTAACCAAAAAAAATAAATAGAATGTAACTACTATCAGATCACATGAGAAAATAATTTAGGTTATTATAAGAAAAATGACTATAGTGTAATTTAACCTATTATAGTAGGCTATTAAATGATTATTATAAAGATTTACCTATAATTACCTCATAAATGACCCGATATAAATATATTTATATAGAATTTAAACTCAATTAAGAAAAAACTACAAGTAGCCTTCTATATATAATAAATGCAAATTGGTAACCAAAAAGATAAGGCAAGTGACCTGCTAATTACTGCACTTTTCGTATATAAAAGTGGTTATAGAAGAATTTACTTAAATAGTAGCTCACTCAATCACTTATACTAAAAATAGTTGAGAGATATATAGTTCAGTCAGACTTCTTAATAACATCATTGATATATAACAATCATTCACTATAAAGCCAATTTTTTTTGGATCCAATTTCCATGTTATATTATAACCTATGTTCTATATAACAATATAACAACCAAAAAATATGGAACAAATATAGAGAGGTTTGATTGTATATGTATAATTCATCAGTAAATCCGTGGAATATAATTAAATTCGCAATATATATAAGACAAGGAGTGTAGCACATTACCTAGGGCCAGCGCGAGTGTAAAAACCAGCATTAATACAAGTGCCACCACCTAAAACTCGAGCTCTAGAATTAAAGACGCCATCAGTAGAGAGGAAGTATTGAGAAGCAGAAGAAGGTGAAGTGTCAGCCAAAGCAATATGGAAATTCTGCATGAAAGACACATTTGCATTTGCAAATGGAACTCCTCCTCTTTCCAGCAATAATACACTAAATTTCTGTGATAAAGTTGCAGCCAAAGGACAACCAGCTGTGCCTCCTCCAACTATTATATAGTCATAGGTCTTAATATTATTACCATTATTTGATGATGATGATGATGATGAGAATGAACTTGCTTCTCTTATGAATGGGTACCTATCTTCCCACGGTTCCCATTTACCTGCTGCTGTATCCAGAAAATTTCACAAAATGCTGCTATAGTTAGAAATTAAAAAGAAATACTAGGACTTAAAATGTCGTTTTTCCTTCTCAATTTAATGTCCCAAGGCAAGTAAAGTAGGACTGACACTACTATAAGCAGTAGCTATATATATACAGATAAACATGCATGGCATCAAAAATATTATTTATTTATGGTTGTTAGCTATATTATAAGAACATGTCATTATGAATATAATAATTTAGAGTTAAGAAGTTTTTTTATATAAAAAGATATCATTCTTATAGATTAAAGTTAAAAAAAAAATTATAAAAAAATATCAATATTCTTTCTTAAAGAGATTAAGAAAAGAAAGAATTTAATATAAAATACTCCATAAAATATTAATTAAGTAGTAAAATAAAATAATGAGGAATCTTTGATCTTGGATTGGTAGACAACGCTGGGAACTCGAAAAGTAGAGATGTTAACAACAAATTAAAGAATGCAACTTTAGCCATTCTTCTTGCTTTTTTTTTTTAATTACGGAATTAATCGATTATCAGAATTCAGAACTATAGAGGGAAAAACAAGAAAACAAGCAAGTTGGGAGGATAGGTTATAGCTGAGCATGGTGAAGATTAAAGAGGAAACAAAGAAAAAATAGAAATGATTACCAGAAAATGGTAGCTGATCTTTACCCACAAGAGAAAAGAAGAGAGAAATAAAACAAGTGAAAAGGTTTTTCGAAATTTCCATATATCATGCTGTGAGACCACCTCGACTTCTACGAAGAAAATGTATACTAGCTAGAAAAAGAGGGAGAAGGAAAACAAAAGAAATACTAATATAATCATGTTGCCAACCAAAATGAAAAGAAAAAAATACCTTGAATGAGTGTGGGAGAAGAGTAATTAAAACATAGAAGTAAAGAGAGAAGAAGCTTCAAAATCAGAGGTGGAGCTGCTGCACCACCAACCACAGCCATTGAGCGCAGACAAGAGAGCAAATTAAAACTGTTAATTAAGAAACAATAATATTGCAGCAGGAGAAGCAGTTTCTCCCACCTCAAGCTTTTCTCTATGTGGCTTTCTCTCGTTGGCCTTGTTTTGTGTGTACCCACACTCTATATTATATATGCACAACTCACAATTGTATACGTCTAGCATTTATAGCTACTAATGAAACAACGTAATACTCCTTAGCTTAGCTAGCTGTCAGGATTTAAAATTTATGTTACGAACTCATAACTTAATTAGCTTAATTATTGTATTTTTAATTAAAAATTTTAATATATTTAACGAATTTTCTAATACAAATATAGATTGAGCAAATATTACTTGGTCCGAATCCGTAATTGATTTTCTAGCTCCGCCTCTAATCAAGGAAGAAATAAGAGATGAGAAAGAGAAAATGGTTAAGTAATTTGGTTTTTCTATGGAAGAAGTATTTGACATAACTAGTAAAGTTGTTGTCATGTGACCAGGAGGTCACGAGTTGGAGCCATGGAAACTGCCTCCTACAGAAATGCAGAGGTTAGGCTGCATACGATAAACCTTTATGGTCTGATCCTTTCCCAAACGTCGTGCATAGCGGGAGCTTAGTGCACCAAGCTGTTTTTTTTTGACAGAAGAGGTATTAAATGCCAGAGAAACTCAACCCCGAGAGGTCATTAATGGCGAAATGAATGCCCAACTGTTGGAACTGTATCATATCAATGCATGGCCGTCCGATTAAATTGATTTCTGTCTACTTTATAAGATCACTTTGACAGCTCACTCATACAATTGTATACAACCAGCCAGCCTACACTAATTAACTGCTTGTTATTAAGAGTATAGAAAGATAGAATTGAAGGAAATCTTTAAGGTGTGAAATCTTGATATAGAGGTAGTAAATGGACGGGTTAATTTGATTTTGTATATTTGGGTTTTGACCTGCTTTTATTTAATGGTTTAATGGGTTATTTCTGAATTCAACTCGTTCGCTCAAATCAACAAATGGGTCAGAACTCAACCTATTTAAACTTGAGCAATTGAATGAGTTATAAAAAATAGCTAGGTTGGTTTCTGCATGCATTTGTATGTATGAAAAAATTATAGACAAATTTCAATAGAATACATCAAAGTCACTTGTATACTGCATATATATTAACTTCACTTAAAATTGGACATCTTGCTCATACAACCAGCCAGCCTACAATAACAGTGAATATTAATACTCAACTGTACCATCAACCCACCTTGCTCCAGTAAATATATAATCCACCAACAAATAATATTTTCTAGAAAGAAATTAAATATAAACAAGTAGTATATAAATATAAACAAGTAGCATGCCTGATCAAATTGGTAATTTTTACGTATATAACAAAAACAACCCAATGGAATTTCACCATGGGGTCCGGAGAGGTTAGTGTGTACTTTGTGTTGTGATTCTCGGATCAATATGAAAATTATTTGAGAGGAAAAACAACTCTATTTCACAAGAATAGAATTACAGAGAATTTACATCAAGAATTTCTCTCTACAAAAAAAAACCTCACCAAACTCTCTTTTTGTTCTCACAATCGCTTCCTGGATTGTATTTCAATCTCTATGGATTGATATTTCTGTGTAAAACATAAGGCTCTATTTATAGCCTTAAAGAAGGTGGTTGGTGGTTGAATTCTTCATTCAACAATAGAGGCTTCAACAATGGTGGCTTCTAGAATGAGTTGGTGGCTTCAACAATGGTGGGCTTCTAGAATTGGTAGTTGGCAGCAGCTGAACTTATCAATTCTCCCCCTTCAGCTGCATTCCAACACAGCTACTATTTGAAAGTTATTCCAACTATGTCTCTACACAGCTCTAACTTTTCTTGAGTGACCACCTTTGTTAACATGTCTGCTGGATTCTCTTCGTATGGATCTTCACTAGTTTCAACAGTTATTGATCCATCACCTCGCGTATCCAGTGATAGCGAATGTCGATGTGCTTTGTCCGTGAATGATACATTGAGTTTTTGCTTCAATCAATTGCACTTTGACTATCACAATGTATCTTATACTCTGTTTGATTTATCCCTAGTTCTTGGAGAAACCGCTTTAGCCACAACATTTCTTTTCCAGCTTCCGCTACAGCAATATATTCTGCTTCAGTTGTGGATAGTGCAACACACTTCTGCAATCTTGACTGCCATGACACAGCTCCCCCTGCAAAAGTATAAACATATCCTGAGGTTGATTTTCTTCCATCAGGATCTCCGGCCATATCTGAATCTGTATAGCCTTCCAAGACTGGATCAGCTCCCCCAAAGCACAGACTTGATTTTGAAGTACCTTTAAGATACCTGAGAATCCACTTAACTGCCTCCCAATGTTTCATTCCAGGGTTAGAAAAAAAACGACTTACCACACCTACCGCATGTACGATATCTGGCCTCGTGCAAACCATGACATACATCAGACTTCCAACTGCTGAAGAATATGGAATTGTAGACATCTCCTCAATCTCTTTCTTGGATGAGGGGCACAAACTCTTGCTCAACTTGAAGTGATTTGCCAAAGGGGCACCTACCGGTTTGGCATTACTCATATTGAACCGTTTGATCACTCGTTCAATGTAATTTTCTTGAGATAGCCATAACTTCTTGTTTCTCCTATCTCGAGTTATCTGCAATCCCAAAATATGTTGAGCTGGACCTAAGTCTTTCATTTCAAAGGACTTAGAGAGTTCTTTCTTCAACTGTCTAATTTTTGTTGCATCTTGTCCGACGATCAACATGTCGTCTACATAAAGTAGAAGTACAACAAAATTGCCATCCGAAAATCTCTGAATGTAAACACACTAATCTGCAACAGTTCTTTTATATCCTTGACTTACCATAAATGAGTCAAACTTTTTGTACCACTGCCTCGGTGCTTGCTTTAGGCCATATAAACTTTTCGTAAGCTTATAGACGAGGTTTTCTTTTCCTGAAACCTCAAAACCTTCCGGCTGCTCCATATAGATTTCTTCATTTAGATCACCATGAAGAAATGTTGTCTTGACATCCATTTGTTCAAGCTCCAAATTCAAACTGGCTACCAATCCAAGGATGATGCGGATTGAAGTCAATTTTACAACTGGTGAAAATATTTCATCAAAGTCAATTCCCTTTTTCTGTAGGAATCCTTTGACTACTAACCGGGCTTTGTGCTTCACCACCTTTCCGCTGCCATCTTTCTTCAGCTTGAATACCCATTTACTCTTCAGTACCTTCTTTCCTTGTGGAAGTTTCACAATCTCATAAGTGTTGTTTTTCTGTAAAGAGTTCATCTCTTCGGTCATTGCTTGCAGCCATTTTTCTTTATCCTTATGAGATATAGCTTCATGGAAACTCTCTGGTTCTCCATCTTTAGAAAGTAGAATATACTCGGTTTTTGTGTATCGAGTTGATGGAATCTGACCTCGTTCAGATCGACGAGGTTGTTGATTATTAGCTTCAGGAGGTGTACCGTCATCGTTCCCCTATGATGGTTCTATAGTTTCCTGAGGGGTTTGTGCCTCTCCCTGCCAAACATCCTCCTGTTCTGCTTCTGGTACTGCTTCATGCTCCCCCATGCTATTTGTGTCAAACTGCAATGGTAGTGGATCTGGACCAACTTTTTGGGCACTGGAACCTCTTTCATAAGACATTGTGGGCTTTTCAATGTCTTCAATTGTCTGGTTTTCGTGGAATACAACATCCCTACTTCTGATCACCGTCTTCTGTATTGGATCCCATAATCTATACCCAAATTCTTCATCTCCATAGCCTATGAAGATACATGGTATAGTTCTACCATCAAGCTTCTTCCTGAGCTCCTTGGATACATGTGCATGTGCTAAACAACCGAATACCCTTAAGTGAGAATATGAGGGATTCTTACCAGACCATATTTTCTCTGGAACCTCAAAATTCAACGGGGCTGATGGTGACCGCTTGATTAGGTAGCAGGCGGCGCGAACAACTTCTCCCCAGAATGGCTTAGGCAGTTTTGCCATACTGACCATACTTCTGACTCTTTCCATAATTGTCCGATGCATTCTCTCGGCTACTCCATTGTGTTGTGGGGTACGTGGGACCGTCTTTTCATGTCGAATCCCTTGTCTCTTGCAATAGGAATCGAACTCCTTGGAAGTATACTTGCCTCCATTATCTGAGCGAAGGCATTTTAATTTCTTTCCCGTTTCATGCTCTACCATGGCATGAAATATCTTGAAATAATCAAAAGCATGGTCCTTTGTCTTTAAGAAGTACACCCACACCTTTCGAGAAGCATCATCAATGAAAGTCAGAAAATACCTATTGCCGCCAAGTGATTTCTCCTCCATGGGACCACAAATATCAGAGTGTACCAGACTGAGTAACTCTAATTTTCTGGTTGAAGAAAATGTAAAAGAGACTCTATGTTGCTTTCCGAATAAGCAATGATTACAAGGGTCTAAAGCAGCATTCTTGTCCATTATGATAAGCTGCTTTTTCATTAGAATTGATATCCCCTTTTCACTCATGTGACCGAGTCTCTGGTGCCACAGGTTTTGAGACGCCTCTTTTTCCATAACATTGAGGCTGTCTGAACATACCTTCACATGAGTTTTATATAAGTTGCCACAAATATGTCCTCGAGCGAGAATCATAACCCCTTTCAGCAATTTCCATGTGCCTTTTCCGAAATAACTTTCATAGCCCTGTTTGTCAAGAGCTATACCTGATATTAGGTTTAGACGAAGATCTGGCACATGACGGACATCCTTCAATATCATTGTACTCCCGATATTTGTTTGTATTTTGATATCACCAATTCCAACTATCTCACAGGAAGAAGTGTTCCCCATCTTCACTACTCCAAAGTCTCCTGCTTTGTATGTTGTGAAGAAATCTTTTCGGGATGTGGCGTGGTATGATGCTGCAGTATCTACCACCCATTCGTTTTCATCTTGACTTGAGACGTGAAGGCATGTCTCTTCTTGGATGGAACAAATGGCTACCTCTCCGTGGGTAGTGACTGATGCATCTCCATCCTTCTGCTTCAACTTCTCCTTCTCCTTATGCAATTTTCTGCAGTTCTTCTTTAAATGGCCCATTATTCCACAGTGGTAGCACGCATAAGATGACTTCCTACCATCTGTGGATTTTCCCCTACTCTTGCTTCTGCCTCTCCTCTTATCTTGACTTCTTTCTTGTTGTCTCCCTCTTTCTGTAATAAGGGCATGCGACTCACCATGATCGATGTCCTTTCTTCTGGCTTCTTCATTAAATAAGGCATCTTTAACCATAGACATGGTCAGATTTCCACTAGGAGCTAAATTACTGAGAGAGACTACTAGTGTCTCCCAGCTATCAGGAAGAGAACTAAGAAGTAGTAGGGCTTGAATCTTATCCCCGAGCGGCATGTCAACAGACGATAATTGATTTATCAAGCTCTGAAACTCATTGGTATGCTCGGCAACTGAAGTTCTGTGCTTTAACTTCAAATTTACCAAATGCCTCATCAACAAGTCTTTGTTCCTAGCGGTCTTGGCTTGATACATCCCTTCTAACTTCACCCAGAGGGCATACACGTTTGTCTCTTGTGCAACATGATGAAAAACGCTATCGTCAATCCATTGTCGAATTTGACCGATAGTTTTTCTGTTTAATTTCTTCCACTCTGCTTCTTTAGTGGAATCGGGGTTCTTACCCGTTGCTTCTATGGGATCAAACAAATCTTTACAACTGAGGAGATCTTCCATCTGAGGTCTCCACAATGTGTAATTTGTGGCAGTAAGCTTTATCATAGCTCCAGATGATGATGACTCTTCCATTATATCTTTAAAATGGCTTGGTCAAAATTTTGGAGCAGAATCTTACCAAACGGACATCACCAACGCGCCCGGAATGGTGAAAATTGGTAAGATTGACTCTTCTTGGGTCAAAATAGGGCCTCCAGAAAATTTTCAAAATTTACACCAAACTTGTTGAGGTTAAATCGAAAATATACTGAACTTGTGGGGCAGATTTATAATTTCAGTAACTTCAGGGGTTATTTCATAAATTTCTGAAAATTTATGATGACTGGGCACTGACTAGATGCTAACTGGATGATGATGTGGCGCTAACTGGGCAATTACTATTCATCATCTTCTTCATTGGACAGAAGAAAAAAAATAGTAAAATTTAAATTGCCATAACTTCTTCGTTTTAGCTTTGTTTTGCCTCCGGAAAATTGCATTGAATTCGTATCGACGCAAGGAATCTAATGAAATAATCAAAACACACCGAAGATCACGTTTTCGAAAAACATAAATCCGGGTTGAAATTTTCAATGTTCCGATATTTCTTAATGAACACAGAATCGAAAGCTCTGATACCACTTGTTGTGATTCTCGGATCAATATGAAGATTATTTGGGAGGAAAAATAACTCTATTTCACAAGAATAGAATTACAGAGAATTTACACCAAGAATTTCTCTCTACAAAAAAACCTCACCAAACTCTCTTTTTGTTCTCACAATCTCTTCCTGGATTGTATTTCAATCTCTCTGGATTGATATTTCTGTGTAAAACATAAGGCTCTATTTATAGCCTTAAAGAAGGTGGTTGGTGGTTGAATTCTTCATTCAACAATGGAGGCTTCAACAATGGTGGCTTCTAGAATGGGTTGGTGGCTTCAACAATGGTGGGCTTCTAGAATTGGTAGTTGGCAGCAGCTGAACTTATCACTTTGTAAGGGTAGAGATATTGTTTCCAACAGACCTCAGCTTAAGGAAAAATGCAAAAACAAAGAGAACGTGTGTCGTAGTTATTTATGCCTTAATTAACAAGTTTTATTATCGACACTTTGTTGTTATGCCTGTATTTGTAAATAATGATTCTGAAATTAGAACGTTAGCTTATAAACGTAAATATAAATAAAACAGAAATTAATTCGAGCCCACTGAATTCACAGTGTTTCCTTAAGGAATTTAATCCCCTCCTAGTACCCAAGGTTATGGATTATTTCCTCCCAGGATAGAACGAATTACACACTGGTGTAGCGGTACTTCAAACCCCAGTGTTTCAGCGAATACAAAGTTCGGCAGCAAATCACACTTACGGATGCTTTGTTTGTAGTTTAAAACAATGCAGAACAAGGGAGGAAAACTCAGAAGTCGAATGGAAATTCTGAGAGGAAGGAATGCAAATTATAGCCAACGTTGAGTTTTCGGTGAAGAGAAGATCAATAGCTCTCAATTCTGTTTCGGTGTGTCTTCAACAAGCTGCTTGCACCATCTATTTATAGTGCAGTTAGATCCTAAACACGGACCCGCTGCCACTCATTTAGTGGAGCCCTTGGCCATGGTGGACGGAGCACCAGGCTGCTAACTAATGGAGTAATCACTTGCTATTATGGAGTAAGCATTTGGCAATGGTGGGAGACGCACAAATCCACGGATTGGAACATATCCGTTACAAACATGAATATTATTACGTTAATATTTACTATTAACAAATAAATTTGGTCCAAAAAATTAATCAATCAATCGATCATTTGACCAAATCCAAATCCAAAGTCGAAGTCGTAGCCGAAGCCGAACCGAGCGAGCGAGCGACGATGACGTCACGAGGCTTGCCTTATTCTTAACTCTTTAAGAGCTACATGAAGTGCATTTGTATATAAACCCACCAAACTCCTTTCCTCTACCAATGAGGGACAATGTCTCATTAAAAGGAGAGGGAAACTTAAAATTTTACTCAAAATTTTCATTTCCCTCCATTTCTCATTCACCCTCTTTTTAATACCTTTCTATATTAAAAAGAAACTCCAACAATCCCCCACATGAATGGGGAATGGCTATATCACGGAAGTATGCATGAAAAACTTGTGTGATTTGCAAGCAAGGATTAATTGCATTCAGATAAGTAGGTTTCCCTTTGAACTTTCCGTAGTGAACTTATGTCGGATATACTCGGTCAATCGGTAGATTTGATATCTTTGAACCGTCAAACTTTAGTGTATACCTAGACAACCATAAGTCACACAATCAATCCCTTAACCGTCTTTGGTTCTCATTGTTGTGTTCGTTTCAGCCATGAACACTGCCTGGTTTCATAAGTGCGTAGAGAATTGGCCTTGCAAAATTCTCCTTGAAGCGGCTAACACTTCACACTTACATAGGTGATTCCAAAATGTGTCATCTCGTAGATACACTATTTGATATACCCTGTATCAAATTTAGAAATCATTAAAAAGCCTTAATGTTTTATCCTTGGTACTGAACATTGTCTCATCACGAGAATGGACTAAAATTTTTGTTGACAATGTTGAACCATCATTAATGACTTTATTTGATCTCCTTGAACCTAGATCTTGGGATCTCCAGACTTCTAGGTAGAGTTACCGCCACAATGACTTGTTCTCGACCATAGTCCCATTCCCCTCGATGATTTCTCAACTACCTCTCTAGTTAGGCCTTTTGTAAATGGATCCGACACATTATCACTTAACTTTACATAGTCAATCGTGATAATTCCTCTAGAGAGAAGTTGCTTAATGGTTTTATGTCTTCGTCGTATATGACGAGATTTACCGTTATACATAACGCTCCCAGCCCTTCCAATTTCCGTTTGGCTATCACAGTGTATGCATATTGGTGCCAACGGTTTGGGCCAAAATGGAATGCCATGAAATTCCGGAGCCATTCAGCTTCTTCACCGGCTTTATCTAAGGCTATGAACTCAGCCTCCATTGTAGAGCGGGCAATACATGTTTGTTTGGACGACTTCCAAGATACCGCTCCTCCACCAATAGTGAATACATATCCACTTGTGGACTTCGAATCAGTTGAACCGGTGATCCAATTTGCATCACAATATCCTTCAATCACCGCAGGATATTTACTGTAGTGCAAATCAAAGTTTTGGGTATGTTCTAAGTATCCCAAAACTCGTTTCATTGCCATCCAGTGAGATTGGCCTGGATTGCTCGTGTATCGACTTAGTTTACTTATAGCACAAGCTATATCTGGTCGTGTACAATTCATGATGTACATTAAGCATCCCAACACACGAGCATAATCCAATTGTGATATGCTTTGGCCTTTGTTCTTTGCTAGTGCAAGATTCACGTCAATTGGAGTCTTTGCAACTTTAAAGCCCAAGTGCTTGAATTTTTCAAGTACTGTCTTAATATAATGAGATTGTGACAATGCCAGGCCTTGAGGAGTCTTTTGGATCTTAATCCCCAGAATTAAATCTGCAATTCCCAAGTCCTTCATATCAAACTTGCTAGTTAGCATACGCTTAGTAGCATTTATGTTGGCAATGTTATTACTCATTATCAGCATATCATCCACATATAGGCAAACAATGACTATGTGATTTGGAACATTTTTAATGTACACACATTTATCACATTCATTTATCTTAAAACCATTTGACAACATTGTTTGGTCAAATTTCGCATGCCATTGTTTGGGTGCTTGTTTTAGTCCGTAAAGGGACTTAACAAGTCTACATACCTTATTTTCTTTACCTGGAACCACAAACCCTTCAGGTTGTTCCATGTAAATTTCTTCCTCCAACTCTCCATTTAAGAAGGCCGTTTTAACATCCATTTGATGAATTTCAAGACCATACACTGCAGCTAATGCTACTAACATCCGTATGGACGTAATCCTTGTAACTAGGGAGTATGTATCAAAGTAGTCAAGACATTCTCGTTGTCTATACCCTTTGACAACACGTCTTACCTTAAATTTATCAATAGTGCCATCATCTTTCATTTTTCTCTTAAAAATCCATTTAGAACCCAAAGGTTTATTTCCAGGAGGAAGATCAACCAATTCTCATGTATGGTTGTTCAATATGGATTCTATTTCACTATTGACTGCCTCTTTCCAGAACAATGATTCCGAAGAAGACATAGCTTCTTTAAATGTTCGAGGCTCATTTTCCAATAAGAAAGTCACAAAATCTGGTCCAAACGAAGTAGACGTTCTTTGACGTTTACTACGTCTTGGATCCCCCTGATTAAATGTACTTTCTTTTGTTTCTTCCCGAGGTCGTTTAGATCCTTCACCAATCGACTCGCATTCCTTTTTATACGGATATATATATTCAAAGAACTCAGCATTATCTGATTCTATAACCGTATTATTATGAATGTCGGGATTTTCTGATTTATGAACCAGAAATTGATATGCTTTACTATTGGTCGCATATCCAATGAAAACGCAATCAACTGTTTTCGGTCCTATTTTTACCCTTTTGGGTTTAGGAACTTGCACTTTTGCTAAACACCCCCACACTTTAAAATAATTCAAGTTGGGCTTCCTTCCTTTCCATTTTTCATATGGAATGGATTGTGTTTTGTTATGGGGTACTCGATTTAGTATTCGGTTGGCCGTAAGAACGACTTCCCCCCACAAGTTTTGTGGCAAACCAGAACTTATCAACAATGAGTTCATCATCTCCTTTAATGAACGATTCTTTCTTTCCGCAATCCCATTGGATTGGGGCGTGTAAGGGGCTGTTGTTTGATGAATAATTCCATATTCTAAACATATTTGTTCAAAAGGAGATTCATATTCACCACCCCTATCACTTCTTATCATTTTGATTTTCTTGTTAAGTTGCGTTTCAACTTCATTTTTGTATTGCTTGAATGCGTCTATTGCTTCATCTTTACTATTAAGTAAGTAAACATAGCAATATCGAGTACTATCGTCAATAAAAGTTATGAAATACTTCTTTCCACCGCGAGATGGTATTGACTTCATGTCACAAATATCTGTGTGAATTAAGTCTAAAGGATTTGAATTCCTTTCAACCGACTTATAAGGATGTTTAACATACTTAGATTCCACACATATTTGACATTTTGATTTTTCGCATTCAAACTTAGGCAATACTTCCAGGTTAATCATTTTTCGCAAGGTTTTATAATTGACATGACCCAAACGTACATGCCATAAATCATTTGACTCAAGTAAGTAAGAAGAAGCTGAAGTTTTATTATTAGTTTCAACAACTATTACATTCAGCTTGAAAAGGCCCTCAGTAAGGTAACCTTTTCCTACAAACATTTCATTCTTACTAATCACTACCTTGTCAGATACAAAAACGCACTTGAAACCGTGCTTTACAAGAAGTCCAGTAGAGACTAAGTTCTTCCTAATCTCGGGAACATGAAGGACGTTGTTCAAAGTCAGGACCTTGCCAGAAGTCATCTTGAGAAATATCTTACCGTATCCTTCAATTTTTGTTGTAGCAGCATTTCCCATAGAGAGCGTCTCTTCGGGTCCAGCAGAAGCATATGTAGAAAATGCTTCCCTCACAGCACAAACATGGCGAGTGGCTCCAGAATCAATCCACCACTCCTTTGGGTTTCCTACCAGGTTGCATTCAGAAAGCATGGCGCACAAGTCATCAACATCATCATGCTTTTCTACCATGTTTGCTTGACCCCTTTGCTTGTCTTTCTTCCGAGCACGACACTCCGTAGATTTGTGTCCGGTTTTCCCACAGTTGTAGCAGTTTCCACTGAACCGCTTCTTGCTTGGGTTGTATTTCGGACCAGAAGCCTTCTTTCTCTTTTTGTTATCTTCAACAAAATTTGCTCTCATTATTGTTGAATTTTCACGGCCTCTCCTTTCAGCAGCTTTATTGTCCTCTTTGATTCTCAATCGAACAATGAGATCTTCAAGGGACATCTCCTTTCGTTTGTGTATCAAATAATTTTTAAAGTCCTTCCACAATGGAGGCAACTTCTCAATTATTGCTGCTACTTGGAATGCCTCATTGATGACAAGACCTTCAATGAAAATTCCGTTAGTAAAATTACTAAAAATTTTACTTTCAACATTAGCATTCATTTGAAATATACCTTCAGCAAGTAGATCATGAATAATCACTTGTAACTCCTGGACTTGGGTAATAACAGACTTGCTATCTACCATTTTGTAGTCCAAAAATTTTGCAGCGACAAATTTCTTCATCCCGACATCTTCAGTTTTGTATTTCTTTTCAAGCGCATTCCACAATTCTTTTGACGTCTCCACGCCGTTGTATACATTATACAGATTATCCTCCAGTCCGCTAAGAATATAATTCTTGCACAAGAAGTCAGAATGCTTCCACGCCTCAATCACGAGAAAGCTTTCATTCTCTGGAGTTTCATCTGGAAGATCAGGAACATTTTCCTTGATGAACTTCTGTAGACATAACGTAGTCAAGTAGAAGAACATCTTTTGCTGCCAGCGCTTGAAATCCATCCCGGAAAATTTTTCGGGTTTCTCTGCTGGTGCCAACGCCGGAGTTCGACTTGTCGATTCGTTGGCAGTCATTATCGGAACAGCCTGATTTCCGTCATTCGCCATTTTTACTGAAAAAATGACACAAACAAACGTTTAATAAACGTTTAAAACTGGAGTGAAAATCACATAGATTTTAATCTCCAACAAAACGTCACGAAGGCTTTACTCTCCAAATGGGAGTACACAAAACCACAAAGGTTTTAAGTTTCCAGAATAATAAAAGTAACACAAATACAGAAATTAAAATTATTAAATTCCTTAAGCTTGTTGTTGTTGTTTCCTGTATAGTAAATAATGATTTTGGAAATTAGAACGTTAGCTTATAAACGTAAATATAAATAAAACAAAAATTAATTCGAGCCCACTGAATTCACAGTGTTTCCTTAAGGAATTTAATCCCCTCCTAGTACCCAAGGTTATGGATTATTTCCTCCCAGGATAGAACGAATTACACACTGGTGTAGCGGTACTTCAAACCCCAGTGTTTCAGCGAATACAAAGTTCGGCAGCAAATCACACTTACGGATGCTTTGTTTGTAGTTTAAAACAATGCAGAACAAGGGAGGAAAACTCAGAAGTCGAATGGAAATTCTGAGAGGAAGGAATGCAAATTATAGCCAACGTTGAGTTTTCGGTGAAGAGAAGATCAATAGCTCTCAATTCTGTTTCGGTGTGTCTTCAACAAGCTGCTTGCACCATCTATTTATAGTGCAGTTAGCTCCTAAACACGGACCCGCTGCCACTCATTTAGTGGAGCACTTGGCCATGGTGGACGGAGCACCAGGCTGCTAACTAATGGAGTAATCACTTGCTATTATGGAGCAAGCATTTGGCAATGGTGGGAGACGCACAAATCCACGGATTGGAACATATCCGTTACAAACACGGATATTATTACGTTAATATTTACTATTAACAAATAAATTTGGTCCAAAAAATTAATCAATGAATCCGAAGCCGAAGCCGAGCGAGCGAGCGACGGCGCGAGGCTTGCCTTCTTCTTAACTCTTTAAGAGCTACATGAAGTGCATTTGTATATAAACCCACCAAACTCCTTTTCCTCTACCAATGAGGGGCAATGTCTCATTAAAAGGAGAGGGAAACTTAAAATTTTACTCAAAATTTTCATTTCCCTCCATTTCCCATTCACCCTCTTTTTAATACCTTTCTATATTAAAAAGAAACTCCAACACACTTTTCCAAATTTATGACTGGCTTAATTAATTATATTAGAGACATGGGGTAATTAATCAGTTATTTTAAGGTATTACTCAGTATTTATGGATATGATTGAAGAATTTTATTATGATTTGACCATGATCAAAATAAACTGATCTTTATCTTAGAACCTGACAAGTTTAGAAAAAACAAAAGAACGTGTGCATCTTGTTATGTATCTTTCTTCGTTTGGAAACGTGGTGAGGGATATTCATTTCACATTTGTTGATGGCGTAAATTAAACGGATTTATGTATATGTCACCACATGAGACAAACTTATATTGGGACAAACTTTGGTAAATGGAGGTGTGAAAATCTAGACCATAAACATAAACGTTATACTAAACTAAACATTGACTTCTCTACTCCTAGATTAATATTGTTCTCATAACGCTCTAATATTTATTTGATATATTAGAAAGAGAATTGACATATTAGTGTATTTGAAATTATTTCACTTTAAATGTTTTATTTTATGCTGTTAGTGACAGCTCTTATAATCTTGAATATAGTGTCACGAAATGCATATTTTAAGTAGGGGCGTAAAAAGGAAACCGACAAATCGCACCAATCCGATAATCCGAGTCAAACCGAGAAAAAAAACTCGACTATAGTTTGGTTTGATTTGGTTTGGTATTGGGAAAAAAACCCGACCATAATTGGTTTGGTTTGATTTTAATTAAAGAAAGTCAAACCGAAACCAAACCAATCCGACATTACATATATAGAAATTTTAGATATATTTAATATATAAATATACTTATTGTGATGTAGTTTATAAATATATCTTAAAAGATTTCATAATTTTATCTTTTGAGGTATTATTTCAAAGTTGAACTTAGAACTTTGAATGTTCCAATAAGTTTTATAGCCATTAACATTAGTAAATTAAATAGTGCTATTAAAAGCCCAAACCAAAATCAAATCAATACTAATACTAACAAAAGACATTCAATTCAATACTATGAACGTGAATGTATTGATATCTTTTTTTTTTGTTTTGCAATAATTTAGATAAAAATGCATAATCTATTTTTATTTTTTCTTTAGCGTTTAGTCATGTAATTAATACTTCCTTATTAGTCTACTTCTTTTAGCATGATTTAGTACTTTTAGGTTATGTTAATTTTTATTATGGCTTTTAAATTAGCAATATTTATATTACATAATTTTATTGTCTTTATTGTTGAATATTTTAGGATAATGCCATGACATATCTCATATTTTGTATTATTTTCTTCAAAAATACTTTATATAATTGTATCTTACTAGGATTAAAGAAATATTTTGAGCACAATTTATATGTTTTGTTCTACGAAGTTTTTACCGGAAAAACCCCCGAAAAAACTCGAATAACCCGAAAATCCGAGAAAACCCGAGAGTGAAAAACCCGAGTTTTATTTGTTTGGTTTGGTCTTTAGATTTAACAACCTGACACAATTGATTTGGTTTGATAATTGTAAAATCTGAACCAACCCGACCCATGTACACCCCTAATTTTAAGATCACAAAATATATGGCCACTTTTATATATGTGCCAAAACTAAGAAATTTTGTGCACCGTCAATAATTGTCAATTATATTTGTCATATATTATATAAAATGAAAAAGGAGGACAGACTTAATTAATCATATCGAAATGAACTTTTTGGCCAACAGAGGACGAGTAGAACCATAGGTCAAATAAATAATATTACACCACAGAGACTTCTAGAAGGATAATATAATATATTGCTAGATACATTAACGAAAATGATGAAACGGTATAGGAGAATATTTAACCAACAGAGATGGATCCACAGCCCTAGGAATACCGAATATATATAGTATAATATAAATGTTTATACATACTGTTGGCACATGTTTCTGCATACAGTTAGAGTACAGTAGATTATGTTTTCCATGTTCACCACTATTTTTAGTCAGTCTCCAATTTTTATTTATTTTTCTCCTCTTTCAAGTGGGAATTAAATGATTATATATACCTGTTTGTTAGTTAGAAGGAATATAAACACTTGCCCATATATATTATGTTTACCAAGCATATATATATATATATATATATAATCATTCATAATATTTATATCACCAAAAAATGAAGAAGGAAAAATCCATATATGAGAATGAAAAAATAAAGCTAGAAACGGCAGTTGAATTTATTGATTATCGTTCAATAAAGGTGGAGGTGGAGCCCCTAACTGAAACCTGTATGCATTCAATTTCATATGAATTTTAACTTTTCTTTTTTGCTAGCTCATGATCTACAGCTACCTCGCTTCTACAGTATTTCATCTATCCAGCTGGAAAATTAAATGTTCCTTTTTCTCTTTGTTGGTTAATAAAAGGAAAACTTTCATTTTTGCAGTAAATGAATCCAACACCTTTATATATTGTCATTTATTTATCGGGACCTTAAGCTTCACTACTTTCTATCTCATATGCTACAATATAATGTATTCGCAGTGTTAATATTCGTCTCGTCAAAAATTTAAAATGTCGTGTTCCTCTTTTAGAAAGATAATTTCTTATGATAATTACATGTAATTTGACTTTTAAATTAATTGCTTGATTGTGTAATTAATCAAAACGCTTGTTATTTCTTGATTTGGTACGTATCGTAGGAAAGTTTATAGTGTTTATTATTATAAGTATAGGCGCCTCCTAATTAGTTTTAACTTCAACTTCATATTTGTATAGTACATGTTTGCTTTTACATATTATATTATGGTGTGTATAAGGGAGGTCGGAGACATTATATAGGGCAGGGGCGGAGGTAGTGTAGTAGTTACGGGTTCGGACATACTCAGTAGCTTTTGCTTAAATTTTGTGTATGTATTAAAAAATTTATGAAATATGTAAAAATATTTAGTTGCTAACCCAGTAACTACAACGATCTAGGATTCAGTAATAAGATTAGAACTCATAACCTTCAAATCCTGGTTTCGCCTCTGATATAGGGAAAGAATATGTAACTAATTTCTTGCCTTAACCTAATATTATGTTGCAGAAATACAAGGTAAGGTTGAATACAATAAATCCTTATGATCCGGCTCTTTTTCGGACCCTGCGCATAGCGGAAGCTTAGTGCTCCAGACTGTCATTTACCTAATATTATGTTGCAATATTGAATCAAGAAACCTTGTTAGATGGTAAGGGAAATAGGACATTGAAAATAACTGCACATTATATCGTAAGAAATGTTATACATGCACCCCAGCTGGACCAAATGTTTGTAACATTTTTTTATAAATTTTTGCTTGGCCATTGCCTAAAATATATACTCTTTCCGTTCAGAATCAAGATGGGAAGCTCAACATAGCCAAATCCTGTTTTATTAGTTTACCGAATGCTATAAATTTCGGATTAAGTTGAATCATTGAGCTTCGAATATCAAATAGTTAAATAAAAAATTGCTTGCAACTTTACAAATTACCCATATACATTTCATTTTCTCCCTACCTCATTCATTGAACCATTCTACCCCGGTCTGTACTTGCTCAACACTAAACCTTACTCCTTTCGATCCGTAATAAGTGATCATTTTACCTTCTTATTTTGGTCCAAAATAAGTGTCCATTTACATAATCAAGATGGAACTAATTTTATTTTTTCAAAATTTGTCCTTATTTACATATTCCAATGTGTCAAGGTAACAATTAATTAAGATTAATTTAGTAAATATATTTTCTTTCTTTAGGAGTTTGTATTTTCTTAATGGATGTGCTAACGGTGAAATAGTCCCTTATTGGTTACTTCCCATTTTCTCAATTTTATCATTCTCATTACTTTTCAATTTTACTGTTCTCATTATAGAGTTAGATGATTAATTGTGTAAATAATTTTTCACGTCAATTCATGTCACTGATTGAACTAGTTAAGCCTCCACCCACCTTCCAATAAAAGCTTTAGGAAAAGGTTCGCTAATTGCTCTCAAGATCCCAAGGGATCACCTATTTTGTGATAGCGGTACTGAAGACATATATAGATTATTAAAGGCATAACCACTCACCTATTAACAAATAATTGAGAATTGCCCTAAGCTCCAACCACTATATAGCTACATAAATTAATTAATATGTTACAGTAATTGGGATACATCCTAGATGGTCTCTAAATTTGGTCCTATTTCGAGGGTCAAGTTCGTGCCCAACCTACGGACTGCTAATAATTGATGGTCCACACTCTCTTCTTATTGTTAGGGACTATTCCACCCTTTTTTATGGCTATATATATATTCTGATTTTATTTGTAGAAACTTTTAAACATGTTTCCCTTTTTGTTTTTTAATGGAAAGGTTTCATCAAATGAAAGAAATTAATTATCTTGTTTGCGGAAATCATTTTGTATCATTCTTACTCTAAATCACTTGTTTGGTTGACATATAATAAAGGAGTTACAATGTTAGTAATCTGTATTTGTAAAACAATTTTGGAGAAAATAAAATAACATAAATAGAAATGTAAACGAAATAACAAAAACCAATTCGAGCCCACTGAATTCACAGTATTTCCTTAAGGAATTTAATCCCCTCCTAGAACCCAAGGTTATGGATTATTTCCTCCCAGGATAGAAAGAATTACACACTAGTGTTGTGGTACTTCAAACCCCAGTGTTTCAGCGAACACAAAGTTCGGTAGCAAATCACACTTACTATTGCTTTCTTTGAAGTTAAAATATGTAGAAGAAATGAGAAGAACTCAGAAAATTCGTATGAAAATTATGAGCAGAATAGTCTTGTATTTATAGACAAAGTTGGGCTGAAATATGAAGAGGTGCAACTCTTCAGAATGGTTGTTTATGCAAAACGGCAACAACATAAACGCCATAGCATAAATGGCTATTTACTCAACAATAAAGAGGGAAAATTGAAGAGGGTAGTTTAATTTTCAGTTACACAACTGAAAAACGGATTGGAGGATTTAATATTAATATTTATTTTAATATTAATATTCTGTTATTAAAACAAATATTTATTAACATTTCTGTTAATATTTTACTATTAACAAATAAATTTGGTCCAAAAAATTAATCAATCAATCGTTTGACCAAATCCGAAGCCGAAGACGAGCCGAGCGACGACAACGGCGGCGGCGTGAGGCTTGCGTTCTTCTCAACTCTTTAAGAGCTAGAAGAAGAGCAATTGCTTATATACCAATAAAAAACCTTTTCCTCTTCCAATATGGGACAATGTCCCTTTACCTAGGGGGAAACTTAAAATTTCACTTAAAAATTTCATTTCCCTCTATTTCTCATTCACCCTATTTTAAGCATATCATATACTTAAAATCCCAACATACACTAGTTTTTATATGCGCAGAAAACGTCAAAAATAATAGCAAGGAGAAAATGATACTCCCTCTTCTTCAATTTAGATAATGTGGTTTGACTTAACATAAAGTTTAAGAAACAAAAGAAGACTTTTGAAATATATGGTTCTAAAAACTTAAGGAGCAAAAGCTTTATGGGACCCTGACACTTGTATGGCTACAAAAGCTTCTCATTAAGGATAAAATGAAAAGTTTGAAGTTAAAATTATTTCCAAATATAAAAAGGTGTTATTCCTTTTTAACCAGACTAATAAGGAAAAGGAATTGTTACCTCATGTAGCAAAGGTTGATACCTTATTTATTTTAAATAAATATCCTTTTAAAAAAATTATATTCCATAGCTACCTTTTGTTTTTTATAGCCAAATATTTATTTATGGTAACTTCCTACCCTTAAGCCATAAAATACGCTTTGTATTATTTTTTTCTCTCATTATTTCAGATTTTTCTCCACCCTCTCTTTCAACCAACGCCGCAAATCACTGTACCGACAAATGCAACTGCGGTGCCGGAGTCGCCATTTGTACCAGATTCAGAGGGGGGGCGTGGTGGAGATGACCACTCGACTTCGCGTAGAGCCTCAATTAGATCTTGTGTGCTCACGTTGCCCCAATCCATTGCTAAGAATTATGATGCAGAAACCCTAGAATTCAGTGGACACAAATCTACGATAAGAGAAAGGAGAAAAGGTAGAGAAAACAAAGAAAGTGGAACGCGGAGGCTTCGGAAAATTCTTAGCACATAGGGTAAATTGGGGCTGACAATGGAGGTTCGAAATCTGCTATCGACGAGATGACATTAGGGTTCTTGAACAAAGATGACGAAGTTTTGGGGCTGAGCAACTCTTCATGTATTTCATCATATTCATTGTCTTTTTTTCCATTGTATTTCAATGTATCTCGTTGTATTCCATGTATTTTATTGTATTAACTGTCTCGCTATATTCATAAATGTATTCATATGTTTTTTTTAATTAATATAATTTATATATTCAGATATATAATTGAGTTTGTTGAGTTATATTAGGAGTCTATATGTATTAATTGATTCACTTTTCATTTAAAAACAGCGGAATAAACCACGATTTACGTTATTTACATTACTGTATTCACAAATACATATCATGAATACAGTCAAATACAATAATTGCCTAGCTGCACTCCCATGTTTCACGCCGAGTAGCTTAAATACATCGAATACACTCTAGCAAAATTAAAAATATAGCTATAGGAAGTAATATAGTAAATGGTAGCAACAGCTTGCTAATAACCACTAAATAATAGTGGTTTGTAAAAATTTCTCTAAGGAAAATGAGTCATTTAAATTAAAAAGAGAGAGTAATTCATTAGAAAACGAGTAGAAATATACTGACCGTCAGTACTTATAGTCTAAGGGATAAAAGTCTCACATTTTTCCCTTCCCCAATCCACTATATAGTGGACAATTTTTTTGGAAAAAAAAAAACAAACGGATGGGAGGGTAAACAATAAGCAATACTTCTTATAAAATATCACCCTAATTGTTCTTTCTTTAAAATCATTTTTTATAGACAAGAATATTGTCTGAATCAGAGAACTGAAGCTGGAAACATTTCTATAATTTTTCTAATGACAGACGAAAATCCCATCTCATTAGAGTATAGTTTGACATTTTTCTGTCGCTTATCCATAAATAAAATACAGACATCATATTATGCTTCTCATAAGAAAAAATTTGATGGCAAACAGGAGAACGAGAAAAAACAAAGCCAGAAAAGGAGGACCCTCTTAGTTTACCAACAAAAGAAATCAACTGACATCTATAAGCTGGGGCAAAAGTGGGCACAAGGTTAATAAGAAAAAGAAAGAAAAGAAAACTAAAACACAACCTATTCAGTGGGGACTTCTTTCATGACAACACAAGCCCCAGTTTACAAAAATCAATGCCTTTAGTTTCTGATTCTTCACACATGCTTTGCCTCTAAAGGTGAAAGCCATCAGGCAGAATCGCGCACCATATATCATCCGGATGAGCATAAAAACTTTGCTGTCGCAGAATAAGAAAGGCTTTATAAACAATAACTTACTGCATTTTGTCATGTAACGAGGAGCTAGAGTATTCTGTTCCATTTTCTGAAGTTACTTCGGATGGAGCACTTGTTGATACATCACCACTATCATTCGTGCTAGAGCTACCGCGGAAGCTCTTTGATGCAACGGCAGGGTTACGTTGAGGTTCACCACTTGCCACCCCTTGTCCTTCCTCTGCTAGTTTTTTAAGAAGATTCATGACTGTAGGAAGCAACTTCGTGGATAAGGAGAGAACTCCAGGAAGCTGCCAAAAAGCATAAAGATCACATCAAATGAGATAATAATGAAAAAGATCCTAGTAGGGAGCGCATCCTCCTTTAATGGGTCTTACGTGGGCGCAAATCTGGGATTAATAGGGGCTCCAATACGGGTACCCGACACCAGGTGGTAAACCAAAAAAAAAAAAAACGAAAGACCGTGAACCTAAAGGTATACTTCTTTTGCATAACTTGGAAACTAGAGAAATGAAGAGAAAGAAAGGAAAAGTTATACCACCATTTTCCTTTCTGTTGCGGTGTTTGTTTGGATGATAGAAAAGAAAATGAATGATTCTAATAGAAAAGAAAATGAAAGAGAATCATTTCCCTTCCGGCTCACAAATTTACTTTTTACGAGAAGGAAAAGTCACATGTTTTCCTCTTTCTTTCTTGTTTTCCACCCAAACCAAGCAAAGTAGAGAAACTAAATTTCTCTTCCTTTCCCTAGTTGTTGCCTAACGTAGTAAAACATCTCCAGGAAAATAAACTAACAAACTGAAGCACCACTGGAAAGATCAAAACTTCATTAATTCTCTTTTTGTAACTTTGTCAAAAAGGATTATTAGAATGTCACTTGCAACTGAAAATCATCACTGTTGCCTTTAAAGAGTGTAAAAAATTATTCAAATAATCTTCTAAGAAGCGACGAACATGAGCTTGTAACAGTTATCTGGTTGAATTACCTTTTTTTAAATTAGGAAATTTGGTTGAATTGCTTCTAGTACACAAACATTAGAACTCTAGGAATATCAAATTCAATACTTACAACTCCATTGCGGAATTCGCCTGAGATGTCTAACTGCACCCAAAGGGCTTTAAATAGCAAATAGGCGACGAATATAACCCCCAAATATAATGGATTTCTGGAAAAAGTAAAACCCAACATGAGCTATGAGTTAAAACATGTTATGCTGTAAAAACTGGGGAGGGGAGTGAGGGGCAATCATGAACTACAAGTCAGAAAGGATACCTTAAAAGTGTCATGAATTCATTGAATCCCAAAATCACCATGGCAGCAATTGCCCATGGAGGTGGTAACCAGTTATTATTTCTCTTGCTAGCCTCCTGAAAGTTGAATAAAAGAAAATCAGAAGCAATCAAGAACAAAAGGCAAGATTATTAATGCCGGGATATCACAAAAAGGTAGTTAGGTACTCTCCAACTTTTCAGCACTCAAAATCAGAATTCACGCACATAGCATGAAAGACAATCAACCTCCACGCATTACATCCCACTCTTTGATGCAAAAATCAAATCTCAGATGTTCAATGGACAAGATTTCACTCCAAATGTTCTAATCCTATTGTTTACTGGAAATACCCAGCAGCATCACTCTGTATCTTCTACTATTATTGAAACTTTTGGAACATATATAACCGACAATCAGACAAGCATATACAAGAATGAACTATGAGAAAAGCAGAGAGAGATGCACAATAGCATCTAAATATCTTGCCTGAGCAGCAATGGCTTGTGAAACAACATATTCAGTCTCTGTCTGAAATTGTCTCCACAAAGATTTGCACTGGACAGGAGTAATCAATGTTTTTGATGGAGGGACCTGCATTATAAATTGACCACAAGATGAAAATTTTTATGGGCTGAACTACACCATGCAAAGATTACTTCATCATACAAAAAGGGAAAGAATCTTGTCTTCCCCTTTTTGTTGAACACATTTTTTTTGCTTACAAATAGCTTCCAAGACAAACAACATAAGTAAGCCAATTACCTCATTCCAAGTGCTAGAGGCCAGAGGATCAACTGATGTAATGCTCCTTGCGGAAGAAGCACCTGCTCTTCCATCCACAAGAGCAAGGGAAAGTGTTTTGTCTATATTATCACCCTCATCGTCCAAGCGAACTGCGGCCATAACTGACAGGAGCTTCAGAGACTGGGAGAAAATTGAAAGAAGTCAGCACAAACTTAAAGGTAATAATTGAAGCATGAAACCATACATCAAGAAAAGGAGAGTTTATTTCAGTCAATCATACAGCTGATCGCGCAGTTTTAGTAATTGCTCGAATATCTTCCTTGCCAGTCCAAATCCGTGGCATTGAATCCTGATCATGGCTGAATAATGTTGAAAACCTGACAATAATTTTCAGCTCAGCATAGTACTTAGTGTTACAAATAATTTATGTCAGAGCAGTAGAACAAGATCAACTCATGTCCACACCTGTCCTTCATTCGAATCAAGACCCTTCCAGCTTCTTCCTTTGTCTTTGCTTCAACTACTCCACGTGCATAATCTTTTAATCGGAAAACCATATTATCCCTACTTTCTTCATCCATTTCAAAACCAGAAAGTGCAGCAGCAAAACCCGAGACTGCTGTGTCAGTCTCACGCTGAAGCAGTTTTCTTATTGCTGGCCATGTATCATCACTAGCTCCATCTAAAAGAGCCTCAACAGGTCCAGCTAATGCCTCATTCAGTTTCGTCTAGACAACAAATATTTCATCAGTTCCAGCATATCTATATTTAAAAAAAAAAGAATCTCAAGTGGTCCATGCGGTTTGTCAAAAAAAAATGTTGCACCAGCCATTCAGCTATCAGATGCAACCAAGTAATGGCATGTTCCCTTATTGATGGGGAAAAAATTAAACTTCCCATGTATATCCAATGCCCTCATTTTCACCTCAAAATCCTAGAACAGAATACTACAAAAATTGAGGTAAGTTCCTACAATTTTTGCCATTAATGTTGTTTAATATAATAGACTTTGGACCTAAATCCTCCCAAAAGTTAAGAGGAGGAGTTAAATGAGGTGAGGATTGTCCAAGCAAGTTGGACATATGGTGCGTGAATAACATAAGGGTCTAACACTGGATGACACAACGGGGATATGTTTGGGTCTAAGTTTGGGTCTGGTTCTGATATAATGTTAAGAAAATGAGCCTTGAGCCTAGTCAACCTCAATAGTTAGCTCAAGAAGTGAAGATCTCCAAACTATACAAGGAGAAGACAGGTGATAGCCACAACAAGAGAACTAATACTAAACTATAGAGGTTGTCAAACTTCATACCTCATAGAGGGATGTAACTTCAGACAGCTTGGCGGTACAAACTTCAGCAATATGAGCATCTACATCACGCCTCAGCTTATCCCTCACTCTAGATGAGTCCCATTTTGCTTGGTCGATAATAGCATCTACAAAATAATGCATCAGCTGTCAATTTCAAAAAGCAAGCTGCTAAACTAAGCTCAACATTTCACTCCCCACACCAATTATCACCCATTAAAGCTTTCCAATCTTAGGGCATTTCATTAACTACAAGGAAAAGTATTTACAAGGAAAAGTATTCACAAGGAAAAGTATTTACAAGTGCTAGTTTCCTATAAATGCTGAAAGTCAGCAAGTGATACAGCAATCTCTTTGCAAAAATTCTTTTCTAGCTTGGTATGTCCAGTCAGAGAAGTTGCTATTTCTCCAAGAGAGGGGAAGAAGAATATGTCAACAGTCATTGCAGTTCAAATTACATGCATCCAAGAAGATATAGAAATGGGTAAGTACAGCAACACAAGAACATAAGAAATTTACCCTCCAAACCTAAGTGAACATTTCAATAAATAATCTTTAGCAAGCAACTACTTCAACTAAAAAAAAATTGTCAGCTCTACAAGTTAATTCCTAGAAAGTTGCTATTCCTCAATCTTTTTTATGACCTGGGGGAAGGGGTTGGACGCGAAGGATAATATTCCCTCCTCAGAGGAAAAGATATAGATCGAGAGGGGTAAACCAGTAACAGCAGGGGCAGGTTATAGCCTATACCTGTGCATTCTTCATCAAACCGGGAGATAAAAGACTCGGTGCATTCACGAGCAGCCAGAGCAAACCCTTTACCCCCTTTCAATGCCTTATCAAATGCTTCTTTGAATCTTTCAAAAGTATCAGATCGTATGTGTCCCAGCATAGATTGGTAGGCTGGTTGGACAAGCTACAACAGAAGCAAGGATAAATCAGGAGATGATCGCAATCAAAAAAATGAGAGAGCATTAGTGTTTTTCTAGAGTGAGAGAGAAAAAGCATTTACATCATTAGCTCAAGGAGTACAATTAAATTAGAAATTTAGCATGTGAATATATTTGGTTGACTCTAAGAAGTCCGAAGATATCTCTATAAAACACACAGGAATCCAGCAAGTTTGGTTGGTCAATCATCAAAATTAGAAAGCTTAATGCAGGGAATATACCCAAAGGTTGGGTGTATGTAGTAAAACAAGTTTAGGAGAGAGCAAAGCCTAGCCCGGTACCTGCAGCAATTTCTCTTCCAACTGCTTTCGCTTTGAGGATCTAACCCCTTCTTCAAAGAAGGTAGCCTCAGCATCATATCTGAGGAGAAGAAAATCTTATTTTCCATGTGCACCCTACTTATAATGTAAATATGCATGCATGAAGACAATCATAATATACATACCAAGGAAGAAAAATTGTAAGAAGAAATGAGTTCAGCAAAAAAATACTCTACATTTCAAATCTAGCACGAGATATACAAGACAATGTATAAACTATCCGGGGGTGGACCTTATGTTACATTTAGCACCAAATCTAAAGCTTGGTGTTTTTAGCCTTAGCAGTGACTTGAGATTCAGAGAACTTCTAAGTTCAAAAAACTCCTAATTTCCTTAAAATAAATTATTTAATATTAGAATAAAAAGAGCCAAGAGTGGATGGATACAAAGGATTCACATAGTAGGACCCCAACTAATTTATGATTCAGGCGTAGCTGATCGATTGTTTTGATATAGAAAGCCTAAAAAAATAAGGAACAAACAAATTTATAAAATTTATTTTTAAAAAATGGACCAGCAGAATGCCAGGCAGGGTAGCAGCCGTATTACCTTCTTTTTTTAATAACCAAGAAATCCCCGAGCGCCAGTGGCGCAAGGTTCTAAAATCAGTGGATAATGGGCCCACCCCTCTACCCTTCTCCAATTAAATACCAGGCTTTTGTCTACGGCAGACTGTGATTTCCTCCTAACCCACATATCACGCGTTGCACTCTTACCACTAGACCACAAACCCCTGGGGCATGGCAGCAGTATTACCAGGCCATCATCATTAGTCTAGGAGAAGAATTGAAAAAAGAACATAGAGAAAGAGAGCATATGAGCCCATAAAAGAAGAGTAGTAGAGTGGGACGAAGGGAGATTAGAGCTGGGTGTAGGGAGGAAGAAAAAGAAAAAGCAGTTCACCAGAGGAGTTCTCCGATGCTACAAAGGACGAGAAGATGGACGGAAGGAGGAACACTGAGAGAACAGTTTGCTTCCTTTATTTTATACCCTAAGTTTAAGTAATCATTTTTGTAGGAATATTCTGAGGGATATTATGCACACAACCCCAAGAATTTCACTCCACTCGGAGAGTGAATGCAGATACAAAAACACAGTGGGATGGTGGATCATCCATAGCCGACCACAATATCCACATACCTAATAACCCCTTACAACTATTTATCAAAAGAAAAAAATGAAACCTTCACTCTAGCACGACATATAGAAGACAATATAAACTAGCCATCCAAATCTCTTTGCTTCCAACAATGATGCTAAACGAACATAAGGTCCACCACAACTTCAAACATAGTTCTGGTGTATCATCAATATAAACACCATGCTCCACCAGCATTGCCTTCTCCAACACCTTAATCTTTTTTTTTTTTATTTGCACCGGGTGTCCGAGTCTCTTCGAGACCCGACTAATCCCGGGGGTGCACAGGCCCTCGGCAAGGAGTTTTCCGCAAGTGCACCACGGTTAATTCAGGTTTTACCCGGTCCGATGGCCCTCAGAAATTGTTTGCACCAAGTGGGTTTCGAACTTGAGACCTTGAAAGGGAGCAAACCCCAAGGCTCAAGTCAATTGCCACCAGCCCAACTCCTGAGGGTTAACACCTTAATCTTTAAACTGGTACAATCAGATAATCAAAGAAGGGAGAACCACATGATAAGAATACTAATTTAAGCATTCCTGCAGAGAAACTAGACAGCTAAAATTCAGAAAAACCAATCAGTCTTTCTTTGGTCCTCAACTCTCTTAATGTTATACTCTTCTCGTAGTTTTTCATAATACCATAAGCTTTATCAAATAAGATGAAAATGTGGTGATCAGCTATATTCTCCTTTTATGCTCCTTGCTTTAACCACAAGAATGCTTATATGCATCCTTCTGGAAGGCAAGAAATATCACATTAGGAGCATCCACTACAGATGAGCTTCATGCATGAAAATTACTAGCATCCAGACATTATTCATTTCTTTCTAGAAGAACCATTCTACACCGCATGAAAGTATTGTCCTTACTCTGATAGACAAGTGTCTAAAATTGAGCTGAGCTTCCGTCCAAAGCCCCGTACGGAGTGAGAATGTACTGCCTCTTCTAATTGACACCATTCCTACAACAAGGTTAATTACTTTACAATTAAGCAGCGATCTTTTAGTGAAGGGTTTGTTAGACTTGTACATATTTCACTCTGGTAATAAAAATTTAAATTACCAAAAAAAAAAAACGGTGATCTTTAAAATAGTAGACAAAATAGAACAAGGTATAATTTAAATAATCCTCAACAATTTTGTGTACCTCATTTGTGGTGAAAGAAGCATATTTTTCATTGGCAATCTCTTCACAGCGCACAGTAGCTACCATAACCTGCAATAAGATCAAAATTGTGTATGTCAGAAATACATGGATAACTGATAACTCAATAGCAGTAGATCTTCGGGTTATAACCTTATGGGCAGGCAGATCAAGGTCCTTGTTCTCCTTTATAACCTTCCATATCTGTTGTGCACTAAATGAAAAGCCTGAAGCAGGAACAACACCCCGCCTATCTCCAGCAAGCCCACCAGGTGCAATAGAATGAAAGAACCGTTGTCTTAGATTAGCCACCTTAAAAAAGAAACAAGAAGGGACGCAAACAAGTAAACCAGAGTTAATTAAACAAAATAGTAGATCTTCTAATTTGATTACTGGCTACAACCTAGACAAAATAACCAAATAAGATAAGTGGATATGAACCACTAATAAAGGAACATATAATAATCACCGAATTCTCAAAAAATACAATTTTCATATACCTGCTCGTTGAATTGTTCTTCCTTCTCTTCATAACTAGAAAGAGCCACGACCTCGACCTGGATATCCAGTCAATTTCACTAAATCCATGAGCAGACAAATAGACAGCAAGAAAGTAACAGCAGATCAAACTTTACTGCCACTCACATTAAAAAACTCACTTAACGGTGTTTCCTTGTGAGCTTGCGGCTTTGGGACAGAATCCCATATCTACAAAGTCCAGAACAGTATGATAAAATCGAAAATGTAGAGTTCAGAAGGAGACACATAATAAGAAAATCATGAATATGGTACCTTCTGAATGTCTTCCCTTAGAACAGGTTCCAAATTTTCGAGGGGAGTCTACAAATAAAAGTGAAAAAACGACCAACTTAGTTCTCACAGGACCTGCAGTTTTATAAATGGCAGAATTTCCTTAACCTGTTAAAACATTTATGAGAGAAGAAGGCACCTTACCCTTGTTTTGTCACGAATAACAAACATCAATGTCGTTTTACGCGGACTAAATAGCCGCATCATAACCTGTTCAAGATAAAGTAAGTAATAAAACATCCGGAAGGAATATTCAGAAAAAGAAGCCTCTCTGTACTTTACCTGGAAAACAGTCTTCAAAAGAGGCTTATTTGCAGCCTGCTCACGACCAATGTCATGACACCACCTGAATTTTTAAAACTTTTGAGCCACCAATGCATAGTTCTTTTCTGGTTTTAATTTACCATAAGTCAATGTACTATCTATTTCACGGAATAGAAGAACTTACATGTTGATAAGCACTATATCAGAAACAGCAAGTGCAAATAGAGCACTCTGCTTTTCAAATGCAGTGTCATCCTAAAAAAACATAAAGCCTGAATGAGAAAAGATCTGCTCAATTATTAGTTATTCCACCTAACCAAGGATAAGCAGGGACCATCTCAAATTTGGTCTGGTCCAAATTAATCACATAATAGATTATGGCTCCCACTTACCAATATCTCAAGCAATAAATCTATACACAAGTTCGGACACACTGCTACTATTAACACAAAGAACAGTGGACATGCAAGGTAAAAGATCTCAATAGACCAGAATCTACTGAAAAATGTCTAAATTTACTCAATGAGTTTGTCATATGATACTACAAAGAGGAAGCTACAAAGACTTGAAACTAATCTTTATAGGGTGAGATGTAGGATCTATTAACTTCTAATGTAATACAGGACACTGGAAAGAGGGGATGTCAAATAAACAGATGGCCACTTTATTTATCAACAAGTTTAAGAAAGAAAAAAAACTGTTCCGTAGTGGCACCTGTCATCTGAACCCTTATCAAAGGTGTTCAAAACTTGGGAAAATGCTATAAGGATAATATGCCACACGATATAAATAATGGACCAACAAAGCTAAAGTAAATCATCTTATATTAAGTATTCTCAACACACCTCTCCTCGTTCTCTACCATCCGTTCCTTCTAAGTCCATAACAATGGTGCAAGGTTCAATGCCAACACACCGAGCCATCCAAATACCTTTCGTGGTTTGTGACCTAGAAAACACTTAGTTCCGTCAGCTCATCTGCAATGAAAGAGCAGAAATCTAGCAAATAAAATGATACACTAAATACATACCTTCCCTTATAGGCATCCATCTCTCTAAAGTTAGTACGAAAAAGATGATTTAACAGTGTACTCTTCCCTGCATTATCCCGGTTGAATTTTGTCAGTATTGGCAAAACAATATAATAGCATTGATTCCAAAAAGAACATTAAATGATGATTAGCATAGGAAGCAATAAGGAAACCCTGACAAAAGAGGAGGGGATAAGACTTGAGGTTTTCAAAGACGTGGATCAGTTCCGGTATTCGTCAAAGACATGAGGCACTCACAGGCATGGACATAAAAATATGATTTTGATTTGGAGTTCTGGACCTATTGTTCATCTAGCTTCACCAAGCTAAATTGAAGTCATGATATTCCAAAGTGGTAAATGGATGATAGCTATTAAGTTTCTCAAGAAAAAATTCATACCGCTACTTTGTGGGCCCATAATGGACACTACAGCATATGAAAGACCACATTCTGCCAGTTTAACTTCCTTCATGAAGTTATCAACTCCGGCAACATTGAAGCCACCATCCCCGTCAATGAGATGAGTTGAACAACACCCATCCTTATTATCTGAAAGCATTAGAGTATAAAGAAGTTAACAAAAACCCAACTTATGAACATGAACAGCATAATAACCTTCAATAAAGTACCATAATACTTCATAAAAAGCTGATGCAGAAAAGCTGAAAGTCGATCAGGCTACATTAAGTGGATAACATTTTTAACTCCATCGATAAATAGCAATTAAAAAAAAGGAATTTTACTCTTCTGTGTCAGTTCGAAACAAAATACTTTCTAAAGTAGTTAATCTTCAGCAACGAAACTATTCCAACTGGAGGGCATGTATGAGCTGTAAACCCAATTACATCTACTAAATCACCAAATCAAAAGCAATTCAATTTCAGTCCAACAATTAGACAAACTGCAGTCTACCAAAAGAACTATAAATAATCAAATGCAATCAACAAAGACCAAGCAATCAAGATCAAGATTTAACAGAAATCAAAGACCCAATAAACAAATAGCCAAAAAAATTTACCTTACTTATCAAAAAAAAAAGAAAAAAAAAATCTTTCTAAATAAACCCAAGAAAAGGGCTAAACCGTGAAAACCCATTAATAAATAGCATTCGGTTATACAAAATGAGTAAATGGATCATTAAATTTAGGGGGGGTTTGATAGTAGTATAAAATGGATCGGAAGATGAGAAAGTAGAGGAGCATACCCATCTGAGAAGTAGCGAGAGCTCGTTGGATCAAATGGAGAAGAGAAGATCGCTAAGAGTTGAAACTTGAACAAGGGAAAGGAGAGTAAACAAAGTGCGATCGATCTCAGATGGGAGCAACGCCCCCTCTTCGTTGTCTTAAAAAGTGCGCTGGACTATCCGATGAACAGAGGGAAAAGTAGGCTTAAGCCAAAACAAAAACAACAATACAATAGCAGTAAAATTTTGCAGAGGTTAGGAAAATGGTGGTTGCTTATAACACCTTCTTTTTTTCTTTTTCTTTTATGATTAGGAGTTCTTTTTTCCCCCTTTTCGTCCTCTTAACAAAAAAAGTCAATTTTTTATTGGTTGGTTGAAAATACAAATAGGCTATTTTGTTAACTAAGTGGGCGTTTGAACATGAGAATGGTAAGATTTCGAAAAAAAAATTAGGTGAAAATGGTATTTCAAAATTAAAGTTGTGGAGGTCAACTATTATGGTTATAGGTTACGAGGTAGTTCTACATATTTGTCCGACGCACCAGAGTAAGGTTAGTATGTTAGGATTTTGTCTCTAGTAGTTAATATTGAGTTCACATTACTCTTTCTTTCCTCTTAGTAACGGGCTTTATTTACTGGTTATTTTATTTTTTACCTATGTTCTTGTAATGTTGTTATTTCTTTCTATGTTTTTATTGATGTTACTGATATATTGTCTCTCTTGAACCGAGGGTTTATCGCAAACAGCATCTCTACCCTGATAAGGTATGTGTACACACTACCCTCCCCAAACCCCACTAGTGAAATTACATTGGGTCGTTGTTGTTGTTGTTTGGACATGAATATAATTTTGGATTATTTTTTAAATTTTTGTGAGTGATCTATATGAGATTTTTGAAGTTTTTCAAAAAAGAGTACATTACTTTCTGTTTTCTCTTCTTTTTTTTGACAAAATAAATAGAAGAAGATATATGATTTAACCTTTCAAAAGAGGAACTCCGTCTTTCATGAGTGAATATAAAGAAAATACTAAAATTTATATTTAATCCGTCTTTCATCCCTCATAGTTGCCTATTAGATCAATGATAAAAGTGCAAAGAGGATAACAACATAGAATTAAATGTTGCATAATATGCAAGTTTTTTTCATTTTTTGGTGGAAGATAACTATTAATTCCAAATTTACAACAAATGCCTTCATAAACCAGTACAAAATATATATTATATATATATTAGTTTTTTTTCTTCGTGAACTTAAGATGCTACTGCACCTAATAGTCCAATGTTTTTAAATTAAAAAAAAGTAGAACATGCGCAAAACGTACAGTTCAATATTTATTTGATTTTCATATCAACCATGGGAAATGGAATTTGTTTAGTTGAAGAATCATCATTTCATGAGTAGGTAAAAGGTAGTAAAAGCTTTTACTGGCTCAAACCAATTACCACAACGCCTCACCGTTTTACTTCTCTTTTCAATTTTATCGAATATCGCCCAAGGGACTTTACGGCTTAATTCGAACACTTTTAAAAATATAAAAGTTAAAAGTACTCCCAGCTGTTTAGCCAAACTTCTTCGAAGCTAACAATATTTTTAAAAATTAAAATATTTAGCAAATTTTTAGTAGAAAAAAGTAATTTTGAGTAGAAAGTAAAAATAGTTTTGGAGAAACAAAAAAAATAACTTATCTCCAAAAACACTTTGAAAGTCACTTTGAGAAAAATACACTTAAAAGTAATTTTTAAAAGTTTAGATTTAATTACTGCTTATAAGTATTTTTTAAATTAATTAATCAAACATAAATTATTTCTCATTAAAATTACTTTTGCAAAAATAAATTGATTTTTGTAGTTTCACCAAACCAGCTATAATAAGTTTATTAAAATAATAAGACAAAAGGAAAATAGTACTTAGTAGTGATGAACATCTAATAAGATGACCGGGTAAGCACCGACATGAGGCCCACAAACCGCCCATCTAAGCTTTTTAGAAAAAGAGCGATGCCCATCGGACGGCGCGTATGGGCGCACGCCATTTAATGATTTGGGAAATGCTGTCACACTTTTGAATAGAAAAAATTTACTACAAAAATAATCCCTTATATTTTTTATGCTGTCCTTACAGACATTCTTAAGCAATTTTGATCTCTAAGTTATCGAATGTAAAAATATATAAAAAAAATTGTTTCGTTTATTATTTAGCAAATTTCATTTGTTAGATTTAATAAGAATTATTGAAAAATAATACATAAATACCAGAAAAGTACGATCAAATCTTATGTAACATCAAAAATTGCAGCAGACATAAAAAATAAATTTAAAATTTTGCAGAAGCTGCACCAAACTCTAAAAATAGACCAAAAATATTACAAATAAAAAAAATGCACCTCCAAATATAAGTACAATGTTAAATCATTTTTCCAAGTTCCTGTTGGATTTAGTGTTTATTAAATATTTTATATGGACCGAAAATGCTCACTTTTAACAAATTTAAAGTATCAAAAATATTTAAAAATATATTTAAGGAATAATTTTGAACCTACCCAAAACTTTAGAATTATTTTTCTCATTTTCTCCTTTCGAATGTGATCCACGTCATTAAGAATTCAACTGTTTTAAAGTTTAGACCAAAACATTCCCTCAATTTTGTAAAGATTAGAGTTATAAAAGTATTATACTCCTATTTCCCAAGGACCTGTTAATCGGTACTTGTGAGTTGTGATCTCCCTCCGATTTTAAATGGTCCGAAAGCGATTAACTCAATTAGTCCCTCAAATTTATTTATTTATTTTCTCCTTTTAATCTCATTATATTATAGTATTATATGCTTTTGATAAACTTTAGAGGGTCATCTTGTCAATTTGTCACTCCACGACTTTTATACCCAGTCCGTTTATATTTGTCAAAAGCAAAAATTAGGGGCTGATTGTTCTCTTTATGAAACACACAAACTAAGGGCTCATTTGTTCTTTTTAAGATTAAGACGTATGAATCTTAATATATATATGAATATCGAGATGTGTATTAAGATTAAGATATTTGAATCTGAATACACGAATATTAAGATGTGTAATAAGATCTGAATACTAAATGATTAAGACTTGTTTACCGCAAAAATTGTAATAACAATTAATTTGTTTATGGGATTCTAAAAATACATGATCTATTTTTATGCTAGTTGTTAAGCAGTCGATACTACGTATGTGAGACTTACAAACGAAATAAGAGTTAGGTATAGGGCGATAATCGAACCATTGGGCCAATTATCGGGGCCTAGAGCCTGTCGATTCGGGGCCTCGAGGTCGATTCCGGAGCTTGGCAGGGAGCTATCGAGGAGGGGTCGGAATACGGCTAACAGTTATAATAGAATTAACGGAGGCTCTTTATGGCCAATGATAAGCAATAAATGATGAACAATAATGAAGATAATAAATGTGAGCAATAATGTCAAGAGAATATGTTAGAGAACGAAAGAGAATGTTCTTTTATATTTTGTGTGGAGAAATTGGAGCAACAACAGAGCTTTACAAAATGATGAGGATCCCCTTTATATAGGAGGATAATCACAACATAGTACAAAATATATTAATTACAAAGATAAAAGGATTGGTCAGCTAGATGACACCCTGATTGAGGGATAGGGTAGTCCTGTCAATCCTAGCCTTGTGCCTTGGGAACTCCCCATTTCTACTGTGGCCGAGGTCAATGTCGTCCTAAGATCGGGCCTCGACGAACCTCGAGGGAGGAGAATCGATCATAATCTTGTAGCCTCGGGACTTCGAGATGGTTTTCTGAGGTGCCTCGATGTTGAGAAATTGGGCTCTCCGATTTTACCGTATACAGATAGTCCCTGCGTTTCTTAGAGAGGAGCGATGAGAAACGATTATGAGCTTTTAACCCGAGGGCGTCATCGTTGTGACGTCAGCCTACCAGAGCATTAAATGCCAAACCCAAAAAACCGCGCAAGGGTCGCCGTCAGACGCGACTATCGAAAAGCCCACGAACCGCTACCAATTCGTCCCTTCCGCTTCTCACACAGCTCCTATAAGACGCCAATTTTTGGATACTTTCACTTTCCCAACTACTTCAGATTTGCAAAGCCAAACCCATCCCTACTTGCATCATTTCTTCTTGCTTTCTCATAGAAATTTCACCATCATCATGGCTAGAACCTCCAAGACGATCCTCGAAAAGACGAGGCTGCCTCTTCATCTCAGAAATCTAAGGGGAAACCCAGAGCGGTATCTACCTTGGAACAATGTACTCCCTCAAAGCTTGATATGTCGAAGGATTTTACCATCGATACCACTTCATCCACACCAGGCCGATGTGAACACGTGTCCCGATAAATTAGTGTCGTGACCAACATATAGACGGTGAAGACAAACTGTCGATGGAACGAGGCAATGGAGGTAGAGATTCCCAACCCTGATGAAAATATAACGGATCACAAGGCTGGCTTCCTTCACGTGTATACTTACTCGTTCACTTTGGGTCCTGCAGATTTCTCTGAATCCTCTCCCCCGGAGATAGTTCCGGTTATCCTCGATTTTTGTGACAAATATCGAGTGACGCTCGGCCAAATCTATCCTTCTTTCTGGAGGATAGTCTTGATGCTTGTCACACCCCTTTTTTACCCCTCCAAAAGATATGCATGTTATGGATTGTGGGTTAAAGAGTTTTTCCAATTAAAGTGAAAAACTTCAGTAGGGATTATTTTATTTACAGAGTCACCACTTGGAATTGATTTTTAGGTGTTCCAAGTCACATTTTATTTGAATCCCTAGTCAAAGGAAGGTTTGACTATATTTTTTATCGGTCTGCAAAAATAAAGTTCGGGTAAGAAATTCTGTTGACCAGGGAGAAGGTGTAAGGCATTCCCCGAGTCCCATGGTTCTAGCACGGTTGCTTTATTGACTACATTTGGCTTAAATTAATTTTGGATAAACTGTAATTTATTTGATTTTTATGATTTTCCTCTGTCCCTTTTATTTATTAAAATAAAAATATTTGAATAATATTAAATTGTCAAAACGCGCCTACTAGTTGCCTATCGTTAAAAAAAAAAATTATGAAGAAAGCTTAAACTCTTTTTTTACTATTACTTATTCGACAAAAAAAAATACTATTAAATATATATATATTTTTTAACTAATGCTGGATATTAAATCTAGGTAAGTTATTGCTAAACTTTCATGTTGGGTCACTTATTTTATCTAACAAAAGACAAATTATTGATTTTAAAAAAAAGCCATCTTACTTTCTATTATCGATGGGCCTGAAGATTTTAGCTTATTTGACCCATGTTGCTTTAAAACCTCAAAGATCAAAACAACACAAAATAAAAAAATATAGAGTATTCTTCTAAGCCTAAATTTCTTCTTCACGTTAATGTCCAAACTAAAATTGTTTTTCACAAGCGAGACTTACATGTTATTTGTTATATTTGCTCTTTTATCTCCTTAATCAATTATTTCTTAAGGACTAATATAATATTTCCAACTAATTATACATGTACCTTAAAAGTAATTCACATAAAAAATCTCAAACTAAACAAGTATGGTTAAAAATGAGGTATTTATCTTTCCCTTAATCTAAGTAAACTTAAAAGAATGCAATTTCAATCACATACATAGAGGAGAAAAGTTAATTTAACTAATTTTTAAAAGATTTACACGATAATAAGACTAATATAACATTTATCTTGAAGCAATAAATAATCGAATCTAACATGTTCCGTCAATCCAGACCGGGATCAAATCCTTCTTATTATCACAAAGAATTTGCAATATAAGAATTTGAAAGTTACCTGGTTTGCAAAATAATAAAATACATCAGTACAGTAACAAAAATTTAGCAGCAACATACAGCAGCAACAACAACAACTCAAATGTTAAGAACAGCCCAAAAACTCAACAGAGATGCTTGAAACTCGTAGCTATCGAGTTCACAAAGTGCCTAAGGGATCTTTCTTATTCTTTTTTTCAAAAGTTTTTGCACTCAAATAATAATCACAAAGCTCTTAAATTTCAGTTGTTAAAGGATCATATAGCTACTGATTTTTTTCTCTTTTTGTGTGTATATCTCTCTGTAATGTAAGATAGAGTGTCCTCCTTTCAAAGGTGATTTTTTACTGATTGATATAAAGAACCAAAATATAAAGAAGAAAAACGTGGTGTAGCTACGGTCCAAAAATAATCAAATTTAGGTGCTCCATTTTTCTCCTTCTCAAATTGCTTTTCCAATTTTTCAAAATTCTTTCCTATTTTTTCAACGTTCTTTTCCTCCTTAGACAAGAGGGGTTGCTCTGATGGTAAGCAACCTCCACTTCCAACCAAGAGGTTGTGAGTTCGAGTCTCCCCAAGAGCAAGGTGGGAAGTTCTTGGAGGGAAGGATGCCGGGGGTCTATTTGGAAACAGCCTCTCTACCTCAGGGTAAGGGTAAGGTCTGCGTACACACTACCCTCCCCAGACCCCACTAAGTGGGATTATACTGGGTTGTTGTTGTTGTTGTTGTTTTCCTCCTTTTCAAAAGATGCCCCCTTTTTTCTCATGTTGCCCCCCTCTTTCCTCTTCCCTTTTTGACTTTTGTTATTTTCCATCCTTTCAAAAGCAAATCTCTCATTCGTGTTGTTTTTCCTCCTCCCTTTTTAACTTTGTGTTGTGATATAGTTTATTTAGTAAGGGAGAGTTGGAAAAGTTCAAGCATGGTCAAAAATTAGGCGCTCATAACATGCTCCTCTTTGCTTGAAAACATGAAGAGTTTTAACGCAAAGACAAGGTGAGCCATGTGACTGATTTTTTATCAAATCGTTATTAAAAAGGAAGAGAAATAAAAGATAAGGTGCAACGGAGTCCTGGTTTTGGACGGCCTACATATCTCGGGTTATAAAAGAATTAGGTCGTGTGTAGTTCAAGAAAATGTGGTAGCTAAGACTACCGAACACCTGAGTTAATACTGTTGTTGTTGTTGTTGTTGTTTTACCGTCACTTGCTTCTTACATCGAAAGAAAGAAGAAAAAAGGGTAGCTATATATGTCTAATAGCTAAGAGTTACCAAATTCCTATCTATGCGTCAAATCTTGATTCTTGTCCTGCATGCTTGTGTTGACCTCAGATTGGATCTTGACGCCATTGAAGAAAAGATTATGGCTCATTTTCGATTGCTTGATTTGCTGCTCAGAATTTGGCAAAGTGAAACTTGAGAAGCTGGGTTGCTGGCACATTATCAAAGCTAACTCCAACTATGTGATCGAAAGACTTCTCTATTCTGATGAGAAACTGAAACTACAAGCTTCAATCATCACTTGTGCTTTACGGCGGGGCCTGTAAAGCCATCAACAGATGAACAAAACGAAAAAAAATTCAGCCCTAGTTTGCACTAGAAAAATTTTGTGAGTTATTAGAGAAAGCTATAAACTATCTAACTTATTAAAAGGAAAACAAAGACAACCGTATAACCTAGCTATGTGAGGATATGTACCCAGGGCTTGGCGTCCTGTATTACTGAAAGGAATGTAACCAGGGGATGGTACCATGAATTACTGAGGAGGAATGTAACCGGGGTTGGCACCTTGTATTACGGAAAAGGATGTGTAATCAGGGGATGGCGCCCTGTATTACTTCTATCCGAAAATAGGAGCTGAATTCCCCTGGACGAAAAGGTTCTACCTGGGTTAAGCTATGAAAACTAAGCTTGGGAGAAGAGTACTTCTACCCGAAAATAGGAGCTGGATCCCCATAGGCGAAAAGGTTCTACTTAGGTTAAGCTACGAAAACTAAGTCTAGGAGAGGAGTACTTCTACCCGGAAATAGGAGCTGGATCCCCCTAGGCGAAAAAGTTCTACATGGGTTAAGCTACGAAAACTAAGCCTGGGAGAAGAGTACTTTTACCCGAAAATATGAGCTAGATCCCTTTAGGCGAAAATGGTTCTACCCGAATTAAGCTGTAGAAACTAAGCCTGGGTGAAGAGTACTTCTACCCGGAACTATAAGCTAGATCCCCTTGGGCAAAAAGGTTTTACATAGGTTAAGCTGTAGAAATAAGCCTGAGCGATAAGTACTTCTATGCGGAACTATGAGTTGGATCCCTCTAAGCGAAAAGATTTTACCTGGGTTAATCTGTAAAAACTAAGCCTGGACGAATAGTACTTCTACCCGGAACTATGAGCTGGATCCCTCTAGGCGAAAAAGAATCTACCTGGGTTAAGCTGTAGAAACTAAATCTGGGCGAATAGTACTTCTACCCGGAACTATGAGCTGGATCCCCTAGGCGGAAAAGAATCTACCTAGGTTAAGCTATAGAAACTAAGTCTAGGCGAATAGTACTTCTACACGGAACTATGAGCTGGATTCTTCTAGGAGAAAAGGTTCTGCTTTAGTTAAGCCACGTAAAAACAACCTGAGCGAAGAGTACTTCTACCCAGAACTATGAACTGGATCCCCCAAGACGAAAAGGTTCTACCTGGATTAAGCTGCGTAAAAACAACCTGAGCGAAGAGTACTTCTACCCGGAACTATGAGCTGGATGGATCTCCCTAGGCGAAAAGGTTCTACCTGGGTTAAGCTGCGTAAAAACAACCTGAGCGAAGAGTACTTCTACCCGGAACTATGAGCTGGATCCCCCCTAGGCGAAAAGGTTCTACCTGTGTTAAGCTACGTAAAAACAAGATGAGCGAATAGTACTTCTACCCGGAACTATGAGCTGGATCCCCCTAGGTGAAAAGGTTCTACCTGGGTTAAGTTGCGTAAAAACATCTTGAGCGAAGAGTACTACCCGGAACTATGAGCTGGATCCCCCTAGGCGAAAAGGTTCTACCTCGGTTAAGCTGCGTAAAAACAACCTGAGCGAAGAGTACTTCTACCCGGAACTATTAGCTGGATCCCCCTAGGCGAAAAGGTTCTACCTGGGTTAAGTTGCGTAAAAACAACCTGAGCGAAGAGTACTTCTATCCGGAACTATGAGTTGGATCCCCCTAGGCGAAAAAGTTCTACATGGGTTAAGCTGCGTAAAAATAACCTGAGCGAAGAGTACTTCTACCCGGAACTATAAGCTGGATCCCCCTAGGCGAAAAGGTTCTACGTGGGTTAAGCTGCGTAAAAAAAATATGAACGAAGAGTACTTCTACCCGGAACTATGAGCTAGATCCCCCTAGGTGACAAGGTTCTACCTGGGTTAAGCTGCGTAAAAACAACCTGAGCGAAAAATACTTCTACCCGAAACTATGAGCTAGATCCCCCTATGCGAAAAGGTTTTACATGGGTTAAGCTACGTAAAAACAACCTGAGCGAAGAGTTCTACCTGAAACTATGAACTGGATCCCCTAGGCGAAAAGGTTCTATATGGGTTAAGCTGTGTAAAAACAACCTGAGCGAAGACTATTTCTACCCGGTACTATGAGCTGGATCCCCCTAGGTGAAAAGGTTCTACCTGGGTTAAGCTGCGTAAAAACAACCTAAGCGAAGAGTACTTCTACCCAGAAATATGAGTTGGATCCCTGTAGGCGAAAAGGTTCTACCTGGGTTAAGCTGCGTAAAAATAACATGAGCAAAGAGTACTTCTACCCGGAACTATAAGCTGGACCCCCCTAGGCGAAAAGGTTCTACCTCGGTTAAGCTGCGTAAAAACAACCTGAGCGAAGAGTACTTCTACCCGGAACTATGAGCTGGATCCCCCTTGGCGAAAAGGTTCTACCTGGGTTAAGTTACGTAAAAATAACCTGAGCGAAGAGTACTTCTACCCGAAACTATGAGCTAGATCCCCCTAGGCGAAAAGGTTTTACATGGGTTAAGCTGCATAAAAACAACTTGAGCGAAAAATACTTCTACTCGGAACTATGAGCTGGATCCCCCTAGGCAGAAATGTTCTGCCTGGGTTAAGCTGCGTAAAAACAACCTGAGCGAAGAGTATTTCTACCCGGAACTATGAGCTGGATCCTCCTAGGCGAAAAGGTTCTACCTGGGTTAAGCTGCGTAAAAACAACCTGAGCGAAAAGTACTTCTACCCGAAACTATGAGCTGGATCCCTCTAGGCGAAAAGGTTCTACCTGAGTTAAGCTGCGTAAAAGCAACCTGAGCAAAGAGTACTTCTACCCGGAACTATGAGTTGGATCCCCCTAGGCGAAAAGGTTCTATCTGGGTTAAGCTGTGTAAAAATAACCCGAGCGAATAGTACTTCTACCTGGAACTATGAGCTGGATCCCCCTAGGCGAAAAGGTTCTACCTGGGTTAAGCTGCGTAAAAACAACCTGAGCGAAGAGTTCTACCCGGAACTATGAGCTGGATCCCCCTAGGCGAAAAGGTTCTACCTGGGTTAAGCTTCGTAAAAACAACCTGAGCGAATAGTACTTCTACCCGGAACTATGAGCTGGATCCCCCTAAGCGAAAAGGTTCTACCTGGTTTAAGCTGCGTAAAAACAACCTGAGCGAAGAGTACTTCTACCCGGAACTATGAGGTGGATCCCCCTAGGCGAAAAGGTTCTAACTGGGTTAAGCTACGTAAAAATAGGAGGTGTGAACAATAGTGATGTATGCCGAAAGTAAAAGAAAATGGAGATTTTAAGAAGCTTACATTTGGTGATATTCGTTCTTTTAGTGTCACCATTCTGCATGCTTTGTTCCTGATTCAAACAAAGAAAAAATTGTGAGTTTTCAAAGTGGTGGTTGGTTTGTGGCCTGGATGCCTTGAGTAGTTTGATTCGCGACCACTGCCGTCAAAGAACCGATTTTGTCAGCGTGGCACCGAGATACTTGACTGCTCTGTATTATTTTCTGGAGAACTTAGCTTTCCAAACTTTTGCCGAGATGGTTGGCCACATGGACTCAACCTTTTCAACTTCATTTGCCTTTATAGGCACTTCAATTTGATTTTCTCCTTCTAAGAGTTTTGATTTCAAAGCATCGGCCGTCATGGCCAGTCGAGGTAGACTTATGCCCCCTGACGAGGCTGGGTGCCTTTTTTAATATTAGCTTGTACCAAATGAGAACCCTTTAAATCAGACTTACCATCATTTCTTTGTCTTAGTTTCGTAACAGAGTTAAACCGAAAAGGATTCAAAGAAAACAAACAATGGAATGGATAATGAGTTTAAAACAAAAAGTGTCCCTTTTAAGAAAAGGAAAGAAAGACTTATCTGGAGTACATGCAGACTTCAATGAACATGACATGCCTTTTGGATTGGATGCCCGATCTGTGTAAACCATCTGACTCTCAGAAATTCATCACAACTTTTGCCTCAAAATCGAGAAACCTAGCTAGGACTCTGTCGATGCTGATGGCTGTGAGAATCCTCTTTTCGATTAGGGGAGCCCTTTGCCGGTTTTCACGAGATGACCTCTCTCATTTCTCTAATCATCATCGCCTTATAGTTCTCTTTGCGAGTTTTCACTAACAAGACTCTCTTATTTTGATTTCTTTGCTTACTGTCGCCTCACGGTGCCCGTGTGAGTTTTCACCAATAAGACTCTCTCATTTTATTTCTTTACTTATTGTCGCCTCACGGTGCCCGTGTGTGTTTTCACTAATAAGACTTTCTCATTTGATTGCATCAGGTCCAAGTAGCTGTATCCTCCAATTTTGGACATTTTTACTGATTGATCGGAATGACTTGAACAGGATTTAGGGTAAAATAGTTTGGACTGAATTACAACTTTAGAACCTTTCAGGCAAACCATTATAACATCTGCCCCATATTCACTTTTGGGGGAATTTGGATTTTTATTTTAGTGTGACTGAACCCCAAAAAGAGACTACCTACGTATCCTTTCGGAATCAAGTCAAACGTAGTTCAAACAATTTATTTTTGATTTTTTTTTCTTTTGTTTTTCTGTTTTGTTTTGTTTTCTTTTCTCTTTCTTTTTCGTTTCCTTTTTCCTCTTTTATTTTTTCTTTTTTCTTTTTTCATTTCTTTTTCTTCCTTTTTTTTCTTTTTTTTTTAATTTCATTTTCCACTTTTTTTCTTTTCAATAACACTTTCAGGTTTCAAAGAGGGTAATCAAAGAAGAGTAACCTGCTCAAATGGGTTTGCAAAGGGTTAAGTGTTTGGATAGTGAGAAAGAAAGCCTTCTTTATCCCAACCGGAGAACATTAATGCTATATAGAGGATCCAACATAGTACCTTTTGACTGCATTTGCATTGGTAGTTGTTTCAAGGACATTTCCTTCGATGTGTCCCAAGTACAACACACTCTTTTGGCAGTACTCTTGTTGCAATGTATGGACCCTTCCAATCTGGAACCAACTTTCCTTCAACTGTTCCAAATCTTTGTTTTATTTCCTTAAACTTGTCTTCATTGTGATCTAATTCTTGATTCATTACTTCGAGGTCTGACAGCTTTTCAGGATCTAGGTATGAAGTCCGCAAGCATGTCATATTATTGAAATCTGTATTTAATAGAACTGAAAAGAAAAATAAGAAAAGTGACAAGACTAAGAAAAGAGATATTTTTGATTTTTGATGATTTTTTTTTCAATTTTTGAAGATAGAAGAGTTTACATCGGAAAGTAAGACAATAAAGTAAAACATCTGGATCACACCTTGAGATAATCCGGACGCAGAAAGGATAACAAGACTGGCTACCGAGACTCCCGTCTGATAGGGAACTTTCAGGCTTGGCGATCGTTTTTTTTTGGCTTTTCTTCTGTCTCGGCAATGGCTGCAACGACCTTAAGTGCCGGATCAAATTCCTCATTTTCACAAATCATTCCGACTATTGGCCCGCTGTTGTGTACAGGTAACAGATTGTTCATCACATCAAGAGCTTCTTCATCGTGAAAAATAATTCTTTGAGCTTCAATCAAATCTTCAACTGCCCTTTTGAGGGTCGGGAGAGATTCAAAAATAGCCAGATTTACAATTGGTCGTTCAAAGATAGCCAGTTTCAAAAGTAATCGAAATTTAGCTATTTTTCATGTAAAGATAAATCTAAGCAAAAACACTGTTCAAAACCTGAAAAATACGGCAGTATATTATACTGGAGTTCCAGCATAAGTATGCTTGAACTCCAACATATTATACTGGAGTTCCAAGATAAGTATGTTGGAACTCCAGCATAATATGATGGAGTTCCAACATAAGTACACTAGAACTCCAGCATAATATACTGGAGTTCCAACAAGTATAATTATCCAGTATAATATACTGGAGTTTGGAGCACCAGTGCTCCAGTTTCCAGTATGTTATACTAGAGTTAGCAAAGTATACCAGTCCAGCATAATATGCTGAAGTTCATACACAGGTGCACCGAACTCTAGTATATTATGCTGGACATGTCTCTGTTGCAGCAAAATAATGGCTATTTTTCACTGACTTCGTAAATGCTGGCTATTTTTGAATAACCAGTCCGAAAACTGGCTATACCGTGCTATTTTTACTTGAGGGTCCAACAGTCCTCTGTACTGTGTCTCACTGTTCCAGAGTGGTATTGACATCTAACATCAGCTCGCTGCGAGGGGGACTCGGGGTTCGGCCGGTTCGGGGCCACTGGCTGCAGTAGATCTAGTCTGATTAGTTTTTGGAACAAACTTGAATACTATTCACCAATATAGGTGAACTGATTATTTCTAAAAGGCTCTCTTGGGCGAGGATTGTATTGGGGATCATTTGGTTGAGGATTATATGGAGCTTGGTAAGGATGGACATTTTTGGGAGGTAAAGCTTGGTTTTCTATATGATATTGTGGCCGCGGGTAAGATTGCGCATTCATCACCGCATAGGGAGGCGGTGCCACGACATAAACAACATGGGGACAATAGTGTTGTGGGACCTATGAAGCATATATGATTGGTTGAATGACCTATGAGCCCCCTCGAGCTAGAAGCTATCATGGTTCCCCATTCTCTTTTGTTTCTATCACTTTTTTTTTTCACTCAATCTTTCTCTTTTTCCTTTTTCTTTTACTCAATATTTTTCTTCTTTTTTTTTTCACTCAGTTTGTTTATGACTATGATCGAATCCGATGTGGATTGCCTACGTATCATGACGCTGCATGAATCAGATCATTACGTAGTTCAGAAACAAATCAGGAATAAAGTACACACACTAACTCTAATTTTTTTTTACTCATATACAAATAACTCCATAAAAACTCCTAACAAGGAAAATATTTTTTGATTTTTTTTTGGTAGAAAGAAAAACTTCAAAAAAATAAAGAGTTTTTGGACTTTTTTTTAATTTTTTTTTTGAATAATTGAAAGAAAGACTTCTAAAGAAGAAATAAAAATATAACTTTTTTTTTTGAATTTCAATTTTTTTTATTTCGTTTTTTAAATTATTGAAAGAAAGACTTTAAAAAAAAAATATTTTCAAAAAAACTTTTGAAGCAGAAAAAGGAATAATTTGGAATTCAATTATTTTTTTTGTGATTTTAGAAAAAAAATTCTGATTTTGATTTTTTTTTGTGGAAGAAAGACTTCTAAAAGAAAAAAGAAAAAATATTTTTGATTTTTTTTGATTTTTTAAAAATTGGGGTCTCTAAGAAATTCTTTTCTAAATTGGTGGCCGGAATCGATAAGGTTTGCCTACGTATCTCACATCCGGTGAGAATCAAACCCGCATAGTTCGGTGAAACTGGGTATTTTTCTCTTTTGATTTTTATGAAAAATAATCTTTACACCTCACACCAGACTACTACAAAATCATTTTTTTTTAAAAAAGGGTTTATTTGCACTAAACTAGGAGAATGACTCCTCTTTTTTTCTTCTGTTTTTTTATAATTTCGCTACACTAAAGTCGGTCGACAATGCAAGTAAGCCTTCCAAATGATGTATCAAGTAGCACATAAGTGGACATGATGGTCTCAAAGAGGATACCTGTCTTATACGGACCCGACCCCCGTGCCAAGTTTTGCTAAGTCAAATGCACGTGATGCACATAAAACGAACCTACTAGGGATATCCGGCATGAGGTTTGATCTTCTAGGTTTAAATTCCGGTGGAGAAGGTATCTAGATTGGCTTACTCGAGCGGACAACTCGAGCCGAGGAGGGTCAGTGTACCGGTAGCATTGCTTTCCGGCTTAACTAGTGGTGCTCCCCGCCTAAAACATGTGTGACTAAAATCCTTCATCGGGTGACAAGCACCTCGGCTATCTCAAAGAAAGCGGGCTATGTCAAGCAAATGCCCAATTTTTAATTTCAAGAAAACTTATAGGGGGTGGGTGAGAAAATAGTTTATATGTATAGTTCAACAATATCAAAATGATAAAAAGTGAACAGGTAGCACATTAGGCACAAATAAATCACAATATTTACAAAATTAATAAGTCCAAATAAAAAATCAACATGTACAAGCTCGAATTCTTGTGTAGATTCCCAGCAGAGTCGCCAGAGCTGTCACACCCCTTTTTTACCTCTCCAAAAGATATGTGTGTTATGGATTGTGGGTTAAAGAGTTTTTCCAATTAAAGTGACAAACTTGAGTAGGGATTATTTTATTTACAGAGTCGCCACTTGAAATTGATTTTTAGGTGTTCCAAGTCACATTTTATTTGAATCCCTAGTCAAAGGAATATTTGACTATATTTTTTATCGGTCTACGAAAATAAAGTTCGGGTAAGGAATTTTGTTGATCAGGGAGAAGGTGTAAGGCATTCCCCGAGTCCCGTGGTTCTAGCACGGTCGCTTTATTGACTACATTTGGCTTAAATTAATTTTGGATAAACTGTAATTAATTTGATTTTTATGCTTTTCCTCTGTCCCTTTTATTTATTAAAATAAAAATAAATAAAAATATTTGAATAATATTAAATTGTCAAAACGCGCCTACTAGTTGCCTAGCGTTAAAAAAAATAATTATGAAGAAAGTTTAAACTTTTTTTTTACTATTACTTATCCGACAAAAAAAATACTATTATATATATATATATATATATATATATATATATATATATATATATATATATATAACTAATGCTGGACATTAATCTAGGTAAGTTATTGCTAAACTTTCATGTTGGGTCACTTATTTTATCTAACAAAAGACAAATTATTGATTTTACAGAAAAGCCTTTTTACTTTCTATTATCAATGGGCCTGGAGATTTTAGCTTATTTGACCCATGTTGCTTTAAAACCTCAAAGACCAAAACAACACAAAATAACAAAATATAGAGTATTCTTCTAAGCTTAAATTTCTTCTTCACGTTAATGTCCAAACTAAAATTATTTAGAAATTTTATGAACAAATGCTGATTTCGAAGAAAAATACAATTTTTTTAGAAAAAGAAAAAAATTTCTTATGTCCAAACGGGTTCTAGATAAAAGGAAAATCCAAATATGTCAAGGTAATAACCCTATCCGAGGAGGAATAGGAAAACCTATAAATTATTTCCTAAATGACTTAATTAGCAGAGCTATATATAAGTGGAATTCGACTGTTCCGCGTGTTGTCCTTTCAGGCAAATAGGAAAAAAGCCTTTAAGCGTAGCAGCAGAGGCCTGAACAGTAAATAAGGAGCAGAGGCGGGAAAACGTGAGTAGAGCAAGACACAGAGATGAAGGAGGAGAGAGCGGCGAAAGGCGGAGAACAGCGGTCGGTGGACGAACGTTACACGCAATGGAAGTCACTGGTTCCTGTTCTCTACGATTGGCTTGCTAACCACAACCTCGTTTGGCCTTCCCTCTCTTGTCGGTTCGTATTTACCCTTACATTCCCATTATTCTCTCTCACTCTCTCTCTAGGGTTTTTGTTACATCGCTTATGTGTGTAGACAGAGAGGTGAAGTATACCTATGTTCTCGTGCAATGTTTGGTAATCAAACTCAGCCGACAATTGTGTCGCTGAGTTGAATGGTGGACTCTACTCTTGGTTCATCTGTTTTTTTTTTGATGAAGTAAGATAATTTCATTAAATGGCATCAAGAAGATGCATAGCAAAAATATACAACAAAAGTGTGGCTGCTCATATTCAAAAGCTTACATAACTAAGGAGCAGACACAATCCCAAAAAGATTCAAAGCTAGTTACAGGGGCCTGGTTGAACCAAGTAAATAAATTGATTAGACAAGTTGCTTTAAGAGAGTGATTAGGAGTTGAAATCCCATCAAAACCTCTGCGATTTCTCTCATTCCAGATGCACCAAAAAATAGTAGCAGGCACCATTTGGCAAGTTTTTTTGATGGATTTCCCAACTCTCCATGAGCTCCAGCTCTCGTAAGCATCCTTTATACTGCAAGGCATGACCCAAGCAAGTCCAAAAACTGATAAAAACATGTTCCATATGTCAGCTGCTACTGTGCAATGAAGAAACAAATGTCTCACACTCTCAGATTTCTCCTGGCACATAAAACATCTGTTCACTATCGGAATGCTTCTTCTACTGCGGTTGTCTTAAGTAAGGCAGGCTTCATGCAGGCTTGTCCAGATAAAACCAATTACTTTTATAGGGAGTTTGGTTCTCCATATGAGCTTCCACGGCCATTTGTCAATCAGCTCTTTATTGGAGCATAAATTGTCATATCCTCTTTTGACAGTATAGGTTTTATCTTTGGAATCTCCCCATTCCAGCTTGTCTTTCACCTGAGGATTGACCTTAAAATCTGATAGTTTTGAAAGCAATCTCAGCAAGTCATTTAGTTCCCATTCTTGGATATCTCTTCTGAACTGCAAGGCCCATGAGTTATCTTGCCAATAGTGCTCAATAGTGGAATCCTTGTTGCTAGCGAATAGAAATAGACTTGGGTGTTCGTCTTTTAGGATGTTTGACCCTAACCATCTATCTTTCCAGAAAGAAATATGAGTTCCATTCCCAAGCTTGAGTGATGACTTGAGTTGAAAGTCACCCCATAACTTTGAAATATGTTTCCATGGCCCAGAACCATGTGGCACTCTACTCTGTCTAGTACACCAGTTATTTGCCACCCCATATTTTGCTTGTATTACAACTTTCCACAGCCTAGGGTTCTCCATGTTGTACCGCCAGTGCCATTTCATTAACAAACTCTTGTTGTGTAAAGTGAGATCTTTTATTCCTAGCCCTCCATGCACTTTTGGGAGAATATATCTTGGCCATTTAACCTGTTAGAAACCAAAGAAGCTCTATATTTCATATTTAGAAGAGAAGATTACAAGGCCTATTTATAATACTAATTCACCTAATCTATTAGTTGCCATACACCTAATTACACCTACTATACAACTCATATACATGTGCTAGCTATGATGTAGTACATGTGTATACATGTGCTACACAACTTGTATTACACCTACTATACAACTCATATACATGTGCTAGCTATGATGTAGTACATGTGTATACATGTGCTAGACAACTTGTATGTCAACACTCCCCCTCAAGTTGGAGCATATATATTGATCATGCCCAACTTGTTACAGATATATTCAACTCGAGCTCCATTCAAAGCTTTTGTGAAAATGTCTCCCAATTGATCTCCAGTTCTAACATGACCTGTAGAGATGAGCTTTTGTTGAATCTTTTCACGAACAAAGTGACAATCTATTTCAATGTGCTTAGTCCTTTCGTGAAATACAGGATTAGAGGAGATATGAAGAGCAGCTTGATTATCACACCACAACTTTGCTGGCAATGTAGTTTGGAAGCCAACTTCACTTAATAGTTGATGTACCCATACAACCTCACACACAGATTGTGCCATAGCTCTGTATTCTGCTTCCGCACTAGATCGAGATAACGACATTTTGTTTCTTACTCTTCCACGAAATCAAGTTTCCACCAACAAAAACGCAATATCCTGTCGTGGATCTCCTATCGGCTTTTGACCCTGCCCAATCTGCATCTGTGAAACACTCAATGTTAGTGTGTTCATTATTCTTATATACTAGACCCCGTCCTGGAGATCCCTTTAGATAACAAAGAATCTGCTCCAGAGCCGCCCAATGCCTGACTGTTGGGGAAGACATAAACTGACTCACAATGCTGACAGAGTATGCGATATCGGGACGAGTTACTGTAAGATAGTTCAGTTTCCCAACCAATCTCCTATATTTCTCTGGATCTTCGAATAACTCACCGTCTTCTTTCACGAGTTGTGTGTTAGGAACCATTGGCATGCTGCATGGTTTAGATCCCAACTTTCCAGTTTCAGCTAACAAGTCAAGAGTATATTTCCTTTGGGACAAGAAGATGCCTTTCTTGCTCCGTGTAACTTCAACTCCCAAAAAATACTTTAGTTGCCCTAAATCTTTCGTCTGAAATTGAGTGTGAAGGAAAGACTTTAGAGTTGAAATTCCTGTAATATCACTTCCAGTAATAACGATGTCATCAACATATACTACCAATAAAAGAATACCATCATCAGACTTTTTATAAAACACCGTATGATCGCAATTGCTTTTCTTCATCCCATATTCTAGAACAGCCTTACTAAATCTGCCAAACCAAGCACGGGGACTCTGTTTCAGCCCATAAAGAGATTTTCGAAGACGACATACCTTTCCACATTCCCCCTGAGCAACAAACCCAGGTGGTTGCTCTATATATACTTCTTCCTGAAGATCTCCATGTAGAAAAGCATTCTTTATATCAAGCTGATGCAGAGGCCAATCATAAGTAGCTGCCATGGAAATGAATAATCGAACAGAAGCTAACTTGGCGACCGGGGAAAAAGTATCCAAATAGTCGACTCCATAGGTCTGTGCATACCCTTTTGCAACAAGGCGTGCCTTAAGGCGAGCTACTGTCCCATCGGAGTTAAACTTAACAGCAAATACCCACTTGCACCCAATAGCCTTTTTGTTAGTGGGTAGATCGGCCAACTCCCAAGTACCATTCTCATCTAAAGCCATCATCTCTTCTATCGTTGCATCATGCCAACTTGGGTGGGACAATGCTTCACGAACAGTTTTAGGTATCCTAGCAGAATCTAATGATGCAATAAACGAGCTAGAAGAAGTAGACAAATGGTCATAAGACACAAAAGAAGAAATAGGATAAGTACATTGTCGTGTACCTTTGCGAATGGCAATAGGAAGATCCAAACTAGGATCTGAAACACAGGAGGTTGGATCTACCGACGAAGCAGAAGTAGGTAAAGGATCGGGTTCTGAGGTTTGTTGTCGCCTGGTATACACACGAAGAACAGATGGCTGCTCGGATGGTCGATCGAGGGAAACGGGTGACTGAGGAAGAGGTGTTGGAGAACTAACTGGATGTGTGACAGTGTAGACCAAAGTATCATCTTCTTCCTCAGGACTGTTATAAACATATGAAGAAAAGAACGGATAATTTTCATGGAATGTGACATCGGCAGACACTAAGTACCTTTTGAGATCTGGAGAATAACACCGATAACCTTTCTGAAGACGTGAGTACCCTAAGAACACACACTTAAGGGCCTTTGGATCTAATTTAGTTACCTGTGGACGAACATCACGAACAAAACAAGTACAACCAAATATTTTGGGTTCAATAGGAAATAATGGCTTAGAGGAAAAAAGAATGTTGTAAGGAATATTACCATGAAGTACAGAAGATGGCATACGATTTATTAAAAAACAAGCTGTAGAGACGGCATCAGCCCAAAAACATTTTGACACTTTCATTTGAAAGAGGAGTGCTCGGCCTACTTCAAGAAGATGTCTATTTTTTCGTTCCGCAACCCCATTTTGAGAAGGGGTGTCAACACAAGAAGATTGATGTAGAATACCATTTGTAGCCATATAATCTTTAAACAAATCCGAAAAATATTCTTTTGCATTGTCACTCCTTAAATTACGAACGGAAACATTAAAATGAGTTTTTATTTCAGCACAAAAAGCACAAAAAATTGAAAACAACTCCGAACGATTTTTCATTAAATATAACCAAGTAACACGAGAATGATCATCCACAAAGGTAACAAAATATCTAAAACCAGTTTTAGAGATAATAGGACATGGACCCCAAACATCGGTGTGAACTAACTCAAAAGGTAAGTCGACCCGTTTATTGACTCTAGAAACTTTAGGAAGGCGATGGTGTTTAGCAAACTGACATGACTCACAATCTAAAGAGGAAATACTTTGAAACTGAGGATATAACTTCTTCAAACTAGACAAGGATGGATGACCCAATCGACAGTGTACATCAAAGGGAGACAACACAGTTGAACAAGAAATGGATTTCGGCACCTGTGATTCAAGAACATAGAGACCCCCAGACTCAGAACCTTTACCAATAATCTGCTTCGTCGTAAGATCTTGAAAAAGACAATAATTGGGAAAAAATGAGACACAACAATTTAGAGTACGAGTAAGTTTACTGACAGATATTAGATTGAAAGAAAAATCAGGCAAATTTAAGACGGAACTAAGGGAAAGAGAAGATGTTGGGTTAACAGTGCCAGACCCTAAAACATATGAGGTAGACCCATCGGCTAAAGTAACTGTGGAACATTGGGTATGTGACTGAAAAATGGAAAAGAGTTTAGAGTTACCTGTCATATGATCCGTGGCACCAGAATCAATGACCCATTTGGATGATGAAGAGAGGAGACACTTAGTGGTTTTACCTGACTCGGGGATAGTATTGATAGGAGGAGATGATGATTGAGATGGTGAAATAGTCTCGGAAGTGGCGATGTTGGCATACTGAGATCTTTTGTTCTTATTCTGAAGCTTCACACAATAACGTATGGTATGACCGAGCTCATAACAATAAAAACATTCAACTTCCCCTTGCTTTAGGTCTCGACTATCGCTACTCCGATTGCGATTACTATGACTCCTATTCTTTTGGACGCGGCTAAGCAGAGCACCACTATCGATCGTGGCTGTCGGACCTGGATGAGACTTTTCAGTACACAACACTCTTGTAAAGGCCTCTTTCAAGGAAGATATAGCAGTCCCAGATAAAATCTGCGATTTGGCCCCTTCAAATTCGGGAGAAAGACCAGAAAGGAAACTCATGACCGCCAGTTGTTCACGCTGAGCCTGTTGTACCTTCACATCTGGACTAAACGGCAATATAACATTAAGCTCATCATACACCTTCTTAAACTCTGAGAAGTAAGTGGTGAGAGAGCGATCTTGCATGGATGGATGGTAAAATGCCTGGCACACATCATACATGCGAGACAAGTTTCCTTTGCCAGAGTACAAAAAATCTAAATAATCCATTAGATCCTTCACATAATCACAATGAGAAACTAGATCATTTACCTCACTGTGCATCGAATTCTTGATTTGGAGAAACAATTTTGCATCCTCCTTTAACCAGACTGATTTAGTCTCATCCTTGGGTGGATCATCAACCAAGTGGTTCTCTTTGTCGATGCTCCGCAAATAGAGACGGATCGTCTTACTCCAATCCATGTAATTGGAACCCATGAACTTATTCTCCGTAATTTTGGACATAACCGGAATGACATCAACGGTAGGTTTCGTTTCAGTCATCTTGCACCCGAATAATAGCAGAATCAAATAGTCAAGAACAGTGCAGTGAAATTTGAACAATGCAGTGAACAGTGAACAGTGATATTTGAACAGTGCAGTGAGCAGTGAACAGTGAACAATACAGTGAACAGTACAGTGAACAGTGCCGGAACAGTGATCTTGGAAAATGAAAGTTGTCAGGAAAAAAAAAAAATTCGGACAGTACCACTTTGGTCGGAATAGTGAGTAGAAAAATCTGTAAAGAAGCGGTCGGGGCAAAAAATGGCCAGAAATAGTGAAATAGAATCAAAGCAGCGAAAGACTGTTCTGAACAAAAATAATTCGAACGGGGAAAAAAAATTCCCAACAACAAACTGATGAAAAAACTTCAATGTTCTGATACCATGTTAGAAACCAAAGAAGCTCTATATTTCATATTTAGAAGAGAAGATTACAAGGCCTATTTATAATACTAATTCACCTAATCTATTAGTTGCCATACACCTAATTACACCTACTATACAACTCATATACATGTGCTAGCTATGATGTAGTACATGTGTATACATGTGCTACACAACTTGTATTACACCTACTATACAACTCATATACATGTGCTAGCTATGATGTAGTACATGTGTATACATGTGCTAGACAACTTGTATGTCAACATAACCAAATGAAATTTGTGTGTTTGACTATTTCCTTCCCATAGAAAATCTCTCCTTAGTTGATCAAGTCTCCTCTGGACCTTAGCTGGGATTGGAAACAGGGACAAGAAGTAGGTAGGAATGCTATCCAACGCACTATTGATGAGTGTAATTCTACCACCCAGAGAAAGATACTACATTTTCCAGGAAGCTAACTTTTTTTCAAATTTTTTAATTACTCCATTCCAGATACCTAGAGCTTTGTATCTAGCTCCCAGAGGAATACCCATATATGTTGTAGGGAAAGAGCCCACCTTACAACACATTATTTCCGCAAGCTTTTCCAAGTTTGGAACTGAATTGACTGGGTAGATGATGCTCTTCAACATGTTCATGTGTAGGCCTGAGATAGCTTCAAAGATCATAAGTGTAAGATTGAGGTATAAGACCTGTGATTTTTCAGCTCCACAAAAAATCAAAGTATCATTTGCATAGAGTAGATGAGATGCAGATGGGAGACTGTAACATAGTTGTCATATGTACTTCCCACCTTGAAACCATCTAGCCAATGAAGCTGGTTTGCTTTATCTAACATTTTGCTAAGCCCTTCCATATCAAGGATGAATAAGAAAGGAGACAGAGGATCTCCCTGTTTGACGCCTTTTTGGGGAGAAAAGAATCCAACTGGTCCACCATTGATCAGGATTGAGTACTTCATTGTAGTGATACAAAATCTGATCCATCTAATCCAACATTCACCAAATCCCATCCTTCTTAGTGTAATTATCAGATAGGTCCAATTAAGTTGATCAAATGCCTTTTCTATGTCAAGTTTGAGAAGTAGACCAGATTGCCCAGACTTCATCTTCCAATCCAATATCTCATTAGCTATAAGAGCTGCATCTGTGATCTGCCTATTTTTTATGAAAGCATTTTGATGACTAGACACCAATTTTCCTATCACCCCTTTTAACCTTTCTGCTAAGAGTTTGGAGGCAATTTTGTAAATACTACCAATCAAACTGATTGGCCTGTAATCTCTCAGCTCATTGGCTCCTTTCTTCTTCGGGATTAGTGCTATAAAAGTGGCATTGCATGATCTAACTAGGTTGCCGTCCTGGTGAAAGTGCTGAAGGGCTCCCATGATATCATACTTGATCACCTCCCATGCTTTCTGATAGAATGCCATAGTGTATCCGTCCGGACCTGGAGCTTTATCAGGTGAACAATTCTTAATTACAGCCAAAACCTCTGCCTCTTCAAATGGCCTTTCCAGCCATACTTTCTCTTCCCCATTTAATGTTGCTACATCTTCCAGTCTTGTGGTAGGTCTCCAGCTTTCATTCTCAGTGTAGAGCTGGTGATAAAATTCTAAAATCTCACCCCTAATTAGATCTTTATCTTCAGTGATGTCATCCCCAACTTTGAGTCTATCAATACAATTACTTCTTTTGTTGGAATTGGCCACCTTATGAAAGAATGTGGTGTTTCTATCCCCTTCTTTGAGCCACAAGCATCGAGATTTTTGTCTCCAAGATACTTCTTCTGCTTTAGCCAGTTGCTGAATTTCCACTTGGAGTTTCATAATACTTGTTTCATAATTTTTTCCTTCATCTGTTGTTGGTTCATCTGTTGTTGGAATGCAGGTTGTCTGGCGTATTTGATTGCTGATTCCTGCCATTAGGTTTTTATATTTCTTTCTTTCTTTGCTGATGTGTCTGTTTTGATCTCTCTTTAGAGATTTAATAGTTTTACTGAGATTGCAGCTTCTTCATGTAGATGGAATTGCTTCTTTGGTTGCTTATCTATAGATACTAATAAATGAAAATTACTGTTTCTCTCTTTCAGTTGGGGTCCCCAGTTTGAGCAAGCAACTTACAAGAACCGCCAGCGCCTCTACCTTTCTGAGCAAGCAAGTTTATCATTTCACGTCCTTTAATTAACTTGTCATTTATATGTTATGTTTTAATGATGAAAATATGTTAGATTAGCCTTGATAAATATTCTTATAAATAAGGTTAGTAAGTAGCGAACTGGAAGCGTCAAGAATATTTATTTATTCAGTTGTTGCTTTAGAATCCTTGTTGGTGTGGTAGTTATTGTTATTATCCTTTCAGTTCAATCATCTCATTATTTTCTTACATCACTGCTAAATGTCATCTCTATTCTCATCATAATCTTTATTTGGATCCTATTATTCCTCTCCCCTGCAGACTGATGGCAGCGTTCCAAATACGCTTGTCATAGCTAATTGTGAAGTTGTCAAACCTAGGGTTGCAGCAGCGCAACACATATCTCAGGTATTCTCCTTGTGCATAGATACACGCCCTTCCTATTTCTTCCTCCACCTTTTCACTTTTTATGATCTTGATTGTCTATCTTTCAGTTCAACGAAGAAGCACGTTCGCCTTTTGTAAAGAAGTACAAAACTATTATTCATCCGGGTGAGGTACATCTTTCTTTGACCTATCTTATTATAGGATTCAAACATGAAATTTTCCCTTTCTGGTTTATTTCATAATTAGATTATACTGTTAAAATTTTGTGTTACACTAGAATACAGGCAGTGCACTTGAGGACTTCTGCTGTTCAGTTAGTATAATTTCCTGAATGGTTATTTTCCGCTGGTAGCTTGTCTCATCACTAATGCAGCTGAGCGTTTAATGCATTTTGTTTTGTCATCTAGAATTATTACCAAATATTTGAAATTAGGTGCTTATATGGAAATTTCTCACATGGTTTTATACTTAATTCCTGCTTTAGACTCTGGATTAATGTTGACTGTTAATTACTTACTCTTGCATGGATATCTTTGGAGGAAAAATTGGTGAAACATATTGTAGCAAGCCAAAAAACAATTAAATTAGAAACATATAGCATAAACCAAACCAGGCGGTGTTCCCCAACACAGATAATGTGGCGTCATAAATTTTGAAGTGGACTTAGAAGAGATTCAATTCAAAAGGATTATTAGCGCCTATAGGCCCAAAATTCTGGTTACATTATTTTGAACTTCTGATATACATATTTTCCCCTCATTCAGAGGGGAAAATTATTTTCCACATAGAATGTTTCCAATGTATTTGTGCAACTTTTTTGTTCTTCGTGATTCTTTTGGTGTCAGTGGAACTTTCTCATGTGAAAATGAATTGATCACTGTATCTTGCTGAATCCTTACAATTATACTAATTGTTCTCCTTTCTTATACTCACTATAGGAATGGTAAATACTTGACCCTTGTTGCTTAAGAAAATCAATTACAGAAGCATTCATAACATGGAATATGTACTTGAAATACTATAATCTGCTTTAACAAATCTGTTAGCATTCTATAATATGATTTCAGGTGAATCGAATAAGGGAACTGCCTCAGGATAGCAAGATTGTGGCCACACACACTGACAGTCCTGATGTAAGCATCTGCTTCTGCATATTTCATTTTCCTTTTGTAGCCCTGTTCATACAAGTTGGTTTCCTCCCTGATGGCTGCTGTTTCTTTTTAGTAACCATTGAAATCTTTAAGTTGACCTTGGAAATTTTGGAATCAGGTTCTTATTTGGGATGTTGAGTCTCAGCCTAACCGTCATGCTACCTTGGGCGTAAATAATTCTCGACCGGACTTGGTGGGTTTTCTAACGACAGGTTCAGTTTTCCAACTTTGTATCTTATAAGTAGTAACTTATAGTCTATATCTACCTGCAGATATTGACTGGACATCAAGACAATGCTGAATTTGCGCTCGCTATGTGCCCTTCTGAGCCTTTTGTGCTCTCTGGAGGTTGACCGACCAGTCATTGAATGTTCTCTTCGTTCAAGGATTTTGTGATTGCTTCTATTCCAATTAGCAGCTCATGGTTAACTGCATGTTTATTAACAGATAATGTGTCGTTTTATAATTGGTAACCAGTTGGCGGTCTTCAGATATTTTCTATTTCTTTTTAGCTTATTTTCTTAGTGACATGTTCTGGTCGTTGGTGGAAGGTGGTGATAAAGCCGCCGAGTCATATGGTTTTTGCAACTTATTCCTTAGATAGCAATTTTCAGCTACCAGGGAAGTCCGCATTATTCGTTATGAAACAATTCCTTCTTTTTGACGCCTGAGTTGTTTTAGTGGTGTATTCCTTCTGGCTAGGTAAAATGAGACCAGTATAGTGCACACTTTCAACCCCATAATTTCGTTTCAAAGAGTAACAATGTATGACACAACCTAGTTGGCACAAAATCTAATCAGGGTAGTTGTTGATAAGTTAGTTTGATGAAGAACATCATATTATGGTTTAAAGTTGAATTATAACTTTGTATGTTCTGAAAGATATAAGAGTTTTATGGTATATTATTCTTTCTAGAAGTGTGTCTTATGAATTGTGTTGGAGGGACTATAATACTTTTCCTTAATGGAGATCTATAGTTAACGTAGGGAGTTAGGGGGAAACTTTTGGACCACATCACAGTTCAGCCTCTTCCTGTCATTGATGCCTGCAGTCAATTAATATGACCTCCTTTAGTTCTTACCTCAGATATTAGAAACTTTTCGATCTTGTGTATAATAAAGCTCATGCACTCATGGGTTAATTGTTGCAGGGAAGGACAAATCGGTTGTTCTGTGGAGCATTCACGACCATGTGTCAACATTAGCAGCAGACCAGGGAGCTACAAAGTCTCCTGGATCTGGAGCAAGTAACTCGAAACCTTCTGCAGAAGGCCCTACTGTTCAAGCTCGAGGTGTTTTCCAAGGACATGATGATACCGTAGAAGATGTTCAGTTTTGCCCTTCCAGGTAGCTCATGTTTATCACATATCATATATTGTATAAGATGTTGAGTTTAGCCCTTCAGTGTTTCGTTAGGTGTTGTGAGACTTGATGTTGTTTGGGGTTAACACTGTCAAAACATTTGTGTAATGTAACCTTGGTTGAAGATGAGATAATACTCGTTTGAGCTGTCATTTCACATCTAAACTTCTTTTCTTCTGTATTATGTCTTATGAGTTTCAAAATTAAGCCATTCTATTCCTTTTTCGTCTTTTTTTCCCTGGATGAAGTAGCTTTCTGACCACTTTTCAAATAAAAGATAAAGAGAAAAACGAATAGTGAGGAAAGAAGAAAAAAGTTATTTGTTCATCTCTTATCCTGGCTTCACGTATCCTTACTGGATTCCTTTTTTATTTTTTTTTATAAAGTGCACAGGAGTTTTGCAGTGTTGGAGATGATTCCTGCCTAATACTGTGGGATGCCAGAACTGGTTCTTCTCCTGCTGTCAAGGTTGTAATCATTGTTTTTGCTCAAGCACTTAGTAACTTATCTTGTTTTCTACATTTTCTCTTTGTGGATAAGTGGAGAACTTCTCTTGAACTGTGCTTATATTAAAAATGACTTCTCCTTATTTCTAGTGAAAATCATACTAAAGATCTCTGACCTCTGTGCTTGTGTGTGGGGAGGTCAGGAGGGGGTTTCTGTCATATTGCCTGCTCTTCATATTGTAGTTTGTAATATCAGATAGGTAGGCAGTAAATATTTTAGTTTGCAACACGTATAAAATTGAAATATTAGAGGTGGGGAGACAATGAGCCAGATATGGTTGTACAGATAAGGCATTTGTGATTGACCTTCCGATGTCTTTTCTTCAACTGGATCCTATCTATCTATGTTGAAATGCTTTAGTAATCTGTTGTCTTTGCAGTTATTTTTGGTTGCTTCTGGTCATTGTTCCTTCAATATTTTTTGTGGCACATTATATGAGAAAAACTTGTTTTCTGAACCGTGTTCTTGAGTTTAGTTAAGCTTGAGTAGTAAATCTTGGCGATATTTGGTAGCGAGTAGCAGTAGGATTTAGGAAAAATGGTGATGGATAATTGTTATAAGGTGGTGATAATTCTTAGATATTGGTAAGTGCAAGTGAGTTTGACTAGTTAGATAGAGGTTGCTGTAGAAAATGACTTATGGGCTTAATGGATGTAACACATTTTTTCTTTGGCCCTATTTAAAGTTGATTAAACATTTCAAATAGGATTCCACCAAGTAAACCTCAGTTTTGTCCTACATTTATATTACACTTATTATTAGTCTTTCCATTAACATATCTGTTCTTTATGCATTCCTTGAAATGTCTCCTTTCTTTTTCTAATTATTATTATTACTACAATCGTTACTATATTATTTCTGTTTCATTGGTCATAGTCATGTCTCTGATTGGACTTTGGGATCTGATAATTTTCCCTGCAGGTAGAAAAGGCTCATAACGCTGATCTTCATTGTGTTGATTGGAATCCTCACGATGTAAATTATATTTTGACTGGGTAATGATTGTAACTGTTCGTCCTGTTGAATTATGATGTTTAAGTAGGTTGATCCTCAGAAAATACATTAAGCTTTCTGCAATATTTATGTAGTGTCGATCCTTGTTTTTTCCCTTTATGTGAATGTCTGGTTCCATGATTCCATGAATTCTTTTCAATTTCTGTGGAAGCCTTAAGATTATAGCTATGCCTCCTTCAGGTCGGCAGACAACACTGTTCGCATGTTTGATCGACGAAACCTCACTTCTGGGGGAGTGGGATCGCCTATACATATCTTTGAGGGCCATACTGCTGCTGTGCTTTGTGTACAGGTCTGAGAGTAACTGACATGCTTGCTTGCTTTTGCTGTCCACCCTTATTTATGTTGATAAGGTAACCTATTTGCATGAGACCTGCACTGGTGTTTGATAAAAATTTTCTGTTTCAGTGGTCCCCAGATAAATCATCAGTCTTTGGAAGTTCTGCAGAAGATGGTATCCTTAACATCTGGGATTATGACAAGGTTAGAGATCCTTTCCTCTCGTGTTTCTTTTGGGTGTGTGTGTGTGGGTGGGGTGGGTGGGGGGGGGGGTTAAAGAGATGAAAAGGTGTGACTTTGTGAGTTAAGCAAACCCCCTCTCCCTCACACGATCAAAGCCGAAAGGCAGATAAATGTATCTTTTCCTCTATTTTTTTCTTCAAAATTTTGGCAGCTCAAAGAAATATCTTTTGAGGGAAAAAGCTAAAGATTGTTAGTTCTTTTTGTATTTCAATTTAATTGGTTATCTTCTTATATTTTTTTCCTTTTCCTCATGAACCATATGCTAAGGAAGTTCTTCTAGTTAATGACACAGATCAAGTTGATTTTGTGTTTGAAAATTCACTTCCGTGACTTGCATAAAGTAATAAAAATATATTATCCAATGATTCAAATAAGTAGAGATAGTATGCATAAAACCAAATAGGGTCTAAATTTGGCAATCAAGTTAGAAGTGACTGCGATTTTTTGGGTACCATTTAAGCTCCTTTTTGTTTCCCTATTAAGGCATCATTTCTACAAAGTAGTGGTTAGAGTGATTATGTTGTATGGAGCAGAGTAAGGCTGTCCAACGGGACGGGTCGGGAACAAATAATCTGGACGGGACAGGACGACATTTAACCGGGACGGTGGCGGGACAGGCGTTAACGGGACGACCCGGTAGGCCCATCACATCCCACTAATAAACGGGACTGGACGGGACGGTTCGTGGGCCCTAAGTGAACCTTTTTTAAAAAATTTTAAATTATTTAAGCATTAAATTTGGCAATGACTAATTTTTTATAGATAGCAACGGTTATTTTTTTTTTAAAGTTGGCAATGACTAAGTTTTTAAAGTTTGCACGGCTAGTTTTTTTGACTTATTTAATAAACTTAAAACTTAATAAATTATAAAGAAACTAAGTAAATAATTTCAAATATTAAAACAAAAGACTTGTAACGAAATATTTTAGTAATTATAATAGACTTGTAATTTATTTTAATATAATTTCAAGTTATAAATTAACTAAGTAAGAGTGTAAGACAATTTATAAAAAAAATTCAAGGCTAAAGCCTTATATTTTATTAATAGAACTGTCAGATTTCACATACAAATACAAGTCTTTTGAAGAGCACTTAATCTACGCAGCCGCCTTTTAGGAAGAGTTCTGTTTGAACTAGGCCTCTTAGTAGCCAATTACAAATTATCATACTAATATTTGTAAGCTCCTATATAGCTTCGTTGTAACTTATCTATAATTTCTCTCGGACATTGTTCTTGAATTGGCAATGTTAATTGATGTTCCATGAGTTCCATGCCGTTATCGCTCCCAGTGCTAAGTATCTCAATGTATTCTTCTTCTTCTTCTTCCCTAGTGATTAATTTTTCAAAATCAAGATTTCTTCTTTCTGAATTAATCCAATCTCTGAATAAGATGGAAATCTCAAGGCTGTCCTTCGCTAATGAATGTCTATGATCTCCGATTTGAAATCTTGCCGCGCTGAAAGCACTCTCCGATGCTATCGATGATGCTTGAATAGCTAGTATATCTCGGGCCATTATTGAAAGTGTTGGAAATGCTTTGTCACACTCCCTTTATCATGCCAAAAGTTGTTCGTTGCTTTCGTCTTTAATACATTCTAATCCTTGATTAAGATAAGAATCAAGTTCATCATTAATAGAGGAATCAAAACTTGTTATATCCTCCGTACCTTCCCATATAACTTCTACTCTAGCCTTAGAATTAGTATGAGCATTTTCACTAGCTGCTGTTGCCATATATTTATAACTATCAAACATTGATCTAACATAAGAATATATGTTAGCTTGACAGTCTTCGAGAGATGACTGTTCATTTTCTTGAATTTCTAAATTCTCATAAATTTTACGAACAATTCCTTTGCACCTCTTAATTTTAAAGATGGGTTAAGTAGAAATTTAATAAACTTGGGGAATAGGAAAAAAATACTTTTTAAATTTTGCAATCATTTCATTTTGGATTTGTTTTATACTTACCAAATACAACAGAAATTCCACAAATATACCATAATAGTTAGTAAGTCTTTGATCCCATCCCAATTAGAATCAACAATTTGATCAGCGGGGATACCATTATGCATATTATATACCTTTTGTATAGGCACCTGATAATTATAAGCAACTTTAAGCATTTCATACGTAGAATTCCACCTAGTACAAACAACAACAACAACAACCCAGTATAATCCCACTAGTGGGGTCTGGGGAGGGTAGTGTGTACGCAGACCTTACCCCTACCATAGGTAGAGAGGCTGTTTCCAAATAGACCCTCGACATCCTTCCCACCAAGAACTCCCCACCTTCCAAAATAGTACAAACATATTTTGGAATTTTTCTATATGGAAGGTTAGCACTAGCACATTGTTGTGCAAACTCACGAAGTCTACTCACTTTATTAGCATGAAAAATATAGCCGCAAGCATGTTGTACTTTACTACAAGCCTAAAAAATAAATTAATATCATCTTTTACAACCAAGTTAAAAATATGGCATGCACATCTAACACGGAAAACTGCTGGATTAATTGGACAAAGTCTAGCTTTTAGGCTATTTGCTGCAGTTGTGTTAGCAGAAACATTATCTAATGTGATAGTAAAAACTTTATCAATAAGCCCATAAAAATTAACTATTTGTAGAACAATAGTTGCAATAATACATTTTTAGGGGAGGGGTGGGGTCAAAAATGGCCGTTGGCAACGACTAATTTTGCAAAGAATGCCGTTGGCCAACGACTCTTTTTTTAAACAAAAACAAACACGTGGGCCAGGCGGGATCGGACGTTAGCGGCCTGGCCCACCGGGATGAAATGGGCATCCCGTTCCATCCATGTCTTGTTGACTATGGGCCCAGTCCCGTTTGAGAGTAAGTGGTCCAGGACGGGATTGGGGCCGAGATGGGCCAGGCCGACCCGTCCCGTTGGACAGCCATAGGACAGAGTGTTGGCCAGTCAAGAACTCCCATGTCCAGAAGATAAAAGTAGTTGAAATGAGGATGTTGAGATGGATGTGTGGGCATGCTAGGTAAGATAAAATTAGGTATGAAGTTAATCGGGATAAGGTGGGAGCGACCCCCGTGGAGGATAAGATGCGTGATGTGAGGCTAAGATAGTTCAGGCATGTTAAAGGGAGAAGCACAGATGTCCCAGTTAGGAGGTGTGAGAGGTTGGCCTCGGGGATAAGAGGAAGAGTATAGGTAGACCAAAGAAGTCTTAGGGAGAGGTGATCAGGCGGGACATGGTGCGGCTTGAGCTAACCGAGGACATGACCCTTGATAGGAAGGTGTGGATGTTGAGAATTAAGGTAGAAAGTTAGTAGGTAGTCGAGCGTTTCCCTTTGTCTTCCTTGTATTGTTATTACTTGCTATCGGTACTTCTTTCATCTTTTCTTTTGTTATCTTGGTTTTCAGTTTTCTAAATATCTTGTATTGTTGTTACTTGCTATTAGTGTTTTTTCATCTTTTTTTTATCGGTAACAACCTCTTTGTCCTTCCATCCCACTCGTGGGAATACACAGGGTGGTTGTTGTAATAAGGCATCATTATTTGTTAGGTTCGCAATAGTAGTAAGCCTTTACTTTTTGGAATTATCCATTAACTGACATCGTTAACAAGGTTATAGCTTATGATTTGCTTCATTCAGGTGGCAACATTGTTATAATTTAAGGATTTTGTTCCTATTTAACCGTTAAAAGAAATTATACATCATTGTTAGTAGTTTCAATGAAAATTATGTTCTCGCAGATTGGTAAGATGGAGGACTCTGCTGGTAGAAAAGCTTCAACATCTCCTCCTGGCTTATTCTTTCGTCACGCTGGACATAGGTATTAGTTTGCAGTTTGATTATTTTATATTAAATTTTGTTTGCATGGTTCTAGTTCTCTTTTCCTTCTATGTCCATGAGAAATTGAACAAAGGCTGCTGAATTAGCCTATTTCTTGCGTGTATCAATTGAAGTATTTTGAGAAATTGAGAAATTGAACATCCTTTTCTTACATCCTTTTCTCCATCCTTTTCGTATTTCCTATATTTCTTATATTGTTGTTATTTTTTTATTTTATGTTATGTATTTTATGTTATTTATTATGAGTCTATTGATAGTACTAATATATTGTCTCTTGTTGCTCTCTTGAGCCGAGGGTCTCCTGGAAACAGCCTCTCTGCCCCTCGGGGTAGGGGTAAGGTCTGCGTACATATTACCCTCCCAGACCCCACTTGTGAGATTACACTGGGATGTTGTTGTTGTTGTTGAGATATCAGTATTAGGAAACAATATTCTGAATTCCTTCCTTCGAGGTGAATTCTTAGCTTTTTTCTGGATTCTTTTTAGATTCAAAGACTAACCACAAAATCATAAAGAAACTTTTAGACTTATAAAATATTTCTTTTTGAATTTTCTAATTTTTTTCCGAGTTTCTTAAAAATGGGCTCCAAAAAGAAGGGCATTTTCAGGGGAGAACCAAAGGGAAGTTAAGCTTCCATTCCCCAAACTGTTAAAAAACAAAAATCATCTTTTTTGTTTTTTCTTTTTCATTAGCTCGCCACGGGAGTACAATTTAGATATATGCCAAGGTTTCAGACAAAAAGGAAATAATATTTTGATATGAATGTCCTCTCCTGCTTGCTCTTGGCCTTGGCTGCTTAGAGACATTCCTTTAGTTCGTCTTAGAGAATGGAATTCCTAATTCCGTTTTCGTCTGCTTTTCCTCGAGCATGTGATACTGCTCACCCTTAGCAATCGTATTGTCCGCTCTTTTCATTGATTGTACAACTCTCTAAACAAGGAATTTCTAGGGAGTCCTCCCAGTCGGCTAAAGGCGCAATGGCTTTTGGTTTTGAACTCGCTATACCAATAGTTCTGTGGTATTTACAAATCTTTTCTGTTGATAACCTCAGACCAATCAATCGAATATTGATTAATACGTAATCGATTGAACACTACTTGGAAACGGCTCCTATTAATCAAGGAGATACCTCCCTGACCCTATTTAGTTGCCAAAGATGACCCCTCGTCTTGAGCTACGTATAGGTTTTTGTATCATAAAAACCTTTGTTTTCTATAATAAAGAGACTGAAATCCTCTTCTACTTCTCTGTTGTGTTTTACCTAATCAAAATTTGTTGTTTCTACCTCTAGTTTATACTAGAAAAAGAGCTTCTTGAATCTTGGGGATGTGCCTTTGTTGGCAAATCTCTTTAAGAAACATCTCCGTAACTCACCTCAAGCTTCATCGATTAGTATGATTCTCCAGCATAGGTTTTTTCATATAAATTGTAGATCTCACCATGTCCACGTGAAATTGAACTAGGCCAATGGTGGCTGGTCATTGGACTGTTTTTTGTTTGCTGTTGATGTAGAAACCAGAGCGACAGTATAGCTGCTCTCTCTAACTATCCAACTCTGAAGGTAAAGAATGAAAATCTAATGGTGGATATAATTAAGAGCAGAGTCAATTCTCCTTTCTCTCTTTCGTTAGGGAAGTTCAGAGGGTTATCACTTTTATTTATGCATGCTTGTTAAAAATGAAAGAAAATCACGTATATTTTATGCCTTTGAAGTTAAGCAGAGAGCATCTGAATTTCACTTATGCCATGTATCGAGGTTCTGACTTTGTGGTTGAAAATAGGGATAAGGTGGTTGACTTCCATTGGAATGCAGCAGATCCATGGACCATTGTTAGTGTTTCAGATGATGGTGAAAGTACTGGCGGAGGCGGTACATTACAGGTAACAGCCAAACTTGTTTATTTTGCTGGTTAGTTGCTTTATAATCATACTGAATCGACCTACAGATACATTAAAAAATGCTCAGTATCTGATTAAACTAAACTCTGAATTACACTGTTCCCAGTTCACCCAGACTTCTGTGTTTATTAAGTTGTATATGATGATTGGTAGTACAGTAGTTTAGTCAAGCTTGGTTTAAGCCTGATAAGGTAAAATGGTGCCCCTGCTTTTCTCTGTGAAAAGTTATGATTTTTTATATTTTCTTCGCCTAAAGGTCCTTCATGAGTTCGCCATAGCTACCAAAAGGCCATGATTCACCCTATGTTGATTTTGCCCTTTAATGCAAAGCCGTAAATATATCCAAGACCCGGTAGCTATGATTTACCCTATGTTTATTTTGCCTTTTAATGCAAAGCCCTAAATATGTCCAAAACACATGAAGAAATATAATGTGTAATAGTGCATTATCATCTTTCATTGACGATTTTTAAGTCTCATGGTCCAACCTTTTGCAGATATGGCGAATGATTGATCTCATTTACAGACCCGAAGATGAGGTTCTGAATGAACTAGAGAAGTTCAAGTCTCACCTGCTCACTTGTTCTTAGTATCTTCACATAGGCGGAAACGCTGATGTTGCAACCATGTTAATGGAAAGAACTAACATCAAGCTAGGAATTTGCTGACTCGATCAAATGGCTAGGTTTTGTTAATTATGTATCGAATCCTAAATTATATCTGTTCATTGACTTAAAGATTATGACACACCTCCTTTGTATGGAAAGCTGAGTGACTTCTTCTGGTAATGTTGATAAGACATCCATTCCAAAACTGGAATACTCCACTCTGGTGTTTGGTTTTTGAGAAAAAAGATTTCCATGGTTTTTCTTTCCACAGTTTCAAATCAAACGCTAAGAGAAGTGTGGAATTTCAATGGCTAAAAAGAAAGTTGAGAACTAATTACCGCGACTAAGGCCCCGTTTGGCCATGAGTTTTGTCAAAATAAGTTTGGGATTTATTGTCAAAACTCATGTTTGGCCATAAATTTTGCCCACATTTTGGCAAAGTCCCAAATCCCAAGTCTCAAAATCACCCCAATTGCTGATTTTGGGCCAAAATCCCAAAACTTGGGAATTATATACATGTTTTTTCAAAATAAAGTTGGAAAATATGTTTTGACAATGTATGTCCAAATACATTTTCATCTTCAAACCAAACTTCACCCAAATCAAATTTTTCAAAACAAATTTGGAATCTATGGCCAAACACTAGGTAAGAGAAACGAAGTTGAAACTGTAAGGGAAGTGTTATCGACCTAATTCATCTCTCTAATCCTTTTGTTGGATTTTCCAAAAAAGAACATAAGCCTTGGTAATATCAACTTTTAAGATGGCTGGTACTTCAGAGATTAAATTTTATGTTTTTACTAAGTTTTTACTGATTAAACTTTTTTTAACCAGTACCATTTTTTCATAGTAAGAGTAAGGACAAGTTAACTGCATGTCAAGCTGTACCACGAAATCAACACATGACAAATATGACAGTATCTGCACTTGAATAATGCTATATCTTATGCTATAAAGAAGAACATTACAGGTGCATTTGCATCTATACCCGCTTTTTGGGTCACGTTTTAACTTGTGCATGCTTTGCAAAAAAAATTGCAAGCGTACCCGCTTTTTCGCGTAACTTCAGCATACGGGGCTGAAGTAGCAAAGGCAATCACGCAAAACTTCAGCATGCTAGTAGACGGGCCCGAAGTAGCAAATGTGCTTAACCAAGTGTGCTGAAGTTTTTGTTTGTAATAGCTGAAGTTTTGTTCTCTATTTGCTGAAGTTTTTGTTTGTAATGGCACTAAATAAGCTGAAGTTTTTTGTCCTGGATTCATTAGTTTGGTCATTAAGCTTTCTTAAAAACTTCAGCAGAAGATGCTGAAGTTATTTAGTTCATTTATAAACATTTCAGCACTAAATAAGCTGAAGTTTTTTTTTTTTGTCCTGGATAAGCTTTTTCAAAAACTTCAGCAGAAGATACTGAAGTTATTTAGTTCATTTGTAAAAACTTCAGCACTAAAAGCTGAAGTTTTTTTTTGTCCTGGATTCATTAGTTTTGTCATAAAGCTTTTTCAAAAACTTCGGCAGAAGATGCTGAAGTTATTTAGTTAATTTGTAAAAACTTCAGCACTATATAAGCTAAAGCTTTTGAAAAAGCTTTCTAACATACTAGATAAATAATCAGATTGCCAACAGTATTTAAATCATAAATTTTGGAAACAATAAACGTGAAAAGAACAGAATTATCATTGTCTACTAACTTACGTACGTGAAAATATTCACAAATTATTGTCTACTAACTTACGTAATTGTTTATAATTTATTTTTAAATAATCTGATAAACATATTTATGGCAATCATCCCATGAATTGAAGTTTCATAGCAGCACCAACAACAACAGAAGAAAGAAGAAGAAGAAGAAGAAGAAGAAGAAGAAGAAGAAGAAGAAGAAGAAGAAGAAGAAGAAGAAGAAGAAGAAGACGAAGGAGGAGAAGGAGGAGGAGAAAGGGGGCTGAAGTTGTTTAAAAAGTTGGTACAAATTAAAACTTTTTTAAAAAATGGGTATAGGTTAAATGGGGGAGAAATTCAAAAATAGCCAGATTTACAACTGGTCATTCAAAAATAGCACAGTTTCAAAAGTAATCGAAATTTAGCCACTTTTCATGTAAAGATAAATCTGAGCGAAAACAATGTTCAAAACCCGGAAAATACGCCAGTATATTATATTGGAGTTCCAACATAAGTATGCTTGAACTCCAGCATATCATACTGGAGTTCCAGGATAAGTATGCTGGAACTCCAGCATAATATGATGGAGTTACAGCATAAGTACACTCGAACTCCAGCATAATATACTGGAGTTCCAGCAAGTATAATTATCCAGTATAATATATTGGAGTTTGGAGCACCGGTGCTCCAGTATATTATACTGGAGTCAGCAAAGTATTCCGGTCCAGCATAATATGCTGGAGTTCATACACAGGTTTACCGAACTCCAGTATATTATGCTGGACCGATCTCTGTTGCAGCAAAATAGTGGCTATTTCTCATTGACTTCGTAAACATTGACTATTTTTAAATGACCAGTCCGAAAATAGATTATACCGTGCTATTTTTACGTTAAATGGGGGCGACCAAATAGGGCGGCCCGTGCAATTTTTACTTCGATAAGAATGTTGAGGATCACCATGTAAGACTTATCCTTTTAACGTTCTAGATATCAGCTTAACAAAATGTCTAAGATAGTTGATTAATCAGGCTAGCTTGAAATTCAATGTACCTGTTTCCTTGTTTTGGAAACTCAGATTCGAAATTATCATCAATTAGTGAATTTGTCCGCGCTTCGCACAGTTATATTATCGACATGATCTTTTCTCTAATAAATAAATATTAAAAATAATGAAGCGCATCCAACTGATTAAATCGTATTTTCTTGAGAAAGTAATAATTGATCAAGTCAAAAATTATTCTTAGTTTATTTGTTTGCTTTAAAATTCTATTTTGTCAAAATGACTAATTGCTACACTTAATTTTGACCCTCACATCTCAATTATTTTCTTGAGATTTCTAGTACTCCGTAGTTTTTTAGGTTAATAACATCTCTTTCACAATTTTAGGAATTTAATAAATTTATATCCAAATTTACTTTACCTGTCCTTACTTTTATAAAAAGAAAATTTTATTTTGATTTTCTCAATAATGAAGATGCAAAAAAGGTTTTCTATTTAATATTCTTATTACCTTGACATTTGGAAATACCCTTTTTTTATTTTGTTATTTTTCTTGTTTGTCTATCTGTCATTTACGCTACTTTTTTTGTAATATTCACACCCTTCATTACTTCATAAAATCAGAAATTGTTACTTTTTCTTAAACAACCAAGTTTTCGCCTCCTACTAAACTCATGAAATTTTTTTAAAAAAAATCACTCTCTTGATTAAGTTCTTCTTATATGTTTTCATTTTACGTGCTATATTAAAATTCCAAAATCACAAGTCTTAAATAATCTTAGTTATACCTCCTCTTTTCTTTTTCTTTCTCCAACGTCTCCTTTTTAGTTTACAAGAATCGCTGATAAAGTGCATTAGCTACTTCAATATTTCTCAAGAGTTCTTCTCGATTAGAACTTTTTAAACGGTCTTGCTCTTATAATTTGATACGATGCTTTCAAGTTTCTTTGTTTGTATATATTTAAATTTTTATTATCCTTCATATTCAATAAAAGTATAATTACAAAAATCAGCCTTTATATATATATATATATATATATATATATATATAGAGAGAGAGAGAGAGAGAGAGAGAGAGAGCTCCAAATATTATAGCCTCTTTCTACTTTTTAAGGATTTATAATCTATTTTTTTGTCTTAAGTTATATACGTATAACTCCAATCCTAAAACATGACCTATAGTTCTGTTTCAAACAAAAAGGTAAAAGTAAAAAATAGTCACATAACAAAAAGCCTAAAATAGAAATTTTGAAAAATCTTTACATCTTTTGTGTTTGAAGGGAGGGTTTTCACTTACCTCGTGTATTTATTTTTGTCACATTGCATATACAAAGTTTACTAGTAGAGTTAGAAATACAAAAACATTTTTCAAATTTATTAGTTTTTATATGAAAGAAAAGTTACAAGTTTATTTGTACTTTTTTAAGGAAAACGTCTAGAATTTATATTATGTTCTTCTATTATATTTTGTGCCATCACCAGGAAGCCAAGAAAAAGGAACGACAATTACTTTGAATACCTATTTCTTATTTATAATTAATATATCATCTCATTCACATGGGTTAGTCATATTTTATATATAGGAAAGAAGTAAAGTGTCCTCTTAAAATTTTAAAATTGATGTTAATATAACGTTTTAAAAATTGAAATACTCTTACAAGTGTTCCGAGTGGGTGTGTTGTTATTGTAAGATTCAAGTAAATATAGAATTTACTGACTAAATATTGAAGCACCTAATAGCACATAACTATTTTAACAACAATAAAATGGATTAGTCAATAAGGTGACAGAGAAATCTACTGTCTTAGCAATTAAATAAAAGATCAAAGTCTAAAAAATGAATGGATCCTTGCAGTTCCCCGTTAATTCTTTTTAGAAAAAAAGGAAATACAAAGTAAATCATGTTTCAAAGAAAGTTAAACGTTACATTTTTGTGATAATTTGTAGTGTAATGGAAGAAAAAATTTCAGCTGGAATGCCAAGAACCTTCCGCCCGCCACTTTAATGCTCGATTCATCATTTTCCTCGCAAGTTTTACCTATTTTTATAAAACAACATTCAATAAATACTATAAATTGCAAAATAAATAAATAAAACATAATACATGGATATTCTGATCTTGAAAGTAAAATCTAGATACTAAAATATTAAACAAAATATATTATCATTTATCAGTAAACCAGAATATTTTTTTCTATTCTGGTATAATTTGCTTTTCATATTCATATCTTTCAATCCCTCCAGAAAATTAAAAACTATCATCCTTCCTTAAAGAAGCAAATCAACTCCCCTTTCCATTCCTACTAATATCATGAAAAATAGAAAATTCCACAAAACAGTTTCTCTCTTACTGCTTTTCTTGTTCTCACTCTCCCACCATCATTCTCTAATCAAAAGGTACAAGAAAAATAAATTCTTTCTTTATAAAGAGTTTGAATGAAAAGTAAAAGAAAGATTAATGAGAAAAAAAGAAGAAAGGTATGTATTGGAGAAGATGTGCTTTAGTATTTATAGTGACCATTACAATTTGTAACTTACATTCAGTAATATGAATAGAAATAGTAACGTACATTGGATGATTATGGTAGAATTAGTATTGATTGTATTAATTGTAATAAATTAGTAATAAAAAGTGGTAAGAAGGTTTTTTTTAAAGCAAAAAAAGGAGAATCAAGATAAATGAGAATTCTTGCATATGAGACATGCCACATCAGTTTGGTTATTCCCACCTATATATATCTTTCTATATATATTGTCTTGATTTGAATAATGCAAATGTTACACTCCATTGTTTCTTGGTACTCAAAATTTCACATAAAAATAAGTGACGTATCTCATTTATTCATTCTAACTCCCTTTTTATGTTTGTTGACTTTGGGGATGTATTGTTAATCAAAGAAACACAAGTGATTTTGGTGAAACAATTAAAGGGTCAAACCCCTTGTAAAATGAGCTAATACTCTCCCAGCTTTATCTCATATGACAATATTTGTTAGAATGCGAAGTTTAAGATGTAAATTTGATTTGTATATTTTATTAGTTTTAAATATTACAAATATCGTTGAAAAACGTTCGCATGATGACAGAACATAATATATTAAAGTTTTAAGATTTGAGTAGTTAAAATTGTTTTTGAATATAATAATAAAATAATAGAAAGTGTAATAATTTGAAAAAGGAAAATTTTGGGGGAAAAGGAAATTAAAGGGGCGGAATTATGAAGGGAGAACCTGGAAATAGGAAATCGTTTTTTGTGCATAAGAAAAGCTTCTAATTTGTTCACAGTTCAGTCTTCTCTCTCATTTGGCGTAACGACAACTGAAGATGGGTAGGCGAAGATCGGTGCAGCTCAGTTCCATCTTCATTTCTCTTTTGTTCCTCATCTCCTCTGCTAATTCCTTCTATCTCCCCGGTGTTGCTCCTCGCGATTTTCAAACTGTATGCCCCAATCCTATTGTATCTTTTTAGCTGGATTCTACTTTTTATGAACAAATACTGTATGATTTAGACCCTTTTTAAATCTTGGGGTTTTGCAATTTCTCTAGTATTACATTCTTGTTGAGTTTTGTGACTAAAAAGGGTTTGGATCTGTTGATTTTGACCCAATGGTGAAGTTTTAGGAAATAGTATGCCCTGTTTGATTCAGGTCCCCCCCGCCTTTTTTTTTTTTTCTTTTCTCGAGTAATGGGTATGATCAATGATGGATGATCTATTTTTGTTGATATACCAACCCCATTTCTGGTAATCTAAGTGCTTTGAGTGAACGCATATAAACATGAATAGATTTGATTGATACCTAATCTGTATTTTCAGCTTAGTTAGCTTATGTGAACTTAACAGAGAAATGTAGAGTATATTTTATCTCTGGAGTTCTTATTTCAAGAGAGGAAGAGGCTGTGAAGACCTTAATCTTAATCAAAAGATCATTCATAGTGTTGCCTTTCCATGTGTCTAAGCCTTGGTGGACAGAGTTATCTGGTAACTCTGCTAGTGAGAAATAACAGGTACCCGGTAGCGGAGGCGGATGCAATGTATTATTACCGGGTTCAACGGAAAACAATACCCGCATAAATTTACCAAAATTACTATAAATTGTAGATATGAACCATAACTTTAAAAATATAATGGGTTCAATATTAAGAATCTTAAAGGCTGAACTCATAGAGCTTAAATGTTGGATCCGCCTCTGTGCGGTGGAATAGTCCATATGCACAAGCTGGCAGCCTGGCCTAAACACCATCATCAAAAAAAAGAAGAAAAAAGATCATCCCTAGTGTTGCTTTGGCAGTTGAACTACCTGACTCAAAGATTGAAGTTGTTTGGCGAATTTCTAATGGTTTAAGCATAGAATGTAATGAAATTGTATACAAGAAATTGTTGGGCTATCACTTTCTTACCACTTTGGACTGACTGCTTGGAGTAGAATAACCAGAAAAGAAAATCAGCTGAAATATACTATTTTTGCTATGTTCTAGCATCGGTTTTTGGGATTTCTTCTGTTGTTTGAATAATGAAAATGATCTGGCAACTCTATGCATCCTGCTGCTACCTCTATCATGTTTGATTGTTTCTAACTAGCTTTCTTTTTCGACATTTTTTCCCCTAACAGGGTGATCCCCTTAATGTCAAAGTGAACAAGCTGTCATCTACAAAAACACAACTTCCCTATGATTACTACTTCTTGAAGTACTGCAGACCTACCAAGATTTTGAATAGCGCAGAGAATTTGGGGGAGGTTCTTCGAGGGGACCGCATAGAGAATTCAGTTTATACTGTAAGGAGATCTTCTCTTTCTGTCTAGTCTGATAACCGCCAAAGGATAAAAAAGAAAGATTTTTTTGTGTAATACTTGCTTATGTGTAAGTTGCTGAGTATATCTGTATTTTTGAATTATTTACAGTTCCAAATGAGACAAGAACAACCATGTCAAGTCGTTTGTAAGAAAAAGCTTGATGCTGAATCTGCAAAGAACTTCAAGGAAAAGATTGATGATGAATACAGAGTCAATATGTAAGATTAAATTGAATATACTCTTGTCCCCTAAGAATTTAGTTTGATCCTACTTTGCATGATTTTTGGGTCATGTTTTGCGCGTGATTTAAACCATAGAGTTAATATGTAAGACAACTTAGCTCTCCTGTACATGATTTCTCCTCATATTCTTGCACCTGAATTATGATTCTACACTGAATATTCATCTGATGCTGCAGGATTCTAGATAACCTTCCAGTTGCTGTTCTTAGACAAAGGCGGGATGGAATTCAATCTACTACTTACGAGCATGGTTTCCGTGTTGGGTTCAAGGGGAATTATGCTGGGGTTTGTGCAATCTTTGAATTGCTATAGACTGATGGTTTAATCCTTGCAGATTTAGTCTTAACTATTTTTGCATTCTCTTTCTGGTAGAGCAAAGAGGAGAAATATTTTATCAACAACCACTTGAGCTTCCGAGTCATGTACCACAAGGATCCTGAAACTGATACTGCGCGCATCGTTGGTTTTGAAGTGACGCCAAACAGGTTTCAGTGCTTTACACCAACGCCTTGTGTCTTTCTTTTTTTCTTTCTCTTCTGACTCGATTTTATCAATCGCATCAATCATGAGTACAATGAGTCTTTTTCTTTATTTTTTCGCTCTCTTCTGACTTGATTTTATTGATAGCATCAATCATGAGTACAAGGAGTGGGATGACAAGAACCCTCAGGTGACGACGTGCAATGAGAATACAAAAAATTTAGTCCCAGGTAGCACTGTTCCCCAAGAAGTAGATGCAGATAAGGAGGTTGTATTCACCTATGACGTTTCTTTCAAGGTATTCTCTTATTAAACATTTGTCCTTCCTATGTCAGGCTTGAGAAATTCTTCTTTGTCTGTAGATATCTTAGTTACTATATTGTTCTTCAGGAAAGCGATGTAAAATGGGCTTCTCGTTGGGATACATACCTGCTCATGAATGATGATCAGATTCACTGGTTTTCCATCATAAATTCCCTTATGATTGTCCTATTCCTTTCTGGTATGGTCGCGATGATCATGATGAGAACTCTGTACAGAGATATTGCAAACTATAATCAATTGGAAACACAAGATGAGGCTCAGGAAGAAACAGGATGGAAACTTGTTCATGGGGATGTTTTCCGCGCTCCTATTAATTATGGTTTATTGTGTGTTTATGTCGGAACTGGTATCCAAATACTTGGAATGACACTTGTGACGATGATCTTTGCTCTGCTGGGTTTCTTATCACCCTCGAACCGTGGTGGGCTTATGACTGCTATGGTTCTACTATGGGTTTTCATGGGCTTGCTAGCTGGCTATTCTTCTGCCCGTTTCTACAAAATGTTTAAAGGAACAGAGTGGAAAAGGATTACTTTGAAAACTGCTTTCATGTTCCCTGGAATACTTTTTGCCGTCTTCTTCGTGCTGAATGCTCTCATCTGGGAAGAGCATTCTTCTGGAGCATTGCCATTTGGGACTATGTTGGCTCTAGTGTGTTTATGGTTTGGGATTTCGGTACCTTTGGTATTTGTCGGCAGCTACCTCGGTTACAAAAAACCAGCCATTGAAAACCCTGTTAAGACGAACAAAATCCCTAGGCAAGTACCAGAGCAAGCATGGTACATGAAACCAGCCTTTTCGATACTTATCGGGGGAATTCTTCCATTTGGAGCTGTTTTCATCGAGCTATTCTTCATCTTGACGTCCATATGGCTGAACCAGTTCTACTACATCTTTGGCTTTCTCTTCATAGTTTTCCTGATCTTGATAATCACATGTGCAGAGATAACTGTTGTGCTCTGCTACTTCCAGTTGTGCAGTGAAGACTATAACTGGTGGTGGAGAGCTTATCTTACAGCTGGATCCTCCGCTTTATACCTGTTTCTCTACTCCGTTTTCTATTTCTTCACTAAGTTGGAGATCTCAAAGCTGGTGTCAGGCATATTGTATTTCGGCTATATGTTGATTGCATCATATGCCTTCTTTGTGTTAACAGGAACAATTGGCTTCTGTGCTTGCTTCTGGTTTGTTCGGAAGATCTACTCCTCAGTGAAGATTGATTGATCGACAGAGAGAACTCATAGTTTGTTATTAGTATAGTGAAAAGGGTCGATGATGCTGAGATTAGGGAAAAAGCAGTAAAGATTGTCGCTTATAGCACAGTGGCCAAAGAGTGAGTTTTCAGCCTGCTAAGACAGTCGAGTCTTGTGGTATTAGCTTAGGGCTTGGCTTGTAACTTTTATACAATCGCTATATTTCTTTTTAGAAATGCATCTGGTTGGTCCTGGTAAAAGAAGTACTGCTCAATTTCAAAGTCTATGATGGCGGATATATGAATTTGGCACTGAAACCTTTGTCAAACTTCTGATTCATGCAACCCCATAGCACTTTCTATTTTTGACCAGGCAGTATGATAGACATCAAGTAAAATTGCCTACATTCTACTCTTGCTCGATGAGGAATTTAGTTGAGCTCAAAGACAGCCTGAACTTATTTTTGCCACCAAGTCAAAAAATTACACTAGTCATATGAAAGAAAAGAAGCTTATTTGTTACCTATCGATGTGTGTGTGTTTTATATTTCCTGTTTAAACGAAGGTGTCATCTTCCCTTACAGAATGCAAAGATGACACTCTTTTAGGCATTATAGGGTTCAAGATTTTTGTTATGTTCAAAGAAAGGTGAAATGGCAGATTCTTGGTAATCAAGCTTTATAGAAATCGCAAATGCTCATTCCTAAAGATTTCCCCATAAAAATAGCTATGCCTTTATTAAATTAGTTTTTTGACATGATAGAGAAACTAATTAGTTTATACCAGTCATCTCTATGAATTATTCAATACTACTAAACGTGCTCTCTCTACATCAATAAAGTAGATCGTGTTAGACTTCCTCAGTTGTTGAGTCAATTTGTTCAAAGATTATTATACTGCGTTAGGTAAAAACTTGCTAAAATAATTATTCGAGATCGGAAAAAGTAAAGCATTTAGTTGGTAAGACAACAAAACAAATTTGAATTTTATTTATCATGCGATGCGAGAGATGTCGACCTTGATCCAAATCTTTGTATTTGTTTATAGGAGATTTTCAGGTACAACATGGTTTCATAAAAACTGTTATAAATAAGATTATATTTAAGGTAAATCTCTATACTTTAGAGAGATCTTAGGGTTTTTTATTTGGTGGCTAAGCCGCTTTTTCCGATGTTCTATTCCATTGTAATTCATCCCAAATCAATTAGAATTCTCTCTCTACTTTTCTCTGCAATACTCTTTTTCTTTTATTATTTTATAACACTACGAGACTCTAACCAATTGAGTAGAAGCTTTGGGATTGAGCATAAAGATTGTCAATTATTCTATGAACGTCCTTCATGATTAAATTTTGGATTTAAGGTAAGTATTTTACTTTATTTTTCTCTTTTAAATTCTTGAAATTCTATAATTTGATTTTAAATACAAGCAAAGACAATAAATTTTGATTATAACTCTAATAGAGTTGCAAGAAGTTATAACCACCTGAAGTGGTGAAATTTCTATGCGTTGCCATGATCAAATTCATGTATGATTGTGGGCACAAGAAATGAAAACCCGTCCCATTGAATTTGCTTCCTTCTCATTCCCTTAAGAGAATGTAGTAGCAATATGTAATAAGTCTAAAAGAAGACACAATTATTATCATAAAGGTAACAATGGATGTGGACGTGACAATAGATAAAATTATAATCGTCATCATTTTGATAATAAGAATAATAAGGATTCTCAAAATAATCCTTCACTCTGTGAAAATAATATTTGTCATCGATTTGACATGAGATTTCGTAAAGCACATATAGATGACTATGGTTCATTTATGATGTGAATGTGATAACATGTGATTTATGAATACATATTCATTCTTGGAAGAATATGAACGTGCTAGTAGTAGTGAATATGCCACATTCACATCTAGAAAGAGATTTGAGATGAAATAATAATAATTTTATTATTATGGCATGAATATTCATTGATCACATACCTCTTGTAATTATGCCAAAATATTATGGTAATGTAATTATTACAGGGCAAAAGTAATGGAAGCAACATATCTTGCCTATAATGATTCTGACCATGACTATGATGGTATAACTTTCTCTATGAAAAATATATTTACCATATAGATGTTGATGAATATGTGGTAGTACAAATCAATTGAAAGCTCTAGAAGAGCCAATTATACTGGTGTGGAGAAATAAAATTGATAATAAAAAACGTATTATGTTGAATTAAGTCTCAAAGAAACTTTTATAATTTCTAAAGTATTCGCGAAAGCGGTTGGTTATATTGATACTATAAATAAAGGAAAGATGTAATATCTTCTTTTACTACAACTTGTAGCGGGATAATATGTATGTAAAAAGTTATCCATTTTATTTTTCAGTTTGTACTACAAAAATAAAAAAATATGCAACAACAAAGTAAAAGTTTATTGATATAAAAACCTATATCGTAATAAACTTAGAGTTTATTGATAATTGCACACGTCACTGTGTAAACCTAAAGTTTATCAGTATTGATAGTTTATCCAGTTGGCATAGCTGCTTTAACCATGTTAATTTAAATATGATGTGCAAAAATAAAAGAAAATTCACATGGGTAAATATTAATGAAACTAGAAAGTTCTTTACGAATTCTCTCATGTTGCTTGTTCTCATTAATTAACAGACTAACTAAAATTGGGATTGAATCCCATGAATGCTGGAAATACCAAAGGTGAATATGGGTCCATTTACCTGCCATGTATACCACATAAGATGCGTCTATGAGATGGATACATCAGGGGCGGCCCAATAAATTTCGTGGCCTAAAGCCAAATATTATAATAAGGGCCTTAATTGTTTTAAAATTTTTATTTATTTATTTAATTGAAGTCTATTTTTCTAGCTTTACTTAAATACAAAGTTATTAATAATTTTTTATAATCAACAACCCGTATTAAGTAATTCTCAATTGACAATATAACTAATCCACTTAACCTTTCTTGAAGCATTATTGATCTTAGATAAGATTTTATCAGTTTTAATTTTTGAAAACCTCTTTCGACTGAAGCAATGGTAACATGAGTTATTAATATTATTCCATAAGTAATATAGGCATTTGGAAAAGAATCAAAACTTTTTATTTGATTTTGGGTGTATCAATTAAACTGCGATCTTCTAATTGTGCTATTTTCCTTAATACTTTTAATTCAAAAAATAAATCTAAACCATCAATATCGAATTGATTATTATGCTTTAAGGAACATTCAAGATTAAAAGCAATATTTTTTTAAATTTCCATCATCTAGTGTCTTAGTTTTTACCGCTAAATAGAAAACCAATAATATTTTCATATGTTTCGAATTGTTCGAATATATTTTGAAGTGAAAAAATAGTCTTGTCTACTCTATAAAAGTAATCAATGGGTAACGTAGGAGACATCTCTATTTTTTCCCCGGGGAATCCCACTCCTTAGCTTTCAATTCGCATATGACCATCAAATGAAATGTGAATAACCTGTCCTCTAAATGACTCTTCAAAAGATCTTGAGATTTCATTATTAACATCCTCATCAAATTATTACTTCCTATATATCACACGTTTCTTATGAAATTTGGTTCGATATTCATTTCAAGTGCAATTTCCTTGGCAAATATCATAGCAGTTGTAAATCCTTCTTCTCTATAATTGTTAAAGAAAGAAATCAAACCATTTCACTTCACAAATATTTTTTAAAAACTTATACATAGCCTATTAGGTGTAACAAAAAATGGGGCCTCCACAAATGTGGGGCCTAAAGCAGTTGCTTTATGGAAGGGCAGCCTTGGGCTACATGTGCGATTATTAATAACCCGCAACCTGATGTTTGTGAGGTAACTTGTTCAATAATTTAACTTAGAGTATAATTTCCTGATTTTCTATTCAAGACAGTTCATCTTGATAAGTTGGTTACATCGCAATTGGTTTAGCAAAATGATTTATTGAGTGCCTCTACTTAATAGCTAAACTATTACTTATGAGAACAAAGTTATTTATATCAGTTGATATACGTTATATAAGAAAGTATATTACATTCTCCTCTCACAAGTGGTTCAAGGTCAGGAACCAAATAATTTCCATCTTATTAATATTGATGTGCGGTGTATATTTTTATTAACACCATAACGACAAAGATGGGTTCTCAAAGTTGAGAAAATAAGTTAGTCTTTCTAACATGAGGGGGAGATATGATAGATAGTTGAGAAAAAGTTACGTAGAATGAATTATTGTTTGTACATCTAGATCCTCAAATAAGATATTATGAACTTGAAGTTCATAAAAAGATAATTCATCTGCAATATTTTATAAAGCATGCCTGACGCATTTGCTGACTGAAAGAATGTAACTATATTCTCACTGTAAATGTTCCTATTAGAATAAGTCCTAGAAGGACAAAATCTATGGTACGCTTAAAGCGTATAGACAAATCGGTTTCAAATAAATTCTTGATAAAAAAGAGGAGCAAATGATCATAATAAAGAGGCAAGTGCTTTAGAAGAGTATATGACATAACACTTCATAAAATCTCAGGAGGGTCCAGGTACCTGAAAATATGAATGAATAGATCTCTATGTTATGTCTTTATGAAAAAAAGGAGGTTGGAACCGATATAAGATGTTCGCCACTACATCTAAAATAACGCTGAATATATATGAGGATATTAAATCTGGAGAAAAATTCAAGTAGAATTGGTTTCATATGAAAGATATGTAATTTTGGACCTGCAGTTTAAAAACTTGAAAGTATAAAGTCAACAAAGTGTGCAACTACTTTTATCTATTTTATATGTCTAGCATGACATGAAAACTTGATATGTATCTAAAGTCTATTTATATGGCTTATTTGACTATACTTATATCACAATCCATGAATGATTTAAAATGCTGATAGCATATACAATTCTTGGAGAATTTCTTGATCTTGATTATCACATCCTAAGTGCAATTTGTGCACATATGTATCTTGCTATAACTATAATCATGATAATGTAATGGAGAGATAGCCTCTATGGAGACATTGAAAAGGCCATTCCACGACGTTGTATGAATACATTACATATCTATCAAGAATGATAATTTAAAGGTGCAATATATTCATTCAAGTTAATATGGCTTATTTGTTTATCAAATCTTTACCAATGATCTTTAGAAGATGGTGCACAAGATTAGAATGCGAAGGTTCAAGGATGTGAATTTTGATGCTCTCACCAGGGAGAATTCTTTACAAGGTTTTGTCCCACTGGATTTTTCTTGTAAATGTTTTTAACGAGGCAACTAAAAGGCGTATTGCTGAATATGTGTACTCTTTTTCCTTCACTAGAATTTTTTTCCATTGGATTTTATTTTAGTTAAGGTTTTAACAAGGCACATTATCTGTTGAATAGACATTCAAGGGGAAGTGTTATAAATAGAATTATATTTAAGGTGAATGTCTATATTTTAGAGAAACTTGGGATTTTAACTTGATAGCTAAGTGTAAATTTTTTGCAATTAAATAATGGATAGTTAAATAATTTCCAAAAAAAATATAAAAAAAAAAATAACACAAAAAAAGGAAAAAGAAAACAACAATGAAATAAAGAATGAAGACAATTTAAGTGGGCCTTAGCCCATCTGCTTCAAATTGATGAAGCTAGAAAAGGGTTTGAAAACAAAAAAATCCCTTTAGCCAACCACATCAAACGAGAAAAGAAAGAAAACGTTTCTAGCATTTCTTAGCGCCGATACCGTGTTTTACTTGGTCATCGGCACATATTTTTGAGCTTCCACAATAAATTCCATGTAATTTCATGTAATTCTTTTTTCTTTTGATACAATATTAATTTTGTTCATGATTCCTTGCGAGATTGAGTAGAGAAGATGCTGAGATTGGATTAAGCGTTTAAAAGATAAAGTTAAGGGAATTGAAAAAGGGAAAAACGCCACATTGAAACTTCTGTAGAATCAGAAGATGACTAAAATCCCTAAAGAAAGAAAAAGTTGGATTGGAGAAACAAAAGGAGCCTAAAACTTCACCAACGTGAAAGAAAAATTTGAGAAAATAAAAAACTTTAATCACTAAAGCTTTGGGCAAACAGGTCCGGTGAAGTTTGTAGTTGCTCTCAGTGAAATTACTCCACGGATTAGAACAAAATAATCAATTTCTCCTTTTTTTTGGAATTTGCTTGAGATATTTTCCATAGTGTATGCTTTCATTGAGTACGAAAAAAAGATTTAAATATTAATTAAGAAGGAAGATCATGGACAATAATATTATCCGATTTTTGTAGTATTCATATGATTTAAGGAGACCAAATAGTACAATAAATAGACTATATGAATGACCTTTTTTTAGAAGATTATGGGCTCACTTAAGTTAACTGTAGTATGTGCAGATAAATTTGATGAATTGAGAACTAAACGTGTGATCCCGAGGGGTGGATATTCAAACTTAGTTATGAATTAGCCCGAACAAGGAAACTAACACGAGATCAATATGATGTAATCATAGAATGATTGAAGGAAGACATACGAATTGCTCGAGGTGACGAGTTTGGTATTTTGGCACGAGTACTGTAAGTAGTAATCTTACCGCAATTTGTATTTTCATAACTTGCATGATTTACACATGATTTTTAATATGAATATGTTATCGGTTATTTTGAGTTGCATGTGAGACAAGTTTTTTACTCGATATGATACCGAAATAGTTATTTGAGATGATTACCGTTGTTTTAAATATTCTTGCTATCACTAGATATATTTTACCATTACTTGAATTTACTGTTGTCGAAATAAAATTTCATGATTTGGTAAGAACCGAAATGCCCTATTATTTTAAAATATTTTTCTATGAGTATATACGGATACATAGACACGTATAAATGGGAGTAGACTTTGAAGGATCCCGTAGCTAACAGCGGGTTCGTTGGACCTGGTGCACCTTGTAATTACCGAATACCGTTATAGCCCTCGCTAGTGGGAAGGTAGAACTAGCATACCGTTACTGGTTACCCTCGAGTAGGGATTACCGTTAAATTTGACTTCTTAGGAAGAAGTCCACAGTTATGCCGATTACATGATCCGTTCATTGAAACCTCCCAAATGTGAATATTGATATTATACAGTGGTTACCGAGCTTATTACTAAATTATTAATTGTATTATACTTCAAGAAGAACATGATGTGACTGAAAATTATTTATTGTTTATGAAAGGGCATTTTTATGTTATTTTCTCTTGGAGATACTGGCATGTTTCTGACTTGTCCCCAAATAAAAACGGCTGTGGTTAAGTGTTATTACTCACTGAGCTAGCGACTCATTCCCCGCATTTTACAGAGACAACAGTTGACGCAGGCGAGGATTTCATTAATTAGAGCGCACATGTTGAGAATTCTTGGTGAGCCTCGCACTTGTTCACGTGGGCGGAGATTTTTATCAATTGTTATGGTCTTTTCTTTGAATTTTTAGAGTTGCTCCATAGTCATCCTTTTAGTGTCATGAGTATTATTTTTCGATTAGTCTTATGTTGAGTATCATTCTTTATTATCAAGGTTGGAGATATATTAGTATTTCTGGTTGTTAGTGGGTTGATTAGTAATGGTGGAGACTCGTTTTGGTTGATTGATTAGATGTCAATTGTTTGGTATGATATTAGGATATTGGTTGTTAATTTCTAAGACAAGTTTATTTTTGGGATAGTTCAAAAACAGGGGAAACTCTGTCCGATTTTTCTGAAAAATACCGATGAGGCTTACTTGGGGGCACTTGCTCCTAGGTGCCGGTCATGATCCTAAATTGGGTCGTGACAAAGTTGGTATCAGAGCTTAGGCTTTAAGTCCTGAGACATGGAGTAATGTTTAGTAGAGTCTTGTTCAAGGGTATATAGGCGGTCATACTTATGATCTTGAGGCTATTGAACATCTAGGAATGTTTTCCCTTTTTTCATTCTTTGATCGTGCGTTGAGATAACTTGAGAATGACTTTGGAATATTTTTTTTGCAGATGACTAGGACACGCTCACCCTCATCTGCTGGACCTGGTGCTACCCGGAGTGGCGGTCAAGTTAGGGTTGTTGATACCCAATTTTTCCCTATATATTTTTAATATGCAAAATACTTTCAAAATAGCATATGTATGCATATATAAGCATTTCCAAGTGTTTCATTATTTTTCTAATTTTTAAAAGATTTTTAAATCAATTTATCGCCTTATTTTATCAGAAAAAAACCAATAATTATTTTCCAAATTATCATTTTTTGGTAACTCCTTTATTGTATTCTCATACCTATACCAAAATACATCTAAGGTAATTTTTTCATATTTTTTACAAATTTATTGAGTATTTTTAAAATTAAATTGCACATAATTGCAATTTTAGCCTATTTTAAGATTTAATTGCATTTATAATTATAAAATTGATTCCAGTATTTTTAATTTAATATTTGTGTATTATTAATTAATTTAGTACCTTTAATCAAAATGGCCAACGACCACAATCCTTCATTTCCTTTTTTAATCCACCAACACCCCTTAACCCTAATCATTTCACCTAACCAGCCGCTTCTGAACTCTAAAACTCTCTCGAACATTCCCAAACCATAACCGCCTCTTACCACCACTTCTACTTTGAAACCCACCGGAATCCATGGCTTCTTAGGCTGTAGGAGTCTCATACACACCTCCTCTTGCTCCCACACACCTGATACCTGAAGATTCGAGGCCTGACCTTGAAGGTTTGCACCCAGACCTCTACCGACTCGAGGTTCCACGGTCATCTCCGGCCTTGCTGCGGGCTATCATAGTGGTTTGAGCTTGATTCCGACCTCTCCGACTCAGATATGTGAACTTTCAAAGCCTATCTCACTTCTAGGGTTCTGAAACCCTAACCCTTCGAGGTTTTCTCCGATTTCTTTAGATCCGTTGTGTATCTGTGCTCTCCTTGAGTTTTCAAACGATTTCCCTAACTTTTCTTTCAAAAATTACTTTCAAAACCGCTTCGTTTCCGATCTAAGGTTTTTTGAAAATGTTTAAGTGTTTCTCTGACTTTCTCTCCTTTTTCTTTTGTATGTATTTGCCTGTACTATGTTCTTATGTTTTCCTTCTACCACGTATGTTCTTCTACTGTGTTTTCTCTACCCCGTTCTTGTATGTTCTTCTACTGTATTTTCTATACCCCATTCTTGTATGTTCTTCTACTGTGTTTTCTATACTATGTTCTCGTATGCTCTTCTACTATGTTCTAGTATTTTCTTCTACCATGTTCTATTATGTTCTACCTACTATATTTTTCTACTATATTCTTAAGTGTTTTTACTATTTTTTCTTCTACTGAACCCTGTTTAAGCTTCTTCTAGAAAACCTCTTAAGCATGCTTCTTCTACTGTTCTTATCAGTATTTTCCATTATGTTCTTTGAATCCTTCTACTGTGTTTGCATGTTACTTTGCTATCATATTTTCTCATGAGTTTCTGTTGATGAAAGAAACATGCAAGAGGTTTTAGTTCTGAAACCTCTTAGCCTGTTTCGACTACTTGCCTTCTCATCTCTGTACTTGATTCAAGGTGGAAACCCTAGAATTTGGGGGTTCCGCCAAGTTTGATTTTACGATTTGCCTGAACTAGGGGTCTTATTTCAAAACCCCCAACTCTTTCAGACCAATTCCTTGTTTTCATATGATTCTGACCTTTTACTAAACCCTTCTACTCTGGATTTTTCTACTAATGTTACAGTGACATGACAATCTTTTCTTTCATGCTTAACATGTCCATATGCTCCTTATATATGATATACTTCCCTTTAAAATGGCTTTTAAATTTGTGACTAGTTCATACTTCCCTTTGAATATGGTCTGATTGATTCCCTTTCATTTGTTTGCTGATTTCCCTTAAGTTAAAAACCTTTCCTATCTTTTTGACTCGATTCATTCATACAAAATCCCTGACCGTTGATTTATTGGTTGTCAATTGATTTTCTTACCTTATTTATATAAATCGTGTATTTCAAAAACCCTGTCCTTAAATAACTTTTATGTATTCACCCCTAATTGCCTACTTTGCACAAAGTGTTTGATTAACTTCTTTCCTTAATTAGTTTATACCCGTTTGAAATCTGAATCCCTTAACTAAAGGAAGTCTTGTGTAATTGATTGACAATCAGATCTTCAATTATTTCTTACCTTATTTCTACTTAGTTTTTACACTATAAAAGGGCACGACCTTTCTACACTTCAGACGACACAATTCACATTCTCTTCTGAACTCTTACTCACATAATAGAACTCTCTCTTCTTGTCCGCACTGAGATTTTTACCAGACTACTGCATTTTTCTCTACTTGTTTCTTTAAAACTGGTATGTCCTAATTTCAAATTTCAGCATCCCCACAATGTGTTTACTTACAGCCTTCTGCATCTATGTCTACCTTACTATTTCTGTATATTTAAATACTTAAACTAGCATGTTGATTCCCTTTTGCTTATTTCTGCTATGAATCTCTATTCCCTATTTTCCTTTATGTGCTTTGAGTTACAGTCTAAAACATGGCAATATACAAGTTATTGTCTATGGATTGAACTTGATCCCTTAGGGAATCCTAACCTCTAAACAATGTGTTCCAGTAGGTTTATGGGTGTGCCAGCATCTCCCATTGTTGGGTTATGCCCACTAGCCTGCTTTTTACCTCTTGCAACTCCCAATTCCCTATATCCCTATGTGTGCTGTTTCCCTTTCCCTTTCCTCCTTTCAGAATTCTGCACTTACACTCTCTCTTAGTTCCTAAGTTCTGCCCCCTCTTGTGAGCCTTGCCTTGGGACCTTGAGTTCCCTCTGAACTTGGATACCTGAGGGCTGGCCCTTCCACACTGCACTTTGGCTTAATATAGTGATACATTTGGGTGTAAGCACTACCCGTAGTTCTTATGAAACTCTTAGGTTACTCTGACACACCCAAAGGGAGAAAGGTTTTGAAACATGATCTTTGGAGTTGGTTTACTTCATACTTCAAACAGGAAGTCTGAATCAGGCTCTCCTTGGTTGTAATTTTCAATTTATGATGTACTTTTCTTTATTTTATTTGGAGTGTAATAACTTGTAATAACGTTTGGGGATGATTAGTGAAAAGGGAAGGGTAACCATGCATGTAAAAAAGGGTAGATAACTTGCCTATGAGATTCCTGCATTTTTCATATAGCTATCATGCCTATAAGATTTCTGCATTTTTCATATAGCTACCATACCTATAAGATTTCTGCATTCTCATTTAGTTACCACGTCTATAGGAACTTCAACATTCTTATTTAGATACCATGACTATAGGGACCATGCACTTTCATGTAGATATCGTGACTTCTGCATATGCATGTAGAAAATATGTCTATAGGTTCTGAAAATCAACTACAATTAGATGTCATGCCTCTAGGGTTTTTGCATTCTTATTATGTCCAAAGTTTTTTTTAAAAATCAGCAACGCATTAAAGCATGCCTATAGGAACTATCAACCAAGTCTGAAACGTTCCACTCGCTTATAAGTCTAAAACCAGTAACAACAATGTCTAATGTCTGCAGAATTTATGATCTTTTGTCAAAACTCGTCTTTCCTGAATAACTGACAACCTTTTCTAAAATCAGTATACTTCATCTTTTTTGAAATCAGTAGATATCATGCCTATAGGTTTTCGTCTAACACTTAGGTAAGCCATAGGACAGTTTATAAACTGAATCAGATTTTATTAACTACAACCAGCAGACGGGCCTGATTCGGGCTTTTTATCTGAACTATGTAATAAATCAATCTGCCTCCACCGTTTAAGTTTTAATCAGACCCTAAACAGTACATGCAAGTCATGCTACATTATGTGCTTTCTTTGGTTTAAAGGAGGTCTGTTTGAGCTTATTTATTTATTTATATGCTTCCCCAAACTTGTTATATGTGTTTTGTTTGTCGCCTTAGTATTTTACCTTTTGAAACCACAAATAATCCCAATACCTCCTACCTCTAGGATTAGTAGTCCCAAGTGCCTCCGGGGCTGATAGGATTGGGGCGGGTAATAGCATGCAATAAGTAAACGAGACCATTCCGCGCTTTAATACCTTAACGGGGTGGGAAAGGGTAGACATGGATATGATGACCACGCTATAACATCACGTGTAGCCCCTCACTGAGGAGTGATTACTGTATGTTGTGTGGGGTGATCCATATTATTAATAAGCCTAGGACCCCCTTTCCCTTTGTTTTCTTTGTTTCTTTTAAATCTTTTTTTTAACCATTTCTTTTAAGAAAATCAACTCTTTTAGTTCCTTTTTCTCACCTTTGTTTATTTGTAACCATTACGTGAAAATCCCCTCTTATTTGAAGCCTTTATTTGCCTATGTGTTATTTGCACTTAAGTCACAACAACAGTTTGGCCGGGAACCACACTAGTGGATCTTGAGGGGTGCCTAACACCTTTCCCTTGGGATAATTTCAAGCCCTTACCCAATCTATGGTTGTTCAAATCAAACCTTTCTAGTGTCCTAATGCACTTAAATCATTAGATGACGACTCTTCAATTCAAACCCAATTCCCGAAAGGGAACGAGTTGTCCTCCCAAATGTCACAACCCGATTTTGCGAGAAAAAGGGGGCGTGAGAGCGTGGCGACTCTGTTGGGGATATCTTTTAGGCTTCTATCATTTCAAGCTATTACTATGACTTTACATTTCATATGTGACTTATTTGTTTAATTCCTTTAAGCATTTAATTCCCTCTTCTACTACAAAAATTAACTTGTCTCTTGTTTCTTTCACTGCTTTCCTTTACTGCACTCCTTTATTACTGTTTTAAATTATTATAATTATTACTTTATGAACGTGAAAATACGTGACAACTTGTTTTAATTATTGCAACTGCATATTTTCAACATCATATTCCACTCGTGCTAAAGAAATACCATAGCAACGCTTATAATGAGTGGTTGCGCTCTTCCGATATTATCACCCTTTAATACGGTAAAGGCGTATTTTCAGTAAAACTAATCGATCAACGGTGTACTCGACGGTTCCGTGCCTTTCCCTCTTGAGTTGTCCGCTCAAGGGTACCAGTCTAAAACCCCATAGAAACCTTATTCTATTTAAACTGTGCATGCATCATGGTCAAACTTAGCCGAGTCAGTTATGTTGTCCGCATAATGACTCTTTAAGATAGCCTTGTCCAAAGTACACTGTGTTTCCCAAAAACCCAAACGGGCACTACCACGTTCTGTGCATTTATTTGGAGAACTAAATGCTTTTATGCCAATTATTGGTATTTAATAGTCGAGTTTGGCAGGGGTTAGGGCCTAACCCTTTTGTCTTGCAGAAACATGAGGCACGAAGTCCCCAGATTCGGCATGGTCACAAACATCCACCCAAGGTTGCTAAGCTGGTGGGAGGATCTTCATTCCAGTGATCAGACTCTTGTCCGGAAATACCTAGGAAATCTACCTTCCCTCCTAGAGGTCCAACCCAACAACAAAATCATACAAGCTGCTACTCTGTTCTGGGATTGTGATAGGTCTGTGTTTCGCTTCAGAGAGATTGATATGACACCCCTACTAGAGGAAATAAGAGGATTGGCTGGTATACCATGGGAGACCCCGGTTTGTTAATGCCGAAAAATCGCAAGGGTAGAGGTTTTCTCAAAATGATGGGCTTAAAGAAGAATCCAGACTTGACATGTTTGAAGGAGTCCTACATTCCCTTTGATTATTTGTACAATAGGTACAACCACAACAAATCCTACCGTACATATCCGGATGAGTTTGCCCTTACGTCGTTGGGGCATATTCACCGAAAGGTCTTTGTCTTCATGTTCTACTTCTTGGGGATGATAGTGTTTACAATGAAGAAAGCAAGGATCCATACCAGGCTAGCCATGGTTACCAAAACTTTGATGGAGGAAATTGGTGGACAACCATTTAGCATAGTGCCCATGATCATCACAGCGATATACCGAGCCTTGGAAAAGTGTCAACAAGGAGCCCCACACTTCGAGGGCTGCAACTTGCTACTCCAGCTCTGGCTCATGGAGCATCTTCAAAGGGGTGAATATCGGCAAGAGATTTATCATAGAGACTGGGACGATCATATAGCCTTCCATCAACCAAGGCGAATGAACTACATGCCCAACATGTTTGCTCAGCCAGAAGATGCCAAGGGGTGGGTGGAGCTGTTTAAAAATCTAACTGAGGATCAACTATAATGGATGTTCGACTGGTTCCCTACTGAAGAGTTCATCGCCCGATCCAGGGACACACCATTTCTGATACTGATCGGTTTGAGAGGAACCTACCCTTATGTCCCTCTCCGAGTTATGAGATAGGCTGGTAGGAAGCAGGTTATACCAAGGGTCGACAAGATAAGTCACTTCCGGGCTGACTTTAAAACTGATGACAGTCATTATAAGTGCCAAGCTCAGCATATGTGGCTTTGCAAGATCATCATGGGAAGAGATACTATTGAACTAGATAGATACCATGCTGGCTGCACCCCATACTATTCAGGCTGGCTGGAGGATAATCACAATGGTCTGGGCCAACCCGGGTTTGTTTGAGGTCACAGAATCATTGATGAAAGGGATGAAGCACATGTCAAATACTACCAACCGCGCAAGAGGATTCGGGAATGTGAAAGCGAGCACCGCGAGATTCAAGAAGCCCACCAAAAACTGATTGAAGAGTGGAAAGACATGGCTGTCAGTGCCAACAAGTGACTAGGATACCTGGAACAAGGTTTAGTGGAGCTGGAAAGGAAGTTTCTCAAGAGGATCGAGGACTGCCAGAATGCTGAAGGAAACAAGGGTGGACACCTGGCCAGAGCCTACCTGCTGCTGGGACTTCACGAGCTGGTAAAGCTGTTCGATGGATCCAAAGATGCCGAGTCTGGGGAAGGTCCTTCTGGGACCAAATAGATATGAGTTTTCTTTTACTTTATGAAATATAATAAGGCCAATGGCCACTAGTGACATTTTATTCCTTGTTATTTAGTATAGTTTTGGTATTCGTCTACTTTTATCAATAAATGAGGCATTTAGCATTCTAAGTTCTCCAAATCAATTTATCGCTAGGCCTACCTCAGGTACAATGAGACTCCCAAATTAGGACGCAATTTACATTCTTGCACTATGTGTTTAAATATCACAACACTTTCTTATAATCCTCACTGACTTGTTACCTTTTTGTTTTTACTTTTTGTTTATTTACTCCCCTCCCCAAAGGTTAGTTCGTGCACTCTGGCATCGTCATCATATTCCACAAGATCAAAGGGCCCTCCACCCACTCCTCCTCCTAGTCCTATCAGAAGCAAGAACAAAGGAAAGATGGAAGATTTGAACAACACCAGAAAGGAACACTCAACTGAATGGGTAGAGGTCACTCATGGTGCTTAGGTCCCCAAAGAAAGTGCGTCCCAACTCAAGCAGAAACTGGTGAAATTTCAGGAGGAACTTGATCAGGTTCGGAATCTGGTAAACTTGTCATTTTCCCTCACCACTCCAGATATCAATTTTCCAAACGCTTAGAACCCCACGCCTCCACAAAACATCCCAAAACCACAAAACTATCCCGCTCCTCACCACCACTGCAATACTTGCCACACTCCACTATTCATCCCAGAACCTCTGAATTCCACAAATGACAATTTCCACCATAACACCCCCATCTATGTGGAAACCATGCCACCCTCCACTTAACCTGTCTCAAGCACACCCGAGTCTGATGATAAAGACTCACTCATTAGGAACCTGGCTGTGGAACTCAAGATATTGACTGGTCGAATTCAGGGTGTTGAAGGAAGTAAGGGTATTGGAGGGTTGAACTATGAAGATCTTTGCATACAATCGGATGTCGAACTTCCCGAGGGGTACAAACCTCCTAAGTTCAAGATGTTTGATGGTACAGGGGATTCGAGAGTCCACTTGAGAACACACTGTGACAAGCTGGTCGGAGTAGGGAAAGACGAAAGGATTCGCATGAAGCTTTTCATGAGGAGTCTGAAGAGAGATGCTCTGTCTTGGCACATTAGCCAAGACCCGAAGAAATGGTCGAACTGAGTGAGTATGGCATCCAACTTTATGGACAAGTTCAGGTTCAATATAGAAAATGCACCAGATGTGTTCTACATCCAGAACTTAAAGAAGAAGCCCATGAAAACATTCCGCGAGTATGACACTCGCTGGAGATCAGAAGCTGCTAAGGTCAAACCTGATTTAGAAGAAGAACAAATGAACAAGTTTTTCGTCCGGGCTCAAGACCCGCAATACTATAATAGGCTGATGTTGATTGAGAGCCAGAAATTTTCTGACATCATCAAGCTAGGGGAAAGGATCAAGGAAGGCATCAAAAGTGGTATGGTTACAAACTTTGAAGCTTTGCAAGCTACCAATAAGGCTTTACAGTCTGGTGGTGTGTCCAAGAAAAGGGACGTAGGTGCCGTAATGGTTGCACAAAGAGCCAAATCCCCTATCAAATACTAAGCCTATCCGATACCTCCACTCACATGTCAGCCTACCCCGAATTACCAAGCACCCTCACCCTCTTACCAAGCTCCATCACCTACTTACCAATCACCCCCACCTCCTACATATCAACCTACTTCACCCAGATATTCCCAACCCGCACATGTCTACCAAGATTACAATGCTCAGCCATCCCACTATCAATCACCTCCTACACGTCAAAACTTTCCTAGACCTTGACCAAATTTCGACCGCAGACCCCCCAAACAGTATAACGCCATTGCTGAACTGATTGACCAGCTGTACGAAAGGCTCAAAGCTGCTGGTTATGTCACCCATATCCCTGCTATAACCCCTGAAAACCCTTCTCAGTGGGTCAATCCAAATAAATCCTGTACGTATCATTCCGGCATAAAGGGACATACCATTGATGAATGCCGCTCTCTGAAAGATAAGATCCAGACTCTGATCGATAACAAGATCATTGTAGAAAAGGAGCCTACTACGAATGTTCGCAACAACCCTCTGCTGGACCATAAGGGTGGAGGTGTTCACATGATTGAAATAGAAGATGATTGGGATCCTAAAGGATCGATCGGTTTAATCATAGAAAGTGACGAACCAAAGAAGCCGATAGTCACCCTCAATCCGATCGTAGTCCAGAATCAGCCTTCTGGGAATGCCGAGGTAAACATGTCTGTACCACTTGAATTTGAAGCACCACCCCCTACAAAGACGCCAACACCAATTGAAGTTGAGTTTGGGTCTCCAGCAAACGCATCCGCACCATTTGAAGTTGCGGTTTTACCCTCCAAAATACATGCTCCGTTCGGAGTAAAGGTGCCCATCCCAGTAATAATGCCAGCCATAACATCGTTCCATACAAATTCCATACCTTGGGATTACACAACCGAGGAGAGAAGGAAAGGGAAAGCTAAATTCGGGGAAACAGTTGTGGCACAGGGTATGACAAGAACCGACAGGGTTTATACTCCGGAGCATTTAGCTGAGTCGAGTAAGCAGGCCTCTGGTCGGCCGACCATCACTGAAACCAGGCTCGGTAATCTCTGGAGAAAGATACAAGCCAAGGAATACTCAGTCATTGATCAACTGAACAAAACACCGGCACAAATTTCTATCCTAGTTTTGCTACAAAGTTCCGACGTACATAAGAGTGCCTTGTTGAAGGTGCTGAGTGAGGCATATGTATCAAGCAGCATCACCAGAGGAGAAATGGAAAACATAGTAGGGCAGGTATTGGAAAGTCACAAGGTCACTTTTCATGAAGATGAACTGCCACCAGAAGGGTTGAGTCACAACAAAGCGTTGCACATCACCGTGCAATGCGAAGATTATTTTATCACTAGGGTCCTGATTGATGGAGGGTCCAGCCTCAATATTTGTCCGTTGGTAACACTCAGAACATTGGGGAAGGGGCTGCAAGAGATCAAGGACGGGGCCATCAAAGCCAAAGCTTTCGACGGTTCCCAAAGATCCACCATTGGGGAAATCAGCATGTGTTTACAAATGGGGCCTACTTGGTTTGACGTTGATTTTCAAGTTATAAACGTGCCGGCATATTACAACTTATTGTTGGGACGACCATGGATTCATGCCGCTGGGGCCGTAACATCGACACTGCATCAGGCGGTGAAATTTGAGTAGAACCACCAAGAGGTGATCATTCACGGTGACGGTAACAATCCCATACAGTCGCCAAACCATCCTAGCGATTGGATGAAAGAGAAATATAGGTGGGGAAACCTATCACCACATAGAGCGAGTCAACGCCATTGACAAAGACAAATGGTGGGACAATAAAATTGAAAGCATATTAAACTGGAGTGGATATGAGCCTGGCAAGGGACTTGGCAAGAACCTCCAAGGAATCGCCAAGCCGATCAAACTAAAGAAACATGGCACCACTATCGGTTTGGGATACGAGTATACTTGGGAGGAATTCAAGAACTGGTCACCGCCATGGCGCGACCCATACTAACCGCTGGATCAGCCAATACCACATTTGGACCTGACTTTCTAGCTGGCCGATGTTATCTATGGGTCGGCAGAAGAGGAAGCATTGGCAGCAGTGAGGAATTTGTTCCTAGAAGAAGATGACATAAATTATTGTGTCATTTTCGAGGAGGAGGGGGAGGAAGGCCCTTCCATACAGGCCGTAAGCCGAGGAGCACGCCTCAACAATTGGTCCATTAGAACCACCAGATCTCGGAAAGCCTCGGTGTAGCAAGGCTGAACAAAGCATCATGCACTATCTTTTATTTTTACTAGTTGATTTTCCTTTCACATTTTTGAATTTTCGCAATAAGATCTTTCAATGTTCAAAATAGTTATGAAATTTATCAAAGCATTTCGATTTACTTACAAATCTTACTCTTATTATTTTCTCTCATTACTTTACTTATACAACATTACTATTACCTATCTTGATGAACCAATGACTGTGACATGCAACGAGACAACGCAACAAACGGATAATAGATTCAGAGAAAGATGATATAACGGAAGAGATTGTTAAAGAGGTTGAAAATTTTGAGAACAGACCTAAGTCCAACTTGGACGAGACCGAGATTGTTAACCTAGGAGATGCAGAAAATATAAAAGAAACTCGGATCAACGTTCATTTGTCACCGTCAGAAAAGGAAGAATACACAGAATTTTTGAAGGAATATGAGGACATATTCGCCTGGTCATATGACGACATGACTGGTCTAAGTACATCTATTGTGGCCCACAAACTGCCAACTGATCCAACTTGTCCACCGGTAAAACAGAAGCTCAGAAAGTTTAAACCCGACATGAGTTTGAAAATCAAGAAAGAAGTTACTAAGCAGGTCAAAGCTAAGGCTCTCAGGGTAGTAGAATATCTGACATGGCTAGCCGATATTGTGCCGATGCCGAAGAAGGACGGGAAGGTCAGAGTCTGTGTCAACTACTAGGATCTCAATCGTTCCAGTCCAAAGGATGACTTTCCCTTGCCGAACATACACATCCTGATCGACAATTGCGCCAAGCATGAGTTGCAATCATTTGTAGATTGCTTCGCTGGGTATCAGCTGATCTGGATGGATGAAGAAGATGCTGAGAAAACGGCTTTCATTATACCGTAGGGGATGTACTGCTACAAGATGTTGCCATTCGGGTTAAAGAATGCAGAGGCCACCTACATGAGGGCCGCAGCTACTATCTTCCATGATATGATACACAAGGAGATTGAGGTGTATGTAGATGATGTCATCATAAAGTCCAAGAAAACCACTGACCACATGGAAGATTTGAGGAAGTTCTTCAACAGACTGAGAATATACAATCTGAAGTTGAATCCCGCAAAATGTGCATTTGGGGTTCCTGCCGAAAAACTACTTGGGTTCATTGTGAGTCGCCGAGGGATAGAATTGGATCCATCTAAGTTCAAATCTATTCAAGAACTACCACCGCCAAAGAACAAAAAGGACGTAATGAGCTTCCTGGAAAGACTTAACTACATCAGCCGGTTCATAGCACAATCTACAGTCATCTGTGAGCCGATCTTTAAGATGTTGAAGAAGGACGCCGCTACCACATGGACTTAAGATTGCCAAAAATCTTTCAACAGAATCAAGGAATACCTATCAACACCACCAGTCTTAGTTCTGCCTGAGCTGGGTAGACCTCTATTACTCTACCTTACAGTATTGGATGGAGCGTTCGGTTGTGTTCTAGGGCAGCATGATGAAATAGGGAGGAAGGAACAGGCCATCTATTACCTCAGTAAGAAGTTCACCCCGTACGAGGCTTAGTATTCTCTGTTAGAGCGCACCTGTTGTGCTTTGACTTGGGTATCTCAGAAGTTGAGGCACTACTTCTGTGCTTATACTACATATCTCATATCAAGAATGGATCCCTTGAAGTACATCTTTCAGAAGCCCATGCCCACTGGTAAGCTGGCCAAGTGACAAATCCTGTTGAGTGAATTTGACATTGTCTACGTGACTTAGAAAGCAATCAAAGGATATGCACTAGAAGATCACCTTGCTGAAAATCCCGTGGACGGAGAATACGAACCCCTAAAAACATATTTTCCTGATGAAGAGGTATCATTCATAGGAGAAGACATTGCAGAATCCTATGACAGTTGGAGAATGTTTTTCGATGGAGCAGTAAATTTTAAAGGAGTTGGCATAGGAGTGGTCCTAGTATCAGAAACCGGTCAGCATTATTCAGTGTCTGCCAAACTCAAGTTCCCCTGCACCAACAATATGGCCGAGTTTGAAGCCTGCATCTTAGGGCTCAAGATGGCCATTGACATGAACATCTAAGAGTTGCTAGTAATTGGGGATTCAGACTTGCTTATACATCAGGTCCGAGAAGAATGGGTGACCAAGAACTCCAAGATACTCTCTTATCTGCATCATGTGCAGGAGTTGAGAAAGAGGTTCACAAAGACAGAATTCCAGCATGTTCCCAGGATCCAGAATGAATTCGCCGATGTACTGGCTACCCTATCATCCATGATACAACATCCAGACAAGAATTTCATTGATCCCATTCCGGTAAAGATCTATGATCAGCCCGCTTACTGTGCTCATGTCGAAGAAGAAGCAGACGAAAAGCCTTGGTTTCATGATATCAAGGAATAGTTGGCAAAAGGAGAATACCCAGAGCTTTCAAATGCTATTCAGAAGCGCACGTTTATCCAACAATTTCTTTCACAGCAGAGGAATCCTGTACAGGAGGACTCCTGATTTGGGATTATTAAGGTGTGTCGACGCAAAGGAAGCATCCAGGCTATTAGAGGAAATTCATGCAGGGACCTGCAGTCCACATACGAACGACTTTGTTTTAGCTAAGAAAATACTCCGAGTTGGTTTCTTTTGGATGACTATGGAAACAAATTGCATCCAGTATGTCCGAAAGTGCCACCACTGCCAGATACATGTAGACATGATAAAGGTACCTCCAAATGAGCTTAATGCAACAAGCTCGCCGTGGCCGTTCGCCGCCTGGGGAATGGATGTTATCGGACCAATCGAACCCGCCGCATCAAACGGGCGCAGGTTTATCCTAGTAGCAATTGATTATTTCACCAAATGGGTTGAAGCAACATCTTACAAGGCAGTGACTAAGAAAGTCGTGGCAGATTTCGTCCGCTATCGTATGATGTGTCAGTTCGGAATTCCAGAGTCAATCATTACTGATAATGGCTCCAACCTTAATAGTGATTTAATGAAATCCATGTGTTAAACCTTCAAGATCAAACACAAGAATTCTATAGCCTACAGACCTCAGATGAACGGAGCCGTAGAGGCCCCCAACAAGAATATCAAGAAGATACTAAGAAAAATGATAGAGAAGCATAAGCAGTGGCACGAGAAGCTATCATTTGCTTTATTGGGATACCGCACCACAGTTCGCACATCAACATGGGCAACCCCCTACATACTAGTATATGGTACAGAAGCGGTCATTCCCGCCGAAGTGGAAGTCTCATCCTTGATGATCATATAGGAAGCAGAACTCGATGCTGCAGAGTGGGTGAAGAGTCGTTACGAGCAGATGGCTCTTATAGATGGACAGGAATGAATGCATTTTGCCATGGTCAGTTTCATCAGAACAGAATGTCCATAGCCTTCAACAAAAGAGTCAAGCCAAGACAATTCACACCAGGGCAGCTGGTATTAAAGAAGATTTTCCCGCATCAAGATGAAGCCAAAGGGAAATTCTCTCCCAAATGGCAGGGTCTGTACATGGTTCACCGGGTTCTAACAGGAGGAGCCCTCATACTTGCAGAAATGGACGGGGAAGTTTGGCCAAAGCCGATCAATTCAGACATAGTCAAGCGATACTATGTGTAACCTTTATGCTTTCTTTTATGATGTAGTTTGAACTACGCCTGACCTGATTCCCGTTTAAGAGGGGATACGTAGGCAGCCCTATGGGTTCGGTCACAATTCAATAAAATTTCCATTTCCCCCGCTATTGGAAACTAGGCAGAATTTTGAGGAGGACCCTCAAAATTTCGAAGTCGATTCTAGCCATTTATCATTAACAACCGTTAGGAGCAGCAGCCCAGTAAACTGGGGCAGAATTTTGAGGAGGACCCTCAAAATTCCGGAGCAAGCGAAGTTGCAATATCTTGAACCACGTCGCAGTCGTCGGTTCATCTAAAGAAAATTATTCTTAATTATGCACTTATGTTATGCTTTTACTAAATCATGCATGTTTATTACTAAAATTGCCTTATTTAGAAATGCTACCCTAATGATACGTACAATATCACCAGATCAAAGCCGAGTAGGTCAAGCAAAGCCAGCGGGGATACGAACTAACCTTTCCCCCTTTACAAACTCACGATTTTTCTTTGGATGCAGGCACTGGAGTTGAAAAATCATCAAATATACTATACGCTCACTCACAAAGTTCAGGAATACAACTCTCCAAACCGTTGCACTTGCTCGCAACTGCTATCTGCACAACAGTGTCCCCAGCAGGCACAATATCCCCAACAATCACGATACCGCATTCCACTATCAGCTAAGAAAACTCTATTGCCATTTGCCATTTTTACTTCCTGCATAAGGCTACCATCCTACCTTCCGAGGTTAAGCTCTACCTCCATCTGCATTCTTTGCATTGCATAAGGCTACCATTCTGCCTTCCGATGTTAAGCTCTACCTCCATCTGCATCCTCTGCATTGCATAAGGCTACCATTCTGCCTTCTGAGACTAAGCTCTATCTCCATCTACATCCTCTGCATTGCATAAGGCTACCATTCTGCCTTCCGAGACTAAGCTCTGTCTCTATCTGCATTCTCTGCATTGCATAAGCCTACCATTATGCCTTTCGAGACTAAGCTCTGTCTCCATCTACATTCTCTGCATTGCATAAGGCTACCTTTCTGCCTTTCGAGACTAAGCTGTGTCTCCATCTGCATTCTCTGCGTTGCATAAGGCTACCATTCTGCCTTCCGAGACTAAACTCTGTCTCCGTCTGCATTCTCTACATTGCATAAGGCTACCATTTTTCCTTTCGAGGTTAAGCTCTACCTCTATCTGCATGGATGAAATATCGCCACCTTAATTTACGTCTTGCATCGGCTGAAAGATCGCCACTTCATTTACATCTTGCATGGCTGAAAGATCGCCACTTCATTTACATCTTACATGGCTGAAATATCGCCACTTTATTTACATCTTGCATGGCTGAAAGATCGCCACTTTATTTACATCTTGCATGGCTGAAAGATCGCCACCTTATTTACATTTGCATTGGCTGAAAGATCGCCACCTTATTTACATCTTGCATGGCTGAAAGATCGCCACCTACTGCATCTCATAGGCTGAAAGATCGCCAAATCATTCGAAGACGTCATTGTTCGGAGGCACCATTTTCATAGCCCGAGAATGCCTTGCCATGGCATGAGGACCCCTTTTATCTTTTGCATATCATTATTCAAAGGCGTCATAGTTCGGAGGCATCATTCTCATGTCCCGAGAGCACCATTTCATGGCTTGCGAATCTTTATATGCGCTTCATGGCCCAGGGCGTCATGGTCTAAGGACGTCATCCTAACCGTCTGAAGACAATATTCATGGTCCGTTGAGAACTTGCATCATGTTTAAATTTCCTCACAATACATTGTTTATTTACAGGTAAACCGGCGAGCAACGACCGTCTCAACAGGAGCGATCCTGCTCCAGTTCCCGCAGCCCCATTAGGCCTTAACCATCCAGCTCAACCTAAACATTGCGTCCGTTCTTGGAAAACCTCCATCGGCATACTCCACCGACGGATCCTGAACTACATATGGCCTGGTTCCTGTAAGACCAGGGATATGTAGGTAGCTCAGGAACTAGGGCATGGTCAACCTTTTTAAACCATTTCGTTCGGTCAAAATTGGCCATCATATCTTTACCCGACAACTCTTTTATCCTTCCCAGGTAAAGAGAGGCAGCTGTTGATACCCGATTTTTTTCTATATATTTTTCATATGCAAAATACTTTCAAGATAGCATATGTATGCATATATAATCATGTCCAAGTGTTTCATTATTTTTCCAATTTTTAAAAGATTTTTAAATCAATTTATCGCCTTATTTTATCAGGAAAAAAACCAATAATTATTTCCCAATTTATCATTTTTTGGTAACTCCTTTATTGTATTCTCATACTTATACCAAAATATAGATAAGGTAATTTTTGCACATTTTGTACAAATTTATTGAGTATTTTTAAATTAAATTTCACATAATTGCAATTTTAGCCTATTTTAAGATTTAATTACGTTTATAATTACAAAATTGATCCCAATATTTTTAATTTAATATTTCTGTATTATTAATTAATTTAGTACCTTTAATTTGTTTTCAGAAATCATTTTACTATTTTTATAAAATAAAAAGGGAAAAGTGGCTATTTAAATACTAGCCCTAACTATTTCGATTTTAGCCTAAATCACCCCCCCCCCAAATTAACCCCAATTTCAATTTCAAATGGACCAGCCCAATTCCTAGACTACCTGCCCCTGATCCAATTAAGTTCAACCCGCCCGGCCCCCCATTAAATCCAGGTCTTTGATCAAAATGATCAACGGCTGCAATCCCTCATTTCCTTTTCTAATCCACCCACACCCCTTAACCCTAAATCATTTAACCTAACCAGCCGCCCCTGAACTCTCAAATTCTCTCGAACATTTCCAAACCCTAACCGCCTCTTACCACCACTTCTACCTTGAAACCCACCGGAATCCATGGCTTCTCAAGCTGTAGGAGTCTCATACCCACCTCCTCTTGCTCACACGCACCTGATACCTGAAGATTCGAGGCCTGATCTCGAAGGTTTTCACCAAGACCTCTGCCGACTCAAGGTTCCACAGTCATCTCCGGCCTTGCTCCGACCTACCATGGTGGTTTGAGCCTATTTTCAACTCTTCGACTCAGATCGGTGACCTTTCAAAGCCTATCTCACTTCTAGGGTTCTTTTGAAACCCTAACCCTTCGAGGTTTTATCTGATTTCTTTATATCCGTTTTGTATCTGTGCTCTCATTGAGTTTTCAAACGATTTTACTAACTTTTCTTTCAAAAATTACTTTCAAAATCGCTTCGTTTTCGATCTAGGGTTTTCTGAAAATGTTTAAGTGTTTCTCTGACTTTCTCTCCTTTTTCTTTTGTGTGCATTTTCATCTACTGTGTTCTTATGTTTTCCTTCTACGCGTATGTTCTTTTATTGTGTTTTATATACCCCATTCTTGTATGTTCTTCTACTATGTTTTCTATACCCCGTTCTTGTATGTTCTTCTACTATGTTTTCTATACTATGTCCTCGTATGCTCTTCTACTATGTTATAGTATTTTCTTCTACCATGTTCTATTATGTTCTGCCTACTATATCTTTCTACTGTATTCTTAAGTATTTTTACTATTTTTTCTTCTACTGAGCCCTGTTTAAGCTTCTTCTAGAAAACCTCTTAAGCATGCTTCTTCTACTGTTATTTTCAGTACTTTCCATTATGTTCTTTGAATCCTTCTACTGTGTTTGCATGTTACTTTGCTATCATGTTTTCTTATGAGTTTCTGTTGATGAAAGAAGCATGCAAGAGGTTTCAGTTCTGAAACCTCTGAGCCTGTTTCGACTACTTGCCTTCTCATCTCTGTACTTGATTCAAGGTGGAAACCCTAGAATTTGGGGATTCCGCCAAGTTTGATTTTACGATTTACCTAAACTAGGGGTCTTATTTCAAAACCCCCAACTCTTTCAGACCAATTCCTTCTTTTCATATGATTCTGACCTTTTTACTAAACCCTTCTACTCTGGATTTTTCTACTAATGTTACAGTGACATGACAATCTTTTCTTTCATGCTTAACATGTCCGTATGCTCCTTATATATGATAGACTTCCCTTTAAAGTGGCTTTTAAATTTGTGACTAGTTCATACTTCCCTTTGAATATGGTCTGATTGATTCCCTTTCATTTGTTTAATGATTTCTCTTAAGTTAAAAACCTTTCCTATCTTTTTGACTCGGTTCATTCATACAAAATCTCTGACTGTTGATTTACTGGCTTTCAATTGATTTACTTACCTTATTTATACAAACAGTGTATTTCAAAAAACCTGTCCTTAAATAACTTTTATGTATTCACCCCTAATTGCCTACTTTGCACAAAGTGTTTGATTAACTTCTTTCCTTAATTGGTTTATACCCATTTGAATCTGAATCCCTTAACTAAAGGGAGTCTTGTATAATTGATTGACAATCAGCTCTTCAATTATTTCTTACCTTACTTCTACTTGGTTTTTACACTATAAAAGGGCACGACCTTTCTACACTTCAGACGACACAATTCACATTCTCTTCTGAACTCTTACTCACATAATAGAACTCTCTCTTCTTGTCTGAACTGAGGTTTTTACCAGACTACTGCATTTTTCTCTACTTGTTTCTTTGAAACTGGTATGTCCTAATTTCAAATTTCAGCATCCCCATAATGTGTTTACTTACAACCTTCTGCATCTATGTCTACTTTGCTACTTCTGCAGAGTTAAATACTTAAACTAGCATGTTGATTCCCTTTTGCTTGTTTCTGCTATGAATCTCTATTCCCTCTTTCCCTTTATGTGTTTTGAGTTACAGTTTAAAACATGGAAATATACAAGTTATTGTCTATGGATTGAACTTGATCCCTTAGGGGATCCTAACCTCTAAACAATGTGTTCCAATAGGCTTATGGGTGTGCTAGCATCTCCTATTGTTGGGTTATGCCCACTAGCCTACTTTTTACCTCTTGCAACTCCCCATTCCCTATATCCCTATGTGTGTTGTTTCTCTTTCCCTTTCCCCCTTTCAGAATTCTACACTTACACTCTCTCTTAGTTCCTAAGTTTTGCTCCCCTCTTGTGAGCCTTGCCTTGGGACCTTGAGATCCCTCTGAACTTGGACACCTGAGGGTTGGCCCTTCCCCACTGCACTTTGGCTTAATATGGTGATACATTTGGGGGTAAGCATTGCCCGGAGTTCTTATGAAACTCTTAGGAAACTCTTACACACCCAAGTGGGAGAAAGGCTTTGAAACATGATCTTTGGAGTTGGTTTACTTCACACTTCAGACAGAAAGTCTGAATCAGGCTCTCCTTGGTTGTTATTTTCAATTTCTAATGTACTTTTCTTTATTTTATTTGGACTGTAATAACTTGTAATAATTTTTGGGGATGGTTATTAAAAAGGTAAGGGTAACCATGCATGTAAAAAAGGGTAGATAACTTGCCTATAAGATTCTTGCATTTTTCATATAGCTATCATGCCTATAAGATTTCTGCATTTTTCATATAACTACCATGCCTATAAGATTTCTGCATTCTCATTTAGTTACCACATCTATAGGAACTTCAGCATTCTCATTTAGATACCATGACTATAGGGACCCTGCACTTTCATGTAGATATCGTGACTTCTGTATATGCATGTAGAGAATATGTCTATAGGTTCTGAAAATCAACTACAATTAGATGTCATGCCTGTAGGGTTTCTGCATTTTTATTATGGCCAAAAGTTTTTTTTAAAATCAACAACGCATAGAAAGCATGCCTATAGAAACTATCAACCAAATCTGAAACGTTCCACTCGCTTATAAGTCTAAAACCAGTAACAACAATGTCTAATGTCTGCAGAATTTATGATCTTTTGTCAAAACTCGTCTTTCCTGAATAACTGACAACCTTTTCTAAAATCAGTATACTTCATCTTTTTTGAAATCAGTAGATATCATGCCTATAGGTTTTCGTCTAACACTTAGGTAAGCCATAAGACAGTTTATAAACTGAATAAGATTTTATTAACTACAACCAGCATGCAGGCCCGATTCGGGCTTCTTATCTGAACTATGTAATAAATCAATTTGCCTCCACCGTTTAAGTTTTAATCAGACCCTAAACAGTACATGCAAGTCATGCTACATTATGTGCTTTCTTTGGTTTAAAGGAGGTCTGTTTGTACCCTTTTATTTGTTTATATGCTTTCCCAAACTTGTTATATGTGTTTTGTTTGTCGCCTTAGTATTTTACCTTTTGAAACCACAAATAAGCCCAATACCTCCTACCTCTAGGATTAGTAGTCCCAAGTGCCTCCGGAGCAGATAGGATTGGGGCGGATAATAGCACGCAATAAGTAGACGAGACCATTACGCTCTTTAATACCTTAACGGGGTAGGAAAGGGTAGACATGGATATGATGACCACGCGATAACATCACGTGTAGCCCTTCACTAAGGAGTGATTACCGTATGTTCTGTGGGGTGATCCATATTATTAATAAGCCTAGGACCCCCTTCCCTTTGTTTTCTTTGTTTCTTTTAAATCTTTTTTCTAACCATTTCTTTTAAGAAAATCAACTCTTTTAGTTCCCTTTTCTCACTTTTGTTTATTTGTAACCATTACGTGAAAATCCCCTCTTATTTGAAGCCTTTATTTGCCTATGTGTTATTTGCACTTAAGTCTCAACAATAGTTTGGCTGGGAACCACACTAGTGGATCTTGAGGGGTGCCTAACACCTTCCCCTTGGGATGATTTCAAGCCCTTACCCAATCTCTGGTTGTTCAAATCAAACCTTTCTAGTGTCCTAATGCACTTAAATCATTAGATGGCGACTCTTCAATTCAAACCCAATTCCCGAAAGGGAACGAGTTGTCCTCCCAAATGTCACAAACCCGATTTTGCGAGAAAAAGGGGGCGCGATAGCGTGGTGACTCTGCTGAGGATATCTTTTAGGCTTCTACTATTTCAAGCTATTACTGTGACTTTACATTTCTTATGTGCCTTATTTGTTTAATATCTTTAAGCATTTAATTCTCTCTTCTACTACAAAAACTAACTTGTCTCTTGTTTCTTTCCCTTGTTTCTTTCACTGCTTTCCTTTACTGCACTCCTTTATTACTATTTTAAATTATTGTAATTATTACTTTATGAACGTGCAAATACGTGACAACTTGTTTTAATTATTGCAACTGCATATTTTCAACATTATATTCTACTTGTGCCAAACAAATACCATAGCAACGCTTATAATGAGTGGTTGCGCTCTTCCGATATTATCATCCTTTAATTCCAGTAAAGGCGTATTTGCGGTAAAACCAGTCGATCAACGGTGTAGTCGACGATTCCGTGCCTTTTCCTCTTGAGTTGTCCGCTCAAGGGTACCATTCTAAAACCGTATAGAAATCTTACTCTGTTTAAACTGTGCATGCATCATGGTCAAACTTAGCCGAGTCAGTTATGTTGTCCGCATAATGACTCTTTAAGATAGCCTTGCCAAAAGTACACTGGGTTTCCCAAAAACCCAAACGGGCACTACCACATTCTATGCATTTATTTGGAGAACTAAATGCTTTTATGCCAATTATTGGTATTTAATAGTCGAGTCTAGCGGGGGTAAGAGCCTAACCCTTTTGTCTTGCAGAAACATGAGGAACGAAGTCTCCAGATTCGGCATGGTCACAAACATCCACCCAAGGTTGCTAAGCTGGTGGGAGGATCTTCATTCCAGTGATCAGACTCTTGTCCAAAAATTCCTAGGAAATCTACCTTCCCTCCTGGAGGTCCAACCCAACAACAAAATCATAGAAGCTGCTACTGTGTTCTGGGATTGTGATAGGTCTATGTTTCGCTTCAGAGAGATTGGGATGACACCCCTGCTAGTGGAAATAAGAGGAATGGCTGGTATACCATGGGAGACCCCGGTTTGTTAATGCCGAAAAATCGTAAGGGTAGAGGTTTTCTCAAAATGATGGGCCTAAAAAAGAATCCAGACTTGACATGTTTGAAGGAGTCCTACATTCCCTTTGGTTATTTGTATGAGAGGTACAACCACAGCAAATCCTACCGTACATATCCGAATGAGTTCGCCCTTACGTCGTTGGGGCATATTCACCGAAAGGTCTTTGTCTTCATGTTCTGCTTCTTGGGGATGATAATGTTTCCAATGAAGAAAGCAAGGATCCACACCAGGCTAGCCATGGTTACCAAAACTTTGATGGAGGGAATTGGTGGACAACCATTTAGCATAATGCCCATGATCATCACAGAGATATACTGAGCCTTGGAAAAGTGTCAACAAGGAGCCCCACACTTCGAGGGCTGCAACTTGCTACTCCAGCTCTGGCTCATGAAACATCTTCAAAGGGGTGAATATCGGCAAGAGATTTAGCGTAGAGACTGGGACGATCATATAGCCTTCCATCAACCAAGGCGAATGAACTACATGGCCAACATGTTTGCTCTGCCAGAAGATGCCAAAGGGTAGGTGGAGTTGTTTAAAAATCTAACTGAGGATCAACTACAATGGATGTTCGACTGGTTCCCTACTGAAGAGTTCATCGCCCAATCCAGGGACACACCATTTCTGATACTGATCGGTTTGAGAGGAACCTACCCTTATGTCCCTCTCCGAGTTATGAGATAGGCTGGTAGGAAGCAGATTATACCAAGGGTCGACAAGATGAGTCACTTCCGATTGACTTCGAAACTGATGACAGTCCTTATAAGTGCCAAGCTCAGCATATGTGGCATTAAAAGATCATCATGGGAAAAGATACTATCGAACCAGATAGATACCATGCTGGCTGCACCCCATACTATTCAGGCTGGCTGGAGGATAATCACAATGGTCTGGGCCAACCCAGGTTTGTTCTAGGTCACAGAATCATTGATGAAAGGGATGAAGCACATGTCAAATACTACCAACTGCGCAAGAGGATTCGGGAATGTGAAAGCGAGCACCGCGAGATTCAATAAACCCACCAAAAACTGATTGAAGAGTGGAAAGACATGGCTGTCAGTGCCAACAAGTGACTAGGATACCTGGAACAAGATTTAGTGGAGCTGGAAAGGAAGTTTCTCATGAGGATCGAGGGCTGCCAGAATGCTGAAGGAAACGAGGGTGGACACCTGGCCAGAGCCTACCTGCTGCTGGGACTTCACGAGCTGATGAAGCTGTTCGATGGAGCCAAAGATGCCGAGTCTAGGGAAGGTCCTTCTGGGACCAAATAGATATGAGTTTTCTTTTACTTTATGAAATTTAATAAGGCCAATGGCCACTAGTGACATTTTATTCCTTGTTATTTAGTATCATTTTGGGATTCGTCTACTTTTATCAATAAATGAGGCATTTAGCATTCTAAGTTCTCCAAATCAATTTATCGCTAGGCCTACCTCGGGTACAACGAGGCTCCCAAATTAGGACGCAATTTACATTCTTGCGCTATGTGTTTAAATATCGAAACACTTTCTTATAATCCTCACTGACTTGTTACCTTTTTGTTTTTACTTTTTGTTTATTTACTCCCCTCCCCAAAGGTTAGTTCGTGCACTCTGGCATTGTCATCATATTCTACAAGATCAAAGGGCCCTCCACCCACTCCTCCTCCTAGTCCTATCAGAAGCAAGAACAAAGGAAAAATGGAAGATTTGAACAACACCAGAAAGGAAAACTCAACTGAACGGGTAGAGGTCACTCATGGTGCTCAGGTCTCCAAAGAAAGTGCGTCCCAACTCGAGCAGAAACTGGTGAAATTTCAGGAGGAACTTGATCAGGTTCGGAATCTGGTAAACTTGTCATTTTCCCTCACCACTCCAGATATCAATTTTCCAAATGCTCAGAACCCCACGCCTCCACAAAATATCCCAAAACCATAAAACCATCCCTCTCCTCACCACCACTGCAATACTTGCCACACTCCACTACTCATTCCAAAACCTTTGAATTTCACAAATGACAATTTCCACCATAACACCCCCATCTATGTGGAAACCATGCCACCCTCCACTTAACCTGTCTCAAGCACACCCGAGTCTGATGATAAAGACTCACTCATCAGGAACCTGGCTGTGGAACTCAAGATATTGACTGGTTGAATTCAGGGTGTCGAAGGAAGTAAGGGTATTGGAGGGTTGAACTATGAAGATCTTTTCATACAACCGGATGTCGAACTTCCCGAGGGGTACAAACCTCCTAAGTTCAAGATGTTTGATGGTACAGGGGATTCGAGAGTCCACTTGAGAACACACTGCGACAAGCTGGTCGGAGTAGGGAAAGACGAAAGGATTCGCATGAAGCTTTTCATGAGGAGTCTGAAGAGAGATGCTCTGTCTTGGCACATTAGCCAAGACCCGAAGAAATGGTCGAACTGAGTGAGTATGGCAAACATAGTAGGGCAGGTATTGGAAAGTCACAAGATCACTTTTCATGAAGATGAGCTGCCACTAGAAGGGTTGAGTCACAACAAAGCGTTGCACATCATCGTGCAATGCGAAGATTATTTTATCACTAGGGTCCTGATTGATGAAGGGTCCAGCCTCAATATTTGTCCGTTGGTAAAACTCAGAACATTGGGGAAGGGGTTGCAAGAGATCAAGGACGGGGCCATCAATGCCAAAGCTTTCGACGGTTCCCAAATATCCACCATTGGGGAAATCAGCCTGTGTTTGCAAATGGGGCCTACTTGGTTTGACGTTGATTTTCAAGTTATAAATATGCCGACATATTACAACTTGCTGTTGGTACGGCCATGGATTCATGCCGCTGGGGCCGTAGCATCGACACTACATCAGGCGGTGAAATTTGAGTAGAACTAACAAGAGGTGATCATTCACGGTGACGGTAGCAATCTCATACAGTCGCCAAACCATCGTAGCGATTGGAGGAAGGAGAAAGATAGGCGGGGAAACCTATCACCATATCGAGCGAGTCAACGCCGTTGACAAAGACAAATGGTGGGACAACAAAATTGAAAGCATATTGAATTAGTGTGGATATGAGCCTGGCAAGGGACTTGGCAAGAACCTCCAAGGAATCGCCAAGCCGATCAAACTGAAGAAACATGGCACCACTTTCGATCTGGGATACGAGTATACTTGGGAGGAATTCAACAACTGGTCACCCCCATGGCGTGGCCCATACTACCCCCTGGAGCAGCCAATACCATATTTGGAGCATACTTTCCAGCCGACCAATTTTATCTATGGGTCGGAAGAAGAGGAAGCACTGGCAACAATGAGGAATTTGTTCCTAGAAGAAGATGACATGGATTGTTGTGTCATTTTCGAGGAGGAGGGGGAGGAAGGCCCTTCCATACAGGCCGTAAGCTGAGGAGCACGCCTCAACAATTGGACCATCAGAACTACCAGAGCTCGGAAAGCCTCGGGGTAGCAAGGCTGAACAAAGCATCATGCACTATCTTTTATTTTTACTAGTTGATTTTCCTTTCGCATTTTTGAATTTTCGCAATAAGATCTTCCAATGTTCAAAACAGTTATGAAATTTATCAAAGCATTTCGGTTTCCTTACAAATCTTACTCTTATTATTTTCTCATATTACTTTACTTATACCGCATTACTATTACCTATCTTGATGAACCAATGGCTGTGACATGCAACGAGACAACGCAACAAACGGACATAGATTCAGAGAAAGATGATATACTGGAAGAGATTGTTAAAGAGGTTGAAAATTTTGAGAACAGACCTAAGTCCAACCTGGACAAGATCGAGATTGTTAACCTAGGAGATGCAGAAAATATCAAAGAAACTCGGATTAGCGTTCATTTGTCACCGTCAGAAAAGGAAGAATAAATAGAATTTTTGAAGGAATATGAGGACATATTCGCCTGGTCATATGATGACATGACTGGTTTAAGTATATCTATTGTGGCCCACAAATTGCCAACTGATCCAACATGTCCACCGGTAAAATATAAGCTCAGAAAGTTTAAACCCGACATGAGTTTGAAAATCAAGGAAGAAGTCACTAAGCAGGTCAAAGCTAAGGCTCTCGGGGTAGTAGAATATCCGACATGGTTAGCCAATATTGTGCCCGTGCCGAAGAAGGATGGGAAGGTCAGAGTCTGTGTCGACTACCGAGATCTCAATTGGGCCAGTCCAAAGGACGACTTCCCCTTGCTGAACATACACATCCTGATCGACAATTGCGCCAAGCATGAGTTGCAATCATTTGTAGATTGCTTCGCTGGATATCATCAGATCTGGATGGACGAATAAGATGCTGAGAAAACGGCTTTCATTACGTCGTAGGGGATGTACTTCTACAAGATGATGCCATTCAGGTTAAAGAATGCAGAGGCCACTTACATGAGGGCCATGACTACTATCTTGCATGATATGATACACAAGGAGATTGAGGTGTATATAGATGATGTCATCATAAAGTCCAAGAAAGCCACTGACCACATGGAAGATTTGAGGAAGTTCTTCAACAGACTGAGAATATACAATCTGAAGTTGAATCCCGCAAAATGTGCATTAGGGGTTCCTGCCGGAAAACTACTTGGGTTCATTGTGAGTCGCCGAGGGATAGAATTGGATCCATCTAAGCTCAAAGCAATTCAAGAACTGCCACCGCCAAAGAATAAGAAGGACATAATGAGCTTCCTGGGAAGACTTAACTACATCAGCCGGTTCATAGCACAATCTACGGTCATCTATGAGCTGATCTTTAAGATGTTGAAGAAGGACGCCGCTACCATATGGACTGATGATTGCCAAAAAACTTTCGACAGAATCAAGGAATACCTATCAACACCACCAGTCTTAGTTTTGCTTAAGCCGGGTAGACCTCTATTACTCTACCTTGCAGTATTGGATGGAATGTTCGATTGTGTTCTAGGGAAGCATGATGAAACAGGGAGGAAGGAGCAGGCCATCTATTACCTCAGTAAGAAGTTCACCTCGTACGAGGCTCGGTATTCTCTGTTAGAGCGCACCTGTTGTGCTTTGACTTGGGTAGCTCAGAAGTTGATGCACTACTTCTGTGCCTATACTACATATCTCATATCAAGAATAGATCCCTTGAAGTACCATCTTTCAGAAGCCCATACCTACTGGCAAGCTGGCCAAGTGGCAAATCCTGTTGAGTGAATTTGACATTGTCTACATGACTTAGAAAGCAGTCAAAGGACATGCACTAGCAGATCACCTTGCTGAAAATCCCGTGGACGGAGAATACGAACCCCTGAAAACATATTTTCCTGATGAAGAGGTATCATTCATAGGAGAAGACATTGCAGAATCCTATGACAGTTGGAGAATATTTTTCGATGGAGCAGCAAATTTTAAAGGAGTTGGCGTAGGAGCGATCCTAGTATCAGAAACCGGTCAGCATTATCCAGTGTCTACCAAACTTAGGTTCCCCTGCACCAACAATATGGCCGAGTATGAAGCCTGCATCTTAGGGCTCAAGATGGCCATTTACATGAACATCCAAGAGTTGCTAGTAATTGGGGATTCAGACTTGCTTATACATCAGGTCCGAGAAGAATGGGCGACCAAGAACTCTAAGATACTCCCTTATCTGCATCATGTGCAGGAGTTGAGAAAGAGGTTCACAAAGACAGAATTCCAGCATGCTCCCAGGGTCCAGAATGAATTTGCCGATGTACTGGCTACCCTATCATCCATGATAGAACATATAGACAAGAATTTCATTGATCCCATTCCGGTAAAGATCTATGATTAGCCCGCTTACAGTGCTCATGTCGAAGAAGAAGCAGACGGAAAGCCTTGATTTCATAATATCAAGGAATGCTTGGCAAAAGGAGAATACCCAGAGCTTGCAAACGCTATTAAGAAGCGCACGCTTCGGAGGTTATCCAACAATTTCTTTCACAGCAGAGGAATCTTGTATAGGAGGACTCCTGATTTGGGATTATTAAGGTGTGTCGACGCAAAGGAAGCATCCAGGCTATTAGAGGAAATTCATGCAGGGACCTGCAGTCCACATATGAACGACTTTGTTTTAGCAAAGAAAATACTCCAAGCTGGTTACTTTTGGATGAATGTGGAAATAGATTGCATCCAGTATGTCCGAAAGTGCCACCGCTACCAGATACATGCAGACATGATAAAGGTGCCTCCAAATGAGCTTAATGCAACAAGCTCACCGTGGCCGTTCGCCGCCTAGGGAATGAATGTTATCAGACCAATCAAACCTGCCACATCAAACGGGCACAGGTTTATCCTAGTAGCAATTGATTATTTCACCAAATGGGTTGAAGCAGCATCTTACAGGGCAATGACTAAGAAAGTCGTGGCAGATTCCGTTCGCGATCGTATCATATGTCGGTTCGGAATTCCAGAGTCAATCATTACTGATAATGGCTCCAACCTCAATAGTGATTTAATGAAATCCATGTGTGAAACCTTCAAGATCAAACACAAGAATTCTACAGCCTACAGACCTCAGATGAACGGAGCCGTAGAGGCCGCCAACAAGAATATCAAGAAGATACTAAGAAAAATGATAGAGAAGCATAAGCAGTGGCATGAGAAGCTATCATTTGCTTTATTGGGATACCGCACCACAGTTTGCACATCAACAGGGGAAACCCCCTACATACTAGTATATGGTACAGAAGCGGTCATTCCCGCCGAAGTGGAAGTCCCTTCCTTGAGGATCATACAGGAAGCAGAACTCGACGATGCAGAGTGGGTGAAGAGTCGTTACGAGTAGCTGGATCTTATAGATGGACAAGAATGAATGCATTTTGCCATGATCAGCTCCATCTGCATCCTCTGCATTGCATAAGGCTACCATTCTGCCTTCCGATACTAAGCTTTATCTCCATCTGCATTGCATAAGGCTACCATTCTGCCTTCCGAGACTAAGATCTGTCTCTATCTGCATTCTCTGCATTGCATAAATCTATCATTGTGCCTTCCGAGACTAAGCTTTGTCTCCATCTGCATTCTATGCATTGCATAAGGCTACCTTTCTGCCTTCTGAGACTAAGCTCTGTCTCTATCTGCACTCTCTACGTTGCATAAGGCTACCATTCTGCCTTGCGAGACTAAGCTCTGTCTCCGTCTGCATTCTCTGCATTGCATAAGGCTACCATTTTGCCTTCCAAGGTTAAGCTCTACCTCTATCTGCATGGATGAAATATCGCCACCTTTATTTACGTCTTGCATCGGCAGAAAGATTGCCACGTCATTTACATCTTGCATGGCTAAAATATCACCACTTTATTTACATCTTGCATGGCTGAAAGATCACAACTTTATTTACATATTGCATGGCTGAAAGATCGCCACCTTATTTACATTTGCATTGGCTGAAAGATCACCACCTTATTTACATCTTGCATGGCTGAAAGATCGCCACCTACTGCATCTCATAGGCTAAAAGATCGCCAAATCATTCGAAGGCGTCATTGTTCGGAGGCATCATTTTCATAGCCCGAGAATGCCATGCCATGGCATGAGGACCCCTTTTATCTTTTGCATATCATTATTCAAAGGCGTCATAGTTCGGAGGCATCATTCTCATGACCAGAAAGCACCATTTCATGGCCTGCGAATCCTTATTATGTGCTTCATGGCCCAGGGCGTCATGGTCTAAGGACATCATCCTAACCGTCCGAAGACAACATTCATGGTCCGATGGGAACTTGCATCATGTTTAAATTTCCGCACAATACATTGTTTATTTGCAGGTAAACCGGCGAGCAACGGCCGTCTCAGCAGGAGCGATCTTGCTCTATTTCCCGTAGCCCCATTAGGCCTTAACCATCCAGCCCAACCTAAACATTACGTCCGTTCTTGGAAAACCTCCATCGGCATACTCCGCCGACGGATCTTGAACTACATGTTGATACCCAATTTTTCCCTAGGTATTTTTGTACCCAAAATACTTCCAAAATAGCATGTATGTGCATATATAAGCACAACCAAGAATTTTAGTATTTTTTAATGATTTTTAAACCGATTTACTACCTATTTTAATAACACAAAATCCAATAATTATTCTCTAAATTATCATTTTTTGGTGAATAACTTATTTCATTCCCGTATTTACACCAAAATATAATTAAGGTGATTTTTGCATATTTTTACAAATTTATTTGGCATTTTTAAGCTAATTGCATGTAATTGCAATTATGGCCTATTTTATGATTAATAGAATTTTATAATTATAAAACTGGTTCCAATATTTTTAAATTGATATTTATATAGTATTTGTTTGCTCAGTATTTTTAAGTTACTTTTTAAATAATTATTACTATTTTTATAAAATAAAAAGGGAAAAATTGGCTATTTAACACTTAACCTATTTCTATTTCAATAACAGCCTTTTCTCGTTTTCAATTGTAGCCTCAATTGGACCAATTCCGCCCCAAATTAAATGACCCAATTCCCATTTCGATCCTACCCCCTTAGCCCAATTTTTAAACCCGTCCGATTTTCTTTAAATCCTAGCCGTTAATCGTTTTGATCAACGGCTGTAGTTTAGGCTTTCCTTTTTTAATCACCTAAAACACCTAACCCTACTTCATTTGCATAGAGACGCCGCCTCTAACTCTATTCGTCTCCCTCAAATCATCTCGAACCTCTCCGAAACCCTAATCACCTCCCACCTTATCTCACCTCGTTTCCACCGGAATCCATGGCATCTCCTGCCATAGATGACCTTTACTCACCCTCTCTCACACCCAAGCCTGAGTTGCACGAAGTCTGGAGGCTTGACCTTGATGGTCCTCTCTCAGATCCGTCTCAGATCCGTAGATATATGGTTTTCTGGCCATGCTCCAGCATATTCAAGCGCTGGAAGCTCTATTCCTGACCGTTTCGACTCAGGATCTGATCTTGTACTTCCAAGCCTTTCTCACTTCTAGGGTTTCTCTGAAACCCTAAGCCATTCGAGGTTCTTTCACCGTTATTTATTTAGATCTGTGCTATGTCTGTGCTTTTCTTGACGATTTGAGTGTTTTCCCCAAATTTCCTTCTCAAAAATCGTTCAATTTCAAATTAGGGTTTTTGAAGGTCTTTTGATTCTTGCTATTCTTTTCTTTTAGATGTTCGTCTGTATTATGCTCATATGTTTTCCTTCTCTATTACGCATGTATTGTCCTCTTTTTTCATTTCTTTTATATGTGTGCTCACATGATTAATCCGCGTTAAATTTTCCTCACTCTTCTACCATGTGTGTTTACTACCGAGCTTCTTGACTTTTGCTTTTCTGAACTCTATTTGTGTTCTTGTTAAGCATGTTTCATCTATTCTGGACTTGTCTGAGCTCCGGGTTTCCAAAACGTGTCCTTTTATGCTCTCAAATCGATTTTCTTTCTCTGATTATTTCAAACCTGCTATCGTGGTCTGTTTGTTCCTCATGAGACTCCTTGAGTCTGTTCACTTGCCTTCTCGTTTCTGTGTTTGATTCAATTTGAAACCCTAGATTTTGGGGGGTTTCTTTGATAAATTGGATTAGGGTTCCACTTTGGGACCCTGAACTTTCAAACTCACCATGAATCTATGACTAAACTCGTATTCTTTTGTTTGTGATCCTAAACCCTTCAATGCTAGACTATTCTGTTTAAATTGTTTGCTTTATATGTGAGAAACCCCTCTTTCAAGATTTTTAATGATTGCTTGATTGATTTTGGACCCCTTTGATAGGGTTTTGATTGATTGACCTTAATTTCCTTTTGTTTGAGCCCTTCTCTCCCTATTCCTGACTGGGTTCATTCGAATCAAACATGTTTACTTTGATTTTGTTAACTGTCTGATTGATTCCCTTTCCTTTCTCTTTACAAATCAAGTAATATTGAGACCTTTCCTTAAATATACTTCATGTATTTTCCCTTCTTAGGCTACTATGAAAGATTTTACTCAAATTTCCTTTCCTTGTTTATATTTTTTCGTCTGAAATTAAATCCCTTGGCTGAAGGGAGAATATTTGAGACTGATTTTTTAAAAGGTTTTCTTACCTTTCTTGCTTGCTTCTCTACACTATAAGAAGGGGCTGCCCTTCTGCACTTTACATAATCAATTGGACACGATCAATTCTGATCACTTCTCACTCTCAAATACACTTAGAATTCTCATAAGAGCTCGAGTTCTCTGAACTCACAAGCATAAAGTGTTCTTCTCTGATTGTGGCTTTGCTTGAAAGAATCCTGTTTTTCTGTGCTTACTTTTCTGCAACTGGTATGTTCTTATGTTCAAGTCCTGTCTCTTCTCCTTATGTGTTTGTTCTATAGTTCATCTCTTACTGTTTACATGATGTGATTTTCTACAAGTTTGTTTATTTCATCATTCCTGCTCTTATATGAATCCCAAACCCTAAGCCCCATATGTGGTTGAGTTATGGTTCAGAAACATGGCAATAGTTGATATTATTGTCCATGGACATGAACTGGACCCTCTTGAGTCCTAAACTCTTTCAATTCCCATCCCCACTCCCCTTTATATGTATGCCGAGTTTGAGACTTTGGTCTGATAGTGTCCTAATCACTGTCCAGGCCCTAGTCTGACCTTCAATAGGTCTTTACTCATAATTGATTGGCCGACAGGTTGGTCAGGGGTGTACCAGCCTAACATATGGCTAGGCATGACCACCAGCCTGCCTTGGCATTCCCTAATTCCCCTCTATTGCACATACACCTATTCCTAGAACCTTAAGTTATGCCCCTCTCTTTTGAGCCTTGCTTTGGGACCTCGAGTTCCCTATGAACTTGGACATTTGAGAGCTGGCCCTTCCACACTGCAATATAATTTGAATCTGCAATATATTTGGGGTGTAAGCACTGCCTGGAGTTCCTGAAACTCCTTGAATCTCTGAAACACCCCAGATAAGAGAAGGCTTTGGAATCTGATCTTTGGAAGTTGGTTTATTTCATATTTCAGACCTGGGGTCTGAATTAGACTCTCCTTTGGTTGGAATCTTTAATTTCTGATACATATTTTCTTATTCATTCTGGTCTGTAATAATCTTGTAATAAACATTTGGGGTTGGCTAGTGGAAAAGGGTAGAGGACTATGCATGCAAGGGGTAGATACCATGTTCATAGGGATTACTATTTTTCTAAAGTTCTGCATTTTATAAATCACTGAAATTCTGCACTCATGTAGATACCATGTTCATAGGGATTACTATTTTTTCTAAAGTTCTGCATTTTATAAATCACTGAAACTCTGCATTCTCATATAGATACCATGTTAATAGGATTTTCTGCATTCTCATATAGATGCTATGTCTATAGGGTTTTCTGCAATTTCATAACAGATGCCATGCCTATAAGCCGATTCCAAAATTCTACATCTTCATATAGACGCCATGCCTATAGGACTTTCTGCATTCTGCATCTGTCATTAGGCAAACCTATTTTAGGATTTAAATACCTAATCAATTGCATGTAGACAACCTGCCTATAGGATTCCTGCATAAGCAATAACAGTGCTCAAATCAGTAACACCTAGAAAGCATGTCTATAGGAGTTGTTAACTAAACCTGAATCGTCAACTCGCTTATAAGCCTAAAATCAGTAGCAATAATGTTTAACGCCTGCAGATCTTATGTCCCTGTAATTGACAATTCTTTTTTTGCAATCAGTTTACTTCTTTATTTCTGAAACTAATAGATATCATGCCTATAGGTTCTGTTTAATGCCTAGGTAAACCTTAGGGTAAAATTTTATAATTGCATCAGTTTTGATAATTACAACCAGCAGGCAGGCCTAATTTGGACTTCTTATCTGAAAAAATGTGATAAATTAGCCACCCTTCCTACGTTAAGTTTAATACAGACCAAACCAGTATTTGTAAGTCATGCTAAATAATCTGTTGCTTTGAATGAGGAGGCCGACTTGAGTCTTAACTGCTATTTGTTTCCCTTTTAACTACTATCTGTTATTGCTTGTCGCCTAGATTTTTATCCTTTTTGAAAACTCCACAAAAGCCCCAACTCCCTCCCCTTTAGGATTAGTAGTCCCATATGCCTCCGGGACTGATAGGATTGGGACGGGTAATAGCATGCAATAAGTAATGATACCATTTCGCGCTTTAACACCTTAACGGGGTGGGAAGGGTAGATATGGATATGATGACCGATGCGCCAATATCACGTGCGACCCCTCTTCTGAGGAGTGATTACTGGGTATTGCATTGAAGTGATCCATATTAATTATAAACTTAGGACCCTCCTCCCTTTATTTGCTTTCATCTCTTCTTGTAAAACTATTCAAATCTTTTTCATAAGTTTCTGCCCTCTCTACTTACCTTCAAAAGTTTTCAATCTAATTGCAATGTTGTATGTAAGTCCTTATTTGAGCCTTGATTGTTTACTTGCAAAGTCACAATTGTAACATGGCCGGGAACCACACTAGTGGATCTCGAGGGGTGCCTAACACCTTCCCCTCGAGATAATTTCTAGCCCTTACCCGAACTCTGGTTTTCCAACTCAAACTCTTCTAAAAGTGTCCTAATGCACTATAATCATTAGCTGACAACTCTTCAACTTCTAAACCCAATTCTCGAAAGGGAATAGAGTTGTCTTCCCAATGTCGTATACCCGATTTCTAACCCCACGGTTAGAGAAAAAAGGGGCGTCGACAGCATGGCGATTCTGCAGAGGAGATTCTTTAGGCTTTTGCCATTGCATGTTGCTTGTGACTTTACTATCTCATTAATTGCTTTATTTACTGTCTTTTATTCTTTCACTACGAAACTGACTTGGCTCTTCATGTCTTTTCTTTCCTTTAACTGCTTTCCTTTACTGCTTTATTTCAATACTGTTGTAATTACTGCAATTATTGTAATCATTTATCTTATGAACGTGAAAATATATGTCAATTTGTTTCATTCTTGTAAACTGCATCTTCAACATCATATTCCACTCGTGCCAAACAAATACCATAGCAACGCTTATAATGAGTGGTTGTGCTCTTCCAATATTATCACCCTTTAAATTCGGTAAAAGCGTATTTGCGGTAAAACCAGTCAATCAGCGGTGCAGTCGACGGTTCCGTGCCTTTCCCTCTTGAGTTGTCCGCTCAAGGGTACCTGTCTAATACCTCAATAGAAACCTTACTCTGTTCAATTGTACATGCATCATGGTCAAACCTAGTCGAGTCAGTTATGTTGTCCGCATAATGACTTATTAAGATAACCTTGTCCAAAGTCCATCGGGTTTCCTTGAAACCCAAACGGATACCTACATGTTCTGTGCATTTATTTGGAGAACTAAATGCTTGTTATGCTGATTATTGGTATTAAATAGTCGAGTCCGGTGGGGGTGAGGTCTTAACCCTTTTGTTTTGCAGAAAATAAATGACAAAGTTCCTAACTTCGGTATGGTAAACATACCTTCACTCTTGCAGACTTGGTGGAGAACCTCCCACCGAGCAACCAAATCAACGAATGGAAAAAGAGAGAGTCACCAGGGCTAGTGAGAAGCTAGAATACCTAGAGTACAACTTGCTGGAATTGGAAGGGAAAGTGAGGAAAAGAAGTCATCGACTGTTAAAATACTGAGGAAGGCAAAGAAGAATGTCTGGCGATAGCATTTTTACTGGAAAATCTGCACGAGCTGGAGGACTTGATCAACGAGAACATTCAACCTGAAGAAGGTCCTTCTGGGACCAAGTAGTTAGGAGTCTTTCTTTTTCACTTTTAATGTAATAAGACCAATGGCCATTAGTGACATTTTTACTTTCCGTGTCGTTTTGGGATTCCTCTTATTTTTGTCAATATAATGAGGCATTTAGCATTATAATTTCTCCAAATTAATTTGTCGCTAGGCCTACCTCGGGAACAATGAGACACCCAAATTAGGACACGATTTATATTCTTGCACAATATGTTTAAATATTGCAACATTGTTTCCTCATAATCCGCACTAACTTGTTACCTCTTTTGTTTTTCTTTTCTTTTATTATTCTCCTCCCCAAAGGTTAGTTCGTGCATTCTGGCACCATCATCATACAGTACGAGATCCAAGGGCCCTCCACCTCCTCCTCCTTCGAGTCCCATCCGGAACAAGAACAAAGGTAGAATGGGAGATTCAAACGCCAGAAAGGAAATTGAAAGAATTGAGATTCCTCAGGGTACCCCGGTTGCTAAGGAAACTGCTACCCAACTTGAGCAGAAACTGTTGAAGTTCCAAGAAGAATTGGATCAAATTCGGAACTTGGCAAATTTATCATTCACTCTCACCACTCCTGATGTCAACTTTCCAAATGCTCAAAATCCCGCACCTCCACAGAACACCCCACAACCACAGATGCAACCCACTCATGCTCAACATTGCAACACATGCCACACTCCACTACCCATTCCTGAATCACTGAACACCACAAACGACCACCCCCACAACACCCCCATCTACATAGATACCATACCCCACTACACTCAACTAATCTCAAGTGCACCTGAGTCTGATGACAAGGACTCTCTTATCAGAAACTTGGCAGCAGAACTCAAGAAGTTGACTAGCCGAGTCCAGTGCGTGGAAGGAAACAAAGGCATAGAGGGGCTGAATTATGAGGACCTCTGCATTCAGCCAGATGTTGAACTTCCGGAAGGATACAAACCTCCCAAGTTTGAAATGTTCGATGGCACGGGAGATCCCAGAGTCCATTTGAGGACATATTGTGATAAGCTGGTTGGAGTCGGAAGGAATGAGAAAATCCGTATGAAACTCTTCATGAGAAGCCTGAAAGGGGATGCTTTATCCTGGTACATCAGTCAAGACCCCAAGAAATGGACAAGCTGGGTAGGTATCGCATCAGATTTCATGGATAGGTTCCGATTCAATACAGAGAATGCACCGAATGTATTCTACATCCAGAATCTGAAGAAGAAGCCTACCGAGACATTCCGCGAGTATGCTACTCGTTGGAGATTAGAGGCTGCTAAGGTCAGGCCGACCTTAGAAGAGGAACACATGAACAGATTCTTCGTCCGGGCTCAAGACCCACAATATTATGAGAGGTTGATGCTGATCAAGGGCCAGAAATTCTCCAATATCATCAAGCTGGGAGAAAGAATTGAAGAAGGCATTAAGAATGGTATGGTTACTAATCTTGAAGCATTGCAGGCCACCAACAAGGCTTTACAGTCTGGTGGCACGTCCAAGAAGAAGGATGTCAATGCCGTGATGGTCGCACATGGAGCCAAATCACCACTAAAATACCACACTTACCTGTCACCTCCACTTACATATCAGCCTATCCCGAATTACCAAGCACCCGCACCCTCTTACCAAAATCCACCACCCGTTTACCAATCATCTCCACCTCCCGCATATCAACCCATTTCACCCAGATACTCTCAACCTGCACCTGTTTACCAAGCTTATAATGCCCAACCCCCTCACTACCAATCACCTCCCACTCGCCAAAATTTCCCTAGACCTAGACCAAATTTTGACCGCAGACCTCCCAGACAATATACAGCCATCGCTGAGCCAATTGACCAGCTGTATGAGAAACTTAAAGCTGCTAGTTACGTCTCCCCTATCCCTGCCATAACTCTAGAAAATCCTTCCCAGTGGGTCAACCTTAATAAGACCTATGCGTACCACTATGGCATGAAGTGACATACCATTGATGAGTGCCGCTCGTTGAAGGACAAGATTCAAACTCTGATCGACAATAAGGTTATCATAGCAAAGGAGCCTGATCCTAATGTCTGCAACAACCCTCTGCCTGATCACAGAGGTGGGGACATTCACATGATCGAGATCGAAGATGACTGGGACCCCAAGGGATCGATAGGACTGATTGCTGAGGATGATGAGCCAAAGAAACCGACAGTCACACTTAACCCGATTGTTGTACAGAACCAGCCCTCCAGGGGCGATGAAGTAAACATGTCTATACCTCTCGAATTTGAAGCACCTTCTTCTGCGAAGGTGGCCAGGCCAATTGAGGTTGAGTTTGGGGCTCCAAAGACACTTGTACTCTTTGAAATTGTTGTGTTACCACTGAAGGTACCCATTCCTGTAGCAATGTCAGACATAACACTGTTCCACTCAAATGCCATACCATGGGATTATATAGCTGAAGCAAGGAGGAAAGGAAAGACAAAGACGGGAGAAGCAATTGCTACGCAGGGTATGACCAGAATAGGCAGGGTTTACACTCCAGAGCACCTAGCCGAGTTTAGTAAGCAAGCCTCGGGACGAACTACTGAAACTGGTCCCGATGATCTTTGGAGGAAAATACAAGCTAAGAAGTATTCGGTCGTGGAACAGTTGAACAAAACACCAGCACAGATCTCCATCCTAGCTCTCCTACAGAGCTCTGACGCACACAAAAATGCCTTGAAGAAGATATTGAGCGAATCTTATGTGCCCAGCAACATAACTGGGGGCGAAATGGCAAATATGGTAGGGCAAATACTGGAAAGCCACAAAATCACCTTCCACGAAGATGAACTACCGCCGGAAGGACTGAGTCACAACATGGCCCTACACATCACCGTGCAATGCGAGGATTACTTCATCACTAGAGTCTTGATCGATGGAAACTCCAGCCTCAACATCTATCCATTGATAACTCCTAGAACATTAGGAAAGAGCCTGCACGAGATCAAAGATGGGGCCATCAACGTCAAAGCCTTCGATGGGTCCCAAAGGTCCACTATCGGAGAGATCAGCCTATGCTTGCAAATGGGGCCAACCTGGTCCGACGTTGACTTTCAAGTGATAGATGTCCCAGCATCCTACAATTTGTTGTTGGGACGACCATAGATCCATGCCGCTGGAGCTGTAGCATCGATCCTGCATCAGGTAGTGAAGTTCGAATGGAATCACCAGGAGGTGATCATTCATGGCGATGATAGCAACCCCATATATAGTCGTTAGACCATCCCGATGATTGGAGGCAGAAGGGGAATAGGCGGAGAAACATACCACCACATTGAAAGATTCAACACTGTAGACAAAGATAAATGGTGGGATAACAATATTGAAAGTATCCTGAATTGGTGTGGATACGAACCTGGAAAGGGACTCGGCAAAAACCTCCAGGGAATTGCCAAACCCATCAAGCTGAAGAGACATGGTACTACATTTAGTTTGGGGTATGAGTACACTTGGGAGGAGTTCAATCACTGGTCGCCACCATGGCGCGGTCCCTACTACCCACTGGAGCATCCGATACCTCACGTGGAGTAGACTTTCCAACCGGCAGATACTATATATGGGTCGGAGGAAGATGAAGCATTGGCAGCCGTGAAGAAGCTGTTCCTGGAGGATGATGATATGGACTGCTGTGTTATTTTCGAGGAGGAAGGACCTTTTATACAAGTTGTGAACCGAGGAGAGTGCCTCAGCAATTGGTCAATCAGAACCACCAGGGCCCGGAAAGCTTCGGGGTAGCAAAGCTAAACAAAAGCACCATGCATCACATTTTACTTTTTACTAGCTGATTTTATTTCCGCATTGTCTTTAATTCTGAAAAGAGCTCTGATATTCAAAACAATTACGAATTTAATCGAAGCATTTCAGTTTATTATATATCTCGCTCTTATTATTTTTTCTATCATTCACTTTATTTTACACAACATTACTATTACTTGCCTTGATGATGAACCAACGATTGTGACTTGCAACGAGACAACGCAACAAATGGATACGGACTCAGAAGAGGATGATATACCAGAAGAGGTCGTCAGAGGAGTTGAGGATTTTGAAAATAGGCCTAAGTCTAACTTGGACGAAACTGAGGTCGTTAATCTGGGAGATACAGGGAATGTCAAAGAGACAACATCAGTATTCACCGGTCACCATCAGAAAAGAAAGAGTACATGGAGTTCCTAAAGGAATATGAAGACATATTCGCCTGGTCATATGATGATATGACTGGTCTCAGCACATCCATTGTAGCTTACAAACTGCCAACAGATCCAACATGCCCGCCGGTAAAGTAGAAGCTCAGGAAATTCAAACCCGACATGAGTTTGAAAATCAAAGAAGAGGTTACCAAGCAAGTCAAAGCCAAGGTTCTCAGGGTAGTAAAGTATCCGACATAGTTAGCCAACATCGTGCCAATGCCAAAAAAGGATGGGAAAGTTAGAGTTTGTGTTGACTACTGGGATCTTAATCGGGCCAGCCCCAAAGACGACTTCCCGTTGCCTAACATACACATTCTTATTGAAAACTGCGCCAAGCATGAGTTGTAGTCTTTTGTTGATTGTTTCGTTGGGTATCATCAGATATGGATGGATGAGGAAGATGTAGAGAAAACGGCTTTCATCACGCCGTGGGGAATGTACTGTTACAAAATGATGTCATTCGGTTTGAAGAATGCTGGTGCCACCTACATGAGAGCCATGACTACCATCTTTCATGACATGATACACAAGGAGATCGAGGTATATGTGGATGACCATCATCAAATCCAAGAAAGCCAGGGATCACATAGTAGATCTAAGAAAGTTCTTCAACAGACTGAGGAGGTACAATCTGAAACTAAATCCCACCAAGTGTGCATTCGGGGTTCCTGCTAGAAAATTATTGTGTTTCATCGTGAGTCATCGAGGAATAGAAGTGGATCCATCAAAGGTCAAAGCTATCCAAGAATTTCCGCCGCCAAAGAACAAGAAGGACGTGATGAGTTTCCTGGGAAGAGTCAACTATATCAGCCGGTTCATAGCTCAATCCACGGTCATTTGTGAACCTATATTCAAAATGTTGAAGAAGGATGCTGCTACCAAATGGACTGATGATTGTCAGAAAGCTTTTTACAGAATTAAGGAATACCTGTCAACTCTGCCGGTCTTGGTTCCGCCTGAGCCAAGAAGACCCCTATTGCTTTACCTTGCGGTATTGGATAAATCATTCGGTTGTGTTCTAGGACAACATGATGAAACAGGGAGAAAGGAGCAAGTCATCTACTATCTCAGTAAGAAGTTCACACCGTACGAGGCCCGATATTCTCTTTTAGAATGCACTTGTTGTGCTCTGACTTGGGTCGCGCAGAAGTTGAGGCATTACTTCTGTGCTTACACTACTTATCTCATATCCAGAATGGACCCTCTAAAGTATAACTTCCAGAAGCCCATGCCCACTGACAAGCTCGCCAAGCGGCAGATCCTGCTAAGTGAATCTGACATTGTTTACGTGACCTAGAAAGCAATCAAAGGGCAAGCCTTGGCGGACCATCTCGCCGAGAATCCCGTGGACGGAGAATACGAGCCCCTAAAAATGTATTTTCCCGATGAAGAGGTATCTTTCATAGGAGAAGATATTGTAGAATCCTATGATGGTTGGAGTTTGTTTTTCAATGGAGCTGCAAATTTCAAAAGAGTTGGCATAGGAGCAGTCTTAGTATCAGAAATCGGCCAGCACTACCCGGTATCCGCCAAGCTCAGGTTCCCTTGCACCAAGAATATGGCCGAATATGAAGCCTGCATCTTGGGGCTCAAAATGGCCATTGACATGAACGTTCAGGAGTTGCTAGTGATCGGGGATTCAGACTTGCTCATACATCAGGTTCGAGGAGAGTGGGCAACCAAGAACTCTAAGATACTTCCCTACTTGCATCATATACAGGAGTTGAGGAAAAGGTTCATAAAGACAGAATTTCAGCACGTCTCCAGAGTCCAGAACGAGTTTGCGGATGCATTAGCTACTTTATCGTCCATGATCCAGCATCCAGATACAAATTTCATTGATCCCATCCCGGTAAATATTCATGATCAACCAGCTTATTGTTCCCACGTTGAGGAAGAAGCGGATGGAAAACCATGGTTCCATGACATCAAGGAGTACTTGACAACAGGGGAGTATCCAGGACTTGCCAACGCTACTCAGAAGCGTACACTTCGTAGGCTATCCAGCAACTTTTTTCACAGTGGAGGAATCATGTACAGGAGGACTCCCGATTTGGGTCTACTAAGGTGTGTCGAAGCAAAAGAAGCATCCAGGCTATTGGACGAGGTGCATGCAGGGACCTGCGGGCCGCACATGAATGGTTTTGTCTTAGCAAAGAATATACTCCGAGCAGGGTATTTTTGGATGACTATGGAAACAGACTGTATCCAGTATGTTCGCAAATGTCATCGCTGTCAGATACATGCAGATATGATAAAGGCGCCTCCAAACAAGCTTACTGCAACAAGCTCACCATGACCATTCGCTGCTTGGGGAATGGATGTTATCGGACCTATCGAGCCTGCCGCATCAAATGGGCACAAGTTCATCTTAGTGGCAATTGATTATTTTACCAAATGGGTCGAAGCAGCATCATACAAGGCGATTACTAAGAAGGTTGTGGCGGGTTTCATCCGCGACCGCATTGTTTGTCGGTTCGGAGTTCCGGAATCAATCATCACTGATAATGGTTCCAATATCAATAGTGACTTGATGAAAGCAATGTGTGAAACTTTCAAGATCAGACACAAGAACTCTACAGCCTACAGACCTCAGATGAATGGAGCTGTGGAAGCAGCCAACAAGAATATCAAGAAGATACTAAGGAAGATGGTCGAAGGGCATAAACAATGGCATGAGAAATTATCATTCGCCTTACTGGGATACCGCACCACAGTCCGCACATCGACCGGAGCAACTCCCTACATGCTGGTTTATGGTACAGAGGCGGTCATCCCTGTCGAGGTAGAAATTCCCTCATTAAGGATCATACAAGAAGCAGAGCTGGATGATGTAGAATGGGTAAAAGGTCACTACGAGCAGTTGACCCTTATAGACGGGAAAAGGATGAATGTAGTTTGCCATGGTCAGTTGTATCAGAACAGAATGTCCAGAGCCTTCAACAAAAGAGTTAAACCAAGGAAGTTTACATCGGGGCAGCTGGTGTTGAAGAAAATATTCCCACATCAAGATGAAGCCAAGGGGAAGTTCTCTCCCAATTGGCAGGGTCCGTACATGGTTCACTGGGTTCTAACTGGAGGAGCCTTTATTCTTGCAGAGATGGATGGAGAAGTCTGGCCGAAGCCAATCAATTCAGATGCAGTGAAACGATATTGTGTGTAACCACTTATGATTCCTTTGACGATGTAATTTGAACTACGCTTGACCTGATTCCCGTTTGAGAAGGGATACGTAGGCAGCCCTATGAGTTCAGTCATAATTTAATAAAAATTCCATTTTTCCCCCGCTATTAGAACTGGGGCAGAATTTTAAGGAGGACCCTCAAAATTCCAAAGATGTTTTTAAGTTATTCAGCACAGCCGTCAGAAATGTCCGCTCAGCAAACTGGGACAGAATTTTGAGGAGGACCCTCGAAATTCTGGAGAAAAGAGGTTGCAATGTCTTGGACCATGTCGCAGTCGTTGGTTCATCTAAAGAAAACTATTTTTGATTATATACATTATATTTACTAAATCATGCATAAACCATAATCCGGATTGCTATTGTTTAGCGACGCTACCACAATGACACACAACGTCAAGAGCCCGGGGAAAACGAACTAACCTTTCCCTCACAGAACTCACGATTTTCTTTGGATGCAGGCACTCGACTTGCAATATCGTCAGGTATATTTATGTACGCATACTTTCCCAAGAATGCAACTTCTCAGAATCATCACTTGCCCGCAATTGCTATCCGTACACAATCTCCCCAGCAGTTATATTATCGTAATCAGCTAAGAGATCTTACTACTAATCGTCCTTTTACATTCTGGCACTGCATAAGGCTACCTTTCTGCCTTCCGAGACTAAGCTCTGTCTCTATCTACATTTTGCATAAGGCTACCTTTCTGCCTTTCGAGACTAAGCTCTGTCTCCATCTGCGTTTTGGATAAGGCTACCTTTCTGCCTTCCGAGGTTAAGCTCTACCTCCATCTACATTTTGCATAAGGCTACCTTTCTGCCTTTCGAGACTAAGCTCTGTCTCCATCTGCATTTTGCATAAGGCTACCTTTCTGCCTTTCGAGACTAAGCTCTGTCTCCATCTGCATTTTGCATAAGGCTACCTTTCTGCCTTCCAAGGTTAAGCTCTACCTCCATCTACATTTTGCATAAGGCTACCTTTTTGCCTTTCGAGACTAAGCTCTGTCTCCATCTGCATTCTGCATAAGGCTACCTTTCTGCCTTCCGAGACTAAGCATTGTCTCCATCTGCATTTTTTGCATTACATAAGGCTACTTTTCTGCCTTTCGAGGTTAAGCTCTACCTCCATCATTATCTGCATAAGGCTGCTTTCTGCCTTCCGAGACTAAGCTCTGTCTCTATCCTGCATGGCTGAAATATCGCCACTTTATTTTTTTGCATGGCTGAAATATCGCCACTTTATTTTCTTGCATCGGCTGGAAGATCGCCACCTTATCTTTCTTGCATCGGCTGAAATATCGCCACCTTTATTCACGTCTTGCATCGGCTGAAAGATCGCCACCTTCTGCATTTCATGGGCTGAAAGATCGCCAAATTGTCCAAAGGCGTCATTGTTCGGAGGCACCATTTTCATAGCCCGAGAACGCCATGCCATGGCCTGAGGACCCCATTTTATCTTTTGCATATCATTATTCAAAGGCATCATGGTTCAGAGGCACCATTCTCATAGCCCGAGAACATCATTTCATAGCCTGCGAATCCATTACCATACGCCTCAAGGCCCAGGACGTCATGGTCTGAGGACGTCATCCTAACCGTCCAACGACAACATTCATGGTCCGATGGGAACTTGCATCACGTTTAAATTTATGCACAATGTATGTGGGTATTATTCACTTGCAGGTACACCGTCTATCAACAGCCATCTCAGCAGGAGCGATCCCGCTCCGGTTCCCGTGCCCTATCGATTTTTTCAGAAAACCTCTCTCAATCTAAACATCGCATCGACATATTCCGTCAATGGTTCCGGAACTACATATGGCCTGATTCCTGTAAGACCAGGGATATGTATGCGGCTCAAAAACCAGAGCTCGGTCAAAACTCCTTTCAAATAGCCACTCCGGTCAAAATTGGCCATCTTATCTTTACCCGACAACTCTTTCATCCTTCCCGGGTAAAGAGGGGCAGCTGTTGATACCCAATTTTTCCCTAGGTATTTTTGTACCCAAAATACTTCCAAAATAGCATGTATGTGCATATATAAGCACACCCAAGAGTTTTAGTATTTTTTAATGATTTTTAAACCGATTTACTACCTATTTTAATACCACAAAATCCAATAATTATTCTCAAAATTATCATTTTTTGGTGAATAACTTATTTCACTCCCGTAATTAAACCAAAATATAATTAAGGTGATTTTTGCATATTTTTTACAAATTTATTTGGCATTTTTAAGCTAATTGCATGTAATTGCAATTATGGCCTATTTTATGATTAATAGCATTTTATAATTATAAAACTGGTTCTAATATTTTTAAATTGATATTTATATAGTATTTTTTTTGCTCAGTATTTTTAATTTACTTTTTAAATCATCATTACTATTTTTATAAAATAAAAAGGGAAAATTGGCTATTTAACACTTAGCCTATTTCTATTTCAACAACCTTTTCTCGCTTTCAATTGTAGCCTCAATTGGCCCAATTCTGCCCCAAATTAAACGACCCAATTCCCATTTCGACCCGACCCCTTAGCCCAATTTTTAAACCCGTCCGATTTTCTTTAAATCCTGACCGTTGATCGTTTTGATCAACGGCTGTAGTTTAGGCTTTCCTTTTTTAATCACCTAACACCCCTAACCCTACTTCATTTGCATAGAGATGTCGCCTCTAACTCTCTTCGTCTCCCTCAAATCCTCTCGAACCTCTCCAAAACCCTAATCACCTCCCACCTTATCTCACATCGTTTCCACCGGAATCCATGGCATCTCCTGCCATAGATGGCCTTTACTCACCCTCTCTCACGCCCAAGCCTGAGTTGCACGAATTCTGGAGACTTGACCTCGATGGTCCTCTCTGAGATCCGTCTCAGATCCGTAGATCTATGGTTTTCCGGCCATGCTCCAGCATATTTAAGCGCTGGAAGCTCTATTCCTGACCGTTTCGACTCAGGATCTGATCTTGTTCTTCCAAGCCTTTCTCACTTCTCTGAAACCCTAAGCCATTCGAGGTTCTTTCACCGTTATTTGTTTAGATCTGTGCTATGTCTGTGCTTTTCTTGACGATTTGAGTGTTTTCCCCAAATTTCCTTCTCAAAAATCGTTCGATTTCAAATTAGGGTTTATGAAGGTCTTTTGATTCTTGTTGTTCTTTTCTTTTAGATGTTTGTGTGTATTATGCTTGTATGTTTTCCTTCTCTATTACGCATGTATTGTCTTTTTTTTTTCTTTTATATGTGTGCTCACATGATTAATCCGTGTTAAATTTTCCTCACTCTTCTACCATGTGTGTTTACTACCGAGCTTCTTGACTTTTGCTTTTCTGAACTCTGTTTGTGTTCTTATTAAGCATGTTTCATCTATTCTGGACTTGTCTGAGCTCCGGGTTTCCAAAACGTGTACTTTTATGCTCTCAAATCGATTTTCTTTCTCTGATTGTTTCAAACCTTCTATCGTGGTCTGTTTGTTCCTCATGAGACTCCTTGAGTCTGTTCACTTGCCTTCTCGTTTCTGTGTTTGATTCAATTTGAAACCCTAGATTTTGGGGGGTTTCTTCGATAAATTGGATTAGGGTTCCACTTTGGTACCCTGAACTTTCAAACTTACCATGAATCTATGACTGAACTCGTATTCTTTTGTTTGTGATCCTAAACCCTTCAATGCTAGACTATTCTGTTTAAATTGTTTGCGTTATATGTGGGAAATCCCTCTTTCAAGATTTTTGACGATTGCTTGATTGATTTTGGACCCCTTTGATAGGGTCTTGATTGATTGCCCTTAATTTCCTTTTGTTTGAACCTTTCTCTCCCTATTCCTGATTGGGTTCATTCGAATCAAACCTGTTTACTTTGATTTTGTTAACTGTTTGATTGATTCCCTTTCCTTTCTCTTTACAAATCAAGTACTATTGAGACCTTTCCTTAAATATACTTCATGTATTTTCCCTTCTTAGGCTACGATGAAAGATTTTACTCAAATTTCCTTTCCTTGTTTACATTTTTCCGTCTGAAATTAAATCCCTTGGCTGAAGGGAGAATATTTGAGACTAATTTTTTAAAAGGTTTTCTTACCTTTCTTGCTTGCTTCTCTACACTATAAGAGGGGGCTGCCCTTCTGCACTTTAGATAATCAATTGGACACGATCAATTCTGATCACTTATCACTCTCAAATACACTTAGAATTCTCATAAGAGCTCGAGTTCTCTGAACTCACAAGCATAAAGTGTTCTTCTCTGATTGTGGCTTTGCTTGAAAGAATCCTGCTTTTCTGTGCTTACTTTTCTGCAACTGGTATGTTCTTATGTTCAAGTCCTGTCTCTTCCCCTTATGGGTTTATTCTATAGTTCATCTCTTACTATTTACATGCTATGATTTTCTGCAAGTTTGTTTATTTCATCGTTCCTGCTCTTATATGAATCCCAAACCCTAAGCCCCCATATGTGGTTGAGTTATGGTTCAGAAACATGGCAATACTTGATATTATTGTCCATGGACATGAACTGGACCCTCTTGAGTCCTAAACTCTTTCAATTCCCATCCCCATTCCCCTTTACATGTATGTCGAGTTTGAGATTTTGGTCTGATAGTGTCCTAATCACTGTCCAGGCCCTAGTCTGACCTTCAATAGGTCTTTACTCATAATTGATTGGCCGACAGGCTGGTTAGGGGTGTGCCAGCCTAGCATATGGCTGGGCATGACCATCAGCCTGCCTTGGCATTCCCTAATTCCCCTCTATTGCACCTACACCTATTCCTAGAACCTTAAGTTCTGCCCTTCTCTTTTGAGCCTTGCTTTGGGACCTCGAGTTCCCTATGAACTTGGACATTTGAGGGCTGGCCCTTCCACACTGCACTATAATCTGAATCTGCAATATATTTGGGGTGTAAGCACTGCCTGGAGTTCCTGAAACTCCTTGAATCTTTGAAACACCCCAGGTAATAGAAGGCTTTGGAATCTGATCTTTGGAAGTTGGTTTATTTCATATTTCAGACCTGGGGTCTGAATTAGGCTCTCCTTGGTTGGAATCTTTAATTTATGATACATTTTTTCTTATTCATTCTGGTCTGTAATAATCTTGTAATAAACATTTGGGGTCGGCTAGTGGAAAAGGGTAAGGAACTATGCATGCAAGGGGTAGATACCATGTTCATAGGGATTACTATTTTTCTAAAGTTCTGCATTTTATAAATCACTGAAATTCTGCACTCATGTAGATACCATGTTCATAGGGATTACTATTTTTTCTAAAGTTCTGCATTTTATAAATCACTGAAACTCTGCATTCTCATATAGATACCATGTTAATAGGATTTTCTGCATTCTCATATAGATGCTATGTCTATAGGGTTTTCTACAATTTCATAACAGATGTCATACCTATAAGCCGATTCCAAAATTCTGCATCTTCATATAGACACCATGCCTATAGGACTTTCTGCATTCTGCATCTGTCATTAGGCAAACCTATTATAGGATTTAAATACCTAATCAATTGCATGTAGACAACCTACCTATAGGATTCCTGCATAAGCAATAACAGTGCTCAAATCAGTAACACCTAGAAAGCATGTCTATAGGAGCTGTTAACTAAACCTGAATCGTCAACTCGCTTATAAGCCTAAAATCAGTAGCAATAATGTTTAGCGCCTGCAGATCTTATGTCCCTGTAATTGAAAATTCTTTTTTTGCAATCAGTTTACTTCTTTATTTCTGAAACTAATAGATATCATGCCTATAGGTTCTGTTTAATGCCTAGGTAAGCCTTAGGGTAAACTTTTATAATTCCATCAGTTTTGATAATTACAACCAGCAGGCAGGCCTAATTCGGACTTCTTATCTGAAAAAAATGTGATAAATTAGCCACCCTTCCTACGTTAAGTTTAATATAGACCAAACCAGTATTTGTAAGTCATGCTAAATAATCTGCTGCTTTGAATGAGGAGGCCGACTTGAGCCTTAACTGCTATTTGTTTCCCTTTTAACTACTATCTGTTATTGCTTGTCGCCTAGATTTTTATCCTTTTTGAAAACTCCGCAAAAGCCCCAACTCCCTCCCCTTTAGAATTAGTAGTCACATATGCCTCCGGGACTGATAGGATTGGGACGGGTAATAGCATGCAATAAGTAACGATACCATTTCGCGTTTTAACACCTTAACGGGGTGGGAAGGGTAGATATGGATATGATGACCGATGTGCCAATATCACGTGCGACCCCTCTTCTGAGGAGTGATTACTGGGTATTGCATTGAAGTGATCCATATTAATTATAAACTTAGGACCCTCCTCCCTTTATTTGCTTTCATCTCTTCTTGTAAAACTATTCAAATCTTTTTCATAAGTTTCTGCCCTCTCTACTTACCTTTAAAAGTTTTCAATCTAATTGCAATGTTGTATGTAAGTCCTTATTTGAGCCTTGATTGTTTACTTGTAAAGTCACAATTGTAACATGGCCGGGAACCACACTAGTGGATCTCGAGGGGTGCCTAACACCTTCCCTCGAGATAATTTCTAGCCCTTACCCAAACTCTGGTTTTCCAACTCAAACTCTTCTAAAAGTGTCCTAATGCACTATAATCATTAGCTGACAACTCTTCAACTTCTAAACCCAATTCTCGAAAGGGAATAGAGTTGTCTTCCCAATGTCGTATACCCGATTTCTGACCCCACGGTTAGAGAAAAAAGGGGCGTCGACACTACATATGGCCTGATTCTTGTAAGACCAGGGATATGTAGGTAGCTCAGGAACCAGGGCACGATCAACCTTTTCAAACCATTTTGTTCGGTCAAAATTGGTCATCATATCTTTACCTGACAACTCTTTCATCCTTCCTGGGTAAAGAGGGGCAGTTGTTGATACCCAATTTTTCCCTATATATTTTTCATATGCAAAATACTTTCAAAATAGAATATGTATGAATATATAAGCATGTCCAAGTGTTTCATTATTTTTCCAATTTTTAAAATATTTTTAAATCAATTTATTGCCTTATTTTATCAGGAAAAAAACCCAATAATTATTTCCCAAATTATCATTTTTGGTAACTCCTTTATTTTATTCTCATACTTATACCAAAATATAGCTAAGGTAATTTTTACACATTTTTTACAAATTTATTGAGTATTTTTAAAATTAAATTGCACATAATTGCAAATTTAGCCTATTTTAAGATTTAATTACGTTTATAATTAAAATATTGATCCCAGTATTTTTAATTTAATATTTGTGTATTACTAATTAATTTAGTACCTTTAATTTGTTTTCAAAAATCTTTGACTATTTTTATAAAATAAAAAGGGAAAAAGTGGTTATTTAAATACTAACCCTAACTATTTCGATTTTAGCCTAAATCAACCCCCCAAATTAACCCCAATTTCAATTTCAAATGGACCAGCCCAATTCCCAGACTACCCGTCCCTGATCCAATTAAGTTCAACCCGTCCGGCCCCCCATTAAATCCAGGTCTTTGATCAAAATGATTAACGACCACAATCCCTCATTTCCTTTTTTAATCCACCAACACCCCTTATCCCTAAATCATTTCACCTAACCATCCGCCTTTGAACTCTCAAACTCTTCTCGAACATTTCCAAACCCTAACCGCCTCTTACCACCACTTCTACCTTGAAACCCACTGGAATCCATGGCTTCTCAAGCTGTGAGAGTCTCATACCCACCTCCTCTTGCTCCCACGCACCTGATACCTGAAGATTTGAGGCCTGACCTTGAAGGTTTGCACGCAGAACTCTGCCAACTCGAGGTTCCACGGTCATCTCCGGCCTTTCTCCAGCCTATCATGGTGGTTTGAGCCTGATTCCGACCTCTCCGACTCAGATCGGTGACCTTTCAAAGCCTATCTCACTTCTAGGGTTCTTCTGAATCCCTAACCCTTCGAGGTTTTCTCCGATTTCTTTAGATCCGTTGTGTATTTGTGCTCTCCTTGAGTTTTCAAATGATTTCCCTAACTTTTCTTTCAAAAATTACTTTCAAAACCGCTTCGTTTCCGATCTAGGGTTTTCTGAAAATGTTTAAGTGTTTCTCTAACTTTCTCTCCTTTTTCTTTTGTGTGTATTTGCCTCTACTGTGTTCTTATGTTTTCCTTCTACCGTGTATGTTCTTCTACTGTGTTTTCTATACCCCGTTCTTGTATGTTCTTCTACCGTGTTCTAGTATTTTCTTCTTCCATGTTCTATTATATTCTGCCTACTATATTTTTCTACTATATTCTTAAGTGTTTTTACTATTTTTTCTTCTACTGAGCCTTGTTTAAGCTTCTTCTAGAAAACCTCTTAAGCATGCTTCTTCTACTATTCTTATCAGTATTTTCCATTATGTTTTTTGAATCCTTCTACTGTGTTTGCATGTTACTTTGCTATCATGTTTTTTCATGAGTTTCTATTGATGAAAGAAGCATGCAAGGGGTTTCAGTTCTGAAACCTCTGAGTCTGTTTCGACGACTTGCCTTCTCATATCTGTACTTGATTCAAGGTGGAAACCCTAGAATTTGGGGGTTCCGCCAAGTTTGATTTTATGATTTACCTGAACTAGGGGTCTTATTTCAAAACCCCCAACTCTTTCAGACCAATTCCTTGTTTTCATATGATTCTCACCTTTTTACTAAACCCTTCTACTCTAGATTTTTCTACTAATGTTACAGTGACATGACAATCTTTTCTTTCATGCTTAACATGTCTGTATGCTCCTTATATATGATAGACTTCCCTTTAAAGTGGCTTTTAAATTTGTGACTAGTTCATACTTCCCTCTGAATATGGTCTGATTGATTCCCTTTCATTTGTTTGCTGATTTCCCTTAAGTAAAAAACCTTTCCTATTTTTTTGACTCGGTTCATTCATACAAAATCCCTGACTGTTGATTTACTGGCTGTCAATTGATTTCCTTACCTTATTTATACAAACCGTGTATTTCAAAAACCTTGTCCTTAAATAACTTTTATGTATTCACCCTTAATTGCCTACTTTGCACAAAGTGTTTGATTAACTTCTTTCCTTAACTGGTTTATACCCGTTTGAATCTGAATCCCTTAACTAAAGGGAGTCTTGTGTAATTGATTGACAATCAGCTCTTCAATTATTTTTTACCTTATTTCTACTTGGTTTTTACACTATAAAAGGGCACGACCTTTCTACATTTCAGACGACACAATTCACATTCTCTTCTGAACTCTTACTCACATAATAGAACTCTCTCTTCTTGTCTGCACTGAGGTTTTTACCAGACTACTGCATTTTTCTCTACTTGTTTCTTTGAAATTGGTATGTCCTAATTTGAAATTTCAGCATCCCTACAATGTGTTTACTTACAGCCTTCTGCATCTATGTCTACTTTACTACTTCTGCAGAGTTAAATACTTAAACTAGCATGTTGATTCTTTTTTGCTTGTTTCTGCTATGAATCTTTATTCCCTATTTCCTTTTATGTGCCTTGAGTTATAGTTTAAAACATGGAAATATACAAGTTATTATCTATGGATTGAACTTGATCCCTTAGGGGATCCTAACCTCTAAACAATGTGTTCCAGTAGGCTTATGGGTGTGCCAGCATCTCCCATTATTGGGTTATGCCCACTAGCCTGCTTTTTACCTCTTGCAACTCCCCATTCCCTATATCCCTATGTGTGATGTTTCCCTTTCCCTTTCCCCTTTTCAGAATTCTGCACTTACACTCTCTCTTAGATCCTAAGTTTTGCCCCCTCTTGTGAGCCTTGCCTTAGGACCTTGAGTTCCCTCTGAACTTGGACACCTGAGGGATGGCCCTTCCACATTGAACTTTGGCTTAATATGGTGATACATTTGGGTGTAAGCACTGCCCGGAGTACTTATTAAACTCTTAGGGAACTCCGACACACCCAAGTGGGAGAAAGGCTTTGAAACATGATCTTTGGAGTTGATTTACTTCATACTTCAGACGGGAAGTTTGAATCAGGCTCTCCTTGGTTGTAATTTTCAATTTATGATGTATTTTTCTTTATTTTATTTGGACTGTAATAACTTGTAATAACTTTTGGGGATGGTTAATGAAAAGGGAATGGTAACCATGCATGTAAAAAAGGGTAGATAGCTTGCCTATAAGATTCCTGCATTTTTCATATAGCTACCATGCCTATAAGATTTCTGCATTTTTCATATAGCTACCATGCCTATAAGATTTCTGCATTCTCATTTAGTTACCACGTCTATAGGAACTTCAGCATTCTCATTTAGATACCATGACTATAGGGACCCTGCACTTTCATGTAGATATCGTGACTTCTGCATATGCATGTAGAGAATATGTATATAGGTTCTAAAAATCAACTACAATTAGATGTCATGCCTGTAGGGTTTCTGCATTCTTATTATGTCCAAAAGGTTTTTTTTAAAAAATTAGCATCGCATAGAAAGCATGCCTATAGGAACTATCAACCAAGTCTGAAACGTTCCACTCGCTTATAAGTCTAAAACCAATAACAACAATATCTAATGTCTGCAGAATTTATGATCTTTTGTCAAAACTCGTCTTTCCTGAATAACTGGCAACCTTTTCTAAAATTAGTATACTTCATCTTTTCTGAAATCAGTAGATATCATGCCTATAGGTTTTCGTCTAACACTTAGGTAAGCCACAGGACAGTTTATAAACTGAATCAGATTTTATTAACTACAACCAGCAGGCAGGCCTGATTCGGGCTTCTTATCTGAACTATGTAATAAATCAATCTGCCTCCACCGTTTAAGTTTTAATCAGACCCTAAACAGTACATGCAAGTCATGCAACATTATGTGATTTCTTTGGTTTAAAGGAGGTATGTTTGAGCCCTTTTATTTGTTTATATACATCCCCAAACTTGTTATATGTGTTTTGTTTGTTGCCTTAGTATTTTACCTTTTGAAACCAAAAATAAGCCCAATACCTCCTCCCTCTAGGATTAGTAGTCCCAAGTGCCTCCGGGGCTGATAGGATTAGGGTGGGTAATAGCATGCAATAAGTAAACGAGATCATTCCGCGCTTTAATACCTTAACGGGGTGGGAAAGGGTAGACATGGATATGATGACCACGCGATAACATCACGTGTAGCCCCTCACTGAGGAGTGATTATCGTATGTTCTGTGGGGTTATCCATATTATTAATAAGTCTAGGACCCCTCTTCCCTTTGTTTTCTTTGTTTCTTTTAAATTTTTTTTTTTAACCATTTCTTTTAAGAAAATTAACTCTTTTAGTTCCTTTTTCTTACTTTTGTTTATTTGTAACCATTACGTGAAAATCCCCTCTTATTTGAAGCCTTTATTTGCCTATGTGTTATTTGCACTTAAGTCACAACAATAGTTTGGCCGGGAACCACACTAGTGGATCTTGAGGGGTGCCTAACACCTTCCCCTTGGGATAATTTCAAGCCCTTACCCAATCTCTGGTTGTTCAAATCAAACCTTTCTAGTGTCTTAATGCACTTAAATCATTAGGTGGTGACTTTTCAATTCAAACCCAATTCCCGAAAGGGAACGAGTTGTCCTCCCAAATGTCACAAACCCGATTTCGCGAGAATAAGGGGGCGCAACAAGGGTTCACCAAACTAGAAGACAGACTACTCCTCAACCCCAAATTGGAAACATGGGTCAAACCCAAGCTGTTATGCCAGATCAAGTGCAAGAGCAGGGAGTTTAGAACACTCCACCACCAGTGCCAACTATTGTACTTACTGTTGCCTTACCTGCAGATACAGTGGCAAGGTTATTAAATGTGTTAGAGGCATTGATTCCTACTTAAAGAGGAAGTTCAGCTCCTCAGGCTACTTTACAAACACAAGCACCAGCACAGACTCGGACTTTCGGGAATAAGGATGTATCTCTACAAGAGTTTTTGAAATTGAAATCACCAAAATTCACAGGTTCCGATAATTCAGCAGATCCTCAAAGTTTCTTGGATGGGACACTTAAGGCATTACGTGCTCTTGAATGTTCTAGTGAGAGAGTCGCGAAGCTCGCAGCATACAAACTAGAGGATATGGCCAACACATGGTATGAAACGATATTGCTAGGAAGGTCAGCAGGAGCACCACCACTGACATGGGACGAGTTCACTAAGTTGTTCAAGAATCATTTTCTTCCAGACAGTCTGATGCAACAATATGCTAGAGACTTTGAGAGATTGGTTCAGACTCCAGATATGGATGTGTCAACATATAACACTAAGTTCTGTAAGCTGGCTATATATGTTCCTCACTTAGTGCCTATCGAAGAAGCTCGAATTCAGAGGTTTGTTGATGGATTGGTTGGTCATTTATACACTGCATTATCCCCACAAATGAAGACTTTATCCTACTCTGATGTAGTCGACCTTGCTAGAAAGATTGAAAACAAAAGACGTGAGGAGCGTGCAGCTAGTGATTTACGTAAGAAGGCCAAGACATGATGGGCTTTCAGTGGTGGTTTTAGTGAAAATAGAAGAGCAGGAAATCAGGGACAACAACAACAGGGTTCTCAGATAGGGACACACATGTCTTCACAGTCCACGTACAGACCACATTACAGACAAGGTGATAGGGGACCATCATCTTTTGGACATCGTAATTTTGGGCAGATATATGCCACTACTCCAGTCTGCCAGACTTGCGGTAGATCACATTTGGGCCAATGTCGTGTTCTAACTAGAGAGTGCTTTCGATGTGGCCAGTTGGGACATCACTTGAGGGATTGCCATCAGCCTCCGAGAAATTTCAACCAGGCTTCTATTCAGTCAGCTGCACCGACACAGACTACTCATAATACTTCAGGTGCTACAGGTATAGGAAATAGAGGTTCGGGTGTTGGAGACCTTGCTACTGTGAATCAAGACAAGGCAATGCTGGTAGAGGCCAGGCAAGAGTTTTTGCATTTACTAGACAGGATGCTCAGGCCTCGAATGCAGTGGTTACAAGTATTCTTTTTGTCTGTTAATTTGATGCACTTGCGTTGATTGATCCGGGATCTACCCACTCCTATGTATCCTCGTATTTTGCTTTGAGATTTAGTAGACAGCCCGAGCTATTGAATGATCCTTTTCTAGTTGCTACTCCTATTGGAGAGTCTCTATTAGCTGAATATGTGTATCGTGCTTGTCAGATTCGAGTTGAGGGTAAAGATACTCTAGCTGACCTTATTGTACTTGATATGATTGACTTTGACATATTGATGGGAATGGATTGGTGATCTTCTTGCTATGCTATAGTTGATTTTCATGCAAATATAGTTAAGTTTGAGATACCAAATGAACCCAATTTTATTCTAAGAGAGAGTCAGGTTCCAGAGACTTGCAAAATTGTATCTTTTATGAAGGCTCAACGACTTCTGAAGAAAGTTTGCTTGGGTCTCTTAGCTATTGTAAGTGACACAAGAAAGAAAATAGTTAGTATAGAAAATGTACCCATAGTGAGAGAATTTTCTGATGTATTTCCTAAGGATTTACCAGGATTGCCTCCAGTACGAGAAATAGACTTTGGTATTGATTTGCTACCTGACACACAGCCCATATCGATACCCCCATATCAAATGGCACCAGCATAGTTGAGGGAGCTAAAGCAACAGTTACAAGATTTGTTAGATAAAGGTTTTATTAGACCTAGTGTATCACCATGGGGTGCACCAGTACTGTTCGTAAAGAAGACAGATGGATTCCTGAGAATGTGCACTAACTATAGGCAGTTGAACAAGATAACAATACGCAATAAATATCTTTTGCCTCGTATAGATGACATGTTTGATCAGTTACAAGGAGCTGCCCATTTTTCAAAGATTGACCTCCATTCTGGTTATCATCAACTTAGAATCAAAGATGAAGATACTTCTTAGACTGCTTTCACAACTCGATACGGGCACTATGAGTTCCTTGTGATGCCTTTCGGACTGACAAATGCTCCAGCTCCATTCATGGATTTAATGAATAGGGTGTTTAAGCCGTTTCTGGATAGATTTGTAATAGTATTTATTGATGATATCCTGATATATTCTCGTAGCCAAGGAGAACACGAGAATCATCTCAGGACTGTGTTGCATACATTGCGAGAACATCAGCTTTATGCTAAGTTCTCGAAGTGTGAATTCTGGCTAAATTCGGTAGCATTTTTGGGGCATGTTGTATCCAAAGATGGAATTATGGTAGATCCTAATAAGACTGAAGTTGTGCAGAAATGGCCTAGACCTACTTCTCCTACAGAGATTTGTAGCTTTTTAGGCTTAGCAAGCTATTACAGGCATTTTGTACAGGATTTCTCCAGAATAGCAGCTTCGCTGACCAAGCTAACACAGAAAAATGCAAAGTTTCAGTGGACGGAGGAATGTGAGCAGAGCTTTCAAAAACTCAAAACATGTTTGACAACTACACCAATATTAGCTTAACCATCAGGTTTTGGAGGATTTACAGTATTTTGTGACGCCTCGATGGTGGGATAAGGATGTGTTCTCATGCAAAATGGTCGTGTATGCTTCGAGACAATTGAAAAAGCACGAGCAAAACTATCCTATACATGATTTGGAGATGGTTGCAGTGGTATTTGCTCTAAAAATTTGGAAACATTATCTATACGGCGAAACTTGTGAGATTTATACTGACCATAAAAGTCTAAAGTATATCTTTCAGCAGAGAGATCTAAATCTTCGGCAGCGTCGTTGGATGGAACTACTCAAAGACTATGATTGTTCTATTTCGTATCATTCTGGAAAAGCCAATGTGGTGGCTGATGCATTGAGTAGAAAATCTATGGGGAGTTTGGCACATATAGCCCCTGCAAAGAGACTTTTGGCCAAAGATATTCAGAGACTAAAAGATACAGGTATCAGATTTAGTGTCAGAAATTCAGAGGCATTGTTGGCTTGTGCTCAGGCTAAGTCTTCAATAGTTGAGCGCATTAAGGTCACCCAATATGAGGATGAACGATTATATAAATACAGAGATGAGGTTTTAGCTGGTAAAAGCAAGGATATGATTGTTGAAAGTGATGGTGTTCTTCGAATGGGTAACAGGCTATGTGTAGCAGACGTAGATGGATTGAGACATGTTATTCTTGAAGAAGCTCACAACTCTAAATACACTATACATCCTGGATCCACAAAAATGTACCATGACCTGAAGCAATTTTATTGGTGGGAAGGTGTGAAGAAAGATGTTGCTAACTTTGTTTCTAGTTGTTTGACTTGTCAGCATGTCAAGTCTGAGCATCAGCGATCCGCAGGACTACTACAACAAATTGAGATTCCAGAGTGGAAATGGGAAAGAATTACTATGGATTTTGTCACCGGGCTACCACGAACCCTTAGAGGTTATGACTCGGTATGGGTGATTGTAGATCGACTAACGAAATCAGCACACTTTTTGCCAGTGAAGACTACATATGGTGGAGTCAGGTATGCACATATATTTATGAACGAAATTGTCTGACTTCACGGAGTTCCAGTATCCATCATCTCTGATAGAGGATCACAGTTCACTTCACGCTTTTGGAAATCTTTTCAAGAAGCATTGGGTACACGAGTAGATCTTAGTACTGCATTTCATCCACAGACAGAAGGGCAATCTAAACGTACTATTCAGATCTTTGAGGATATGTTGAGAGCTTGCATTCTTGAGTTTGGAGGTAGTTGGGACACTTATCTACCGTTAGCTGAATTTGCTTACAACATTAGCTTCCAGTCCAGTATTCAAATGGCACCGTACGAAGCATTGTGTGGTAGAAGATGTCGTTCTCCTATCGGATGGTTTGAAGCTGGTGAGACTAACTTATTGGGACCCAACCTAGTACAAGAAGCTATAGACAAGGTCCAGTTGATCAGACAGAGACTGCTTACAGCTCAAAGCAGACAAAAGTCTTATGCTGATAAGAGAAACAGAGATTTAGTGTTCACAATTGGAGACAAAGTGTTCCTACGAGTCTCCCCTATGAAAGGTGTAATGCGGTTTGGGAAAAGAGGCAAGTTGAGCTCCAGGCTTATAAAACCGTATGAGATACTAGAACAAGTGGGAGCGGTGGCTTATCGTTTGGCACTCCCTCCTGAGTTGTCCTTTATTCACCCAGTGTTTCATGTCTCAATGCTAAGAAAATGTATATTAGACTCATCTCAGGTGATTGAAGCACCGACTATACCGCTCGATGAGAAGTTGTCCTACGAGGAGGATCCGATGGCTATTGTTGATAGGCAAGTAAGAAAGCTACGGTCAAAAGAAATTGTGCTCGTTAAAGTCTTATGGAGAAATCATACTGTTGAAGAAGCTACATGGGAAACAGAAGATGTTATACGAGTCAAGTATCCTCAATTATTTCAGTCTACAGGTACGTACCTGAGCTAAATTCGGAGACCGAATTTCATAAGGTGGGGAGAATGTAATATCTGCTATTAAATAATGGATAGTTAAATAATTTCCAAAAAAATAAATAAAAAAAAAATAACACAAAACAAAAAAAGGAAAAAGAAAACAACAATAAAATAAAAAAGGAAGACAATTTAAGTGGGCCTTAGCCCATCTGCTTCAAATTGACGAAGCTAGAAAAGGGTTTGAAAACAAAAAAATCTCTTTAGCCAACCACATCAAACGAGAAAAGAAAGAAAACGTTTCTAGTATTTCTTAGCGCCGATACCGTGTTTCTAGTATTTCTTAACTTCCACAATAAACTCCAGGTAATTTCATGTAATTCTTTTTTCTTTTGATATAATATTATTTTTGTTCATGATTCCTTGCGGGATTGAGTAGAGAAGATGTTGGGATTGGATTAAGAGTTTAAAAGATAAAGTTAAGGGAATTGAAAAAGGGAAAAGCGCCACATTGAAATTTCTGTAGAATCAGAAGATGACTAAAATCCCTAAAGAAAGAAAAGGTTGGATTGGAGAAACAAAAGAAGCCTAAAGCTTCACCAACGTGAAAGAAAAATTTGAGAAAATAAAAGGTTTTGATCACTAAAGCTTTGGGCAACCAGGTCCGGTAAAGTTTTTAGATGCTCTCAATGAAATTACTCCACGACTTAGAACAAAATAATCAATTTCTCATTTTATTTTATTTTGGAATTTGCTTGAGATATTTTCATAGTGTATGCTTTCATTGAGTACAAAAAAAAAAGAGATTTAAATATCAGTTAAGAAAGAAGATCATGGACAATAATATTATCCGATTTTTGTAGTATTTATATGATTTAAGGAGAGTAAATAGTACAATAAATAGACTATACAAATGACCTTGTTTTAGAAGATTATGGACTCACTTAAGTTAACTGTAGTATGGGCAGACAAATTTGACGAATTGAGAACTAAACGTGTGATCCCGAGGGGTGGATATTCAAATTTAGTTATGAATTAGCCCAAACAAGGAAACTAACACGAGATCAATATGATGCGATCATAGATTGATTAAAGGAAGACATACAGATTGCTCGAGGTGACAAGTTTGGTATTTTGGCACGAGTACTGTGAGTAGTAATCTTACCGCAATTTGTATTTTCATAACTTGCATGATTTATACATGATTTTTAATATGAATATGTTACCGATTATTATGAGTTGCATGTGGGACAAGTCTTTTTATCGATATGATACCGAAATAGTTATTTGAGATGATTACCGTTGTTTTAAATATTCTTGTTGTCACTAGATATGTTTTACCGTTACTTGAATTTACTGTTGTCGAAATGAAATTTCATGATTTGGTAAGAACCGAAATGCCCTATATTATTTTAAAATATTTTTCTATGAATATATACGGATACATAGACAAGTATAAATGAGAGTAGACTTTGAAGGATCTCGTAGCTAACGGCGGATTCATTAGACCTGGTGCACCTTGTAACTACCGATTACCGTTATAGCCCTCGCTAGTGGGAAGGTAGAACTAGCATATTGTTACCGATTACCCTCGAGTAGGGATTACCGTTAAATTTGACTTCTTACGAAGAAGTCCACAGTTATACCGATTACATGATCCATTCATTTAAACCTCCCAAATGTGAATATTGATATTATACAGTGGTTACCGAACTTATTACTAAATTATTAATTGTATTATACTACAAGAAGAACATGATGTGACTGAAAATTATTTATTGTTTCTGAAAGGGCATTTTTATTTTCTCTTTGAGATACTAGCATGTTTCTGACTTGTCCCTAAATAAAAACGGTTGTGGTTAAGTGTTATTACTCATTGAGCTAACGACTCATTCCCTGCTAATTTTTTTTTACAGAGACAGCAGTTGACGCAGGCGAGGATTTCGTTAATTAGAGCGCACATGTTAAGAATTCTTGGTGAGCCTCGCACTTGTTCGCGTGGGTGGAGATTTTTATCAATTGTTATGGTCTTTTCTTTGAATTCTTTGAGTCGCTCCATAATCATTATTTTAGTGTCATGAGTATTATTTTGCGATTAGTCTTATGTTGAGTATCGTTCTTTATTATCAAGGTTGGAGATATATTAGTATTTCTGGTTGTTAGTGGGTTGATTAGTAATGGTGGAGACTCGTTTTGGTTGATTGATTGGTTGTCAATTGTTTGGTATGATATTAGAATGTTGGTTGTTGATTTCTAAGACAGGTTTATTTTTGGGATAGTCCAAAAACAGGGAAAACTCTATCCGATTTTTCTGAAAAATACCGATGAAGCTTACTTGGGAGTACTTACTCCTAGGTGCCGGTCATGATCCTAAATTGGGTCGTGACACTAAGCCACTTTTGTTCTATTCCATTGTAATTCATCCCAAATCAATAAGAATTCTCTCTCTACTTTTCCATGCAATACTCTTCTTCTTTTATTATTTTATAACAAAAACTAATTTTTTTCCTTTCTTTGACAGGATTAGTGGTGGGTTAAAATCCTACTAAAATCGCATGGTTCACTGAAATGCAACTGGCACCCAAAAGACTAGGAAATACACACCCCTTGTCTGCATCAATACATAACACATCTTTACATATACTCTTATCACTAACTACATTAAATTAATATTATGTATTTCCAACACTTAATTATAATAACTAATATAATTTGATACAAACACGTGTTAGCAATTCCCTTTTTTATTTCATGACTAGGCGTTCGGTCTCATTGAATTCATAGCCCAACCATAGGAGGAGTGCAAAATGGAAGGAAAAGTACAAAGATGCAGCTATAATTGCTGTTAGCATATACTCTCAAAAGCCAAAGCACTGTATATGCAGGGAGCATTGGAAGTATACCTAGAAAAAACAGAAAATTGTTAATGGCTATTATTCAGTCCAAAATCAACCCAAGAAGCACAGGCACCTAATAAAAAATTTCCTGTAGTAGGCATGATTTTGGTATCAAGATGTACATACTGCCATTAGTGTATTCACCAAAACTAAAGCTAAAAATAAATCCTCAGCCGGCGTATGCTTTCGTTCTCCCATTCCTCTGCCTGCAAGTCAAAATGATATATCTAGTTAGCAATCTCAAGCAGTGTGGATACAACATATAGTTTACACAGAGCATAGATATAAGCGTGGAAAATCACTTTTTTTAAAAAAAAAAAATAGTAAAGTAAATGGATGCACGTGTAAGAACCTAAATGTTGAACCCATCAAATTTAAATCTTGGATCCTTGTTGTCTCAAGAACATGAATGAAGAGAAGGTGGCACTGACCAGAAAGCGTCTTTCTTTTCTTGTGCTAATAACTCTTCAAACGAAATATCAGGCAACTCAGCATCTGTGTTTTCGACTAGCTTATTGGATTTTGCTTTCATTTCCATGTCTGCACCAATTTCAAGCATCTTCAAGAAAAAAGAAAAAAAAAAGACGTTAACAGAAAGCAATAGAGTATTGGAGTCAATTATAGTAGCCTCACGGAATCAACTTTTCAAGAAGAGATTTTAACACGACACAAGGGAAAAAAGAAAAAACAAAATGGCGAGAGAACGAGACAAAATCTAGAAGAATTGATGATTCTCCATCCTTCCTGAAGCGTTGAGATCAAAAGTTTATCCATTTTATGGATGGAATGTTCATGTTGAATTTGCAACGTGATAGTTCAGTACTATTGCACCTTCTTGTATGCTGGCGAGAGCTTCAGCTGTTGTTGCAGCCAATTATATACAAAAGCATCCTCTTCCAGTCGCTTCTGTTCTGATTCTAGCTTGTATATCTTGAAAGTCATAAACCTTAGTTAGTATTTTTTTAATTCGGGATGAGTGAGAAACAGTTTTTCAACTCAAGCAAAAATTGATGAAAGGGAGATGGCCCACTACCTGCTGCCGTAGTCTAACAAAGGAAGATCTGTCAGCCTTAAAGAGTAAGGCCTTTGTTATTGTGAATCTTCGTTGAATGATCTCTGACCTGTTCAGGAATAACAAGTTTTCGTTACTAATAGAGATGATACTCTCTCTCTGACCTCTGATCTTCGTTGAAAAGGCCATTTGGGAACTGAAAGGCACTTTTGGAAAAGATAGTTCAAATTCATAACTTATAAGAGCGGATGAATCAAGCTATTGATCTTGGTAATACTCATTCAAATATTCAACATACTTGTTTTTATCGCAAAAAGAAAATAAATATTCAACATACTTGTGCTGTAGCTCACTCCTTGCTTCAACCAAACAATTAACAAATTGACCAACCTGCATCATTAAGGCATAAGATAATACAAGATTTAGGATTCTAAAAGACCTGAACGAGAAAAGCCAATCCAAATATTTAAAACAAATTGTAACATGCATCGGAGAGTTGCATTCACTTAGTCAAGCTGGCGTGTATTCCGTTATGTCTGCTTAGTGAAATAAAAATTTTAACTTTGCATTTGAATATTGATAGAAGTAGGAGAGCAATGGTGAATAAGGTTATGTCCTTCATATACATATATATAGAGGACTATATGATCATATGCAACCAAGGATCCTTGACTAAAGTTTATTCTTCCAAATCAGTTAATTAACTACATAATGTATCTTCTGTTTCATTGATCATTTTCAAAACATAATTTTCCTCCAAATGGTGATAAGTCGTCGGATCCACACACATTGTACATGGTGATATTTGACAGAAAACATGCGAAACAAAGTGTTCTCACTGAGCACTAACTCAGTTGTTAGTTGACACATTTCTGCATATCCTAACACTTCACTCAAATCAGCAACAAACTCACAAACTTCAGTGAAAAGCTAACACTCGACAAAGTATCGAGATCATTTTAAGTCAATTTCTTAAATCCTACCTAAAGTGGATACTCGCTCAATGCACATACACATGTAAAAAAAATTGAGGTAATTTTTTTTATTGACAATCATTACCAAGGGGCTATTTAAAGATTACAAAAAAGTGTGGAGTAGACCCCTCCTATAGGTTAAAGGAGTCTAACGAGATCATTCTACGTGCTATATCAGTTACAATGTTTCGTCTACTCCAGAAGCATGGATTTTGGAGAACTTTACAAAAAATAAGGTGTTTCTTTTCCCACATATCAGAACAGTTCTTGTTCCTTTCTAACAAATTGTCCAGATAATACATAGTGGAGCTGTCCTCCAGCTTTGACTCTGGGGATCTTATTATCTATTCTTTTTACCTGCTAAATGTTGATTAGTCCTTTCAAGTCTTCTTGAATCAACCACTTGACTCCAAAAATAATTTTTTTTGGATAACTAACTCAAAAAGTATTCATAAACATTGACTAAATATACCAACTTTTTCTGCAATGTGATAGAAGATGGTTAATTGACTCAGTACACCTAAACAACATCTTTCACCTACTTTCTCAAATAAATATATTCCTTCCAATCAATCCTGTTATACGTGTCTACGTGAAACCAAACTGATCAGCCTCAAGAGACTATAAAATCTTTAGTTTTTTTTATTTTTGATGATGGCGGTGCTTGGACCAGCTTGTGTGCACCTCGATTATTCCATCAGGTACCTGCTACCTCCACCAGCACAAGTACTAGGTAACGTGGCCCACCAAGGACTAAAAAGAATCTTTACTACCATGGAAAATGTTTAATTCTGTCTTAAGTACAAGAAAATAAAATGGTTAAAAAGGAGAGCAATCTATTATCTACTTGCTGGCAAAAAATCATTCTACTAACTCCACAATGTATGGCAAGTTTTAGCCTTATTGAAAGTTAAAATTAAGCTGTTGGGTCTTCAACCATAAAGAAAAACATATTCACGTTAAAGTTTGAAATGCAGATATCCTCCAGGATGGAGATCTCCAACATCTCAAAAAGGATGCGGATATTGCACAAAACGCAGGTCAAATTGCTCAACAATCAGAATCTCAATACAAACATCACACAGGCAGAGGCGGAGCCTGGATTTGAAGTTAATGGGTTCGGAATTCTAATCTCTTTAAGTTACTGGGTTCTAAATTATTAATTCGTACATTTTTAATGGATTTATTTACACAAATACATGGGTTGGATCGAAGTTACTGGGTTCGCCGAACCCGTAAAAGGCATGCTAGCTCCGTCCCTGCACATAGGAGCTGTCTAAGTCTCCAAAAATTAAAAAAGGGTACCTTTAGTCATGCATATGAAGCACAAAATCCCAATTCAACAAACACCACATAAAGAAGCAACCTTTACTAAAATTCAAAGATGGCATATACTATACAAAATTAATAATTAAAAAGAGAAATGAATATAGAACAAAAGGCAGGTCAAATTGCTCAACAATCAGAATATCAATACAAACATCACACAGGAGCTATCTAAGTCTCCAAAAATTTATTAAAATGTCACCTTTAGTCATACATACAAAGGACAATATCCCAATTCAACAATACCAAATCAAGAAGCAACCTTCAATAAATTTCAAATATGTCATACACTATACAGAATTAATAAATAAAAAGAGAAAAGAAGAGAAATAAAAACCTGAGCCAGTGTCAATCCATTAGACTCGTGAGACTTAACAAGCTCATCATAATGCTGCTTAATCTTTCTCTGAGTTGCACTACTCGACTTTGTAAAAGGGTATAAACAAACCAACTCTTCTTTCTCCTTAACAACCCCAGAATCCTTTTTCTGCTTCACCTCCTCTTCACTATTCGAATCGGGTCTCTTCTTCTTGACCCGTTTCTTTTTCTTCATCTTCTCCTTATCATCCTTATCCGCATCAAGACCAGATTTATCAATCTTATTCGGGCCATCATCATTACCCAATTCATTGGAAAACAGTTTGGCCCATTTAGGTGAACTGGAAGGTAAGATCTCAAGAAGAATTGAATGGGTCAAATGGGTCGGGTCAGATTGATGTGTAACTCCATCTTCTTTCTTTGTAAATTCCTGTAAAGATAAGTTTTTTTGTACTAATTTAAGCTGTTGATGGGTTTCATTAATTCTTTTCTTAGTGAGTTTAGAGTAAAGAAAAAAAACGAGAATGGTGAGTGAACAAAAAGAGAAAGTGAAGAAAAACAAAAGAAAAGGAGATAACAGAGATTTAAAATGCTGTTGTTGATTATGAATGTGACAGCAGAGAGGAGAATCTTTTGGGAAAGAAGAAGAAGAAGAAGAGATGAACAGAAAATTAGGAGTGGCCGCCATAGGAAGAAGGCGTCATTAACAGAAGAAAAGCACAGTAGTACACCACCTGGAGTGAGTTCTTTTTTTGGATATAGAAGAGAGGCTTATAATAATATATATCTATCTTGTTTTTGTTTTGTATTTAGCACTTTTACATATTCTATTCTAACTGCTTTACTTACTTTTATCTTTTTTTTAAAGGTATTATTTGTAATTCTGTGACTACTTGACAATTCCACAAAAATTAATTTTAAAAAAAAAAGTTTTCGTGCAGCCTTATTTTCCTTATTCTGCAGCTTTTGTTTTTTATAGGTCTAAAGTTCTTTTATTTAATCCAAGGTCTTTTTTAACATTTGAGGTATTTTGGGATCTAGGTTTTAGGTTTTTTTCCTTCTTCGAGTATATGATCGTGGATAGGAAGGTGTGGAGGTTGAAAATAAAGGTAACGAGTTAGAATAGATCTCCTAGCATTGTCCTTGTCTGTAAAGTAGCTTTAGTACACGAGTTCGTGTTATTTATTTCGGCCTTCTAATTATAATACTCAGTTTTAGTTTTATATCTTTGTATTATTACTTCAGTTTTATAACTGGTGTGATTGCTACTGTCCTTCCTTTTATCTTTCCTAAACCGAAGGTCTTTCGGAAACAGTCTCCCTACCTTCTTGAAGGGAGGGGTAAGGTTCGTAAATACAATCTTCCTCAGACCTCGCTTGTGAAATTACACTAGTCTGTTGTTGTTGTCGTCATTTTTTTTCTTTTTCTATTTTTTTGGGTTAAATTGTCAAAAATGTTTTGTTAACATAATTGAAAAGCAAAAAACTGAACTTAGAATGCATTTGTTGACATAACTTTTATTGTTAAAAGGTTAATGGACTTCTGAGTTGTGATTTTACTCAACAGGTTTTCTTAAGCTTCAAAATACTTAATCATAAGTGAGAGATTACATTACAAAATAAATATTTTTAAACTTCAAAAGGAAGATTTTCTTTCATAGAAGAAAGTAACCGAAAGCCCTCTTTGACCAAAACGTTCTCATATTCTGTTTTTATTTTATTTGAACTCTAGAATCCCTCATTAAATCACATAATTTTTATTTTATTTTGAAAAATACGTCAGGAAGTCAATGTAGTGTAGATTGCTATAATTGTCAAATTTGAAATTTGTAGGGTGAATTCAATGCCCAGTTGATGTCAATATAACATATGCGCATTTAGAATCCTAGGAGTATTTATTTCTCCCACATCTTCTTTGTGAAAATTGAGAAAGGGCCAAATTAGCACATTAATGGAACTTGCTCCCAACAAATTAATTGATCTTTTAAGAAAAGATTACTTCCTCCTGTCCAAAAAAAAAAAGATTTTTTTGGCTTCTTTTTTGTGATCCAAAATAAGTGATTGTTCCAAATTTCAAGAATAATTAATTATTTTTTTCCTACATTGCTCTTGGAGTAAATATTGTTGGAGTATGTGTTAGGAGTGTTTATGTGAGAGATAATAAAGGTTAATATAGTCAATTTTATTGCTAATTATTGTTAAATGTGTGAAAATAACTAAAAAATCACTTATTTTGGACCAAGGGAGTAGCTTTCAAGAAGTTAAAGCTTTTCTTAGTTATCCGGTGTTTACACCAAACATATAAACGCAAGACCTGTTTTTCATAAAAACGATTTAACTTAACCATGGTCAAGTGGATATATATTTTCATTTTAATTTTAGCTGCTTAGGTTAAATTGCTTGATTTGATAATTACACCAAAGATAGGCAGCAACAGCAGGTCACACGTTTTAGTTTATTATTTTGTTTACATGTCAGCAAAAGAATGCAAGACAAGAAAGGTAAATCAGTGAGCAAATGCTGAGAACAAATGAACAAGATTTAGTAAACAATTATTCAAGAGACCTTGATGGTATATCACATCATAATAGTAGTAGCATTTTTGCAGGTACAAAGCAAAGCAATGAAAGATTGCTTTTTTACATAGATAATAAAATGCTGAAATTCCTGAAACCATAATACTAGCAAATTCTAACAGTAACAATATTTGCACATGGACTAATCAGGAACCAGTCTCAATGCGCATTTGTTTTATAACGGTGGCGTTAAGGCCAGCTTGCGCATGCTTCAACTATTCTGCCGAAATCTGCTACCTCCAATCAGCACAGTCTCAACGTGCACTTGAACCAATGCCTATACACTTGTTTTACAGTTGCAGACAAACACCAACATATATGTACAGAATCTTGGGCCAACCATCTATGCAATTCACATGAGCTTCAAATGAAAAGGTGTGTTGCATATCTGTACAACTTCACCCCCATCAAAGCCAACTCCTGGACTTGTATTGGCTCTTCAAAAATATTTTCAAAAAGTGAACACTTAAATATTGCTATCACAGTACTTGAGAAAACTACTTGAACCCCACTTTATTTGTTTATCCTCAGTGTCATCAGCTGCAAACAACCTCAACTGAGAGTTTCTTCATAACATGTGGACATGGATCACCTCCAAAGATCTCTGGTGTCACAGGTACGGAGCACGAATTTTGCCCGATGCAGTACTGGAAATAAGAGAAGAGTAGTTCAATCAGGTCTCTACAAAAGCTAACTACTTCAAGAAATGAAAAGAAACAGGTTCTTCTAATATAGAGCAAGATTTGTAAATACCCTTTCAAAAGCATCATATGAGTGAAAAGCATGGCAGCTTCCTTCGCGGAAACTTCCACAGACCCCCTGTGGTGTTCCAAAGCTTGCAAATTTGATTGAAGAAATCTTCTGACCAGAAGCGCATGAGAGGTGAGCTTTAGGCCTGAGAGGTCTGTCGACTTTACCAGATGCTTGCATTTGCCAATTAACCAACTGCGGTTGCCATTCATTTATATCTGCACAAACACTTGCTACTTCTCTTTTTACCAAAGAGATTCCATGAGGCTCTCCTCCCCATTCCTCAAATAAAACTAACAAATTTCCAGTAGGATACAGCCAAGACCGAGGAACATGATACCTGAATTATAATTCATAGTTAAGTTAGAGCTTCTTGTTACATCGGAGGAAAATGCCACAAGGTTTGCCATTACGTACCATCGTTGTGAAGCCTCTCCGCAGTTACTTAGGCACTTTTTCTCATCAAACCAGCCTGCATAGTTACAGGCACCGCAGTTACCAGATGCTTTATATCCAGGCCAGTAGCGTCCGATGCTTTGGCCATTTATCCACACTTGGCCTTTGCCCATGGTATTCAAGTCTAAAGCCAAAGGCTCGTTTCCAGCTGGAGCATTGAAAGTAGTCTGCATACAAAACAGAAAGATTTATGACTGCTTAAAGAAGAGTAAATTATTCTTATCTTGCAAAGGAATGGCTTTTAATGTCCAAATATAAGACCAAGTTGGTACATAGGAAGACTGAAGTATGAGGTACGCACCTTGTACCATGTGAGCGGCTGTCTTTGAGCCACAAAAGAGCCCTCAACCCACTCAACTGATGAGCTACCACTAAGTGAATGAAGGCTCAAGGCTTCTCCTTTCAGACCAACCTGTTTAAGAAAAAAAAGTGAGAATTTAGATAAACGTGCAATGGAGCATCCAAGTTATGTTTAAGAACATCTTATAAGGACAAACCTTGTAAGACCACTTCTGCCATGTTAAATCTCTTTTCCCCTCATTAAGACCACTAAGCGAAACTGGACCAAGAACACCAGCATTCCATGTCTCAAAATGTGGGCCGATATTCTGCATTTTGAGCACACGTAGAAGGAAGCCAAGTGAGCACATACTAAAATAAGCAGTCAAAATCAGTTTATATGTGTGCAGTCTGTAAAGCAATGCAACAGAGGCACATGTCAGTTAATATGGGTAATAGAGTAAGAGGGGGACAGAGAGAGAGAGAGGACAGACCGGAAGACCGACAGCAATGCTCAGCAGAGAAATCTTGTTAACTCCTGCTCTCAGATTTACAGCTTTACTGAAAGTTAGTTTTGGTTTTTCTAAACTTCCATATGCAGTTCCTGCAAGAAATTCGAGAGAAGAGAGATGTTAAATGACAAAAACGCCACTATGCGTCAGGGTGATGGGGGCTTTAGTTTTTTATTATTATGCAAACTGTTTAATTCATCGTATGTTCTTGAAGAGACCAAATAGCCCTCAGCTTTTTGAATTTTTGTACAAGAGAAATTTTACAGCAAAGCTATAAACTGAAATAATGATTCAAAGTTGTAAATCACGTCAAATATAAATTGTCATGCCACATACCTGCTAATTGACCATTCACAAAAACATGCAATGCATGGCCAGCTGACATGATTGTAAGCCAAGGCCATTTTCCACTTCTCAAAAATCCTTCTCTTGAATCAATCTTGACACTGTAACAAAGACAAACAATCATAAACATGTTCCGGAGCCAACATAATTCCAGTGTACCTAAGTTTTTCAATTTAACATGTGAAGAGGCTGCCAGAAGCTACATAAGCACTTACTCAGTTGAATACCACAAATAATCAGATACATCTCTTGTGGTATTTATTTGCTCCAATAACCCAACAACTGTAAAACTACTGTCTTCGTAAGATGCTGTCTCTTCATTGAAAGAATCCCAAGAGAATCCTCTGCTGACTGAAGTCATCTTCATCTGAGCGCTTTGAGCACCAATCTTCACATTGAAAAATAGTGCTGTCAGTATGTTGTTTCGGGTGATAGATTAAAGGAAATCTCATTTTCATATTCTTTCTTCTTACCCTTGCAGTATTAAATACAGTGTTCTTGCAGTCGGGAAGAATGCTGATTGACCATGGTGGCAAGTTATAATGCCTGTTTGCAAATGTCACTGTAGCAAAAGAGTGTTGGTTGTAGTTTGCAAGGAATGCAGCACAAGTGCCAGACTTCGACCTAAAAACATGGGCCTGTAAAAGAAACGACGAAGCTCCAGTTACTTTCACTCCAAACCTTTGTCATGGTGACTGGTTCGACAAGAATAATTTAGTTAATATCACCTCCTGCTGGTGTCCAAGGGGCGTCACAGTTGGATCTCCGGAAACTAAAGCTGGCTCACAAAGCTTTATTGCTCTATGCAGATCTTTCAGGTGACCCCATTTAGGTTGCCGTAATAAACCTAAAGACCAAATGGAAAATTTTAAATAGGGCTAAACAATGCATTAGCTTCACTTTTAGTCTCTTTTGAGTTTTCTTCCTAGTTCTAAATCATGGACTCGATAATCAACAAACCTTATCTGTAGGAAGTTACACATAACAGCTATTGACTAACCAAAAAGCATGATGAAAGTTGGACGAGGGATATGTCAAGATATTACATTTGATGGGATCGCTGAAATCAGCAAACCATCAAAAGTTATCAAACTTGTATTTTCGGGTGAAATAGAAGATGTAGTTTACACTTTAGATGCAGCTGGCATGAACCTAGTATACTATCATGTACTGATATGAAAATTGAAAGGGACCCTAACACATGATGTTTACTGAAAAAAGAAGATCAATGGCGACCCTTGCACGAGCTGTTAAATTAATACTACTAAGTAGTGTGCTGACAAAGTTCGGAATTAGAACTCTAGAAATATAAAAAATGAAAACAAAGACAATCAAACAAGGAGTTGACCAAGAAAGTTCTGCTTTGGCGCTTTTCACAATTCAAATTCAAGTGGTTATAAACAAATAAAAATGGATTCTCATTTTTATCCTTCTCCTAACATGAAGAAACTGAACCAGATTTCAAGAAAAGGTGCATACCATATTCATCAAGAGGTGCATCATAGTCATAACTAGTAGCAATAAATGGGCCCCCAGCAGTCCTGCCAAAGTTTGTTCCACCATGATACTGCACAAAAAAGAAAAGGGAAAAGGAAATCATAAACAACATAATTTTCTTGGCATGAGAAGAAACATTAACTCTTTGAAAATAAGAGACGATAAACATACCATGTAATAATTGATGAAGGAACCTCCCTTCTGTATAAATCTTGCAACAGCAAACGCCAAATCCTCTGCAGGACGATAAGGAACTGGATTTCCAAATCCAGTAAACCTGCAAAAAAAAATTGACAACAGAAATTTATTCCACAATCTACTCTAAGCAGAAAGATTAAATAGAATTTTTTTTGAATACTCTGGAATGATATATGTACTCACCATGCAGTCCAGGCTTCAGTCCATATCTTTGGTTTATAAGCCTTATTCGGAGAAAAGTAGTCACAGTAGAAACCATTACAAGCATTAATCTGCACAAGGGAAAAAGATATATCAAAGTAGGAAATTAAAGAAAAAGGATAAGAAAAAAGAAAAAAGTGTATCACTAGATATTTTAACAATATTTACAAACTAGAAAATTCAGAAACAAATATCTCAATGTACTGAGCAAGATTAAACATATTAAGACTATCATAACTACTACTATGCTTCAATACCAAGCAAGTTGGAGTCGAATGCATCAATCCTCACATACCATTTCACTCCATTTAAGCTCATCTTGGACTAATATTACACAAAATAAATGCGACAATGATAAGAGAAAAACACTGAATTGTAACACTTACAATGGGATCAGGGGCATCGTCTTGTTTGCACATGATCCATGGGACACCAGTGTCAAGACCTACAGCCATTTTGGCAGCCCACTGTGCATAAGCTTTACCAGGTGCTCCCAATTCCCACTCCATCGGTCCATATTCATTCTCAATCTGGTAAAAAAAAACAAAATAGATATATTTTTATAATTTCCTCTCGAGCCTTACTGAAATGACAGAAACTGAAAAAGGGAATGGCAAATTTTGAACAACCTGAGACATAATTATTGGACCTCCTTGAGTTTCATACAAACGTTCTGCTTTCATCATATTAACAATCTTAGTAGTGAACCTTTGCATTGCAGCCTAAGATACAAAAAGGGGCAAAAAAAAAATAATTAAAAACCAATCACATCAAAGGAAGAAATTTTCATATGGAATTCTTTTCTTGTCTAACCTTGAAAGGACCATTATCTGTTCTGAAACTAATACCAGGTACATACTTTAGCCAAACAGGAAAACCCCTGAAATTGAAACAGAGTAAAGTGAGCAAGAATTTGACATAATGCCTAAAATTGTTTTATAAGATAAAACAACAATTTTTTAGCAATACCCAAAATTCCATTCAGCACAAGCATAAGGTCCAATCCTGAGATGGACATAAAGTCCTGCTTGATGTACCAGCTTAATAAACTTCACTAAATCATATCTCCCTTCAAAATAATACTGGAAATCCAAACAAAAAAATCAATTAAATACCCAAGTGATGGAAACAATATAGTAAGTAGTATTTTTTTTAAAAAAAAAAGGATTTTAGTTCAACTTACTTTCCCTTGTTGAGGCTCATGTCCATTCCAGAAAACATAAGTCTGAATCACATCAATTCCTCCTTCTTTAGCCTTTTGAATAATACCTGGCCACATCTGTGTAACCCCAAAACGAAAAGGAAAAAAATATAACCTTTAGAAAAAAATCCATTTTGCAAAAAAGACTCAACTTTGAATATTTTAACACACCCATTTAGCAGCCAAAAAAAACTTTTTCAAGAAAACATGGGACATAACATATTAAGCTGGTGAAGTACATTTCAAATGAACATACCTCAGGTGTGCTTCTTGGGTAATGAACAGAACCAGATATAAGAATTCTTCTTTGTCCCTTCACAATAATAGCTTTATGGTCATATGAAACAGAAGCTTTTCCACAAAAAACCCATGAACCCAATAACATTAACACCACCACTAACACATTCAACATTATTAGCCTCGAACCCATGTTAATTCTTTACAAGGCAAAATGAGCTTTTTTTTTCCTTGTTTCTTGTTTTCACTTTATTCTATACTTGTTTCTTCAAACATTTAGATTGAAAGAGTGGAGAAGGAAAAAAGGATGCTTTTTTTGTTTGTTTTGTTTTGTATGAATATGAATATTCTTCTTTTTGCCTCTCTTTTGGTTTTAATACCCCTTTTTCCCCTTCTTGTACAAAGAATAAAGAAGATAGAGAAAAATGCTGAATATAGAAACAGTAGCTGAGAGTGAGTAATTAGTGTGAATAAATGAGGACTTTGGACTTGCAAAAATATTGCTACGTCGCAGCTGCTTTTAAACACCCAAAGTATGGATTGTTTGAAAGTGAGTGTGGGGTCTTTTCTTGAGCTTTGGTCCCACTAAATGGGACCCATTTTGCACTTATTATACACTTACGCGGAGCATCATCCAACAAATTAATTTTCCTCCAATTTTCAGATTTCACGAAAAGAGACATTTTAATTAGAGCAGTGCTTAATTGTGGCCTCTTTGTCTGTAGTTAGAAAAGTGAATTATATTATTAATTTATAATATAAAATAAGTCATAAATTATCTCATAAAAAATAAAATATAAATTTTAAATTTATGATATTTCTAAATTTAAAAATATAAGTCATATAAATTGAGACAAGGTGAATAATCTTACTCTCTCTGATTCAGTTTAATTGATTTTTTTTTGTGATCCATATTAATTACTTTTTTCAAATATCTAGAAGGAATTAATTTTTTTTTTTAAAGTTAACCTTGGAATAAAGAATCTAGGAGCATTTTTTATATTTTCAATGAGTAAATTAAGGTTAATATGATCAATTTTATTATTAATTAATATTAAAAAATAAATTTTAAATTTGCATGAAAATAGCCAAAAAATTAAATAAAGTGGTTCGATAAGTAACAGATTTTTCCAAGCTGATGAACAAAAAAAGATTCTTTACGGTCGGTTCCGGTTTTTTGGGCAAGAGCGTTATGTTTGTTTCTCGTGGGTGAATTCTAAAGCGAATATGAGCGCGTGAAGCCAATCCCTAGTATAGCCGCATATAATTGGTCGGTGAATTTCACGATGTTGGCTAGAGCGTATTGTAGAAGCTCTCTTGGTAATTACGTTCGTAATTGTAATTAATTTTTTGTAAATTCACTTTTTGACTATGTTTTTTTGTCTGCGCAGCCTCACGGGTTAGGTTTAGCTCTTCAAATTTCAAAGGATTTTTAGATTTATTATCCTATTTCTGAATTTTCTTTTCAGATTTCCAGTGGAAGTAAAAAAAAAAAAAAAAAAAGTTTACTCATGTAATGACCAAAGTACCCCTATGATGATACAATCAAACATCTCTATAGCATCCTCGTTTGTTCCGATATTTTTTGGCTGTTATAGTGAAGTGTTGTTATAAATAACATATATTATAATATAATGTTAAAATCGGTTCTGAAAATACTTGATTTTTATAGTAAATAATTGTTATATAGCGATGTTGTTATAGAGAAATTTGACTGTATAATAATTTTAACTTTTTAGTGGAATTATGCATGTGAAACTGAAGTAGAGGAATTCGGAATGCAAAATCACGTAGTAGTTACCAATATATTCGTTATATAAAATTTGGTATAGCTTATAATTAGGTGTTTAGTTGTTTAGTTAAAACAAATTATCATTCATTTCTGGAAAAAGTGACATCGTTTATGGAAAAATAATCCCAATGAGGAATTAATTATAAATCTCATATCCATCTCAGAACATTTTTTGGTTATAATACGATAGAGTTGTTATCTGATCAAACTTGTTTAATTAGTGAGATGGTGTATTCATCTCTAATCTAATTCTACATCCTTTAAAGCAAACATGATTAAGCTTAGTCCAATATCCAAAGAACAAAATTAGGAAACATTTGAACAGTTGGGGGTCTATATACGTGTAATGTTCTTACTTAATTGTTTCTAAGAGTCGGTAGTATTTTTGAACAACCAACTGACAAGACTTTTTAACGTACGGAATCGAACCTCAATCGTAATAAATCTCACATCTTAATCTAGCAAAATGCATGATTTTGATTCGAATTGAATTATTGCCCTTCTCCATCTAAATAGCAGATGTGTGTCGTTTGTTAGAGAGTTTGAATCTACACCTAATCAATACATCATGAGTTTGCACCCTTATCACTAGATTAAAGTCGCGATAATTTAAGTCGAAATATATATACATTCAGACATCTTTATAATAGTATCTCTATTTAACAACCAATAACTATAAAATCTAATATTTTCTCGGAACTGATTTTAATGTTATGTTATAATATATGTCCACTATAACACCACTTCACTATAACTAGTGACGGATTCAAAATTTTAAAGTCTTGGGTGCTAGCCGTTAAAGATTTTGAAAGAATGAAAAAATAAAGGAGTTTCATTGTGGGTGCTCACTCAATATTTATCTAAATATTTTTATAATTGCCTATGCAAATTTACTAAATCTAGTCAAAGATAATTCACAATGTATATATGTCACTAACTATAATAGCCAAAAAATATCGAAACACACAAGGGTATGGATCGAAATCTGACCCAACAAGAATCTGCGTAAAGAGGGACGACAAAGTCACTTGGGCCGAAGTCGTATTCGTACAACGCTATAGCGACAAGCACCTCGGCCACTGCCGAGGTCGTGTACTCAGAATGCATGTAAGATGAATTGGATGTCACGATATTTTAGAGGGTCAGTCTGTACTACAGTTAAATGACTTAGGTACTCTAACTAATGAGCGTTGTGTAAATGAGAAGATTTAGTATATATACTAGGTGAGAGAACAATAAAAGGGGGATTCTGACAAATCACACACTTCTTTACTAAAAGGGGATGGGATTAGGAGAATCCATCTCGATTCTCGAAGATGAGAGAAGGTTCAGAACTTTGCTATTCATCTTCTGTAGCCATCGTTATGGAATAAATAAAGATATATCTCGTGGTCATTAATGGTGAATTCTTTCTTTCTTCTTTATTTTACATCATGGATTAACGATGTCGAGAATGAATGTAAGCTCATCATATACATTAAATTTTTTCCCATTATCTTAATGAGTTCATGAGCTTAACCTTACTCAAATCTTCTTACTTATTATTCATTAATCTAGAGTTAATTATCTTTGGCTAGAATTTATCCCTTATCCATTTATTAAATTGATTTAACTAAAAAGGGCTTAGCGCTTTTCGGTCGAACAACAAGGTAGTTATAGTGTGGTTTGATTGTAGTAAAATCTGTTGAAAGATTATAGTAAAAATATTTATATTGATTTAATATTTATTGTTATAAAATAAGTAGTAAGCACAATGATATTTTTATATCCGTTAACTTAAAATTCAAGTTCTTCCTCTGTTTCTTTTTTCAGATAATGTTTGTTCTTTGTTGTATGTGACACTATTATATTATTGTTACAAAGGGAAAAAAAACTATATAGGATCGTTTATATATGCATGTCGAATTTTGGCGTGTGAAGGTAATCAAAGGAAAATGCGAAATCTTTCACTTTCAGTAATCAAAAAAAGAAAGAATATATATGGTTAGAGTACGTAGTTTACTTGCCGGGAAGAGAAAGGAATTAAAAGGGAAAACCAAAGGAAATCAGTTTTGCTTTCTGTTTTCTGTTAAGAGAGTTAGTTCCCTATAAACAAAGCAATGGGTTGCATGCACTTCTCCACTACGTACTCACCAGTCACCACAATGTATCATTGCAAACACCAAACTCAATTATTCTTTTAAGTAATAATTTTATTTCTGTTTTATCTCATATCTTTTTCAATGTTATTATCTGTACTAATCGTCTAATTATAGAGCTATAGTAAGCTTAAGTCAACAAATTAAAATCATGTGAAAATATCCTTCTCTTCAATTATCTTATAAATGACACGATTGATTAATCAACGTAGTTAGCATGCGGTGCTAGTGCGCTAATTTTTTTTCCCCTCCCCTGGTGTCGTCTAGTCTGCTAGATGTTTGTCCTGATTTTCTTACTAAATAATTTAATTTTTCTATTTCTTGAAGGACAATATATTTACCATAATTGATTTTTCCTTTTATGAAAAGGAAAATATAATTCTTTCATATTTGGCTAGTCCTTTTGCTTGTAGGAAAAGGTTTGGACTTCTATAAATTGAGTATCATTCCTTCTCATTTAGCAGCATCTACGATGTAGCTATATGGGGCTTAAGAGTTGTGTTTAGGGGGAGAACTTTACGGGACAAGTATTAGTGTGTCATTTGTGTTTGCCTCTTCGTCAGGTTGTTCTTTCGATATTTTGTATTCTATTTTATATAGTGGATTGCTCATCTCCGCCGTGGACGTATGTCAATTGACCGAACCACGTTAAATGTTTGTGTCTTTTTTGGTATATTTCTCTTTTGTTGTCTGATTTATCACCCATCATAGTCTACGTGCCAAATTAATAAATAAATAAAAACATAATAGTGAAAGCAAACTGAGAAAGGCAAGAGGAGAGAGAAAGTACACATGTGTATGTTAAGCAAGGTCTGCTAACATGCACCACCACCATGGCTCGCCGGAAAAGGAGAGCACCTCAAGTCTATACCCCAACCACTACTAAAAAAATTACTGATCCAAAACCCAATCAGATTCAAAGCCCTACCCAGGAGACAGAAGAGAGGAATACACAAACAGCATTTTCGCATGGAAAACTACAAGAGTTGAAACCTAAAGTTCAGCAAACAGAGGAATCGATCCAAGAATCAGAATCTGACAAATCAGTGAGACAAATCACTCCAGCTTCAGGGGTACAGCAAAATCTAACCCCAATACAGCGGACTAGCTGGTTACCAAGGACCTCAAGTCAGGCTGAGAAAAGGGAAACCCAGCAAGTTAAAAATGGATAAGAAGTTCATACCCAACCTGCCTAGAAATTGACCTTTGCAACAGAGACGCCACATGCAACGCTAACACTGGCAGAGGTGGTGAAGAATAATCGAACACAAAATCAAGGTATGAAACTCAAATTCTATCCTCCAGTGATGAAAGATGGGATCAAGGTTGTGCAATTGAATAAATAGGAGATTGATAAACAGAAGCAGAAATGGCAATGTGCACTTATTGGGTATGTGTTTGGAGGAACCCCAAAATTCAAGGAAATGTTTCAGTTTGTATATGGGGTTTGGCATTTTGTGAACACACCTAGGGTCTTTCTACATGATGATGGGTACTATATCTTTCAATTTGAATCTGAAGAGGACAAAGTCTGCATAATACAAAATGGGCCTTACACATTTAGGAATAGGCCAATGATTCTGAAACAATGGAGTCCAGAATTTCAGTTGCACAAGAAAGCAATGCGTATATTACCAATATGGGTGTGTTTCCCTGGATTGCCACTCCTATATTGGTCTGAGGAAAACCTAGGGAGAATTGCTAGCTTCCTAGGCAAACCTATGTGCACTGATGTTCTAACAGCTAAAGGTGAAAAAATATCTTATGCAAGAGTTCTAATTGAGATGGATATCACCCAAATATTACCAGAATCTATTAATGTTGAAGTCCCATATGGTGGTATTTGGAGCCAGAAGATTGAGTATGAATGGAAGCCTACTCTATTTCAAGAGTGTATGCAGGTTGGACATCAAAAGGAGAATTGTCCGAAACAGAAGCAGGGACTGCAAGGCTTTATCAGGTATCCCAATCAAGATAAACACATTAGGCAAGTATGGCAGCCTAAACCAAAAGCTAAGACAGAAGAAACAACAGCTCCTACAACAGTGATACACCAGGAGGAAACTCAAACTGCTCATTCCCAAGTTCACACTCCTACAACAGTGATACACTAGGAGGAAACTCACACTACCCCTTCCCAAGTTCAATTTAGAGGGAAGCAAGTGGTAGTGTTTCAAGGAAGTAAGGAGATCCCACAAACAGATGAAGAGTCAGATAATGAATTGGATCTTAATCAATTCAGTAAGCTATGCTTAAAGATTGGAGAACCTGCAAGTAGAAGAATTAAGGGGAGCAGAAAAGGTAATACTGGAAAGTTGCAGAGGGATGGTCCTATTGCCAAACCTCCCCCATGATTCCATGATTTTCTGCTCATGGAATATTAGGGGGGCTAAACAAGCCCTTTAAGAAAAAAGAATTCAAAAACGTTTTGCTCAAAAATAAAATTGACTTAATAGGATGTCTAGAAACAAAAGTTAGACAAAAAAAAATACCAAAAATATTACTAGAAAATTCATACGGATTGGAGGTTTCATTATGATTATACTCAAGTCCCAAATGGTAGAATATGGCTATGCTGGAGACAAAGCTGTGTAAATGTTACTATTTTAAAAAGTACCCCACAGGTGGTACACTACTCTGTCGAAGATAAGAACTCTCAGTTCCAATACAAGATGTCTTTTGTATATGGTTACAATACTGCACGGGGCAGAAGGGTACTATGGGAGACACTAAGGCACATTAGCACTTATACTATTGAGCCTTGGATTATTCTTGGTGATTTCAATGTTATTCTCTCCACAAAAGATAGAATTAATGGGCTGCCAGTACATGTAAATGAAACAGTTGAATTTCCATCTTGTGTCACTGATACTGATACTGGACTGGGCCAAGTTAATAGAAAAGGTTGGCAATACTCATGGTGTAATAAGAGAGATGGAGATGATAGAATTTATAGCCATATTGATTGGGTGATGGGTAATGATAAGTGGTTTCAAGAATATGGAAATCTAGAGGTTGTTTACTATAATCCAGAATGCTTAGATCATACTCCCATTGTTATCAGAACACTGATCCCTCGACAAAAGTTGAAAAGACCTTTCAGACTCCTCAATGTACTAATCATGCAGGACTCATTTAAGAAAGCTGTAAAACAATGTTGGGAGCAAAACATCACTGGATGCCATATATATAGACTATAGATGAAGTTTAAGGCATTGCAAGGTGAAGCAAGGGTGATGAACAAAGAGATGTCTACCACAGAGATTAGAGTTGAAAAAGTAAAACAGAGGGTGCAGGAAGTGCAGAACCAAATGGCCAATGACATGTTCAATAATCAGTTAATAGCTGAGGAGAAAGAACTACTTACTCAGTTGGAAAAGTGGATGGGAATTCAAGAGCAAATACTAAGGCAGAAATCCAGAGCTACATGGATACCATATGGAGATGACAAACACCAAGTATTTTCATGCACAACTGAAAGCAAGACAAGCCAGGAACATGATATCTTCTATTTGCAATGATCAAGGAGTCCTACTCTCAGAGTCAGAATAGGTACAACAACAATTCTTGGAATATTATAGACAGTTGTTGGGAGATGCTGAGTCACTAATGCCTTGTATTGATACTACTATTGCTAGAGATGGTCCATGCATTTCATTGATCCAGCAACACGAATTACTAAAATCAGTTACTAGAGAAGATATAATCCAAGTTGTTAAAGACCTTCCAAATGATAAAGCCCCTGGTATAGATGGATTTACAGCTGAATTCTTCAAAGCACACTAGGAGACAGTAGGAGAAGACATGATTAAGGCCATCTTACAATTTTTTGACAATGGTAAACTATTAAGAGAGGTAAGTTGTACCACAATCACCTTGGTTCCTAAGGTTTCTTGTCCATCTTATGCTAAAGATTTCAGACCTATAGCCTGTTGTAGTACTGTCTATAAGATTGTTGCAAAGGAGCTAACCAAAAAAATAAAACCCATGGTTGATTACCTGGTGGGTCCATCTCAATCTGCATTCATTGAAGGTCGAAATATTCTGGACAATGTGATTGTAGCTCATGAGTTAGTGAAGGGCTATGGGAAAAAAGGAGCATCTCCTAGATGCCTAGTAAAAGTAGATATCGGAAAAGCATATGATTCTCTGAATTGGGACTTCCTTAGGCAAGTGCTAATGGAATTTGGATTTCCCCATAAGCTGGTCAATTTGATCATGAATTGTGTTTCTACAGTCAGATATTCATTGCTTATAAATGGTGGTCTAACTTCTATATTTCATGCTAAGAGAGGGTTGAGACAAGGGGACCCCAAGTCCCCATATCTATTTGTTATAGCTGTGGAGTACCTAAATAGATCCTTGAAGCAACTAAGGAACAACCCTGATTTTAACTATCACCCGAGATGTACAAAAAAGGAAATAGTTCATATTTGCTTTGCGGATGATTTACTGATGTGTTGCAGGGCAGACAAGGTTTCTATTATACTCATGATGCAAGCATTTGAGCACTTTTCTAGTATTTCTGGACTGAAGTCCAATCTGGAGAAGAGTTCATTCTATGTTGCAGGAGTGACACAAGAGTTTAAAGCTCAGATAATGCGAGATATGCATTTCACTATTGGGGAGATGTCATTCAAATACTTGGGTAGTCCATTGTCTTCAAGGAAACTTTCTATTCATCAATGTCTACCCTTGGTTGAAAAGATAATTGCTAGAATTCAACGTTGGACCACTAAGTTCCTGTAATACAGTGGAAGAGTGCAGCTCATCAAGAGTGTACTCTTCGAGATGCAGACATATTGGGCCCAAGTGTTCCTACTGTCTAAGAAGATTTTGACTATGGTGACAAATGTATGTAGGAATTTCTTGTGGACTGGGAGTAATGAATACTCAAGAAAAGCCTTAATAGCCTGGAGTACAGTATGTCTTCCTAAAGCAGCAGGAGGATTAAATATATTGGACTTCTTTACATGGAATAAAGCTGCAATCTGCATACTACTGTGGGCAGTGGGTAAAAAGAAAGACAAACTGTGGGTTCAATGGATCCATAGTATATACATAAAGTGCAGGGAACTGAACAATATGCCATCCCCAAGCCAAGCCAGCTGGTTAGTGAGGAAGATATTTGATGCAAGGAAATGGTTGAGTCAATCTGTGAATGTGATGGACTGCCTTAAATCATTTGAAGATAGAGAGAAGTTCAACATCAATAAGGCCTATTAATACTTTATACCTACATCTCCAAAAGTTTCATGGAAAAGTTTGGCCCTAGTGAAAGGAATTATTCTCAGGCATCAGTTTATTCTATGGCTGACAGTTCATAAAAAGTTATCAACAGCGGACAGACTACAGAAATGGGGAATTAAAGTGATGCAAGGCTGTGTTTTATGTAACACAAATGTAGTAGAGACATTGGAGCATCTATTCTTTTGTTGTGATTATTCAAAGCATATATGGAGCTCGTTGCTACACTGGTTAGGGGAGAAGAGACCAGTCAGAGGATGGGATGATGAGGTCATGTGGGCATCCAAAAGAACTAATAACTCTCGAGCAAGAGCAGGTATCATTGGTTTCTTATTTGCAGCAAGTATATACCACATATGGGCTGAGAGGAATGCAAGAAGATTCAGAAATCAGAGACGAGAAAGTAGGCAGCTGATCAAGGAGATTACAATGCAACTACATATATATGGTCAGAAGAATGGCAAATGGCAGCAACAATTGGATGGCCTGAACAGTTACCCAGTATATATGTTAAAGAGTTAATCATGTTATCACTAGTTATTGACAATAGTTATAGAAGTTAGCTAGATAAGGAACAATTAGAATAGTATAGAGATTACTGAGAGCTGACTCATGAGTCCAATAAGTCCTTTATACATATTGATATACTTGGTTAAATAAAAAAATTTAGTTTAACCAAAAAAATATATATATATTACAAGTGTAATTCTTTTACACACGCTTTAAGTTAAATAAAATCACGTAAACTTTGAATATCAGAATTAAACCATGCCAAATAAAAAGGAATTATAGTATAAAACATAACTTATAGTACAAATTACTTTTTAAATTATACATTATTATATATACAATAACTTTCTTAATTATTTGATGCTGACTTGAATAATCAAAGCCAACCAGCCTACTAGCAACGAAACTTCTTTCACAATTATGAAATGCTATTCCTTATCGCAATTGGAAGAATAATAGAAGTGATCATGTTGATCAAATGAAGTTTGAAACTGCTCGAATAGTGGAAGGTAATTAATAGGAGAAATTATAATTTAGTTTGATGGATCGTGCGAAGTTAAGGATTTTGTGATATTATGATACTAATTATAGTCCAATAAAATATTTATAGGGATATAATTCCTCCTTCTAGAGCAATATAATGAGTACACCTGATATCTCACTGTAATGTACAGAGAGGAGGAGATTTATTTATTTGAAAAATGATGCTGGAATTTTAATATTCTGAAATTGAGTAACTTGATTAGTCGTGGGATTTTTCAAATTTTTTCATTCAATAATTCAGAATGTTTGGTCAAACTTTTGGATATCTATTTATTTATTTCTCTTTATCCGTTTGCAAGCAGGGAAGTGAACAAGTCAACTTATTAGTTGATCTTAGAAATGTAAATAATTATTTAATATAACATGATAAGCTAGCTAAGAATAATATGTGACACCAGGCTTCCCGCATCATTCATAGAATTATAATTTCAGAAATCCAAAATAATAATATTGAGATGTTGGAACAACTCTACATATCCTTAACTCAGATTTTATACCATGCTATAGCTACCTTCCAAACCACCATGAATTTATTTGCTTTCTTCTATTTTGTCTCCCTTCTTTTTTAGTTATAATCTGCATACGGATGACTTGGAATCGAATCCCCCTGAATGCCTTCTGGGTTGAGCCTGTCACACAGAGCTTGCCTAGTACGATTTACGTATGGTTTGCAGGCTATTATACAGGGGAGGCTTATCCAGTGCGTACAAAATCCTCATCACAGAGTGTTCACCCAAAGGGCAGAGACTGTGACAGACGTTTTAGCGGTTGCGGTTTCCCCTCTTCCAGAAAAAGGAAAAAAAAGAAAAGAGTAATTCCAACTCAACATCACTAGCAAAAGTAAACATAATTAGGTATTGAATTATAAGAAATGAAAAGAAAAAACGTAATATCGAAGCAAGTAATGTATAAGACTAACTGCAGCATGCTGGTGAGTGGGACTGCTCCTAGGCCCAACTAATTATGTTGAAATTAGACTAATTAGCTAGGATTTAATCATGAGCATTAACTAATAACTAGTACACCTATATTATCCATAACTCGCCGTTGCTTAATAATTAATTTTCCTAGACGTTAGAAAAACTAGAAAGACAAAATAAAAAATAAAAATGAGATTCAGCGTTGAGAATAAGCATCGTGCATTAATCAACTTATCTTCGTGAAATTATGAGTAAATCATCATTTTTAATGAGTAAATCATTATTTTTACCTGACTCTTTGTCAGTTGATTCGAGCCACACCTCTAAATAAATTTAGTTTTTGTTAATTGACAGTGTAAAAGGGGTTGCACGTTTAAATTGGCCGGTTCTATTGCTTACTATCTCTTTCAAATTATTAATCTTTGGGTACTTTAGATATTTAATGGGGTTAGCTTTTAGCTGACATAATGGTTTTTTTTTTAAATACAAAATTAGTAAATAAAACGTTTATTCTACCTAAAATGTGTTCGCTCATGGCCTACTATTACCTATTAATCATGGCAGTTATAATACGTGTGTTTTGGAGTTAAATTTTGGGGAAAGAAAAGAACAAATAAAAGAAAATTTTAAGGGAAAGCAAAGGAATATTGATAGTCTACACCATTCTTGCTAAAAAAATTAAACCAAATAAAATTTAACAAAAAGTTGAGTTCCACCATTATTTGGCGATGTTAGTAACTCCAAGTGTCTATACTACCATCAGTTATTGCTTTAATTTTTGAATGCACAAGGCGGCCGGGCGGATTTATATGCAAAATTATAGGACATGCGAACTCATGGTCTTTCTACAAAATTTAATATGTTATGCACATAATTTCTAAAATTGGAATAATATTAATTGGTGGCACCCATGCTCCAAGAGGGTTGAATGGTGCACTTGGTTGAATGTAAAGTTATTTACCGAGAGGGATAAAGATCAGTTTCCACTTAATACATTTTTTCCTCCATATTTTTAGTAGTGCACCATGTACTAAAAATTCTTGATCCGCCTATGTAAAGAGGCGTCAACACTTGACTTTACATAGCCAAACTTGTGATGGATAGATAAGATCCATCTACTCTTAATCAAAGATCTCGAGTTCGAACTATGAGATTGAACTTTTTTTAGCAGGAAGCACTTCCTCCATGAATAGGTCTTATGCAACACAAATCTAGCTGATTAATTGGTATGTCAAAATAAATACAAATACTAGGTAAAAATAAAAATAAAAACTTTTTTAGACTTTTCACTAACACTATTAGTTCCCAAAGATGACCATACAAATGACCTGGGATCAATCCCCCTGAATGTTTTCTGGGTCGAGCCTGTTACACAGGGTTTGCTTAGTGCGGTTTACATTTCCTGTGTGGTTTGCAGACTATTACACAGGGGTACCCAGTTATGCACAGCGTACTCACACGAAGGACAGAGGCTGTGGCAGAGGCTGTAACAGTTATGAGTTTTGTCCGGAAGTTTCCAAAAATAAAAAAGATGACCACACTAGCAGAAAGGCCTATTCTACCAACCGTGCAACCAATGAGCTTAAAGAAAAATCAAAGTTGAAGGCTAAAAAGTGGAGAAACATGATTTGTCAGCTATGCCAAACAGTTTTGATAATTCATTTTCAGTTGAAAGTTGAAGCCTTTAGATTTTCTTTTTCGTCCCCATAGAATTTGGGAAACTTAAATTGCAATTGATAATAATGAGAGTAACAACACTAATCATATGTTTGTTATTGCTAACTCTTTTTCTTCCACAAAAAGATGATACAATTTGACTCATGATTTATGATTGTGTCCAGCTGCTAATTGGAGACAATTAATGGGTGGCTGCTTCTAGCTGTAGTTCGTAGACAAATTTAATTATTTCAATCCAGTTGACGCCCCCACCTACTAAAATTAAAACCAAATTCATCTTCATTTTCTTGATCTCATAAATTAAATTGAGCTACACTATCTTTACGGTGGGCCTGCATTCAGCAATAAAGTGTAAAGCTCAAAGCCAAACAGAATAACAACTAAAGAATTTAATCCAGATTTTATTCTAACAAAATATCGACGCATGCACCACTTTTTCTTATGTTGTTGCTTTGCCTTTGAACATATACCATATTCCTACGTACTCAAATAAAAGGAAGCAAATTTCTTTTTTCACATTAATTTTATGCATCTATATATCCAAAATAAGAAACAGAAACTGAAACGGGTGAAAATACAAGAAAGATGACATTTAAAAGCCTAAAGGGTCGAAATTGGTTCCAGTAATTGGTAGTCTGGGCCAAGTTTCTTTTCTGTTTTTATATTAGTACACTACCTCTAGAAACGTAAACATGTGGATCCTATTCCATGCACTTTATAACCCCACCCTCCATTATATATATGATGCATAAAGTTCCCCAAGTACCTTTCTCCTCAAGGATAACGATAATGACATTGACACGTTACTATTTAAGAAAAATGACATCATTGTAAAAATAATAGCCAAAAAAATGTATAAAATTTGTATATTTTTGTGTATATATATACATTCTATTGTTATATACAAAAATTATATAAATTTTATATACTTTTTCGGCTACCAGATGTAAACGATTTCTAGCGCGAGCTAAAAGTGATAATACAACAACAACAACAACAACAACAACAACAACCCAGTGTAATCCCACAAGTGGGGTCTGGGGAGGATAATAAGTACGCAGACCTTACCCTTACCCCGAGGGGCAGAGAGGATGTTTCCAGGAAACCCTCGACTCAAGAGAGCAACGAGAGACAATATATTAGTACTATCAATAGACTCATAATAAATAACATAAAATAAAAAAAATAACAACAATATAAGAAATATAGAAAATACGAAAAGGATGGAGAAAAGGATGTAAGGTATACTAATATCCAACAGATACAGCCCTGCATCAGTAGCTGATCAGTAGCATCCTAAGACTAACTCCTAAATGGCTAGTCTCACTCTAGTGCGCTGCAGTAATATTCACAAACTACTCTCTAACCTACAACCTTAATGCTCGACCTCCACAATTCCCTGTCAAGGGCCATGTTCTCAGAAATCCTAAGTCGTGTCATGTCCTGCCTGATCACCTCCCCCCCCCCAATACTTCTTAGGTCTCCCTTTACCTCTCCTCGTGCCCACCACAACCAGTCGTTCACACCTCCTCACTGGTGCATCAGTGCTCCTCCTCTGAATGTGTCCGAACTATCTGAGTCTTGCTTCCCGCATCTTGTCCTCCATGGGGGCCACACCCACCTTCTCTCAAATATCTTCATTCCTAATCTTTTCCATCCTTGTATGCCCGCACATCCACCTCAGCATCCTCATCTCTGCTACTTTCATCTTCTGGATGTGTGAATTTTTAACCGGCCAACACCCGGCCCCATACAACATAGCAGGTCTAACCACTGCTCTATAAAACTTACCTTTTAGTAACAGTGGCACTTTCTTGTCACACAAGACTCTCGTTGCTAACCTCCTCTTCATCCACCCCACCCCTATACGATGTGTGACATCCTCGTCGATCTCCCAAGTCCCCTGAATAACGGACCCAAGGTACTTGAAACTAACCCTCTTAGGGATGACTTGAGAGTCGAGCCTCACTTTCACTCCTGTTTTCGTCGACTCGGCCCCAAATTTGCACTCGAGGTATTTCGTCTTCGTCCTGCTCAGCCTGAAACCTTTATACTCAAGGGCATGTCTCCAAACCTCTAGCCTCTCATTGACGTCGCGTTGTGTCTCGTCAATTAGGACTATGTCATCAGCAAATAGCATGCACCATGGCACCTCCACTTGAATATGATGTGTTATGGCATCCATCACCAAGGCAAATAGGAAATGGCTGAACGCAGACCCTTGGTGCAACCCCGTAACAACCGGAAAATGGTCGGAGTCGCCTCCTACTGTCTTAACCCGAGTCTTAGCTCCATCATACATGCCTTTAATCACCCTAATGTAGTCAACCGAGACCCCTTTAACCTCTAGGCATCTCCATAGGACCTCCCTAGGAACCCTGTTGTACGCTTTCTCTAGATCGATAAACACTATGTGGAGATCGTTCTTCTTATCCCTGTATTGTTCCATCATCCTCCTAATAAGGTGGATAGCTTCTGTGGTAGATCACCCCGGCATGAACCCGAACTGGTTATCTGAAACAGACACCGTCCTTCGCACTCTCATTTCTACCACTCTCTCCCAGACTTTCATGGTATGACTCAGTAATTTGATACCCCTATAGTTGTTACAGCTCTGAACATCGCCTTTGTTCTTATACAGTGGAACCATTGTACTCCGCCTCCACTCTTCAGGCATCTTATTAGTCTTGAATATAACATTAAACAACCCAGTAAGCCATTCCAAGCCGGCTCTACCCACACACCTCCAAAGTTCAACCGAAATTTAGTCTGGCCCGGTAGTTCTACCCCTCTTCATCTTACGCATTGCCTCCATGACCTCATCGACCTCAATATCCCTACAATAACTTAATTCATGGGGGTTGTTGGCATTCCTCAATTCACCTAGCACAATATCCTGATCCCGTTCTTTATTTAGAAGTTTATGAAAGTAGGTCTGACATCTCCTCTTAATCTGGTCATCCCCCATCAAAACTTTGTCGTCATCATCTTTTATGCACCTCACTTGGTCCAGATCCTGATCTGTCCTCTCTGTCACCTTAGCGAGTCGGAATAACTTCTTCTCCCCTCCTTTGTTCCCTAGTTCCTCATACAGACGAGCAAAAGATGTCGTCTTAGCCTCCATTACTGCCATCTTCGCCTCTTTCCTAGCTACCTTATATCTCTCACTGTTCGCTCTCTTCTCCTCCTCTACAGAGCTCCCTACGAACCGTAGGTACGCCGCCTTCTTCGCTTCCACTTTATCTTGGACAATTGCATTCCACCACCAGTCTCCTTTGTGGCCACCGGTACGGCCCGAAGATATCCCTAACACCTCTCTTGCCGTCTTCCTTATATAATCAGTCGTCGTCGACCACATAGTGTTTGCGTCCCCACTACTTCTCCAAGCTCTCATTGCCGATAACCTTCCTTCCAACTCCTGAGCTTTATCCTTAGTCAAGGCGCCCCACCTAATCCTCGGACAACCTCGTACTGACCTCTTCTTCCTCCTTATCCTAATACCAACGTCCATCACGAAAAGCCTATGTAGCGTTGCTAGGGTCTCACCTGGGATAACTTTGCAATCCTCGCACAACCTTCTATCGCATCTCCTGAGGAGGAGATAGTCAATCTGAGTCTACGCCACCGAACTTTTGTAAGTAACCAAATGCTCATCCCGTTTCGGAAGACTTGAGTTCGCAATCACTAGATCGAATGCCTTGGCAAAGTCCAACAGCGAAGTGCCCCCTCCGTTCCGCTCCCCGACACCAAAGTCGCCATGCACCTCAGTATAACCAACTGCAGATGACCCAATATGACCATTGAAATCTCCTCCTATGAATAACCTCTCCGAAGGCAGAATACTACGAACGATGTCATCCAACCCCTCCCAAAAACGCCTTTTAATCTCCTCCTCCAAGCCTACTTGCGGCACGTACGCACTAACGACATTTAAAGTACACTCATCCACCACCAATTTAATAGTCATTAGTCTATCATTCACCCGCCTGACCTCTACCACCGACTCTCTAAGATGGTTATCTACTAGGATACCCACTCCATTCTTACCCTCCAAGACTCTAGAGTACCATAACTTATACCCATCCACGTTTTTCGCCCTCGATCCAACCCACCTAGTCTCCTGGACACACGCTATATTAATCTTCCTCTTATGAAGTATCTTCGTCAACTCTATAGACTTACTCGTTAGCGAACCTGTAAGCACGTGATTTTTGACCCTCCCCGGGAATTTTTACGCTCTTAGCTTAAAATATCTAATTTAGGACTAATATAGCTATTTTAACTATTTTTTACTTTATTTCGTTGCAAAAAGAAAAATCTCAAAATATATATATATATATAAATTTTAGTTTATGTATCTCTCATAAACTTGAAAAATACAAAAATTGCACTTTATTTTTGTACTTTATATAATTTCGAAAATTACAAAAAAAAATAGTTTTATTAATATTCTATAGTCATTTTAACTTTGAAAAATACAAAAAAATATTACCTCATATTTTATCTTAATATTTAAAACGAAAATTACAAAAAAAATAGTTCTATTAATATTTTGTAGCTATTTTAAACCTTGAAAAATATTTAAAAAAATATAGTTTTGTTTAAATACTAGTCTTATTTTTGGTAGTTATTTCGCTTACATAGGACTAGTTAAGCAACGTGTTCCTATTTCTTGGGTCCGGACAAAAGAATAATATTCGGGTTTAAACTACCCGGTTTTAGGCCTAATTTTCGGACCTAGCCCGTAATAAACCGTGTCCAGGACACATGGGGAACCCCACCACGCGTGGGGGACATAAGTCTCGAACCCCACCACGCGTGGGGCTCAATTTCTGAGGCAAACCCATACAAAGCACGGACAGAAAGCCAAAGGAAGGGAGGACTTTTGAAAATTGGAGGAGGGGCACTATTCACGGGTCTTCTTCCTCAAGAAAAGGCACGAAAAACCCTACGACTAAAAAGGAAAAAACCAGTCCAAAAAAAAGGTTTCAGCTCCCATCACCACCAGTTCCCCTCCCCTCGTCGACCACCGGCGTACATCACCTAAACCGCAGCTCCCTCCATCCCTTCCGGCACCCCCACGCACCATCCCCCTCGCCGGAACATCACCAAACGCCCACCTCCATTAAAGCCGTCACCCCCACTGTCGAAAACCACCAGCCTCACGTCCAAAACCACCAACAAACCACCTGCGTCCGACTCCTTCACGTCCAGCTTCCCCCCCCCCCCCACGTTGCCACTGTTCCTCGACCTCACGTCCGAAACCAACAAACCACCAGCAACAACCCTACCCAAAAAACCAGTCGCGACCAGCTCGTCCAGTCGCACCCCCACGTCCAAACGACTGCCGGCATCGTCCAAACACCACATTCAACCAACAACCTCCCGTCGAACCCCCTCCTCCTCACGTCCAGCAAAACCAACAGCCCCATCACCCACCCTCGCACCCCGGCAACGAACCACGACCACCTCCATAACTGCCCCTTCCTCACATCCAAACGACCCTTCTGCTGCAGCTTCATGCACCAGTTGCTGCGTCGGAGATACAGCAGCAACCAACAATCTTGGGGCGTCGACAGTTGTGGGGTCCAAGCTTTCCATCGAGGTCATCTTTGGTTTGTCGAGGTGTTAGTCCGAGGTTTCGTCGTTGTTCCGTGTCCAGTGAGGTCTGGCTTGAATTCCGTCGGGGTCGTGTTTGCCGTCCTAAGTTTGCCGAGGTTCAAAGGTTAGTAAACCTCAAGCATTAAATAAGGAGATGTTATGTCAAAAGTTCAAAAAATGCAATATAGAAATTGGTAGGATAATTTCTTGCTTATGTTTTCACCATATGCGTTTTGTTCATTTGTGGTATTATGTATTTTTGTTCATTTGATATCATTTAATTAAGTAGGGTTAGTTGTTCTATGACACAGTATAACGTCAATTTGTTCGTCCTTTCCCGTGCTTAGTTCATTCGGACAAAACTAGCATTATTTGTTGTTATTACTTCCAAAACACTCATTTTGCTAGATTCCTTTTATTAAATTTGTAACGAGTTATGAGATTTCAGTTGTAAATAGGCTATAAGGTTTAGTATGGTTAAAGGCGTAAAAATGGCATCCTTTTAAAAAAAAATTAAAATAAAAAAGGTAAATAAAAACAAATAAATAAATAAACAAAAAGAAAAAAAAACGAGACTAGCTTCGCCAAAAAAAATAAAAAATGTACAGATTGCGGAGCCCTCACAAAATATAAGTATTAAATACTTAGATTCCGGGACGGGCCGTTTAGCAAAATTCACGGCCCTACCCAACATAATAATGTGCTAGTTGCTTTAGGCGCGCCTTTAATAATTTACTTTCTTAAACTCGGGTGTGCATTTCATGCGACCCAAATCCAAATCCTAAAACATCAAATAAAATATGTTTCGGATTGTGGGTGCATTTCATGTGACACAGTCCAAAGATATGTTTTAAGCGATGTTCACATTCCTAAAAAATAATGATAATAAAGCGGTTAAAAGATAAATTTGCACATAAGTTCATATTGTATTAAAAATCAGATAAATAAGCCAAATATAACAGTTGAGCGACCGTGCTAAAACCACGGAACTCGGGAATGCCTAACACCTTCTCCCGAGTTAACAGAATTCCTTATCTAGATTTCTGGTACGCAGACTGTAATATAGAGTCATTATTTTCCTCGATTCGGGATTAAAATTGGTGAATTGGGACACCCTAAATCTCCCAAGTGGCGACTCTGAAATAATTAAACGAATCCCGTTTCGATTGTCCTTTAATTGGAAAAAACTCCCCCTGCGCCCTCGGGTGCGGAAAAAGGAGGTGTGACAGCTCTGGCGACTCTGCTGGGGACCAGTACCCAGAACCACTGGTTCAGGGTTAAGAATTCGAGCTTAAAATAATTGTTATTATTTGGCTTTATCTATTATCTGATTTTTACATGTTTGAGCCTAATGTGTTAAATGCTGCTTTTACCGCTTTGATATTATTTGAACTGTATATAAACTGTGCCGAAACCCATATCCTTTCTGAGTCTTCTGAATCATGAAGAAGGGTGTACTTCGTACGACTTCTTTTCTGTATAGTGTCAAATCCCAATTTAGAACGAGGTTCGGACAAGTTGCTAAGCCGGTGAAGCTTCTGTATTCCCGGTACGCTGCCCCCCCTCGGCTCGAGCTGTCCGCTCGGGTAAGCCAGGTCTAGAACAAACACCCAGGTCTGAACCTAGTATAACAAAGCCACATGCCGGATCCCTAGTAGGAACGTTTATTTGCATCATGTGCATTTGACTTAGGGGACTCAACACAGGGGTTGGGTCCGTCTAGGACAAGCAACCTGAAAATAATAGACAATCTTTCGGCATCCTATGTGCTACATGTTGTATTTAGTCAAGGGCGTATGGGTCATTGGGTCATTTCCAGCATGATGTTATTTTAATCAAAGCATGGGGAACATTTGTGGAATCCAAGAAGTCTTGGAATTCCCATATGTCCCCCACGCTTCATATGTTGGGAAAAGCGCATGGGGAGCATTTGCGGAATCCAAGAAGTCTTGGAAATCGTTATGTCTCCCATGCCACATTTTTGAAAGAAATAATAAATAAAAAAAAATTACAAATAAAACAAAGCATGAAAATTCAAAAAGATTTTGTATGTTTTCATTATTTTCCACAGATTAAAAATAAATCGTGAAAAAGAGGAGAAAATAACAGCATAGAAGTCCGAGTAGAGTCGAAACTCTGCCGAAATTTTAAAAATGAAAAAATGTCTTGTTAGTTTGTTATATTAAAAGCAAAGGAAAAATAAAAAAAAATCACCATTGTTCTGTCTGTTTTTTTAAAAAAAATATTAAAGAAAATAGTTTGTTTTGCCATTAAATGAAAATGAAAAAGAGTTTGTTTTTTTTTTAAAAAAATGTTTTATTTTATTTTATTTTGTTTGTCTATGAAAATGCCAGAAATAAAAATAAAAAGAGTTTTATTGTTTGTTCCAAAAATAAGTATATATATAATCCAAAAAAATTCAAAAGAAAGTTCAAAATTCAAAAAGATAAAATAGATAAATAAAAATCCGAAAACATTTTGATTCTTCTTTAGAAATTCAAAATTCAAAAAAAAAACATTTTAGAAGCCTTTCTCATATTGAAGGTAAAATTCCGAAAATATTTTCTTCTTTTCTTTAGAATAAAAATAAAAAAAAACGAAAATCCAAAAAATATTAGTCCTTCTTTTAAAAAGAAAATCAATCAAAAAATAATATTTCCTTGCTTCTTTTAAAGTAGTTCTTTTAAACGAAAATTCAAAAAAAAGAGTTAGTTCATCTGCTTATTATTATTTGCCTACTTATTCTTATTTGACCGAACTACGCGGGTTTGATTCTCACCGGATGTGAGATACGTAGGCAACCCTCATCGGGTCCAACCCCACCTTCTCAAAAAGAAGGAATGTTTTATGTTTTTCGTTAATTCGTTTGTTTGTTATAAATGAAAAATAATAGAATAATAGTCTATTTGATTGTTGTGGGAAAAATAATAAAACAAAAAAAAAATAGAAAATGGAAAAGGATCTTCTCAAAAATAGTTTATTTGCCCGAACTACGCGGGTTTGATTCTCACCGGATGTGAGATACGTAGGCAACCCTCATCGGGTCCAACCCCACCTTTTGCTAAAAAGCCAAAAACAAATAAATAATAATAAAAGAATAATATGTCAAATTTTAATTTTGTCATAAAGAAGTCGGGTGACGTTGTTTTATCAAGACATAGCCGAATGTTCCCGAGAGGGACGCCGGAAGGCTGACTTTGCATAAACAGCCACCTTTGGGTCATATTTAAGATTTGGTCCAGTTGACCCACACAGCCTTAAAAATCTTCGTCCCCGAGACGTTGAAAGGCCGTGTTTGCAGTATAGAGTTTTCTAATTTGAAAATTGATAAAAAGAGTCATAAATAAGTCAGGTGATGCTGTTTTGTCATAAATAGCCTAATGTTCCCGAAAGGGACGCCGGAAGGCTGACTTTGCATAAACAACCACCTTTTGGGTCATGTTTAGGAGTTTGGTCCAGTTGACCCGCACAGCCTTAAAAATCTTCGTCCCCGAGGCGCTGAAGGGCCGTGTTTGCAACTCCACGTTTTCATTGTAATTTGAAAAAAAAACAAAGAGTCAGCAGTTAGGTGAATACCGTTCGGATTTTGGTCAAAATAAGCCGACCCAGCTTCGGCCGCGTCTTAAACCGTTCTTGCCGAAATAGCCTTAGAGTATCTTTCAGTTGTCGAAAGGTTATTTTCGTAAAAGAACGGACAAGTTTGTAAAAGTGTCATAAAATAATCCTCTTCGGCCTCGAATTCATGTGGAATTTGGAAGGGGCCACACGTTTGCAAAAATAACCGTTCGGTTGCATTTGTCAAACAGAGAAAGGGGGTCAGCCTTTTGTTTTTGAGTTTGTAAATCTTTTGATTAGAATATGTGGGTTGTTTGATTTTCAAGTTTGCAGGTCATCTTCAAACCTTTGAAACCTAGTTTGTTTTAAAATTGAAAAATGTGTATTATTGTTTAGCTTTTATTGGTCCGAACTACGCAAGGTCTGATTCATGCGGGGTCATGATACGTAGGCAATCCCCATAAGATTCGACCGCTTTTAATAAAGAAAGAAAGAAAAAAAAAAGAGGAAAAGGAAATACAAAATAAAATAAAATACAGGGGTTCCCAAAGTACTTCAAAGGGGCAAATAAACAAGTCGGGGTGACGCATGTTGTTTAAAGCAAAGCATGTTAGAAACGGTTAACTGCCTAGGGGCATTGCATCCTCAATGTGTTGTTGTCAAATCTGTTAAACTCTAAACGCTAACAAGTTTGTTGTTTTCCGAATCTCAAACAGTTAGTTGTTAAAGAATTCTGGCAACACACCCTTACCAAACTATATCCAAAGGACCGATAACAACAAGCATGACTACTTCAGAGAATAGTACCGAGGAAGAAAGGCCGGTGAGCCAGTTGTTAAAGGAAGCAATGGAAAAGATAGAAAGGATGGGATTAGAGATGAATGCAATGCAGCTAGCTCTAGCCAAATCACAAAAGAGCCCTGAGCCGTTGGGGCACATGCCGGAATACCCTCACTCCGGCCCTTCAACAAGCCTCCCGAATCACCGTTATCATCAGGAGAGAAGCCCCCATGATTCCCAAGCTCCACCACCCCATCAACCTCTCCCAATACCAAATGGTCCCACTTTTATGGGACCCATATCAGACACCCTGCAAAAATCAAACAGCGAGCCATTGCTTCAGGCTCCCGATACGCAATACTATCCCCCTGAGCCTACATTCCATGCCCCCGAACCACATGCCTACAATCCACATTTGGAGGCACCGGCAGAAATTGAAAAGTCGATTAAAGCCCCAGAACAAGATGAGGTATTGAGGAAATTCAAAAGCCTGGAGCAGTCCTTCAGGAACCTGCATGGATTGGGCAACCAGGTCAGCGTGGCCTACAAAGATCTATGCCCTTTCCCGGATGTCCAACTCCTGGCTGGGTTCAAGGATGCCTAAGTTTGATTTATATGAAGGGCACGGTGATCCCATGGCACATTTGCGGGGATTCTGTAGTAAAATGAGAGGGGCAGGCGGTAAAGATGAACTGCTGATAGCCTATTTTGGCCAAAGTCTGAGCGGATCGGCACTCGAATGGTATACCAAACAGGATTCCAGCAGATGGTACACTTGGGATGATCTGGCGCAGGCTTTCGCGAGTCATTTTCAATACAATCTCGAGATAGTCCCTGACCGTCTCACATTGTTGAGGACCCGGAAAGAACCCGGGGAAAGTTTTCGCGAGTTTGGGTTCCGCTGGAGAGAACAAGCAGCCAGAGTCGATCCTCCCATGAGAGAGGGAGAGATGGTGGACTACTTCTTACAAACCTTGGAGCCAACTTACTTTGGTCATCTAGTGACGACAGTTGGTAAATCTTTCAATGAAGTAGTTAAAATGGGCGGTATGATCGAAGAGGGACTCAGGTCCAACAAAATCCTGAGCTATTCGGCAATCAAAGCAACCACTCAGGCCATCCAGAGCGGCACTGAGGGTGTACTGGGGAAGGAGAAGAAAGAATATGTCACGACTGTTGAGTCGGGAACATGGTTCGGATTTAGAGGCCCGTCACCCTACTATAGCCAACTACGACCCTACCACCAAAATTACCCCCGCACTCCATATAGCCCTCCACAACATTATTACCCACTGCCAGATCCCCATTTTTCCATTCATCATGCACAAACCTATACCCACTCTCCAGCATACGCACAATGGCGTGCGCCGGCTCCCCAAAATACATACCCACCTCCACCAAACATATATCCACTTCCGAGGGCCTATAGAAATCCTCCAGGGTCAGGTTTCCGGGGGAATCAAGATTTTAAGAATGAGAGGAAGCAGAAATATACTCCGCTGGGAGAATCCTATACTACCGTGTTCCACAAATTGAGGCAGTTAGGCCTATTGAATCCTATTGAGCCCAAATTACCAAATCCCCTTCCTGAAAATCTTGACCCTTTAGCAAGTTGTGAATATTGTTCGGGGGCTCCCGGACACGATACTGAGAGATGTTGGAAGTTGAAGAATGCCGTGCAAGAGCTCATCAACACAAATAGGATCGAGGTTCAGGTTCCAGAGCCGCCAAACATTAATGACGATCCGTGCCGGTGAAAATAGTTCCAAAAAACAAAAAAAAATCAACAATTGGACGGCTACTCCTCTTCCTATACGAAGGGAGTCTTGGTAGTGGGCTCTGATTTTCTTTTCTTGTTTGGATTATTGCAGAGTTGTAATCCAGTTTTGTTTTAGTGTGAAACTCTGTTATCCCGTATTTCTATAAAGCGAAAGCTTTTCTCTTCTTATTTTGTTTTGAGTCTATTTTTCTTCCTTTTCTCTTTCTAAACAATGCTCTTTATACTGATCCCAATGACATGGCATGCGTAACGGATTTTCAACTTAGTCTAAAAATCAATCTGATTTCGAACTGATTATACAAAAGGTCAATAGCGATGACGAATTGGGATACGATGATAATAAAGCCTTCAAAGAGACAAACAGAGAGTTAAGCTAGTTGGAAGAGAAATCCAAGCCCAACTTAAATGACGCATAAGACATCAATTTAGGGGATGCAGACGATATCAGGAAATTTAAAGAGGGACAGCAAGTGTTGAAACGGATCCTCCCACATCAGGCCAAAACAAAATGGCAAATTTGTCCCGAATTGGCAGTGGCCGTCTATTGTGACCAAGATGTTATCCAGTTGCACTTCATGTCAGACAGATGTCGAGGGAAGATGCATCGACATGGCTATTAATTGTTGTTTGTTTGTTTATACTTGGCATTTATCGGAGAATGAAATGACGGAGGCAATTTTTTCTTCTATCCAAACATTTTAACCTTTGCTTCCCCTTTTGAGCCTTATTTATTCTTTCATACCCCTCTTTTGGAATCAGTAATGAAAATAAGAAAAAAGAGAAGAAAAATATAATGATAATAAAAAGAAAAGTCACAAAGAAAAGAAAAGAAAAAAAAAAGAAAAAGAAAAAGGGAGTTGTGAACTACGTTTGACCTGATTCCTCAAAGAAGGATACGTAGGCGCCTCACGGCTCGGTCATAGTGTAACCAAAAAATAAGAATCCCCAAGCAAGAAACTGGGGCAGAAGTTATGTTTGTAATGTTGGGAAAGAAGTTCGATTCCAAGAGTTGTAATGGTTTTTACCCATCAGAATTATTTTGAACCCTTTTTGATGCCCTCTTTTTCTTTTAGCCATAAAAAAAAAAAAAAAAAAAAAACATGTTGATGTCCAAAAAAGACCTCCCGATCAGAATCCGAGGAAAGCCAAGTTAAGCAAATAAAAGTAGAGAAAGTCGGCAACGAATTGATAACCTAAAGAATCCCCAGCAAAGAGTCATATCGGCACCATAAGGCGATGAGAATTGAGAGAAATGAGAGAGTCTCATCAGTGAAAACCCCTCGAAGGGCACTATGAGGCGACAAGGATATAAAGGGGGCTAGCAAGATAAGATTGACAAAAAATGGGCCGCATCCGGCGAAAGTTGGGCTTCTGCACATCCCCAGCAAAGAGTCATGTCGGTAACACTTCAATCTCCAGCTTAGAAAATAAAATAAGAAGAGTCTTATCGGTGAAAACCTTCACAGGCACCATAAGGCGACGAGAATTGAGAGAAATGAGAGAGCCTCATCAGTGAAAACCCCTCGAAGGGCACTATGAGGCGACAAGGATATAAAGGGGGCTAGCAAGATAAGATCCGCATCCGGCGAAAGTTGGGCTTCTGCACATCCCCAGCAAAGTAAGGCCGTCAGAAAAATTGATCGATATGAATAGACTGAGTTGGTTAATCCAGAAATGCATGACATGATCATTGGGATTGATTGTACCATTCGGATAAGTTCTTTTATTTTTTCTCTTTCCCCAACATTTGTTCAGAAAGACTTTTTCTTTCATCTTTTTAAAGTCATCACTTTTTATTTTGGGTTTATAGTGTTTTTCTCCAGTAGTTTGTTTTTTAGAAGGATTTTGTTTTTCAGAGCTTACTACTAATTGCCAAAATGCTGCGAAGCAAAAGGCGAACAGGACATGCCAAAGATAATACAATGAAACGGAAAAGACATTTGTTGCAATACCGAATGATGAGTTGGCCTAAATGTCAAGGGGGTATAGTGAAAAGGGGACGAGATGCAAGAGCATCCTTGGCCGATCACCGACCAAATTCCAAAAAGGTCGGACAATGTGGAGCAAGGAAAGAAGAGGAAAATCACCCCCAACGGGAATGTGTTCACCAGCAGGGACATGATCCCCAACAGTAATATCATCCCCAATAAATAGTATCATCCCCAGCAAGTTCTGATAGTGTAATGGAACGCCGAAAAAAAAAAGAAAAAAAAAAAAAAGAAAAAAGAAAAAGGGAAAGCAACCATGTTTTTTTTTTTTTAAAACTAACAAAATCTTTCTTTGATTTGAAACAGGGAAAAGAAATGTTACAGATGGAGGAAGAACAAGCCATAAAGAAGATCATCAAACCGGGGCAGAAAATTTTCTCATCGCGAAAATTTTCTCAAAAAAATTTTCTCAAAAAAAGACAGGCGCCCACCTGAATAACGAGAGGAATACTTTTTGTCTGTGCATTTCATATTTCAGGCACCCACCTGTATAACAAGGGAATACATCTCATGTCTTTACCATCAGGCGCCCACCTGTATAACAAGGGAATACATTCCATGTCTTTACTAATAGGAGATACACTTCCTAGGTCTAGTTTTGCCAATAGGAGACGCACTTCCTAAGTTTTACCCATAGGAGACGCATTTCCTCCTAAGTTTAATTTTACCTATAGGAGACGCATTTCCTCCTAAGTTTATGTTTTAACCATAGGAGAGGCATTTCCTCCTAAGTTTAGTTTTACCAGTCCTAAGTTGTTGAAATTGGGAGCCCGCCCAGATAACAGAGGCATACAATTCAGTCTTTATATTTCCAGAGGTGTTGAAATTGGGAGCCCGCCCAAATAACAGAGGCATACAATTCAGTCTTTATATTTCCAGAAGTGTTGAAATTGGGAGCCCGCCCATAATAACAGAGGAATACATTCAGTCTTTACTTTCAAGTGTTGAAATTGGGAGCCCGCCCATAATAACAGAGGAATACATTTCAGTCTTTATTTTCAAGCATTGAAGTTGGGAGCCCGCCCATAATAACAGAGGAATACATTCAGTCTTTATTTTCAAGTATTGAAGTTGGGAGCCCGCCCAGATAACAGAGGCATAAATTCAGTCTTTTCATTTCAGTCTTTTCATTTCAGGTGTTGAAATTGGGAGCCCGCCCAGATAATAGAGGCATACATTCGGTCTTTACTTTTAAGTGTTGAAATTGGGTTAATCCGCCCTCAAATAGGATCTGTTGGGTTAGTCCGCCCTCAAATAGGATCTGTTGGGTTCATCCGCCCTCAAATAGGATATGTTGGGTTCATCCTCCCTCAAATAGGATATGTTGGTTTCAGTCTTTTATTTTAAGTGTTGAAGTTGGGAGCCCGCCCAGATAACAGAGGCATAAATTCAGTCTTTTTATTTTTTCAAGTGTCGAAGTTGGGAGCCCGCCCAGATAATAGAGGCATACATTCAGTCTTTTATTTTAAGTTGGGTTAATCCGCCCTCAAATAGGATCTGTTGGGTTAATCCGCCCTCAAATAGGATCTGTTGGGTTCATCCGCCCTCAAATGGGATCTGTTGGGTTCATCCGCCCTCAAATAGGATCTGTTGGGTTAATCCGCCCTCAAATAGGATCTGTTGGGTTAATCCGCCCTCAAATAGGATCTGTCGGGTTAATCCGCCCTCAAATAGGATCTGTTGGGTTAATCCGCCCTCAAATAGGATCTGTTGGGTTCATCCGCCCTCAAATAGGATATGTTGGGTTCATCCGCCCTCAAATAGGATATGTTGGTTTCAGTCTTTTATTTTAAGTGTTGAAGTTGGGAGCCCGCCCAGATAACAGAGGCATACATTCAGTTTTTACTTTCAAGTGTTGAAATTGGGAGCCCGCCCATAATAACAGAGGAATACATTCAGTCTTTAATTTTAAGTGTTGAAATTGGGAGCCCGCCCAGATAACAGAGGCATAAATTCAGTCTTTTATTTTAAGTGTTGAAATTGGGAGCCCGCCCAGATAACAGAGGCATACATTCAGTCTTTTATTTTAAGTGTTGAAATTGGGAGCCCGCCCAGATAACAGAGGCATACATTCAGTCTTTTTATTTCAAGTGTTGAAATTGGGAGCCCGCCCAGATAATAGAGGCATACATTCCACGTCTTTACCCATAGGAGATGCATTTCCTCCTAAGTTTTAGTTTTACCCATAGGAGATGCATTTCCTCCTAGGTTTGTTTCAGTTTCACCCATAGGAGATGCATTTCCTCCTAAGTTCAGTTTTACCATAGGAGACGCACTTCCTAAGTTCAGTTCTCACCATAGGAGACGCACTTCCTAGAGCAAGTTTCACCAATAGGAGACGCACTTCCTAAGTTCATTTCACCCATAGGAGACGCACTTCCTAAGTTCAGTTCTACCAATAGGAGACGCACTTCCTAAGTTTATTGTACCCATAGGAGACGCACTTCCTAAGTTTATTGTACCCACAGGAAACGCACTTCCTCAAAGTTAAGTTTTACCCATAGGAGATGCATTTCCTCCTAAGTTGTCTTGAAAAAAAAAACGTTTGAAAAAAAAAAAAAAAGTCATTTTCCTAAAGCCAGGCGCCCACCTGTATAACGAGAGGCATACATTTCAGTCTTTTTCATTACAAGTGTTGAAGTTGGGAGCCCGCCCATAGAACAGAGGAATACATTTCAGTCCTTACATTTCAAGCATTGAAGTTAGGCGCCCACCTGTATAACAAGGGAATACATCCTAATCTAGTGTTTAGTTCACTCTCAGCACTGCATCAGTAGTATCAGTGGGCTACGATTTTGCTAACGACTCACAAACCTCCCCAGTGCAAACTGGGTTAGGAAATTTTGTTTGTTTTGATTGTCAGGGACCCGCCTATAGAACGGAGTTTGTGGTATGTCAAAGATCGAAGAAGTCAGGAGTCCGCCTGTCAAAGATCAAGCAGTGACCCACTGGAAAGCAGAAGGATTGCAACAGAAATCCCCAGCATTCAATCCAAGATAGAAGCTCGCCTCAAGAACGCGAATCAATAGTCTGGGATGATTAACAGAAGCTGGTCACCAAAAAAAAAAAAAAAAAAAGAAGAACAAGAAAAGAGAAAAACAAAAAAGAGAAAATACGGAAGTGAAGAACAAATGTGGTCTGCTCAAGAACTAGCGCCTACATCTAGCAAGTATCAAGATTCAAATCCAAAGTCTGTATGAAGCACCATTCAAGACTCAAGACCAAGTTTCAGAAGACTTAAGAGATAGGAATCCTTGTAACTAGTAGCTGATAGGCTTAGTTAGTCTTTTTCAGTTTTCATTTTTGTTGTAATGACAGGACCGCGGACCGGAACCTCAACGGAACGGCACCTCGATCGGCTCTTCACCTCGGTACACTTCACTATCTCTCTCATTTCCGAACTACACGTGGCCTGATTCCTGTATAACCAAGGATATGTAGGCAGCTCAGATACCAGGGCTCGGTCACATTCCCTCCCTTTCCTGAAGTGTAGTCCGTCCAAGTAATGGTCGGGTCAAAAACACGGCTAGTCGTTCTTTGTCGGAAAACTCTTCGTGTTTCCAGTCAAAGAGGGGCAGCTGTAAGCACGTGATTTTTGACCCTCCCCGGGAATTTTTACGCTCTTAGCTTAAAATATCTAATTTAGGACTAATATAGCTATTTTAACTATTTTTTACTTTATTTCGTTGCAAAAAGAAAAATCTCAAAAAAAAAATATATATATATATATAAATTTTAGTTTATGTATCTCTCATAAACTTGAAAAATACAAAAATTGCACTTTATTTTTGTACTTTATATAATTTCGAAAATTACAAAAAAAAATAGTTTTATTAATATTCTATAGTCATTTTAACTTTGAAAAATACAAAAAAATATTACCTCATATTTTATCTTAATATTTAAAACGAAAATTACAAAAAAATAGTTTTATTAATATTTTGTAGCTATTTTAAACCTTGAAAAATATTTAAAAAAATATAGTTTTGTTTAAATACTAGTCTTATTTTTGGTAGTTATTTCGCTTACATAGGACTAGTTAAGCAACGTGTTCCTATTTCTTGGGTCCGGGCAAAAGAATAATATTCGGGTTTAAACTACCCGGTTTTAGGCCTAATTTTCGGACCTAGCCCGTAATAAACCGTGTCCAGGACACATGGGGAACCCCACCACGCGTGGGGGACATAAGTCTCGAACCCCACCACGCGTGGGGCTCAATTTCTGAGGCAAACCCATACAAAGCACGGACAGAAAGCCAAAGGAAGGGAGGACTTTTGAAAATTGGAGGAGGGGCACTATTCACGGGTCTTCTTCCTCAAGAAAAGGCACGAAAAACCCTATGACTAAAAAGGAAAAAACCAGTCCAAAAAAAAGGTTTCAGCTCCCATCACCACCAGTTCCCCTCCCCTCGTCGACCACCGGCGTACATCACCTAAACCACAGCTCCCTCCATCCCTTCCGGCACCCCCACGCACCATCCCCCTCGCCGGAACATCACCAAACGCCCACCTCCATTAAAGCCGTCACCCCCACTGTCGAAAACCACCAGCCTCACGTCCAAAACCACCAACAAACCACCTGCGTCCGACTCCTTCACGTCCAGCTTCCCCCCCCCCACGTTGCCACTGTTCCTCGACCTCACGTCCGAAACCAACAAACCACCAGCAACAACCCTACCCAAAAAACCAGTCGCGACCAGCTCGTCCAGTCGCACCCCCACGTCCAAACGACTGCCGGCATCGTCCAAACACCACCTTCAACCAACAACCTCCCGTCGAACCCCCTCCTCCTCACGTCCAGCAAAACCAACAGCCCCATCACCCACCCTCGCACCCCGGCAACGAACCACGACCACCTCCATAACTGCCCCTTCCTCACATCCAAACGACCCTTCTGCTGCAGCTTCATGCACCAGTTGCTGCGTCGGAGATACAGCAGCAACCAACAATCTTGGGGCGTCGACAGTTGTGGGGTCCAAGCTTTCCATCGAGGTCATCTTTGGTTTGTCGAGGTGTTAGTCCGAGGTTTCGTCGTTGTTCCGCGTCCAGTGAGGTCTGGCTTGAATTCCGTCGGGGTCGTGTTTGCCGTCCTAAGTTTGCCGAGGTTCAAAGGTTAGTAAACCTCAAGCATTAAATAAGGAGATGTTATGTCAAAAGTTCAAAAAATGCAATATCGAAATTGGTAGGATAATTTCTTGCTTATGTTTTCACAATATGCGTTTTGTTCATTTGTGGTGTTATGTATTTTTGTTCATTTGATATCATTTAATTAAGTAGGGTTAGTTGTTCTATGACACAGTATAACGTCAATTTGTTCGTCCTTTCCCGTGCTTAGTTCATTCGGACAAAACTAGCATTATTTGTTGTTATTACTTCCAAAACACTCATTTTGCTAGATTCCTTTTATTAAATTTGTAACGAGTTATGAGATTTCAGTTGTAAATAGGCTATAAGGTTTAGTATGGTTAAAGGCGTAAAAATGGCATCCTTTAAAAAAAAAAATTAAAATAAAAAAGGTAAATAAAAACAAATAAATAAATAAACAAAAAGAAAAAAAAACGAGACTAGCTTCGCCAAAAAAAATAAAAAATGTACAGATTGCGGAGCCCTCACAAAATATAAGTATTAAATACTTAGATTCCGGGACGGGCCGTTTAGCAAAATTCACGGCCCTACCCAACATAATAATGTGCTAGTTGCTTTAGGCGCGCCTTTAATAATTTACTTTCTTAAACTCGGGTGTGCATTTCATGCGACCCAAATCCAAATCCTAAAACATCAAATAAAATATGTTTCGGATTGTGGGTGCATTTCATGTGACACAGTCCAAAGATATGTTTTAAGCGATGTTCACATTCCTAAAAAATAAAGCGGTTAAAAGATAAATTTGCACATAAGTTCATATTGTATTAAAAATCAGATAAATAAGCCAAATATAACAGTTGAGCGACCGTGCTAAAACCACGGAACTCGGGAATGCCTAACACCTTCTCCCGAGTTAACAGAATTCCTTATCTAGATTTCTGGTACGCAGACTGTAATATAGAGTCATTATTTTCCTCGATTCGGGATTAAAATTGGTGACTTGGGACACCCTAAATCTCCCAAGTGGCGACTCTGAAATAATTAAACGAATCCCGTTTCGATTGTCCTTTAATTGGAAAAAACTCCCCCTGCGCCCTCGGGTGCGGAAAAAGGAGGTGTGACAGAACCTATATTCCATGACCCGATTCTCAACCTATAGGCTCCCTTGCCCCCTCTACCTCCCCTACCTCCCGTCCCACACCCTGACCCCGTCCCCACACTCTGCCTCACCCGAGGACATGCCCTTAATCTATCATCCCAGATTGTAGCCACTACACCTACGACAAATCTCAAGAAGACTTACTAGTGCACAACGAACAACGAATCAAACTAGAAGGAAACAAGTGACTACAAGTACACTAGTTGAATGATTGAACTATTGTGAACCAAAGTAACATCAATTTAGCAAACACCAAAAGGGAAACAGTAAAACGGGAGGTACCAACTCCCGAGAACCAAACCTGTGTTGATTTGTTGTACTTTATGTAGTTGTACACTCACGCACCGCTTCCCACCGCCCGTTGCGGACACTCGTCCTGGTTGATCTCCTTTGCTAGTGCTCGTGCACCCAACTTGTCTCCACAACTTCGAGAATTTTTCTGAAAACACAGAAAATACCACGACCCGAAAACCAAAAAGGGCTGTCACCGCTACCACTGGTGTAGCCCTGATAGTAGTAGGGGAAATGTAGGGAAAAAGCAGAGAACTACACAAATATCTAATGAAATATATTGCCAAAACACTTGATAACTACCATAAATTAAGAAATAATGAGTATTCTTCTATAAATTAAAACAAATCGAAATTATACTAGTTAAATAGAAAAAATCTTTTTTTTATTAGTTGCAACAGAAGAAGACGACAGAAGTCAACTGTTGTTTGGAGTTTATATTTTCAAAATATTAATTAATTCTGAAAAAGAAATCTAGTGAAAAACTCTGTTGAAAAAGATTTAGCAAATTGGAGCTAGAAACTTACCACAGAGATAAATCTGAACTTGGATGAAGCAGATCGGAGATTGATGTGGGTGAATGATTAATAGTGTTTCACCTTTAATCATAGATCTTAGTTCTACAAATTAGGGGTGTCAATGGATATTCGAAAACCGACTAAACCGGCCGAACCGTACCACACCGAACCGATTTTTAAGTTTCTTTTTAAGAAACCGTAGGTTTTTATATAAATTTATAACTGCACCGGTAATTAGGGTAGGTTTTTTATTTTATAAAAATAAATCAAAAAAAACCCGAACCGTATCGAATAAACTTTACATGTAGAAAATATATTTATTTATTAAGTTTAAAAATAATAATGCATTAAATTTTCTTTGAGCCTTGGAATTATGAAAACTATTACAAGCCACCAAGTAATTAAACTCAAAATACTAATTCCTAAAACCTATTATGCTACTTCTACTTAAACTAAGTTATTCCAAGTATCTTTATTAGCAAGACACAAAGTATTCTAGCAATTATGAGTAACAAACTACAATGTATTGAATATGTTTTCCTTTCATATAATTTAGATTTATCTTTTTGAATATTTAATCTTCTATAGACTTTATTCTTGAGTCCCAGCTTGGTATATCTTTCAACTCGTGTGATTAATATTTTCTTTGCCTTTGTTTGATTTCTTTTACGTTGTTGTAGAATAGTGGATGGATCTATACTCTAGCCATATTTCCTTTTTTTTAATTCATCACCCTTTAAACAGTAAAAATGTCTAGAGAGTTTTGCTAAGTCCTATAAAGAACGTACGTTATTGCAATTCTACTTCTACTGGTGAATTTTACATGATATTAAAAAAATATCGAAAATTAACCGAACCGTACCGATACCGAAGAGAAACCGACATGATTGGGACGGTTTCGAAAAGTCTAATTTTGGTTATACATAATAAAATAACCGAAAAATTGATATGGTACAAATTTTATAAAATAACCGACCGAACCGAACCATTGACACCCCTACTATAAATAAAGAAATTACTGATAAAGAGCGTTTTACGTTTTTAGTGGGCCTACTCGACATAAATTTGAATATATATTATTCAGTGTGTGCGCCCGCGCAAATTTCACAGTGATAATACATCATTTGTCCTTTATTTCTATTTATCCCTCCTTTCCTTCCCCCACAAACGCACTCCCCAAATCGCCACAAAAAAACAAATATAAATGGAACAGTTAAAAACAAGGAAAATATAAATTTTATAGAAGATTTTTGTTGTGCATGAATGGTGTGTTATGGATGGGTCAATTCAGATAGGCGTAGAGCAGTAAGTAAACTAGTGAAAAGGTGGTTTAACATTGGTTAATTACATGTGCTTGTCTTTTACAATTAATTAAAGGTAAAGCATAGGCTCTAATTGAAGTGTTTCTTTCATGCTTTGATTCAAATAAATCTTACTATATGAAGTGCATCAATTGATTATTTCAGATCCACTTATTGTTCTGCTCCAAACACAACAAAACAATTAAAAGCTTATCTAATTAAAAGTTTTCACTAATCATCTTGTCCTTTTAGGGTTAAGATGGCAAGCATAATGTTGCATGAATTAACTAATAGTATAACTTCTGAATAATAGTTCAATACGTTTCCCTAACTTAGTGTACCTCATCTAATCATTTTTTTAATGTCCAAAATAATGAGCTTATAATCTGATTCCAAAGATTTGTCCATTAATAAAGATTGAGATTAATTAGCAAAAAGCTCAATGGGGTGAGCTCAAAACAAGATGAGAATGCCAAGTCAGCAATGGATAGTGGGACCATCAGTGAATACACCAAGATTAGGATGACAAATCAGCCACACACGTAGGACCAAAAGTGCAACAACTACCGCCATCAATCAAAAAAAAAGATAGTTCATATGCACAAGGTATTTCACGTTAACATAATGCCCAAAAATAGGGCGGACGGCCATCAATCAAATTTTGTATATTTGTATAGTTATAAACATTTATACTTCTATTTTTTTTTATATAGCAATTCGATAGTCAAAAGGTCATAATTCTAATAAACTATGATAGTATCAAAAAGTGTATATTTTTGCTACCTGACATTAAGTGATACTGGCTTAATGACCCACTAATTGATTATTTTATCTTTGAAAAGAATTCTTGATTTTTGGTGTCAATAGAAATTCGTGCTTTTCTTTCATTCTTTTCCAAGTTTATCTGTTAATTTTATAAAATAAAAAAAGTTCAGAAAAGAAAAGAGAAAATGATGGATGGGAAAGCAGCCACGTAAAATTCATAGAATAACTTGTTAGCTTCATCTTATCATAGTAATGGGCCTAGCCTTTGTCATCTGCATCTTTTGGTACATAGATTTCATGGGCCCACTTTCTCCTTAATCCATTACAACAGTGGCCATCAGCCCCTCTCTTTTATTTGAGCTTAGCTACTTATGATAAAGTGTGCGGGTCATGTTAAACAACAGCGAAGCTAAGATTTTAAATTTATGAATTTTTAATTTTATAGAAGCAATATAATAAGTTTTGAATATATTATTTTTATATATTAAACAAATTAGTTAAAATCTGTGGTATAAACTAAAATTATTGGATTTTGTCGAACCCTAACAAGCTTTGTCCTTGTGTTAAATGATGAAATTGCCTACAAGCTGTAAGCAGCAGTATTCATCTTTGCCATGTCCTCTTTGATGTTTATTTCAATATGAGTGGGCCTATTTTTGCCTTTCTAGATACATTGAGTAAAAAGTATACAATTGAGCTGCTAAATAAAATGACTTATAATAACTTAAACAAGATAATATCCTACTGCGAATGTCGTTTTCCATTATTTTCGTATTTTATGTAAAACACTCGAAAAAATTAGGGGTAAATTTTACAAATGGTCATATAATTTTTTTTTTCCGCCAAAGTCATGTAACTATATTTTCTTGCACAAAATCATAAAACTTTCGCTAACTCACACAAAAATCATAGTGGCAGGAAAAAATAACTTTCTGGTAGTATTTTCCTATTCTATATTTTATTATTTTTTATTTTCAATCTAACAAATAATAATCAAATTAAAATAGAAATGACCCAATCCGACCTCACCCAATCCAATACCGATATACATAAACTAAACTAATATTAAAAGAGAATTATTCCCTCAAAATATACGATACTTCTATTTTTATTTTTATTTCTAACATTTTCAGTCTCATTAATAAGTTCAAGAGCTGTGTGATTATCCATACCTTTTATTTATTTATTTATTATTATTTTTTTGGTCATGATCTCATGAAAAATACTCCAAAAAGGAAAAAAATAGTACTTAGAAAAGCAATGATTTGGAGTATTTAGCATACATTATTATATTTCTTCCTCTGGAGCATTTTGCATGAGTTTATTATAAAAAAGAAAAGAAATAGAAGGTATGGACATAATTCATAAAGTTCTTGAAATAATAATATTATCAGTTGGAATGGAAATCTTGAAAAGGAAAATAAAAGATACAAGTATTGTGTATTTCGAAGGAATGATTAACTTTTAATATTACTTTAATTTATGTATAATCAGTCGGGTTGGATCGGGTTGGGTCATTCCTATTTAATTGAGTTATTATTTGTTAAACTGAAACTAAAAATGAAAAAACTTGGAATAAGAAAATATTACCGAAAATTTATATTTTTCAATCACTATGATTTTTCTGTGAGTTATTGAAAGTTTTATGATTTTTGTGTGAGAAAAATATAGTTATATGACTTTGGTGAAAAGAAATTATAGTTATATAACCATTTGTGAATTACGAGTAATGTAATTCAAGTGATCCAATCATTAAAATGTGTTGATTACTCTTTAATAAGTATACGACTTGTCTAACCTATTGAAGTTTAGATGGCCAGAAGCATAAACAAACAAATTAAAAGTATTAAAGCAATGGGAAAACGAAATGGGCACTAGTGGACAATTATATATGGCACCAATTTATAAGGAATAAATCAGTAGTAAATTCATGACAAATAATTGGGTCCAAAAGAGAAAAACCCATTATCCCAAAAGAAGAAAATACAACAGATTCTATAAGGTGGGGAAGAAAAGGTGTGTACTACTTTTATTAAGCATAACTATATATTGTTCTTGTCTTTATATTGCAACCTGCGATTCCATTGGAAATAATATAGTATTATTTCAGAATCCAAGTCCACTACATACCTTTTCATCTACGTATAGGCCAAAAGGAGGGTGATGATAATAATAATAATAATAATAATAATAATAATAATAATAATAATAATAATAATAATAATAATAATAACTGCGTCAGGATGGAAATAATTTACCCTAATGTCCTAAACATTTAATAAAGAAAAAATTGGATTAAAGTTATCTGTAATTTTCATTTTTGTAATGTCCGCACGACAAACTAACCATGAGGACCACAATACAGTAACTCAAACCAACATTATTTCATCTCAGCTTTTCAAACCTATAATAATCATTCTATTATTTATAGAGAGAGCACGACAGTCAAAAAATTAATTCGATTCATAATGTTGCGAGTTTGAATTTTTATAACCTCTTTCTTTACTCATTAAATATGTAAGCAAAAAAAATCTCCTTCTAAGTCCTAACCTATAACTAGTGGTGGCAAAATGGTTAAAAGAAAACAGTTATTCATCCATATTATCCATTAAAAAATAAGTTGATTTATTAACTTTTTTAGAAACGGGTCAAATATGGATAAGAACCATATTATTCACTTAGAAAATAGATAACCAATGAATTTAACTTTTACATTTGTAAAATTTTATTTGTATTAAATATAGATCGAGTCGGATAATTTATCTGTATTTTTGCATTACCCGTTTCCGATCCGTCCATGTCTTACCCGACCCACCCGTTTGACACCCCTACCTATAATTATAACAAAAGGAAATATTGTGATTTTACTTATTTCTTTTTTGTTTTAATCCCTAGAGAATTCAAGAAACTTAAGCTGCAGTTGATTATAATTAGAGTAATAATCATATTATTATTGTTATATTGCTTTCTCATTACTTTAGCAAGTAGGATTGACAGGACATATGATGGGATCAAGTGGTTTAATTTATTTTCAAACAAATTGGAGACAATGGGTGGTTGCTTTTAGCTGTAGTTATATATAATGGCCCCGCGGGTAGACAAAGGAAATAACAGAAGAAAGGAAACTTTAGTATAATGATTAAAAGTGAAAAAAGATGTTAAGTGTTTGATACAGCGAAAGTTATTTTCAGTATTTTTTATTAAAAGGAAGAAAAGAATTGTTTTTTTTAATGGTCGGAGTCAGATTTTTAACATTATATTACTTACTTCAATTAACACATTAGATATTTATCATAAGTTACTTTTTCATAAATCATGTTTAATGAAAAATGACTTTCTTATACCAAACACAGTACAGACTCCCATAGTTGGTTCATATCCATTTGCATAATTCATTAATGAAAGGAGTTACACTATCTATTATAGCAGGTATGCGCTCTGCTTTAAGGCTAAAAAGTCAAAAAGCCAAATACAATATAGTTAAGTGCTGAAGCAAAGCATCTGATTCATAGCTTACTTCAGTGAGAAAAAAGTAAATATAATAAATAGTGCCAATTTCAAATCAAGTTTATTACTATGATTCGTAATTGTCAGTGCATAACAACTTTCTTCTTTATCCAAGCTTGAAAACGACAATATGACTAAATCTCGAAATATTGTAAATGGACCTAGTAGCACTTTCTTTCTTTTCCTGTTTTGGTTAACGACCGATAGAACATTAAGCAAGTGAATTGTAATATCTTATTATATATATATTAATCCTTTTGTATATGTATATAGAATTCAGAGTAAAAATAATTGGCACTAAGATTATATAAAAACCACCGGCCAAAGAACAAAACAATTTGAACCACATCCCAACTCTATTCTTGAATATAATTTTCAGAGTTAACAATACATATGGATTATGTCTTATGAGCAGTATATGTGCCAAATGTCGATGTTATATTCAATAACTCAATACCTAATCACTTAACGTAATGTTCAATGAACCACTTTAATTTCTGAATCATAATCCATTATGTTTTTAAATAGCTCAAGTCTACTTCATTGGATTTTTAATTTTCCAAGCTTATCTAATTCCTAAATGAATTGTCTATTATATATTACTGATGATGATGATAATTGAGATTACTTAAAAGCTCAATTTGGTGAGCTAAGAACAAGATGAGAACGTCGATTAAGCAAAGGATAGTGGGCCTTTAGTGTATTGCACCAAGATGAGAATGACAAATCAGCCACACACACGTAGGACCAAAAGTACAACAATGACAGCCACCAATTACTTTTTGTATATTTTCACGTTTTGAATGGAGACAAGCGTTTTCACGTCTTACCATAGTAACGGATTTGTCTTATCTATTCGTTTTTTGGGTTAAAATAGCACGGTCTAGCCAGTTTTCGGATTGGTCATTTAAAAATAGTCAGTGTTTGCCAAGTCACTAAAAAATTACCACTATTTTGCTGCAATAGAGACCGGTCCAACATAATATACTGGAGTTCGGTGCACCTGTGTATGAACTTCCAGCATATTATGCTGGACTGATATACTTTGCTAGCTCCAGTATATTATGTTGAACCGATATATTATACTGAAACTCGAATATATTATGCTGGAGTATTTTTTCGGATTTTGAACAGTGTTTTCGTTCAGATTTATCTTTACATGAAAAGTGGCTAAATTTCGATTATTTTTGAAACTGTGGCTATTTTTGAATGATTACTTGTAAATTTAACTATTTTTAAATTTCTCCCGTTTTTTTGTGATGTCCCAACACTAGCATGGACTCGCTCAAAGTGCTTTCTCTGATTGATGAGTAAGAAATAAAATGGGAACAGTGTCGATTTTGACTCAGATCCTAACTACGTGTCATTAGGATTCTTTGTCAATTTGACAAATAAGCTAGACCACGTAGATCAGAATAATGTTCACTCAAATGTCTTAGTGTAGAGGCGAATTGATTTAGTTATACTCATAGTATTATGAGTTCAAATTTTAAAAATTGATTTAGTTATAAGTCAAGTTGGACGCTCATTTTAAGGACGAGCTATAGGTTGTTTTAATAACTATAAGGGGTCGTTTGGTAAGGTTTATAAGAATAGTACTGAATAAGATGTAAAAGTAAAAGGAGCGATAGCTTGTTGAGAAAATGACATTGTATAGTCGCTTTCAAAATAATAGCCAAATTTATATATATATTCTGTATATTATATACAAAAGTTATACAAATTTTATATACTCTTTCGGTTATCAAATATATAAAAGGCTAAAAGTGATAGCTTCAACTTATCGTGGATGAGCCAGGCCTTGGCATCTTTCATTAATTAGTTGATAGATATCTGTGGGCCCACATCTACCTTAATCCATTGCAGCAGTGGCCATTGGCCGGTCTCTTTTGAGCATAGCTCCGAGGAGAAATTTGTGGGTCCCGTTAAACGGTCAAGTTGGATACGAAAGTAGGGAAAAAATTTATTTTGTGTCTCATACAATTGTTACTAGTTGTATAAGATATTTTTTTTGTCTTACAGTTCTGTGGACTCAAATTTTTGTATACCCATAAGTATAAGATTGGGATCGTCTTTGCCATGTACTAATAGGGTCCCCTTTATTCAATAAAAATGGGCATATTTATTCCATTCAATAAAAATGGGAAATTTCTTCCCGACAAACAAATTTCTATTTGTTTGCTTTCTTTTTCCTAATTTGTAGTTACACAGTTGAGTTCATTTTGAGAAGCATCAAATTTTTAATTTTTACATTTTTATAGACTATATGAAATTATATTACCATCCCTACTCAAGTTTTACTTTAATTACTTTCGATATACAAAATTATTAATTATGTACATTTTTAGAATTTAAGGATAATTAATCAATTCCTACAATCTTTCCGACTCCCCCCCCCTCCACATTTCTCTCTCCACATCCCACCCCTCTCCCCACGTATCTTGCACAAGAGAGGAATAATTCCACCATTGATAGCCATTAAAAAGCTTTGAAGCTTTGGATTTGAATTTGGGTTTCAAAAAATATTATTTATTTGAATTGGATGATGTTGCAAAGAATTGGGAATTCTCTCAACGTCTCTCTCTATCTCTCAATCCCCAATTTCAGTAATGTAAAGCAAAGGGAAAGAGAGCAGCAATTCCACCATTGACAGCCATTAAAAAGCTTTGAAGCTTTGAATTCGAATTTGAATTTTCAAAAATCATTATTTGTTTGGAATAGGTGTTGTTGCAAACAATTGGGAATATGGTTTGGAGTTTATATCTCAATTTTGAGGGGTTTTGGTAAAGATTAGACTTGGTTTTGGCTGAATTTCAGATTAAAACTCGAAGAAGAAGACATGATATACATTATATTTACGAAATTATAGTAAAACTGTAGAAAAATTGTAGTTCTGTTGTTTATATATATTTCTTTTATTTGTATTTTGCCCTAGTTGGACTGGTTCGCCTAATCGAAGAGCCCTACCTTACTTGTTCACCGTAACTATTGTATGAAAGTTGAACAATATAGTATAAAAATTATATTTAAGTTGTATGATATTGTAGTTGTATATAACTGAGTAGAAATAATGTATGAAAATTATAGATAAGTTGTATAATATATAATTAGTTGTATGAAATTTGTTTTTACTATGTATAAATCAGATACCAAATATACAAAAGACATATTGTATAAATTTTGTATAAAATTTGTATTTAAATTGTATGTTATTGTAGTTGTATTTAACTGGGTAGAAATAATGTGTGAAAGTTGTAGATAAATTCTACAATATATAATTAGTTGTATGAAATTTATTTTTACTATGTATAAATCAGATACATCATATACAAAAGACATATTGTATAAATTTTAGTTGAGCTCTCCTTACTTCATATCGGGGGTGAGGCGGGGTTGGATTAGGGTTGATCTTAGATGACTTGCAGTTTATGTTGAACACATACTATTCTTGCAATTTATCTTAGCCCCGGCCCTTAGACTCTGGTTACTGTTATTGCATGTCATTCATCTTTTGGTTTTTATGCTTCTGTTACTATTACTGTTTCTACTGGAGTTACTAATGAATTCTCTTTTCTTATTTTTTATTTCCGTCTTTCTAAGCCGAGAGTCTATCGAAAACAGCCTCTCTGCCCTATCGGGACAGGGGTAAGGTCTGCGTACACATTACCCTTCCCAGACCCCACTATGTGAAATTTTACTGGGTAGTTGTTGTTGTTGTTGTTGTTGTTGTTGTTGTTGTTGTTGTTGTTATATTGTATAAATTTTGTGTAAAATTTGCATTTAAGATTATACTATACCCATGTCTTCATTAGGGAGGAAGAAGAGGTTGTTTTGTCTTCATTTACAACTTCTCTCATCTCAAGTTCCGATACAAGAGTCTCTTTTATTGAATCTTTCAAATCAATTCTTTTAATCTTAACCAATAACTACCTTTCCTAGTTAACTTTGTTTGTAAAATTTGAGAACCTGGTGAACATTTACTTTGGCACACTTTGATTTCCAGATTATTTCATGTTACTTTTTGTTGCCCTGCAACTCTACTCTCTGAGGCAATTTGTCATGGACATTGCAAAAGTATTTTTGTGGCTGATGGTTGTTTGTGTAATCTTATTCGCTTCTTATTGATCTGCTGGAAAATTCCAGATTAAACTCGGATGTGGAAATGTGTATTCTGCTCTTACACAATTATACTAATTTCTCTGAGTTACGAAAAAATGCAATTATTCTTTTGAGAGGAAGAGAGGTATATCTCTTTCAGTCAAAGTAGAAATTGTTAAAGAATTGCAAGAGCTGAATTTGCAAAGGAACATGATGTGGTAAACAATTGACGAGCACTGTCGATGATTGGAGAAAAATAAGGAAAAAGAAGAAGAGAAAAAAAGGTGTAATTAAATCTCTTGATTGAAGGCACAAATAATGAATTTGGGAACCTTTTAAGGTGGATTGTATATATTTTGTAAACAAAATTTGTTTATACCAAGTAATTAGCTAAACATGAACATTAAAGGTAATAAAGTTTCAAATAGTGTATAGAAATGAAAAAAAGTCTCAACCAAATTGGGATCAATGATATGAATTCTTATTCCTTTTATTTAGCTCAATTCAACATCATCATTACCAAAATAAAATAAAACTACAAGTAACTAACTAAATAAAAAAATATAAATAATAATAATAATAATAATGCGCACCAAAAATTACATTAAAATATACTGGAATAAATTAGAAGAAACTCATGCACAAAGAATTGGACGGTCCTAAAAGATTGAGCATGATGAGGGGTTTCCTATTGAATATACAAAAAATGCAAAAAAGAGTTCATGATGTCGTACCAGAAAAAATATATCAAATTATCCTAATAAAATTATAAAAATATGATAGATTTTGTAAGGTGGGGGAAAAGTAGAACACTTCTTTTTCGAGCATTGCTTTTGTTCTAGTCTTTATTTTGCACTCTCCAATTCCTCCAGAAACAATACTTTATTTTAGAATCCAAATCCACATACATAGCTTTGCCTTTACTTATAAAACAAGAAAGAAGTGTAGATAATTATTTGAATATCAAATTAAACAGAAGTTTTTTTAAAATCCTGGGCTGTGTTTGAAGGTGTCAGATTTGATTGAATCATATTTGATCTTATTTATTATTGATCTAAATTTAGTTCAATATTATTTGTGTCTCATATTTTAGCTAAAGAGGATGAGCTTCTCCATAGGACCATAGCTAGGATTTTATTCAATCAATGTTCTAATTATTTTAATAAAAAAGCTTACACGTCCATGGTTGTATCTTAGCATACAGTTCAAAGATGCAATATAATATATAAGTATAAATATATGCATGCATAAAGTAATCAAGTATCATTTACCTATTAAGGGAACATTTATTAGGAGGAAAAATATATTAAAGCCAGTGGTGGAGCCAGTTTTACGTCAAAATCTAAAGAAGTAACCCCAAGAAGAAAACAAGGGGAGTCAATATATAATACATATACGTAAAAATTATTTTTTTATCTAGCTAAATAGTGTAACTTTTCCGGTAAAGGAGTGTCAATTGATACCCTTTAGTATAATATGGCTCTGCCATTGATTAAAGACGTTTTAGTTTTTTTTTTAAAATAGAATCAAATTCTTTTTTTCAACTAAATATGATTTTGAAATGTAGAGTTGGGAGATAGTTGCTCTCTCTTATATATGTTGCAAGTTGTATAGAGTTACTTGTGAATTTTAATTATATTTAATGTGAAAGGCAAAGGTTCAAGTCACAATTTTGAAGATGATCTTATCCGCAGCCATGATTTTGTCGGGCATTCTCCGTCTATATAAATTTTGGGAAATAGACTAATGATTTTCTTTATTTTGCATGGACATATGCCAAATATTAACAGATTGAAAGGATAGAAATACTCTCTTATGACCAGTTATAATCTAAATAAATGAAATGATCCTAAAAAGATTTTTATTTATCGATTTCATGTATTAGATTTTGTTGGTCTTGTCACACCTCCTTTTTCCGCCCCCGCGAGGGTACAAGGAGTTTTTTTTTTCAATTAAAGGACAGTCGAAACGGGATTTGTTTATTTATTTCAGAGTCGCCACTTGGGAGATTTAGGGTGTCCCAAGTCACCAGTTTAATCCCGAATCGAGGAAAAGAATGACTCCATATTACAGTCCGCGAACCAGAAATCCGGATAAGGAATTCTGTTAACCCGGGAGAAGGTGTTAGGCATTCCCGAGTTCCGTGGTTCTAGCACGGTCGCTCAATTGTCATATTTGGCTTATTTATCTGATTTTAATACAATTATGAACCGATGTGCCAATTTTAACTCTTTACCACTTTATTATTATTATTATTATTATTATTATTATTTTTAAAAAAATTGTGAACATCGTTTAAAACATGTCTTTGGATTACGTCACATGAAATGCACCCGCAATCCGGAACACATTTTTATTCAATGTTTTAGGATTTAGATTTGGTTCGCATGAAATGCGCATCCGAGTTTAAGAAGGTAAAATTAATTAAATCGCGCCTAAAGAGTCTAGCGTATCATTATTTTGGGTAGGGCCATGAAATTTGCTAAAACGGCTCCTTCCTAATTCTAAGCGATTAAATGTACATTTATTGAGGGCCCCGCAATCTATACATTTCATTAAGCGAGGCTCATCTCATTTATTTGGACAAATCTTAAAACGACTACATTTTTCTATAAAAAGAGTCTCTAAAATAAAGAAAGAAAATCCTAATTTATTACTAGCTTTTATTATTTTAAGAAGACATGACATGCTAATTGCTTAATTAATACAAATATTGATGAAAAAGGAATTTCACTCTTAATTTCGAAATTATAAATAAAATAAAAATTCAACAACTAATATTCAAAATAAACAAATATAGCTAGATTAAAACTCAGCATTGTTATTTTTTTAAAAAAAATTTATTGAGATTAATTATTCACAATCATTTGAAACTAGATTTAACCATAATTACTAAAGCTTATTAGAAAGTTTATTAGACTTAAACGTTCTCTTAATCTTGCTTAAGCTCAAGTCATGCCTTAATGCCTAATTTACGATGTTTAATTTAAATTCGTGTCTTAGCTAAATTTAGCTACTTGTTCATGATCAACCTATAATCTTGAAGCCTTCATAACTAGTGAATTAACCTATTTTGCCGAACTGATTTATTACAGAATAACTTATGATATTATTTTCTTATTCCAGTTATTATTTAGTAATTCATGAAATAGCTTAAATACAGTCAACAAAAGGAACAAATAAATAAAAAACGAAATTAAAACTTCAAATTTTCATTCTTCATATGTATTCACGCTTCATATTTCGGATTACAATAAACAGCTTTTCAGTTGTGTACCTGATATTGGAAGCAAAAGAAAATGAATATGAGAATCAGCAACAGCAGTAAAATCAGTACAACACAGCAACAATAGCCCAGCAACAATAACAACCCAGTAACAGACCGGTGGAGTAGTAATCCAAAAAAAACAAAAGCTTCAGCTTTTATGAAACAACAATCAATTCTGATTTCAAACAACAAAAGAAAACAGAATTTTTTTTTAGTTTTTTTTTTATTTGAAAACTTAAATATTTTTCGGAATTTTCTATCTCTTAAATGTTCAGCCCTTTTCTCTCTCTTATTTTCAGATTTGTTTCTCTCTCCCGTTTTTTTTTTTGTCCGTGTATTTCTCCTCCTGTCCTTCTTCTTTTTTCTTCAAGACTTCACATATATAACACATCTCATAAACCTTTTAATCAATTAAATCAATACTTTTTCTCTACCCAACCCATTATCTTTCCACTCATCCCCATTACATTAAATAAACATATCACACCACCCCATTATATTTTGTCCCCCATGCTTTATTTAAAATAATGCAAGATTCCCCTTTAATTTAAATCTTGTCCCCCCTTTATATTAAATAATCATATCACAACCCACCCCATTTCATTTTGTCCCCCATGCTTCAAATAAACAATTTCAAAATGTACAATTCCTAAACTACCCCTTCCGACCTTACTGAAATTACCAAACTACCCCTGAACGTATTACAAATTTACCAAACTAACCATCAGCCATAACACATCAATTAATCAAACTTAACCAAAATATAGACAATATGATCAATTTCTAACAATGTTCAAACAACAATATGAACATGGATGAACATCATAACAACAATATCACATGAACACGATTTTAACAATATTTCAACAACAAATCACATAAACACGAATTAAACAACAAAGAACAACTAAAATTTGATTGAACAATATTTTAGCAACAAACAATCCTATTTTCGGATTCAACAACAACAACAAACAAAGTATGAAGATTTCTAAATTCAATCATATTGAACTTAAAATCAACTCTAACAACACTACAACAAACAATTCTTATATTAAACTTTAAACAAGATTATGAGAACAATTCAAGCAATAATCATAAATGGTAAACAAGAAATCAAACTATCCAAAAATTCGGATTCAAGATCCTTCAAACAAAGTATGAACATGAATGAATCTATTTTAAGACAACAAACATGACGGATTAAACGATTAAAACAATATATTCCTTTAATACAACTAAATTCTTTAAACAAATAACAAGATCGACGAAGAAACAATTATGAACTTAAACTTGAACTTAACAATATTAACAATTTCTAACAATACATAAACACATGAAACAAATTGAAGAAATAGTTAATTAAATTTCAATTTGAATCTAACAAACATCAAACTAACAAATATTCATTTAAACAATAATACAAACATGAAATGAATATGAAAACAACTAATTAAACTTCTATTTAAAAATCTGAAAATTAATTTAACAAATAACACATGAACATGAACTAAAAATTAATTCAAACGATAAACAAAACAAACATTGAATCATTTATCGATTTTGAATCCGAAAAACAACGAACAACAAAAAAAATATGGACGAAATTTGAAAACATAAACCAACTAACCGATTCGAAACAACGACGAATAAACGAAGAAGATGGAGAGGAAGGAGCAGCAGTCCGCAGCTGGCCATGGCAGCATCAAAGCTTGCTCGTCCATGGCGGAAACGTGAGCAGCAGCAGTTGGGGTGCGTTTGGGAGGGTTTTCGCGAAGAATATGAAGTGACGATGCAGCCACAGCTGAGTGAACAGTAGAAGCCATGGCTAGACGCGAGAAGGAAGGCAGCAGCGATGGAATAGCAGCAACACAGTAACAAAAACGTGAACAGCAGTGCTGGTCATGGCGAAGAGGCAGCAGCGCACGTCGAGCAGCAGAAATGGTTGCGTCAATGGCGGACACGGGCAGCAGCTGCGACGAAGAAGCAGCAACGTGGTCTTCTTGGTTGACGACAAAACAGTGGCGACGGAGTGGCTTCGAACCAACTGCTCGACGTGCAGCAGCAGCAGAAGAAGCAGACGATGCAACAGAAACGACAATGGAGGAATCGAACATGGATGGTCGTTCATGTTGGTGAAGCCGCGGATTGTGTGTGTGCTACGTCGTCGTGGTTGTGTGTGAGTGTGTGTTGTCGACGTGGTTGTGTGTGTGGTGTGGGGAGGAACAGCCATGGCTGCTTGAGGTTGGGGGTTGGAGGTTGGAGAAGATGAAGCAAAGGGAGGGGAGGGGCGGATGTGTTTCTTAGGTTTTTTAGGGTTTTTGGTTTTTTCTTTTGTTTTGTTTTGTAAAAAATGAAAAATGAAAATGAAGAGGGGGAGTTGGGTTATGGACTGGGTCGACCCAGTTCGCAATGGACTGGGTCGTAGGGAAGATTGGGCCATTTTTTGGGCCTATGTCTTGAAATTGAAGAAGAGGCCTAATTCCGACTTTCTTTATATTTTCGCTCTCTTTTCTTCTTTTATTTTTTCTAAAACTAAATTATAAAAATACTTAAACTATTATTAAGAACTAAATTAAGTTATAAAAGCGCAAATTAACTCCCAATAACAATTAACGCACAATTAAGTATTAATTAAGCATAAAATTGTATATTTGGACATTAAATGCTAAAAATGCAAACGATGCCTATTTTTGTAATTTTTAATTTTTGTAAAACAATTTTAATTACTAACAATTGTAGAATTAAATACTACATGCAAAATGCGACATATTTTTGTATTTTTTATTAATTTAGCGAATAAACACGCACAGACAAATACAAATAATTCTTCAAAATATCACAAAATATCACAAAATTATACACCAAAGAAAAAATCATTTTATTTTTGAATTTTTTGGGAGTAATTCTCATATAGGGCAAAAATCACGTGCTTACAGCTGCCCCTCTTTGCCCGAAGACACGAAGGGTTTTCGTGCAAAGATAAAGCGAGCGATTTTTTGCCCATTCGAGTACTCCGTTGAAGCATTTTTTGAAAAAGATTTGACCGAACCTTTGCTTCAAAGGTTTCCTACATATCCTGGGCTAAACAGGAATCAGGTCAATGTAGTTCGGAAAACTTTGGTAGCTGGGACTACCGTTGGACTGCACTGTTACTGTTGTTGCATGCTATTACTACTGCTTACCGATCTCCTTGTTACACCGTGCTTAAAAGAAAACAAGAAGCTAGGCTAGACTAAAATTTGTTCTTGTTGCCTTGCTTTCTTGTCGGCTTGTGTTTCCTCCGGTGCTTTTCTTCCGATGCTTTTCTTCCTTTTGACACATGGACTTGAGTTTATGCTGGGACCTCTTGTTGCAACCTTCTGCTTCCCGGTGCTGGGGATTTTATTGTTTACTGCTGGGGATTCCTGTTGTAACCTTCCGCCTTCCGGTGGGGTTACTGATTCCAAACTCTGTAATACAAGACTAAAAAGTTGCTTCAATGCAAAATTATGAAATGTATGCCCGCATTATACTGGTGGGCGACCTAGAGCTGAAAGTATTCCCGCATTTTACTGGTGGGCGACCTAGAACATGAATGTATTCCCGCATTTTACTGGTGGGCGACCTAGAACAGAAAGTATTCCCGCATTTTACTGGTGGGCGACCTAGAACAGAAAGTATTCCCGCATTTTACTGGTGGGCGACCTAGAACTGAAATGTATTCCCGCATTTTACTGGTGGGCGACCTAGAACAGAAAGTATTCCCGCATTATACTGGTGGGCGACCTAGAACTTAAAAGTATTCCCGCATTTTACTGGTGGGCGACCTAGAACTGAAATGTATTCCCGCATTTTACTGGTGGGCGACCTAGAACAGAAAGTATTCCCGCATTATACTGGTGGGCGACCTAGAACTTAAAAGTATTCCCGCATTCTACTGGTGGGCGACCTAGAACTGAAATGTATTCCCGCATTTTACTGGTGGGCGACCTAGAACAGAAAGTATTCCCGCATTTTACTGGTGGGCGACCTAGAACTGAAATGTATTCCCGCATTTTACTGGTGGGCGACCTAGAACTGAAATGTATTCCCGCATTTTACTGGTGGGCGACCTAGAACTGAAATGTATTCCCGCATTCTACTGGTGGGCGACCTAGAACTTAAATGTATTCCCGCATTATACTGGTGGGCGACCTAGAACATGAAATGAAAACATAAATGCATACCCGCATTATACTGGTGGGTGACCTAGAACTTAAATGTATTCCCGCATTATACTGGTGGGCGACCTAGAACTTAAATGTATTCCCGCATTTTACTGGTGGGCGACCTAGAACTGAAATGTATTCCCGCATTCTACTGGTGGGCGACCTAGAACTGAAATGTATTCCCGCATTTTACTGGTGGGCGACCTAGAACTGAAATGTATTCCCGCATTTTACTGGTGGGCGACCTAGAACTGAAATGTATTCCCGCATTTTACTGGTGGGCGACCTAGAACTGAAATGTATTCCCGCATTATACTGGTGGGCGACCTAGAACTGAAATGTATTCCCGCATTTTACTGGTGGGCGACCTAGAACTGAAATGTATTCCCGCATTCTACTGGTGGGCGACCTAGAACTGAAATGTATTCCCGCATTTTACTGGTGGGCGACCTAGAACTGAAATGTATTCCCGCATTTTACTGGTGGGCGACCTAGAACAGAAAGTATTCCCGCATTTTACTGGTGGGCGACCTAGAACTGAAATGTATTCCCGCATTTTACTGGTGGGCGACCTAGAACAGAAAGTATTCCCGCATTATACTGGTGGGCGACCTAGAACTTAAAAGTATTCCCGCATTTTACTGGTGGGCGACCTAGAACTGAAATGTATTCCCGCATTTTACTGGTGGGCGACCTAGAACAGAAAGTATTCCCGCATTATACTGGTGGGCGACCTAGAACTTAAAAGTATTCCCGCATTCTACTGGTGGGCGACCTAGAACTGAAATGTATTCCCGCATTTTACTGGTGGGCGACCTAGAACAGAAAGTATTCCCGCATTTTACTGGTGGGCGACCTAGAACTGAAATGTATTCCCGCATTTTACTGGTGGGCGACCTAGAACTGAAATGTATTCCCGCATTTTACTGGTGGGCGACCTAGAACTGAAATGTATTCCCGCATTCTACTGGTGGGCGACCTAGAACTTAAATGTATTCCCGCATTATACTGGTGGGCGACCTAGAACATGAAATGAAAACATAAATGCATACCCGCATTATACTGGTGGGTGACCTAGAACTTAAATGTATTCCCGCATTATACTGGTGGGCGACCTAGAACTTAAATGTATTCCCGCATTTTACTGGTGGGCGACCTAGAACTGAAATGTATTCCCGCATTCTACTGGTGGGCGACCTAGAACTGAAATGTATTCCCGCATTTTACTGGTGGGCGACCTAGAACTGAAATGTATTCCCGCATTTTACTGGTGGGCGACCTAGAACTGAAATGTATTCCCGCATTTTACTGGTGGGCGACCTAGAACTGAAATGTATTCCCGCATTATACTGGTGGGCGACCTAGAACTGAAATGTATTCCCGCATTTTACTGGTGGGCGACCTAGAACTGAAATGTATTCCCGCATTCTACTGGTGGGCGACCTAGAACTGAAATGTATTCCCGCATTTTACTGGTGGGCGACCTAGAACTGAAATGTATTCCCGCATTTTACTGGTGGGCGACCTAGAACAGAAAATATTCCCGCATTTTACTGGTGGGCGACCTAGAACTGAAATGTATTCCCGCATTTTACTGGTGGGCGACCTAGAACAGAAAGTATTCCCGCATTTTACTGGTGGGCGACCTAGAACTGAAATGTATTCCCGCATTTTACTGGTGGGCGACCTAGAACTGAAATGTATTCCCGCATTATACTGGTGGGCGACCTAGAACTGAAATGTATTCCCGCATTTTACTGGTGGGCGACCTAGAACTGAAATGTATTCCCGCATTTTACTGGTGGGCGACCTAGAACTGAAATGTATTCCCGCATTTTACTGGTGGGCGACCTAGAACTGAAATGTATTCCCGCATTCTACTGGTGGGCGACCTAGAACTGAAATGTATTCCCGCATTTTACTGGTGGGCGACCTAGAACTGAAATGTATTCCCGCATTTTACTGGTGGGCGACCTAGAACAGAAAATATTCCCGCATTTTACTGGTGGGCGACCTAGAACTGAAATGTATTCCCGCATTTTACTGGTGGGCGACCTAGAACAGAAAGTATTCCCGCATTTTACTGGTGGGCGACCTAGAACTGAAATGTATTCCCGCATTTTACTGGTGGGCGACCTAGAACTGAAATGTATTCCCGCATTATACTGGTGGGCGACCTAGAACTTAAAAGTATTCCCGCATTCTACTGGTGGGCGACCTAGAACTGAAATGTATTCCCGCATTTTACTGGTGGGCGACCTAGAACTGAAATGTATTCCCGCATTTTACTGGTGGGCGACCTAGAACAGAAAGTATTCCCGCATTTTACTGGTGGGCGACCTAGAACTGAAATGTATTCCCGCATTTTACTGGTGGGCGACCTAGAACTGAAATGTATTCCCGCATTTTACTGCCTCTATTATATGGGCGGACTCCCAACTTCAATGCTAACTTAGGAGGAAATGCGTCTCCTATGGGTAAACTAAACTTAGGAGGAAATGCGTCTCCTATGGGTAAAAGTAAATTTAGGAGGAAATATGTCTCCTATGGGTAAACTAAACTTAGGAGGAAATGCGTCTCCTATGGGTAAACTAAACTTAGGAGGAAATGCGTCTCCTGTGGGTAAAACTAAACTTAGGAGGAAATGCGTCTCCTGTGGGTAAAAGTAAATTTAGGAGGAAATGCGTCTCCTATGGGTAAAAGTAAATTTAGGAGGAAATGCGTCTCCTATGGGTAAAACTAAACTTAGGAGGATATGCGTCTCCTGTGGGTAAAACTAAACTTAGGAGGAAATGCGTCTCCTATTGGCAAAGGCGTGGAATGTATTCCCTTGTTATACAGGTGGGCACCTAAAATATGCAATGGACAAACAAGAAAAGTATTCCTTTCGTTATTCAGGTGGGCGCCTGGCTTCAACAACAACTTTGAAAATAAAATCCTATTCGAGGGCGGATGCACCCAAAATATCCTATTCGAGGGCGGATGAACCCAAAATATCCTATTCGAGGGCGGATGAACCCAAAATATCCTATTCGAGGGCGGATGAACCCAAAATATCCTATTCGAGGGCGGATGAACCCAAAATATCCTATTCGAGGGCGGATGAACCCAAAATATCCTGTTCGAGGGCGGATGAACCCAAAATATCCTATTCGAGGGCGGATGAACCCAAAATATCCTATTCGAGGGCGGATGAACCCACAATATCCTATTCGAGGGCGGATGAACCCACAATATCCTATTCGAGGGCGGATGAACCCAAAATATCCTATTCGAGGGCGGATGAACCCACAATATCCTATTCGAGGGCGGATGAACCCAAAATATCCTATTTGAGGGCGGATGAACCCAAAATATCCTTAAGACTTGAAAATGTCTTACCTCGAATACTTGCTGGGGATAACACTGTTGGGGAATTATTTACTTACCTGTTGGGGGGTAAAATGTTATCAGCTGGGGATAACGCTGTCGAGGATAACACTGTTGGGGGATTCTGATTCTTTCAGAACTAGTGCTTCACTGAGCTCAAGTTTCATCCCTTTGCTGGGGAACAACTTCCTCCATAGAACTTATTATGTTGGGGGCAACACTGGTTCTAAGACCACTTCCCTTGAGACTGGCGTTATCTTTATTCTTTCCCGCATGGGTACCTGACTTCCAGAAAATTTTCTAAGCGGAAGGAAAATTTTCTGCCCCAGTTTGATAATATCCCTTGCGGCATGCATTTCTGGCATCAATGCCATTTCCTTTACCTGTTTCAAATCAAACAAAATTTGTTAGTTTAAAACATGGTGGTTGGTTGTGATACCCCTACTGGGATGGCTTTTCCCTTTCTCCTTCCTTGCTCTGCGTTCCACAGCTTGTTGGGGATGATATTATGTGCTGGGGATAATCCCTTCCTGCTGGGGATATCCGTCTTCTTTTGTGACATAACTCGGAAGCTGACATTTCCCCGACCTTTTAGTCCTAGTATGAATTTCCCAAATCATGCTCATTGCTCTCCTTGATTTGCCCACTGGCTTTGGCCTTGAGGTTTATAACTTTGGTTTTGGCAAGGATATCCCTTTTGACACTCGTCAATCCTTTTGTCAATTCCCTTTTGCTGGGGATATTTTCTTGACACTGGCCTCGCGCTTGTTCCTCGCTGACTACACCATTTGGATGCACTAGTCAGATCTCATTTTGTATAATTGGGAAGCTGATGACATATTTTGAAGTCAATTCACACTTGTTATGACCAGACAGACTCTATTGGGGAGTTTTTCTATGAAAGGAGAAAGATAAAAGAAACAAAATAAAAGACAAAGGAAATGATGACTCTTTTACAAAAGAAACTATAAATAAAAACCTATCAAACGCAGATACCGACTCTAATGGCCATGACATGCGTATGTGGCCTATCCTCTACCGTCAATCATTTTTCAAGATCTTCAATTGGCGATTCCCCATTGGATTCTTAATCTTATTCGACTTGTAGTGCCCAAAGGGTTTTCACTATCAAGTCTCTCTCATTTTTTGTTCTTCTCTCAGCTTTCATCGCCTTATGGTGCCTGTGAAGGTTTTCACCGATATGACTCTCTCATTTGTATCACTTTCCAGCTGGGGATTTGGAGTGTTGCCGGTATGACTCTCTCTGCTGGAGATTAGAGTCCTTTCTGCTGTGGAACAGAATGTTATGTTCGCCGGTAAGACTCTCATTTGTCTGACTTGGCATCTTTTGAAGACTGGTCAGAAGGTCTTTCTTTGGACCGTAATGTGGGTTTTGGATAGGGCTAGAAAAAAAAGGTATTAAAGGCTCAAAAAAGCATTAATTCTGGGTTATTAGTTACAACTTTCGGAACTAGATTTATTTACCACAAACGCAACTTTTGCCCCAGTTTCTTGCTTGGGGATATTTTACTTGATTGATTTATATATTTTCAAAACTATGACCGAGCCGTGAAGCGCCTACGTATCCTCTTTGAGGAATCAGGTCAAACGTAGTTCCCAATTCCTCTTTTTTCATTTGACATTTTTTTTTGTTACCATTTTTCTTTTCTTTTCTTTTTTTTTCGTTTTGTTGTTTTTTTTTTTTTTTTTTCATGTTTTCATGCCATGCTCGCGTTTTCTAGTCGTTTTTACTGATTCCGAACGAGGGGTATGAAAGAAAAATAAGTAAGGCTCAAAAAGGGGTAACGAAGGATAAAGTGTTTAGGTAGTAGAACAAAATGCCTTCGTCATTCCAGTCTTCAAAACATGCCAAATGCAAACAACACAACAAACAATAGATTTATAGTCTCTTCCGACGGTGCTGGGCTTGACAATTATGTTAAACATATGTTTGTTCATTTGTCACTTCTAAAGCACCGTTGGGCGACACTCTCATTCTCTTTTATTATGAACGACCCTCATGCCAATTTAGGCGAATCTTTATTTAACGGTTTTCTTTGTGTTTGCCCCAGTTCCACATGACTCGGGCTCCAAATAATCTCAAACCATTCTTATTTCCTTTAAATGCTTTGATCACCTTCTCAGGGTTTTATGATTAACTTTTAAGACTAGGCCCAAACTGGGTGCGCATGTCATGTCCCTAGAATCGGCATTGAACAAAAATGATAAAAGGACTAAACAAAAAGATGACTGGAAATAATAAAAGACCGGATTTTGTATTAGACTACCGGTGAAATGGTTTAAATAACAAAACAAACAAAACAATCCAGAACAAAATCCTAAAACAAACTGGACAAGACAACATCCGACTTATAACCCTAATAATCCGAACAACAGAAATGACAACAAAATGAGCCACCACAAGCTTCTCTCTTGCTGACCAAGGAACGAAACGTCCTCCCACTTTATCAAAATTGGCATTTTAGCCACTGAGCTTTGCATCAATACTGCCGAGACCATTACCAGCTTCAATCTCATCAACCTCCGTCGGCAAGTTCTCGAGGGGGTTCGAGTGCTCCATGTCACTGTTATTAATCACAACCCGCCCTTCTCGGATCATTTTCTCTACTTCCCTTCTCCAACTATGACAGCTCTCAATGTTGTGCCCTATGACATTGGAGTGGTAGGCGCATCGCGCTGCCGGATCAAAGCTCCTTGCAAGTGGATTTGGAGTACATGCGGGGAGTGGTTCAATCGAGCCAGCATGCCTTAGCCTTTCAAACAGACTGGCATAAGATACCCCGATAGGGGTGAGAGCCTTTTCTCGTTTCAGCAACCTCTTCATTCTTGCATGTTGACAGGGCCGGAAACCTGATCCAGATGGCTTTTGGTAGGCTTGTATGGGTGGGTAAGCATTTCGTGGAGTCGGGTACCTGGGAAGTGAGGTATGGCTTTTGAGGTCACGGGGAAAGAAGTGGTGTTGGGGAGCGGAGAAACATTGAAGAGTGATGGAGCTACTCGGATAGCTGGGAAAGCTGCCATAAATGGGTTGGGATGGAGAGTATGGAGAATCTTCCATTATGGTGTTGGGTGCTTGGGAAATGACCGAGTTCAAGAGGCTTGGCGGTGTAGGGGGTGGTGCTTTTCCCGTTATCCATGCCTGATACATGTCTGCCACATGCTGTCTCAGCATTTTCACTTCTTCTACCAACCTGTTGTTCTGTTCGACCAATTGTTGTCGGTCATCAGTACCGATCCACTCGGTTCTGCGGTTCTGAGCCATTGTCCTTTGATTTTGCTTTGCAGGGAGGAGTTACCACAACCAACCACTTTCTATATATGGACACATCAAAGGGAAGCCATCACGTTAGTGTTAGGGCATTGGACAGACAATCATGTATCAGAGATACAATGTACCTAAGCAGTTAGACAATTGTGCCCCCCTGAAAATCTTCCACACTCTCTTTTATTTATTTATTATTATATTTTTTTTATTTTGGTGGTGGTCGAATCTTATGGAGATTGCCTACGTATCATGACCCCGCATGAATCAGACCGAGCGTAGTTCGGACCCAATAAAAGATAAACAATGCTAAACATTTTTTTTTCAATTTTCATGTTAAAACAAACTGAGTTTCAAAGGTTTGAAGATGACCTACAAGCTGGAAAATCAAACAACCCACATATTCTAATTAAAAGATTTACAAATGGCCAATTTCTTTCCCCGTTTGACAAATGCAACCAAACGGTTATTTTTGCAAATGTGGCCCCTTCCAACTTTCACATGAATTTGAGGCCGGGGAGGATTATTTTATGACACTTTACACACTTGTCCATTCTTTTACGAAAATAACCTTTCGACAACTGACAGATACTCTAAGGTTATTTCGGCAAGAACGGTTCAAGACGCGGCCGAAGTTGGCTCGGGTTATTTTGACTAAAAAAAAATCCAAACGGTATTCACCTGACCGCTGACTCTTTTTTTTCTTTTCAAATTATACTAAAAACCTGATGTTGCAAACACGGCCCTTCAGCGCCTCGGGGACGAAGATTTATAGGGCTGTGTGGGTCAACTTAGACCAAAATCCTAAACAGGACCCAAAAAAAGTGGCTGTTTATGCAAAGTCAGCCTTCCGGCGTCCCTCTCGGGAACATTCGGCTATTTTTGACAAAACAGCATCACCCGACTTATTTATGACTCTTTTTATCATTTTTCGAATTAGAAAAGTCAATATTGCAAACACGGCCTTTCAACGCCTCGGGGACGAAGATTTTTAAGGCTGTGTGGGTCAACTGGTCAAAATCTTAAAAATGACCCAAAGGTGGTTGTTTATGCAAAGTCAGCCTCCCGGCGTCCCTTTCGGGAACATTCGGCTATGTCTTCATAAAACAGCGTCACCCGACTTCTCTATGACAAAATTAAAATTTTGACATGTTTTTTTTTTTTTTGGCTATTTTAGCAAAAGGGAAGGTTGGACACCACTAGACTTATTTATGACAAAATAAAAAATTTTGACACGTTTTTTATTTATTTTTTTGGTTTTTGACTATTTTAGCAAAAAAGGGGGTTGGACCCGATGAGGGTTGCCTACGTATCTCACATCCGGTGAGAATCAAACCCGCGTAGTTCGGGCCTCGCGAATAAGTAAATGAACTAATATATTTTTTTTTTAATTGGAACTGTGAAAGAACTGCTTCAAAAGAAGAAAGGAAGTATATATATATATTTTTTTTTTGATTGATTTCTTTTTGAAAGAAAGACTTGTAAAAATTCTTTTTCTTTTGATTTGAACTTTGAGAATTTCAAAAGTAAAAGGAAGTTTTTTTTTTTTTTTTTTTGAATTTCCATTTGTTTTTTTTTCTTATTCTAAAGAAAAAAAAATATTTTTGGAATTTTACTTTTGATAAAAGAAATGCTTCTAAAAAATATTTTTTGAATTTTGAATTTTCTTTTCAATTTTGAAAGAAGTATCAAAATATTTTCGGATTTTTTTTTTAAAAAAACATTTTTATTTTTTTGTTTTATCAACAATGGAAAATAAAGATATTTATATTATTTTTGCAAGACATATCTTTTTTGGAATTTTACTTTGAATTTTCTTGGCAAGACAAATATTCTTTGCAACAAATAAAGATATATATATTTTGGAAATAAAAAAAAACTTTTCAGATTTATATATATATTTGCGACAAATAATGAAAGACTTTTTTTATTTTTTTTTTTTTTTTTTTGCATTTTCATAATCAAATAAATAATAAATAAAACCATTTTAAAAATAAGATTCTTTTTCATTTTCATTTTCATGGCAAGACAAACTATATATTTTTTCTATTTTATTTTTTTTTGAAAAACAAAACAGAACAACGACTCTTTTTTTTCTTTTCTTAGCTTTTAATAAAACAAACTAATAAGACATTTTTTTTCATTTTCTCAAAATTTCGGCAGAGTTTTGACAGTATTTGGGCATTTATTTTCTTTTCAAAATAAACAATCAATTCCCTAACCGCTATTTCTTTTTTTTTCAATTTCAAAATATTATTCTTGATATTTACAAGTCAGTCAACACACAAGTCCGAATCAAATTAATGCGCAAGTAGTAACAAGTAAGATGCATCAAGATGGTCATTTTCATTTTTGGTGCACCTGTCCTAGACAGACTCAACCCCTTTGTTGAGCCTCCAAAGTCAGATGCACGTGATGCAAACAAACGTTCCTACTAGGGATCCGGCATGTGGCTTTGTTATACTAGGTTCAGAACCTGGGTGTTTGTTTTAGACCTGGCTTACCCGAGCGGACAGCTCGAGCCGAGGGGGGTAGCGTACCGGGAATACAGAAGCTTCACCGGCTTAGCAACTTGTCCGAACCTCGTTCTAAATTGGGATTTGACACTATACAGAAAAGAAGTCGTACGAAGTACACCCTTCTTCATGATTTAGAAGACTGAGAGAGGAGATGGGTTTCGGCACAGTTTATACACAGTTCACGTAATATCAAAGCGGTAAAAGCAACATTTAGCACATTAGGCTTAATCATGTAAAAATCAGATAAAACCAAATATAACAATTTATATGAGCTCGAATTTCTAACCCTGAACCACTGGTTCTGGGTTAAGTCCCCAGCAGAGTCGCCAGAGCTGTCACACCTCCTTTTTCCGCCCCCGCGAGGGTACAAGGAGGAGTTTTTTTCAATTAAAGGACAGTCGAAACGGGATTTGTTTATTTATTTCAGAGTCGCCACTTGGGAGATTTAGGGTGTCCCAAGTCACCAGTTTAATCCCGAATCGAGGAAAAGAATGACTCCATATTACAGTCCGCGAACCAGAAATCCGGATAAGGAATTCTGTTAACCCGGGAGAAGGTGTTAGGCATTCCCGAGTTCCGTGGTTCTAGCACGGTCGCTCAATTGTCATATTTGGCTTATTTATCTGATTTTAATACAATTATGAACCGATGTGCCAATTTTAACTCTTTACCACTTTATTATTATTATTATTATTATTATTATTATTTTTAAAAAAATTGTGAACATCGTTTAAAACATGTCTTTGGATTACGTCACATGAAATGCACCCGCAATCCGGAACACATTTTTATTCAATGTTTTAGGATTTAGATTTGGTTCGCATGAAATGCGCATCCGAGTTTAAGAAGGTAAAATTAATTAAATCGCGCCTAAAGAGTCTAGCGTATCATTATTTTGGGTAGGGCCATGAAATTTGCTAAAACGGCTCCTTCCTAATTCTAAGCGATTAAATGTACATTTATTGAGGGCCCCGCAATCTATACATTTCATTAAGCGAGGCTCATCTCATTTATTTGGACAAATCTTAAAACGACTACATTTTTCTATAAAAAGAGTCTCTAAAATAAAGAAAGAAAATCCTAATTTATTACTAGCTTTTATTATTTTAAGAAGACATGACATGCTAATTGCTTAATTAATACAAATATTGATGAAAAAGGAATTTCACTCTTAATTTCGAAATTATAAATAAAATAAAAATTCAACAACTAATATTCAAAATAAACAAATATAGCTAGATTAAAACTCAGCATTGTTATTTTTTTAAAAAAAATTTATTGAGATTAATTATTCACAATCATTTGAAACTAGATTTAACCATAATTACTAAAGCTTATTAGAAAGTTTATTAGACTTAAACGTTCTCTTAATCTTGCTTAAGCTCAAGTCATGCCTTAATGCCTAATTTACGATGTTTAATTTAAATTCGTGTCTTAGCTAAATTTAGCTACTTGTTCATGATCAACCTATAATCTTGAAGCCTTCATAACTAGTGAATTAACCTATTTTGCCGAACTGATTTATTACAGAATAACTTATGATATTATTTTCTTATTCCAGTTATTATTTAGTAATTCATGAAATAGCTTAAATACAGTCAACAAAAGGAACAAATAAATAAAAAACGAAATTAAAACTTCAAATTTTCATTCTTCATATGTATTCACGCTTCATATTTCGGATTACAATAAACAGCTTTTCAGTTGTGTACCTGATATTGGAAGCAAAAGAAAATGAATATGAGAATCAGCAACAGCAGTAAAATCAGTACAACACAGCAACAATAGCCCAGCAACAATAACAACCCAGTAACAGACCGGTGGAGTAGTAATCCAAAAAAAACAAAAGCTTCAGCTTTTATGAAACAACAATCAATTCTGATTTCAAACAACAAAAGAAAACAGAATTTTTTTTTAGTTTTTTTTTATTTGAAAACTTAAATATTTTTCGGAATTTTCTATCTCTTAAATGTTCAGCCCTTTTCTCTCTCTTATTTTCAGATTTGTTTCTCTCTCCCGTTTTTTTTTTTTGTCCGTGTATTTCTCCTCCTGTCCTTCTTCTTTTTTCTTCAAGACTTCACATATATAACACATCTCATAAACCTTTTAATCAATTAAATCAATACTTTTTCTCTACCCAACCCATTATCTTTCCACTCATCCCCATTACATTAAATAAACATATCACACCACCCCATTATATTTTGTCCCCCATGCTTTATTTAAAATAATGCAAGATTCCCCTTTAATTTAAATCTTGTCCCCCCTTTATATTAAATAATCATATCACAACCCACCCCATTTCATTTTGTCCCCCATGCTTCAAATAAACAATTTCAAAATGTACAATTCCTAAACTACCCCTTCCGACCTTACTGAAATTACCAAACTACCCCTGAACGTATTACAAATTTACCAAACTAACCATCAGCCATAACACATCAATTAATCAAACTTAACCAAAATATAGACAATATGATCAATTTCTAACAATGTTCAAACAACAATATGAACATGGATGAACATCATAACAACAATATCACATGAACACGATTTTAACAATATTTCAACAACAAATCACATAAACACGAATTAAACAACAAAGAACAACTAAAATTTGATTGAACAATATTTTAGCAACAAACAATCCTATTTTCGGATTCAACAACAACAACAAACAAAGTATGAAGATTTCTAAATTCAATCATATTGAACTTAAAATCAACTCTAACAACACTACAACAAACAATTCTTATATTAAACTTTAAACAAGATTATGAGAACAATTCAAGCAATAATCATAAATGGTAAACAAGAAATCAAACTATCCAAAAATTCGGATTCAAGATCCTTCAAACAAAGTATGAACATGAATGAATCTATTTTAAGACAACAAACATGACGGATTAAACGATTAAAACAATATATTCCTTTAATACAACTAAATTCTTTAAACAAATAACAAGATCGACGAAGAAACAATTATGAACTTAAACTTGAACTTAACAATATTAACAATTTCTAACAATACATAAACACATGAAACAAATTGAAGAAATAGTTAATTAAATTTCAATTTGAATCTAACAAACATCAAACTAACAAATATTCATTTAAACAATAATACAAACATGAAATGAATATGAAAACAACTAATTAAACTTCTATTTAAAAATCTGAAAATTAATTTAACAAATAACACATGAACATGAACTAAAAATTAATTCAAACGATAAACAAAACAAACATTGAATCATTTATCGATTTTGAATCCGAAAAACAACGAACAACAAAAAAAATATGGACGAAATTTGAAAACATAAACCAACTAACCGATTCGAAACAACGACGAATAAACGAAGAAGATGGAGAGGAAGGAGCAGCAGTCCGCAGCTGGCCATGGCAGCATCAAAGCTTGCTCGTCCATGGCGGAAACGTGAGCAGCAGCAGTTGGGGTGCGTTTGGGAGGGTTTTCGCGAAGAATATGAAGTGACGATGCAGCCACAGCTGAGTGAACAGTAGAAGCCATGGCTAGACGCGAGAAGGAAGGCAGCAGCGATGGAATAGCAGCAACACAGTAACAAAAACGTGAACAGCAGTGCTGGTCATGGCGAAGAGGCAGCAGCGCACGTCGAGCAGCAGAAATGGTTGCGTCAATGGCGGACACGGGCAGCAGCTGCGACGAAGAAGCAGCAACGTGGTCTTCTTGGTTGACGACAAAACAGTGGCGACGGAGTGGCTTCGAACCAACTGCTCGACGTGCAGCAGCAGCAGAAGAAGCAGACGATGCAACAGAAACGACAATGGAGGAATCGAACATGGATGGTCGTTCATGTTGGTGAAGCCGCGGATTGTGTGTGTGCTACGTCGTCGTGGTTGTGTGTGAGTGTGTGTTGTCGACGTGGTTGTGTGTGTGGTGTGGGGAGGAACAGCCATGGCTGCTTGAGGTTGGGGGTTGGAGGTTGGAGAAGATGAAGCAAAGGGAGGGGAGGGGCGGATGTGTTTCTTAGGTTTTTTAGGGTTTTTGGTTTTTTCTTTTGTTTTGTTTTGTAAAAAATGAAAAATGAAAATGAAGAGGGGGAGTTGGGTTATGGACTGGGTCGACCCAGTTCGCAATGGACTGGGTCGTAGGGAAGATTGGGCCATTTTTTGGGCCTATGTCTTGAAATTGAAGAAGAGGCCTAATTCCGACTTTCTTTATATTTTCGCTCTCTTTTCTTCTTTTATTTTTTCTAAAACTAAATTATAAAAATACTTAAACTATTATTAAGAACTAAATTAAGTTATAAAAGCGCAAATTAACTCCCAATAACAATTAACGCACAATTAAGTATTAATTAAGCATAAAATTGTATATTTGGACATTAAATGCTAAAAATGCAAACGATGCCTATTTTTGTAATTTTTAATTTTTGTAAAACAATTTTAATTACTAACAATTGTAGAATTAAATACTACATGCAAAATGCGACATATTTTTGTATTTTTTATTAATTTAGCGAATAAACACGCACAGACAAATACAAATAATTCTTCAAAATATCACAAAATATCACAAAATTATACACCAAAGAAAAAATCATTTTATTTTTGAATTTTTTGGGAGTAATTCTCATATAGGGCAAAAATCACGTGCTTACAGGTCTCTTGCGAAAAAGAGTCATAAATTAAAAGAACATTTGTAATTGCGAATAGAGTCATTAATTAAGCTTCTTTCCCTCGGCTCACCCAAGATTGAGACCCAACAACAGAAATGTCGCACTTTTTCTTTTTCTTTTTTCCTCTTTTTACTAGGTGCACCCGTTGTACTTAAATCCTAGCTCCGTCTCCGGGGTGTGGGGTGTTTAGGTGGTAAACTTACTACTGCTAGTGATATACCGAAATTGTTGACTGAGAAATGAATGCAGCTTTCACTAAGAAAGTGACCCTCAAAATAATAAGATCACAAAGGAGGTTTTGATTTTTATTATCTGAAATCCTTAATGGATTGATGCGAAGTGTAATTATTGATCTAATGTATTGTGATGCTCTAATTTTTTTTTTATAGTAGCATCTAAAAGGTTAATGACATATTAACTACTTTCAAATCTGGTGTAGAATTATGATTATGATCCTAATTGACTTCGACCTATCACATTATCAACAACAAGTATTGCCGAATATTGACTGTTTAGGATAAGCAACTGACCATATTATATTTGACGCATCCTAAGATGCACAATGATGCCTAATAATATAAAAACAGAAGCTTCATATTAAAGCAAAGAAATATTTTGATTAATTAATCTCTTACCCTAGTTTCCATGGCAATATATTGCAAGATCTAACTACTCTAACTACTCATGAATCCAAGATTAAATCAAGACATATTCGATGCTTGAAAACTTATTGATTTGACTAATTTGGATTCGCGTCTCTTAGGACCCATTAAATTAGGAAGTGCTCCCTATCAAAAGATTCTCCATTCTTACGGCTCGAATATGGGGCCTCTAGTTAAAGGTAAAAGGATCTCATCCATCGCACTAAATCATGGTATAACTATGACATTGATCAGAAAAACTCGTGCTTTTTACCCACAATAACTCAAAATATAGCATAGAAATTCTAACTTGCACTCTCCTAATTACAATCGAGGATAAATTATATGGAATTAATTAACGTAAAGAGATCTTTACACAAATAATTGACCGAATTCAATGTTTTCTTTTTCCAGCAGGCAAAAACTAGCGGATGAAGGAGGAAATGGCTGGTTAAAATGGGACCAAAGACATGTTCTAGGCAAATATTGGGTCTATGGTAAAGGTTCGCCAGCTTATAAGGGGACCATAAAATTGAAAAAGATTGCTCAAACTCTTAATGTTTCCATTTTGTTTGAAACTTGTGGGTAGTGAAGTGCCAAATTAGCAAAAACCAAAAAGGGTGAAAGGTTGAGGTGTGGAACAATGGGCTTCAATCAGACTTATGAGATATTATCGGGGGAAAAAATAGTTATATTTATAACTGATAATTGAAAATAGTCATAGTTTCAAAAATAATCGAAATGTAGTCATTTTTCATGTAAAGATAAAATCTGAACAAAAAACATTCTTAAAAATTCAGAAATATTCCAGCATAATATGCTGGAGTTCGAACTTTTTATGTATGAGCTTCCAACATAATATGCTGGAATTTCATAGTGTGCTGGAAGTTTATATACAGGAACTCTATAATCCAGTATATTATGCTGGAGTTTTCCGTATTTCAACAAAACAATAACTATTTTTCAATAATTTAACAAATACAAACTATTTTTCAATTAACAGTCTGAAAACTAGCCAGTCCGCTCTATTTTTACCTATACGTCTGTTGAGACTCAAGAAAGCCAACCAATCTGCATTTTTGGACCATTGCTTCCACTTTTATTTCCCAACCATTGGATCTTTTTGTTTATTGTCCTACTGGAAACAGTTTAATATCCCACAATAAATCAATCGACTTCAATCTGAAGCAGGTTCGTATCGGCCATGTAAAGCCTCAACTCCACACAACATTGTCGATCCCAAGCTCGGATAACTGAATCTTAAAACTAAAAAGTTTAATTAATGTCCAAAAATAAAATACAAACTTAATCGTTGTCACTAGGGGCGGAGCTAGACCTTCGGATACGGGTTCGGCTGAACGCAATAACTTTTGTCCAGACCTTGTATTTATTTTAAAAAATTATTAATTAAGAACTCAGTAACTTAAAATAATTAGAATACTGAACTCATAAGTTCCAAATCCCGGTTCCGCCACTGCTTGTCACATATAAACTAAGATTGTATTTTTACCGGAAATTATTAAACTTGGAACTAAATCTTTGTTGAGAAACTCAGCGACACCTTAAAACTTGCTTGAATCGAAACAAAACGAATTTAATTATTGACAAACCTTAGAATGCATATTTAAAACATAACAAAAATGAGTTTCCAATTTTACTATTGATAGCAGCCATGTAAGACTTATGTCATCGTATTAAATTTAATTATTGACAAACCTTGACTGCTTTCTTCGATGATCCACTTGAAGAATCATCAATTATTCTAACTTAATATTGGAAATTATGGAATGGATAAAGCTTATCATCCTAGTCATAACTGAAAAGCCATCGGATTTTGCCTTGTTGGACTTCTCATCCATTTAGACTGCAAAATAAATTTGATTCAGTATTTTGAATATGGACGAAACCAATTTAGTTCCTATCTTTTTTCTTTCCTCTCCAGTAAAATTATATACACACATATAATACAACAATTATGTCCTTTTTTTCACCAAATAAGTTGCAGTTAGCTATACGAATTCTCACGATGCATGTTGCTCTATTTAAACCCATTTCAATCGAATATTATGTAAGATAATATATATTCGCGTATTGATATTAAAGTTATACGCTCCCCTTTGTGCTTAAAGAAAAATTTGAGGGCAGAAAAGGAAAATAAGTAGGTCGTTTGGACATGAAAATAGTAATTTTTTGAAGAAAAAAAAATAGTAATTGGAGTTAAGTTAAAAAATAGGGTATTATCATTTTTAACCCGCGCCAGAAACTATTTACATTTGGTAGCCGAAAAAGTATATAAAACTTATATATTTTTTTGTATATAACATACAGAATGTATATATATAGACAAAAAATATACAAATTTTATACATTTTTCGGCTATACAGTGTCTTTTTTTCCTTAAAAATATATTTAAAATTATGTTTGGACATGCATTTCATTAAAAAAATTTTGCAGTTTTGTGAGTGGGGGGAAAAAATTCGAAAATTATAAAAAAGTGGTCAAAATCACTTTTTGGTTTGAAAACTCATTTTCGAATCTTTTAAAACTTACAAAATTTCATGGACAAACACGTTTTGAAAAAAAAAATCCGAAAAATAAAACTTCTATGGACAAACAGGTCCTAAATATCTGAATTCCAAACCAAAGAAAATGTAGTCCTCGCAAGTGTTATCCTAGTATTAAGGATTGGCTTGCCACATACACAAGGAAAGGTTTTAGAAATGTTATCCAAATCCAGGTTCCATAATCAAATGGGTCCATTTAATCCATATTTGCAGAAGTCGAATACTGGTCATATCATAAATTCTGTTGATGGGAAATGTGGGGTTCTTTTTGCCTTATTCTTCTAACTTCTATGTGGATATTAAATTGGACAAACATCTCTAAATTGCGTACAAAGGGATGCTTTTTGACAAATATTTCAACGTCCATCCCCATCCTCAAGTTTGCCATCTCCCTTTCATGCAATCCAATTTTTCCTTTCTCTTAAAAAGAAAAGAAAACATCATCTACTACTTTCTCCATTTCATTTTATGTGCCTCGGCACAAAATTTTAAAAATATATGATCTTAAATACATCATAATATTATTATAACTATAAGAGCATGCATGTTATCAAGAATAAAATATAAAATCTAGAGTACCTTTTGAATAAGATAAGTTGTGAAAAGATGCTCTAAAATGTAAAATTTAGAGCATGTTGTACCCAGATTTCCAGATTTTGGCGTTTGTCGCATTTATTCCTAAAATTTCCTTCTAACGACCCACTAACAAGAAAATGGATAACGCTAAGGACCCGTTTGGCAATAAAAATATTTTTACTTTTTTTTTCTTCAAAAAATTCACTTTTTTCAAAATCAGTGTTTGGCTATGAAAATTTCAAATCATCCGAAGATGAATTTCGGAATTTTTTGAAAATTTGAAAAACTCCAAAAAGCTATTTTTCAAAATTTTTACTTCATCACTCTTCAAAAATTCAAAAACAGCTCCAAATTGTATTCATGTCCAAACACAACTTTAATTTTCAAATACCATTTTCACTTGAAAAAGAATATCACTTTTTTTTTTCCAGAATTTCACAATTCTTATGTCCAAACGCCCACTAAGTCTTTTGTGCCAACTTGTTGGTTATTGCCGTTTGTTTACACTATTCTACTTATGTACTCATTTCCTTTTGTTTACACTCTCGTTCTTTTCTTGTCTCCAGAATAGTTGATTATCCACTATCCTATCTCTAACTTTTTTAACTTTTGAACTTAACTAATACAGAACCTATAAAAAGATCAATGTTCAATGGAATTCATCATTACCCCAATTCAAATTGTGGACTGAGTTCCAACCTTAGAATGTTCAGCTTTAAAATTCAGTTACACTTGTGCAATATGAAGATTTGAATAATGTACGAGAAAAAAATGCAGCAAAGATCCAGTGCATCAACTTGCACAGAAATAGTGCTCAATATCCCGTGATTGTGATCAAGAAAGCGTAGACAGTAAATTGAATTCAATTTGCTGGCATCAAAAGTTCCATTACATGCATTGCAACTTCATTTCATGATTAGCGAATGGAGAATAGAGATCAAAAGGAGGCATCAGGAAGCCATTGATTTTGCTAATGTCAAACTGCTGAAGGCAATTTTTAGGCAAAAACTTTACAAAACCTATATAAGTAGGTTTTTGGTATGCAAACCAAGTACTCCCTTTGTTGTCAAGCAAAGAACCTGAGCAGCCACAACTGTATTGCATCACCCTCTCATTTCTCCTGCAGTTCTCCCTGTCTGTCAGGAACATAACCCCAAAAAACAACAAATGGAAAATACAATTTATAAATCTTCCAGAAATGACAATAAAGGTGTTCATATCTCCTTCCACTTTTACTGCTTATCAAGAAAGGGAAGCTCAAGGAGTGATAAACGATTAATAAAAAAGGGGGCATGGAGAAATGCAGAGAGTTAAAAGAACTATTAAACCTCGAACTCCTCCAAAAATTCAATTGAATACTTTAACACGTATACATGAAAATGACCTGTACCAAAACATAGCTACTTACAAACGTGTTCATGAACAATTTACCCTCATGTTAAGAACAGCGAATGAGCAAATCAAACACATTCCTCGATCCATTCAGCTATGTATATATTTTCCAGAAGTATTAAGGAGGAAATCATAGCTCTGCTGTAGTATGAATATTTCTCCATTCAGAACAACACGGCCTCTTTCTTTCTATCTAAGATTTGAAATACGATAAGCTCACACACATCCAAGCTCTTGAGATATTTCAATGAGAAAGCAGTGAAGAGGTAATAACAGCCTTCTGAACAATGTTGTTTTTGAGATCTCATTTGTTTCAGCATGCCATTGGACATGTCTGTCCTTTTTATATTGGATTGCACTACTTCATTTCTTCCACCAACATCACCTTGTTGTACCTATTACATGCAATAATTGCCAAACTTGAAAGTATTAAATTAAGAATAAACAAGATTACGCCCCACACTCACATATTAAAGGTAGGGGAAAAGCAATACTGAACAGAGTTCCGGGCACGGAGCACAGATGTTACCGAAAAGAGAAATGGCGGAGAACCAGTTCTCCTGCCCATACAACAGATTAATAATGTGTTCCAATATTTCCTATATAAGCTTTGATGTACTCTTATGTCTTTTCTTTATGGTATAGAAAATGGTAAGACAACAGCCTGCACTCACCAATGGCAAGAGAAAGTTCCACCATCTATCCAATTCCAAAAGTTTAGTTGTTGCAACAATCAGGAGATAGAAAGAGAGGATAACAGAGCAACCAGCAAAGCACATGAAAAGGCAGAATGTAGTGCTCCACATGAACAGATAAATAGTCTTTTGGATAAACTAGTCTTTCAATTCTGTTATGAACTTACTTCAAGGAAAAAGACATATCATATGCCCCTTGAAATTGAACCACATATAAGTTGAAAATATGAGTCGTTGGCAGAATCTAGTGCTCCACATGAGCAGATAAATACACTCTCTTTATCTCAATTTATGTAAAGGTGTTTGACTGGGCATAAAGTTTAAGAAATAAATAAAGACTTTTAAAGCTAGCAGTCTAAAAGAACTCCAGCGTAATCCCACAAGTGAGGTCTGGGAAAATAGCAGACCTTACCCTTACCTTGTGAAGGTAGAGAGGTTGTTTCAAACCATAGAAATTTGTATGGTTTGAAATCATCTCATCAAGGGTAAAAAAAAAAATCTAAAGCTGAATTGTTACTAAATATAGAAATGTGTTACTCTTTTTGTGACTGACTAAAAATGAAAGAGTGTCACATAAATTGGGACGGATGGAGTAGTTCTTTTGGATAAGTAGACACATAAATTAGTCTTTCAATTTTGTGATGAACTTCCTTCACGAAAAGAGACATATCATATGCCCCTTAAAATTGGGCCACATGTAAGTTAAATATATGAGTCATCTCATGCCCCATAACTTGTCACATCCTCAATGTCATAAAAAGAAAGTGGTGGTGGGGACCATCTTCCATCGGAACAAAGCTTAAAAGTTCGCGTATGCACAACTTAGGTAGACAGCTTTGTGTTCTGTGACGAACAAAATGTAAAAGTCAAAGGAGAATATTTGACAAATTTCTTCTTCATGTGAAGGGGAAAAAGATGACATGGACAAAATCGTGACTCACTTCTTGCATTTTTCAACAATTTGAAAATATTCAAGCCATTGGACTAATAGTCTATTTGGCCAAACTTCTAAAATCAACTTATTTTGAAAAGTATTTTTCTCAAAAGTGCTTTTCAAAAAAGTACTTTTAGTGAAAAACAGTTTGTGCTTGGCTAATTAATTTGAAAAATACTTTTGAGCAGCAAGTGTTTGGCCAAGCTTTTAAAAAGTGTTTCTAAGTGTATTTTTTTTAAAAGTGCTTTTGGTGAGAAGCTATTTTTTTTTTTTTTTGCTTCTCAAAAACTGCTTCTGCTTCTACTTTAAGACAGTTTTTTTCCTTCTAAAAGCTTGGCTAAACACCATAATTTTAGGGGGTGAAAAACGCTTTTGGCCAAAAGAAGCTTGGTCAAACATGCCATAAATTGCTTAGATCACTCAAAGCCTCCTTGTTTTAGGTGTAGAATCTGCCACTTTCAGCAACTCTGGAATATCTCAGAATTAAGAATCATGACCCTGGTATGTAATATCATCAAGGGCGTAAGTAAACCACAAACTAGATTCAAGCAAAACTGGGGTCTGCTTGGTTTTCTCTCCCGCAAGCTTGTAGCAGCTTGACTTTGAGCCAGCTCGATAGTAGAACAAGCTAAGTGACCTAAAAGCTACCCGGCTCATCAGACTCGTGAGCCTTTTTTGCCTTTTAATAGTTCATCCTCACATGTCATACAAACTTATGTACATATTTCAAATAGCCGCAAAGTACAGCAGGAACCAACCTCACAGTAGAAACCAACATTTACCCTCTCTTGAGTAGGCTACTTCTTCCCTCTCCTCGTCTAGCATGGGATCTTCTTTCAATTACCCCATTTTCTTCTCCTTCTAACACTTATCTTCCTTTTTCATCGGTTGAGTACCAAATTTCGGTAAATCACCCATTGTCCTCCAATGTCCCTCTTGCTCTAATTGGTCTCCTTTCCTGGCAGACCTCTAATTAAGCATTTAGGCCAAGCTAGAGATGGAAAAATTTGCCTTCCTCCGGCAGGCGACGCCTTCACTCTCCTTCTCCAGCTTGGAATCTTCTCTCAATAACCTCATTTTCTTCTTTCTTAATCTCATCTTCCTTTTTCATAAGTGGAGAACAAAATTTTGGTACCTCAGCAATTGTCCTCAGTGTCCCCCACTCTCCCTCTTGCTCTCATTGGTATCGGGTCGGAAACATGAGGAATCAAGGGTAGTTAATGGTGTATCCGCTAAAGTGCCAAAGCATCTGCCGATGACTAGTTCAGTATGCTTACTCAAGAGGAGTCAACATTTAAGTAAGAAAATCATTCAATTAGGCTTATGGGTCAAAGAGTTGGTAAAAGATCTAAAGTGAAGGCTATTAAATTTAAGAAGAGAAAGTACCTGCTAAAGTATTTAAAGTTTTATAGGATGCTAAGGACGAATGTAAGGCAGACAAGTGTTATTTTCTGTATAGAAGAGCATTAACAGAAAGATTGCATGAAACGATTATGGATCTGCTGATTGATTTGCCTCTTCATGGAGCAAAGCATACATGGTCAAGGGAGGAAAACACTACACACATCTAGGATTGACAGATTCCTTATTTCTATAGGTGGGATGAAAGCTTTAAAGCAATTAAGCAGCTGGCGTTGCCTAGACCTATTTCTGATCATAAACCATTATTGTTGGAATGTGGAGAATGGGTTGCAACTCACTCCTACTTCAAGTTTGAGAAAATGTGGTTGCAACAAGAAGGGTTCATTGATATGGTCAAAGGATGGTGGCAGAATTACACTATAGGTGGCAGCGCTGATTTTATTCCCATTCAGAAGTTGAGAAACTTGAAAAAAGACATCTCCAACTGGAATAAGGAAGTTAATGGCAAGCTGGAACTTGGAAGTAAGAATAAGCAGAGCTCTACAGGAACTTGCAGCATTAGAACAGGCTACAGAAGGCATAATTCCAATGCAGGCAGAAAAGTAGAAGATTTTGAGTTTGCAAGTGGAGCTGGAGGAACTGGCCAAAGCTGAAAAAACATCATGGAGACAAAAGTCAAGATGTCAATGGTTGAAATAGGGGGACAGGAACACCAAGTATTTCCATTCCATAGCCAATTCACACAAAAGATTCAACAATATTGACAAGCTCAAGTGAATGATGAAATAACAGAAGACAAAGCACAGATTAAAGAGATCATGAACTACTACCATAATCTGTATACAGAAAATGAAGTGTGGAGAACTACTGCCAATTTTGATGAAGTAGCTAGACTTGCAGAAGAGGATAGGGAGATGTTAGAGAAAGCCTTTGATTCGGGAATCTCTTTCTATGTTAGCTAGCGGGGGCGAGCTTTCCTATGGTAGTCCTGCGGCCTCTGAACGGCCGTCCCATCTCATCTTGATTTGGCTATACTTGTATGTAGCCAGCCATGTTAGCGTTCACCTTCTCTCCTCTGTTACAACATAGGTCGTTCCAATCCCTGATGAAAATATTCCACTTATTAGTTTAATAGTTTACTCGAGAGTTACTCAATGAATCAGTTGATTGGAATTGCGGGATTGATAGATATTACAGAAGATGAATCAATTTCTTGTTTAGCTTTCTTCGGGATTTGGCCCTAACTGTTCGGCGGATTCTCAACTCTTCTCACAATGAAGAAGAAGTGCATGAAACCATTAATTCTTGTTCCTCATTAATTCTTTTTTAGCTTTCTTCAGGATTTGGCCCTAACTGTTTGGCGAATTCTCAACTCTTCTCACAACGACGAAGAAGTGCAAACCATTAATTCTTGTTCCTCATATAAGGCTCCAGGTCCAGATGGTTTCACTATGGCTTTCTTTCAAAAAATATGGGAGTTTATCAAGCCAAAAGTGATGGGGGCACTCAATCACTCTCATCAGCAATGCTATATGGTGAGATCATGTAGTGCCTCTTTTATTGCCTTGATTCCCAAAAAGAAAGGGGCTATTGAACTTAGAGACTACAGAACCAATAAGTCTGATTGGCAGTGTCTATAAGGTTGTGGTCAAGCTACTAGCAGAAAGATTGCAGAAGTTATTGGCAAATTAGTCTCCAGTCATCAAAATGCTTTCATTAAGCACAACAGATGACTGATGCTTCACTTATAGCCAATGAGGCTCTAGATTGGAGGCTTAAATCTGGGAGTCTGGCATTATATGCAAACTTGATATTGAAAAAGCTTTTAACAAGCTGAATTGGTCATATCTAATTTATATTCTAAGGAAAATGGGATTTGGAGACAAATGGATGAGGTGGATTAGATTCAGCATCACAACAGTCAAATATTCAGTGTTGGTCACCAGAGAACTTGTTGGCTTCTTCTCACCTTAGAAACGGATTAGGCAGGGAGACCCACTCTCCCCATTTCTGTTTATACTTGCCATGGAAGGTTTAAGCAAAATGCTTGAAAATGTTAGAGAACTATAATGGATTCTGTCTCTGTTTTTCAGCTGTTGTATGCTGATGATACTCTAATGTTTTGTGAGGCTGAAAAGTCACGACTTATGTACCTAAACCTGGCTTTCCTCCTATTTGAAGCACTTTCTGGGCTACATGTCAATGTGCTGAAAAGTATCATTTATCCTGTCAACCATGTATCTAACATTGAGGAACTAGCAGGTAGCATGGGTTGCAGTATTGGGTCCTTGCCCACCACATACTTGGGCCTTCCATTGGGTGCCAAATTCAAAAGTTGGGAGATATGGAATGGGATTATTGAAAGTTTGAAAAAGGGTTAGCAACATGGCAATTGCAATACCTTTCCATGGGAGGAAGACTAACTCTTATCAATAGTGTACTTGACAACATTCCAACTTATTACATGTCACTGTTTCCTATCCCTAAAAAGGTGTTAAAGCAATTAGATAAAATCAGGAGGGACTTTCTATGGGAAGGGAATAGCAACACTCACAGGTTTCATCTTATTAAGTGGGATAAAGTCACACAACCAAAGCACCGGGGAGGATTGGGTATCAGAGATCTAGAGGTCCACAACAAGTGTTTACTAATGAAATGGCTTTGGAGATATGACACAGGGGAATCAAGTCTCTGGAAGGAGGTGATTATTGCAAAGCATGGGAAAAGAGACAACTGGAGCACCAAAATCTCTAATGCACCTTATGCAGTGGGCCCTTGGAAGTACATCAGGAAATTGGGGAATGAATTTTTCCAAGAATCCTACTTCAAAGGCAATGGAGCACATATTAGATTCTAGAAAGACAAATGGCTCAACAATATTACACTTATGGATGAATACCCTAATCTGTTCCAGATTGCATTGGATAAAGACTCCTTCATAGCTCAAAACAGAAAGTGGCAATAATTAGAATGTTCATCTCAGAAAAGTAGTGCAAGATTGGGAAGTGGACAACTTCATAGAGTTACTTGCCAGAGTGGAAAGGTTCAACATGAATGCAAGTATACGACATCATTTGTTGGGGGAGTAAGGGCACTTTCTCAATGAAAGAATGTTACATGCAGTTATGTTCTCAAAACCAAATTATCGATGCATAGCCATGGAAATTAATATGGAAAATTAAGCTGCCTATTAAAGTAATTTACTTTGACCGGAAAGCTGGATTGCTCTCCATGAAGCTTGCTTGACACAAGACAATCTCAACAGGAGAGGCTTTTAGCTAGTCAATAGATGTTATATGTGCAGGGAAAATATGAAAACAGTTAGCCATCTGTTTTTGCATTACCTGGTGGCCGCTGAACTTTGGAACATGTTTTACTGTATTTTTGGCCTCAAATGGGTTATGCCGCAAACCATAAAACAAACACACCTGAGCTAGAGTCTATGGAGAGTTGATAAGACCATTAAGAAGATCTGGTTGATGAACCCAGCAGTTATTTTTTGGTGTTTGTGGAATGAGAGGAATAGTAGATGCTTTGATGGGATCTCAACTCCAAATCACTCTCTCAAAGCTAGATGCCTCCTCAATCTTTTTTGTTGGACTAGGATAGCTACTGTAATTAGTTCCGATCATCTTTTGGACTTTGTTAGCTCCCTTGTCTTAGATTGACATTCTGTAAAGGGACTAGTTTTCTTTTAATTATGCACCTCAACTTTTGTAACTATGCATCTTCTTGATACTTTTGATAATATAACATCTTACTCCCTCCGTTTCATATTAAATGAGGTACTTTCCTTTTTAGTCTGTTCCAAAACAAATGACACATTTCTAAATTTGGAAATAATTCAACTTTAAACTCTTTCATTTTACTCATTTACCCTTAATGAGAAACTTTTATAGCCTCAAAAATGTCATGGCCCCACAAACTTTTTACCCCTTAGTTTTTAAGACCACAAATTTTAAAAGTCTTCTTCTTTTTTCTTAAACTCCGTGCCAAGTCAAACTACCTCATATAATATGAAACGGAGGGAGTACTTCATAAAAAAAACAGAAAGATTGCATGAACCATAAAAAAGGTACATTTATTGCTTTTATGTATCTGAATCGAACTTAGCTGAAGTTTCTAATAGTACTTGGTGGCTTGACTTTAGTACAACTACTCATGTCTACTATGTTGTAAGGATTCATTATGATCCAAATCACAAACCCAAATGATGATTTCTTTTTTTTGAGGAAATCGCATAAAGGTTCCAATTGAAAACACAAGGAACTTACTACTTAATCTTAGATACTAGATATTATGTTGATCTATTACAAACTCTTTATATTCGCTCAGTTTTTATAACTTTGGTTTCTCTCACAACGACTTGATGCTTCCTGGTTTAGTTTTAAGTTGGCCATGGATTTGAAAAAGCTTACGATAAAGTCCCAAGGGAGGTTCTATAGAGATGTCTGGAGGTTAGTGGTGTTCTGGTAGCGTACATTAGAGTGATTAAGGATATTTACGATAGAGCGAAAACTTGGGTGAGGACTGTGGGAGGAGACTCGCATTATTTTCCTGTGATGATGGGATTACATCAGGGTTCGGCTCTTAGCCCATTTTTATTTGCTCTGGTGATGAACGTGCTGACGTGCCACATTCAGGGGAGATGTCGTGGTGTATGTTATTTACAGATGACATAGTGCTAATCGATGAGACGCGTTGCGAGGTTACACGATCGGCTAGAGCTGTGGAGGCAGACCCTGGAGTCTAAAGGTTTCAAGTTGACTAGGACAAAAACCGAATACTTGGAGTGCAAGTTCAGTGTGGGGACGCAGGAAACAGAAGCGGAGGTGAAGCTTGATACAGAAGTCATTCCCAAGAGAGATAGTTTCAAATATCTTGGTCCTGTTATTCAGTGGAACGGGAAGATTGACGAGGATGTTACGCATCGTATTGGAGCGGGGTAGATGAAATGGAGGCTTGTGTATGGTGTTTTGTGTGGTAGAAATGTGCCACCAGGACTTAAGGTCAAGTTCTACAAAGTGGTAGTTACTAGTTAGGCCGACTACAACCTATGTTGTATGGAGCCGAGTGTTGGTCAGTCAAGAAATCTCATGTCCAGAAGATGAAAGTAGCAGAGATGAGGATGTTGCGATAGATGAGTGGGCATACCACGAAAGAGTGGATTAGGAATGAAGTTATTAAGGACAAGGTGGGTGTGACTCCTGTGGAAGACAAGTTGCGGGAATCGAGGTTGAGATGGTTCGGGCATGTGAAAATGAAAGACACTGATGCCCCGATGAGGAGATGTAAGAAGTTGATCATGGCAGGTCAAAGGAAAGGTAGAGGGAGGCCTACGAAGTACTGGGGAGGTGATTAGGCAGGACATGACACTGCTTCAGCTTATCGAGGACGTGACCCTCGATAAGAAGGTGTCGAAGTCGAGAATTAGAATTGCGGGTTGACAGGCAATCGAGAGTCTCTTCTAGTCGTACTAGTAGTATTAGTACTAGTCTTGTATTCTCCTATTCCAACTTCCTTGTTGTTAGACGATGTGGCATTATTGCCGGTAGTTTCTGCACTTCTTATAGCTTCGTATTCCTAGATATTTGCTATTACATGTTGTGCTATTTGTTTTTGTTATCTTATTTTCGTGCCATTATTATTGCTTGTTTATTATGTCCTTTTCATTGTTCTTGAGTCGAGGGTCTATCGGAAACAACATCTCTTCCTTCATAAGGTAGGGGTAAGGTATGCGTACACATTACCCTCCCCATACCCCACGTGTGGGATTTTACTGGGTTTGTTATTGTTGGTGTACCTTATTCTTTATAGCTTTGGTATTCTTATTGATAATTTATATTAAAATGTGTTTTCTGAATCTCTTCTTCCTGTTCATTGTAATGTTGGATTGGGGGATGAAAGTTCTGAGGCTCGGGACCTCGGAATTTGATTCCGGGCATATGCCCAAGTCCCATATTTTTCCACGGACCCTCCAGGACCATCAAATCATGTGTCCGAGTCCGTTTACTTATGGGACCAAAGGACCAGACGTTTAGGTCATATACCCAAAGGAATGTTAAAATGATTAGTAAAGAATGAAATTCTTCCAAATATAAGTTCTAGCGATCTTAATATATGTTTGGATTGTATTAATGAAGATCAAACCAAACATCATGAGAGAGGGACTACAAACAGTTGCCAACTTCTTGAAACTATACCCATCGATATATGCCGACACTTTAATGTTTTATCTTTTGGTGGGGAATTTTTCTATCACCTTTATTGATGATTTTTCACGTTATGGATATATGCTTATTTGTTGAAGAAAAATCTCGAATAACGGACGCTCACAAGGTGTAAGTAAATGAGGATAAAAAGCAACTAGAAACTCATTAGGTTAGACAGAGATGCTGAATATTACGAAACTCATAATGTATCAGAGCAATGTCTAGGTCTGCTTGCAAAGTCTCTTGAAGGACATGTCATATGTGCACACTATATTGTGCCAGGGATGCCTTTAACCGGACACTTATGGACATGGTTAGGAGCACGATGAGTAATTCCTCGTTTGCTTGAGATTTTTTTCCCAACAAATAGGAATATCCATACGTAGAAAATAAACAAAAAAAGGTGATAAAATATTTTTTCCACCAAAAGATAGAAACATCAAAGCACATATCAATGTGTATAGTTTGAAGAAGCTAGCTACTTCTTGCTGCACCTGCTTCATTATTTTTGGTTTGCTTTCTCTTGATGCAATCAAAACATATATCAAGATCGTTACAACCTAAATTTAAAAGAATCTCTTCCATAATTGATCATTCCAACCTTTATTCGGATATATGACCCAAAAGTCTATGCCACACGTATGCAGAATTTCCGTCTAGTAAACTACTTTAATTCCAATATTATGATGAGGTTTGAAAAATACATTATGAAGTTTCAATTTATATAAACCATCAATAGAAACATCAGAGACATAAAAGAACAACATTCATTCTTATATATGCGAAAACATTTATGTCCAAAATTAAACTAAACTCCAAAATACCAAATCTTTAAAAAGAAAACCAATATCCTAGAAATTGAAGGAACACAGAGAGAGCATAATAAATCAATGTGATGTCCAATGTCTAAGATCAAATGGTAAATCCATATTCCTTCCGTTGGAAGCTTCATATAATTTTACATAAACAAGAATTTCCCATTTGGGGTATTGCTTGGGATCATAATGAATCCTTGCACCGTAGTGGACATTGGACACGTGAATAATTGCACCAGAATCAAGCTGTCAAGTATTATTAGGAACTTTAACTAAATTTGTTTTGTGAAACATAAAAGCATTATACATACCTTTCTCTTCAAACCAAGCGTTAAGTTTCATGCAATCTTTCTAATAGTATTCTTTATCACAAAAATGAAACTTTTATGCCTTATTTTTCATCTTAGCCTGTGAAATTGATTTCTTCTTCTTAAACTTGTTGACCTTCATTTTAGGTATTTACCAACCCTTAGATCGTCTTGAGTAAATATACTGGACAATTCATTAACATTTTACATGTCCTTAATAGCATTATAGTTAATTTAGAAATGTACAGGAGGAGGAGGAGAATTCAGAATGAACTTAACCAAAAAAGAGTCATTCACCTTCATTCCCATGGTCTCAAGTAGTCTTAAACTTCATACTAGCGGGTTATGCCATTAGTGTAGCAAGAAGTGACTCGTCAGTAGAATGAAAATGTTCTTCCAAACTTCAAGTATTCCCTGTCATTTTCTGTTTGTAAATAATACTCTTCATGTTGTTAGCTATCACATCCGCATGAATATAAGACAGTCGTCATCAACAGCAAAAATATGTCATGTCCCTATACCCATATTACTAACCAAGGTAGAGAAGAGAATGAAGCAGACCTTTCCATTCCACTGGTCTGATGGAGTAAGGCGACTGTCCCTAAGAAAATGCGAGGACTGAGCAAAACCCAACCAAACTCACCAACCCAGGATGGGGAACCCATATTATTACAATAAACCCATCAAACCCGATTTGTCACCGATTAAATATGGGCTCAACCCATTTTCAAATATCATTCAACCAACCCGCTTAAATATGAGTCGTATGAGGGGGTGATTGAAAAGTGAGTCTCAATTTCCAGGACTAATTTAGAGTCAAAGAAACAGCTTACCCTCTATTCTCTCCACAATTGGCAGGTTAGAGTCACCTATACAGAAGCCCAACTTCAGCATGATTACGTCAAGCCTTTGCACATTTGTAAGGTAAAGATAACCAACCTACAAGAGAGAATACTAGAAAAAATTAATTTGTAAGTGAAAAAAATCATATGCACTCCATAAAGAATTTCATTAGCTTCTAAACTACCAAAAAAGGAAAAGATTTGATTGACAACCATTAATGAACAGCACATATTGGCAGATGAAAACATAGATAAAGCAGTTAATTCGCTATTCTTAATAATAGGGTTGAAAAACTGACAAGTGTTTCAAGTGAAGACGCTCGGTTGTAAACAGCTACACCAGCACGCTTTTTCGTCCGAGTTTTACCTGAAACAATATTTTTCCCCCAACGAAGCACACCCCTACAACATGGAAACACATACACATGGTCAAAATCACATGATAAACATGAGGTTTTTTCCTTTGCTTAACAAGTAATAGTTCTTTTGTAGCTTAATGGGGATAAATTAAACAATATATTTAGGGGCCATTTCGTTACAAGGATTAATGGGGTTATCCCAGTATAAAATTTGGATTAAATTTGTCAAGTGTTGGTTGCAAATATTAGCTAAAACCAGAATAAAATATATATACCAAAATCATGGAATTATCTATCCCATATAAAAGATAGGATTATCTATCTGGTTTTGAATCAAATGACCCCTTAAAGGGCGGAGACACCTCAATTTAATCCCAAATTTTATAAACACCAAGGTTCAGCCTAAGCAATCCATTAGTTGAGTCGGAAAAGAAAAAAAGGAACTCTGAACTCAGTTGAGAATAGAATTAAACAGTAAAATTGCGAAATAAAATATATCTTGTTTTACCAATATAAGATTCTTTATTATTATTATTTTTTTGCATTGTTCGATTTGTCAAGCAACAACTGAGTTATGACCGTGGAACATTAATATAATTACTCTCCTCCTGAGTTGGATTTTACTAGAAGAACCAACACTTCTCACCCTAACCGATCCGACTTCAACAAACAAATCGCTCGTGTAACCCGTGTTTATCATATTTTTGGCACAAACTTATTTTTCATTAATACAATTACTCTCCTCCTGAGTTGGATTTTATTAGAAGAACCAGCACCTTTCAGCCTAAGTGATCCAACTACAACAAACAAAACTGTACCACTGTAGGATTGCATATAGATGTTCTTAACATGCAGCGGAAGATAATAACAATCCTAGGCAGAACTTTTCGTGTTTAAAACTAATTTACATGTCAAAGAACGGATCTAAGACGTACCTAGTGAAGAGAATCTCGTTTTAAATTTCTTCAATAGTGTGAAGACTCTATGTGTATCCACACCGAGACTGATAAACAATCTCCCGTCCTCTCAGGTACCTGAGTATCCACTTGACTGCTTCCTAGTGTTCTTTTCCAGGATTTTCAAGAAACCTGCTAACACCAACTGCGTAAGCAATATCAGGTCTAGTGCATACCATTGAATACATCAAACTTCCGATGGCAGAGGAATAAGGAACTTTGGTCATGCTTTCCTTTTCCTCCATTGTTGCAGGGCACATCTTCTTGTTTAACTTCAGATGACTAGCAAGAGGCGTGTTGACTAGCTTAGCATTCTTCATGTTAAAGCGTTCCAGTACATGTTCAATGTACTTCTCCTGAGACAACCACAACTTTCTGCTTGTTCGCTCTCGAACTATCTTCATACCCAGAATTTGTTGTGCTGGGCCAAGTCCTTCATATCAAATGACTTGGACAAATCTCCCTTCAACTTTGCAATCAGCCCCTTGTCTTTTCCTACAATTAACATGCCATCCACGTACAACAACAAAATAATAAAGTTGTTGTCAGAAAATTTTTTGAAGTATACACAAGGACCAGAATATGTCTTTGTGTAAGTTTGACTTTTCATGAATGAGTCAGACTTCTTGTACCACTGCCTTGGTGTCTGCTTCAATCCATAAAGACTCTTATTCAATTTGCACACCATGTGTTTCTTTCCAGCTACTTCAAATCCTTCTGGCTGCTCCATATAAATTCCCTCTTCCAAATCTCCATGAAGAAATGCAGTTTTCACATCCAACTGCTCCATTTCAAGATCTAATTTAGTTGTTAAGCTCAAAATTGTTCGAATAGAAGTCATTTTGACAACATGTGAGAAAATTTCGTCAAAATCAATACCTTTCTTCTATTCGAAGCCTTAACCACCAATCGAGTTTTGTATCTGACCAACTTTCCATTTCCATCTTTCTTGAGTTTAAAGACCCACTTACATTTGAGTGGTCTTTTACCCTTTGGAAGTTCAACGAGCTTGTACGTGCCATTTTACTATAGAGATTCCATCTCTTCTTGCATGGCTTTCATCCACTGGTTCTTTTCTGTATGGGACAGCACCTCCTCAAAACTTGCTGGCTCCCCCTCACCACTAATGAGGACATACTTTGTGGAAGGGTACCTGCATGACTCTACCTTTGGCCTTTCTGATCTCCTCAGAGGTTGAGGTTGTTCTTCTCACTGAGTGGGGTGATCCACTTGCTCGACACCATCATCAAGTTGCTCCTCCTGCTCAATAACCTCATCAGGTTGCCCCCCGCTCAGCAACCTCGTCGGTCCTACTTTCTACACTTGTGGGATTGTTAAAAGTAGAAGGAATAGTAACAAGGTTTAATTACATCATTCTTGGCCTTCTCTAACATATCATCAGCCGTTCCAACTTCACTTTCTTGGAAGACTACATCTCTGCTTCTGATGATCTTCTTCTTTACAGGATCCCACAATCTGTACCTGAACTCTTCAACTTCATATCCGATGAATATGGAGGGAACAAATTTATCATCCAGCTTTGTTCTTTGCTCCTTTGGTACATGTGCAAAAGCTCTGCAACCGAACACCTTCAGATGCTAGTAGGACACCTCCTTGTTGGTCCAAACTCTCTCTGGAATGTCAAACTCCAATGGAACTGATGGACTCCTATTGATTAGGTAATCGGTTGTATGAACTGCTTCACCCCAGAATGACTTAGGCAGTTTAGCCATTCTGCTTCTCACCTTCTGAACAATAGGGCAGTTCATCCTCTCGGCTACGCCATTGTACTATGGGGTTCCAGGAACTCTCTTTCCATGTCTGATCCCATGACTTGAATAGTACTCTTCAAATTCCCTTGAAGTGTACTGCCTTCATTGTCACTTCGGAGATGCTTTAGCTTTCGACCCGTCTCCCTTTCCACCGGAGCATGAAACTTATAGAAAACTTGAAACACCTGATCTTTGGTTTTCAAAATATAAACCCATAATTTTCGTGAAGCATCATCAATAAAAGTAACAAATTATTTGTTACCGCCCATCGATTTCAATTTCCATTGAACCACAAACATTAGAATATACCAAATCAAGTATATTCAATTTTCTTTCATACGATGTCTGAAATGAGACTCTATGCTGCTTACCAAATAAACAGTAGTCACAAGGTTTTAACGTTGTACTTTTGGCATAAGAAATGAGTGATTTCCTGGCAAGAATATGCAATCCCTTCTCGCCCATATTACCCATCATTTTGTGCCACAAATTTGTAGAAATCTCATCTTGTCCGCGTTCAATTCACCTTGGCATATTTCTGCATTTGTCCAGTACAATGTGCCACAAGCAACTCCCTTTGCAATCACCAATGATCCCTTAGTTAGTCTCCACTTTTGATTTGCAAAATAGTTCTCGTATCCATCTCGGTCTAAAGTAATTCCCGAGATCAAGTTCATCCGCAAATCAGGTACATGTCGCACGTCCTTTAGAACCAATGTACATCCGACATTTGTCTTGATATAAATGTCACCAATCCCCGCAATCTTTGAGTAACTTGTGTTACCCATTTTTATAGTGCTGAAATCACCTGCTACATATCTGCAAAAAAGATCTTTTACCAGTGTGGCATGGTAAGACGCTATTGTATCAACCACCCATTCCGACTCTAGGCCTGATAAGTGCATGTATTCCTCTTCCTCATTTATAAAGAGGGCAACATTATCATTGTTTTGCACCATGGCGGTTGTGTTGTCGTCATTCTTCTGGCCACTGCTTTCACATTTGCCCTTCCTTGGATTTGGGCAATCTCTTTTGAAGTGACCCAGTTGATCACAATTGTAGCAATTTCTTGCTCTTGATTTGGATGGGTTCTTATACTTCCCACAAGTTCCGGATCTACCATAGTGCTCAAACTCCTACTCCTGCCTCCGCCTTCTGTGATGAGAGCATGTCCTTGATTTTCATGCTACTTTCTCACCTTCTCATTGAGTAGAAGAGCCGATGTGACACCTTTCAACTCAATAGTAGTCTTACCGTGCAGGATGGTTGTTGCCAAATTATCATACGAAGATGGCAACGAGTTCAATAACAAGATGGCTTTATCTTCTTCCTCGATTTTCACTCCGAGATTGGCGAGCTATGTGATTAGTCCGTTAAATACATTTAAATGTGACAAAAAATTTGTACCTTCACCCATGTGTAGGGCATATAGATGCTTCTTCAGGTACAGTTTATTTGTCTGCGTTTTGGACATGTATAAGCTTTCCAACATTGTCCAAATGCCACATGCGGTGCTTTCATCAATGATGTTATTTACCACATCATCTAATAAGTGCAACCTGATTGCACTCGCAGCCCTTTCATACAAGTCAGCTCAATCCTCAACTTTCATGGTATCAGGCTTTTTGGCATCAACATCTAGTACCTTGTGTAATCCTTGTTGGATGAGCAGATTCGTCATCGTTCTTTGCCATGTTGAGAAACCGCTATCTCCGTTGAATTTTGTTACCTCGTACTTTATTCCGGACATCTTTGTTTTTCACCGAGTATAGTACTACCAATAGTAAATAGTATTTCTGTGAACGAGCAGAACTTGTGCTCTGATACTAGTGTTTGGGAATAAACCCCCTACAGAAATAATATTCACAATAATAAAAGCAGAATAATAACGTAGCACTGAGATACGATAATTAACAAGAATAAAAGAGTGAAAACAACACCAAGATTGTTACGTGGAAAATCCTTTTTTATAAGGGGAAAAAACCACGGCCTTGAAACGAGCAACTGATATCACTATAGCAAGAAATTTTATACTTTGTAGGTCCGAGTAAAATACTCCAAAGACCACTACAACACTCAAAAGAAATAACCCTCTTTTGATATTCCTACCTCATTACAATATCGCTCACTCTCTATTTTTCTCACACTCTTATACCCTGTCTGTGAAATCTCACTCTTGCTTTCTCTTTGTTGGTGTGTAGAAATAAGAGCCGAAGCTCTTCTTTTATAGTCGAAGCTTCACTCTCTGAAGCCGACTATATTTGACATTTTTCCTTCCTACAGATTTGCAAATTCCACAAGTGCCTACCATATTTGACACTTTTCTTTTCCAATTCTTTGTTTCATTTATGGGGATGGATCAACATCCATTTTGTTCTGCATCCATTTTTTGAATAAACCCCCATAGAAATAATATTCACGATAATAAAAGCGGAATAATAACGTAGCATTGAGATATGGTAATTAACAAGAATAAAAGAGTGACGACACCCAAAATTTTACGTGTAAAATCCTTTTGAATAAGTGAAAAATTACGGCCCGGGAGGAGCAACTGATATCACTATAGCAAGGAATTTTACACTTTATAGGTTCGAGTAAACTACTCCAAAGACCACTACAACACTCAAAAAGAAATAACACTCTTTTGATATTCTCACCTCACTACAATATCGCCCACTCTCTATTTTTCTCACAAACTATTTTTTTATACCCTATCTGCGATGCATCACTCTTTCTTTCTCTCTTTGTTGGTGTGTTTGAAATGAGGAACGAGGGCCTCTATACATAGCAGGAAGAGCCGATAGCTTAACCAATCAAAAATTGATTGGTATCTCATAATTTCAACCAATTTGACAATTTGCATATCTTGCAAATTCATCCACCGCCCAGCCACAAATCCAACCAATCAACATTTTTTTGCATATGTCAACAAAATTAGGCACCTCCCATCCCATTTTTCTTTTTGTTTTCTTCAATAAGAGCCCCACAAATCTCTCCCTTAATTTTAATTTTTCTTTTTCATTCCAAAGTTTGATCTCAATCTCTGAAAAATCCTCAAACTTAAGAGGCTTTATAAAGATATCTGCAGCCTGATCATGAGACTTCACATATTTGAGCTTGACTTCCTTCTTGGCAATGCTCTCTCTGATGAAGTGATACTTTGTATCTATATGCTTGCTTCGATCATGATACATCGGAATCTTGGCGAGTGCATGTGCGGATTTGTTATCAATACAAATCTCTGTAGCTTCAATTTGTGGCAAATTGAGCTCTTTCAATAATCTTCTCAGTCAGATAGCATGACACGTACAAGATGTTGCTGCAATATATTCAGCTTCACAAGTCGAGAGGGTAACAATTGATTGTTTCTTTGAACTCCAAGAAATAATAGAATCACCCAAGAAAGACACAACCAGTTGTGTTTTTTCTATCATCAATATATCCCGCATAATCATTATCACAAAATCCCACAAGGTTAAAATCACTAGAAGAAGAATAAAATAGCCCAAAGTCAAACGTACCTTTTAGGTAACGAAGAATTTTTCTAGTGACTTTCAAATGAGTGGAGGTAGGAGTTTCCATGAAGCGGCTTACTACTCCAACCGCAAAGAGTATCTCTGGCCTGATACAAGTCAAGCACCTCGAACTTCCCACAAGACTTTTGAAAATGTGGGATCCACTTTTTCTCCTTCATAAAACTTGGACAATTTTGTCCCACTCTCCATCGGTGTGTTCACGGGGTTGCAATCGAGCATGTTACTTCTTCAATATCTCTTTTGTATAGCTTTCTTGAGAGATAAAAATTACATCCTCCATTTGCTTCACTTCTAGGCCCAGGTAGTATGACATGAGCCCTACGTCTGTCATATCGAACTCATGGGACATATCTTTCTTAAAAGATTCAAACAAACTTGGGTTATTACCCGTAAAAATAAGATGATCAACATAAAAACAAACAAGAAATATATTTCCATTAGTATGAACTTTAGGATAAAGAGCATATTCATGGAGAGACGAGTAAACTCATTGTCTTGAAAATACTTGTCGATGCAACTATTCCATGCCCGTGGAGCTTGCTTCAATCCAAATAAAGCTTTCAAAAACCACAATACTTTATCTTCATGGTTTTTAACCACAAAGCCCAATGGTTGTTCAACATAGACTTCTTTTTCAAGATAGCCATTCAAGAAGGCTGACTTGACGTCTATTTGATGGATCAACATAGACGTCTAGTTGATGGATCTTCAAGATAGACTTCTCTTTGCATCCACACATATGATTGCTTGCTCCATTGTTCAAATACCACGAGCTGCAATCATCCTTATCCTCTTCCTTGAGTGCCATCAACAACGTTGACTCAACTTCTTCTTTCTTGTCGTCAACAAGGTTAGCTTTTTCTTCAAGATTACTACAACATTCCCAAGAGTAATGGCCAAATTTATCACAATTATAACCCTCAAATTTTTTATTTGTCATACCTTTGGCCATTATTTTCTTGGTAGTAGTCACGCCCTCTTCCTCCTCTTTGTCCACGACCACGACCTCTGAATGTTAAATCTCCCACTTCTCAAGAAAGTTCAAATGAACCGCCGCAAAGGACAAAGAGTATTCAAGCGCTCAATGAGGACACAGAAGAAGTTACTAATTTTAATTTTTTATATTGTTTTTTTGCTGACAGTGAAACAATGAACTTTGATGAAGCTATTACTGACAAAAGGTGGAGACAAGCCATGGAGGAGGAGATCAAGTCAATAGAGAAGAACAACATTTGGGAGTTAACAACTCTTCCCCAGGGTGATCGAGCAATTGGAGTGAAATGGGTATACAAGACAAAGAAGAATGTTGATGGAAATGTGGAAAGATACAAGGCACGACTTGTGGCTAAAGGCTACAAGCAAAGGCAAGGCATTGACTATGAAGAAGTCTATGCACCTGTTGCCCGCATGAAGACGACTCGTTTGTTGATCTCTTTGGCGGTGCAAATGAAGTGGAAGATCCATCAACTAGACTTCAAGTTAGCCTTCTTGAATGGCTATCTTGAAGAAGAAGTCTATGTTGAACAACCATTGGGCTTTGTGGTTAAAAAAAATGAAGATAAAGTGTAGCGGTTGAAGAAAGCTTTATATGGATTGAAGCAAGCTCCACGGGCATGGAATAGTTGCATCGACAAGTATTTTCAAGACAATGGGTTTACTCGTTGTCTCCAAGAATTTGCTCTTTATCTAAAGTTCATACTAATGGAGATATATTTCTTGTTTGTCTTTATGTTGATGATCTTATTTTTACGGATAATAACCCAAGTTTGTTTGAATCTTTTAAGAAAGATATGTCCCATGAGTTCGAGATGACAGACATGGGACTCATGCTATACTACCTGGGCCTAGAAAGTGAAGTAGATGAAAGATAGAATTTTTATCTCTCAAGAAAGCTATACAAAAGAGAGATTGAAAAAGTTCAACATGCTCGATTGCAATCCTGTGAACACACCGATGGAGAGTGAGACAAAATTGTCCAAGTTTTATGAAGGAGAAAAAGTGGATCCCTCATTTTTCAAAAGTCTTGTGGGAAGTTTGAGGTACTTAACTTGTATCATGCCAGATATACTCTTTACGGTTGGAGTAGTAAGCCACTTCATGAAAGCTCCTACCTCCACTCATTTGAAAGTTAATAGAAGAATTCTTCGTTACTTAAAAGGTACGATTGACTTTGGGCTATTTTATTCTTCTTCTAGTGATTTCAACCTTATGAGATTTTGTGATAGTGATTATGCGGGGATATTGATGATAGAAAAAGCACAACTGGTTGTGTTTTTCTTGGGTGATTCTGTTATTTCTTGGAATTCAAAGAAACAATCAATTGTTACCCTCTCAACTTGTGAAGCTGAATATATTGCAGCAACATCTTGTACGTGTCATGCTATCTGGCTGAGAAGATTATTGAAAGAGCTCAATTTGCCACAAATTGAAGCTAAAGAGATTTGTATTGATAACAAATCCGCACAGGCACTCGCCAAGAATTCGGTGTATCATGATCGAAGCAAGCATATAGATATAAGGTATCACTTCATTATAGTGCATTGCCAAGAAGGAAGTCAAGCTCAAATATGTGAAGTCTCACGATCAGGCTGCAGATATCTTTACAAAGCCTCATAAGTTTTAGGATTTTCAGAGATTGAGATCAAGACTTGGAATAAAAATGAAAAATCAAAATTAAGGGAGAGATTTGTGAGGCTCATATTAAAGAAAACAAAAAGAAAAGAAGAATGAGATGGGAGGTGTCTAACTTTGTTGACATTATATGCAAAAAAAATGTTGATTGGTTGGATTTGTGGCTAGGCGGTGTAAGAATTTGCAAGATATGCAAATTGTCAAATTGGTTGTAGTTATCCGATACCAATCAATTTTGATTGGTTAAGCAATCAGTTCTTCCTGCTATAAATAAAGGCTCGCGTTCCTCATTTCAAACACACCAAAATAAGAGAGAAGCAATAGAAGTTAGAGAGAGTAATTCACACATTGTAGTATGTGATATAAATAGTGAGTGTGAGTAATATTGTAATGAGGTGTTTAAAATAAAAAGTGTTATTTCTTTTGAAGTTGTAGTAGTCTCTTGACACTACTAAGTTGTAATATTATAGTGGTAATATTGTTCCGCTCGAGTATTGTATTTTACGCCGTTAAAAGATTTGGTGTCGTTGTTACTCTCTTGTGTTATTGCTATTTATCGTGGATATTATTCCTGACTGGGATTATTATTTTCCCAACAACGTGGTATTAGAGCGGAATAACAATTGTCCTTCATTTTTGTCCATTGCATAAAAGAAGTTTTGGGCACAAAGTTATTTTTCAAATAGTTGTAGGCTGTGAGAAAGAACGGGAGAAAATATATTATTGATATTGGTTACTCAATATAATACAAGAGGTCCATTTATAGCTATAGTCTACAAAGTACATATTACTCCCATTCCAATGTGGGACTACACATAATTGTAATTGTAAACTAACACTCCCCCTCAAGCCGATGCATAACGAGAACCAATAAGAGATTTAGTGAAAATATATGCTAGTTGATCATTCGACTTTACAAATTTGTAACAATATCTCCTGAAAGTATTTTTTTCTCTGACAAAGTGATAGTCGATCTCAATGTGCTTAGCCCGCTCATGACGCAATATGAAAAGCAGCTTGGTTATCACACACCAGTTCCATCTTGCTGATTTCTCCTAACTTTAACTCCTTGAGCAACTGCTTGACCCAAACTAACTCACACGTTGCCATAGCCATGGCCCGATATTCGGCTTTGGCGCTAAATCGAGCAACTACATTATGTTCTTGCTCTTCCAAGAGACCAAATTACCTCCTACTAGAACACAATATCCAGACGTAGAACGTCTATCAGAAGGTGATCCTGCCCAATCAGCATCTGTGTACCCAACAATCTGCTCGTGGCCTTGATCCTCAAATAATAATCCTTTGTCTGGAGCTGACTTTATATACCGAAGAATGCGAACAAATGCATCTCAGTGACTATCACAAGAAGAATCTATAAACTGACTTACAACACTCACCGGAAAAGAAATGTCAGGTCTAGTCACTGTGAGTTAATTCAATTTTCCAACCAACCTCCTATATCTCGTAGGATCTCTAAGAGGCTCCCCTGTCCAGGCAGAAGCTTAGCATTCGGATCCATAGGACTATCAATAGGTCTGCAACCCATCATTCCAGTCTCCTCAAGAATGTCTAAGGCATACTTCCGCTGTGAAATAACAATACCTGAGTTAGACTGAGCGACCTCAATACCTAGAAAATACTTCAATATTCCCAGATCCTTAGTCTGGAAGTGCTAAAAAAGATAACAATACCTGAGCTAGACTGAGCGACCTCAATACCTAGAAAATACTTCAATATTCCCAGATCCTTAGTCTGGAAGTGCTAAAAAGATGCTTCAGATTAGTAATACCATTCTGATTATTGTCAGTAATAACAATATCATCAGCATAAACCACCAGATAAATACACAGATTAGGAGCAGAATGCCGATAAAACACAGAGTGATCAGCCTTCACTACGAGTCATGCCGAACTCCTGAATAATTGTGTTGAACTTACCAAACCAAGCTCGAGGGGACTGTTACAAACCATATAGTGACCTGCGCAATCTGCATACACAACCACTAAACTCCCCCTGAGCAACAAAACCAGGTTGTTGCTCCATATAAACTTTTTCCTCAAGATGAGAAAAGCATTTTTAATGTTAACTGATAAAGAGGCCAATGACGTACAGCAGCCATGGACAAAAAGAGATGAACAGATGCTACTTTAGCCACAGGAGAGAAGTATCACTATAATCAAGCCCAAAAATTTGAGTATATCCTTTTGCAACAAGACGAGCCTTAAGCCAATCAAGCTGGCCATCCGAGACAACTTTGACTGCATAAACCCAACAACAACCAATAGTAAACTTACCTGCAGAAAGAGGAACAAGCTTCCAAGTGCCACTCGGATGTAAAGCAGACATCTCGTCAATCATAGCATGTCGTTATCCTAGATGAGATAGTTCCTCACCTGTAGACTTAGGGATAGAAACAGTGGACAAAGAAGATATAAAAGCATAATGAAGTGACGACAGACGATGATAACTTAAACCGACATAGTGGGGATTAGGATTGTGTGGATCGTACACCTTTGCGGAGCGCAATTGGTTGACTAAGAGGAGACAAGTCCGTAGTAGGTGCAGAATCTGATGCAGGACGTGAATCACTCGGGCCTGATGCTGGACGTGGACGACGATGATAAGTCAAGAGTGGTGAAGATGCAGAAGGTTGAACTGGATTATGTGGAAGAACTGGAGCAATAGGTGGTGGAGCTACAACTGGAGCTGTAGGTGGTGGAGATGGAGATGTAGAGGAAGATGAATGGGAGATAGTGACTGAATCTCCAAAAGATGAAACTGATAATACTTCAGAAATATCTAAGTGATTACCTGGACCTCTGAAGAATGATTTAGCTTCAAAGAAGGCAACATCAGCGGACATAAGGTACCGCTGGAGGTTAGGAGAATAGCATCGATACCCATTTTGTGTTCTCGAGTAACCCACAAAAACGCACTTAAGAGCACGAGGGGCTAATTTATCCGTTCCTGGAATAAGGTTATGGACAAAACAAGTTCTTCCAAAGATACGGGGTGGAAGAGAGAACAAAGGTAAGTGAGGAAACATGACAGAGAATGGAACTTGATTCTGGATAGCTGAAGATGGCATACGATTAATAAGATAGCAAGATGTAAGAACTTCATCCCCCCCCAAAATGCAACGGAGCATGAGATTGTATGAGTAGGGAACGAGCAGTTTCAATAAGATGTCTATTCTTTCTTTCAGCTACCGTATTTTGTTGAGATATGTACGGACAACATATTTGATGAATAATCCCATGAGATTTCATAAACTGTTGAAATGGGGAAGACAAATAATCTTGGGCATTATCACTAATATGCGAATAGAATCCCCAAATTGATTTTGAATTTCAGCGTGGAAGGTCTGAAAAATGGAAAACAACTCAGATCAATTTTTTATCAAAAATATCCAAGTGCACCTGGAATAATCATCAATGAAACTGGCAAAGTAGTGGAATCCCAAGGTAGAACTGACCCAACTAGGACCTTAAATATCTGAATGGACTAAAGTAAAAGGTGACTTTGCTCGATTATCAAGGCGCCAACGGAAATGGGAGCGAGTATGCTTACCGAGCTGACAGAACTCACACCCTATAGCTGACAAGTGAGATAAACCAGGTACCATTTTCTAAAGTTTTGATAAACTGGGATGTCCCAACCGTTTATGTAATAAATCTGGTGAATCAGTAACAGGACAAGTTGTTGAAGGAAGATAAGAAGTGAGTCCATGTGATTTAGCAAAAATAAGGTAATAAAGTCCGTTTGATTCACGTCCGGTACCAATGATCTTCCCCGTACTGCGTTCCTATATAAAAAGATGGTCATCAAGAAATAAAACAGCGTATTTAAGTGATTTGGCTAAGCGACTAACAGTTATGAGATTAAAAGGACTATTGGGAACATAAAGGACTGAATCTAAAGGTAAGAAAGGAAGTGGGCTCGCTTGACCTATTGCAGTTGCCATAGTTTGAGACCCATTAGCCATTGTGACTCTTAGAAGAGATTGAGAATACGAAACAGTAGTGAAAAGAGATTCGTTACCAAAAATATGATCTGATGCACCTGAATCAATGACCCAAGACTCGGAGGTTGAAGATTGGGAGACACAAGTCACGCTACTACCTGTTTGAACAACGGAAGCTATCTCTGAAGATGCCTGTTTGTAATGAACGAACTCAAAATAATCTGATAAAGAAACCATTTGGATTGGATTCAATGGATTGGATCCAACGGATTGTCAGTCAAAGGCTTTTGATACAAATGACATTATAATTTCCACGCGGGAAAAATCAGAAACCCTTCTAAAATCACTGTTCACGTTGTTCATGCCGGAAAAATATAAAAGTGGTCGGAATTTGGTGTAACATAGATGGGTAAGCTCGGAATTCCCTTGCGAACAATCTGTCCCAAAGAATTTTTTTCAAAAAGTGACCGGAAAGGGCCCCACGCTCCGGTGCGTGATGTCAGAATTTCGCTAGAAAAATTTCTTCCGGCGACGCATGGGAGCGCGTGATGGGTCTTCTGATGGACATATTTTTATGGGCTAGTCTCCAAAGTCTGATCTACTTCGTGGTGGTGTTGGTTTCTGCACAACACTGACGAAAAGTGATTTATTTTACTGCGACAGACCTGTGTTTGCCGGAAAAAGACTTCTGGTTGACTGATTTCTCTTCCCGGAGTGGCTGGAATTTAGGCACAACGATAAATCTCTCACGATTGCTCTGATACCATGTGAGAAAGTACGAGAGAAAATATATTATTGATATTGGTTACTCAATATAACACAAGAGGTCCTATTTATAGCTATAGTCTACAAAGTACATATTGCTCCCATTCCAATGTGGGATTACACATAACTGTAACTGTAAACTAACATAGGCCATCAAATACATTCTACAAGAGGCATTTTAAAAGGGTGTGGTAATGCAGGAAGATGTCTCGAGTATAAATAAATAGGAATCTATAACGAATTAAGCCATTAATTTCATGGATAATTGTAAATTATGTCTACTAAATGTATGAAAAGGCTAACTTGGTTTGTTTGACGAAGAAGAAAGTTGCTCTATTTGCTATATTATAAATCTGTTAGCACAACAAAGATTTGAGAATTCCACAAATTTCCAAGATGAGGATTCATTGACATGTAAATTCTCATATGAACATCCAAAAGGAAAGAAACTAGTTTAAATGCAATATCTACCTTTCTTCTTCTGACAAAATATTGTCATTTATGAGTTTCTGCAACATAGCATCCTGCAATGAAATCATCAACAGTTCCATCTTATGAAGAAGGTGACATTAAAAAGAAAAGTACCATACATATTCAACCAATACTCATCACACAACAGCAAGGCCTTAAAGGCCTATGCCCTAGGAAGTGGTTCAAAGGGATTTTTTTCTTTTTCCTTTTTTTATTTTTATTTTTATTTTATTTTTTTTTGGGGGGGGGGGGGAGTATGATATTCTTGAATACTTCTATATTTAACACCTTCTCAAATACCAATCAAAAGGAAAAGTTTATCAAATAAAAAACCAAGCTAATTGAGTTAAAAGGGGTTATCTTAAAACAAGTGTGCATCTGAAAGAGTGAATTCTTAACCTCTCCAAGCAGAAGTATGATATTCTTGAATACTTCTATATTTAACACCTTCTCAAATACCAATCAAAAGGAAAAGTTTATCAAATAAAAAACCAAGCTAATTGAGTTAAAAGGGGTTATCTTAAAACAAGTGTGCATCTGAAAGAGTGAATTCTTAACCTCTCCAAGCATGTATACCCAGTTGTCATGCAAGAAAATTACAAACTATTTCACATATTGTGCAGCAAAATCATCTCTAGTATCTTTCTTTTCAACATCTCAAAGCATGAATTAGTAGTAGAAGATTTCTATCATTATGCAGTACAGTCATCTCCATTGCCTTTAGTTTTGGTGAGGGAAGGGAAGCCAAACTCCAAGAGTCTTGATCCCCTTATAAATCCATAAAGGGGATAAAAAGGGATTATCAAGATGTTCCTAATCCATATTTGTCTCCTATTGGAGAATCAAATAAGTACTCTTAAAACAGAAGGAGACATCAGAAGAAATCATGGGAAGCAAACATCAATAATCCAGAATGAATCTTCATAAAGCCTTAAGACTTGTGAGAGAGTCATACTTGTGCCTCGCAACGTACTATTGCCATGACTCTATCATTGTACTCTTCGATGCTCAATGGTGGGAACAAAAAATGCCTTCTTGCATATAGCTGCACAGTCATAAGGTGCAACAAGATTAGATATACCATTCAAAAGTTGCATCCCAAATTGTTTGATATTGTAGCTTCTAGTTTTAAAAGTATCCAGTATGGCATTGACAGCTGATAAATAAAGTGTTAGTTCGGAAATTGATTTGTTAATTAATTAAGATATTAGAATTTAGTTTGAGAAGATTGCCAGTTTCGAGCAGAGTGTTTTGCTTGACATCTTGCCTTCTGAATATTATCCTTAGATATAGTATTAAAGAAGCAAACTGAAAAATTCTCTCTGAGGAAGCAAGTATTTCTCTTTTATTTCTTTTTAGATAGGCAAGCGAGGACATTTTCTGGAAAGCAGACTAGGATTGTGAGACAGTATATTTTGGAATTGGGCTTTGCAAAAAAGTACTTGTTTCAACTACAAAAAATAAAGGCTTAGACTTTTTGTTTATATTCACCAAAACAGTAAGTTCAATCCCTGCCTCTGATTTGGCAGAGCCTACTAGCATGTGTCAAGCTTAGGACTCTTCACTGGGGTGTTCCAGAGCTCTAATGCAGACAAAGAAGAGAGTTTCTAGCATTTCCTGTAATTTGGAGTTGGACAATCCTAAACTTCAACACCCTTCTAAATCTTCTACTGTATCACTCAAAAAGGGGAAAATGTATAATATTCATAGTGAAAGATTAAAGAAGAATTAGAGTCAGTTGGGAGATTTTGTATGTTATTGGTCTGAGATAAGCTTAAGCGAAACAACATTGTCAGTTAAGATTCATATAACCAACCTCAATTTGCTTCTGTTTGAGGGGTAGTTTTTTGTTTGTTTAGATTTAGTTGGGAGAGGTGTTTTAGCTAATGCCAAATATAGGAGGCTAAGGTTCAACCTAAGTTTGCCCATCTTGGATGTTGTTTCTCATCTTGTAAAACATTTTTGAACTTCTCTCATGAGTGACATATATATAGCAGCTACCCTCTCACCTAATAGCATGACTCGAACTTAATTCTCTATCCTATATCACTGCAAAAAGTCATCAAGAATTTTATTGATGAGGATCACTTAAAGCTAATAATCCAAGAAACTGTATACATATCCAAAGAGAGAGAGAGAATATAATCAACAAGTAAGAGAGTGAATCCAAACCTCAAAGATGCAATCTCCAATGTAAGCAAGCGAGGCTGCATTAAACACGGACCGAGGCTTCTCAACTTTGGGTGCACTTGGTAACCATATGTCGTACCCCATATAGGTTTCATCCTCTTTCACTATTTACATATAAAAGAATAACATAAACAAAATCAATATAGAAAAATTACAATTATACAGTAAAATATCAAAAAATGCACAAAAGGAAAAAAAGAAATTAGTACCTTGGGTTGGTTTAGGAATTTCACGTTTAAGAAGGTCCGAAACCGAAATATTGGACCGGGTGGTGGAAGGGGAAAATGATAGAGTTGAATCAGAGGTTAGGGGTTTCTTGGGAGGAGTACGGTGGGGGGTATAAGGAAGTCTTTGGCTTGTGTCGACGGAGGAAGCCATTACCTTTGGGGATATGGAGAGAAGAGGAAGAAGAATCGCCATTGGATTTTAATACTTCAGCTACTCTCCGGGAGAAGTTTGGCAACGGATAATTGTATTCCGCGGTATTTTGACCCCTTTTAATCACGGAGTGCTTTTTAGAGTGTGAATTCTAAACTACCCCCGATACTTCTTGCAATTGTAAAACATTTCCCTTAACTTCATTAAGATTACAGTATGCTCTTACTTTTCCAATTACATTAGGGGATGAAAAACGAAAAGAAAGGGAAAGTAAAAATGAATATAAACTCCACATTTATTTTCTTGAAACTTTTGTTGATATCACCAGACTATACGTTTTGGTAGTACAATTTAATCTTTATACATAATTGAGATTTGAAGTATCTATATTCAATAGTTAATGACACTTGAATTGCTAAATGTTAAATGTGTGGTTTGTATACGTAAAAATCTGATCACAGTAGCCGACCCAGCTAGAACCCCGCCTAAGGGGCGGGATAGCGAGGACCATTATGACCTACTTCGGTCTAAGTACTTATAGTATACATTAAGTCAAAAGGCAATATTAAGTAATGACAAAAAGGCCACAGCGTGAAGGCATACCGATCGGAGAAGGTAGTCGCGGTCTCAGAGCTATATATAGGGGATGAATTCCCAAAGAAAAGGGGGGTTTTTTCGTTTTTCTCTCTCTATTCCCTCCTTCTATTTTCTTCCAAAAAGGATGTAAAATTGATTACCTTTTTTACTTTATGAAAGAAGAAATGACAAAGATGAATGGAGATTGTTCGCCCTTATTTTATTCTATTCATTAATTTCCGATTCATTTTTTATCTAGATTTTATTGTGCTTGACTAAAATTGATCTCATCATTATCATTAGTTGTTTTAATCAAAAAGGTTTTGACATCTTTTGGTCAAACAATTTGGCACCGTCTGTGGGGACTCTTAGTGAAACTTCCTAGTCTCTTCCAGATTAAAAATCGTAAACATAATCACCCACCAAAAAGAGCGGTAAGTAAACCTCACGTGCTAATCTAGATCATGATGTTGTATGCAAGTAGAAGTTACAGCCAACATCCTCCCCCGTACACCGGGCGGTCCATGAACCAGCTAAGGCAAACCCAACCCACGCACAGAAAGAGCACAAAAAAGAAGGGGAAAGAAAGCTGGATACGGCCACCGAATTTAGAACCACCACCCCATCAACCGTTGAAATGCCAGGCAAAACGAGCAACGCTATAGATCCACCCCCATTCACCGACTCATCAGATCGGGGTAAGAAAAATATCATTTTGGCTCACCTTCTGTTGTTTGCTCAAATAGGAACACAAGCGCCGCGCAGGCGAGCGAGCAAAGAAACATCTCAAATGGAGAATGGGAAATTACTACAAAACAACTGAAATATCGCCCACCAGACAATCCAACTTCTAGAAAATGACGCCCCTTAAGCCGTACTCTCTCCCCCTCACCTAGGAGTTGTCCCAATAGGGTTTTCCCGAGGACTTAGGGACCGAGTCGATGAGAGGGACATCCCCAAGTTCAAAGTATAATTCATTATCCCGCCCACCAATGACATCTCAAGACCAGAAAGTGAAAAGATTGGACAAGGAACCTCCAATATGTGCACGAAACGTAAATAGTAACGTTTTATACTCTCCGACATTACACTCTCCGATGTAAACAAGATCAAGCAAACTGGGACTCCCCAGAGGATAGCCGACTCTCCAAAAAATTGGGACTAACGACGGGTTAATATTTCGACGAAAGTTCGAAATAACACCTTTAAGGCCAATGGCCATCACCGAAAGAAAAATGACTTCGCCCGAACCAACGGTAGTTTGGACCAACCCGGACGACCCAAGTCATGACAAGCTTCGTCCGAAATAACGAATATGTTATAAAATCTTATTTTAAATCAAGAGCGAATCTGCTCAAAGCAATAAGTCACTTGTTGACCTTGCCCAAATAGGCAGTTCAACGACTCCATTCAGACTCACACGACGAAGTCCTACTTAGTCTGACAGAGATTAAATTCCTTAAAAATCAGGAATAGACCATACTGAAATCCGAAATTTCACGCCAAAATTATGCAAAGAAAAAGGAAGGGGAGTGCAAAGACATACACCGATGAAAGCTTCTCTTTATCTAAAGCAGTTGCGCAAATATTCACAAATTACATACGGCTAAATGTAGGGCAAGTCCAAAGAAAAAAACACAAAGATAAATAATTTTTTTACTCGGCGTCATCACCGTCGTCCTCATCACCACCGTCTCCAAGAAGTATCTCTTCAGCATCAGCATCCTTGTCGGCCCCGAGCGTTGTAGGATCATATCTGCAATTAACACGAGCCTCTCGTGCCTTGGCCCGAGCTCCTTCATATGCAGCCTCAAAAATATTGCTCGCTTCCCACAAACTCTTGTATATGTCCCGCTGGGCTTCGGCATGTACCCATAGCTCGTGCAGATGATGGGGCACAGCGGCGGAGGTAGATTCGACTTGGGCCAATAATTGTGCCTTCTCGGTCTCACGAGTAGTGACCCAGTCCCCTAAAGTCGATGTTTCCCGATCGATGTCACTAATACGCTCTTCGAGTCTCGCCTCCCTAAGCGTCATCGTTACCCTCTCAGATTCCTGCTCGGATTGAAGGACACGGATAGTGTCCTCTAAAGCAGTCGCCCTCGCTGAAGCCGACGCCCAAGCACTCTCAATGTTCTCCAATCCGGTAACCTTTCTCTCCGGTTCAACTAACTTTCCCACCCAATCCGCACTCATCGCCTCGACCCTGATGTCATCGGCCCTATGAGCACTCTCAATCTCCACCATATACGTCTGAAAAACAAAAAAGATTGATTAAGGCCAAGGTCGCCAAAGATGAAAAGAACATAAAAGAAAGAAAAAACTTACCCTCAAGCCCATAGCAGCCACTTCATGCATCAAATCAATATCACGAACGTCCCGGAGAGCCTGGCTCTCGGCGGCGAAACACATGAGGTCAAACTGCGGTATCAGGTCTTTCGTATCCCATAGGAGGTTGATATCCGACGAGATTTCAAGTATACGGGATGGGCCTCCCACATATACCACCGAACAAGTAAGGCCCTCTTCAAATATCCTGACCTCATCAAGATCGAGATCAGACTCAGATTCGTAGTCATTGACCACGACGCCTTTCCCCCCCTTTGCGGCCGAAGAAGAAGCACGACCTGATATAGAAGATGAATGCCCGCCCAAAGTAACTACAGCGGCCTCGGGACTCTGACTCCCTGTCGTAGTAGTCTGTTGGTCACTTATAACGGCCGGGATCTCTATCGGCGGGTTGATCACAACGACCAGATCCACCTATACAGAAAGGCTAGTATCGTTGCCCGTCCCTGACTCCATTAAGGGTACATCATCTTCTAAAAATATCACGGTTGACGGAGCCATTTCAGACTCCACCCATCGTCTCTTTGACGGTCCTTTGACATCCTCAGCACGAAAAGACTACCCCGTTGGGTAGACAGTAGAAGTTGGAGCCCCAAATTGAGGAACAACTTTCATCCACACGGCTACGGCCACAGATCAACTTGATCAGCCCTTGCCGGAGGTAGGGCAGCAGGTCTCCATACGGGCCGAGCAGAGGACGTTGGCTGACGAAATGCAAGTGGAGGAGCCATCGCTCTTCGCACTCTCCCTGCTAACGATAGATGTTATATAAACAACAAAGCCAAATTGCAAAATAGAAAACAGTGACGGCGGTAAAGTTACTTACTAGTAAGGGACTTAGACCCGTATTTCTCGTAGAAGGACGACCATTCGCGAACTCCCACCGTATGAGGAAGAATGGCGTTCACCCATTCGCGGATATCATCAACAGGCGCAGAAGGTAATCTTGGGGCTGCAAAAGCAAAAATAATTAAATAGCCGCCCAAAGGAAAGCGGTCGACTATCATTCCGACTAAAGACACAAAAACTTACGGGCGAAGTTCCATCTCTCAGGGAATCTTGCAGGGTTCACCACAAGGTGCTTAGTCCACACATAAAAACAGTTTTCATAAAATGACGGTTGTCCCTGTTGTCCATCCTTACCACCAGACTCTTCGTCCCTCGATGGCGCATGTGGATCATCGTGCCTCGGATGAGTTGAGGCGAAAAGATATTGAGCATGTGCCTCAATGTGACCTCCCGACCAGCAAGCTCTGCAAACTTGAGCAGTTTAAGGAACAATATATACAAGTACGGCGAAAGTTGAGTTAGACACACCTTATAGAAACGGTAGAAATCTACTATTAAGAGGGGAAGAGGAAGCGTATACCCGACGATAAAGGGATAGGCGTAGAACGCACAATAACCCGGGCGATCGAAATGTATGATATCGTCTCCCATCGCCGGCAGCATTTTCAGCATGGTGAGGGATCCCCCATTTTGCCCTCAGCTCCGCAATCCCCGCCTCAATCATAAAAGAGGGAGCAGGTTCCGGCTCTTCTCCGGCGGGACTGTGGAAATTGTTCTACGGCTTTCCAGGTCGAGGCAATATTTTGGCCGCCGTCGGAATCCCCTCATCTTCTATCACTTCCACTCCTCTAAGAGCAGGAATATCATTTTCCGACCTCGAAATTGCGGCAGGATTATCAGTGCGGGAAGAACTGCCAGCCATTTGTATCGATTTAATTGAACAAAGGGCTTAAGAAAAAGAAGAGATGGGGGTTAAAAGTTCCAGCTAACCAAAGAAGATCCGAAATCTAAAAGTATATGAAAAGAGGAAGATCTACAATGTTTTCTCAAAAAAGGCAAGAAAGTGTGTCAATCGAATGGTGTCTTTCCTCTATTTATAGGGACATAAATTCCCCGGGAAATCCAAGAGTCGCCAATCTAAACTGATAAGGGCACGAAATGGTTTAATCATCAAGAAATGTATGTCATAATGACAGTAGTCACGAACGACGTTTCAAATCGAACAAATGCTTTGATTTCGAACGGTCGCGACGATCTAAAGGCACTATTATAGCGTCATCTCATTGCCTCGATTTAAAGACTACGTCTGAGGCATGAACAGTCAGATTTCTCTTAAATGTTCAAAATCATAATCCACCCGTCGGTCCCACCAATAGATGACCCCGACGGACAGAGGGACTAACTTTATAGGTCAAAATATGACCACAGTAGCCGACCTAACTGGAACCCCGCCTAAGGGGCGGGGTAGCGAGGACCATCACGACCTACTTCGGTCTAAGTACCTACAATATACAGCAAGTCAAAAGACAATATTTAAGTAACGACAAAAAGGTCACAGTGTGAAGGCATACCTGTAAGCACGTGATTTTTGCCCTATGAAAGAATTACTCCCAAAAAATTCAAAATAAAATGATTTTTATTTTGGTGTGCAATTTTTTGAATTTTTGTGGTATTTTTGTGTAATTATTTGTATATTTGTATGTGCATGTTTATTTGTTAAATTATTAAAAATACAAAAATATGTCACATTTTGCATGTAGGATTTAATTCTACAATTGTTAGTAATTAAGTTTGTTTTACAAAAATTGAAAATTACAAAAATAGGCATCTTTTGCATTTTTAGCATTTAATGTCCAATTGTACAATTTCATGCTTAATTATTACTTAATTGTGTGTTAATTGTTATTGGGAGTTAATTTGCGCTTTTGGTTAAATTAATTAAATTTTAGAAATACGCATTAGTAATCAAGATTGTTTCTAATTCTCCGTAATTGTAAATAATAATAGCTCAAGTCATCTAACAATGTGAATTTAATCTAGATGGGATAATTAGTTTCTTTTAAAATATTATTTGACAATTCCATATTGTTTTTATAATTACATTTTTAGTGATATTTCATTTCGTTAAATATTTGTCTTAAACTAGTATTTAATACGTTATTTTAAGTATGTAAAAAATTGATTTTTGTATTTATAGACAAGTTTAATAAAAAGAAATGTAGTCATTTTAAGATATTCATAAAATAAGGGAGGATTTCGCTAAAAATAAATAAATATAAACAATACAAAATTTGCAGGGTCCTCCAATCTTATTTATTTTTTTTAAAAAAATACTTAGATTCCGGGATGGGCAATTTAGTAAATTTCACAGTCCTACCTAATAGTATAACAACGCGTAGTATTTTGGCGCATATTTAATAAGGGTATTTTCTTAAACATGGGTGTGCATTTATGTAACCCAAATCCCAATCTTGGCAGAGTCAAAATGCGTCAACAAATCACGTGTACACTGGTTGTGACGTGGTTCGAGATGCGTTTTCACGACGTTGCAATTCTTGTATAAAATAATAAGAGGAATAATGATAAAAGCGATTTAAAAGCTAAATTTGCATATAAGTTCTTAATTATTTAAAAAATCAGATAAATAAGCCAAATATAATAGTTGAGCGACCGTGCTAGAACCACGGAACTCGGGAATGCCTAATACCTTCTCCCGGGTTAACAAAATTCCTTATCCGGATTTCTGGTTCGCAGACTGTAATACAGAGTCATTCTTTTCCTCGATTCGGGATTAAAATTGGTGACTTGGGACACCGGTTTTGTTTTGTTTTGTTTTTGGTAAAAAATTAAAAAAATGAAAAATGAAGAGGAGGAGTTGGGTTGTTGGTACTGGACTGGGTCGACCCGGTTTGGAATGGATCGGGTCATATGGGAAGGTTGGGTATATTTGGGCTTGTGGTTCAATATTGAAGAAGAGGCCAAATTCGATTTTTCTTTATTTTTTGCTCTCTTTTCTTCTTTTATTTTTCTAAAACTAAATTCTAAAAATCCTTAAACTATCATATAAAACTAAATTAATTTATAAAAGCACAAATTAACTCCCAATAACAATTAACACACAATTAAGTAATAATTAAGCATGAAATTGTACAATTGGACAGTTTCGATTGTCCTTTAATTGGAAAAAAACTCCTTCACCCTTCGCGGGGGCGGAAAAAGGAGGTGTGACAATACCGATCAAAGAAGGTAGCCACGGTCTCAGAGCTATATATAGGGGATGAATCCCCAAAGAAAAGGGAGGCTTTTTTGTTTTTCTCTCTCTATTCCCTCCTTCTATTTTCTTACAAAAATGATGTAAAATTGATCACCTCCTTTACTTCATGAAAGAAAAAATGACAAAGATGAATGGAGATTGTTCGCCCTTATTTTATTCTATTCATTAATTTTCAATTCAATTTTGATCTAGATTTTATTGTGCTTGACTAATATTGACCTCATCGTTATCATTAGTTGTTTTAATCAAAAAGGTTTTGGCATCTTTTGGTCAAACATAATTCAAGCAAAGATCAACCAACTTGATTAAATTGCAATTCGGATAACAAAGGTGGAGGACAAGATGAAAGTAAATACTGGTCCATTAAAGTCTGACACATCTAGAAAACAAGTCGCATAAATGTGAATGCTAAGATAGACGTGCAGTTATATAAGATTAAAAATAATCATATTTCTCAAATGTACAAGTAACACATAACGAGGATAAAAAGAGAGAAGGTCTCTTAATATTATTTGATCATATTCTATATTGGCCTTAATATGCACTGGTTCATAAGTGTGAAATGATGGTAAATTGAGATGTTAAAATATGAGAGGTACACCTAAAATTATACCGATAAAGTTTATCCAGAAGCTTAACAACTTTTAAAAGCCATACAAACTAAGCAAAATATATGGCATAGTTGAATAAAAGATCTATATAGACGCTACTAGTTATGTAAGAATATGCTTTAAACATTTTATTAAGCTCTCGTTTGGCCATAGATTTTGGCTTCATTTTTTCAACAAAAAAATATAAAAAATTGAAAACATCGTTTGTTTATGAAATATGATAACGTTTTGGGGGAAAAAAATTTAAGTTCCCAAAAACTGGTTTAGGGTAGTTTCTGGGTAATTTTTTTCTTCCACTCACAAAACTTCAACTTTGTTCAAATAAAATTCATGTCCAAACACAACTTTAACTTTAAAAAATTATTTTTAAGTATAACTTGTCGCGCCCTTTTTTTCCTTTTTGACGGGGAAGTCCGGGTTTCGACATTTAGGGGAGAAACAACTCGTTTATTTTAGGAAATTGGGTATTTGAAGAGTCGCCACCTAACGGATTATGGTACGTTAGGGCATCTTAGAGCAATTAACTAATGGACTACTTTGCATTACCAGAGATCTAGGGTAAGGGCTCGAAATAACCTTGAGGAGAAGGTGTTAGGCAGCCCTCGTGGTCCACAACGGTGAGTCCCGGTCGAACATAAACTATATGAATTAGTCATTTTAAAAAATAAATAGTTTTAACACGTACTTGAAAGTAAAGGCATGTTTTTGACATTTTAAGCACATGTATGATTCAAGTAATGGAACAAGGGAAAGGGTTCAAACAAGTTGCACATATAAAGAAAAGTATATTTATTTAAACAATGGGAGTCGGGAAAGAGGGGTCCTAGATTGGTTAGCCTATAGGATCATACCCACACAATGTCCGGTAAACACTCCTCAACGAGGGGTTACACGTAATATTAGCACGTGGTCGTCATATTCCTTACTACCCAATCCCTTCCCCTAGTCATAGCCTAAAGCGTTCTAGCAACCTTGAAAGATATCTTATGCGTGCACTACCCGTCCCTTCCTTGTGGCCCTGGAGGTATTTAGGACCTCTAATTTAGGTAGTTCTAGACCATCCTAAGGTATTTAAAGGAAAAAAGTCTAAGCGTCAATCAAAATAATTAGGACTACACTTAAAGAGGGAACAATTAAAGGCTCACATTTACCTCCACAAACATAACAAGTAAGTGCACATCTCAAACAATAGTTTCAGGTATTTAAGAGAAAACTTTAGAACATGATATCTAGGTGAGCAGAGAGCATACAGTATTGAATTAGGACCAAAGTATCAAAGAACTAAATCCTACTTGCCTACTGATTCTTTTAAACCTGTTGAATGTTAGCAGTCTCAAATAACAAGACGCAGTTTTATCGTTGCAGGGTTTTAAGCGTCCTATAGGCTTGCCTAGGCGTATAATGGTGATGTCATATGAGCATGATATCTATTACCGATTAGGGATGTAACTAAACATCAAACATTTTTAGACGGTAGTTTGGATCCTATAGGCATACTTTCTAGCAATATTATTTAGGTAGCATTGAAACTTATTAAAGAAGTGGACATATTAGTTGATTAAACCAATTCAGAATAAACAAACATAAATTAAACTGATTTTCTAACTAAACTAGTTTTAAGTCATATAGGCATGATTTCTAATTAAACATAATGTGAAGCAAGCAAAATTCATTTGACCAAAGTGAAACCCCTATAGGCATGATTTCTATTAAAGCCGATTTTAACTCATATAGGCATGATTTCTATTAGAGCCGATTTTAACTCCTATAGGCATAATATCTAATAGAGTTGATTTTAACTCCTATAGGCATGACATCTAGTTATTAGATGCTGATTTAGATCCTATAGGCATGGCTTCTAATTGCGTGGAAGTAAAGCAAACAGAACTTATTTTAAACCAAATCATATCCTATAGGTATGTCATCTAACAAACACATTTGAATCAACATGGACCTTATAGCATGGTATCTACCCAATTTTGCCCACAATATATAACTACCCTCCCTTTTTCACTAATCACACCACTTTTGTTTACAATAGTTATTACAGACCAATGATTACATAAGTAGAACAGAAATTAATCTATAGGGAACCTGAAGTAGGCCCAAATGATTTCCAAGCCTCCAGTAGTCTCAAATGCCCAAAGTTCCATAGCCAATTTCATGTCTAGGTGTGTCAGAGTTCTTTAAGGACCTCAAGGATCCTGGGCAGTGCTCATACCTAGACCTTTCCCAAGTAATAACTAATTTATGTGCAGTGTGGAAGTGCCAGCCCTGATATGTCAGAGTTCAAAGAGATCTCAAGGGTCTTTAAGCAGTACACATACCGGAGGGGCATGACCTAGTATTATAAGAGTAAGTGAAAGTGCATAATGGTTTGAAAGGGTTTAAAAGAAAGGTTTTAGGACTGAAAAGAACTTCCGAAAAACCATTAGTGATAAAACAATTTGAGAAAAGTGTAAGAAACCATTTGCAATTAGAACACAAGTCATAAAACAAACAAGCTTTATGAAGCACTTTGGCAAAAAGCTTTCACACGAGGGAAGAGGGGTTGGGAATATAGAGAGTACACCTTAATGGAACACACAAATAACAGGATACGTAGAGTTTGAGGAGTTCTATGGAACTAGTAGATTAGATAAAAGCAGGTCATGCAGCAAAGGATCACAGCATAAACATGTTGAAGCCACTCTGGAGAGAGTAACTTTGCAGGAGTAAGGCAAAACAAACAAGGACTTAAATGGACATGCTAGGCAAGTGTTAACAAGTGTAGGCATGCTAGTTACACAAAAAGCAGAGTTTAGGCATGCTAAAGAAACAATAGTCAGCCAAACAGGCTAGCTATATATGTAGACATGTTAATCAAGATAGCAGACAAGCAAGTAAAGTAGAAACATGTTAATCACATATTTGAATAGACAGTATTTGGCATGTTGGGTAAGCAATAAATAGAAGCAAGAATGGACTTAGGCCATATGAACTAAGACAGTAAATAAATACATAGGTTTTGATTCTTGAAATTAACTAGAAGCATACCTAGTTAAAGAAAGAAAACACAAGATATGAGCAGGGTATTGTGCAATTCCCAGCCTTGCTTTGCAGCCGGCTACAATAACAGGGATTACAAGTAGCAAAGAGAGCAAAGAGATAGCCTTTTAGAGTGTAAAGGGATAGTTTTTGAACTATTGTTCATATCTAGAAGTTAAACTAAGAGGGAGTTTATATAGTAATCAAGAGCAGAGCAAATAAGGTAAAGCAATCAACAATCAATAATCAAGGAATTTTAGAGTCAATTACACAAAGATTCAACATGATTTCCTCCCTTAATTAAGGAAAAATCAACCAACAATAATGACAAAGACTAAACAAAGCAACAAGTTCAATCAGACCAAGTAAAGAAGTAGGAATCATAGATCTTATTAAGGAAAGGAGTTCCAACTAAAACAAAGAATTTCAGAATAGAGAGTCAACGTTTTAATTAAGGAAAGGAATCATGCAAGGAGTCAGCAAGTATCGCGGACAATTTCAAATAAGGCAAGAAAGGAATAGTTAGGAAACAGATTGATAAATCAAGAGTTCAAATCAACACTGATTTAAGGAGAAAAATAGGTTTACTATGAATAGCCAGAAAGAACATAGACATATAAAATCAGTAGAAAAGTTGAACCAAGAAACTCAGCAGAGGCATATTAGGATAAGAAATCACGAGACATCTAAATGGCTAAAGAAAAATCACAGGAACCAAGCAAGAGCAAAGCCAGTACACAAGTAACTCAGAAACCAAACAAAAATGTCGAAAAATTAGCGCTTTTAGTATAAACGAGTTAAGGTTAGAGCAAACCTTATGAAATCGATTAAAACATATGAGAAACAAAAGATTAAACACTTAAAACTATCAAGCATTATTGGAAAAGAAATTTTTGGGAAACCCTAGTTTATTCGAAAATCAGAGGATCATTGTAAAAATCAGAAGGTGATTCGTAAAAAAGAAATCATATGAAATAGGTCTAAACATCTCAGATCTGTACATATCTAAGAAGTATAGAAAGAAGAATTTCGGGTTTCGAGAAGAACAACACAGAGGTAAAGGAGCAAGCTTAGAAACCCATAGATATAGGAAGCTCTTACTCAAAATCACACCGGAACAACCCGAAACTAGGCAAGAATGGGCCATAGATACAAGCAGACTGACCCTGGTCCCTTGAGGACCCTGGAGATGATGATACCAGTACAAGAGAAGTCATTAGAGGCCTGAGGGGTGGTGAGAAGCCACCATAGATGGCCATAAATGAGTGATGACGAGGTCTGATTAGGGTTAGGTTTGAGAGCATTTGAGAGATGAGAGGATTAGGTGACGGCGAGGACGTTGAGGGAAATGAGAAGGTTTGGGGGGGGGGAGGGGGCATAATTTAATCAATTATTTTGGTTAAAACGACAACGTCTTGTGTGACTGCGGTAATTTGCCTCAACAAGGGAGAAGAAACGCCGACGCCGACGAGTGAAGAGTGAAGCGTTTAAACAATGTCATGGTCGATAGCCAATTCCACCTGAGTAAAGAGGAAAAGGTAGAAAGAAAGGGAGCTGTAGCAAATAATGGGTGTGTCTCCAAAATTATACGTCAATAAACCTAAAAAAGGTAATCACTATAATATATTTCCAGCGGAGAAAAATATCCCAATAATGATCTTTCGGAGAGCGACATTTCAATTATTAATATCCATTTTATATTCCGATTTACAGCGCAGCTGAAGCAGCATCAGCAACAACAGGCATCTTCTCCACCGCCGCCGCCGTCTTCGTCGTCGTCGATGGCGTCATCAGCATCTGCACGCAGTGCGGCTCCACCACCTCAGCCGCCTAAGGAATCTTTTGTCCGTCGTTATAAGTACCTCTGGCCTATGCTATTGGCTGTCAATTTCTCTATCGGAGGTTCCACTTTTACTCTTTACTTTTTACCACTACTGCATCTCTTCTGCCCAATGCTCCTTAATTTCAATAAAAAGTTCCGAAGTCTTTGACTTTAGACTAGGGCATTTCTGATTGCACTTTTATGGATCTGCTTTGTATGTTTTAATTTACTTTTAAGTGCACTATTCTGATATTGTTCTGAAATTAAAAATCCATAGTAAAAAACACAATCAGGTGTTTGCTTTCTTAAAGAAAGATTCAAGCTTTTTATTATGTTAGTAGCCAAATTCCTGTCTTTAGCTGTTAACTTTTTGTAATTCAATCTGAGTAGCTTATATCTCGTACAGTCATATCCAGAGATGCTTAAGAGGTTAGAAATTTACTGCAGCTTTATTTGCATTGACGAAAAGTCATGATAGACATAGGAGGTAAGAAGCTTAGACGAGGATGCCTAGTGAAATGATGCAGGTTATGCTGCAATAGGCCTAGACTAACTATGCCAAGATTACAGGGGTTTTGCAGATTTGGGGAAAATGATTTAGAAATGGGAGAATCCTCCTTTTGTCCTTGAAGTCACTGGCTGTTTTCCTGTCTTTCTTTTTGCCCTTCTTGCTCTATTGTTCTAAATTGGTTTGCTTTGTCTTCATTTTGGTTCTTGTTATACGTCAGCAGACAAGATTTCCTCTTTTCGCATTTGGCAGTTTTATGATTGTTGTAATTTACTCAGCTTAATAATCACAATATTCCTGACTCCACATAGTGCAAACAATATACAATTTTTTTTCTTATTATTGTTTAACGATCCCATATCCGGAACTCACTAGCCCAACTAATCCAGCTTCGTGCCAAGTAGGCCTACTAAGGGGATAAATGCTCTCCATCAAGAAGTTCTCCCTCCTCAAGGCTCGAATCTGAGACCTTTCGTTAAGAGTGGAGGGATCCCGGCCATCCCACCTCGCTCCTTGGTGGTATAAACAATTTCTTGTCATGCCACCATATATTAGTTGCTCTGAATTTTGAATGGTGTGATTCATTTAGAGGCCTAAACCAAAGAAGTTCAAATCTGAGCCGACTGATATCTACGACCAATAATGCGACCACCTTCAGGGGTCGTTTGGTACGCGTACTAAATTATCCCGGGATTAAGTCCTGGGTTTATAATCCCTGGACTAATTTATCCCACATGGGAGGTGGGATAAAATAATCCCAAGTTTAATGGGATAAAGTGGAATATCCAAGATTAAGTATGAGATTAAATTTATAATGTGTTTGGTTGACGCTATAAAGGACAACCCGGTGCACTAAGCTCCCAGTATGCGCGGGGTCCGGAGAAGGGCTAGACCACAAAGGTCTATTGTGCGCAGTCTTACCCTGCATTTCTGCAATTGGCAGTTTCCACGGCTCGAACCCGTGACCTCCTGGTCACATGTCAACAACTTTACCAGTTACGCCAAGGCTCCCCTTCGCTGGTTACAAGTATAAATTATAATTTTATATTGTCAACTAAACGCAGTATAAATTTAATCTCACACTTAATTCTACCTTATCCCACCTTATTCCTGCATACCAAACGACCCCTTAGTTTGAAAGCCTTCAACTTTGTCCTTCTGCACAGAATACTGAAATACTACCCAAGAATGACCGAACACTATACGGTCCGAGAAACTGCAGAAACAGTGAAAATTACATGGCAATTCTCCTGTAAGCTTTTGTATTTTGTCTCTTCTCTGGAATGTAATCCCTCTTAATTGTGTGCTTCCCATAGACGAGAAAACTACTGAACAGTTCATGCAACTATGTTCTTGCCATCATTATGGAGAAGTGGTTACCTGTGGTGGAGGATCATTTTTATTCTGTTACAGTGCTGATTTAACTTTGCAGGGTCTATGAGGTTTGACGATCTTGATCCAAACACTAATATCTTAAATAGTTTAACCCAGCTGATTAAAATTTAGATGGTTAATCCATCTGATTCATGAGGATTGAATATAAGTTGTTGGACAATCCAAATCTAGTGCAGATTACTTTGGTCAAAGTAGGGGATTGTTTCAGAATTGTGATAAGAACTTATGAAAAGCTTAAATTAGCAGTGATGGAAATCCTCAAAAGAGGTACATCATTATAGAAGGAACCATAGACATACTAAATGGTCCACTTGTACAACTGTGCTTTAAGCAACATAGTCATAGATTTAAATTGATCTGTATCTTTTTTAAACTAGTTTCAGCATGGACAGTTATAATTAAGAAGCAAGTAGTATGGATTGATTCCATCAAACTTGTTAAAGCACATTCTTGATTTCCACTTCTAATTTGGTTGGCTGCAAGTGGAAGTCCTTTGTGTTCTTGCACTATGTATCTTTAGTATATAGTGACGGTAAGATGAGATATTTAATTCCAATATAGAATTGTATATTTGTTTGTGATGAAAATTTGACTAATTTGGCTGTGCGAAATGGTCTTGGTGCTCTAAATTCTAATTATCACCAGAAAGAAGAAACGAAAATTGATGTTCCTGGTTATTTGTTTCAACAATTTAATGTTCATTGTTTCTTTTTCTGTCTCTTATTTCCATGTTACCCTGATATCTGTAATGTTTCTTCCCTCTCTTTCCATGCTCACAACCTTGTGGTACCTCTACAGCTGTATGCAGCAGGTCTTTCCGGTTCTCTATTTTAGAACTCTACCACTTACTTTTACCTTCGTGGCGCTTCATCTATTTTTGCAATTTGTGTAGCTTACCTTTTCATGAGGACAAAGAAGAAAGATGTGGGAACCGAGGAAGGAGAAATGCCATATGTTCCTAGCGCCGCTTCAACAACAGCTGCTATGGCAGTTGGTGAAAAAGAAAAGGAAGTCACTAAAGAAGTCGCCACTCCACCTCCTGTGCTGCCTGTGATTGTACGTGAGCCAATACCTGAGAATCAACAGCGTGAACTATTTAAGTGGATGTTGGAAGAAAAGAGAAGAGTTAAGCCAAAAGATCACGAGGAGAAAAGGCGCATTGATGAGGAGAAAGCCATTCTCAAACACTTTATTCGAGCCAAGTCCATTCCAGTTTTGTAGTTTCTGACTCCTGCGAACTTTCAGTACTCCTGGGCGTGGATGAAAAACTTAATCTTCAGGTTGGACTTTTTCATCTTTTTGTTTTTCCAAATGCGAGAAGGTGCTGACGTAATGAATCGAACAACGAATCGATGTCCGATCTCTATCTCCAAGTCTTTGGTTTTTCACAAGAAACCTTGTAAATTTTGCAGGCTTTAACTATGAATTTTCACTAGCTAGAAGACATCATATAGTTTTTGTTGTCTTTATTCTATCTTTACCCAAATTGGAAGACTGATGTATTACTCTAGTAGAGAATCAGCTTTCCATTAAAAATGTGAACATGGACAAAAGCAGAATATTGCCTCCTATTAAAGGTGGCGCATTGAGTCAGAAGACTGTTAGACTTGCAACTTCAAGCAAATCAACTCCAAGGGACAAAATCCTAACAACTGCAAAAGGGAATTTGAGTTTACACAAATGATCTTGAGTGCATTAAAATATTCTTAGTCAATTTCTTGAGCCACGAGTAAGAGGGTCCCGATTTCCATGTCTGTGTTGAATTTGTTAGTCGTTTAGACGTACTACTACAAATAATTCCACGATATCTAAAATTGGGATTTGAAGCTTCCTGCTCCCTTCATAGGTAAAGCTTGTCTACTTTTTTTAATATATTTATTTATTAACTTTATATCCTAAGAAGTGTGAAAAAAACTTAGATGAAATGGATTCCGTATCAATATTTCAGCCTTCCACTATATAGATTCACGTTATACTATCTGACTATCTCAAGGATTGCAGTATTGCACTAATTAATAAATAGCTAAGGAAGGAACCCAGAACAACAAAGGTTTCGACAAGTGAAATTCACTAAGCTGCCTTCACTAATTTGGGAGTTCCCACATAAGAGGTAATTGAAAACACTAATTACGATCCCCTTTGGAACTCGGAGTTACTGATCTGTTAAGGATCGATGAAGGTTAAAAAGAGGGAAAGAAAAAAAGAATGCTCAAAGAAATGGAGTAAAAAGAATCCCATAATAACTAAAAGAACAAACAAGAAGGTAGAGAGATAAGAAATCATTTGAAGACCTTAATTATATATATATATATATATATATATATATATATTTGACTAAATAATTCTTGTATCTTCCTTCGATGAGTAATTAGTAACTAATAACTATGTGCCTTATTGGAGCATTAAAAGTGAACTTGCAAATTTTTTATTTTCTTTTTGAAAGCGATAACTATTATATTAATTTCAGATCAAATTTGTTTTGCTAAAGCCATAAATAAAAAAAGATGTATGTGCGTGGTTTGGGCGAGGAATGCAACACCACTTGTCCATTCCCTATAGAGATCCCACAATATGCATATCGAATCAATAACTGCCGTCAAGAATTCTATTAATTAATCACGAGAAAAGATCCAATAATAGTATAGTTGCATCAACGAGATACTCTAGTACAGAAGAAATATTCTCCAGCATTTTCAAGCTAAGATTTGATTTATATATTAACAATTATTAAAAGAAACGTATCTAAAGAAGTTAATGGAATGATGACAATAGGATGAAGCACACGCTTACACTATGATTATTAACAAAAATCAGTTAGGCAATTTGAACAATCATGCAAAGAAGGAATTAATGTTGGGGCATGGAACTTAATGTTAAATATTCAAAGCCAAAGTCGATGTGGGTCATAAACATATCAAATACTCCTACTTGCTTCGTAACAGTCAAAGGGATATGCAGAAAATCACATGCATATATATATATATATATATATAACTAACTGGCGTTTGGACATAAGAATTGTAAAATTCCAAAAAAAAAGTGAATTTTTTTAAAGTGAAAATGTTATTTGAAAATTAGAATTGTGTTTGGACATGAATATAATTTTGGGTTGTTTTGAATTTTGTAAGTGATCTGAGTGAAAATTTTGAAAAACAGTTTTTTGAAGTTTTTTAAATTTTCAAAGAATTCCAAAATTATCTTCATGTGAAAATTGAAAACTTTATAGTCAAACACTGATTTTAAAAAATATTAAATTTTTTATATGTCCAAACGGGCTCTAAATATATATATGAGTATGAGTATTACAATAAAGTACTAAAAGAAGAAAAAAGGAAAGAAGATTAGGTAGTCCTACACCTTTCCTTTTATGAGGTTTGAACGCTCAAATCTCAAGCCTTATTGATTAATCAATATATTCTAGGATAGCTTAATTACTTACTAATCAGAAACGTATAAATCAAGAAAGGATTGGCGGAGAATGAGATTAGAAGAGAAGTTTGGCCATGGTTTGTGGGGTATGAATATGATGATTATGAAAGCGAAAGTGTAATTAGGTTTCTAATTAGAAAAATAAACTCACATGCAAGCACAATTGTGCTCGGCTGAAGAGGGGACGCTTCATCCAAAATATTGTGCCTCCTATATCATCATGAGCGTAGGGACTTATATTATTTTTTGTTACTAAAATACTACTCCCTTCGGTCCACTTTAATTGATTTATTGGTTGTTTTTACCCTAAGGAATCCACCTTTTAACATTAATATAATTGACCATGCTAACCTTAATTTATTCATTGGAAACATAACATATACTCCTAGCCCCTAGACTCTTTACTCCAAGGGTAACTTTGGAAAAAAAAAGTTAACTCCTTCTTGATATCTGAAAAAATCAAATATATATTGTAAGCCACACAAAAGGCCAAAATCAATTAAAGTGGACCGGAGAAAATACTTATTAGAGTATATATACCTTAATAAACTTCTCTTTGTACCTACCAAGAATTTGATTTAGCTTTATTACATGTTTTGGACCATTTAATAAGATATTCTTTTTCTTCATTCCTTCTTGTGGGTATTTTATAAATTGTTTGATTAAAGAGAAAGGGAGTAGTTGGCCTTATGGGGGTGGTATATGAGGTTTCCTTCTTGACCATGCATGATGCAACTGTATTGTTTGACCCATTCCACACACAAGCGGCTAGCAGATTAGTACTGGCCACTACTTTTAACATTTTAATTAGTGTATAATAATTAAAAAAAGAAATTAATTAGTGTATAATTGTGGCGTAGTAGGATCTATCCTACCCTTCTTTCCTTCCCATACAATCATATGCCTAGACTCTTTTAATGATTAGTGGACGTTGGTGAGTAATCACTGGATTTATATCACACAATTCTCAGTAAGTACAGAGTCCAAAGAGATCCACACAGAATCAAGAATAGATGTCAATGATTTACCTAGAGATTAATTAATTAATCCTTCTCACTTTCGGAGAATTCTAGTAAATAGCTATGGCCTATAAGCTATAGAGCCAAACAAAAATAGTAGTAGTACCCAATAATTGTCCACTCTATTATCTACGGTTGTTGGCCAAAGCATGGGTATCTCTAGATCACACGTTCTACGTGAATCCTTTTATTTGCCCTAACGTACTTGTGTCGAACGGGTGTAATATATGTATACATAATTCGAGTTGATCCAGTAAAAAAATACTAAAAATTTAACCAAAAAAAAGAAGCTTGGGGTGTTTGTATCGGATCTTTTGCAGACACACGTATCCGATACGTATCGACAAATGCATTAATCTGTATGTAAGATATAGCTCTTCTCGATTTAGATGAATGATTGTTAAAAATATGAATGATGATGAGCTTGAAGCTCGGTCTGGAGCTTCAATGGAGTTCTTCTAGAGAATTTTGAGAGTGAGAGGTTATGAGCGGAAACAAAATTTAGGAAAGTGAAAGCTCACTTTGATTTCTAAGTATAGTACAAAATATATATACGTGTAGTTCCACATTACAACTAATGCTGAGTTGGCCCACTAACAAACACTACCTACACAACTAACTAACATTACATACGAAAATATAATTATACAAGTCTCAATAACCCCCTCCCACCCAAGTTGAAGGTGTTGTACACACTGCCAACTTGCCCAATATTGTTGTATGCTTTACTCCTGTTAAGGTCTTGGTGTGAACATTAGCTAGCCGATTGCTTGTTGCAATATGGTGGAGTGAAATCAACCCTTCATGCAGCTTGCTTCTTACAAAATGACAGCCCACCTCTATGTGCTTAGTCCTCTCATGAAACACAGGGTTTCTAGCTATGTGTAGAGCTGATTGGCTAGCACAAAAAACTTCTACAGGTTTAGCAAAAGGCACAGTAACTTCTTCAAGTAATCGGCATAACCATACCAACTCTCCTACTACTTTTCTGAGTGCTCTGTATTCTGCCTTCGTTGATGATACAAAAATAGTCTCCTGCTTCTTGGATTTCCAACCACAGGACTATTCCCTAATAGAATTATGTATCCACTGACGGACTTCCTTGAGTTTGGGCAACCAGCCTAGTAAGAGTTACAATAAACTTTGATTTTACTGTTTGGCTCATGTGACATGAAGTTCCCCGTGGTGGGATCACACTTCAAGTACCTGAGTAAGTGAAAAGCTGCTTTCAAGTGGGGTTCTCTGGGATCTTGCATGAATTGGCTAAGGTGTTGTACACTATAAGCTATGTACATCCTTGTGTTGGTAAGGAAGTTCAGTTTCCCAATTAGTTTCCTGTAATAGGTTGGATCAATCAAAGTAGTGCCCTCTTTAGCTTTCAACTTCACTGTTGGATCAAGTGGAGAGGGAAGGCTACTGTAATCCGTACAGTTGTACTCCTTTAGAAAGTAGTGTAGTTTTCCAGGTATTTGATTTTGAAGCTGTTATGTAGAAATGCCTTCAGCTCATCTATCTCCTTTTTGTTTATTCCTGTCAGGACCATATCATCTACATATACTGCCGCATATATTGTTGATTCAGTTGTCTTCTTGTAGAAAAGTGAGTAATCATATATGGAATGAGTGTAGCCTTTGCAACATAGTGCTTCACTCAACTTGGCATACCACTGTCTAATTGCTTGCTTGAGACCATATAAGGACTTCTTAAGTTTGCATACCAGATTTCCACTGTCTACTACTAAGCCTTGTGGCACTTTCATATATACATCTTCATAGAGATCCCCGTGAAGAAAGGCATTTACATTTAATTGGAATATGCCCCAGTCTTTCTTGACTGCAACAACTATTAGGGCCCTCATTGTTGTGATTTTTACCACATGGCTGAATGTTTCTATGTAATCAATTCTAGCATGTTGGGTATAACTTTTCACAACCAAACTAGTCTTGAACCTCTCTTATGCTACCATCTACCTTATGTTTCACTTTATGCACCCACTTACACCCTAGTGTTTGTTTCCCAACTGGTAGTGGTATTGGCTCCCAGATGTTATTGGCATGCAATGCTTCAAATTCTTGTATCATGGCTGCTTTCCAGGCAGAATTCACAACTGCTTCTTGATATAAAATAGGCTCTTTATCACTGCAAGCACCTCTCACAAGGTACTGGTTGTCCTGGCTTAGATTCTCAGCACGTATATAGTGGTAGAGAAAAAATAAGGCATTAAGAGAAAATGGGTAGTTTGATCATTGGTACTAGTGGTATTATGTTCACTAATATTTGGTTTCAGTTGAGGTAATTTGTGTACATAGTCCTTCATGTATGTGAGAACTTTATGTGTTTATGAGATTATCTTGGTTGCAAAATATGCTCAGGTGATGTATTTCTTATAGAGCTTATTGGTGAATTATTTGGTGAAATGTCTGGAATAGGTAAATCTACAGTGTTAGGAGAGTGTGGTGAGGGAGATGGATCAGATATCAGATCTGGATGTGTAACATCTGGAACCCCTTTATCATTTTGCTCATTAGTTTGAGTTTGTTTATTGTCACTTGACACATGATCAATAAAAAGGAATAGACTTGAGAACAGAAGGGAAGGAAGTAGTATCGTGAAAGGGAAGACATTTTTATTAAACACTACATCTCTAGATACATGTGTTTTCTTAGTGGCCACGCACTTTATACCCCTTTACCCCGTAAGGATATCCAATAAAGATATGAGGTGTGACTCTAGGTTCAAATTTATCTTTATGGACCTTGGGTACTGTGGGGTAGTACAAACAACCAAAGCTCCTCATATGAGAGTAGGTAGGTTTTCTGTTGTACAAGAGTTCATAGGGTGACTTGCCCTTGAGATGAGAAGATGACAGTCTGTTTATTATATAGGTTGCACATATGATGCATTCACCCCAATATCTGAGAGGTAGTTTTAACTGAAGTAAGAGGGCTATGGCAATTTCTAACAAGTACCTATGCTTTCTCTCCACTATGCCATTTTGTTGTGGTGTATAGGGACATATCTTTTGGTAGAGGATCCCTTTAAAAAGAAAGAACTGACTTGCCTCTGTATTGTTAAACTCTAGACCACTATCTAACCTTATAAATTTAATGGTGGTGTTGAATTGGTTTTCAATCATTGATACAAAACTTTCAATGACACACGTGGCATTACTTTTGCTGGTTAGTAGGTGAATCCAGGTGGACCTACTATAATCATCAACCATTGTAATGAAATGTCTGAAATTATCATGGGTTTGCACATGGTAGGGACCCCAGAGATCAACATGAAATAATTCAATGATTTTGGTGGAATTGGTGGATTTTTCTGGGAATGGCAATCTCTCATGTCCTGCTATTGGGCAGACAGAACAGATAAAAGGCTATTTTTGTGAAAATGATGCTGAGATATTAGATATTCCCTTCATCTTGGCAAAAGGCACATGACCTAGTCTGTTATGCCACAACACATTCATATCATTACTTGGGGAGATAGAAGAACTCATGATATTCACAATGGGGGATTGCACTTTATTATTTGGGAAACATGTATTTACAATTGAATGAGATGTAAAATTATCCCTAGACAGTGAACTATTTATAGTATAGTGATGAAAACAGTGTGAATTGTATGTGCAGCAGGTGGAAAAAGTAGAACTAGTAATTGAATTATTTACTATTGAGCTTGGATAGTTGTTCCTCAAACACTTTGGGCACAGAAGATATAAGTCATCACTTGCTTTACTAATTTCCAGAAGCCTCTTCATTGAAGGGGCCTGCAGAAAACAAATATTGTCAGTAAAGGCAACAATGCTATGATGAGTTGAACTGGTTAAGGAATAAACTGATATGAGATTATATTTGAAGGATGGTATATACATGACTTTGTGCAAAATGATCTTGGTAACCAATGCACACTTCCAATTTGTGTTACTTTAACCTTATATCCATTTGGAAGGACTGCTAATAAGGGATATGAAAGGGTTACAATATTAGTTAGTACAAATATATTAAAGGTCATGTGATTAGAGGCTCCTGAATCTAATATCCAAGAGTCAGCCTTATTTTTGAATCATTTACAAGACAATTTACCAAAATTAATAGAAAAGGTGCAGACTATTTATACATGCGAAGTTCACATCACCATTGACAGGGTTTGCAAAGTTGGAACTCTTTCCTTATGTCCCAATCTAAAAGTGTTGCATCCATATTGCTCCTTAGAGAGATTGACCTGCTCAACCTTATATGCATCTTCTGACCCATCCTTTCTAGTCGGCATTGCATCATATGGGGCCCCTTGCACACTGGCTACTATTCTCCTTCCCTTGTTAAACTTTGTAGCTTGATTCATGTTCTGTCCTGGACTTGAACTTTGAGTGTGTGAATGGCCAAAGCTCTGAGGGTACCCGTGCACTCTATAGCACTTGTCCTTGGTATGCCCCGGTCTTTTACAGTAGTCACATAATGGTCGGGGCCTATTGCCTTCAGTGGAATTATTATTGGCAGAGTAACTTGTTTTGTAGGTACCAGGTTTTGATGTGTTAACATTTAGGAAAGTAGACTCAAGGGACATTTGGTTATGTGGTTTGATCTTTCTCTGCTTCTCATCTTGAATAAGCAGTAAAAAGGCTTGTGCAAGAGTTGGCAGCGGATTCATCATAAGAATACTTCCATGAATGACAGTGTATACTTCATTAAGTCCCATGAGTTACTGTATCAATCTCCTGTCCTGCTCCGCCTTATGCATGTTCTCCGTAGCACCACAGGTACAAGTACAACTACAATGAGTTTTCTTACTTAGGTATTTATCTCTTCCCAGATCTTTTTCAACTTAGTGTAATAACTTGTAATATCCAGCACGCCCTGGGACAGATGGTTAATTTCCTTCTAGATTTGGTATATCCTAGCACCATTAGTTTGCTCATACGATCCTCCAATTCTCTCCATAGTTCGACAACATTATTAGCATACTCCGCATTGTCCGTAATGTCTTTGGAGAGTGAATTTAGGATCCAAAACGTCACCATATCGTCGCATAGTTCCCACTGACAAAACCTTTGAGACTGAGGATCTGGTGATTTGCACTCCCCATTTATAAACCCTAATTTATTTTTTACAGGCAAACCTCGCATAACACTATGCCTCCAAGATCTATACCTAGTTCCGCTGAAAGAAACTGAGGAGAGCATCGCTCCAAGGTTGTCTGACAGATGTAGATAGAGGGGATCGCTTGGATCTATTAATTTCGGTGCTCGTCGCGACAAAGACACTGGTAGGGCCGCTTATCGGGCGGATCGGACAGTTATTTACTCTTAACTATTCGGCTTATCGGTTATCAGATTTTAAATATATTAATCTGCTAGCCACCCAATAAGATATCAGGCGAATCATTATCGGTTTAGCTATTATCGGGCGGTTTATCGGTCTATTTAAATATGTATTACATAGGCCTATTTTAGTCTTTCGTGTTACTAGTAAATACCAACAAAAAGCAGTTTACTTGCGCATTTCGTCATTCTTTAGTTGTCTCAAGGCACCTGGTTCGAGTGATTGGATTTTCTACATTACTTTATTTTGGCTTGTTCATTTTGTAGGTTGCTTTCAAAACCAAAGTATTCCATCCAAACATCAACAGTAATGGTAGTATTTGTCTAGACATCTTAAAAAAACAATGAAACTCCGCTCTTACTGTATCCAAGGTAAAGTATTGCATACTTCTTGGCTTTCTAAAGCTTCCAATTAATGCATACATTTTGATGATGATTATACTGAAAATTAATATACATATGGATAAAATATATAAATATAAAATTTTTTAACGGGTTAACGGTTTATCCCATAAGAAAATTGAATAATCCGCCCCAAACTGATAAGCCGTTAATAATAAATTTCATTACGTTCACCACTTGTCAATTCGATAACCCGATACCAATAAGCTATTAAGCCACTTTTACGGTCCGATTTTCGATTTTTGTTCGGTTTTGAATACCCTTGGACACTGGTATCACCAATAGATGCATCTTCCTGATCTAGTACAACATAAGGAGATAAATTTGTTGCGTCACACACGATTTCAGGTGGAATGTGAAGAATCAACTCTTAATTTTATAATTTGAATGGACTAGGAAAACTGACGGTCAAACTTGAGATAAAATCCAAAAGAAAGAAACTAGTAGATGAAAACTAAGAGAGACGATGACTCCTAGTCGAGCACGAGCTTCCTTGCTCTGATAGCATGTTAAAACTATGAATAATGATGAGTAGATCGAGCTTCAGTGGAGTTCTTCTAAAGAGTTCTGAGAGTGAGATATCATGAGAGAGAAACAGAATTTAGGAAAGTGAAAGCTCACTTTGATTTCAATGTATACACGTGTAGTTCCATATTACAACTAATGGTGAGCTAACCCATTAACTAACACTACTAACTACACAACTAACTAACATTATATATAAAAATATAATTATACAAATCTCAACAAAGACAAAACAACTTAATCAAGGAGCTTTTCACCGAGGGATCAATTCATACTATTGGATTCGTCTACACAGTAAAATTGCAAAATAGGATAAAAAACAGAAAGAGTGGGGGAAATGAAGTACTCCAATTAATTAGCTAGCAGACAAGCAAGAAGATAATTAGCATGAAGCTAATTTCATACTATATTAGCTAATTTGGAGAGAATATGATTTTAGAGGCCATATTATATGCAATTAACTACTAATGAATCATGACTCATCCAACTAAAGCTTCTTAACTCAAGTACACACTTCCAATTATTAGGAATATTATAAGATTCTAAAAAAAAAACCCTCTTTCTGCTTTTCCCTCCCCACCAATTACCCTACTCCAAACAACAAAAAATACACAAAAGCGTGTGCAACGTGCAAACACAACTCATAAATAATACACATCTACAAAACCATTGTCAAAATCATTAGCCAAGATCTAGCAAACATAAGGAAAAAAAATTCTCAGATGGATAGTATTACCCTTTGGAGTTTGTTAGCAACAGTACCAATCCTCTTCTTAATATCAGCATTAATCATTATTTTTCATAGGAAATTCATCATCAGCCGTAGAGTGAAACCATCATCATCAATATTATACAGAAGATCAAGCATAATTCAACTTCCTTTGGGAAATCTTGGATGGCCTTTCATCGGAGAAACCCTAGAGTTCATTTCTTGTGCCTGCTCTGACTGCCCTGAAAGCTTTATGGACAAGCGTCGTCGCATGTAAGTTTTATTTAAATCATATGTTGTTCAGTGTGATTGATACGACAAAAGTCATTTTTCAAAAAATAATTTTAGAAAATAACTCATTTGTGTAGTTTTTAGTTGGAAAGTGGAAACCATTTCTGGGAAAACGTTTTACTAAATATTGATATTAATATTAGCAAATTGGTTAGTGTTTCGATGATTTTTTTTTTTTTACGTATTATTAAAGATTGATAATAATGTCTAAGTGTCAGGGTAATACGAAGTTAAGAGTTGGGATATGTGTCAAGTAGTCTTCTGCCAAAAAGCGAGGAAAGTTTTATTGGAGAATATATATTTTCTGGCCACCAAACATCAAAAATATTTTCCGTCGTACCAAACACACTAAAATCTTCTGTATTGGGTCATTATGACCAGTCTATTAATTACTATGTAATTGAATGTTATTTACGTATTTTTGGCTTTGGAAAATTTTGAAGGTATGGAAAAGTGTTCAAGTCACATATATTTGGAAGTCCGACGATAGTTTCAACTGATGCAGAAGTTAATAGAAGTATTCTTCAAAGTGATGCAAAGACTTTTGTGCCTTTCTATCCAAAATCTCTAACTGAACTCATGGGAAAATCCTCCATCTTGCTCATTAATGGAAGTTTGCAAAGGAGAATCCATGGCCTCATTGGAGCTTTTTTCAAGTCTCCTCACGTTAAAGCTCGGATTACTCATGACATGCAAAAGTATGTTCAACAATCTATGAATAAATGGCATGAAAATTGCCCCGTCTACATCCAAGACCAAGCTAAAAATGTTAGTTTCCAATTATTTATGAGTTTAATTTAAATACACCGTAAGTATGTATAAGTTTTTATACTATTCATCATGTCACCAAAGGATATCGTGTAAAACATTCTTACACTAATAATAAAAAAGAATTCTTGATACCTACTTATTCCCTATTTAATTGTTTTTTTTTCTTATCGATATTTTTCTTAGTTTTGCAGAGATTTAACCATTTTAACCTGTTATAACAGTTACTTTGTCTTATTTTCAAATTAAATTTTTTACGTGTAGTTTTTTTTTAGACATTTCTAAGTGAAGAAGGGTAAAAGTGATGTTATAGGTGTGTAAAAGGGCGATTATAGTCCGACCACTTCGTTGTCCAATGCTTTTCCTACAGTGAACAATAATGATTATGACCTTAATCGTGGGTTTATGCTAACTTTGGATGAATTATTTTGTTAATTAAAGTGAAGTCATTTGTAATAATTATGTTTGAAGAATTTTTATGTTATAATAATGTGTCTAATTTCAACTTTGATTTGTTTTTTCTTTAACCTTTTGTTTTTGGTACGTTCAGATTGCTTTCCAAGTGTTAGTCAAAGCATTGATTGGAATAGATCAAGGTGACCAATTAGAGTTTTTAAAGAGTCAATTTCAGGAATTCATTGCTGGTCTTATGTCTTTGCCAATAAATATTCCTGGAAGCAGACTTCACCGCTCTTTACAGGCAAGTTGTGCTAATTTATGTAGGTTGTCAGGTGGATGTTTGGGTTTATTTTGGGCGGGTCAAAATGAGCTGAGTTAGTAAATTGACGGGTGATCAGTCCAAAAGTTACTTGACTGGGATGAGCTGGGTAAAGATGGGCTAAAATTTAACTATAGTCCAACCCACCCAACTCTTATTAAGCTTTAATTAATAGCATATGTTATTTTCTTATAAATTGCTTAATTCAAATAAGACTTTTTTTTTATTTTGTTGTGGTCGTATCTCGTATGTAACATATCAAAAAAAAAATTATTTTAAAGATATTTAAGCAAAGTTACGACAAGAGGAGTTGCTCTGATGGTAATCAACCTCCATTTCCAACCAAGAGGTTGTGAGTTCGAGTCTCCCCAAGAGCAAGGTGGGAAGTTCTTGGAGGGAAGGATGTTGGGGGTCTATTTGGAAACAGCCTCTCTACCCCAGGATAGGGGTAATGGGTTGTTGTTGTTGCTGTTGTTAAGCAAAATTACTCATAGATCAATTTATGCTAGAATCAGCCTAATTTTAGATGAGCTAAGACGCGTTTGGTCAAGATAGATTGAGTTCAACAATCTTGAGCGGGGTAGACGGACTAAATGGATTTGGACTCAAATTGTCACCCGTAATACAACGATATTTGACAAAACGAAAAAATTATTAACGAAATTTTATTTTTTTCATGGTACAACGGATTAATCTTGAATTGCTAATTATTATTTTTCAGGCGAAAAAGAGAATGGTGAAATTGATCCAAAGAATAATCCAAGAAAAGAGGGACAGGAGTAGTGTTTCAACAGTAAGTGAAGATGTGGCTGATGTTTTGCTAAATGATACAAGTGAAGAACTAACAGATGATTTAATATCGGATAATATGATTGATTTGATGATACCTGGAGAAGATTCAGTTCCTGTGCTTATAACTCTTGCCATTAAATACCTTTCAGATTGCCCTGCTGCCCTACAACAATTGACGGTATGTAGTACTTTCTTAGCAAAGATTTTTTACATTATTAGTACGATTTAATCCATTATATCAGGTTATCACTATATTTTTCAGGTTACTAATATGTATCAAACTTAACCGACAATATCTAGTTTTTATAAAATTATGTAATTTGAAGGGGAGTCTTGGCATAACTGGTAAAGTTGATGTCATGTAATCAGAAACTCATTGATGCGAGCTGTAAAAACAACCTCCTGTAGAAAATGCAGGGGTAAGGTTGCGTACAATAGACCCCCACATTGAACGAAGGGGTGTCAAGCGACACCCATTCGCTGGAAAATTACACTATATTGCTAGATAATTTTTTAAATTTTATGTATATTTACTATACATTTACTCCCTTTGGCTTTTCGATGTATCTAATTATTTATATTTTGACACCCCTTGACGAAAACTCTGGCTCTGCCCCTGCTTGTGATCCAACCTTTCCCCAGACCCTGCACAAAATGGGAACTTAGTACAACGAGCTATCCTCTTTTTGCTTTATAAATTATGTCATCTAAAAGATAACTATATGTCACCGTTCATATAATTGCAATTAGCATGCTGTTGCAACAGATTAAAATACACCAATTGTGTGTATATTAGTTAAATTATATATCACACGACAAAAAACTGACTTATCAACACCTTTTTCTTTTTTCGCATTTTTTTATTGCTAACAATGATTAATGAGAATGACTCGTACTTGATTGTAGTTCTTTTGATCAATTGCGATTATATTTCCATTCAATTATATTACTATAGTTTTTTGTAATTTCATGGTGGTTTACAGGAGGAGAACCTGACATTAAAGAGGCTGAAAGAAAAGCAAGGAGAAACACTAGTATGGAGCGATTATTTATCCTTACCATTTACACGAAACGTAAGTTATTGATAATATTCCAACTTTTCGGCGTAATAAACATAATTTTGTCATAATAAAGAAACTGATGAATAATTGGTTTTTTTTATAGGTGATATCAGAGACATTAAGAATGGGAAACATAATAATAGGGGTAATGAGGAAAGCAGTGAAAGATGTGGAAATAAAAGGATATTTAATTCCTAAAGGATGGTGTGCTTTGGCATATTTTAGATCAGTCCATCTTGATAATAATCTCTATGATTTCCCATTCCAGTTCAATCCTTGGCGCTGGCAAGTAAGCACAAAGAAATTACTCCCTCTGTCTTAATTAAGATGACATATTTTCCTTATTAGTTTGTTTGAAAAAGAATATGGAAAAATTATTTCTTTGATTTAATTTATATACATTGATAATATAAAAGATGGCGATAGTGACTGGATCTTAAACATATTTATGATGATTACAGAATAAGGAAACGAACAACTGTAACTTCACCCCATTTGGAGGTGGACAAAGGTTGTGCCCTGGGCTTGACCTTGCGAGGCTTGAAGCTTCTATCTTCCTTCACCACTTTACTACTCAATTCAGGTACGTTTTACTGTAGATTTATTTTAATTAATTATACCAATTGACCACAACCCTAAACTCTCCAAAGTAATATATGCTGATTTAGCTTGTTTGTCACTGAGATCTAGTTGTTTTTTATTCATTCCAAACTATTGCGGGATGTTCAATAACAATTTTTATAGTAATGTTCAGGAAGTGGATAAGTTAATTTCTGTAGATTTATATTTGCCAGGTGCCCATCGAACCGGAAGCGGTTATAGATGGTAGAGATAACAAAACTTCATAAGAAAATATCTCGAAAACTCTATAAAGATTGAGATAGGTCTCAAATCGATATTTTACTACCAATCACAAGTTTTCTATTCGACACAATATTCATATGAGAAATTATGAACTGTACAACCACTAACAATAAAAGTTAAATTTTTGTTAATTATATTGTATAGAGGTGTCAAGTGGGTGGGTTGGACCAATTTTGTGTGGATCAAAATAGGTTGAGGTAATAATTGGGTTGGTCAAATGACCCACCCAAAAATTACTTGGGCTAAGATGAGTTGAGTCAAGATTGTCTAAAATTTGGGTCATAGTCCAACCCGCTCAACTCTTATCAAGTTTTGCTCAATATGTGTTATTTTCTTATGAATTATATAATTACTAAATAAGAAATTTTTTTCCTTTTCTTGGCCATATATAACGTATCAAACAAAAAAATATTTTAAAGATATTTTAACAGAGTTACTCATGGATCAATTTGGGCTAAAAATCAACCCAACTTTAAATAGGTTGAGATGTGTTGGGTCAAGATGAACTAAGTTCAATAAATATGCGAGTCAATAACTCGCCCAACCTTGGGCGGATTATTTGGGCTTGGGACAAATTTGACAACATTAGCATGCATGAAAAATTACATCATAATTGCAGGTGGGTGGCTGAGGAGGATTCCATTATCAACTTTCCAACAGTAAGAATGAAGAGGGGAATGCCAGTTTGGATAAAAAGGAGAGAGCAGACACTCAATTAGTAAAGAAAACATTAGAAGATTTGCAAGTACAACCAATTATTATACTAGAGAAAAAGCAGCTGGTTTTCCAACACACGTGTGGAGGGACATTTAATTTGTCCTTTATTATGAATTTTTGCACAACATATACTATATATACTCCAGTATTTAGATTTATACTTTTTCTAAGACCCAATTATTAGACATTTTCACTGATTTTACTTGTTTTCCAGTATTCTCATATTCCACCTCTTGTCTGTAATCTGTACAAATGCTATATATAAAAAAGGAATTGGTGAATAAAAAAGGCCAATCAATTAATGAATATAAACTAATTTTTTTTAATGTTATTTGGACCCATAAGCAGCTATCGCTTCCCATCAATGAGCTGTAATGGCATCATTTTAATGACTTTAATTTGGCAGCTTTAGAGTGAGTTTTACCTGTACATCTGGTTTCAATTAATGATTACTACTTATAATCTTAATAAAATTATAAGATTAAAAATGTCTTTACTTCGTAGCTATCGTTTAAAATGTATTTTTTCTTTAGCTAGTGCTTAATAAAATTTACCCGTCCAGACGAAAATACCCTTATGCTAAACATGGGTACTGTGTAAATTTTAAGGACATTATGTCCTTAACTTTATGAATGTTGTGTAAATATTAAGGACAAAGTGTCCTATATTTACACGTTCTGTTGTTAAACTTTAGGACATCATGTCCTTAACTTCATATATATAGTATAAATATTAAGGACATGACATCCTTAACTTCATGTGCAATATATATAAATGTTAAGGACATAATGTCCTTAACTTGTATTTGCACCTTCTACTGTTAAACTTTAGGACCCCATGTCCTTAATTTCATATGTGCAGCGTAAATGTTAAGGACATGATATCCTTAACTTCATGTGTGCAGTGTAAATGTTAAGGATATATTGTCCTTAACTTTATGAGTGTTTTGTAAATATTAACGACATGATGTCCTTAACTTCATAAATACTATGTAAATATTAAGGACAAAGTGTCCTATATTTACACGTTCTGTTGTTAAACTTTAGGACATCATGTCCTTAACTTCATATATATAGTATAAATATTAAGGACATGACATCCTTAACTTCATGTGCAATATATATAAATGTTAAGGACATAATGTCCTTAACTTGTATTTGCACCTTCTACTGTTAAACTTTAGGACCCCATGTCCTTAATTTCATATGTGCAGCGTAAATGTTAAGGACATGATATCCTTAACTTCATGTGTGCAGTGTAAATGTTAAGGATATATTGTCCTTAACTTTATGAGTGTTTTGTAAATATTAACGACATGATGTCCTTAACTTCATAAATACTATGTAAATATTAAGGACAAAGTGTCCTATATTTACACGTTCTGTTGTTAAACTTTAGGACATCATGTCCTTAACTTCATATATATAGTATAAATATTAAGGACATGACATCCTTAACTTCATGTGCAATATATATAAATGTTAAGGACATAATGTCCTTAACTTGTATTTGCACCTTCTACTGTTAAACTTTAGGACCCCATGTCCTTAATTTCATATGTGCAGCGTAAATGTTAAGGACATGATATCCTTAACTTCATGTGTGCAGTGTAAATGTTAAGGATATATTGTCCTTAACTTTATGAGTGTTTTGTAAATATTAACGACATGATGTCCTTAACTTCATAAATACTATGTAAATATTAAGGACAAAGTGTCCTATATTTGAAGCTTCCGTTGTTAAACTTTAGGACATGATGTTCTTAACTTCATATGTGTAGTGTAAATGTTAAGGACATGACGTCCTTAACTTCATGTGTGCAATGAAATTAAGGATACCATGTCCTTAATATTTACAAAGCACTCATGAAGAAAGGGTAAAAATGTCTTTTCGTATTAATTTTAATAGAGCAGTGTCTATTTTTGCTCAACATTAAAAATAATGGATAAAAACTAAATACCATGTTAAAAAGTAACTATCCCACGCCATGTCTACACAAAAAAATAAATAAAGGAAAAATGACATTGTATAACCGCTCTCAAAATAATAGCTGAAAAATGTGTGTGTGTGTGTGTGTATATAAAAAATATATAAATTTTATACATTTTTTCGGCTACCGAAATAAATAGTTTATGACGCGAGCTACAAGTGATAATACTAAAAAAATATAAAAATTGCACGACGCGCCCTATTTTGTCGCCCCCATTTAACCTATACCCATTTTTTTAAAAAAGTTTTAACTTGTACCCAATTTTTAAACAACTTCAGTCCATTTCTCCTCCTCCTTCTCCTCCTTCGTTTTCTTCTTCTTTTTCTATTAACAACTGAAAGACATTATGATTAACTATTTAATACTACCATCATTCCATATGTTTAACCAATTAGTGTACCTGTTCCTCCTCCTGATTCAATAACTGGCGTATCGCATTAAGTTAGCATTTGTGGCATCGAGTTATTTTTGGAGGCGAATAACTTGCTTTTGAAAAACTGAAATTGCTCCAACACAGCCATAGGCATCTTCTCTCTGATGTGGTTGGATTTCATTCAAGAGCTTACTTACGTTACTAGCACCAAATACTTTGTGTACGGTTGTGAACTTTCCTCTGGAGGGAAATAAGGAGCAAAAATGCAACTTGGCAAGCATTTTCTTCTCAAGAGTTTGCAGGCGGCGCATGGAGGGTTGGAGTAACTGCTGGAAGAAGACATCTTGCTTACAAAAAGAACACTTATCCAGAACAAAAAAAAACTTCAGCTTATATAGTGCTGAAGTTTTTACAAATGAACTAAATAACGTCAACATCTTCTGCTGAAGTTTTTGAAAAAACTTATCCAGGACAAAAAAAAAAAAAACTTCAGCTTATTTAGTGCTGAAATTTTTACAAATGAACTAAATAACGTCAGCATCTTCTGCTGAAGTTTTTGAAAAAGCTTTATGACAAAACTAATGAATCCAGGACAAAAAAGCTTCAGCACTGTCTTTGCTACTTCAGGCCCGTCTACTAGAATGCTGAAATTTTGGATTGCCTTTGCTACTTCAGCCCCGTATGCTGAAGTTACGTGAAAAAGTGGGTACGCTTGCAATTATTTTTGCAAAGCGAACACAAGTTAAAACGTGACCCAAAAAGCGAGTATAGATGCAAATCCCCCAAAAATATATCAACGCACCGTTTTCATGTGAGATCTTCTTGTGTTGCTTTCATAAAATTACCATGTACAATATGCTCCAAAGTCCAACCCATTTAAATTTCATTATGAGGAGGAAAAAAATCAAATAGTCCCTTTTATTATGATGGAACAAGGGAAACAAATAAACGGGATAAAGTAAAAATATTACGAGAGATTGTGAAACTGAATCAAGTACGGTTCATTTTTATTTTCACGTTTGTCCGTATTATCAATTTTTATGTTTGAATTTTTTAATAATTTTTATTTGTTCCATCTTTTAATTAATGGGGATAAAATAGTTTTGTAACGTTGAATATTTTGCACGATAATTTCATAACTGAAACATACTTCACTGGGCTCTATATTATCTGTTGCGCTATGAATGATACTAATAAAATGCACTAGTAGTTCTCTTTTTTCATTTTGGCTTTAAACAACTACTTTATATTATAATCAAAAAGGTGTTACAGGAAGCGGCTGCTCTTGGGCAACATTACAAAAAGTACTAGGAAGAAAAGAAACTGCACTGTGGTGCATTGGTACATCAGTTATAGTAATTCTACTGCTACTAGATGCATTGCTTGAAGATGGGCCGTCCAACAGTTAGACAAAAATTGTTCATCTGTGTATGAACGCCAGTATTTGTCATGCTAGGCCTTCTAGTGGATATATTGCCTTGCTGATCTTTCTGGAGGTGGTTGATGATGAAAAGAGGAGGGTCTGCCAAAAAAGTGATGTTGCTGCCTGATAGCTCCATTCCAAAGTGTGCTAGGCGACATGCTACTATATTCTGCTCCCTATAAACGTGACTTACTTACTTTTGGACTACCTGTATTGGGAAAAACTGAGTTTATATTAAAGATGACGTGGCATGACATGTGGTTTGGTTAAATGGTCAAAGCACAATAATTGACTAAGAGGCACGGATGAAGACAGCCACGGGAAGAGGAATTTAAATAGGCACGAGACGAAGTGCAGATACGAGTCTCGTACCAATTCAAGTCATTTACAGACAACAGATTAGAAGGCATTAAAGACAAAGATCTGATGACAGAAAGGAGTCCAAATTCATTATTAAATACCTGATACGTTAGAAAATTGGTATTTAATAGGAATGATTGTATAACGGCTTATTTAATATCATTTATTACTCATAATTATATCATTAAAGCTGAGGCTTCATTCCTTTACCTAGAATTACCTATAAAAGGAAGAAGTATCATCATTTGTAAGGACACGGAATACTATTGGGAACTTATTGAAATACAAAACTATTTGTTGCTTTACCATCATTCTCCAAAGTATTTTATTTTCGTCTCCTGATTATCAGTAACCCGAATTTCTTTTTAGCTTTGACCAAAGACTCAGATTTTTGGTTAAACAAATTGGTTCTGTTACCGGGAATCTGATAATCTTTTCTTTTAAGCTATATCTTGTCCATTGTCGTCACCATGTCAAACAACAACACCGACAATAATAGTAATAACACATTGGGAAACCATGAGAATCAAATACATCAAAATCAAAATGACGTGGTTCCCTCCCCTCCAGATTCACCACGTCAATCTCGTGAAGGCACTCATGTTACTGAATCCCGTGCTGATCAACAAGAACAATCTGAACACTTTGAAGGAGTTACAACTGAAGCTTTACAAAAGCTAATTGATGCACAGGTCGGCAAAGCTCTTCAGGCACTTGTTAGTCGATTGCCTGCTGCACCACCCACACCAACTCCTAATAATAATACATTGGAGAATCCCCGTTCTGGTCTTGATAATTCTGGAAACGGAGCAACCCCCAGTGAACCACAGGAAGGGGGACCAGGTAATTCAAATAATTCATATTTGCAAAATTTAGTACTAACCTTGCAGAAACAGATTAAGGAACAAAATGAGCGTATTGAGCAAATCCCTGGAGTTCCGCCTGTAATAAAAGGAGTAGACATGGACAAATACTCACAACAACCATGGAAGCCAAGTGTTGCTCCCCTTCCGATTCCGAAAAAGTTCAAAATGCCTGACATCCCGAAATATGATGGTACTACAGACCCACGTGACCACGTGACTGCATTTACAACAGGCGTGAAAGGCAACGACTTGACCAAACAAGAAATTGAATCAGTACTGGTCAAGAAATTTGGAGAAACACTCACCAAGGGTGCATTAACCTGGTATTCTCTTTTATCTGAAAATTCTATTAATTCTTTTGCTGAGCTTGCAGATTCTTTTATTAAAGCACATTCGGGAGCACAAAAGGTTGAGAAAAGAATGGAAGATATTTTCAAAATCAAACAAGGGGATTCGGAGTTGCTTAGAAATTTTGTTGATAGATTCCAGCATGAAAGAATGACTCTACCTCGTGTGCCTGGCAATTGGGATGCAATAGCCTTTGCAAGTAATTTAAATGGCAAAAGTTCTGAAGCCACGAGACAACTCAAAGAAAGTCTTTGAGAATTTCCTGCAACCACTTGGAATGATGTTTACAATAGGTATAGTACGAAGCTGCGAATTGAAGAAGATACCGTACCTAAGTTTCATCATGAAGAAAGGGGTGGTCCCCGAAGATCAGAAACCGAAAAAAGATCAGGTAAAAACAGGTACGATCCATATATGGGACCTGCAGGAAAAGACCCACGGTCGAAACAAGATAGCCAGCAATATGATCAAAAATCGAGGAACAGGGACTCTGGTTCTTCTTCAAAGTTCAGGAATGATCGGAACAGACAAGAATCACGAAATGATGACAGAAGTTTAAAGGCACGATTCGGCGAATATAATTTTAATGTCTCTACCTCCGAGCTCGTAACTGTTTTAAGAAGCATGAGAGATAAGGTACGATGGCTAAAAGAGATGCGGTCAAATCCAAATAGACGCAATCCAGATCATTGGTGCGAATTCCACAATGATCACGAGCACAAAACTTCAGAATGTAGATTCTTGCAGAGTGAAGTGGATCATCTATTGAAGCAAGGGTACCTCACTGAGTTATTTAGCGAAAAAGGAAAACAAGCTTATATGAAAAACAAGCAAGAGCCACCACAACCTCCTTCACCCAAGAGGACAGTGAATGTCATAAGCGAGGGAGAAGATATTCACGGCATAACCTACATAGCCTCCAACAAGGTTTCTAAGGTACCAATTACACATGGGAAACGGGTGCGGCTGGTCCTAAAAAATGAAAGTATTTCGTTCAATGACGCAGATACCGAAGGAGTGACAACTCCACATAATGACGCACTGGTAATATCTTTACTTGTACATGATACTAATGTAAAACGAGTTTTGATTGATCTAGGGAGTTCTGTAAATATTATATTACTAAGGGTACTACGGGAAATGCAAGCTGAAGACAAAATGATACCCAAGGCGCACACCTTGTCAGGCTTCGACAATTCAAGTGTAGTAACAAAAGGAGAGGTAATTCTAACAACTTTTGTGACGGGTGTTGTTAAAGAAACTAAATTTCAGGTAGTTGATATTGAAATGGCCTACAATATGATCATGGGAAGACCATGAATACACGATATGGATGCTATCCCATCAACTCTACATCAGGTTATTAAATTCTCATCACCATGGGGAATTTGCCAAATTCGTGGGGATCAGCATATGGCTAAAAGTGTCAACGTTGTAACAAGTACGACACCGTAAATAAAGAAAAATAGCAATTACAGGAAACAGTTGAAGGTAAAAAAGATCAAACTTCAGCTGAACAAGAAAAGACAGATTTGGACTCAAGGCCTGACACAATTCAGGAACCTGAAGAAAATGAAAGCATCAAAACGACAATTGAAGAGCTTGAGGCAGTGATATTATTTGAACAATGGCCTGAACGGAAGGTTTATGTCGGGGCCAATTTAAGCTTAAACATGCGAGGTATGATAATCGAATTTTTAAAAGCTAACTTAGACTGCTTTGCTTGGTCCCACGCTGATATGACAGGGATACCACCGGATGTGATGACTCACAAACTCAATGAGGACCCTTCTTTCACACCAATAAAGCAAAAGAAAAGAAAGCAAGGTGCTTTCAAGAACCAGGTGATTCAGGATGAGGTCCAAAAATTATTAAAAATCGGATCGATCCGTGAGGTAAAGTATCCTAATTGGTTAGCTAACACGGTGGTCGTACCCAAGAAAAATGGTAAGTGGCGTGTTTGTGTGGATTATACCGATTTAAATAAAGCCTGTCCAAAAGATTCCTTTCCCTTACCGCATATAGACCAACTAATTGATGCAACCGCAGGTCATGAACTTTTAAGTTTTTTAGATGCATACTCGGGATATAATCAAATTAAAATGGATCCTGGTGATGAAGAAAAAACTTCTTTCATCACAGACAGGGGGACTTACTGTTATAAAGTAATGCCCTTTGGTCTCAAAAATGCTGGGGCAACCTATCAAAGGTTGGTCACCAAAATGTTCCAAGAACATTTAGGGAAAACAATGGAGGTATATATAGACGATATGCTCGTCAAAACCCAGCAATCTCATGATCATATTTCTCATCTATCTATTACTTTTGAAATTTTGCGAAAATTTAATATGAAACTCAACCCAGAAAAATGTGCATTTGGAGTTGCATCAGGTAAGTTTTTGGGTTTTCTTGTTTCTAACCGTGGTATTGAAGTGAATCCTTCTCAGATCAAAGCAATAGAAGAAATCCCTGATATCCTTACTAATAAAAAGGAAGTACAAAGATTAACGGGAAGAATTGCAGCTTTGGGGAGATTTATTTCCAAATCCTCAGAAAGGTGTTTTAAGTTTTTCTCTGCACTCAAAAAGCAAGATCATTTTGAATGGAATGAAGATTGTCAACAAGCCCTTAGAAATTTGAAAGCTTATTTGTCAAAACCACCGTTGTTGGCAAAACCAAAGGTGGGGGAAAAACTTCTCATCTATCTGGCCGTATCTGAAGTCGCGGTGAGTGCTGTTTTAGTTCGCGAGGACCAAGGTAAACAATCTCCTATTTATTATGTAAGTAGGTCCTTATTGGAAGCTGAGACACGATACCCACAGCTAGAAAAATTAGCATTAGCTTTGATCATGGCATCTAGAAAATTAAGACCTTATTTTCAATGTCATCCCATTAATGTAGTTACTGCTTTTCCGCTTCGAAATATTTTGCATAAACACGAACTTTCAGGAAGATTAGCAAAATGGGCTATAAAACTAAGTGAATATGAAGTTGCTTATCAACCCAGGACCGCTATAAAATCTCAAGTACTAGCTGATTTCGTGGCTGATTTTAGTCAGGGGATGCATTTAGAAGCAGAAAAAGATTTACTAGTTTTTAATGGTGCAAACCTGGGGACTTGGGTTTTATTCACTGATGGTTCATCTAATGTAAAAGGGGCATGCCTAGGAATAGTCCTTGTACCACCTGCGGGTGAGACTATAAGACAGGCTATAAAATGTCATTCTATAACTAACAATGAAGCAGAGTATGAGGCTGTAATTGCAGGTTTTTAGAATTAGCGCGAGAACTCGGCATAACACAGATTATAATCAAGAGTGATTCTCAACTCGTGGTCAATCAAATGCTGGGGACTTATACAGCCAGAGAGACGCGAATGCAAGAGTACCTCACAAAGGTACGAGAGTTAATAAACCAATTCCAAACGTGGAAAGTAGTGCAGATCCCAAGAGATGAGAATGTAGAGGCGGATGCTTTAGCAAATCTCGCATCTGCAGCGGACGTAGCAAACGATACAAATGCTTCAGTCATACATTTATTTCATTCCGTTCTCGAATCTGATAAAAACGAGGTAAATTTAAATCATTTAACATGGGATTGGAGAAATGAAATTGTTGCCTTTTTACAGCACGGTACCGTGCCTAATGACAAAGGAAAGGCTCTCGCGCTTCGCAAAAAAGCTGCTCGATATTGTTTATATCAAAGGAAATCTTTATCGAAAGATGTTCGGTGGACCACTAGCAAGGTGTCTCGGACCCTCTCAAATAGAATATGTGATGAGAGAAGTGCACGAAGGACATTGTGGGATTCACGCAGGGGGACGGTCACTGGTAAGAACATTAATTTGCACATGATATTATTGGCCTAAGATGGAAGAAGAAACAACCAGTTTCGTGTCCAAATGTGATAAATGTCAAAGGTACAACAACAATATGCACAGACCAGCTGAGTTACTACATCCTGTTATAGCCTCGTGGCCCTTTATGAAATGGGGAATGGATATTGTAGGTCCACTTCCACAAGCAAAAGGTTAGGTGAAGTTTCTACTTGTACTTACAGATTATTTCACTAAATGGGTAGAAGCAGGGGCATTTAAACAGGTACGAGAGAAGGAAGTTAAAGACTTCATATGGCGAAATATAATATGCCGCTTTGGAGCACCAAAGGAGATCGTATGTGACAATGGACCACAATTCATTGGAGCTCAAATCACAGAATTCTTCGAAGTTGGCAGATCAAAAGGATAACGTCTACGTCATACCATCCAGTAGGTAATGGACAAGCAGAATCTACTAACAAAGTCATTATCAACAACTTGAAGAAGAGGTTACAGGATTCAAAAGGTAATTGGCCTGAGGTGTTACCTGGAGTATTATGGGCTTATCGTACAACGACCAAAACAAGCATTGGAGAAACACCATTTTCAATGGTTTATGGTGCGGAAGCCTTAATTCCAGTTGAAATAGGTGAGCCAAGCACACGATACGATCAGACAACGGAGGAATCTAATGATGAAGAGATGCGGGTCAACTTTGATTTACTTGAAGGAAGAAGCTGCATTGATAAGGATGGCAGCACAAAAGCAAGTAATTGAACGATATTACAATAGGAAAGCACGCCTCAGATTTTTCAAAATTGGGGACTTCGTGCTTAAAAAGGTGTTCCAATCTGCAAAGGCTGCTAACTCAGGAAAGCTAAGTCCAACATGGGAAGGACCGTACAAAGTCCGTGACATTGCGGGAAAAGGAGCATACTAGTTGGAGACAATGGACGGCAAAGTTTTACCCTCACATTGGAATGTCGTCCACTTAAAAAGATATTACTTTTGAGAAAGTACCTACGGTCATGTATCACCATGTTAAAATTTCTCTTTTGGATTATTAATATTTTACTAACGATTTTAGATGCTAGGCAAAATACCATAACTCGTGCCAAATGATGAGTCACAACCTGCAAGGCAAAATGGAGTATTCTTAAATTCCTAGACCAGTGTTACAATTAATCTGATGGAAATACACACGAGTTAGGCAGTCTTCATCTATAATCGCACCTTCGAGTCCCGTATATCTTTCTGTTTCAGGAAAAAGGCCAAAGTAAAAGAAATAAACAGGTGCTCGAGGCTTCATATTTCACCGCTCAAACACTTGAGGGACTACAATATTGTACACAGATACGTGTAGAAATGCAGATACGAATATCAAATAAAAGTCGGCCACAAAGAGACAAGTGTTGAGTAAAAAGTTACGAAGTCTTCAGCATTCATGAGAATAACAGAGTCATCTCTCAAACCCTTCTTAATATATAAAGATATGGTCATGACTATGTACTGAAACAGGTTATGAAGAAAAACCTTGTTTATTCTATGTTATGTACAAATCTGTTACAAGAAAAACAGTTACGAGAAAGTTGTTGATGTATTGTAATACATGTAATAGTCAAACACTTGTTAAAGTTTATGAATAAAAACCTGCCAAAGTTGTTTCATACAAAACGTGTGTATTCCTATTTCTTTCATCGTATTATAACACCATTATGAAGTTGAGACGTCTTCTTCATTAAGTGTCGATAAAATAAAGGGCCATCTTTTATAAGCCTCATGTTGATAATCCATGAGAAGAATCATAAAGCATTTTAAAAGGATAAAAATGCTAAGCTATTCTATAAGTCCTAGATAAATGGGCAAGAATAAAATATACAGAAGTACCAACAAAAACTTCTTAATATAAAGGACCAAGTATGAACTTAGTCAGCAAAATATTTGTTTTTTAAAAATGCCCCATTATGATAATTGGGGACTTCATCAAAAGATCCCTTACAACAATTTCATTTTCAGCTAGTCACTGAAGGGTCTGGAACATCAGAAGTTTCACCCTCGGGAGCAGGAATTGCAACCCCAATTGCTGCAGTAGCCACTTCTTCATTTAAAAGCTCTTCCGTTCCAGGAGCTTCAAGTACAGGAGAAGGAGTATCAGTAGATTGTTGACTTTTCTCGATGATATCTACGACTTTGGCCAGTTCAGACTACAAGTCAAAGCCTTCTTGAGCAGCTTCCGTCAAAGCATCACGGCGAGATTTTAGGAAAGCCCAACTCACCTCTATGTTGAAGTTCTCCTCCAGAAGTCCATATTCCTTTTCCCATATAGCAAGATCGTTTTTCAAGATTTGGTGCTCAGCTAAATGGGAATCAAGGGAAGCTTCAAGAGAGGCGTGAGAACTCTTCAAAGCATGAATCTCGTCAGAGGAGGACTGTAAGTCAGCTTGAGTTTGAGTCAAGCTTTGCATTAACTCTCATGCATACTCTTCTTTCTTAGCCAAAAGTGCCTTAAGCTCCCTAACTTCTTCACTAGCCTTTGATAATTGTTGTGACAAAGAGCATTCCAAAAGCTCTTTGTCTCTTTTAAATTGGCTTGAAGAAGCCTTGGCAGTTGCCAGTTCAGAAGTCAAACCACGGTTTTGCTGCTCCAGGAGGTTTTTATTTTCTTGCATCTATGGTCCCTTGAGCATTCTCAAACTGTTCTTTCCAATTGACTGCTTCAAGCTGGGCTCCCCTGGTTATTTCTTCGGCCTCGTGGACAGTTTTTTCAGACTCACGGGCTTTTCTTTTCATGAGGGAAATTCTTCCCATTAATTCCGTACCAATGAGGTTAGCCTACAGAGACAACTCATAGAAATGAGGGATTGAAGATAAAAAAAAACTTGTTGGTAAGAAGAGGAAAAATACCTTCAAAGTAGAATGAACTATGTCATTCATCAAAGTCAAGCAGCTATGGCTCTCCATCTTCTTCTTCTCAATATCTCCAATTAGGGGCTCGAGCCAAACATCGACTCTACCAGTCTTTCTCAAGAGGCTATGGTTGGCAGGAACTTCAAGAGTAACACTTCTCATAGTCATACTTCCACTGCTAGAATCCGTCTCTGTACGATGAACAGAGGGAAGAAGAGCAATGGAAGGAATGGAAGGAGAAGATGCAGAAACAGGAATGGAAGGAGAAGATGTAGAAATCAACGCAAGAATAGAAGCAGGTGCAGTAGAAACTACCAAGGGAACAGACATAGGAGCGGTAGAAACTGGCAAAAGAACGGAAGTCGTCAAAACTGGTAAAGAAATACTTACGGTTGACAGTGGAATGGAGGAAATAGGAACGAATAAGGAAAGAGGAGCTTCATCAAAAACAGGGCCAAGCTCGCCACTCTCGAAACCACTATAAAAAAGATGCTGAATTGACTCATTATTATCTCTTGGTTCGGTGTCCTCGTCAGAATGAATCAAAACAGGTTCGGTGGTTGAGGTTCGAGCAGGAGTGTCTTCAATTTCATCATCAATGATTATTCGCCTCCTGACCCTTGGCCTGGTAATTAGGGAGATACCCTCCTTTTCTTCAGAACTTTCTTTTATAGCTTTCCTTTTTGGCAGCAAGGCTCGAGCCTTATCCAAATCAAGAGCAACATTAACAGACATGCGAATGGCCATAGCTACTTCAGCCGTCATTCCTCTAACGCCAAATCCTGATTAAAGGAAGGATATACATGATCAAAATTAAGGAAAAAATGCTTAACATGTAAAAAAAACATATAAAAAAGGGGCATACCATGTGTTTTCACCTTCCAGCCATGTAAGGAAGAAATCGATTTTCAAGTTCTTTGCTCCCTAGAAGCAATCTTCAAAAGTGAGTCTACCCAACCACGAAAGTTGGGAATAGGTTCCACATCTCCCATGGTTGCTACAAAAAACCAAGAAGAGACGAGGTTAAAAACAAATTTCTTTTGAAATTCTCAAGAGTAGGTACGGTAAGTAAAAAGAAACCTACGTGCAAAATTTCACTTCTCAGGGAAGAGAATATTTGTTTCGCCAATCAAGCCCACCGTACGAACATCAACGTAACGGATGTACCATCCACGATCTTTGTCATCTTCAGGATTTACCAGAACTTTTTTGCTCCTTGCTGTTAAGGTAAAAACCCCATGGCGTATTAAGTTAGGGTGGTATAAATGAATGAGGTGAGAGAAGGTGAAATTGACATTGGCTTTGGAAGATAAGTATCTCAAACAAGCCACTGTTCTCCACACTAGGGGACCGATTTGGGCCAAAAAAATTGTAAAGAAACGGCAAAAATCAAGAATAATTGGGTCAATCAGAGGATTAAAACCTAAAGTGAAGGGGTAAGTATAAACGAAGACTATCCTTCCAGTTACAATCTCTTCTTATGGTGGGGATTGTAAGCTCGGTTACTATTGTAGGATAAGTATCGGCTTTTTCCAAATTTGCAATTTGCTTTTGAAGAGACGTTTTGTCACTTTCAAAAGACAAATCGCTGGGAACTATCTCATCAACTAAGGGTTCTTGAGAAGAATCAAGAATTTCTCTACTTCTAGAAGAGGGGCCTTTGGGATAGAACTCCTTGAAGAAGAACCAGAGGAGCCGTCTCGAGTAGATTCTAACTCTGTTTGAAGCCTACCTCCTCCGCCTCTTCTGTGTCTAACAGGGGCGTTGGGGAATTGGTCTAGAATCAGAACTTTTTTACGGTTAGGGTTTGAAGATGACATTGTTAGGAAAGATAAGTCGAAAGAAAGTAGAAATAAAGAAGAAAATGTTTGCTGAAGATTTGTGAAGAAGACAAAGGAAGAAAAAGTTATGTATATAATGGGAACCGTCAAACTTAGAAGTGTAATGATGGAAAGCCTATAATAAAGGCAACTATCACTTCGTGAATAGTGAGAATGAAGAAGTCTTGAAAAGGGGTGTAAATAGCAGAATCAATCAGAAAATGACACATGGGCAGAACATTAAATGGAAAAGACTACTGAGGCGTTAATACTGTCATAAGCATTAATTGTGGCGAAAATTCCTTTTTTTATGAAGATCTGCTTCCCAATTATTTAATTGATAAATAAATGAAAAGTGGGGGGACTATCTGTATTGGGAAAAAACTGAGTTTATATTAAAGATGACGTGGCATGACACATGGTTTGGTTAAATGGTCAAAGCGCAACAATTGACTAAGAGGCACGGATGGAGACAGCCACGGGAAGAGGAATTTAAATAGGCACGAGACGAAGTGCAGATACGAGTCTCGTACCAATTCAAGTCATTTACAGCCAACGAATTAGAAGGCATTAAAGACAAAGATCTGATGACAGAAAAGAGTCCAAATTCATTATTAAATACCTGATACGTTAGAAAATTGGTATTTAATAGGAATGATTGTATAACGGCTTATTCAATATCATTTATTACTCATAATTATATCATTAAAGCTGAGGCTTCATTCCTTTACCTAGAATTACCTATAAAAGAAAGAAGTATCATCATTTGTAAAGACACAGAGTACTATTGGGAACTTACTGAAATACAAAACTATTTGCTGCTTTACCATCATTCTCCAAAGTATTTTATTTTCGTCTCCTGATTATCAGTAACCCGAATTTCTTTTTAGCTTTGACCAAAGACTCAGATTTTTGGTTAAACAGTACCCAATTGCCGGATCAGGAATCTATAATCATTTAGCAAAGATGAGTGTTATATTATTTGTGTTTGTAATATAGTGATTACATGTTGGGCGTCCATCTGAATTTGCAATGGAGCTAGTTGATGTGCCACTGCTATTTGCAAACCACGTAGTAGTGCCAAGTTTGATTTCTATGACATTGGTCTGATGGTGACCCGCATAACCCATTACCCAATCACCTTTTGTGGTTTCTGAAAACCCCCAAAGCCAGCTTGTGGTTGTGGGGGCTAAAAGCCCCATCTCTATTTAGGATGATAATTCCCGTCCAGGGGATTCCATTTTACATACATAGCTATTTCAAGACTTTTATGGTTGCAAATGTTAGTTAGGAAAAGATGTTCGTCGGTTAACTGGATAGTTGCGTTGGTTGAAGGCTGTAGAGTTGCATTTTCAAAACAATTTTTGTTACGCACATTCCATAGGTGCCATAATCTAAAAGGAATTAGCTGTTTCAATTGTATAAAATACCCTTTTGAAGAATGAGTTGTTTGAATGGCTGCCTAAGGAATTTAGTCATTCCATTAATATTAAAAGCAAAATCGACCTTTAATTATTGAATATAGTATTAAAGAAAATATTGAGATATAATAATCATAGCACTTCTCCCATTAGTTATCTACTAAATATTCAAAATTTCAAATCAACTTTTTTCCCGTTATATAGTTAGTTTTTGAGGAGAAGTTGATAGGTTTATGCATATGTTATATAGAAATTAATTTCGAGAATTATCACACGACGAGTTTTTGAAATAAAATATAAAAAATATTAATGGAAGAAGCTGACTTCTTTTATTATGTAGTTGCATTACAAAAAGAAAAAAGGTAAAAATATCCCGATTGTTACAAATTAAATAAAAATAAAAATTTCAGACATCTTCATATAAATTTAAATTCGTAACTCTTACATAATACTTTATTTTTGTAATCATACAACAACAATAATATACCCAATATTATCCTACATTGTGAGGTCTAAGAAGAATAGTGCGTACGTATATCTTACCCCTACTTTATTTTTGTAATCATCCGATATCTAAATGGTCAAATATGCTTACCTGTGTAATCGGATTCACACCGCGTAAGTCCAAGGGTAAAATCCTCCCTGCCGAGAGAAATACTTGATAAAGATAATAAATAGATTAGATTTTATTCCTAAAAAAAAAATAAGAAATCAATTCCTATAAAAGATGACAAATTTTCTCCCTTTGAGCTACTATCATTGTTTCTGGTCTAATATCATTTTGTTTCGGCGGGACGGGGCTCGAGTGTAACGGATTTAAAATCACTTCCTAAACCATTCTCCCGGAGGCGGAGAGAGGCACCTTTCCACCGGCGTCCGACGCTGCCGCTGTTCAATTTCCCTATCTTCTCAAGGTATAAAATCCTATCTCAGCACTATTTCATTCCTTTTGATTTTGACAGTTTTCTTAGTCGAGTTATCTCCTCTATTAACCCAAAAAAATAAGAATGTGGAATCTAGGGTTGTTTTTATATTTTAATTTTTCTACATGCTGTTGAAAAAAAGAAAATATTTTTTATTATCCTATTGTCCCCACCAGCTTGCACACACCTCAACTAATTTTACACTTATTGCGTAACTCTATCCGTCAAGGCTTAGACAAATAGAAAAAATCACGATCACAGTAAGAATTACCTAGTGTTTTTGCGTCCGCTGAGATTTGAACTTGATACCTCATGGTTCTCAATCCAATTGATTGACCATTAGGCTACATCCTTGGCTGAGAAAGAAAAGGAGTAATTTTGATCTTGATGTTTGTTTCTTTGGTTTGCTGTATGAAGTCGGAAAATCCATTGCATGTGTAACAGAAGAGCATAGCTCAAAACAAAATTGCAGCAAAAGAAAATTGTTAAGAAGCAAGACTGAATTCGTCTTATATCTTCCATCTGTTTAAGAAAGCTAAGGGTGCTTGTTATGAATTAGCTAACAACTAAGCGGCCAACGGTTAGTCTGTAGTTGTTACTTTTCTTGTGCACTATCTGAAACTGCCAATTTTAATAAAATTTTATGAGAAATTGTGCTTTTGCAACACTAATTGGTTATCGTATGTTGATCAGCATCAAGAAGTATACATATGATGGTTAATTTTCCAATTCAGCTATAGATTGAGATTGTTAGCCTGAGGGAAATGACAGGTTCACCTTAATTTTTCTGGATTTCTCAAGTCCACTCCGTATTAGCTTCCATTATTTCATGGCCTTGGTTTTTTTGTTTTACTTTTGAATAAGATAAGTTTTTTTAAAGTGTTTGTCTGCCCAGCTGGTGATGTAATACTGTATACTTAACTTATGTATTTTCTCAATGGGCTCGTCTTTTAATTAGTTTCTTCGAAAGTTGATGCATTAGTTGCCCCATAAATATATTCTTGGAAGACCATTATATAGTGATCGACTTGCTCTTATTACCTTCTTGTCTTTCTATAGAATTCAGTTTCCTGGACTTTCCTCCCCCTCCTTCCAATAGGAACTTGAACTATAAGTCAATGGCAGATCCTCCTTTTTTTTTTTGTGGCTTCTCTTTTCACCATCAAGAATTATGCGATTTACTGGGTTCGTTAAGCTTCCTTGGTTCCGAAGGGCCAGCCATAACATTGATAACTCTATTATTATTGATAATGGCATAACCACTGCAACTTTGTTGTGCGAACTTATTCCCCCACAGAACATTCTGAAGATTATTATAGGACATTTGTTGAAAACTTAATTGAACTGCTGTATCATTCATCTACTATTGAGCTGAATTTTTCTGATTGTGTGGTCTAATTCTTTTGTTGCAATTACACTTTTACAGCACACGTGAGATGGCAGGATTTCATAATCATCAGGGTTACCCTGCACAACATATTCCCATGGGTCCTATGCCTCCACCCATGCGTCATCCTGCCTTGTTAGAAAAAGAACTTGAAATGCAACATGTTGAAAATCGGAGACTGGCTGAAGATCGAATTGCTTTGCAACGTGAATTAGGTGCTGCTAGGGAGGAACTTCATCGCATGAATCTTATGATATCTGATATTCGAGTTCAGCATGAAATCCACTGTAGGGAACTTACTGAAAGGCGTTTGAAGCTGGAAGCAGATCTCCGAGCTCTAGAACCACTGAAAATTGAGGTTAAAAACCTCCGTTCGCAAGTTACAAAGCTTTGTACCATTAAGCAGGATCTCTCTAGTCAGGTAGAGACACTCACGAAGGACCTCGTCAGGATGCAAGGTGAAAACAAACAGATTCCTTCTTTAAGGGTTGAGATTGATGGACTGCGTCAGGAGCTTTTGTGTGCTAGGTATATGCTATTATTGTGTCCTGCTGCCTCTGGAAGTATTATTAACATACAATGTGGCTATCAGGAGGTAATATTAAGTTTGTCTTATGACTTTTAGGTTTGCTGCTGAGTATGAAAATAAGGCTAAAGTTGAACTGATGGATCAGATTCAGACAAATAAAGAAGGTATATTTTCAAAAAAATTCAATCGAAATCCTTTTTGTTTGTCTCATTGTTTAGGTTCTGTTTGGATTATCTATTTGTATAAGTGTTAAGTCTTTTAACAATTTTGGATTTTCTATTCCTCAAAATGATACTAAAACTCTTAAGTTCTTCACGGACTTCACCTCTTGACAATTTCCGCTTCGCGCCTCCTAATCCATTTTGCTGAGTGCAATCTTTGATGCTTCTATTGAAGGTCTTGAGAAACCATCCACAATCCAGCAAAGTGGTATAGTTCCATCTTGCGGGGGACTTGATGTAATTCAGCAGGTTCTATCTGCCTCAGCGAAGATAGCTGCATTTTGTTCTGAAATTTTACAACAGCTTGACTGTGGCTTAGTTCAATGCCAAGCCTTGTTTTTGGCACCTACTCGTGAACGTGCACAACAGATTGAGAATGTCATGCGAGCACTTGGCGACCCCCTTGGGGTAAAGGTCCATGCTTGTGTAGGTGGTAATAGCATCCAGGAGGATAAGCATATCCTATCAGCTGGAGTTCATCTCGTTGTTGGTACACCTGGGTGTGTATTTGACATGTTGCGGAGGAAAAACCAATCTCTGCTTCTTGATCACATTAGAATGTTTGTGCTAGATGAAGCTGATGAAATGCTTTCAAGGGGATTTAAAGACCAGGTAGTTCATCTTCTGCAATAGTATTTTACACTTTGATGACATATGCTTTCTGTTTAGGTCCGAGGGTGGCTGGGTATTTCCCAATTTCGGAGTATCTCTTTTGTTAATTCTCTTGAAATAACCAGTGTAGAAGATGTGAAATTAAACGATGTCAGCATGTGCTTTTCCTCCTTCCTTAATCATTCTTGGGATTAGAAATAGAGATTTCAATGGTATGCATAATGTTAGTGGCACAGGGTTTGGTTATCCTTTCTATTCAATTAGTTGCTAAAACTTTGCAGAAACGAGTTTAGTGCATTTTCTTGCTACTTCTCATGGAGTGGTATATACTATATACTGACTCAATCTTTCCCCTCCATTTCATTTTACCAGCACTTTGCAGATTCATAGTTTTGATTTTGTCTTCCATGTATCTTTATTGGCAGATTTATGACATTTTGCAGCTTTTACCTGCCAAAGTTCACGTAGTAGCATTTTATGCAACTATGCCAGCTGACGCCCTTGAAATCACGAGGAAGTTCATGAATAAGCCAGTGAAAGTGTTAGTCAAATTTGATGAACTGACTCTTGAGGGTATCAAACAATTTTATGTCAATGTTGTAAGGGAAGAACGAAAGCTTGATGCAATATATGATCTTTACGAGAGACTAAACATCACCAAAAGTGTTATTTTTGTTAACACCCGCCTAAAGGTCAATTGGCTAACAGATAAAATGCGAAGCCGTGGTCACACAGTCTCAGCCACTCATGGAAAAATGGACCAGAAAACTCGAGACATAATCATGCGTGAATTTTGCTCTGGTTCCTCTAGTATACTTATCACAACTGATTTGTCAGCTCGTGTTATTGATGTGCAACAGGTGTGTATTGTGATAAATTATGATCTTCCAACTCAACTAGAGAATTATCTCCGTCGTATTGGAAGAAGTGGAGAATTTGAAAGTAAAGGATATGCTATCAACTTTGTAACAGCAGATGAGGAAAAAATGTTATCTGAAATTCAAAGGTTCTACAATGTGGTCATCGACGAACTTCCATCAAATGTTGCTGATTTCTGAAAAGCTTTTTATGTTTGTGATATAGGTAAGAATATAGATCTTATGGGAAGTTCTACTTCCTTAAAGATAGCTCCTAGTATATTTTTCTGAGCGAACACGAACGAGGTGTTTGCATTTTTTTATGATGCAATTTTCTGGGAAGTCAGTGGTGACTACAAGTTTGCACATAGGAATCTCTCTCACCATTGTCACAACTTATTTGATATTGGCATTTTTGTTTTCCTTGTTGGGTACTAATGAAGCAATCATTAAAGGAAAGTACTATCTGCACTGTGTATATACCAAAAGAGTAGAATAAGTTATACTCCCTCCCGTTCATAATATGTGACCGATTTGCTTTTAGCACGCCCATTAACAAAATACTAAATTCTATGCAAAAATACCTACTATGACTAAACTACCCCTAATTAAACATTTAATGTGAGAAGAAAACTTTTTAGGGATATGTACATAGGGGTTATTTTGTAAAAATAAATTGAATTTTTTCTTGATTATATAACTGGACACTTATTTTAAACCAAAATAAAAAAGCAAATTGGTCACTTATTGTAAACCGAAGGGAGTAACACTTTTGAGACATCACAACCGAAATACGCTAAAAAGCTAAAGGCTTTAACGATGACCGAGTTGGTGGTACATGGGTCTTGGAGAATTGGTTGGGTGGGCGGCTATTGGGTTAATTCTTTAAGAAATTTCCGGATTGTTTGCGCTGTATGATCTTCTTTAAGGCATTCTTTAAATTTTGTGACCGTTAATCAACTTGGTTAAATATCGTCTTTAAACATAATTGAATGATTTTTTTCTGTTGGCAGACAAATTTTGACCGCTCCGAAGGAAAGAATTTACATAGTGACACGAAGAGGCCATTTGTGCAAATGCCTCCAAATCTAGTAAGGCAAGTTACATGCAACTTGCTCGTATAATTCTCCATTTTCTCGCATCCTTTAACATACCTTTCATGAAGTTTGATTAGTAACAAATACATTTTTTATAATTTCAAATATCACACAAATATCAATACTTTCATGTTATTGGAAGAAAATTATGTTAGTATTTACATATAAACAAATTTACATGTTGACTTCTCTTTCTCAAGAAATTACAATCAATAACCTTGAAAATGAACTGCATGAACCTATGGGATAAAAGTTAGGAATTTTTACCTAATATAGCAAATGTTAATACCTTATTTATTTTAAATAAATACCATTTTAAAAAATTATATTCTATAGATACCTTTTAATGTTTATAGCAAAATATCTAATTTTGGTTACCTCTTACCCCTAAGCCACTAAATACGCTATTCAGTTATGCTATTTTCTTTCTCTCTCTACTTTGATACATATCATTCTCTTTCCCCATTCCCTGAAAATTTGCCTGGTATACCTATACCGAAGATTTCTCCGATTCTATAAAATACAACATCACCTCTGAATTCTGACCATGACGGCATAATTGCGGGCAACATCGACCACTTCAGGAAGACCCATGCCTAGAATAATTTAGGTGTCTGCTGCCGCAAGAAGCTTAAAGAAGCAGAGTTTTATTATGGCAATAATTTGGTGAATCCAAACATGGTTGTCGGGAAGCTAAGGGCTGATCACGACAGTTGGATTGCTGTTCACCACTTTCGAGGCAAGCGAAACTATCAATTTTTTACTGTACAGGATGCGTGGGACAGTGAGATTCAGGGTTTATGCTTGACGGCGGACTCGCCGAAAATTAGGGTTTGTTCTTGAACAAAGATGACGGAATTTGGGGCTGAGCAACTTGATTTTCTGTTAATATATTTCAACGTATTTTCATCATATCACGCAGTATTTTCATGTATTTCATTGTATTCATTGTCTTTTTTTTCATTGTAATTCAATGTTTCTCGCTGTATTCCATGTATTTCATTGTAGGTATTTCATTGTAGTCACTGTCTTTTTTTTCATTGTATTTCAATGCATCCCGCTGTATTCTATGTATTTCATTGTATTCACTGTTTCACTATATGCCATGAATGTACTCATATATATATTTTAATTAATATAATTTATGAATTCAGATGTATTATATAATTCTCTGAAGATTGCTATGTTTTTGGGGTATTTTCGGTTGAGAATCTTTTTTATACAAGGAAATACAAAACTTGTGTGTTATAATTGAGTTTGTTGAGTTATATTAGGAGTCTATTATGTTAATTGATTCACTTTCCGTTTAAAAATAGTGTAATCCCATGTTTCACGTCGTGAATACAGTCTAATGCAATAATCTGTCCAGCTGTAATCCCAAATTTCACGTCATAAATACAGTCGAATACAACAACTGATTAGCTGGACTTTCCTGATTCACGTCTATTTTTGTTATTGTATTCATGAATACAATAACTTAAATACATCTAATACATCTTATAAAAACAGAAAACGTATCTACAATCCGTAATATAACAAATGATATCTTTAAATAGCTAATTACCACTAAATGCTTTATGAAAATTTACCTAAAAGTTATTAAACATGAGGTTTTTGTCAAATGTTCAAGACGATGGTCATTCTTAAATCACACTCTCCTTTCCGTCAATAGGCCCAATAATTAAAATTATTTAATTTAACTTTCTCATAAATAAATTGTTCTTTCCTTATTTTTGCGGGATAGGACAAGGTAATTTACTTTTTTATTTCCCTTCAACTTTAGTTCTTAGGCATCGCCAAAAAGGCCCTAAAACTATTTTCTGCGACTTTGCAAGGCTGCGCATACAATTCTCGAGCGGCGGAGACAGAGACACCTCTATACCGGTTTGGACGAAAACATCTTTTTTATTTTTGTAAGCTCTAAAATTGAACCCCAGCTGTAATTATTCCATTTGATTTGGAAATCTTTTAAATTTTGGCACTGTTCACTTCAGGAATCTATTCAGATTATTATGAATGCAAATTTTAGGGTTTTCATGTTATACTTTTGTCCTTTTTATAACGTTGATTTGGACTATCAACGAGGAGTCTTGATCTTTATTTATTTATTTATTTTGAATTTTTTGTTGTTATATATACTGAGAATTAACGGATGAATCGTGATTGATGTAGTATTATGGGATTCGTGAGTAGTTTTTTGTTTTTTTTTCTCTTTTATTCAGTGTAAAGTTTATTTTTTGTGAATGTTCATGCTAGATTATATGTATTACCAGTGTATATGCACTTTATATAGTTTAAAGCACGTTGTTTACAGGCTAATTGACAGTATGTTATCTAACTAATTCTGTTATTTCGAGGCATTTTTATTCTGCAATTAATTAATGTTATTTTTATATGCTTTCCAAAATTAAATGCCTGACTTGTTTGTTTCTTGTGCAAACTGATTCCCTTATTAATGGAAAGGAATATTTGGGATCTTTTATCTATACGAGCATAGTTGCTAACTGCAGCTAGACAGCTTACTGCTGCATTTCAGTTTGCTAGTTGCTTTTAGCTCCCCATTTATTACTACTTACATTAGCCGACTATTTATTAACCCTCCTACACATGAATGCCGCCTTTTTTTGTCTTCCTGTATTGTCTAGATCTGTAACGTTCCTGATGACACACCTCTAAAGAAAAGAATCACAATAAGATTTGAGTGATTTTGTCTTAGATCTTTAATTTCTGTTGGATAACTAAGGATGCTTGTTAAGAATTTGCTCACATAGAAGCAGCCAACGATTTGTTGTCTAGTGTTAGTTGTGTTGTGCACTATCTGACTCTGCCAACTAAATAAACTATTATTTGTGTGTTACTGATGAGAATATTGTGCCTTGCGGCCGTAGCTTGTTTTCACCCCACATTGCTTAAGACTTGGTTGAATTGCCATATCATTACTTGTTTTTGAGCTGTTTGTTTCTTATTGTTGTGGTCTAATTCTTTTTGCTGTACTCACTCTTTTACAGCACTCTGTGAGATGGCAGGAAGGAATCGCATTCCTCGGGAAGCATTTGATAACCGCCGGGGCTATCCCGCAGAAGGACATATTACTCGGGGTCCTATGCCTCGGCCCATGCCTCATCCTGCTTTGTTAGAGGAAGAACTTGAAATACAACATGTTGAAATACGCAGACTTTTGGGTGAAAACCGGAGACTGGTTGAAGATCGAATTGCTCTTCAACGTGAATTGGGTGCTGCAAAAGAGGAACTTCATCGCATGAATCTTGCAATAGGAGATATTCAGGCGGAGCATGAAATGCGCTCTAGGGAACTGATCGAAAGGGGTTTGAAGCTGGAAGGTGATCTTAGAGCTACTGAACCTCTGAAAAATGAGGCTAAACAACTCCATACTGAAGTTCAGAGGCTTAATACTATTAAGCAGGATCTCTCTGGCCAGGTGCAGACCCTCACCAAAGACCTCGCCAAGCTACAAGCTGATAGCCAACAGATTCCCCTTTTAAGGGCTGAGATTGATGGTCTGCATCAGGAACTTTTACGCGCAAGGTATCTGCTCTTACTTTGTTTCTTTCTGTGTCTGGAGATATGATTAACACGGAATGCTGTTACTTCAAACACCTGCTTGGTGGCCATCAGGTGTTGAAACCCTTTTATTAATTTGATCGTGACTTATAGGTCTGCTACTGACTATGAAAAGAAGGCTAAAATTGAACTCATGGATCAGAGACAGGCAATGGAGACAAATTTAGTTTCAATGGCACGCGAAGTTGAGAAGCTACGTGCTGAACTTTTTAATTCTGATGGTAGAGCATGGGCTGCAGGTACGCTCTTAGTAGTTTACACTTAATTTTATAAAGCATGGGGTGGGAGGGGGGGGGCAGTTTACATGTTTTCTATTCTAGTGGTGGAGCTACTGTTTTAATTGCTTCTCCAATGCTTTCCCGAGCAGATTTGACTCATTCCAACTGTAGAAATGGCTTTTTCCTTTTACTCCCCTTTTTCCTGTATTGGTATGTAGTAGAAGAGAAGTTCAGAAATGGTTGATGCTCGAGTCTTGGGATTTTAACTAATGGTAAAATGGCAGAGTCTGACAAGATTCATTTTTACCAGTGTCCCTAAAGAAGGTGTTAAAAACCTTGATAAGTGCTAAACGTTTTGGTCTTCTGGGTAATTGGGGACCAAGCTAACTCTTATATTTGAGCAGTCTTATTATTCACTTACCGGATAAAAGCTAGTTATCTTTCTCCTACACGTACTTTTAAAATTTATTAGATGAGATTGCCTACCTTGAGCCCCAACTTCTGTGCAGTCTGGCTCTACAGCGAGGCACAGCCGCACAGCCTAGTTTCTCTTGAACAACTACCTTCTTACAGCTGGATTAGATTTCTTCGAACCAATGTGGCATCTGTTTGACTTTACATACTGCTTTAAAACAGTGTGTCTATAGGCCCACCTGCCTGCATGCATCATTCTACGTATGATATAGGAAACTATGTTTTATTATGTAGCTGTATATACAACTACAACAAACTGAGCTTATCCCAAAGAGAGAAAATAAAAGCTGAGATTAGATGAAGCAAACTATCAAGGACCATTATCATCCAAAATATTTCAAGCAATTCACTGAGGGCCTTGTGTTTCGAATTAGCAGCAAATGTACGTAGCATTATACAGTTGTCATTATGCGAATATGTTCTTGCACTTTTCTTTGTAATGGCTCTTATTATGTTTCTAGTAGTTTCTTAGATAGCTCTGTTAGAAATCTTATCTATGCTTGATTGGTATTAGTTAAATTTCTCCGTTTTTTCCTCTACCCAATCTGCTGTCCCAGGTTAGCCTCCATATTTATTTAGTTAGTTGCCCAATGTGGCAATCTTAGGATCTGGGGGCCCTTTATTTGCTGTTTATAGATGAGCCTCTTTAGTCTTCTTTTTTTTTTGGTTTTCCTTGAGCTTGAAAGCAAGTAGGGTTCTGTTATAACCCAGTTATAATGGTAGGATGGCAAGGCTTGGAGTAGTGAATAGTGATTCCAAGTAAAAGCATTCTTTTCTGGATTATTATTTTCTCAAGTAGTTTGCAGGTTTTGCCCTTTGAGGCTAAATGACCTTTAGATTTGGGAGTTTATGATGAATACATTTCTTTGGTAGTGCTTGTAGCTCATGATATAGGGACTCATTCTGGAGTTGCAGTGAAGGGTCTCTTTTGGTTCCACTTGTTGCAGTGTTAGAGGCAGACCTACCTACCAACCGGCTGGCATCCCTCACCACCACAAGAAAAGCGCCCACTTCTAGAGATAGAAAGACTTATATAGAGATGGTCAATTTCATTTTTTACTGCTATTGTCCTCGGAAATGCAACTAGGTAATGACCAAATAGTGCACGAAACACAACAGTATAGTCGAACAATATGTGCCTGCACGATACTTAGAAAAAAAGTAATGTGCCTGCCATGATGGAAACATGCATTCCTTATATAGGTTCTTTAAGGAAAAGTAGTTTAAAATCCATCCTCAAACTTCTTTAGCTAAAGGGTAGTGAGAAGAATGATTACAAGTTATATCTTTTTATAAGCCTCCACTGTTTGATCAGTAGAATTAGAACTTAGTTTACTCTTGATAATTGTTAGAGCATATATTGGCCTTCTAGTGTGGTTGATGGAGTTCAAGAAATGTGACGGTTCTTTGTTCTTTTGGTTACTTATGTTAACGATTTATTATCTGTTTGCTAAAGGTGGATCATATGGGATGAAATATGGCAGACATGATGCAACTTTTCCTGCTCCTCATGGCGAGGGATATGGGGTTCATATGGTATGAATATTTCCAGTCACATGATTGGAAATTTTATTTTAGTGGTCATAGCAAACAGCATAGGTAGTGTCGACTTGGTGGATTGACATTCATCCATTATTCTCAGGGTGCTGCGGACACGGGTCCTTTGTACGGTGCTACTTCAGCTTCATGGGGAGGACTTGAGAAACCTCAGATGAATCGTCGTTGAGGTGTTCTCTCCTGTTCGCTTGCTATCCAGTAGGAAGAAGGGCCTCTTTTTTATTCTTATGTTTGTGCTTATAATTTTCTAGTCTCTGATGTGGATGTTATTATATTCGGGTACTAAAGTACTGTGTGCTGCTTGTTATCTTGAACTGTATAGGGTAATTAAGGCTCTCCCATAGCTGATGGAGATGGATATTTTTAATTAATGTCTAATGTTATAACTTTACAGTTTAAAAGTAGCAGCATTCCAGTTCTTTGTGTACATATTCCTTGTCCATTTTGCTCTTTGTGAGCATTTGATTCTCTTAATAATTCTGGTGAAACTTTTAAGATTGTATCACTTGAGAAAGCATTTTGCAAGGGACTAGCTGATGAATTTGGGAGTATGGTTGACCACGTTGTTATCATAATAGATGGTGTACTGTATGAGAATATGAAGTTGCCAATGTTTTGGCTTACTAGAAAAAAGTATTTTGGGATTTGAAGCTTAACCGTGAGGTAGCTGCTTTGAGGACATTACAAACCCATGTTCTCTTGATTGTATTAGTTGGACCTCCCTTTGAGATATATATTCAGTACTTAATTCTGACAGAAGAAATTGATGCAGTGCAATAACCCTCATCACAATAGGAACCACTATTATGGTAGACTTCCCTGAAGGATTTTTGCACTGTGTTTCTATTCCCTGGGTGTATTATTCAAGCAAGTATATAGGATATTGGCCAGGATAACTGTAGTAAAGAGTGGAAAATGAATGATGATGTAGAGTGGAAATGAATGATAGTGAAGAGTAAATATGAATGATGTCCACCAGTACTTATGGGAGAATGCTGTATGGGCATTATATTTATGAATGCTTTTGTTGAGCGGATTTTCTTGTTTAGTTGTTTATGAAGAAAATCAGCAGCAGTGAGTATGCCTATCATAAGTATTGCACTTGATGAATGACAGTCTGCTCTGCAGTGGCATGCTGTAAACATAGTGATGATCTGAAGAGTCTGTAACTATCCTATCCCTGTTTTATTTGAGTACAAACATGAAGTTGGTGGTTAATGATGAACTCAAATCATTATGGGGTACTGGAGAGAAAGGATTGTGCCTTAGGGAATAAGAAGTATAGTGTCACTCAGTGAAACACTGTGCGTTGGTCCAGCAAGTTATCAGTTCCATTGGAGGCAGCTACTACAGCCCAAAATAGATTGGCATGGTCTTGTAGATTCTTTGGAATGAGACCATGGTTACAAGATGGGGAGACAAAAGGCAGAGCGGTGAAGCTGGGATGGTCTTGGAGTTTAGAGAGCTTGAAATACCTCCCTGATCTGATTTTACTCATTCAAATTCGAAAATGCAGCAACTTTTGGGTAATCCTTCTTGAACCGTTCACTTAACATGTAGCTGTTCTATACTGTTCAAGAGGTAAGTCATCCTGGCTGCAGCAATTGGAATACGAGTTGCTTATGTATGTTCAGATCTGGAGTGAAGACAGTGGAAGCTACATTGGCAATCGATGACTGCCAAACAAAAGGCCATAGGCAAGTATTCTGTTTCGATGGCCCCTGAATTATACAATATTTCTACCAGAGGTTTTACTTGGATGTGCTTCTATATCTTCTTTCTGTCTCTTTGCGTTTCTGTTCAGGAATATTTAGATGTAGATCGCTCCCTCTCTTTCTTCTTTATGCTTGTAAAATGCCTTCTTTTTGGGGGACTAATTCTTGCGGACACCGGCTTAATATTTAGGTTCAGTTTTCCTTATAGTCTAGGATTTGATGTCAGTTTCACTAACATATAGTCTAGGATTATTATCATCATCATCATTCTTTTTATATCGACTTTCTTTTCCATTTTTTACCTGTTATATGTTGATATTGTGGTGGGTGGGTTTAGTTCTTCATAGAGACTTATTTTATCAGTGAATTGAAACAAAGAAGGAATTTTTGCTTCCATTTACTTGATGTTGAATGCATTGTTGGGAGGAGTTTGCTTTGAGGTTCTGTTTTGCAGTCGTTTCTTTTATTAAAATAATGGTGGTGTTTGGGCCTAGCTTGCATGCTTCTTGACTATTTCACCATTCCTGCTAGCATTGGCAGAGGTGTTAGGTAACTATGCCTACCAAAGTGTAGCCAGATGAGAAGAAATCACCTAGTATTTTGTCTAACCTTGATCTCCAAGGTTTGCACCTGTTTCATTGGCCACTAGGAGACACTCTTGGGTGCTCATTCTATCGTTTGTTAGCAGTGTTTGGGTCACAAATGGGAAACCAATGTTAGTTATAGTATGGTATTTCACTTTGCAGTTCAGACATAAAAGGAGATACAAATTGAATTTTTGGGTTGAAGAAGCAAGTAGGTTACTACCTTGCTGACAGTGTGTGCACCTTATTAATGGATAACGCAGTGTTGTTCTACGCCGGTTTCATGTTGCATTCTTTACTTAGTAGTTGAAGCATATCTCATCTCTATGAAATGGGGTCAATGGTCTGCAGTTCAACTACAGCTATTTTCAGCACAGCAATCTTGTATTTAGGTGGACTGCTAAATTATTTACTACTTGGTTTTGTGTGCTTGAGTGGGTTTACCTATTAGTTAGTTAGTGCCAGTTATTTAAAGGGAATCACTCTGTAATTGAAGAAGGTGAGTAAATTTGATAAGATGCTGAGATTTCATTGTCCAATCACTGAAGGCGGTTGGATTTTAGTTCCGGCGTAAAGCTTTATGAAAATTAAGATCAAGGAAGAAGCTTTTGGCATTTGAGATAAATGACCCAGGTGCTGGCGGTGCTAGAATATTTTGGGTTTGCCATGGAGCAAGGAGTACATTTTTTTTCTGGTCAGCAACTGCTCAACACTTGGATTGCTCATTGATTCCGTTTTTCTTTTCAATCCTTATGAACTATAATTATTCCACAAAGCTTATAGGTCCCATAGACTTGCCCTAAAAGAAAAATTAATAGGAAGAAGGAATCAACATACTATATGGATCTATCACGTGACTGGTAAATTTACTCATTTACCTTTTCATATTCTTTTATGTCATGGTATTAGAACTCAGAATGCTGCTTGAATTTGCACAATTGTCTCCTTGAGAGTCTTGTTTATCAAAAGCATTTATGACTAAAGTTATTTTCTTCTTTTCTTTTTCCTTGCAAATAGTGCTCACATCATAGTTTGTTCTTTTCTTTTTGCAGATGAGAAAGCTGGGCAGCTTGGTTCAATGATCTGCTTTTTCCTTATCTTGTTGCCTTTATGCTATTGGAGGTTTTTTGGGGTACAAAGTTGGGCCATGACCTCTGGGCTGTGGGAGCTGGACACAGTATAGTTGGATGTTTTCTGACTTAGTCGTTCAGTTTGCTTGGCTCCTAATTTGGGGATCCTTGACTGGGCTGTCGGATAATGGTAAGAGGTATCTAGGGGAACTCATGATGATCTGTTCCAAGTCAGTTTGAATTGGGATATTTCTGAGTGGTATTGAATGGGAAGTTTGAAAGGAATCCAATTAACATCCACTTTGGGCACAAATTCAAGGGTGTTATAATGGGAGGAGCTTGACCGTGAATCAGCCCACACACGTGTGATCCAGGAAGTTGACTTCCGACATTCACCATTGGGGTATGGGGAGGGGGACATATTTCTGCCCATGCCTGTTTCAAGTTCCGTATCACCCATGTGCATGTTTTTCAAGTTCCTTATCACCCAGGGCTTGATTCCATTCAATCATCAAGAAAGTCAACAACCCGTAAGTCGCATAACAAAGTTCAAATGGATAGTAGTTGCCGTGCTGTTATTTAGCAGGATGGGAACCCGGTTTTAACATCTTATGCTCCCAGAGGTTTTATCTATGAGCAGCAGCATAAAGAAACACACGCAAAAGTGGGATTCACAAAAAGAGAGAGAGAGAGAGAGACCCAAAAAGCAGCTTGATCGATTTGACAATAGTCAGTACACACTTTTTAGTCTTCAAGTGTGTTTTCTAAGGGATAGGACAGGGTAGCAAAATCACAGAATACTAAGGCTAATATGGTTGGCCTTTTACAGTACGCATCTGGACTGGATGGGCTAGTAAAAAAAAAGGACCTACATGGGACGTACTTGATATTGAAATATGAGGTTAGTATGTAAGGGTCAACATCCTTGAGGTAGTTGCATGACCTGATTGTCACTGATTAACATGCATTATACAATGCTTAAACACGATTATCTGTGCATGCTCGCAGCGACTAGTTTCCACGTATTTTTGTTATCTTCTACTTGATTGCTTGTTGTCTTATCATCATTATTTTTTCGTTAGTTTGGACATGGATTGAGTTTGCCATTCTAATATTAGAGAAAGCTTATATGAACTTTTTAATGAAGTTCATCATAAGAGTGTCATTCCCGCTGTCAAGTCATAACAGCACAAAATCAAAAGCTAGACCTAGAAGATTGGGAGAATATTGTGTTCAAGGCAAACAATAGAAGTCGCATCTTTTGTTATAGGTAGGAGAGACCGACTTATTCTCTACCTCTTATTAATGGTTAAAGCACAATAGTTCATTCTATGGCCAAATCAAGTATTTAAAAGTTACTTTGAAATATTCTCAGTTATCTTTTCAATTGCAAGTATAACCAGTAAAGTCAGTCTCTTTCGAGCAGTTCTTGGGGATCTAGCACTTTAACACATTGCTCCTCTCCGTTGATATCTAAGTGCATCCCAAAAATGAAAAATGAACAAATAGGCTATAAAACATAACTTCCACTATTCCGATGTAATTTGAGTTCTCTGCATATTTTGCCACCAAATTATGCGCCTTTGTGTTTATTCAACATTCTTTTGATGCTCAACGAAAGGTAGAATACTCATCTTTTGGGACAATAACAAATATTTACCGTGAAGTCTCAAGTTCCCATCTCAATGGAAGCAAAAAAACATAAGATGATTTCTTTCTTTTGTTTAAGCCTTAATACGAGCATCCCGGTACTTGTGTTGGTGGGAGACAGTAAGATGATCCGAACATTAGTAGCATATATTAATAGAACAATTGAGTTGCGCATAAATTGGTCCAAAGTTATGATAAAGGAAAAAAGTACTTTTGTATATAATCTTGTAGTCAAAGTATTTATTACCAAACGTTAAGGACACTTCTATTGGACTCTCTCCTCCTAAGCAATAATAAAAATAGATTAAAAATTGAAACCAAGTATTTATTTACACAAATAACGGATCACATTTATGGTTTACTTTTCTAATCATATATACATAAATTATACATAATAATTATGTATTTATAATACATAAATTATGCATATTTATATTTTCGCCAGTAAATTTTAATTTAACCAGTTAGGTGGCTGCCCTTCCTGCAATCGAGTTGGTGGAGCAAAAGCAGTTGGGCAAATTAGTGGCGATTGTTGGGTGAACAAGCTCCCCGGGATGAAAGCAACAAGGATAACGAGGGTCGCATAAATCCAAATTTCAACTACTTTTGCTGCCTCTTTCAATTCCAGTTCTAATTCTGTAGTATATGTTGTTTTACTTGTGATGTAAATAAAGAGACGGAGTATGCAAGGCTACTCTGTATTTTCACTTAAAGTTTGTCCCTTTCCCCTCTTTTCTCTTCCTTCAAATTCACTGCCCTTTAAATTGAACTCATGGAAAACAAGGGTTCACTCTTCCCATGTTGGAATTCCTTCTGATTATGCCCCCAACAAACGTTTGCTTCTTTTCAAGGTAATTTCTGGATGTCTTTCTTTCATATAGTAATTTTCTCGGTAATTTATGTGAAAATTGGCAAAATTTCAACAAATATTAGATTTTGAACCCATGATTTAGAAGTATAATGAGTTTATTGTTCAGAATTTTAAAGATTGAAGCCATCAAGTTTAAATTTTCGATCCGCCTATGCCCACAGTTAATTAACTTCGAATTACCTAGACTATTGAAACGACGATGCTACAGACTGAGTTATAATACAGATAAACTTTAGCTTATTCGTTTAAAGAGAGACAAAGTTTTGAACTTTACTAAAGACTGGTTTCCAATTTTAGTTCATACCAATTTAGACCAGGTCTGTCTATCTGTTCCCTTAACTACCCTTTTTCCTTATATGAATGATTGCTGATTTCTACTTGCAATGTCAAGTAACATTGTTCTTTTTCTGGACATCAGGTACGTGCAACTGCTGCTGAAACTGATCAACCAAAATGGTGGGAAAAGAATGCCTCAAATATGGTTGACATCCATTCAACTCAAGAATTTTTAGATGCCTTAAGTCAAGCTGGAGATAGATTAGTCATTGTTGACTTTTATGGCACATGGTGTGCTTCTTGTCGCGCATTGTTCCCCAAGGTGAGTATTTCAGATTTCCCTGAGTAATGAACCATTGCTTTTTACGCAAACAGAAATTCAGTTAGATTGAATTTCATGCAAAAGAGGCGTTACACTTCATTGACATTCTCAAATCTTATAGTTCCATCCAATTTGGAGGCCTTTTTAATCCCTAGGAGTTTCTTTTTTAAAATTTATATTATGTGCACAAGTACCTTATATTTCTTGTGCTGTTTTGTATTGTTTGGAGCATATGGAATAAAATAAGTAGGAGAATGTTCCCAAATTAGTGAGACCAATGTAGAAAACATTAGATCTTTTTCTGTTTCAGATGTATTTTCAGTGTTTTAAGAGAATACCATGTTGTATAGATGTTGACAGTGGCTAAGGCAGAAAATTCTCAAAAGATGTTCAGACTTGAAAGAAGTAAAAAAAATTCCTGTCAAAGGATGTTCAATATATGCTATGTACATTTAAAATCTAATATTTTGCTTATATACATAGTGTAATTTTTTGTAATATTTTGACGAAGGGTGATTGACTATCCTTAGCAAAAGGTGGCTTCGCCCCTGATGTTGAACAAACTTGATATATGACTCATATATACGTTTATTAAAATTAGTGTTTATTAAAATTGGATTGTTTTTTGCTTTTCAATGGCCAGGTCTGCATGATTGCCGAAAAACACCCAGAAATCCTTTTCCTTAAGGTGAACTTTGATGAGAACAAGTCCTTGTGCAAAAGCTTAAATGTAAAAGTCCTCCCATATTTCCACTTCTATAGAGGAGTTGACGGCCTGTTGGATTCCTTTTCTTGCTCTCTCGCAAAGGTAGGAACATCAAGTGCATATCGGTGTGATTTTATTTTTATTTTCCATCAGTGTCTAATTGCATTAAGATACTTCTTACACTCCATTCTCTCCTGTAGCCTCAAAGAAAAAGAGAGTAAGTGACTAAAGGGATATAACTTGGACACCATGATTGACTTCCTTAGTTCTTTACACATGCTGTAATGTTCTTATTCTTCTGGATGTACATTTCACCGGCATTACCTTTTTGTTGGTTTACATCAATAAATTACTTACAATACCTATCAAATTTGGAAACAAAATCTTTGTACAAGGCAGGGGAAAAGAATGTACCGAAAGGACACAACAAATATTTATTCGGTGGCGAAGACTCAAATTGACTATCTCCTCCTCAGGAGATGCGACAGAAGGTTGTGCGAGGATTGCAAAGTTATCCCAGGTGAGACCCTTGCAACGCAACATAGGCTTTTGGTGATGGACATTAGTATTATGATAAGAAGGAAGCAGAGGTCAGTACGAGGCCGCCCGAGGATTAGGTGGGCGCCTTGACTAAGGTTAAAGCCCAGGAGTTGGAAGGAAGGTTGTCGGCAATGGGAGCTTGGAGAAGTAGTGGGGACGCAAACACTATGTGGTCGACGACGGCGGACTATATAAGGAAGGCGGCGAGAGAGGTGTTAGGGGTATCTTCAGGCCGCACCGGTGGCCACAAAGGAGACTGGTGGTGGAATGCAGTTGTACAAGGTAAAGTGGAAGCGAAGAAGGTGGCTTACCTGCGGTTAGTGGGGAGCATTGGCGAGGAGGAGAAGAGAGCGAACATTGCGAGATATAAGGTAGCCAAGAAGGAGGCAAAGATGGCAGTGACGGAGGCTAAGACCGCAGCTTTTGCTCGTTTGTATGAGGAACTAGGGAACAAAGGCGGGGAGAAGAAGTTACTCCGACTCGCTAAGGTGAGAGAGGACGACTCGGGATCTGGACCAAGTGAGGTGCATAAAAGATGATGACGGCAAAGTTTTGTTGGGGGATGACCAGATTAAGAGGAGATGACAGACCTACTTTCATAAACTTCTAAATGAGGAAGGGGATCAGGATATTGTACTAGGTGAATTGAGGAATGCCGACAACCCCCATGAACTAAGTGGTTGTAGGAACATTGAGGTCGATGAGGTCATGGAGGCAATGCGTAAGATGAGAAGGGGCAGAGCTACCAGACCAGATGAAATTCCGGTTGAGCTTTGGAGGTGTGTGGGTAGAGCAGGCTTGGAATGACTTACTAAGTTGCTTAATGTTATATTCAAGACTAATAGGATGCCCGAAGAGTGGAGGTGGAGTACAATGGTCCCGTTGTATAAGAACAAAGGTGATATCCAGATCTGTAACAATTATAGGGGTATTAAATTACTAAGTCATACCATGAAAGTCTGGGAGAGAGTGGTAGAAATGAGAGTGCGAAGGACGGTGTCTATTTCAGACAACCAGTTCGGGTTCATGCCGGGGCGATCTACCACAGAAGCTATCCACCTTATTAGGAGGATGGTGGAACAATACAGGGATAAGAAGAAGGATCTCCACATGGTGTTTATCGATCTAGAGAAAGCGTACGACAGGGTTCCTAGGGAGGTCTTATGGAGATGCTTAGAGGCTAAAGGGGTCCCGGTTGCCTACATTAGGGCGATTAAGGACATGTATGATGGAGCTAAGACTCGGGTTAGGACAGCAGGAGGCGATTCCGATTATTTTCCGGTTATTACGGGGTTGCACCAAGGGTCTGCGTTCAGCCCTTTCCTATTTGCCCTGGTGATGGATGCTATAACGCATCATATTCAAGGGGAGGTGCCATGGTGCATGCTATTTGCTGATGACATAGTCCTAATCGACGAGACACGACGCGGCGTCAGCGAGAGGTTAGAGGTTTGGAGACATACCCTTGAGTCCAAAGGTTTCAGGTTGAGCAGGACGAAGACGGAATACCTTGAGTGCAAATTTGGGGCAGAGCCGACGGAAGCGGGAGTGGAAGTGAGGCTTGATTCTCAAGTCATCCCTAAGAGGGGTAGTTTCAAGTACCTGGGGTCGTTTATTCAGGGGTCCGGGGAGATCGACGAGGATGTCACACACCGTATAGGGGTGGGGTGGATGAAATGGAGGTTAGCGACGGGAGTCCTGTGTGACAAGAAAGTGCCACTGTTACTGAAAGGTAAATTTTATAGGGCAGTGGTTAGGCCTGCTATGTTGTATGGGACCGAGTGTTGGCCGGTGAAGATCTCACACATCCAGAGGATGAAAGTTGCAGAGATGAGGATGTTGAGGTGGATGTGCGGGCATACAAGGAAGGATAAGATTAGAAATGAAGATATTCGAGAGAAGGTGGGTGTGGCCCCCATGGAGGACAAGATGCGGGAAGCAAGACTCAGATGGTTCGGGCACATTCAGAGGAGGAACACTGATGCGCCGGTGAGAAGGTGTGAGCGACTGGCTGTGGTGAGTACGAGGAGAGGTAGAGGGAGACCTAAGAAGTATTGGGGAGAAGTGATCAGGCAGGATATGACGCGACTTAGGGTTACTGAGGACATGACCCTAAACAGGGAATTATGGAGATCGAGCATTAAGGTTGTAGGTTAGGGGAAATTGTGATTTCTTTTTACAGCACACTAGAGTGAGACTAGCCAGTTAGGAATTAGTCTTAGGATGCTATTGATCAGCTACTGATGATGGGCTTTATCTGCTGTTTATTAGTATACCTTACATCTTTCACATATTTCCTATATCTCTTATATTGCTGTTATTTTGTTATTTTATGGTATTTATGTTATGTTATGGATTTTATGGTATTGTATGTTATTTTATTATGAGTCTATTGATAGTACTAATATAGTGTCTCTTGTTGCCTTCTTGAGCCGAGGGTCTCCTGGAAACAGCCTCTCTGCCCCTCGGGATAGAGGTAAGGTCTGCGTACATATTACCCTCCCCAGACCCCACTTGTGGGATTACACTGGGTTGTTGTTGTTGTATTTTGGGCTACCTTTTACTCATCAACTCTTGGAATCATGCTCAGTTGAGATGGTAACATGGTGGAAAAGAAGTGAATGTTTTATATTTCTGAAGCATTGAGAAGAAATTGTTGATATGTCTTTCTATGTAAACCAGGAAAAGAATTACTGAAACCACCAATATATCTTTGGGTCACTTGAAGGGCTACTAATATTTAAATCTTTTAGGGACCCACAATTATGATATTGGTTGGATAACTACTCTTGACAAAAAGCAAACCCCCACATCTCTCCATAAGCAACTACTTCCTGTATCTTTCCATCTAACTTTAGGCCTTTTAGTACCAAGGCTATTAAGATTTGTAGATTTTGGGTATTCAATGATAATGGTTGTGTTTCCTGTTCGGTATACTTGGGGAATAGTTTGTTTCTGATGAACCTACACATGAATGTACTGACTCGACACTGTCCAAATGTTTGCACTGCCCAATTGTTTATCTCATCGCTGTAGTTGAAACTCCATTACATGGATATCTTTGGTAAATGAAATTTCATTACTGATAATGTGTTGTCCTAAACTTTTATTTGCTTATTTCTGGGTGAGAAGATTGCCTAACAGTCTAAGCATATCCTCTTCTACTACTCATGTTTTCACTTTTCAATCAGTTTTCCTTTGAAACAACTTACTCATGGAAAATTCATGCAGCTCCAGAAATTAAAGGATGCTATTGCAAATTATAATCCAGCTCATGCAAAAGAGAGTTCCCTGAAAGGAACTGATGATGGGAAGTCTGTGCTTCCTTGAAATTTCTGCATCCTAAAAGGCAAGGCAGTTTAAATCAACTGCAAGGTATAAATAAACAAATTTGCTTGTACTATATTTAATTCTAGAACCTTACTGCAGACTGCTATTGGCTGTGTCACAACCTTCCTTCTACAATGTGTTAGAAAGCTGTGCATAGTCCTTTGTACAAAGCATTGATTTTTTGCCATTGCTGTAATCTATTTCTTATGACGATATGGTAAAAAATGTTTTTACATATTAGTTTGTAATGGTTAATATTTGCTACTTTCATGGCAAAATCAAGCGTACAGAATATAATAGGAAAATGGATAATTAGATTAAACTACAGATATGATCGCGTTCCATGCAGATGGTTGAGATCAATATCAATGAAGATGAATTAACAAATTTTTAACTTATGTGTTTTACAAGAAAGAAGTTTTTATTCAATTTGAAGTCTAGAGAAACGGCAAGAACCTTTGAGGCTATAGCGTTCAAGATGTGTTTTTGACTACTCACAAGTCACAACTGCTAATGCTGCAAGGCATTTGGGTTTTGTAACTATCTTTGGCACACATGTACACACACACCCCACCCAAAAAAAAAGGGTTTCAATAGATAAATGATTGAAGTGAAAAGCAAATGGATGGAAACAGGGAGATTTTCAAATGAAGCAAGTGAATGAGTCCAAGACTATTGCTGTTGTTTTTCTTCTCTTTTATGACACTGATATTGTCTGTAGTCACAAGAAACTGATTGTTTCTTCTCTTTGTAATTTTATGATCAAATTAACATATAATGAAATCCGCTACAACTATTCAGCATGTACAAATCATTAGCCAAAGGGTCCAAGCTTCCAACTCATGTTATATTCCGACTATGTAGTAATTGTAGGTGCTAAAACTTTCGATCTCCTCCCTTTTATTAGTGCTTCTGTATCAGGGAAGTGACCATTTCTCTCCATAATATCCACAACATGACCTTCTGCAGTCACATTCACAGGGTATGTGACCAAATGAACACCCTTCATATCTTCTACTTCATCTTGATCGTAAATCTTCCACAATTGGTCTCCGATAGAACGGATTTTTTGCACGCATTCTAAGCTTTGAGGCTCTTGAAACACTTGTTCTGCTTTTGCTGTATGCTCATACCACAATGACATACGATATGCATGAACGTCCCTTTGATCTATGTCGCCTTCTTCACTTTTCGACTGATAGCATCCTATTGCAATCTCTGTGTCTCGTTGCCCATCCATGGATCTTTGATTTATGTTAGCAGAACCAATTAATAAGTAGGTGTCATCCACTGAAAATTTAGAGAAAGAGTTGTAAACATCTAAGCTTTATTAGTCTAGACGATAAGCAACACGAGCAGATGAGAGTTAACATCACGTATAGTTACTGAATTTTAACTCACCAAAAACAATAATGTCACACAACTTCACCAAATGTAACAGTAAAGTTACCTTGATCTTGATGTATAGGATTTGTCGTTATACTTGGTAAAATTCAGTTACTTTAATGTGACAAAGTAACTTTGCGATTTTACTATTATAGCATGTAATTTTAATGACTTTAATATTATAGTGAGTAAAGTTAAGTTACTTTAATATGGCAAAAAATAGTTGTGTAACTTTACTGTTATAGTAGATAAAGTACAGTGACTATAAACCAGATGTGAAATTAACTCGAGCGGAGGGAGATTTTCATACCTATCATGAGCTTAGAGTGGACATAAACCATGAATCTTCTTTTCTTTTGAGCTTTCCAATATTGTGATTCAGGATGTGGAGAATAAGGAGGAACAAACTCTCCCTTGAACTCTTCTTCTCTGTTTGCAAGGCAGAAGAAATTCAAGTAATCTCTAGGATGTCCTGGCTCACCACTTTCTTTAATAGCTTCACCTATAAATTTATACATCATCTTCATTGTTTCTCTAGTCCAATGCAATATATCTTGAACTGAATCACTTTCTGGCAATCCTTCAGGCCACATTGGTATCACAATGTACACAGCGAATCGCTCTTTAGCTTTGATTTTGTTTGCAACTTTTAGTGCAATCTCTATTGGAATTAAATTTCTACAGCCACAATGTTGATCTTGCTCCCAAAGGTGACATGCACCGATGAAATACTGATTTTCTATGTAAATAAATCTGTCAGCTCGTCTAATCGCTTCTACATAAGCTTCATGTATGCTTCTTTCAATTGGCATGTTCATAGGCAAAGGGCATGCTGAGACATGATCAATTGAACGAAAGACTTGAACGTTCCAATCGCGATCAGTAGAAGCCATGTTTGGCTGATTGCTTAGTTCTGGAATGGATCTTATAGGAATGAGCAAAGAAGGGCCAATTTGCTTATTCCATCTTTGTTCAAAATTGTTGAGTATATCCATAGCTGCTTGTCCTGTGACACGAGCGTGAGCATCGTGCCATGGTTCTCTCGGCCCTCCTTTGTGTAGGCTTGCACCAGATAGACTCGTTTGATAGAAATCGTAGCAATGTGATTCTGTGTTGAGAGTTTTAAACAAGGAGTGTTCTTCTGTATCGTAGCGACCATCACAAAGGTCTAAACCACCGATAAAGCTAGTGATTTCTCGACTAGTTGAAGATAGATGACTTCTTGAATCTACTGTTATTACTTTTTGATGATGTGCAAAGAATGAAGGCAGTTTATGGTGTAATCTGGGAACTAATTTGCATACTACTTTTGTGTCTCTGAAATAGGCTAAAGAATCTTCGTCGTGTGTTCTCATTACTCCTTTGTTCTTGATTATTGGTAAGGATGTTTCGTCGTCCCAAAGCATGATCCTCACAGCCACACCTTCCTCTGCTTTGCGCTTCAGTAATTCGCCTAGCTTTACTCCTTTTGCATGCATAATTTCTGTACTGGGATCACGGACCTGAAAAGGGAAGCCATCATTTTGCTAAGCGTATGCATAAAAAATTGTACAACACAAACGAAAAAAAGATAATTAAGTAAATAAAAGTATATTCTTCTAATAATTTATACTTTAAATGAGACGATCACATAATTCAACATGGTATCAGAGCAAGCAGAGGTCTTGATTCGGTCTCACTTCCACCATTATCAAAAATAATTTCCATCTGCTTTGTTCATGAAAAAGAATCAGACACGTATGTGAAGGGTGTGTTGAAAACATAATTAAGTTAATAAAGTACGTTATCTGTCTTTTACATAGCTTTTTGGTGCTGTGCCTCCTTGTCTATCTTTTCATTAATGTGCTGCTTATGCTTTCCTGAGCCGAAGATCTATTAAAAACAATCTCTCTATCTTCACAAGGTAGAGGTAAGGTCTGCATACACACTACCCTGCCCAGACCCCATGGTGTGGGATAACACTGGGTAAGTTATTGTAAAGTATGTTATCTGTAATAGCTTAAGTTTTTGGATCAGATGGTCATACAATTCAGCAACGTACACATAAAATTGTGCAACAAAAATAGAAATGATGGTAGTTTTTCCCCCTTACCAGGGCCAAATTAGGATTGAAAGACCAGCCTGCAATATAAATCAAATGCTTTGCACCCTCAATGGCTCTGTATATATCCTCCCACAAGTTTTTGGGTCTCTTGGAATGTTGAAATGGTGGTTGAAATGTATGTTGGTGATGTGCATCTTGATAAAGAGTCACACTACAGTTTGATCTTTGAGGAAATGTTGAATTTTTGAATCCTGTGAATGTACCATTCTCTAATATTCTTCCCCAACTTGGTTCATATTCTGCTGGTTTAAACCACAAAATGAATTGCAATTTCAGTTTCTTCTTTGGCTTCTTGTTTTCAGTTGAAAGTGGGAAGAATCCCTCAACTAAACTTGCTTCATTTAAGAGCTTATGAGAATGAACTGTGAATTTTCCTAAGGTGGTGCACTTTGTCTTTAGGGTAATGGTAATGGTTGTATTGGGAGAATGAGCACAGAGGATTTGAAAGGTTTGGTTCCAAACACGATCACGTTCTTGTGTTGTTTTTGCTACTGTTTTGTTATCAATCTTGATTGTCACATATGCAGGTTTTCCATTTGCTGAAATACACTGCAAAAAAAAAAAGGATTTTAGGCCTTAAAAACTGATTGTTATTGTAGCCCCAAGGGCTTTGATCTAACGGTAAGAGCATAGCGCTTGATGCATGATTAGGCACACCAAAGGTGGATGTAGCATATTGTTGTCGGGGTTCATCTGAGCCCAGTATTTTCATCACAAAGTATAAATTTATGTGTAAAAATTCACTAAAATTATAACAAATAATCAATATGAACCCAAAACTTTAAAAACACTATGGGTTCAATTAGAGGCTGGATTCAGGATTTCAAGAGGATGGGTGCACTATTGTGAAGAGGCGGATCTAGAATTTATATTTGACTGGTTTAACTTTAGTCTCTTTATTATGACCCACTACACTTTTAAAATTAAAGGTTCAAAGTAATATTCTTTTTGAAAGTTTAGTAATTTTCTCTCTCTCTCACACACACACATATATGCCGAAAACAAGACCGTTCAGAGTGTGATTTGAACTGTCAATTTTGAAGAAATATAACATTGTTATACATGATTTAGGGAGAGTAGTATGGATTCATGTGAACCCATATCCCTCAACTTGGATATGCCTATGAGTTCAATACTAATAACCTTAAAAGTTGAACCCATGGAGCTTAAATTTTGGATTCGCTTCTGAGGCGCACATCATGCGTTCGAATCATATCACAGATAAAAGCCTAGTATTTAAGTGAAAAGGATACAAGGACGAGCTCTTTATCCACTAAATTTCGTAGTGTACACTAACTGACTCTCGGAAATTTCTCAGTTATCAAAAAAGAACATGTGCTTGCAATGAATCACTTACCTTGAGAGGAATAGATGACTTATGAGATGTGGCACGGAAAATAGAGACTTCAAGTGTTCCATGAAAACACTTATATTTGCCCTCCATTTTTGCAGTTCTTCACAGGATTGATGATATTTGGTTGATTATATTTTGAGAGGGAAAGATCAGAGAACACACAGAATTTTCTTTGGTTTGTGAAAGAGTACACACATTAGTATGCTGATATATAAAGTTAGGTAAGTTTGTTATTTTAATCCAAAGACAGCTAGCTATGTATGTTTTGTAAATGAAGATATGTGAGGAAACTTGGAATGCAAAATGAGCAGTTGGAAGTGGACAAAACTTAAAAACATGTAAATTTTAAGCCTTAAAGGCAACCTTCAATTTCACTTCTAGTTTCTACTTTAAGCTCAAGTTTTCCCTATCCCACATTTGCTAGTTTTGGTGTTATGTGGCACTAGCTTAGGTTGCTCAAAGTAAATATTGGAAAATTTTATTGAATTGTGTGACCGTTTCATATGAAAACTTAAACTCTTAATCGAAACATACTTTTATTTACTCGGTAATTATATCTTCAATATGTCGAGCATTAGAGTTGTAGGTTAGGGTTAGGAGGTAGTTGAACAATTTTCTATTTCGTACCAGATGTGAGGCTAGTGATTAATATTGTGTTCACACTATACTTCCGTTTTCCATAGTATACGGCCTTATTTACTTGTTATTGTTATTGATTTTCATCTATTTTCTGGTTCTTATGTCGCTGTTTTTTATGTTTTCTGTTGATGGTACTGATGTATTTGTTCTTTTCGTCTTTTTGAGTCGGTGGTCTTTTGGAAACAGCCTCTCTACTCCATCGGGGGTAGGGGTAAGGTCTGCATACTGATCACTACCCTTCTCAGATCTCACTTGTAGGATTTCACTGAGTTATTGTTGTTGTTGTTGTAATTATATCTTCAATACGTTCCCTCACACGGAGACTTGGTCTTTTTGGTAATAGGTGGCATTGATACTTGAACTCAAAAACTCTATTTGCTCCATACTATAACAAGTTGGTGACCATCTCATTTATAAGCATAAAATATTAAAGAGGGTACAATTAATTATATCTTCAATAAACTTGGATAAATGTAGTCAGAGAAAATGGTAAGTATTATGGTTGAAGTACACCACCTTGTCTCAACAGATTGGCATATATTTGGTAGACGAATTCTTTCTTTCTTTTCGTTAATTATTTTTTAAAATTCATTGAATAAGATACTAATTTTTTGCGCGTCTAATGTTTGGCACGTTGGATTAATGCACTCCATATTGTCTATTTTGCTTACTTTTTTCGAACAAACAACATATTCTTAGTTTAAAGGTATCTATCATTCTGTTTTAAAGGATCTAAACGAATTATTAGCCCGTTTGGTCATAGATTTTGTCAAATTTTTTCCAAATGTTTTGACAAATACCTATTTGTTTATAGATTTTATTTATATTTTGACAAATTTTCAGATCCCAAAATCAGCTCAAGAGTTCTTTTTGGCCCAAAATATTACCATATGGTTTTTAAAAAAATTTCAAAAATTACCCCAAACCACTTTCTGTTATTATAACCCAACTAATCCATATTCACTGGCCACTTGTCCCTCATTAAACTCATGTGGCTTTGCCCTTCTCTATAAATAGAAGAAAACCTTAGCCAAAGTTGTTGTGCCAATCTGTGGCAATCCACCGCAAAGACAAAATTTGAAGGCAATTTGCTAGAATCTGCTGATGTTTGTATAAATTTTCTTCAGATTTATTTCGCTTATTTTGTATTAGTTTTCTTCGGATTTATTTTGCTTGTTTTGTATGAATTTTCTTTAGAGTTGTTGGGTATTTTTAATAGTTTTAAAACTTGTGAGTATAAATCTCATTTTATGTTTTGTTTTTCAAAAAAAAAAAGTGAAATATGTTTTGAAAAATTATGTCTAAACAGATTTTCATCTTCAAATCGAACTTCACCCAAATCAAAATTTTAAAATAAATTTAAAAATCTATGACCAAACGCTAGCTTAGTATTCCTTCATTTCTAGAGAAAGAGGAAAAAAAAGTTAGGTACTGCTAAATGTCATAATAATTAAGTAATTAACTAGAGGCTGATCCCTTAACACCAACGGATCTTTGCCTAACTTTCTTTATTCTATTGTTGGAAACTTGGAGGCAACCAAAGTACCTAACTCTTGAATCTAGAGAATTTTTTTTTCCACCTCAGACACATATTTTGCAGAAAAAATAGTAGTGGTAATAATTAAAATCTGTAACTGCCAATTATTTAGTTTTCCATTTCCCCCCAGGCAGGCTATGGGTTGGCGCCTTTTGGTACTTAGACAAAGTTATGCCGGATTATAATTCAACGATTGTCTTTTTTTGGTTTCTCATTCGGTGTTTGGTATCCGCATTGGAACCCGACTATATTCGGATTCACGCCGGATAGGATTCCATTCGGAGGTGTAGCGCTCTCTACCAAGGATTTTTCCATACTCAGATTCGAACCCAAGACTTCTGGTAAAGGGAGGAGCATCCACTGCACCACATCCTTTGGTGGTATAACTCAACAATTGTCATACCAGGATTAAGATCTTAGATTTTTTTTGGTAATGACGGTGAAAAATTACCATTAACAAAAACAAAACAATACACAAGCACATAAGAAACCAATTTGGCTTCTCAGGCCCCTGACGAGCTAATTACATAATCTTCTAATAAGTAAACTGCATCTATGGGCTTTCTTTGATTCTCATAGCATATCTATTCTCTCTGCGATCTCTCTTTGTATTTGTGCAATTACACAATAAGAAATCTTATATTATTAAGTGCATTTTTTTCGAATTTTTGGTTCATTGCATCGAAAATGGGATATATGATGTATAACAAAAGCATGTGTTTGGTTTTAAGTAATTGGATAAAATTATGTTTACAATTTTACCCTTATTTTAAAGTAACTAAGAAAGATGAAAAGGCAAACATAGATTGTTTATCCCGCTATTAGAATCCACTATAAAATAACACCAGACGAGTTGTATTTTAAGAAAATTTTGGTATTAATTTTATCGAAGAGTTCATCTAAACGAGATAAAATAATCTTGAACTTTATATCGAGATTATCTTTCTAATCCTCATAACTAAACGACCCTTAGGCAACATGGAAAATCAATCAGCAGCCTCCTCAGCAGAGGCAAATCCACCTTGTGACCTATGAGTTCACGTGAACTCAGTAGTTTTTGTCCAAATAGTGTAAATATGTTTGAAAAATTTACTAAATAGCTATAAATATTTGAATGTGAACTTAATTACTATTGAAAATTTACTCAAGATTATTACAAAAACCCATAAATATTAAATCTTGAATTCGCCTTTGTTGTTCTATGAATTCATGTTATATGCATTAATGAAGTAAAATTCTTTACGCAATCGAGATATAAACATAATCAATGGTTGCATATTCTTCTTCCAAAAACCTCTAACCCACGGAAAGTTCCTAGTATAGATACTCCATAAAATAAGGGACTAATACGTGGGCTTAGTCTTGCTTTTGCCAATTGTAGCTTAAAAGTATTAGAGAAAAAATTTTAAAAAGAAAGAAAAAATGAGAATGATACTGTGTGCTAACGGCAGAATTGTTATAAACTTTTGTTCAAAACATGCTGATCTGATTAATTTAGATTCACGTCATACTCATATGATTAATTTAGATTCACGTCACGCTCATATGACTAATCCTAATCCACCCCGCATATGATTTACCAGAGAAACATGCATGGTATATGATCTACTCAAGGGAAAACATGAGCTCAAACTAGAAATTTCTGATATAAGATGAAGGGATCATATGGTAAATAATTACATCAAGTATTTATATAAACATCAAATATGAATAAGTATTTATTGAGATTTTATCCATCCTAACAGGGGCGGACTTATAGGCTTATATATCGGGCACGTGAACACATGATCTTTCCGCCAAACTAGGTATTTTATATACATATTTTTTAGAATTGATTTAATATTATCTGCTGGCACCCATGCTCCAAAGAGGCTAAATGGTGTACTTATTTGAATGCTAAATTATTTACCTAAAGGAACAGGGATCAATTCTCACATAATACTTTTGTTTTTCTCCTTTATTTAGTGGTGCACCCATCTTATAAAAATCCTAGATCCGCCTCTGCTCCTTAGTCAGAGCTCGTCACATCTGACTTGCCTAGTGCAGTTTACATCTCCTGTATGGTTTGCAAGCTATTGCACATTGAAAAATTACCCAGTGCGCACCCGAATGATAGCAACTATAGGTTTCCTTGGAAATTTCCAAAAAAACATGAAAAATCAACACATCCGATAATTATTTTGATTATATGGAATTCTTATAAGGCTGGACCTGATGTAATTGCTCCTTGATTACCAAAGCAAAGAGAGAAAACCGAAAACTAAAATTGATAATTGTATGGGTCAAAACTAGATCAGAGAAATTCGGCACACGGAGACATAAGGCCGAGGTCGGACAATCATCAATAAGGTCGAAGTTGGACAGGCCGAGGTCGGATAATCATCAATAAGGCCGAGGTTGGACAACGATGAAATAGCTAGTTTGCTTTGGAATCCTCAAAGGGAATATTCTACTGAATATTCCCTCTAATTGTACTTTTTAAGGATTTTCTATGGACATCCCTTATAAATAGGAAGAGAGGACTTCCCCAAAAGGGGGCCTCTCTCCCTCTCTCTAGAAAATATGTAAATACACCTCTCTGGAGGATCTGTGATACCATACCTTCATCAGATCCAAAAAGGGTCCTAAGGTTCTCATGTTAGTCTATCATTCGTCTTTATTAAATGAAAGAAGATCTGTCTCACTGAAGATTGGGTGAATCTTTTCCTTTATTTACATTTTATTGCAATTAATGTTACTTATGCATCTTTCTTTATGCTATTAAATCTGGTCATAATCACGGCCAATATTTATACTCAGTTATGTTTTTCTATTCATATTATTCATTTCGGATCTAGAGTTAATTATCTTTAACTAGGATTTACCCCTTCATCTTTGATTGATTTGTTCAAAAAGGTTTCAATATCTTTTGAGTCAAATAATTTGACGCCGTCTGTGAGGATTTTCTAGTTAAAATTTTAGTTTCCTCTAGATTTAGAATTCGATTCTAGCAAGTTCTAGTGTAGCTTCTACGGCACATACATTTACCAAAGCTTTTGATTGCTAAATATTACTTATTAATGTTACTCTCTGAAAGAACCTTTCCATGCAAATGTTACTTATTAATCCCCTAGGTAAGAAAATATCTGCCAAAAAATGACACGACTAGGGAATAGTTTATGCTTTTTGGTTCAACTGCAGGGTTCATGGGTATAACTGCACGTTTACTATTAAACTGAAGTAAAATTTCATCTAGTTATTGAAACACCCGCCGGAACATATCCATATGTAAAATCTATCCTGATATGCAAACTTGACTTACGTAGTAGTTTCTTAATGCCTGCCACAATTTGGATCTCAAGTTTGAGTCCTCCTGGAGTCGGGTTTTTATATTCTAAAAGGGAAGATTCCACCTATTTCAAGGACCAGTATGGGTTGCAGGCAGAAGTAGACCATGCTTAGCTGGATCGTGTAGTTCTCTGTGCTAGTCTCATAAGGGACCACACTAGCTCAAAGTTGTTCAGTACTTTGGACACAACTCAAGTCCAGGTGTATTAGATTGGATAATCTTAGTCCAATTACTGCTTGCTAGTTTATCATTTTGTTTATTATGTTGTCTGGTTACCTTACTGAGTTCTATTGGGAATTGTATCCGGTTGCGAAAGATTCAATATATAAGCTATGGTTCTTGAAGTTAATATATCTTCACCTCATATGAGGTCACGGATGCAAACTGCATTTTCAACTTCATCATCATTAAAAGGAAAACATTCAGGAGATGATGAATTTGGGAGTTGTTCGACTCTACTTCAGCGTCACCGCTTCCTGCTAATTGCGCTTGCCCTCCTAGTATTTCTTTGCACTAGATCAAATCGCAGTAATGAACGATTTTAATTGATTTAACTAACTATTTTTCTAAGTGGGATAGAAGCAAGAGCATTCTCCCAGATGCGCGAACAGGAAACGCACTCAATGCAAGTAAAATTAAGTAAACTGGGACTCACCCAGGAAACACACAAAAGCAAACTGGGACTCACCCAGAAAACGCAGAAGCTAAGCGAAACTGAGAATCCCCTAGAGGACACCCGAAACTCTCAAAAAAGAAGAAGAGGTCGACCCCGTACGACTAAGGGCCATCGCCAAAAAAGAAGAGGTCGACCCCTACGGCCAAGGGCCATCGCCAAAAAAGAAGAGGTCGACCCCTACGGCCAAGGGCCATCGCCAAAAAGAAACATTCGGCCTCGACCGAATCAACCTTCGACCTCGTTCGAACCACGACGGGTTAACATTTCGACCAACTCGAAATAACACCCCTATGGCCAAGTGTCATCGCCAAAAAGAAACATTTGGCCTCGTCTGAATCAACCTTCGGCCTCGTCCGAATCAACCTTCGGCCTCGTCTGAATCAACCTTCGGCCTCGTCCGAATCAACATTCGGCCTTGACCGAATCAACCTTCGACCTCGTTCGAACCACGACGGGTTAACATTTCGACCAGCTCGAAATAACATCGCTACGGCCAAGGGCCATCGCCAAAAAGAAACATTCGGCCTCGTCCGAATCAACCTTCGGCCTCGTCCGAATTCACATTCGACGACCTTGCCATTCGGCGACCTCGTCCAAATTCATATTCGGCCTACTCAACCGTCCAGATCTGAGGACGCGAATGACCTCCTCCGATGCCGCCATCCCGGCCTCGACGGCCTTCCCCAACTCTACCGTCTTCTCGATCGACTCATCACTCAAGTCATTAGCCCTGATCGAACTCTGCTAAAGTTCAGCCCGCGGGGATACCACTTTGACCTAAAGATTGGTACCCTCAGCCGCGATCTACACTAGTCGACCTCCCCATACGAATTTCTCGAACTACGATTACTGAAGTCCGCTCACCGAGCTCGACCAAGAGACGACCTCAATAAGCGGGGGGACTAATTGTTTGGGTCAAAATTAGATCACAGAAATTCGACACGCGGAGACATAAGGCCGAGGTCGAACCATCATCAATAAGGCCGAAGTCGAATAGGCCGAGGTCGGATAGTCATCAATAAGGCCGATGTCGGACAGGATGAAATAGCTAGTTTGCTTTGGAATCCTCAAAGGGAATATTCTACTGAATATTCCCTCTAATTGTACTTTTTTAGAATTTTCTATGAATACCCCTTATAAATAGGAAGAGAGGACTTCCCAAAAAGGGGGCTCTCCCCCCTCTCCCTCTCTCTAGAAAATATGTAAACACACCTCTCTGGAGGATCTGTGATCCCATACCTTCATCGGATCCAAAAAGGGTCCTAAGGTTCTCATGTTTGTCTATCATTCGTCTTTATTAAATGAAAGAAGATCCGTCTCACTAAAGATTGGGTGAATTTTTTCCTTTATTTACATTTTATTGCCACTTAATGTTAATGTATCTTTCTTTATGCTATTAAATCTGGCCATAATCACGGTCAATATTTATACTCGGTTATGTTTTTCTATTTATATTATTCATTTTGGATCTAGAGTTAATTATCTTTAACTAGGATTTACCCCTTCATCTTTGATTGATTTATTCAAAAAGGTTTCAATATCTTTTGACTCAAACAATAATTATTTTAATTATACGAAGGGGTAATGCGAATTGAGAAACGAATCTTGTCGAACTAGTACGTATAGAGATCCAAACCTTCCACATGTTGTGCGTTATATATCCCCACTTTTGTTGATATAGGATATTCTAGGAGCCAGTAACTAAATTATTAGATTCGGCCAAATCGGTAGTTAATATTTTCCCTCCGCTCCTGTATTTAATGAGTGCAGTAGAACAAATAGAATGTCTTCTACTCTTAATTAAAGATTTTCTATTATTTTTTTTGATACAAAAAGATTTTCTATTTGATACCTAGGATCGGAAAAAAAACCTCGTGATAGAGAACATTTTATTATCTTTGTATGTTTACTTGGTGCAAATTCGAATCTAACCAATAAATTTCCATACTGAATGCTTAAAAAACAAAAGAAAATTAAGTAGATGAAGCAAGGACTCATGGTGAAAAGGTAGAGAGTCACATGGGATTCCTGAATGTGCTCTTATGCACTTCAATTTTAGCTATTGATAGTATCAACTTGGCTAATGTAGGATCCCAACATGCTTTTACTCAATCTACCACCCACGTTTGCAGATATTTCTCGGAACTTCCTCTTAAACTAGTTTATTTAAACAACACCTATTTTCATAAATACATAATTTTCTTCTTTTTCCTTTCACCTCAGTACACATAGTATCTCGCATTCATACATGATCTGAAAAAAGGATCGCAAGTTTAGGGGTGTTATGTAAATAACTTATCTTAATAAATATTAATGACTATTGTTTACCCTTAAAAATGGATAACAATTGAATTTATACGTGATTTTAAGAATATGTGGACTAATTCAATACAAGTGATTAATAGTGTTAGATGAGCAAATTAAAGATGGAATAAATGGCCAAACCAGTTGTAGGACCGAGTTCAAGCTCGGTTGTGATCCAAACAATTAGCCTGCCTTCGACTCGGAATCAAACACTTATGAAGGGCTATGAACAAACCTAAGAACTTAGAATAATCTTTAGAAGCAGAGGAAACAAATGTATACTGCCTTAATATGCATGTTACAGTGTCTCTAATGAATAATCAGCTTTCCCTTTATATAGTAAGAGAGTTTTACCCTAAGTACAATTCTAAGAAAGGTAAAATCTTCCTTTTCGCTAATCACTTATCCACCGTTGATACGAGCCGAGATTCACGCCGTGATATCCGGTTGGATACGGATATCGCGACCCTTCGTTAATCGTGCGCGATAGTTTGGTAATGCTCTCCGAGGTCTTGGAACTCGAACCGGACCCGGGGGGTGTGGTCTCGATAGCTCTGAGGGCGGTGTTTTGGTCGGGCCTTGATACGAGAGGCTCCTGCTTTCGATTCTGATTCCTTGCAGTCATGTCTTCGCTTCGTTTGCCTTACCTGAAAATCGGATATCCATTAGCCTCGGTTTTACCCGTATACAACTACTTAGACAACTCGAATCCTTAACTTATAGATCATACTACAAAATTATAAAAAGGAAAAAAAGGACAAAGGAGAAAAGCAAATAAAAAAGAGCTTTTTCCCGTGTAGACCGAGACAAACCACGTGGTGCGAATGGCCAGCTTCGTTGTTGGCTTGCCGTCTCTACATCATCGCCGTCCCCACGACGTTTAATGTAGTCTTTATCTTATCTCCCTCACCTTCTCCCACTACTTCAATTTTTATCTTCTAATCAACCAATTCTTGGGGCGTTGCCAAGAGACCCTTTGCTATATATGGAGGTATGTTTTACGAGTGTCCCTCTCGGGACATACTCTGACCACTTCGTCACATGCATCTCTCACCTCTCTCTTTTTTACAGGTGGGATGGATTAAGAAGAGTTCACGTTTATTTATGTGAAAAAATAATCAAATAAAGGATTATAAGCCCACTCAATATATGATGAAACTCTTTTTTTTTTTTTTGGCTTGTTTTGAATTTTAATGGGTCTTTACGTATATAGTCGACCAACAACAACAACAACCGAGTAAAAATTCTATAAGTGGGGTCTGAGGAGGGTAGAGTGTAGGCTGACTTTATTCCTATCCGAAAAATAAAGAAGCTGTTTCCGAAAGACCATTGGCTCAAGAAGAAGAAAAAAAAACAATAGACAATAAATCAGTGATAGCAATAGAAGCCAGAAAAATAAAATAATATCATTATCGTAAAACAAAAAATAAATATAAGAGCAATAACAGTAACCAATACTAATGACATAGGAAAAAATGTGGCAGCTCAGTAACATATTAGTTCCATTACAAATGAATGGATTGACCTTGCGCTTCTGCTGTCTCTCTTAAATCCTTTCATGAATTTCACTAATGAAAACCACTTATCCAATCATCATATTAGTTCAAACGGAGTTCTTACTTGGTCAAAGATTGAATTGTTTTTGCTCTTACGCCATCTATAAAGTTAATTTAAAAAGCACTCCCCTTTTTGTTGTGTTAAAATGTTAACCTTTTGATTAGACTAATTTCGATAAACAAAGAAAGTAGTTGGCGTAATCAACATAGGTGGTCGCCAAATATGTACTAATACTAGTTAAAAAAATCACAATTTAAACTAAAATGTTACTTGTTCATATTAGCAACCAGTTGAACCATGCGAAAAATAAAATTAAAGGTATGATTGGATGTGACATAGTTGAAATTTCAACTATATCCTGTTAAAAAGAGTTTGTCAAATGAAATTTGTGAAAGGAAAAAAAAAAGGATATTTACACAAATAGTCGTTCATGTTCATTATTTTTTTTTTTAGCTATATACATAATTTATATATTAATTATACATATTTAATACATAAACTATGCATATATTATATCTCCATCAGCTTTTTTTAGTTAAGCAATTGAGTGGGCTGTCATTTGGATTAATCTATATACTATATTAAAAGTACGAAGGCCCTTAACGAAATGTCGTTCGCTTTTTTTATCCTTAAAAAATAGAGTTCGCACTAGACAAAATAGTCATTTAATGATAACCCTAATATTTAGTACTTTAAAATCGACTAAAATTTTGATTATTAAATATTTACTTATTTGAACGAGGTAAGAAGTCCTAAAATTTAGGAATTAAATTAGAGTAAGATTATATTTATGTAAAAGTTTTCCTTAGTTGAATCATGTATAATAAATATAATTTTTTTCTTAATATACGGAATTAATATTTGAAATTTTTACTATAAAGTCGGACATAAGGCAAATTGATTTTTCCTTTGAAAGAGAAATAAGAAGAAATCAGAACAGATAAATGAAAGAAAAGACGAGATGGCAAGAAAACGAAAAGAAAAAAGAGATGTGTTAAACAAGTTAAGCCGTTAATAAATAATAAAAGGATGAAATTATATTTGTAAAAAATATTTTGAATTCTGATATTTATTTTTTGCTTCATATTTTGAATTCAAATAACCACTTCACATTTAAAACAAGAAAAACATTTAAAAAATACTTTAATGTCGCTCATTATACATTGTTTATCTTAATTTTTTCCATCACACATTATTGTCTTAATTTCTTTCAGTATTACAAGTATTTCATTTTCGATGTTTGGTTATAAGTAGTAGTTGGGTCAGATATTGCAATTATTTTAAAATTTTAATGAACTAAACATTTATTAAAAACAATTTTGAATTTAACTACAAAATTATTACTTTTATTGTTATGGAATTTTGACCATCTTAATTACTATTAAAAAATTATTTCCGTTTGACTCAAAATACATCAGAACCTTTTTGAATAAATCAATCAAAGAAAATGAAGGGGTAAATCTTAGCTGAGTATAATAATCTCTAGAGCAAAAGATATATCAGGAGGACACAGAGGATACGATCTTTTTATATTATCAAGAAAAACCCTTATACAATCATAACATCGATTGTTTCTTGTAAGCAAGAGTTGTAGCAAGTATTGTAAGTTAGGAAAAATGCCCAAGGGCTTACAAGGTTCTTTTCCGCCCCTTATATAGGGGAGAAATCCCTTTAAGCCCTAAAAGACAAATCACAGGGAGTCTTTGAAAGAATATTCCTAATGTCCCCTTATGGGCCTACACTGCTGCAAAGGTCGTACGGTCTCTTATTTGTCTGTAGGTCGTCCTCTGCAGGATGTCGAGCTACGAGGATCTTGTTGTTTGTCATACTTATCAACGGTCGTGGTTGTCCAAATTTGGACTCATACAGTTAGTCCCTCCGCTTGTCGAGGTTGCAACTTGGTGCGTCCTCGATAAACGGACACCACGCGTTCTTGTAGAGAAATTTGATCCTTCGAGACGCTACGGCTTGGCCAACAATGGGCGGTCAGCATGGCAAGACACCAGGTAGTGTATTTTACCGGGAAATGACGTCATTTCCACGTGCGTCATCATTATGCGTGTTTTCGAGACTGGGGCTGATGTCTTGTTGCTTCGATTTCGGTGCTCCGTTGCAGCCTTTCGCTTTGATTCTGGCGCCACCCAATCCTATAAATAAGTGGAGGGTTTGTTTTTTCAAAAACTCTTGGCCATTTCACTTCCGGTTGTCCTTTCTCACCTTCCCTTCCTTCGTTCTTACGATTTTCTGTTCCTTCTTCTTTCATTCTTCATCTACAACTTTCTCTGCTGCTCTAACATCTTTCCTGTCAAAACGATGCCTAGAACACATCGATCTCACGAAGGGGTTTCTAAGGCTAACCCGTTGTCCGTGGCGTTCCCCTCCGGCAGTGAGGACACAGTGGTGGAAGAGGGGGCAGCTTCCCCACCGTGGAGGAATTGTTGCCGAGACACCCCACATCTCGGAGTGACTTCCTCAAAGATCCTCCCGCTACTCCTACCCTAGTGTTCTTCGAAACGGACCAAGCTCATATAGATGCTCTTCGTACAAAGTATAGTATCCATGCCCATGTTGATATGATTCCGGTAGGAAGGGACTTCGTGGAAGTCCACAAATCTGGGTACTGCGCTTTTTATGAGTACCCTTTCATGATCAGTTATTCTTTCCCCCTCCCTTTGTTGGCGGAGGAATTCTACAGATTTTATCAGGTTTGCCCTGCGCAACTCTCACCATACACGCTTAAGGTACTTCTCCTGTTGACAAAGTATGCGGAGTTGGCGGAATGTGACGTTACTGTCCATCACCTCTTACACCTGTTCTCGCCTAGCTTTCACACTATGGTGCATTTGAGACATCATGGAACAAAGGGGCTGGTAGTTGGGACTGACGACCGAGCAAGTCGCAAGTTCTGGCATAAGTACTTCTTTGTCAGAACCGAACATGTTGTCTCCAATCCTGCTAGGTTCCCAGAGCGGTGGAATGAGAATCATAAGTGTCGCCACTTGTTTTATTCTTTCTTCTCCTCTTCACTCCTTATAGAATTTGTTTGTTTCTTGTTTACAGCTATGGGGCATCCATCCCGCCCTATTGCTGGCATAAGGGATTGGGTAGCTCGTCTATTGCCCCATGCAGCGGAGACTCGAGATTGGCCCGCCTTCGTGAAACGTTATGGCCCGAAAGTTTCATCTGGTAAGTATTTTCCCCCACATCACTTCGTTGGTTAAACACTGCTAACTATTGATACGACTCTTTGTGATGTCAGGTCGAGGAGTTTCTAGGCGGAGGGCCCCATTCCCTGCATTCTGACAGGTTGTCGCTGCTGCAGGAATGCAGTTTACTTTGAATGAGTCTGTTCGAGGGGGTTGTCCTCAATCGATTCAAATGGAAGGTCTCTCTCGGGACATAGTCGTGATGGAGGAGGCTTCTTCAGTACCGACCCCGCACCTCTTGGACGAATCCTCTAATGGGGATGAGTCCTTGTCGAGAAAAAGGAGGAGAACGGAGCTTGGAAGGATGTGGTCGTGGACGCTGGTAGAAGTAGGGCGTCGCAGACGGCACCTATACCCACATTTATGGCCGACGTCATTTTAGTGGGGAGATCTCCCCAAATGAAAGGAGTTTACCCAGGGGCCGTCTCCGCTGAGAGTGGCGCGTCATCCAACGTTGGAGGAGGCCGGCAAGTCGAGGGTGAAGGCTCAGGTTTGGATGTCGACCCGGAGGACGTTCGCGAGTTCATAGGTCTCCATACTCACGTGGAGATCATAGTGGAAGGATCTGATCGTCACATAGTTATCACGGGGGACTACAACTTGTTGTCAAGCTGTGATCAAGTGGAGTCTGTTTTAGACCCTCTATGTGCTACCCTTGAGAGCGAGGTGCTTAGGGCGATGAGCGACATGGAGTTATCTCGGAACGTCACCGGCACGGCCTTGCGGGTAGGTGCCTTCCTTTTCTTTTTCGTTGTTGGGCTTACGTTATGATTGTCGACCTGTGTTTTTGTTTTTAACTTCTTTCTTTTTTGTGCTAGACCCTTATCATAGAGATCGAGTGCGAGCACCGAGAAAGAAAGAGTATGGCCATCTACGGGAAGATGTCTTCCAAATATCAACAGTATCGCGTTAAGCATCGTGCGATGGACGACATTTATAATCAGGCCCTGATTTTCAATTGTTCCGCGAAGGACTCAAACAGAGGGAGGACTAACTGGTGTGCAAGGTCGAGGATCTGAGGGAGCGAGATGAGGAGCTTATGAAGGTTGTCGCCCGTAATAGTGAACTTGAGGCCTCCCTTAAGGTGAAGGAGGATGAGCTTGATTTAAGTAGTGGTTGATGGCCGAGAATGCCGACTTACAAGCAAAGGTGGCCAATTTAACCACTGAATGGTGTACGAAGGCAGTGGATATTGAGGGGCTTAAGGGCGAACTGAGCATCGGTGCTGATAAGTTGGCGGCAACTATTTTTGGAACGGTGGCCTTAGAGAATACCCTCCATGTTTGTTGATCGGAGCTGACCGGGGAAAGGGAGGTTTCTAAGCTTGGGGTCCCAGGGCTTGAGGGGCGTGTTCAGAAGTTGGAGGCAAAGCTATCTATGTTGAATGGACAAATGGCCTCGCTGAGAGCGGAGGATGCAAGTCGACGCTCACAAGCTTCTACGTCTCGTGCCTCGTCGCTTATATGACTTATGGGTCCATGCTGAGGCCCGGCTTGACGTGTACAAGGCTCTTCATGCTGAAGGGAGGGCAACTAAAGCAAAACTCCAGGTCGTGCATGCCGAAGCTCGTACTGCTCGTGAGGCATGCGGGTACGGCCCTCTTACACCTGATGGGGATGATATCAACTCTGATGATGCAAACCGTCTTGCTTCCGACCTTTAGTACGAAGATGCGTACCCGACCTGGGATGACGTGTAACCTTTTATTTGTACTTACTTTTTGCTTTTGGACTTCTGTAAGGGGCATGCTTGAGCCCGTTGTAAAGATAGGTGTAAGTGACATTTTGATATAATGTAGAATTTGTTTTGTCGATTCGGTGATGCTTTTTGAAATATCTATGGTATCTAGGGTACCTGTCGAACTGTTAAGCCGATTTTTCTTTTGTGTGAGGTCGATCCCTTTTTCTTTTGACAGTGGCTTTAGCCTTTGGGATGCTACTTTTGGACGATCGTTGTAGTGGGATCCCATCGTAGTTTGAGTGAAGTCGGACTCATATTTTCGTCGATGGCCTTGGCCATTGGGATGTTGCTTCGAACTATCATCGAAGTAGGATCCTGTCATAGTTCGAACGAGGTCGAACTCATATTTTCGTCGATGGCTTTGGCCATTGGGATGTTGCTTCGAACTGTCGTCGAAGTAGGATCCCGCTGTAGTTCGAACGAGGTCGAACTCGTATTTTCGTTGATGGCCTTGGCCATTGGGATGTTGCTTCGAACTGTCGTCGTAGTTCGAACGAGGTCGAACTCGTATTTTCGTCGATGGCCTTGGCCATGGGATGTTCGCTCACATTGTAGGTTCGATCATATTCCCATAGGAAATACATGTCGACTTTATACATACAATGGAGATTTGATTATATTCTTGTAGGGAACACATGTCGACTTTGTACATATAATGGAGATTTGATTATATTCTTGTAGAAAATGCATGTCAACTTTGTATATAAAATGGAGATTTGATCTATATCCAGTCCCTTCATTACTCGGACTGGAGATCACATCGACGGGCGGGGTAATGAACAATACTTCGGACCTCGAGACGTCCCCCTTGTCGCCTCATTAAAACCCTCACCGAGAAAACCCGATTGGGACAAAACCCGGATGAGGGAAAAAGAGTATGATTTAGGTGGCCCCTCCTTTCAGAAGTGGAAGTATTTGAGATGGGCAACATTTTAATTATTTTGGAGTATTTCTCCTTCCATTGTCTCTAACTGGAATGCTCCTTTGTTTGTTGTTGTCGTGATTTTGTATGGTCCGTCCCAGTTTGTTCCCAGTTTTCCCTCATTAGGGTCTTTCGCTGCTTATGTTTTAGCTTTGAGGACGTAATCTCCGACCTTGAGCGGTTTTACTTTGGCTTTCTTGTTGTAGTACCTTTCTATTTGTTGCTTTTGGGCTACCATTCTTATGTGGGCCATATCTCTTCGTTCTTCGACTTCATCTAGATCTTGTATCCTACTTTCGTCATTGTTTGGTCCGCTTTCATTGGAGTATCTCAAGCTAGGCTCTCCGACCTCGACGGGTATAACCGCGTCAGTCCCGTAGACTAGTGAATATGGCGTCTCGCATATGCTAGTTTTTGGCCTAGTGCGGTATGACCATAGTACTTCTGGTAGTAGTTCAGGCCATAGCCCTTTGGCGTTCTTGAGCTTCTTTTTCAATATATTCAGTATTACTTTATTGGAGGATTCGGCTTTGCCATTACCAGCGGGATGGTATGGTGTGGAAAGTATTCGTTGATGTGCCATTTTTCGAAAAACTCGATCATTTTCTTTCCGACGAACTGAGGTCCGTTGTCATAGCTGATTTCTCTGGGTATAACGAAGTCGCATATTATATTTTTCCATATGAACGCGATGACCTCTTGCTCACGTATTTAAGTGTATGCGCCTGCTTCCACCCATTTAGAAAAATAGTCAGTTAAAACCAAAAGGAAGTGTACCTTACCTCGTCCAACCGGGAGGGGTCCGACAATATCCATCCCCCACTTTATGAATGGACATTGTAAAATGACGGAATGTAGGAGTTCCCCTGCTTGGTGTATCATAGGGGCATACTTTAGACATTGTTCACACTTCCAAACGTAATCTGCAGCTTCGTTTTTCATGGTAGGCCAGTAGTATCCGACGAGATGAGGCATCAGACGAAGGCATAATTTCCTGTGTGGGTGCCGCAGTGCCCCTCTTGTACTTCTTCTAAAACTCACCTTGTTTGATTTGGCCCAAGACACTTGGCCAGGGGGCCGCCGAACGTTCTCTTGTAAAGATCATAGTTTATGAGGCTATACTTGGCTGCCTATATTCGAAGCTTTTTGGCTTCTTTCTTATCTTGTGGGAGTGTTCCATCCTGCAAATATGTTACGAGACGGTTGCACCAGTCCCAAGTTAGGTTTACAGAATGTACCTCGACTTGGTCTATTGCGGAATGGAGAAGAGTGACCATTTTTTCCTTATTGATGTTTTTGGTGGCTGTCGCTAGCTTGGCGAGACCATCTGCTTCGATATTTTGCACCCTAGGTATTTGGTCGAGGCGGCATTTATCGAATTTTTGCAGCAGTTTGTGGATTTATTATTGGTACTTTCGTAGTCAATGTTCTTTGATTTGGAAATTCCCAATGACTTGGTTCACCACAAGTTGAGAATCGTAATGGAGGACGAGTCGTCAAGCGCCATATTTGAGGTCTAATTTCAATCTTGCAATCACAGCTTCATACTCGGCCTCGTTGTTAGTCATCTTGGGGCATCGTATGGACTGGAAAATTACTTCGCCCGTAGAGACTTCGAGGATGAGTCCCAGTCCCGATCCCGATGTATTTGATGTGCCGTCGGTGTAAAGAACCCAAAGGTCGAAATGTGCGGAAGCGAGGAGCGCCTCCTGCTCTACTTCAGGCAATATTTCTGCGCTGAAGTCAGCGACGAAATCGGCGGGCACCTGTGACTTAATAGCAGTTCGCGGTTGGTATGTTATGTCGTGCTCGCTTAATTCTATGGCCAATTTGGCCAATCTACCCGATAGTTCGGGTTTGTGTAGGATGACCCTGAGGGAGAAGATTGTCACCACTTTTATGGGGTGACATTGAAAATATGGTCTCAGCTTTCGTGAAGCTATGACTAATGCCAAAGCTAGTTTCTCAAGGTGAGGGTACCTTGTTTCGGCATCAATTAAGGTTTTGCTGATATAGTAAATCAGAGATTGCGTACCTTTGTTTTCGCGGATCAAGACTACACTTACCGCGACTTCGGAGACTGCTAGGTACACCAGTAGGCATTCACCCGGGTCTACCTTGACGAGTAGTGGTGGCGAGGATAGGTACGCTTTTAGATTTCTCAAGGCATCGACGCATTCTGAATTCTACTATAATCAATGGTCTTTCCTGAGCACATTGAAGAATTTGTGGCATCTGTCCGACGATCATGATATAAACCTCAACAAGGCGGCTATTCATTTTGTTAATTTTTGCACCTACTTCTTGCTGGTTAATGTCTCCGATATTCCTTCGATGGCCCTGATCTGATCCGGGTTGACTTCAATACCCTTTTGTGACACCAGAAAACCAAGGAACTATCCTGAAGTTACGCCGAAGGCGCATTTTTTGGGATCCAGTTTCATCCTGTATTGCCTCAATATCTCGAAGGCTTCCTTCAAATGACCAATGTGATCTTCTCTCTTTTTTGACTTCACTAGCATGTCATCGATGTAAACCTCCATGGTCTTGCCGAGTTGTTCTTTGGACATCTTGGTGACTAACCTTTGATATGTCGCCCCTACATTCTTGAGTCTGAACGACATGACTTTGTAGCACTACGTTTCTCGGTGGGTGATGAAAGTGGTCTTTTCTTGGTCTTCTTCAGCCATTAGAATTTGGTTATAACCAGAATAAGCATCTAAGAAGCTCAGTAGTTCGTGTCCCGCCGTTGTATCGATGAGCTGGTTGATATGTGGTAACGGAAAAGAATCTTTCAGGCATGCTTTGTTTAGGTCGGTGAAGTCGACACAAATCCGCCATTTCCCATTTTTCTTTTTCACCATGACCACGTTGGCGACCATTGGGGATATTTTGATTCTCGGATGGAACCATTAGTGAGTAACTTATCAAATTTTTCGTTGACCGCCTCATTGATGGTGGCATTGAACTTTCTCCTCATTTGCCGTACTGGCAGGTAAAGAGGGTCGACATTCAGCTTGTGTGTGGCGATGTCCCTTGGGATTCCTGGCATATCTGAATGGGAGAAGGCGAACAAATCGGCATTATTAGTTAAGAACTCATAGTACTTACCTGGTTCTGAGAGGTTGTGTCTGATATAAGCTTTTTTGTGATATCGGTGTTGTCTAGTTGAATGGGGTCGAGATCTTCTATAGTTGCTTTGCAAGTTTCTATGACATCTGAATCTTTGATGGCCTCTATTTGTATGTCGGGTTTGGTTCCCGATATGGCTGATTGCTATGCTTCCGCACTTGCCCCTTTTAGTTGTTGGGTGTGTGTGCAATCTTGGGTGATTCGGTAGCATTCTTGGGTGGTGTGTTGCTCGCCTCGGATGCTGAATATCCCCCATGGGGTAGGAAATTTGATTACTTGATAGAAACTTGACGGGGCGGCTCGCATGGCGTGTATCCATGGACGCCCTATGATGGCGTTGTAGGCTATTTCCTGGTTTATGACGTGGAATGTCGTCTCTAGGGTGACTCTTCCTGCCAGAACGGGTAGCACTATCTCTCCAGAGGTTCGTTCCACTATATTATTAAAACCCGTTTGTGTTATGCAACGCGGTACTATTTTATCCTCGAGCCTCATCTGTAGGAGGATTCGTGGGTGAATAATACACGCGTTGCTTCCGTCATCCACCATTATTCTCTTTACGTCAGTATCCGCGATGTGTAAAGTTATAACCAAAGCATCATAGTGAGGGAAAGACAAACCGTTGGTATCTGACTTATCGAAGATGATACTATCTTCGAGGTCGACATATCGTTCGTGGGCGACTGCCCGTTTGAATTTGTGTCTGGTGGTGAATTTCACATGGTTGATTACTATTTCGTTGCCGCCGCCAATGATCATTTGTATGGTACAAGCTGGTGATGGTGGTTTTGGAGGTCCCTGAGGTTGATCGCGTCCACGAGCGAAATTAACTCGTCCTCGATCGCTCAGCAGTTCTTTCAAGTGTCCCTGGTTTAGCATTCTTACCACTTCATGTCGTAGACCTATGCAGTCTTCAGTCTTGTGTCCCTTTCCTAGTAGAATTCACACAGAACATTCGATCTCTGGGTGCTCGGATCCGACTTCATCTTTTGCAGCCACTGCATCTTTATGCCGAGTTTTTCCAATGCGTACACTCTTTCTGAAGGAAAAACACAAAAGTTATGAGCAGATAACAGTGGAGGCATACCTCTTTCGTTTTGGGGTGGTGCGGTGTGTCGAGGCGCGGCATCTGCATGTCGTGGAGGAGGTGGGCTGGATGTTCGGATATAGGGCTGGTGCCTTTCTCGATTGAAATGGGTTAATTGGTCCCTTCGGTCGTCGTTGCGGCGATCTCTCTTTGTTTCGGTTTGGACCGATGTTAGTCGTTGGATTGGGTCATTCAGGTCATCCTCGTCTACCCTTACTTCGACGTAATAGGCATTATGGATCTCTTCCCACGTAGTGGGGGATACTTTATGAGTCTACTTAGCAGCTTTTTGGTTGCTTTTGACCCGTTTCTGTTTAACCCATTTTGGAAGGATGCTACTGCCATCCCTTCTGACACGTTCGGTAGGCTCATCCTTACCCTGTTGAATCGGGCTAGGAAATCCCGAAGTCCTTCGCCTGTCGTCTGCCTGACGACAAAGATGTCATTTACCCTGGCCTCTACCTTTTTGGCTCTCGCGTGAGCGGTGACGAACTTATCTGCCATTTCTTCGTACGTTGATATCGATCGTACTGGTAGTTGGGAATACCATGTCAACGCTCCTCCTGTCAGAGTTTCGCCGAACTTTTTCAGCAGCACTGATGGCACCTGTTCTTTCGATAGATCGTTACTTTTTACTGCTGTAACTTAATGGATTAAGTGATCCTTCGGGTTCGTGGTGCCATCATATATTTTCAAATATGGCGGCATTTTGAAGGTTTTGGAATAGAGTGGGGAGTTGCCCCTTCGCTGTATGGTTGTTCGACGAATCGGCCCACATCACGTTTTGGTAGCAACTTTGGAGCGCCTGGTATTTTATCAAGCCTTTCCTGATGCTCTTTCATCTGATCGCGAAGTGTTTGACTCATTTTCCATCTCTTCTATTTTCTTTAAGATGGTTGCAAGTGCATCGTTGCTTGCATCAATGACAGTATGAGTATTACCTGTTCGTGGAGTTTCTGGCTCATCGGCGACAATTGCGATTTCTACGGGTATTGTGCCTTCGATATCCCTTTGAACGGGTTTCTCGAGTATATTGCTCAAGGTGTTTGTCAACCATTCTTCTAATAGCCTTTTCACGGTCGGTGGTGCTTCTCCTGTTGCGGATGTTGAGGTTTCGCTCTCGCGCGAGACAGTTACACCCTCATGCGGGGGAGGGGGGAGGGGAAGGGGGGAGATCTCCCCCTCAGGTATAGCACTTGGTGCTGCCTTTTTGTTGTCATCCCTACCGGCTTCATTGAGGGAATTCAGGAGGTTGTTCGTGACACCTACTATTGCCTTTAATCTTGTTTCTCCCTTTCCTGCCATTGTCGGTCTTTGCAAGGCTAAGGAGAGGTGATTGTTTCTTTCAAGGATCTAGACGAAACTAAGATATGAGCTATAGAAATCCCCATAGACGACGCCAAATTATTTGACTCAAAAGATATCAGAACCTTTTTGAATAAATCAATCAAAGAAAATGAAGGGGTAAATCTTAGCTGAGTATAATAATCTCTAGAGCAAAAGATATACACACAGAGGGTAAGATCTTTTTATATTATCAAGAAAAACCCTTAAACAATCATGACATCGATTATTTCTTGTAAGCAAGAGTTGTAGCAAGTATTGTAAGTTAGGAAAAATGCCCAGGGGCTTACAAGGTTATTTTTCACCCCTTATATAGGGGACAAATCCCTTTAAGCCCTAAAAGACAAATCACAAGGAGTCTTTGAAAGAATATTCCTAATGTTCCCTTATGGGCCTATAATGTTACAAAGGTCGTACGATCTCTTGTTTGCATATAGGTCGTCCTCTGTAGGATATCGAGATATAAGAATCTCGTCATTTGTCATACTTATCAACGGTCGTGGTTGTCGAAATTTGGACCCATACAATTTCTTTATATGTGGAGACTATTTTTTTATATACTCCAGTCGAAAAACATGAATAAACTCATAGTAATAACAAATAATATAGTACTGAGGTTTGCATTGAAATAGAAGATCTTGAACTTTGAGTTATCCCAATTAAATTTAAACATATTAAGCCTTCATCGGAATATGTAAAATTAGGATAGATTTCAAGTTTATTACTTATTTTAGAATACATCAAAGTAAAAAAATTTACCAGTTAACAATTCTTAATTTTTTTAATAAAAGAAGTAGCATTAAGTTTGAGTAGAAATAAAAAAAAAATTTGAACTTTGAGGTCACCTATTTTAGTGATTGCCATTGGCTCACTTCAAATTATTGCTATAGTAAAAACAATAATTTATGATAAAATTTGGAGTCCAAAAATTTAGTGTAGCCGGATTTAAATACATTATTCAACTGCAGTAAAGAATGAGTTATGGTTAGATATACAATTCATATTAAATAAAATATTGTTCAAATGAGTAAAAGTATTTTCTAATTATATTTTTTTTTTTCTAATTTTGTTGATCTTTGTTACTTGCAAAACTATAGGATATGAGAAATTATGGTTCTTTCTTAATTTAATATAAGTATTTAATTCTAAGTCTTTATATTTAGTTATTTTTGATGGAATATTGGTTCAACGTTAGTTAATCTTTAGACTATAAATTGTTACAAATAATTTTCTTACTTCCCTTTAGTTACAAGTTTTATCATCTTTTAGAAGTTATAAAAGAAAATGCAACCTATTTCGTGCTCTAACTAACCAACAGTTTCAATTCCAATTTATTTTAATTACATTTTCAATTTATTATAACTCAAACACAATTTTTAATATTAATATTTAGGCAATTTTTAAAAATAATTTACTCACTTGAGCAAAAGTATACGCGCCTAAGACTAGTTCTTAAAAAAACAAGAAAGAAAGAAACTCCGTGTAAAGGATGCGTCGGAGGCAGCTATCAACTGCCACGTGTCGCTTAGCTTTATGTAAAGTCGACTTTATATTTTCAGACTCTGTTTGGACCATATAAAAGTATTTCAACATTAAATACCACGTCCCTCATTCACTCCGTCCTCTTTTAGTTTCCATTTCAAAACAGTAGAAGTCAATTCGCCGGCGAAAAAGATGACGAATTACGGCACAATACCGACGTCCTCTTCAGGTCCGGCAAACGTGGAGTACATCTCCAGGGCAAAAGATAGGATAAAGGAAGGATTAGGTACTCGCCGGCCATGGAAGGAGATGTTCAATTTCCACTCCCTAAATCTTCCATCTGGAGTCAACGATGCAATTTCACGAATTAAAACAAATATCTCCTACTTCCAGATGAACTACGCCATCGTAGCGCTAGGAATTGTCTTCTTAAGCCTCCTCTGGCACGCGATCTCGCTTATCGTGTTCCTAGTTCTGATGGCCCTTTGGTTGTTTTTGTATTTTCTCCGTGATGAGCCGTTGGTGGTTTTTGGTCGTCTGATTTCTGATCGTGTTGTTCTGATTGTGCTCTTTGTTTTTACTATCGGTATGCTCCTGCTTACTAATGCGACTTCGAATATTTTAATTTCGCTAGCGGTGGCCGTGGTTGTGGTGTTGATTCATGCTTCGATAAGGAAGACTGATGATTTGTTCATGGATGAAGAAGATGCTGGGTTTTTGAGAGCTCCTCCGTCGTCTTAGTTTTGCTGTGTTATTTTCCCCAATTCAATTGAAGTGTGTGAGCCAATGTAGTTTCTTTTTCTGTTTTTCGTTTTTTAATTTATTTATTTCCGGTAATATCTTCGACTGATTGTTGTATTTTATCACCATAAACTTTGTTTATTCCTCGTTAAATTTGATCATAATTGAATGGTGGTTACCTTGTTGTTATTAGTGTTTTTTTTGTACTTATGCAATGCGTGTTGTGTTTAATTTATTAGTGTCGGCAGAAATAATTTTGGGGATATTGCAAAAACGTGTACTTTCGCGATCCTTCTTGTCCAAATTGGGCATTATTAATTACGTGTAGGAGTACTGTTTTAAAAGGCTTTTTTGGGACTCGCCTCGGGCGGGACACTATTAAAACGCGTTGAGAGTTATGTGTGGGGCTTAGTTCTTTGAGGCTTAGACCCCCAAGCACCCGACGGTGCGCCCTAAACACGCCTAACACCCAACGCTCGGGACTCGCCCAACAGTTCTTATGCAAATCATGTGTTGAATTCACTAATTTGCACTGTTAACTATCAAAATTCTTTAACAAATGAATGACTAAAGTTCTTTTTATCTATACAAATATGAAAATTGTGAATAATTCAAATAACGAAATATATTATTGCATAATTACTAATTGAGAACATCGTGAAGGTGAATATCATTTGAATATTTCTTCTAAAAATAGATAACCAAAATTTATATTGATCTTCATGTCTTAATATGTCTCTCAAAATTATCATAATTTTTTTATTTTAGTGTTTAAAAATAATTTTATATTTACTCATGAAGGAGTAATATTTTAAATTATAGTTGTTGAAAAACTTATTGTGTATTTACTTTTAAAGAGGTAAAATATGCAGTTTAATAATATTTTTTAAGAAATTATAATTTTTAATTGTTTGAAAGTTAAGAGGTTGGAGTTAATTTATATTTCATAGTAACTTTAACAGTATTGTATGATTTATACTTATAAAACATGCTAAATATTTTATTTTATATAAGTTTCTTTAATTCTTTTTAGTTTTCTTGAATTTTTAATGCATCTCTTTATATTTTATTGTGTTATAATGCTATATTATTTATTCATAAATTTAAAAAATTAAAGATCCGTGAGGCTTACGCCCTATGTCTCGAGGCTTTCGCATCGCCCCGTATTAAGTAAAACGCTCCGCCTCACGCCCTCGCCTTTAAAAACACTGGTAGGAGCCATAAATTACTAGTTCTGTCTCATATTATATTATTTGTCATGATTCTCTTGTACACGTTTCTTAAGAAAAATTAATTCGAATGAAATTTTGACTACTTTACCCTTATTTATGTTTTAATATTTAATCTTTTTTTGTTGATATTTGAATAAAGTTATCCATAATTGAGGTGTTTATAGACTTCAATGATAATTATTATTCCGAGTAAAAAAAAAAGATAATCAATATTTTCTTGAACTTCTAAAGTGATGAATAATTTGAAATAACTATTTTAGTAACACAACTGATAATATAAGACGGAGGGAGTACTAATACCTTCTTAAAAAAGAGTCCCATCCAAATTAAACATTCAAAAAGTGTAAAACCTCAAAAAGAAGTATGATAAAGTTTCTTTATGTTTTTCTTGAGGAAGTTTTTTCTTATTTTTCACTTTGCTAAGCATGTAAATTTTCTTGGCAATATAAGTACGTTATTAGAGATAAAATGAGAGAAAATATTACGTATTTCTTTTTTTGGTAAAAATAGGGAAATATTCATATATATTAAGTCATTACAGGGACATTGGACGTCCCATTACAGCTGCTTTGAGTAGATAGTACACATAGGTTTGTAAGACTAGCAAACTTAGTAGACATAAATATGGGGATTGTTCTAGTAGACAACACGCCTTCTTTGTCTGATTGTAAGGTTAAAAATACAGGCGTAGGCGGATAATTTATAATATATATTGTCACTTGATTGCTTCTTAGACCTTTCATTCGCCAAAGCATGCGATGTTTTGTTCCCCTCCCGGAAGCTATGCCGGATGAATCGTATTCCCCGACATCTTCAACTGAAACCTGTAAGAGTCAATTAAATTGTTAAAGATAGGGATTTTTTGATTTAGTAGTTCAATTACCTCGATAGAGTCTGTCTCAATTTTCACCAGAGTTAGTTGGTTGGCTATTACTAGATGTAACTCGTGCTCTAAGGAGCACTTAGCTCGGCATGAGTGTGGTTGAGTGCACAAATCTTTTTGGAGAATCTTATGACCCCTTCCCCATTTGCATTTCTTATAACACCTCCAATACCACCAATCTTGTCTTTAGCGTAGTGGGAACCATCCGTGTTAAGCTTAAAGGATCCTGGAGGTGGAGGGAACCACCAGACTTGGATATTTTTAGTAGGAATGGGAGTGGTGGAAGTCCCTATATAGAACATGTATTTCATATCCCTCGTACACAAAGTTTTAATATCAACAAACATGTTAGTTCCATTAAAGACATTATGGTTCCTGTTTGTCCAAATGCGCCACAGGGCGAAGGAAAAGAAGAAGTCCCAAGGTAGAGGGTAGTTAAGGATGGGAATATTTATGTCCTTAATTAATTGAAGCCAGTGAATATGGTGATGGGGGAGGACAGTGACATTTAACCCAAGGTCCAACCAGAATTTTCGTGTAGTAAGGCACTCAAGAAAAATATGGTGGATAGATTCTGAGGGATGCTTGCAAATAATACAATTAGAGGTTACATTGACACCTATATGATGTAGGTAGTTATTTGTAGGTAGTTTATTATGAGAACAAAGCCATAGAAAGAATTGGATCTTTGGCAATGTATTTAGAGTCCATATCCGTTATAATCATACTCATAGTCAGGCGTGGGATGGAGTAGATTATTAACTGACTTTGTGGAAAAAATGTCATTTGTATTTAAAGACCAGTAGGAGGTATCAACCTTATCCTGACTCAAAGAGATTGCCTTAGTTTGATTGAGAAATTCTTGTGGGATTTCTATATAGATTCTTGACCAATCCCACTGGAGGCCATCCCAAATATTGTATAAACTAAGTCTTTGGTACTTTTGGGTCAAGGGACCTTGAATAATTGAACGGAGGGGTGGTGGATGTGGAATCCATCTAGAGTTCCATAAGTCGATATTAGTTCCAGACCCTGGGTCCCATGCTATAGCTTTAGAGCATATGACATCACCCTTTAAAATACTTCTCCGAATAAAAGAATGGGAGGATGGGTTGCTTTTTGGATAGTATTTTTTAATTAGGGTTTGTGCCCAAAGGGAATTGTGTTGAGAGAAGAGTCTCCAAGCTAGACTTGTTAGAAAAGTCATGTTTTTATCATGAGCTTTTGAATGCCTAAACCACCTTGGTCCTTTGGTAGAGTGACAGTGTCCCAGTTTATATAGTGAATCTTCTTTTTTTGAGGGGTAGTGCCCAATAGAAAATTTCTCTAGATTTTATCAATATTGTGACAAGTTTTTTTAGGAAGAAGGAAGTATTGCATGGCATATGTTGGAATGGTATTGAGAGTAGATTTGATGAGAGTGAGTCGACCCGCTGGAGTTAGGAAGTTTAGTTTCCAGTTAGCGAGTTTACTTTTCATACTGTCTATGATGTATTGGAAATCATGGGGTCTGGGTTTATTATTCAAAATGGAAAAACCAAGATATTTGCCAAAAATATTGGTAGCTTTTATTTTTAAAAGATTTTGAATTAGTTCACGAGGAGTTTCTTGGCAACTCTTTGAAAATATAACCCTAGATTTGATAGGGTTGATTTTTTGCCCAGATAAGGTGCAAAAATGGCTCAGATAGTTATGGATTGACTGAATTGATTTCTGGTTAGCTTTAGCCATAAGGGTAAGATCATTTGCAAAGAACAGATGTGAAAGTTGGGGTCCATTTTTGTTAAGGGTGATGGGATCCCAGAATTGGAGATCAACTTGATGGTTAATATAGGTGGATAGAAGTTCCATGCATAGGATAAAGATATACAGGGACATAGGATCTTCTTGACGAATAACCCTGGAGGGAGAAAAATAGTTGGTTTTGGTACCATTGACGAGGATAGCAATGTTGCTCGTAGCAATGCAGTTTAAAATGAGCTTGGAGATTTTTTGGGGGAATTTAAAAAACTAAAGAGTACGGTTGACAAAGGACCAGTCAACATGGTCAAATAATTTTTTAAGGTATATTTTTATAATAAACTTGCCCTCAGTCCCTCTAGTTTTATTAATATGGTTCATGACTTCCTGGACGAGGATAGCATTATCGCAAGCCCTACGTCCTTTGAGGAAGCTAGTTTGGCAAGGGTCAATAAGGTCAGGCAAGTATAACTTGATGCGATTTGCAATGATTTTTGTAATTATCTTATAGACGGTATTGCAAAGGTCAATGGGTTAGTAATTCTTGAGGTCATTAGCATTATGGAATTTAGGGATAAGACAAAGATATGTATTAGTTATGGAGGCAGGTAATTCCTGGGTATTAAAGACATGTCTACAAAGATTTATTATGAAATTCCCAACTATATTCCAATATTTTTGAAAAAAAAAAGGGTGCAGACCATCTGGTCCCGGAGCTTTAAAAAGTTTAAAGGTGAATAGAGCTTGGGTAACCTCACTGTCTAGTAAGAGGTTATCCAAAGGGGAGAGGTCGATATTATGAAAACTCGAAGGAGTAATTTTAATATTTCTCCAGTCAGTACTTAAGTGACTAGTAGTGTAGATTGCTTTAAAATATAATTGCTAGTATAATTAACTAGGCTGCCATGATCAGTGATCCAATTACCATGTTCATCCTTAAAAAAAGATACATTATTCCTTCTTATTCGATTGATAATGGGCAAATGGTAGAACCTAATGTTAGCATCACCATTATTTAACCAATTAAATTCTAGACCTAATTTTTTAAAAGTCCTCTTTCATTCGAAGAATGTTATTGTATTCAGTGGTGAGGATTTTTTCAAGGGACTGGAGAAAAATACTAGTGGTGTAAGCTTGTGAACGTTGAATACCATTTAATCTAGCCAATATTTTATTTTTTCTATGAAATATGTTTCCAAATGTGTCTCTATTCCAGGAGGTAACTTTATGGGTAAAGAATTTAGTTGCCTCAGCAAAATCCTTATGCTGCCAACTTTCTTTAATAATATTCTCAAATTCAGGATGAGAGCTCCAGTAATTTTCTAGATGGAAAGGTTTTATAATAGAATTAGGAGGTTGTCTGATGATATTATTAGTTTTAATAAGAAAGGGGTTATGGTCAGAATAGGTTTTAGGTATATAAGTGATGGATATATTAGATAGTTAACGAGCCAATCTTCATTAGCAAAACAACGGTCTAATCTTTCAAGAATTAAACCATTATTATTCCTACGATGGTTAGACCAAGTATAATGACCTCCTTTAAAACCCAAATCAATTAACTTGCAAAAATTAACGCAAGACCAAAATCTAGTGGAACCTGACCTATTGATCCTTCTACCTCTAAACTTTTCTTCTTGTCTAAGGATATCATTAAAATCCCCGGTGACTAGCCAAGGGCCATTATAACTAGTAAATATATTTTCCAAAGTTTTCTACGATTTACAGCTTTCGTACTAGCATATATGATATTAAATAACCAAGAGGGGTGATTTGGATTTACCTGAATCATGGCATGTAGTTCCTGAGTGTACTGTCTAAGTCGAGTGATAATCACCATGCTGGTAACCCAAAGGAGAACAATTCTTCCTGCTCTTCCTTGAGCAGGGACCTCCATCATGTCATCAAAGTGAAAATCGTCTCTGAGGGTTTCATGATCTTCCATTTTTGTTTCCAACAGGGCGACCATGCATGGAGTGTGAGTACAGATGAGGTCCCTAAAATTCCTCCTGAAAGTATCATTGTTTGCCTCCCTTGTGTTCCAAACAATAAAGCTAGTAGGCTTATTCATGGGAATCGTTTGATTGTGGGGATGCATTGAGACTTGGTTCTCCTGCATTGAGAACTGGCTTCCCCTCAGAGTTGGGGTTAACAATACTGCATATTTCGCGGTAGCTCTGTTCACTGCTGGTCGCAGATCAAATGAGCACTTCATGAGTGCCGTTCGGCAATTGTAAATGAACCTTTTGTCCTCTCTCTCCGGGAACAACATAAGGGTTGTTTCTCTGAGGTTTGAGATTTCGATTAACGAGCTTGTGGGTAGTGTAATGTCCATGATCTCTTCCTCCATCTCTATTTCTTCTTGTTCTTAAGGAGGTGGGATATCCATTTGGTTCTGATTGAGGGGAGGATCCTGGGCTTGCTGGGGTTGCCAAGGAAAGATCAGTGGATTGCCAATGGTCATCTCTAGTGGGGAGAAGAATGGGAGGTTTGGGGTAATATTCATGTTGAGTGGGGGGTTGAAGTGTGGATGGAGGTTCCAATGGTGGTGCATATTGTGATAAAGCACGGGTGCTAGAGTTGGGGCTAGGGGATCTAGCACGTTGGCCATCCACATGTGGTTTAGATAGTTGTCTAGGTCTAATCTCATGCCTTCTGATATTATTTGCGCCACGAAGGTTGGATTCTGAAGAACTATCAGTACCTCCTTGCCTTCTATAATCATGGTGAAGAAGACTGCTTGGCCCTACAACCCTTGCTCGATCCATGACTGCAGTTGCTGAGCAGGGTTGGGAGGATGTGCTACATACACTAGTTGGTGATGAGCTATGTGAGGGGTCATGGGAGGAAAATTCTCCATTGGATTCATTGGAGGTTTGAAGTGGTAGAGAGTTAGATTTCTTGCTAATAGAGGAAAGAGGGGAATTATCATATGAGATGTTGGAGAGGGTATTAATGGAGCCTCATCAAAGACAATAGAATGATGATTGAGAATCTCTGTCGTGAGATTTATTAGAGGATGTATTGGTTAATTCTTGCATGGAGTAGTGTTTATTAGGGGTTAGCGTATCAACTTGCATGGCCATTTATCCATCCGCCATAGCCTGGTCTGTTGGTGAGGAGTTTAGAGGGTTTTGATTGGGTTATTTTTTTGCAACTTGGGGCCTACCTAATAGGTTATTAGAAGATTTTGAAGGACTTGAGAGTAATTCTTTTTCATTAGGTATAGTAGGTGTACACACGTTTATGACACGTGTCGAATTTGTTTGAGAAAGCTGCTTTATTTGTATCGAAGAAGATGGAAAATGCAAAAAGACTGCGTTAAACAATTGGTTTGGCTATTCACCTTCTTCATCAGGTGAGTGGAGTGGATTAAATTTATTGGAAAGAGTGATCTTCTCTTTAATGGAACTTTGTTGCATTATTTTTTTGTTATCAACGACACCCCTTGGGATGCAGATATTAAAAGAGTTTTTATTCAAAGTGTCTTGATAGTTTGTGTCCATTTTCCCAGGCTGCTGGGTATTTGATTGGGACGAAGTGATGTAGGAATCATTATATTTAGCCTTGAAAGAAAGTTTTTCGGAGGAGAGGTACTTACCTGAATCCGCTGCATAAATTTTTACGTTTATACCTGGACTAGGATTTTCTTGTTGAGTAGCAGTCATGGCTCTATTTTTGCCTTGAACCTGTTGTTTTGCCTCTTTTTCCTGCCAAAGAGCACCGTCTGCCACTCTTCTTCTTGTACGTGATTTATGGTATTGGTTGTTGATCCCATCCTTTGCAGATTTTTCTGGATCATGGCCTTTGATCTCTTGGTATGGGCATCTTGATCTAGTATGGTCTAAACTTCCACATAGTTTGCATAGGAAGCCCTCTCCTTCGTAGATTATTGGTTGCAGATGTGAGCTAATAAGGATTCGTGTTGTGATTGGTTCCTCTAATAGAACTTGGATTCACAACCTAGCATACCGTCCTCTGAGAGTGGCACTTGTACAAGCATCAATTTTCAGCAGTGAACCTATAGAATTCCCAATTTTCCTCAGTAAGGCTTCATCATAAAACTCCGTGGGGAGTTGTGGCAATCGTATCCAAACCGCAGAGACAATTTGTTGTGCATCTGCGGCTACAAAATTTGGCTCCCAATGCTTAATTGATAGAAAATGTCCATTAACAAACCATGGCCCATTTTGGAGGACCTTCCGCATGTTTTCTTCTTGTGTGAACTTTACAATGTAATAGTTATAGCCTAGATTTTTTAGAGGAAATTGTTCCGTAGGTTTTCAAAACTCTTGTATTTTTGCTTTAGGTAGTGGTGAACTATTCTTTTTCCAAAGAGTTTAATAATCAATGAGAATTTCCAAGGATAGTGAAGTCTTTCCTTTTCTTATTCTGTGAGGGGAATTGCTTTGATTTCACCAACATATGAAGATGACTTCTCTTGTGATTGGATAGCTGTTGTAGTATTTGAATCTTGCATTTGTCCATCATCAATAGGATCAAAATCAATTTGTTCTTCATTTGCAAGCAACTTTTCCTTGAAGTTGAGTGGAGGGCTGTTTTGCAGCGTGTTTGGTAGTATTTTTGGTGAGATGTCTGGTGGTTTTGGGGGAATTTGTAATGTTTCCAAGCAATGAGTAAATGTGTTCGTACAGAGCATTTCTTTAGTAGTCAATACTAGAAGGTGATATTTCATAAACAACAAAAGAGGTAAGAGTAATTCTGCTAAAAATATTACGTATTTCAAATATATAGTAACGTAATATTTTTTTATTTGAAATGAACTAATAATAAAATAGTATCACGGGAAAAAGTATTTAAAAATTCATTAATTTTAAAAATCATGTTTTATCTATACTATCATGATCATGTACTAATTTGAATGTTATGACATGAATCATAATTACTATTGATATGTGTCAACTTTTTTATTTTTTTAATGTATATCCAATCACACATTGATACGAAGAGAGTAATTAGGGCTCGTTTGGTATGAGTGACAAGCAATAATTAATCTCGGGACTAAATTTAAGAAGAGTTTCTTTTCATATTTGGTTAGAAGAAAATTGCGGTATAATTAATCACGGGATTAATTATCTTGAGATTGTAGTATTTTTTATCCCAATAGAAAGGTCAAATAACTAATTTTGGGGCAACTAATCTTGGGATAACATCTTTCCAACCAAACGAGCCTCAGTAACTTGTTAATCTGCTATTGTAACTTTAACACCTGCATCGGTTTAATCAGATCAGAACAAGCTGAGAAAAATGGACATGTTGAAATCTAGCCCTAGCCTTATCTCCACTGGTTCTTGAGCTGAGGGTCTATCAGAAATAGTCTCTCTACCTTTATAAGGTAGGGGTAAGGTCTGTGTACACACTACCCTCCCCAAACCCTATTTATGGGAATACACTAGGTCCATTGTTATTGTTGTTGTTGAAATCTAACCCTAGGTTCCGTCATTGGTGAGCTTGAGCAAGAAAGAGTAGAAGAGACGAGAGAAAGAGGCAGAGAAATAAGAAGCAATTTTCTGTTAGCTGCCTTAAACTGAAAATGAGTTGTACATCACCCATTTATCCTAACTAACACAACCGACTTTGTGAAAGAGAAAACTAACAACTAACTTCCTAACTAACCACCTTTTAGAAGCTTACTACATAAATACAGAAATGTACAACTATTTAAAATTCTAATTTCAACACTCCCTCTCAAGTTGAGAATGAAAAAATGTCTTTCATTCCCAACTTGGAGATTAATGTTTCATGTTATTGATGTCCAAGTGCTTTGGTTAGCACATCTGCTGGTTGTTCTTGACTGGCAATATATAATTGATCAGCCCTTCTCAATTTTTTTCGGATGAAATGGCAGTCTATTTCTATGTGTTTTGTCCTCTCATGATACATACGATTTGTAGCAATTTACAATGTTGCTTTATTATCAAAGAACATCTCCATGGGCAACTTTAAATTCACATTTAGCTCTTCCAGTGGACCTTTCAACCACACAAGTTCAGTTACTGTGTGTGCCATGCTTCTGAACTCAGCTTCAGTTGAGCTTCTATATATAGTGTGGTGCTTCTTGGATTTCTAGGATATAATTGAACTTCCAAGCTTAATACAGTATCCAGTAACAGACTTTCTTGACATAGGACATGAGGCCTAGTCTGAATCACAGAATGCTTCTATTTCTTCATTGCTGTCACTTGACATTAACAGCCTCATCCCTAGTTGCTTTTTGATGTACCTTGCTACACGAAGTGCTTCTTCATAGTGGGATTTCTTAGGTACATGCATAAACTGATTTATGTTTTCACTGCATATGAGATATCAAGCCTTATTATTTTTAGATACAAAAGCTTCCCTATGTGCATGTGATAACTCCCACTGTCTTCCAACAACTCATCTCCCTTACTTGTGTTTGTGCAAGTATTAGACTCAGTGCTTGTCAGCTTCAAGTTCTGCTCCATTGGTGTCTCTATAGGTTTAGAACCTGCCAAGCCTGCATCAGATATCATCTTTAATGTATATTTTCTTTAGGTCATAAGGATGCCCTCCTTTGATCTAGCAAACTCTATACCTAAAAATATCTAACTTTTCCAAGTTCTTTCATCTTAAAATATTGATGCAGAGATTCATGTGCAAGTTTAATTTCTTGCAGATCATTTTTTGTAACAAGAAGATCATCTACATAGACCAGAATCAAAACAAACTTGTTATCCACATTTCTAGTAAATAAAGAATAGTCATGCTTGCTTTGCTTAAACTAGACAAAGACAAGGCTTGAGCAGCTTCAAATTCATTGCCTAGATTAGGGCTGTGCACGGATCGGATCGGATTTAGCACATTTCAGATTCTAGAAAATGCAATTCGAATCTGATCTGAATTATATCGGATTTTAAAGTTTGGATCGGATCGGATTTCTAATCGTATTATGCCTCAAAGTTAAACTAATATGTATATTTTCTTTGTAAAAGAGGCAATACATTAAAAAGAATCATATTTATGCAATTATGAGAGTATTATGGTGCCAATATAGTTAAATCTAGCAATTGTAAAGGTAATCACTTGGAGGTTGATGTAAAGGAAATACTGACTATCCGAAATTAAAGTGTAGTATTTATACATGCCCTAATAATTTTGGATTTCAGATCGGATCTGATTAAAATATACCAATCCGAATCCGATCCGAAATCCAAAATTTTAATAAACACAATCCGAAGTCCAATCCAATCCAATCAAAAATCCAAAATTGAATGGATTGGTTCGAATTTCGGATATCTGATCCGAATGAATAGCTCTAGCCTAGATGCCTGCTTGAGGTAGGGATTTAAGTAACCTACAAACCTTATGCTCCCCCTGACTACTAAATCCTTGAAGCAAAGTCATATAAACTACCTCTTCAAGATCTTTATTCAAAAAGGCATTCTGAACATCCATCTAAAATATAGGCTAGTGCTTGAGTCAACTTAGCAACAAGAGAGAATGTATCATGAAAATCCAATCCTTTATGTTGTGTAAAGCCTTTAGCAACCAGTCTGTCCTTGAATCTTTCTATAGTGACATCTGCATTGTACTTTATTTTATACACCTATTTGCACCCAATGGGTATTTTACCAATAGGTTAGTCAACAACAGACCAAGTGTTATTCTGTTCTAGTGCCTCAATTTCAAGTTTCATAGCTTCAACCCATCTGTCATCCTTACTAGATTGATGAAAAAATGATGGTTCAACAACAGTAGAAAAGAAGTAAGGAATGTTCTAAAAGGAGGAGAGATGTGAGTATAGGAAACAAAATATTGGATAGGATGAGATGTAGAAGAAGTGGATGGTAGGGGTGGATGAATATAGTCAGTCAACCAAATTGGTGGCTTACTAGTTCTCCCTGACTTCCTAGGTGGAGGTAAGTCAGGTGAGGCGGGAGAGCCAGGCTTAGCAGAAGTAGTAGGGTCCATAGGAGAAGAAGAGAGCAAGGTATCTGATGGAATTGACACTGCATAAGGAAATAAATTGTTAGTGAATTGAGGACTGTGAGGTTCTGAAGGTGAAGCTGGAAAGTTGGTGATTGGAGATAAAGACAATGAAGTATGTTGTGCTACTGTAGATAAAATTGGTACATGATCAAGTGTTGAAGAATGAGAAAAGACATCAAAAATAACTACATGCATGGGTATTGAGGAATCATGTTGTGATGAAAGAAATTTCTCTTTTGGACATTTGATAGGAAAGATATTTTCCATAAAGATAACACCTCGATTGACAAAGGCTTTCCCAGAGTCAAGGTCATATAGTTTATAGTCTTCTGTGTAGAAACATAACCTAGAAGAACATCTAGAATGAATTTTCGTTGAAATTTGTCACGAGAGCCAAATCTGGTAGTATAACAAAGACATCCTATTGTTCTTAGGTGATCCAGTTTAAGGGAACAACCATGAAAAAACTCATAATAAGTCTTTCCATGTAGGACAGTGCTAGGTAGTCTATTAATGATATAGGTAGCTGCTAGAATACATTCACCCCACAGTTTTAAAAGTAATGCAGCTTGAAACCTAAAGGCTCTGCCTACTTCAAGTAGGTGTCTATATTTCCTTTTTACAATTCCATTTTGTTGGAGAGTATAGACACAACTACTTTGATGGACTATTTATTTGGTTTGAAATATATTAGAACAAAGAGAATTGAAGAACTCACAGCCATTATCAGACCTGAAAATCTTGACAGTAGAAGAAAATTGATTTTCTACCAAATGAAGAAAATTTGCTAGAATCACATAGACATCGCTTTTCAGTCTTAAAAGAAAGGTCCAAGTCATTCTTGAAAAATCATCAACAAGAGTCAAGAAATATTATAACTATTGTAATTATTTACTCTATAAGGACCCCACACATCCATATGAACAAGTTTAAATGAATATTTTGATCTTGAAATACTAGTAGGAAAAGCAAGCCTTGTCTATTTAGCTAATGGACAAACATGACAGTTACTAGAACTAAAATTAGACAACAATGTCTTTATTGTAGGTATTTTCTTAAGAACTAAATGAGGAGCATGCCCAAGTCTTTGATGCCACAACATAGTTGAGGAGGTAATATGGTTTGTGGTCATACATGTGGAAGTGAGTGGTGCAGCAGGCTTTGAAGGATTGAGGATGTAGAGTCCATCCTTGAGGCTACCAATCCCCTTCACCCTTCCACTGAAGAGGTCGTGAAGAGGGATAAAAAGAGACTATGCACTTCAACTCCTTGGTATATATGGATGTAAGCACTGTAAGCACGTGATTTTTGACCCTCCCCGAGGATTTTCACATTTTTTTTAGCATAAATATGTAATTGGGTCTAATATAGTCATTTTAACTATTTTGCTTTATTTCGTTGCAAAAAGAAAAATCACAAAAATATATATATAAATTTTAGTTTATGTATTTCTCATAAACTTGAAAAATACAAAAAATTGTACTTTATTTTGGTACTTTATATAAATTCGAAAATTACAAAAAAATATAATTCTATTAATGTTTTGTAGTCGTTTTAATTTTGGAAAAATACAAAAAATATTACTTTATATTTTGTCTTAATTAAAAAACGAAAATTACAAAAAAATAGTTTTATTAATATTTTATAGTCATTTTAACTTTGAAAAAATACAAAAATGTTACTTTATATTTTATCTTTATATTAAAAACGAAAATTAAAAATAAAATAAAAATAGTTTTATTAATATTTTGTAGCTATTTTAAATCTTGAAAAATATTTTTTTTTTTAAAAAAGATATAGTTTTGTTTAAATACTAGTCTTATTTTTGGTAGTTATTTTGCTTACATAGGACTAGTTAAGCAACGTGTTCCTATTTCTCGGGTCCGGGCAAAAGAATAATATTCGGGTTCAAACTACCCGGTTTTAGGCCTAATTTTCGGACCTAGCCCATAATAAACCGAGTCCAGGACACATGGGGAACCCCACCACGCGTGGGGGACACAAACCTTGAACCCCACCACGCGTGGGGCTCATTTTTCTGGGCATTGTGTATCAAATACACGGACAAGGCCAAAGCATGGAGGACTTCCATTTTTTTTAAAAACCACGTACTGTAGATCATCTTCTTCCTGCGAAGAAGAAAACCAAGAACCCGAGCAAAAAAATCAACCACCCACCTCCATCTACACTACCCAAACCGTCCGCAACCCCCCCAGCTCCGTCGTCGTCGATCACTGTCCACTGTTCCTCCGTCTTCTTCCTAAAAGAAGAAGAACAAAAACAAGCAAAACCCTACTGTGAAAATCAAACCAGTCCGTCGACCACCAAACCCCCAGCTCGACCCAACACCATGTCCAAACCCTACTGCTGCCACCCTCGTCGTCACTGTCCAACAAACAACCAGCGAACACCATCACAAACGACGCCCAGCTACTCCGAACGACCACCATCGTCGTTACCACCTCCGAACTTCCCCACCACCGTGAAACCACCATAACCAAACAGAAACCAGTCGCAAACCACCCCCCAACGCACCAGCCCCGTCGTCGCTGCCCTTCGACTGCCGTTGCCCGAAAAAATAGTAGCTTCATCGTCTCCTTTCGAGCAGCAGTTGTGGCTGCGTTTGCTGCGTCGCATCACCCAAACAACCCACAGCCCGTCAAGGTCGTCGAAAGAGAGAAGGTGAGTGTCGAGGTCATTGACAATCTTGGTTCGAGTCGTCGGTTCCGTTGAGGTCGTCGTTGTTCGTCGAGGTCCGTTACGTTGAGGACAAAGTAAGGTCCGCTTCTAATCCTTCTCTTGACATCTTATTCTCCTAAAATTGATGAATGACAGTTGAATAAAGTTATTTTCTTATAAGTGTTGTTACTGTATTCAAATGCTATCTTACTTGTAGTTTGTTGTGATGGATATTCAATATGGTTTAATTCTTAATTATTAGGATAGTCAAGTGTTAAGAATTGTTGGTGCAGGCGAGAAAAATCACTCATATTATAATTATATTTTTGGCAAATAATCTGTTTAAGGCATGCATTTTGGGTATGGAATGATGATTCGAATAAATTAATTTCCGTTTCTGTTTCGTTGTGATTTGTAAAGTAACTTGTAGGGAAGAATTTTTTGGAAGATTTTTATTTACGATATGTCTTTTGGGTTTTAACAGTTAAGTCATTTTCCGTTCACATAAGCCGTAACTTAATAACTAATAAGTTGCGTTTTTCAGCATGTAAATAATTAGGAGATTTTTCTTTTATTTTAGAGACGAACTTAATAGAAAATGTAGTCGCTATAGGTTTATCCTTTTAAAATAAAAATGAGACGAGCCTCGCCAAATAAATCACAAACCGCCGGGGCCCTCAATAAAATACATAACCATTGACTAGACTTTGGATTTGGCCGTTTAATGAACCTTCACGGCCTCTTCCTAAAATAACAATACGTTAGACTCTTTAGGACGCGCCTTAATAAATCTTACCTTCTTAAACTCGGGTGCACATTTATGTGACCCAAATCCAATTCTCAACGGAGTCGAAATGTGTTTCTAATCACGGGTACATTGATTGTGACGTGGTTCGAGATGCGTGTCCATGACGTTGCAAATTCATTTTAAAAAAAATAAGAATGAGATGAGCCTCGCCAAATAAAATACAAATTGCGGGGCCCTCAGTAAATATTTGCTTTAAAAATTGTTTAGACTTCGGGATGGACCGTTTAGTAAAATTCCACGGTCCTACCCAAAATAAATACGCTAGTCGCTTTAGGCGCGCCTTTAATAATTTAATTTCCTTAAACTCGGGTGCACATTGATGTGACCCAAATCCAAATCTCAACGGAGTCAAAGTGTGTCGACGACCACGGGTACATTGATTGTAACGTGGTTCGAGATACATTTTCACAACGTTGCAATTCTTTTAAAAACAATAATAATAAAGCGGTTAAAAGATAAAATTTGCACATAAGTTCATATTTGTATAAAATCAGACAATCAAGCCGAATATAACAGTTGAGCGACCGTGCTAGAACCACGGAACTCGGGAATGCCTAACACCTTCTCCCGGGTTAACAGAATTCCTTATCCGGATTTCTGGTACGCAGACTGTAATATAGAGTCATTATTTTCCTCGATTCGGGATTAAAATTGGTGACTTGGGACACCCTAAATCTCCCAAGTGGCGACTCTGAAATAAATAAATAAATCCCGTTTCGATTGTCCTTTAATTGGAAAAAACTCCCCTGCACCCCCCCGGGTGCGGAAAAAGGAGGTGTGACAATGGACACAGACAATAGATTATATTAAACTTAGGCACATAAAGCACATCATGTAGAGTTTGAGTGTTGGACAGGGCACATGATCCTGTATGTGTGATCTGGGTACTTTCTCCATTTGGTAAATGGACTAAGTAGATTTCGAATAGGGAACATGCTTAGGACATTATAACAGATCTAAGGATGAAACTATGTGATTTGAAGCACCAGTATCAATGATCCACTTAACTTGGTCAGTAATTGAATTACCTGTCATATTGGCCACATCTGCTGGTATTTTTTCTTTTGCTAGTCCTTTTTTCTTGCTCAACATTCTGAGTATTTGTTGATACTGCTCAGGTGTGAAAATTGGAGTTGTTTCATTGATCATGCCATTTATCATACCAATTTCATCAGTTCCTATGTGGTTAGTTTCTTCCATTATACTCCATTATGTGCCACAGGTGTGTAGTTGTCATTAGCACCTCTTCTTTTTTTGTTGAACTTAAAACCCGATGGATACCCTACTAACTTATAGCAAGTATCAATTGTGTGTCATTTTATCTTACAATAATCACAAAACAGATTTGTGTTCTTTCTAAACTTCACGTTTGAGTTGTTTGCTGACACAAAAGAGCTGCTCTCAATATTCATAGATCCACTTCCCAAAATTCCTCATTGTGTACCATATCCACTACTTAGCCTTTGACTTTCTTCCTGAACTATCATTGAATATGCTTGATCAAGCAAAGGTGTAGGCTGCATCATTAGTATTTGGCTCATTTGAGGAGCATACACGTCATTTAATCCTATTAAAAACTTCATAAGTTTCTGTTGACGAAGAAACTCAACAAATGTCTTAGACTTCTCACAGTCACATGGCTTAGGTATTATTGATTCAAACTCATCCCAAAGGACATTGAGGTTAGAAAAATAAACTGATACACTAAAAATGCCTTGTGTTAGGCAACTGATTTCCCTATTCATATGGTATACTTACTAGCATTAACTTAGTCAAAATGATCTTTAAATGCCTTCCAAACCTTCTGTGCATTTGAAGAGTACACAATTCCTTTTCTTGAGTTCCTTAGCCACAGAACTTTGAATCCACGAATGCACTATGGCATTACAGTGATCCCACTGCCGCAATTGGAAGACATTCTTCTCATACTGCTTTGTAGTGCAAGTTTCATCAACAAATTCAAGTTTATTTCTCACAAGGAGCAACATCTCCATAGATTGTCTCCATTCTAGGTAATTTTCACTTCCAATTAACAATTGAGGGACAAGTGACGTCCCTGGTGTGTTTGAGGGATGAGCATACAGCGGATCATTACAATCGATCTGTTAATTGTTTGCATGTAAAGATCCAGCTGTAATTTGAGGTGAATCAAGCGTCAGTTGAACAGAGGACTGACAGAAAAAATCAGATTTGGGGAAATCAAAGATGAAGAGAAGAAGAGATCAAATAGCAGGTAAAATAGGGGAAAAGCGTAGGAAATTGATTGGATGAAATACTTGTTGCTCAATCGCGAAGAACCGTGGCTCTGATACCATATTAAAATCTAGCCCTAGGTTCCGTCATTAGTGAGCTTGAGCAAGAGAAAGAGGCAGAGAAATGAGAAGCAATTTTGTGTTAGCTTCTTTCAACTGAAAATGAGATGCATCACCTATTTATCCTAACTAACACAATCGAGTTTGTGAAAGAGAAAATTAACAACTAACTTACTAACTAACCACCTTCTAGAAGCGTACTACATAAATATAGAAATGTACAAACTATTTACAACTCTAATTTCAACACGGACATGTCAGAATAAGCGAGGATAATCTCTCTCTCTCTCTCTCTCTCTATATATATATATATATATATATATATATATATATATTAAAGCAAGAAAGTTACCATATATAATTGACATTATAGTTAAGCCAAGTGGCAAGCTAATAAATGTCAATAGTATATGGTGACTTTATTCTATATTTGACTATTTTAGTTAAAAACAAATAATATATATATATATTTGAATTAAAAGATAATTTTGAATTTATATATAAAGTTCTAAAATTCGAATTTAAATTAAAAATAAATTTTATCTTTTTTTATCATGTTATCATATGCAATCATGTTAGGAACTTTTGTTATTTTTTCTAATTATTTAAATACTATTTCGCCTCGAGCAAAAAAAAAATACTCCATATAACTATAAAACTCTTTCACATTTAAAATCCTATAAGTATAGTTCTTGAAACAATAGCTAGATTTGAATAATTCTTTTAAAATAAATTTAATATATAGGGTACACGTCTATGTTTATCTAAATAACAAAAAAGAGTTTACAAAACCAAATAAAAGTTTACTTACATATATAATAAAGTAAACATACATGCTGGAGAAAGAAACATTACAAAATCAGTCAACATTAAAAAACAGTTATTTCTTTTTTCTTCTTGAAGAATATTTGTTTGAATAGTCAATTTGCATAAATGGACATCAAACAAATAACAAAATTTTGGCTATACAATTGCTATCATTAATTTCAATTTAGCACATTCAAGGAATTGAAGGGTAGAAGTTGAAGCCCCTTCATTTAGCTGTAGTCAGGCCAATATTGCAAGGATATAATATTTTTTTCGTTGAAGAATATAGTTTTGAATCATTAAATTATGTGAAAGTTTTTTTTTTCAAACTCAACAAGAGAGAAATTGGTTTCTAATTGATAGTTTCTATAACAACTTTTAAGTGTAACAAAGAGTATATATAAAGAAAAAATTGGTATGACGTGATTTTTTTTTAAAATGTAAACAAATTATTTCGAAAAAACTCTTTACTTTTTTAATTTCAAAGATAATAAAAAGATAAGATATTTTTGAACATCAGTAGAGAGTTTTATAATTATTTATAATAGAAGTTATATCATGGATAAACTCAAAAAATTGAAATCTTATAGAATATTTACATAATATCCGGCCATATTTATTGTTTACTTTTTATAGCTAATATAAATAGATATATACCTATAAGTATAACACACGATTATACACATATTATATATGGATTATATATAAATTATATATCATTCAATTTTTTAATTTAAGTGGTCGGATGAGCACCTATTTAGGCTGATTAGATAAAGCCAACAAAAAAAATGAAACAATCTCAACCAAATCGTAAAAATATAATTAAAGTTCATATGTAGACAATATTTTATTAAAACTCATCCTTTTATAGTGAAATAAATTAATTTTTTGTAATAAAAAATATAATGACATAAAAAATAAGATAAAATAAAATAAATATTGAAAAAAAATGTCAGAAAGATCTAAAAGCGAGAAATAAAAGATGACAATAAATTTCTTCTTTTGTTTCATCTTTGTTGAATATAAAAAAATTGAAAGTTAATCTCATCGATTTCAAATATTTTTTTTCCAACTCAAATACATAGATTATAAGATAAAGATATCTTAGAATATTTTTTTAATTTACATTATATATCGTTTTTAAAAATCACTATTACTAACAAACTGATATGATATTCGAATTTGAATTGGAATGCAATTTGAGTAGTTTGCATTGAGGTTAAGCCAAGTATGGTATTAAAAAATAAACTACTTAACAATTTTAAGACAATATATGCAATGTTTTATAATAATAATCAACTAATTTAACATTTAATGATTCAAAGAACAAAATTTTTGTATATATAGGGTATTAAAAATTCAAATTCTGGGGCTAGAGATATCGATAAACCTAAAGTGGAGTCATACTAAAATAAATCCGGCCAAAAAATCATTTAAATTTTAGATAGCTGATTAAAGTAAATTTTAAACTAATGATAATATCTTCACTTGCAGCATTATAAAGATAATCATTATTATAATATATATAAAGTTTTAGAAATTGAAATTTCAAAATAGAAATATTTTTTGAAAGAGAAAATCATACCAAATAAGAGTTCAAATCGTAGTATAAGAGTCACGTCGTAATCAAAGAATCGTGTCAACCTTTGTGCTTTGCCATAAATATGAGTTATTATTTCACTTTGTGGTTATTTTTAGGTTCCAATGACACCTATGAGAATAATGCAAAAATAAAATTATCACTACGAGAATTGAGAAAATGTTAGTCTTTTTTCATGTAATGTTTCTTAATTAATATCTGACGATTATCTATAATTATTTAGAAGGTTTAAATGTTAAGATTATTTACATATAATTCAAATAACTCAGATATTTAACATGGTTAATGTCAAATATCAAAATGGAATAAAAACAATTCACTAACTAAAGAATTTATTATATTTTTAGATAACCAACTAAAATGAGTTTTGAATTAAGAATAATATTTTCAATTACATTATTATAAAAATAATTATTATTGAAAATAATGTTTTAGTAACTGAAATTTTAAGAAAGAAATATTTTTTAAGAGATATTAATAAAAATAGCACGGTATAGCCAGTTTTCGGACTAGTCATTCAAAAATATTCAGCGTTTAAAAATAGCCACTATTTTGCTACAACAGAGACCGGTCCAGCATAATATACTGGAGTTCGGTGCACCTGTGTTTGAACTCCAGCATATTATGCTGGACCGATATACTTTGCTGACTCAAATATAATATACTGGAGACTGGAGCACCGGTGCTCCAAACTCCAGTATATTATACTGGACAATTATACTTGCTGGAACTCCAGTATATTATGCTGGAGTTCTAGTGTACTTATGCTGGAACTCCATCATATTATGCTGGAGTTCCAGCATACTTATCCTGGAACTCGAGTATAATATGCTGGAGTTCAAACATACTTATACTGGAACTCCAATATAATATACTGGCGTATTTTCCGGATTTTGAATAGTGTTTTCGCTCAGATTTATCTTTATATGAAAAGTGGCTAAATTTCGATTACTTTTGAAACTGAGCTATTTTTGAACGACCAGTTATAAATCTGGCTATTTTTGAATTTCTCCTAAGATATAAACACACTAAATAAGAGTTCAAGTAGTAGTAAAAGAGTTAAATCTTATCCAAAGAGTCATTTATTGTCTCAACATTTGATTGTTTTACCATAAATATGAGTTATTATTTTGCTTCCTGACTATTTTTACGATTCAATGACACCGACAAGAATGGTATTAAAAAAGAAAAATAGGAGAAATGGTTAATTTTTTTATGTAGTTAATATCCAATGATTATCGATATTTACTGAGAAAGTGTAAATTTTAAGATTACTAAAATACAATCCAGATAACTTAAATATTTGACATGATTAATGTATACTAATAGCAGTTGTAATTCAAAACAGTGATTTCTTACTCATGCGATTATACATTTTCTTACTTGTGCCCGTGCTGAAGGAGTTGTACCTGCTATGAAATGCAGGTGAGTAAAGCGTATTTTACCGTGGTAAAAAAAAAAAAGAAGAATCTGAAAACTATAGACGATTGCAATTGCCAGTCGAAGGCCTTTCAATCATCTTCTCTACCGAAACCCGCCGCTGCCGCCGTGAAGATGGCTCACCCTCCGGCGTACGATCCTTACTACGTAACAGCACCAGTGTATGCGTACAGCAAGGAGCAGAACGATATAAAAACACTGTTCGTATCCGGACTTCCCGACGATGTTAAAGCTCGTGAAATTCACAATCTCTTCCGCCGCCGTCTTGGTTTTGAATCTTGTCAGCTTAAGTACACCGGTCGAGGGGATCAGGTATCCTCTCTCTCTCTCTCTCTCTCCTAACTTTCCGCCGAATTTAGATGCTAAGATATTATGAAGCCATTAAGTTCTCCGAGTAAGGAATTTTTGGTCCCCTATGTGAGTAATTGTGCTTAGTTGAAAGCTCAATCACCTGTCCGATTGTCTGCATTCAGCGTTAGTGTTCATTCACACTAGGTAACAACTTGCTTATAAGAAGTTGATTTTTTTAAACTGAAAACAGTAGAATTGGAATTGCAGCTGAAGCAGTTATTCACATGGCGCCGAGTGAAGTTTTATGAAGTTCAGAAACGTCTAGGATTAAATTTTTGAATTTTTGACAGGTTATTTGTTATTACTTAAATTTTGGAGACGGAAAGGTTTTTACTTGTTATTAGAAATAATTAAGGTTTCACTTCCTGAAACTGTACTGATTAGAAATAAAATAGGTACTTGTTATTAGAAATAATCATTCGTCTGCAAAGAATTTGATACGCAATGCAGACAGAAATAGGCAAAGGTCATTTTCACTTTAGCTTCTTCCACATACAAAAGAGACTCTTAGAAGGGGAAAGTAAATAGTTATTTGTTAGTTATTCTGAAGACAGCATGATCTATGTCTAAACTTTATTCTCTTCTGAAGCTTCCGGTTTGAAAATGAAGGAATTGGGAGTGAAAGACAAGATTTTTTTTCATCTATTGTAGTATCCATGCGCCAATCAAAGGTGGAGCTAAGTGGAGGCTAGGGGTTTCACTGAATCCCCTTCGCCATAAAATTATACTGTGCTAATAGGGCAGCAACGAATTAGTTATATATAAATTGTTGATTCTCTTGACATAAGGAAAGGTTCTTGTGTAGTGGTAATTGTAAAGGATGTTTGGAATTTGTTTGTCATGGTTTTAAATCCAAATGTGGCTGTTCTAGTATTTATTTGAGTCCCTTTGCATTCTTGGCTCCGTCACTGGCGCCAATCCGTTTAGATTTACAATTCTACTTCTAATCTTCTTCTCCCATTATGCAGGTTGTTGCTTTTGCTACTTTTATAGATCATCCATCAGCAATGGCAGCCATGCATTCCCTGAATGTGAGATATCTAATCTGAGTATGTCTAGTTATGTTCCACATGCTGTTTGGATTTTGAAAATTACATATAGCTGATTTCAAGACCACCTTATTCCAAGATCTTCTTATTCCATTCTTCTTGTTTTTCTGTTTAAAAGATAAAGGGTCTCAGAAACATTAAACTTATCCAACTATTCCCACCGAGACTTTGGCCTTATTATCTGGACTAGGGGTGGGCATCGGTCGGTTCGGTTCAGTTATGAATATTATCGGTTTAGCATACCGATTATCGGTTTACAAATTTGATAAACCGATAACCGAACCGATAAGATATCGGGTATCGGTTATCGGTTTACCCGATAAGATAACTAAATCTAGAGTTAAGCAAAAAAGAAAAGACAACTCGCCTGAGTTAAGTAAAAAAGAGAAGAATTCACATATAGCATACTAAAGACTTATGCTAGGAGTAACTAGTAAGGTCTATGAAGAATGAAGATGAAGCAACTGAAAAGTGGGGTTGAGAAAGAATAGGAGAGAATGAACTGAAGCCCTAGCATTTGTATATACTTAAGGATAAAGTCATAATTTTATTAATTGTTATTGGGTTATCGGTTAACCCATTAACAAAATTGGCAAATCGAAGCCCGAACCGATAACCCAATAGTAAAAAAATTCTAAACCGTTATCGAACCGTTAATCCAATAACCCGATACCGATAATCCAATAAAAACTTAACGGTTCGGGTTATCGGTTTTACCCGATATATGCCCAGCCCTAATCTGGACGTGTCAATTCATCGTTGATGATTTAATCTGGTGTAGTTTTGTTGTTCCTCTATTTCTAACACTATATGCGCACAGTGTAGATTAAGTGCAAAAGAGAGCAAAAAGTTTTCTTTTTTCTGCTAACCTTCTTTTAATTCTAATTTGAGTTTGTTACTACGTGTACTCTCTCTCTCTCACACACACAAAAAAAAAGAAGCACACAAACAAGAAGATGAGTGGAGGAGGTGGTGGTGGTTTTGTAAACCATACAAGCAGTAGAACTTTGACAGTCAATACCGGAGGTCATTCTATGCTTATTTTTGTTATCTTTTAGTCCGTAATACTCATCTTGAACAAAAGCTGTCAAATTAAAATAAAAACTGAAAACATTCTAATCTACATATTTGGTTGTTTTCTTTGCTTTAAAAATATGGAAATCATTAGACATGAAGATAGCTTTCTGATCGCATATTCATCTAACTTCAAAATTTAAAAACAGATTAATTTTCTGGCTCCTCTAATATTTTTACATGAATGTAGCCATCATCCACAGTAACTAGTTTTGCTGATTCCTAATAAATAGCTACCTCTCTCTCTCTCTCTCACATACACATACGCACACGCACACGCACAAAAAAAGCACACAAATAAGAAGATGAGTGGAGGAGGTGGTGGTGGTTTTGTAAACCATACAAGCAGTAGAACTTTGACAGTCAATACCGGAGGTCATTCTATGCTGTCCGTAATACTCATCTTGAACAAAAGCTGTCAAATTAAAATAAAAACTGAAAACATTCTAATCTACATATTTGGTTGTGTTCTTTGCTTTAAAAATATGGAAATCATTAGACATGAAAATTGCTTTCTGATCACATATTCATCTAACTTCAAAATTTAAAAACAGATTAATTATCTGGCTCCTCTAATATTTTTACATGAATGTAGCCATCACCACAGTAACTAGTTTTGCTGATTCCTAATAAATAGCTACCTATCTTGAGGCTCATTTGGACATTCAACTTTTGCTTTGCTATTAGTTTAGTCATTTTGTATCTTTCTGATCCTTTACCATTCCCATTTCCAGGGTGTAGAATTTGATCCTCAAACAGGATCGACTTTGCATATTGAACTGGCGAGATCAAACTCTAGAAGAGTACAAGTTCCAGGTATAAATTTATTGCAATTTTTAATATTCATTAGATATCCATAAACTCTTTGCATCCGATACCATGATATCCAATAAAATGGGAAATTTCTTTTCTAGTTCTTGTTTTCTTATGACTATTGCTTATATTAGCTCATTTAGATGGTTATTCTCAGGAAGAGGACCTTATGTAGTTATTGACAACAGAACCAAGTCCAAAAATGCCAAAGACACATCAAGCAATGAAGGTACTAGCCTTGGTCTTTGCTATATACTTCCAGTGCACACATTAAGATGCCAAAATACATCTGTATTTCGCATATATGTCCAATTTCTCAATTGAGACTCATAACATGTTACCATTGTTTGCTTATTCAGGTGATACTGAATCAGATGATGCTTCCGAGCCTGACAATCCTGATTCTGGCACAAATGATGATCCTTCGGAAGAGAAAAGGTAAAAAATTCTTGATACTCAAACTAAATTTACTTATGAAGGCATGGTTATTTGAGGTCTGTTGCTTTAATGTGTCATGGAAGACTTTTTATTCTCTATTGTGAAACAGTGAGGAGAAAGTGGTAGAGTCTGACCATGCTTTGGCCCCGAAAAGTGTAAGCCTATATATTACCCTCTATCTGTAGCATGTGTTGTACGTTGGACTGTTACATATGCATTGCAAGCAGAGTAGATAAATCTCTGAAAGTGTGCCTTTCAAATTTTGAAAATCAGAATAAATATAATGCAAAAAAAAAAAAAAAAAAAAAAAAACAGTATTCTGTACTTCCAAGCAAAAGTTTCGCTATATTTATGCAGCAAGTGCTCTTCAATTAATGCATGGACCAATGTGACTTTTAGCGTCTTTGGATTGGACATTATAGGAACAAAGTGAGAAGACAACAGATGGTGCACAACCATGTTCCACTCTGTTTATCGCCAATCTTGGTCCAAATTGCACTGAGGATGAACTTAAGCAAGTTATTTCTAAGTAAGTTCCTGCAATGGAGGGTGTTCTCTTTCTGTTCTTTCTTCACAACTCAGTGTTCATATGGCTAAAAAATTGGTTCTCTGTACCTAGCTGCAGAATGGCAATATTATACTTGAGACATATTTCTCTCTCATACGTACCATCTCTTGAAGTAACTTGCTAAAGGCTACCTATAATTGACAGTATATGTTGCTTTCCTGTCAGGTATCCTGGATTTAACACCCTCAAGGTGCGTGCAAGAGGCGGGATGCCTGTTGCTTTTGCTGATTTTCAGGTACTCCTCGCAGCTTCTTAGTGTGGCTACAGCAAAACTGTAAATTTTCTCTCAGGTCAAAGACTTAAAAGTGAAACTAATTTACCTAAATAAGAAGCTTATTTTCAGCTGTCGCATTTCGAATTTCTCAGAGACATGCTCATGTATTTGGAATTTTCAATCATTCTAAATCTCTACTGCAGTAATTCGGGAAAAAATCAGAGTTCCCTGTACATACATTACTAACCGCAAAGGGTTTTTACCATAACCATGTTCCCAACAGTTATGGAGGGCATATCAATGTGTTGGAGCATGGGGCACGTGGACTCATGCTCCTCTCTCTATACTATGTATAATATTTCTTAAAAATTTCTTAAATGTAACATGTGTGCACCCAAGCTCAAAGAGTTTTATGATTATCGAGTGCTCCTTTACAAGTAAAGTTAGAGGTTCAAATCTTAATTGGTAGGAACCTAAGCATGTCTAGTGTCCCCTCTTGTGTTTTAATTAAGTATTTTTTCTTTTCTTTCTTGTTTTATTTGGTTTATCCCTTCAAAATCCCAAAATCCAACACATTGAAATCCTTGATCTCCCTTTATCATCACAAAATTTAATATAATTAAAACTAATAACAGTGGATGATGCAGCATGGTTTAATGATTCCAACATTTTTGGTCTGTAGTATTAAGTATATACGTTAAAAACTACTAAAATTGCAAGAAAAAAGTTAATTTTATCCTATAAATTCTAAATGGTATTGGAATTATGGTAAGAACCTAACGGTTGGATCCGTCAAATATAAATTTCAGATTCACCTCTTTGTAATAGTGTACTCATTTTCTTGGAATTCTGAATTCGCCTCTACAATTATGTATTTATGTATTTTACCTTTTAGGGAATTGACCAAGCAACTGAAGTGCTGAATGCTCTTCAAGGATGCACATTACCATCTTCTGATCGGGGTGGCATGCACATAGAGTAATCTTCTCAGTCCTGGTCATGCTCTGCGTGTATATTCTGAGGTTTACATTCTTGTTGTGCTTTTGCTGATATTTTCCTCCTTTCCTATTCAGGTACGCGAGATCCAAAATGAGAAAGCCCTAGATGCCTTCTTATGGTAAACAAGCATTTCAATGGTTACTGACTTAACTGACTACTCTTTTGTGGACTAGCAGTTGCATGCCTTTTGTATTGGCTTTGAGGGCAGAAATGTGAATCGAAGATTTTTGCAGACTTAACTGCCTTGACATATGTTTGTGTTATTTTAGATTTTAGCTATGGATTATTGAACAGGACCGTATAGTTTTTCTAGCAGTATTCTGAGGTTTCTGATTAGTACAAAATGACAACAGGGCATAGGTTATTCAATCTTCTTCCCTGACTGTGGGGGTTGAGAGAACTATAGAATTCTTAACATTTCGTGCATTTTCCTTGTAAGAAATTCACCAATTAATTGTTCTTTCAAGAAACAAATCACATTACTTTGGCATACATAGTATCATCTTTTGGGTTTTCAATTGTGGTTGAGTCGGAGTATAATTGTATCTCTTTTGTTATCTTATTAACAGGAGAAGGAACGAAACAATATAAATGTGTAGGCAAGCTGGCAACAAAGATTGCGACACTAGATTCTTTTTTGCCCATGAAAATAGAGCTCTTTTCTTTGAGCTACACGAATAAACAACTTGGGTATTGAGTACAATGACCAGTTTTTCATTAAATCCTAAAATAGAAAATATGTAGACAGGCCAGCAAATATAAAAACATATAACTATTACGCCTACCTTCTATACAAGATATTTCAAAAAACATGGCTTTCGACAAAAATGCCTGGCTAATAGACCTGATAAACCAGCATATGTATCTTAGTGTTAATATAAAGCAATTTACAGATGGTCCTAATATGCTTTCCTGGATGGATCCCTATCCCAAATATTGGAGGGACTCCTTTTGTCAAATGAGAGCTTAGCACTAAAGCCCTCTAATCCATCACTTAACAAGGAACCACTGAACCTTTGGTACTGTTGCAGCGAATCTGACAAAATTCTTCCACTTTGGCTTCCAACATCATAAGCAGGTGTTGCTGACAGTTTACCAGATTCCACGATGAGGTCGCCTTCAAGTATCCGCAGTACCTTCACCACAACATCCAAAGAAACATGAGAATTCCCCAATATACATGGCAAAATATCAAAGCACGAAGATGCAACGGGCAACAAGATTTGGATCCAAGACTTCACTTGATGAGTTCAGCCTTAAGGTTCTTGGAACTTAACTTGCTTCATATATGAAATTATGGGTCCAGAAGTCAATTCTTTTGAAATTTTAGTGATTTTCCACATGAAAATATATGTTGTGTCAAAAATGCTTGTTAAGTTAAACTTGTTGGTTGCATGCTATATCTGCCATTGCATGCATTCATGTTTGTGAAAAATGAAAACACAAGTTGTACCATTACCTGAGACATGCGAGGTCTGGCCTGAGGATCCCGTCGTATGCACAAAGATGCAGCATGCAACATGCAGTATATTTCATGTTCGGAGTAGCAGTTCTCTAGCCGGGGATCTATTAGCTCATCAACTGCACATTCTTCCAATAATGGACGCGCCTAACACAAATTAATTACAATATCAGCTACACATGAAAGGGGAGGACGCTCTCCTTTATCTCCAAATACATATTTCCTCATGTCAGCAGAAAAATGGCTGCAATTAAGATAACTAAATATATACCCATTCTGTGAGACATTGCTGGCCCTTAGGCCTGGTAAGATCCACCGCCTTGCGTCCTGTAACAAGCTCCACCAGTACCACTCCAAATGAGTAAACATCAGCTTTTTCTGTAATCTGGCCACTTTGAGCATACTCCGGCGCCAAGTACCTAAATTCCACAAATTAGCCGATTGATTCATGACATCAAAACAAACCAAACAACTTTCGAGGCCTACCCAAATGTTCCAATTACTCTCGTCTCAACACCTGTGTCACCATCAGGTTGCCACCTAGCTAAACCAAAGTCTCCAACCTGGAAAAGGAAGAGCGAATAAGAAAATGTAATTTGTGCTCAACCGAGATGTGTAGTTGAAATAGTCCAGTATGCAATGATATTTGGAGACTAATAGTATAATCAAATATAATAGAGACTTCATCACATACTTTTCTATTAGTATCAACTTTTTTCCAATGAGTATTCTAATCAGTGCCTTGACAATGCATAAAATGTATACTCATGAGTAATGTGTATCATTAAACTTTTGAGGAGAAAAGAGATTTCCATACTAGTGGTTCGAAGTCATGGGTTATGAGAATGTTGTTGGGTCTCATATCTCGGTGGACAATGCAGCCCACTCTGCATTCTTCATGAAGATAACGTAAACCTCGGGCAGCACCGACAGCAATCTTTTGACGAGCAGACCATTCCAAAGGATCTCTAGTACGACCTGTGAAAACCAGAAAGTAATTTAAATATTAAATAGACAAAAGAATCAACCTTGAAGATGAAGGAACATATCACCAAAACCTCTTCATAAACTTTTTCCATATAAATTTTATTAAGTGCAACTTTATTTCATACGAGATCAACTTAGATTCAGAAAGTGAAAAAGAAAAATCTACCAATTTTGAAATGCTCTGAACATCTAAAAAACATAACTTTGCTGTCAATTAAAATTTGCAAGGTAATCAAATTTGAGAAGCGATGCAAATACATCTTCACCTTGTTTAATTACAAATTAGTAAAGCAAGAAAGTAAGCTAGAAACTAGATAGAGGTCTATTTACTGATTAAAGAAAATATTGTCACATTCATCGGAGCTGTCAAGGACAGAAGCAAAAAATGTGAGTATCACATACCATATAGATGAGAATCTAAAGATCCATTGCATATATATTCGTATACGAGCAGTCTTCTGCTGTCCTCGATACAGAATCCTATCAACATTACAACATTTCGGTGCTGAGCACAACTGAGCACTTCCACTTCCGAGCAAAACTCTTGATCCCCTTGAGAACTTGCCAATTTGTGTTGCTTAACAGCAACAACCTGACCATCCGGAAGGACTCCTCTATGAACAGATCCGTATCCTCCCTCAGCCAAAAAATTGGCTTGAGAAAATCCTCCTGTTGCAAGCTCCAGTTCAGCGTAAGCGAACCACCTAGGAGGTTTTCCGAATACAGGCGCCTTGTGTTGACAAATTGAGCACAAGGGAGGAGGGCCAAGAGGTGCACTTCTAGATAGCGAAACTGCTTCTCTCACATTACCACTGTACTCCAAATCAGATCTGCAACTCGGGGATCCAAAATCACCTTCATCATCAAGCTTACTAAACTTCCGCAGCAATGCCTTATTTGTGGAATCTTGTGGCCTGTCATGAGTTCTCAACGAGCTCTTCCCTTTGATTTGCGAGAGTTCAGAATGTGAAGTGATCATATCCACCATCCATGGTTGGAACCTTAAACTTGATGACGCAGATAAATTTTCACTCTCACTCTCTGAACTCGATTCATCTACATCTTGATCTTCCTTAGCAGCCGACAAATCTGCTTTCTTCATATCCCTATTTACTTCAGCGACAAAAAATGGTGAAGTTCCAGGATCAGAGCTTGAAACGGATGAAGTACCAGCTTCAGTTGTACTGAACATCTCTGGGCTACTTGTTGGAGTTACTAGTGGACCTCGAGAGGAATCCAACGAATCCTTTTTGTTCGATTCTTTTCCACATGTTTGAGTTTGCTCAGAAGATAACGTGCCTATCACATCAGGTTCCTTTTTAGGTGAGCCAACTAAATTTAAGCGGAGAACTTTTGGTTGAGATCGCTTCATGACTACAATATTGCACTGCAACTCTTCCATACAGCGTTTCTTCTCGTGCTTGAGATGTCTAGAGAAATTCAGACAATAATAAGCAAGCAAATTTAATAAAGCTTGAAAATATAACATCACTGTAACAAGGCATCAGACTCTAAAAACTTGCTAAACATTACTTGTCCAAAACGACCCAACTAGCTTGAGTCTTCTTTGCCTCTGCAGCCACAGCTCCATGTGGTGAACCAGAAACAATTTTAATCTTGACATTTATCTGGAGGAAAACAGGAAGAACCAAATGTTTAGTACCAAATGTTGTAATGATGTCTCAACAGTGGAGATAAAGAATTTGTATGCCTTGCCTTGTTGGGATCATAAACATCATGGAGCTGAAGGATCATCTGGGAGCAATAATCTGTTATGTCGGATTTGTGCTCGGAACTACTTCCAGAGTGCAACTTCCAGTGGCCACTGGCACAATCTCCAGCAAACCTAGGGAAACCCCATAGCTTCCTACCTACAAAATATTGCAAAACTCTTACAAAAAGGTACTTTTCACAAGACATTTTTTTGTGCTAGCACAAAAACATCATCAAATGAAAACAACAATATAACAAGTGGACAAAGTTAATAAATGAAAAACCCCATCAGAAAGCAGTAAAGCAAAAACATGAAACAGAATAAGTATCAATGAAATAATTAGTATTGCGTGAAGTAATTCCCACTCTTAGAATTGCCAGTGGAAGCTTATCTATGAAAATTTTCAGGAAAAGAGAATACATTGGTGATACCCTTAAAAAATTTAAGGTTCACTCAAACAAGAATACCATAATGTCAACGATAAGCGAGCAGAAACAATTAACAAGCCAAAAAGTCTCTCGTATAACAGAAGTACTAACCAACAATTCAACTAGCAATTACAGAAGTAAGCAGCTAGAGAATTGCAAGCTGCACTGAATGATAATTTTTAGGACACCATAAAAGAACAAAGAAAATAGAAATTACCAGAGCTTTGTGAAGGTACAACCACAAGAAGCGTAATGCAATCCCCAGGCTGAACAACATGAGTCAAAGCCCACACAAGAGCTGTTTTGGGTATTTCCTTAGAAGCCTTAACAGCCACCATCATTTTCTCAGCAGCATCACAACTCATATCCTGTTTTCCTTTCTTCATCTCTTTACTCATCACAACACTATAGTGGTTCTTTTTTTAACTTTGTACTCAAATCAACAGAGACATGACACTATTTCTCTTTACCAAGATACCGGATCTTAGAACCCACATGGAATTCATGTCTGCTACAAACAATAAGAAGAAAACAATATAAGCATTCATTATTGTACTAAACTGACCCACCAAAAAGTTGTGACCTTTATGCATATACACACCAAAATAGCCCCTATTCTATCACAGTGTTTCTTAACCCTATAGGCCTTGTCAATTTCTCAAGAAACTTTAGCTAAAAGAAAGAAGATTCACCCTTCTTTTTTTCCAAATTTAGAAGCAAAAATAACTCAAAAGTGTATAAACACCAAAACTTGAACACATGATTTTTCTGCAAAAATACAATGCAAAGGACAGAGATATTGTCCCACAAACACTACAGTCAAAAGGGTTACCAAATAAAGTGTTCTTTTATATGCTGCTTTTTCAGATCACAAGAGTCAAAAATTTGTGCTAAAAGCCTCAGCTGAAAGAAATGAGCTGTTTCCCCTGATGAGGAGAACTATTGAAACGCTGACCCTATTTTTCCCCTTTATGTTTAAAAATGGAATACAACAACGCAAGAAAACCGTGGAATTCAGAATCTAATAATGGAATAGGAACAGTACTTGTAACAGTTTTCCTCTGCCACTTAATATCACAAAATGCAAAAGCATCCCAAATGTCCAAAATGCTAAAAGACGACGACCCAAAATCGTTGAAATGACACAAGAGTTGAAGTTTTCAGTGACCTGTAGCTGATAATAAAAGTGAAGCAAAAACCCAAAAGCACTCAGATCGTAGAATGAACCTCCCCCAACCTACAAAATCCCAATATCAATACAAAAAAGTCGAGAGCAGTAAACGAACAGTACTTTTACGGATAGTTCATCAATTGATTTTGGGGCCAAAGGATATTGATGTTGAAGATACAATGTGATGGGTCTTAGCTGTCTGTAATGTATACATACATATATCTTTGTCACTCATTAAATTTTTTGCTGTGTTTTCAACATCAAAAAACAGCTAAAAAACACAACATTCTGCCCAAAACTGAAACTATGTAACAAAAATTCGACTCAAGAAAATAATAATAATGACCTGAAAGAGCTGAATCGGAGAAACTGGACAATGAATGAAAGGGATTTTTCAAAGTTGACCCACACCCTTAAATCAATAACTTCTGCTAATGAATGAATGAGCTGTGCTTTTCCAATATCAATGTGTTTTTTTTCAGCAGTGATTCTGTTTAACAGTCTCTTTTAGGCTTTAGAAACATTGTTTTTTACACAGAAATATAGATACCAAGAAATGATCAGGTAAAGAAGACAGCTAATATCTTTACTCTCTCTCTCTCTCTGGTAGCTCTTTCTTCTTTTATGTTAAAGTTTTTCTGCAGATTTTTTACTGTGTCGAACACAATCAATTCAAATATTCAATTGTGCTCAGAGATTTTTTTATTCACGAAAATGCCCTCGTTTCTTTCTAAAAATGTCGACTTTGACCTTACATTTTCGAAGTTTTTCTTTTTTTCCTTTTTACTTATGATAAACAATTGTTTTATTTTTATTAATAAGTTAATTTACTTGCATTGATTTCAGAGATGTGCATAGAGAAAGTAGTAAACGCATTATGAAAATTTAATTTACTGATATAGAGTCACGTTTTTTGTTGTGTGCTTCTTGCAATTTTTTTAATTATTTAAGTTTTTGAAATTTTAAACATAAAGTGTTCGCTTGAAATCACTTTATTGTAGTTCGTCAAATCAATTATGATTACTTTGTTAAAGTAATGAAGTGAAACATTTTTTTAATACAGAATCAATTGGAGTACAATAAAATATCCTCGTTCCATATAATTCCCTTCCTTTGCAAGCCAACCAAGAAAAAACATATGTTATAGAATATATAGCAAATAAGTTATTGCAAACATTTGCATACAACAACAAACATAACTAGCATATTCTCATATAATTGGGTCTAGAAATGATAGTGTGTATGCATACCTTGCTCTTACCTTGTGGAGGTAGAGACATTGTTTCCAATAGACACTTGATACTACAATAATAACAAAACAAAAAAAAGCAGGTATTCAAAGAAACTTAATACCAACCAAATGTGAGAGTACGTACTAATACTACCGATACGAATAATCTAGACTACCTAACCTACTATCATAATCCTCGACCTCCACACCTTCCTATCAAGGGTCATGTCATCGATCAGCTATAGTTGCGACATGTCACGCCTAATCACCTCACCCCAACTCTTCTTCGGCATACTTCTACCTCTAATAAGGCCCTTCAATGTCAACCTCTCACACCTCCTTACCGTGGCATTTGTGCTTCTCCTCCTCACATGTCCAAACCATATAAGTCGTGCTTCCCGCATCTTCTCCTTAATAGGGGCCACACCCACTTTATCCTGAATAACTTCATTTCTAATCATATCTAACCTGGTGTGCCTGTTCATCTATCTCAATATCCTCATTTCTGCTACCTTCATCTTCTAGATGTGGGAGCTCTTGACTGGCCAACACTCAACCTCATACAATATAGCCGATCTGACCACCGCTCTATAAAACATACCTTTAAGTTTTGGTAGTACCTTCTTGTCTGTGATGACTCTAAAGGTCTTCACTTGTTTTAGAAATACATTCTACATTCCGAGGCCTTAAAAACCTCTTTCGGCATCACCTTGATTTGCGTGCACAGTCCGGACGCGTAGCTGGAAAGCCATTATGTGAAAATCTGTGAAAAATGATGAATTTTGACTTTAAAATGGATTTAAGTTGACTTCGACCAATATTTTGGGTAAACGGACCTGAACATAGGAAAATATGGGACTTAGGCGTATGCCCGGAATCGAATTCAGAGGTTCCAAGCCCGAGAAATGAATTTTTAAAGAAAATTATTTTCAGGAATTATTTATGAGTTTTGGAAATGAAACGTGTTCAAAACTTGATGGTATTATGCCCGTATTTTGGTTCTGGAGCCCGGTACAGGTCTTATATGTGATTTAAGATGAGTCTGTTAAATTTGGTAAGAAACGGAAGTCGCTTGAGGTGATTCGGACCCGTAGTTGTGAAAATTGATACTTTGAAAGTTTTGAGATTTTTCTTGGATTTCTATGCTAAATTCGTTGTTTAAGAGGTTATTTTGGCGATTTGATCGCACGGATAAGTTCATATGATATTTTTGAGTTAGTATGCATGTTTGGTTTGGAGACCTGAGGGCTCGGGTGAGTTCCGGATGAGTTTCGGAAGGTTTTGAACTTGGGAAAAAATTGCAGGTTTTTGTTGTCTCAGTGCACAGAGGTTTTGTTCTTCGTGTTCGCGTGGTTCCACTTGCGAACGCGTAAGGCAATTTTCTCACGTGCCAGTTTACTCTTCGCGAACGCGGAGCTTGGGACATGAGCGCGAGGCTATGGGGGGAGTACCTTTCGCGAACGCGTCCAGGCACTCGCGAACGCGTAAGGCTAATGGCCTTGGCGGAGGGGTTCACATTTGTTCTACGCGAACGCGACCATCTGACCGCGAACGCGAAGGCTCTAGGAGCTGAAGCTCCGCGAACGCGAGCCAACGAACGCGAACATGAAGATCAGCTAGGCCTGACCCATCGCGAACGCGATAGGCCTATCGCGAACGCGATAAAGTCCTGCCCAGTGATTTTCAAAAAGTAACAGAACACTTGGGATTAAACCAAAATTTCATAACTTCTTCTTCCAAACTCCAAATTGGGCGATTTTTGAAAGAGAAATTCACCACAAATCCATAGGTATGTAATCTCAGACTCATTTTCTTCAATTTTCATTAACACCCATTAGATTTCTAGGCCTAAATCATGTTCTTAAATGTAGAAAATTAGGGATTTGGGTAGAGTTAGAGCTTTTTGTATAATTGGGATTTAGACCTCGTTTTAGGGTCGGATTTTGGAACTAATTACATATTCGGGCTCGTGGGTGAATGGTGATCGGATTTTGGTCCGAACCTCGTATTTTGACCAAGCAGGCCCGGTGTCAATTTTTGACTTTTTGGGAAGAACGATAAGAAATCTATAATTAAGCATTGGAATTGTATTGTTTAGCGTTTATTGATGTTATTAAGTTGATTATGTCTAGATACAACCGATTTGGAACCAAATTCAAAAGAAAAAGCGGTGTTTGAGGTTTGAGTTGGCTGTAAAAGTTCGAGGTAAGTGTTTGGTCTAACCTTAACTTGAGGGATAGGAGTCGGGTCTTATTTGCTACGTGTTATTTGTGGAGTACGACGTATAGGTATGGTGACGAGTATCTATACGTTGGTGTCAAGCATGCCGTGAGTCTTGTATTGTAATTGTTATGACTCTGTTGTGGTTTATTGAGCTTCAAATGAGGATTTTCATAATTGTTCCCCAACCGGGATGTTGTTATCATTATTGTTCCCTTGTCGGGATGTTATTATCATTATTGTTCTCTTGTCGAGATGTAATTGTCATATTATTATTTCATTGCCGGGATGTTTGTTTTGATATTATTATTCCCTTTTCGGGACCCTTTTGATTGGTGTTGATAAGAGAAATGGGAGCGGGTTGCACGCCTGCAACGGTAATATATGAAATGGGAGTGGGTTGCGCGCCTGCAACGGTAATATGTGAAATGGGAACGGGTTGCGCGCCTGCAACGGTAATATGTGAAATGGGCGCGGGTTGCACGCCTGCAACGGTAATATGTGAAATGGGAGCGGGTTGCACGCTTGCAACGGTATCATATGAAATGAGAGCGGGTTGCACGCCTGCAACGGTATTATATGTGTACATGTTTCTTCTATTTCCTTATTTTTGTTGGTGATTGATTTATGGCATTCCTTATGTTCCTCTATTGTCGTTCTGTTGTTACCTGTTACTCCCCGCAGCATGTTTCCCCTGCCCAATTTTAATTGTAATTATCTGCTTCTATTTTTCGCTGTATATGATTTAACTGCACAAGTTTATTTGGTAGTCTGGTCCTAGCCTCGTCACTATTTCGCCGAGGTTAGGTTAGGCACTTACCAGCACATGGGGTCGGTTGTGTTGATACTACACTCTACACTGTGTGCAGATACTGGTACCGGAGCGTTTGGACCGTAGTGAGGTTGTTGCCTTCCGTCCAACAAGCGATCCGAGGTAGTCATGCAGACGTCCGCGGGCCTTGGCGTCTCCTCTTATCCTTTTTCTTGCTGTTTTTATCTATTCAGAGACAAACTTTGTATTTCATTCAGATCTTGTTTATAGTATTCTTAGACAGTCTATGAAACTGTGACTCCAGTTCTGGGCAGTCTTATTTAAATAGTTGTATTGGATACGCTTAGTAGTTTTATTGTTTAATGTTTTACTTCCGCTGATTGTAAATTCCGATGTCTACACGTTATTGTTTCATAACTGTTAAAGGATATAAAAATGGGTAAAAAAGGTAATTTGTTCAAACAATCGGCTTGTCTAGCCCACATTAGTAGGTGCCATCACAACTCCCCGAGGGCGGAAAATCCGGATCGTGATATTGTCACACAAAATACCAGAAGCAAGTCTCAATTTCATCCATCCCGACCCAATACGATGTGTGATATCTTCATCAATCTCCTCATCATTGTATAATAGATCCAAGGTACTTAAAACTTCCCTCCTAGGGATGACTTGTAAATCCAGTCTTATCTCCCTTCCCACTCCATGTTTAGCATCACTAAACTTACGCTCCAAGTATTCCGTCTTGGTTCTGCTTAGCTTGAAACCTTTAGACTCCAGGGTCTGTCTCCACATCTCTAACCTCGTGTCTCGTCAATCAAAACAATGTCATCTGCAAATAACATGCACCACGGTACCTCCCCTTGGATGTGGCGAGTCAGTACTTCCATCGCCAAGGCAAACAAAAAAGGGTTGAGTGTCGACCCCTAATGCAATCCCTCATGATCTAAAATGGTCTGAGATCCCTCTCACTGTCCTCACACAGGTCTTTGCTCTATCATACATGTCTTTAATCATCCTAATGTAGGCCACAGGTACCCCTCTAGCCTCCAAACATCTCCATAAAATCTCACTCAGGACTTTATCATAAGCCTTTTCTAAGTCGATGATCACCATATGGAAGTTCCTCTCTTCTCCCTATATTGTTCCATCAATTTTCTAACAAGGTGAATGTCTTCTGTAGTCGAACGCCCCTATATTGCAAACATTTGCATTTGATAAGATAATTGAGCTGATTTCACTTTTAATTCAGATGTTTATAATTGTCATCGGTTTATAGAAAATATATTATTCGTTGTTTAGCTCCTGTTTGGCCAATAACTTTTTTTTCAGAAGTATTTTGAAAATATTTTTTGGTTAAAAAAGTAACTATCTTTTGGGCAATTTCTCAAGATGCATTTTTCACGTTTCAATAAATGGCTTTGATTAGTTTTTCAAATTTATCAAGTTTCTACTCATAAAATTATAATTTTTTTTCAAGTAAAATACATGTTCAAACGCAATTCTAACTTCCAAAAAATATATTTTCTTGACGTATATTTAAATTAGTGGAAAAGTAATCTTTAAATTCTAAATAATTGAATTATAAAAAAGACTCCATTTAACCGTAAAAGCTCTTTCTCTAATACTATTAGTGTAAATTTTCACACGATAGGTGAGATCAATTTCCCTGCGCCTTTACCTTTTCTACTTTCTGATTCTCATATACCCTTCTGTTCACCTTTACTGGGCATGTTTTGACTTTTTATGCCCCTTAAAAAATAATAATAAATGGAGTGCACAATTTACCATGATACTCATATTAATTGATGCATATTTTATTGGATTTGAGAAAATGATTTGAAATGAGTAATAAATATTGCGGGTTTAACAGGAAAAAAAATGAATATACATGAACATCTAATTTTATGCGTAAAGTGTCAAGTAAAAATGAACATCTAATTTTAATATACATGCCAATAAAAGTGAACGGAAGGAATATAATTATATTACAAGATTACCTCGTATGAGCCAAAAAAAATTTGAGTTTTGAAATCATGCAGCGCCCAAGTAAAAATGAAAGAAAATTTGAGATTTTGGGATTGAAGGGTGTCGATATGCTAAGCTACTACACTCCAAAATTCATGTCCCAAATTACTGCTACATTTTTTGTAGCCTATAGTTAATATACTTGTCCCTTCGGAAAATTTTATTTTGTATTTTAGTTGTATGAGGCAATTTTTTTGTCTCACAGTTTTGTGGACCCAAATTTTTGTAGACCCAGAAGTGTAAGATTAAGGTCCACAAATTTGTGAGACAAAAAAAAGTGTATGAGACACAAAATAAAACTTCTTTGTCCCTTCTATTTATTTTCGTTTTCTGTTTTGGCACGAAATTCACCAAAAGTTTCTACTAGTACTTATTATACTCCCTCAGTTTATTTTACTTGTTCAGGTTTCTAAAATTAGATTTTCATTTTTATTTGTCACTTTTCATATATTAAGAAAAGATAATTTTTTCTGTTACATCCACAATATTAATTATTCACTTCAAATTATTTTTTCAAATCCATTAAAAATATATATAAATTAATATGTGTATCATGGTAAATTATACATTTTACTTATTATTTTTTAAAAAATATGTAAAATATATAGGGAACAAATAAAAGTGAACAAGTACTGTACTAAGTTTATTGTATATTTGTATTTTGAATGAGCTGAAGATTTGCTACGAGACCCCACAAAGAGAATGGAAGGTGTCATTGCAGTATTTAACTTGTCTTTTTCATTCATATAATATAAATTTTGTCTCTTTTTTCTTGGGAATCATAAACTTTTGCCAGTAATTATGATGCTACAGTGAACTTTATAATTTTTTATATAAATATTATAAAGTGAATAGAGACAATTTCAGCGACTCAAAGCAAATTTTAAATTTAGGAGGGAATTTGATACAAAAATCCAAGATTTAAAACAAAAGGGAAAAGAGATAGAGATAGAAAAGAATATGGGATATAAAAAAGGAAAGAGATAAATTATGGATATTAAAACATCTTACTTTTATACTTTATGCTTAATCTTTCTATAGAATTTGTTTAAAATAATTTTAATGATTGTCCAAATTATTGGTTGGACAATGTACGCACCCAAACAAAACTAGCTAGACGGATTTTGGCATTTTATAGCTTTGTTCTCATGCTTTTTTAATTAATATATATTTTTATAAAAAGTTGGCAGCAATATTGACAATATTATATATTGGTGATCATACATATATGATGATCAACTTTATTTGAATAATCGCATCAATGATGAGATGTAGCAAAAGGCCACACCAATCTTATGTGAAGTGATTTGTTGAGAACAAAAACTAAAAGTACTCATATGATTAACGTTTTATTTACTTGCTTTCAGATTTAAAAAAAGGCCGACTTTTGTCTGTTTTTTTGGCTTAGTTTTAAGAAATACTCTATCTGTTTTATTTTATGTTATCATGTTTGCTAAGCATGAGTATAAAAAAGAACAGAAAAAATTGACATTTGTGATCTTAAGAACAAAATTACTTTTCGCGACAGGATGTGCCCTCTTTACCAATTTGTTATGAAGTAAAGAAAAACAATCTTTTAATTTTGGTTGGTTGTTCCGTCGAAAAGATGATAGTATCATGTTATCCCAAAAGCTTAAGATTGAGTTTTTGTCCTTTTTTTTTTTATTTATTTTTATTTTTCACTTTATTTCCGGTACTTACATTGGTATTGTAGTAAATCCGAACTCTGAAAAGTTAACATTATGTGGTGAAGCCACTTCATAAGCGACTTCATACAAAGTTCAAATTCGAAATCTCTAATTAAGGATGTATGAGTGTTTACCCCTCAACCTCAATAATGGCCAAAAGTAGCAAGAAATATGTTTACCCTTAAAATCGGATAACAATTGAATTTATAAGTGGTTTTAAGAATACATAGATTAAGTTGACATAAAGAGATAGATTGAATTATAAGTAGAGAAAATAATAATAAAGCAAATTCAAACCGTGTGACTTGAACAGTTATAGCCTTGAGAAATAGATCTCACTCGAACTGAATTTGATCCAAATAATGTCACATACAGAAGAACAGTAGGTTGCAAAAAGAAAATAGTATTATAATTGTTTGACTCAAAAGATATCATAACATTTTTGAATAAATCAATCAAAGAAAATAAAGGGGTAAATCTTAGCTAAGTATAATAATCTCTAGAACAAAAGATACACAAGGAGAATACAGAGGATAAGATTTCTTTATCTTGTCAAGATGAACCCTTAAACAATAATGACATCAATCGTTTATGTAAGCAAGTGTTATAGCAGATGTTATAAGTTAGGAAAATGCCCGGAGAGCTTACAAGGTTCTTTTTCGCTCCCTATATAAGGGACAAACCCCTTCTAAGCCGTAAAAGACAAATCATAGGGAACATTCGAAAGAATATTCCTAATGTCTCTAATGGGCCTAACTGTAACACGCGTTCTTTTGGAGAAATTTGATCCTACGAGGCGTTACGGCTTGGCCAATAATGGGTGGTCAGCGTGCTCAGCGAGACACCAGGTAGTGTATTTTATCGGGAAATGACATCATCTCTATGTGCGTCATCATTATGCACTTTTTGAGACAGGGCTTGATGGCTTGTGATCACTGCCGACTCGACACTACACTATGATAGGAAGAGCGGGTCGCAATAGCTTTTACCCGAATAGAGGTCTGGGATCGAATTTCCCAGGGAGCTAGTAGTGGAGTTATATTTTCTGTCTAGCCTAGAGTTTTTGTATTTATAACCACTATTATAAAACTAAGGATTAAAGCTAAATTATGCTAGGAGAATATTACTAAGTTGTAATTAATGGGAAGAAGAGCTCTAGGGTCGTAGCATCCCCTAGGTGGCTAATTGACGGGTAGATGTTACTAAGGATAGATTGACGTATTTGGGGATTATGCTGAAACCATTGCACAATTGCACCCACTCTCACACCTCTCGGTAGAGAGAGTGATTTTTCTCAATTGACTCTCTCGAGACCAATTGGATAGGCCAATGAGACCAAGCAACTAGGGTTCAAGTAGGGTGATTACGCTCTCGAGATTTAACCCATTAATTGGGACATTTCTGATGGGTCCACCCCAATTTCTTGTTGAGTCAATTTTGGGGTCATAGACTCTCTTTCTCAAGAAGAGTTAAACCCACTAAGCTTGAATCAACGTTTGCAACCACCAATTCTTGTATAAAAACATAAAATCAATCAAAATAGCAAACACCCAATATCAATCTAACCCTAGATGGCAACACCCATCAATTACTCACACTAGGGTTGAGCCACAACCCTGGCTAATGTGTTTAACTACACATAAATAAAGAAGAAACTAAAGAAATGGATGAAGAACTAAACATATTAATTAATTACTAAGAAGAAACTACAATAATCTATTGTTAATGGGAAGCAAAATATGCCAAAAAATGGCTACAACACCAAGCGCAACTTTCGTCTCCAGTTCCCAGATAAAACTGTTACCTAATAATAGTAAAATGTTCTATTTATACTAGGCTGGAAAAACTGGACAAAATTACTCCTGCGGGGTTAGTGCGGGCCGCACAAAACAGACCGCACAAAACGGACCGCGACCGCACTGGCTCTTGGACTTCAACTGTTTGATAACTTGAACTGGGGGACGCGGACCGCGTGGAAGTGTATCGCGGCTGCGATGGCAACTGGCGCGGTCCGCGCGATCAAAGTGCCCTTCTTTGAACCTTATGAATGCGGACCGCACAAAGTAGGAGTGCGACCGCGAAGCTTCACCACGGACCGCGAAAATCCAACTGTGGCCGCGTGACTTTATGCCTGAATATGTCATGTCTCTGAACCTCCTAGTGCGGTTGCAGTCACTGTTACGCGGTCCGCACTAGGCCCTTTCTTCTTCAATTATCTTGGTCTTTGATACTTGAGCAGGTTTATCTCCTTTTTGAGCCGATCTTTGACATTTCGTCACTTTGTCGATCAAACCTACAATGAAGCACAACTTATGAGCATTTTGGGACTATTTTGTATCAATTTATACTCAAAGCATAAGCAAGTAGGGGCATAAACACGTAAAAATCCTAAGTTATCAGCTTGTCGCTTCAATTTTGGTGCCACTCTGCGGCCTTCCGCTTTGATTCTGGCTCCACCCAATCCTATATATAGGTGTAGGGTTTGTTTTTTCAAAAACTCTTGGTCATTTCATTTCTGATTACCATTTCTCATCCCTCCCGAGTTTGTTCTAACAACCTTCTTCTTCTTCTCCCACTCTTCGCTCACAACCTTTTCTGTTGTTCTAACACCTTTTTCATCGAAAACATGCCAAGATCACATTTATATCGTGAGGGGGTTTCTGAGGGTTCCCATTGTCTATGGCTCCCCCCTCAGGCGGTGAGGATATGATGGTAGAAAAAGGGGATAACCTTCCTACTGTGGAGGAGTTGCTGTCAAGACACCCCATATCTCGAAGCGACTTCCTCGAAGATCTTCCTCATACTTCTACCCCCGTACTCTCTGAAATGGAACAAGTTCATATTGACGCTCTCCGTGCAAAGTATGGCATACCCGCTCATATTGACATGGTTCCATCCATAAGGGATTTCGTGGAAGTCCATAGACCTGGGTACTGCGCTTTTTACGAGTACCCTTTCGTGATTGGTTATTCTTTCCCCCTCCTTCCATTGGCGGAAGAGTTCTGTAGATTCTATCAAGTTTGCCCGGCACAACTTTCGCCATACACGCTCAAGATACTCCTGCTATTGACAAAGTATGCAGAGTTAGCGGGATGCGAGGTTACTATTTACCACCTTTTGCACCTATTCACGCCCAGCTTCCACAGGGGTTCTATGGTGCATTTGAGGCACCGTGGAACAAAAGGTCTGGTGGTTGGGACCGACGACCGAGCAAGTTGCAAGTTCTTTCCATAAGTACTTCTTTATCAAAATCGAACATATTGTTTCTGATCCCGCTAGGTTCCCGGAGTGGTGGAACGAGACTCGTAAGTATCTCCACTTATTTTAATTTTACTCTTCCTCTTAATTCATTATAGGGTTTGTTTGTTTCTCGTTTGCGGCTATGGGATGTGCGCCCCGCCCTATTACTGGTATAAGGGATTGGGTAGCCCGTCCGTTGCCCCATGTAGCGGAGACTCGGGATTGGCCCGCCTTCATAAAACGTTATGACCCGAGAGTTTCATCTATTAAATGTTTTCCCCTATATCACTTTGTTGGTTATACATCGTTGTCTATTGATATGACTCTTAATGACGACAGGTCGAGGAGCTTCCAAGTGGAGAGCACCAGTCCCTGCATTCCGACAGGCTGTCACTGCTGCAGGAATGTAGTTTACTTTCCTCAATCAATTCAAATGGAAGGTCCCTCTGGGGATATGGTCGTGAGGGAGGAGGCTTCTTCTGTACTGACCCCTCACCTCTTGGACGAATCCTCTAACGGGGACGAGTCGTTACTTAGAAAAAAAAGCAGAATGGAGCTTGGGAAGGATGTGGACGTGGACGCTGGTAGAAGTAGGGTGTCGCAGACGACACCTGTACCCACATTTATGGTCGGCGCCATCGTAGCGGGGAGGTCTCCTCAAACGGAAGAGATTTACCCAGGGGCCGGCTCCGTGCGCTCCGCTGAGGGTGGCGCGTCTTCCAACGTTGGAGGAGGTCGACGTGTTGAAGGCGAAGGCTCAGGTTTAGATGCCGACCTGGAGGATGTTCGCGAGTTTGTAGGTCATCATTCTCACGTGGAGGTTAGAGTGGAAGGGTCTGATCGTCTTATAGTTGTCCTGGGGGACTACAACCTGTTGTCAAACTGCGATCAAGTGGCATCTATTTTAGCCCCTCTATGTGCTGCCCCTAAGAGCGAGCTGCTTAGAGCGATGGGCAACATGGAGTTGTCTCAAAACATCACCGGCATGGCCTTGCAGGTAAGTGTCTTTATTTTCCTTTTCGTTGTTGGGCTTGCATTGTTATTTTTGACATGTGTTTTTGTCTTAACTTCTTTGTTTTGGTGCTAGACCCTTATCATGGAGACCGAGCGCGAGCGCCAGGAAAGAAAGAGGACATCCATCTATGGGAAGATGTCTTCTAAATATCAGTAGCATTGCGTTAAGCATCGTGCAACGGCCGACATTTATAATTAGGACCCTAATTTTCAATTGTTGAGCAAGGGACTCAAACAGAGGGAGGACCAACTGGCGCGCAAGGTCGAGGAGATGAGGGAGTGAGATGAGAAGCTTATGAAGGATGTCGCCCGCAACAACGAACTTGAGGCCTCCCTTAAGGTGAAGGAGGGTGAGCTTGAGTTAAGTAGGGGGGTGATGGCCAAGAATGCCAACTTGCAAGCGAAGGTGTCCAGTTTGACCATTGAATTGGGTATGAAGGCGGTAGAGACTGCGAGGCTTAAGGGAAAACTGAGTGTCGATGCTGATAGGCTGGCGACTACTATTTCTGGAACAACGGCCTTGGAGAATACCCTTCGTGCTTGTAGGTCGGAGCTGACCGAAGAGAAGGAGGCATTTAAGCTTAAGATAGCGGAGCTTGAGGGGCGTGTTAAGGAGTTGGAGGCGGAGCTATCTGTGTTGAATGGGCAAGTGGCCTCGCTGAGAAGGGAGGATGCGAGTCGACGCTCACAACCTTCTACGCCTCATGCCTCAGGCGATCCGGCCATGCCTCATCGCTTATATGAGTTGTAGGTATATGTTGAGGCCCGACTTGACGTGTACAAGGCTCTTTAGGCTGAAGGGAGGGCATCTAAAGCAGAACTTAAGGGCGTGTGTGCCAAAGCTTGTGCCGCTCGTGAGGTATGCTGGTACGACCCTCTTATACCTAACGGGGATGACATCAACTCTGATGATGCAAATCGTCTTACTTCTGACTCTTGGTATGAAGATGTATCCAACCAAGGATGATGTGTAACTTTTTGTTTATACTTACTTTTTGCTTTGGGACTTTTGTAGGGCATCTTTGAGCCTGTTGTAAAGATAGGTGTAAGTAACATTTTGAGGTAATGTAGAATTTTTTTCGCCGATTTGGTGATGATCTTTGTAATATCTATGTTATCCAGGGTACTTGTCAAACTATTAAGTCGATTTTACTTTGGGTGAGGTCGAGCCCTTTTTCTTTTGGTAGTGGCTTTAGCCTTTGGGATACTACTTTCGAATTGTCGTCGAAGTGGTATCCTGTCGTAGTTCGAGCGAAGTCGAACTTATATTTTCGTCGATGGCCTTGGCCTATTGGGATGTTACCTTTGAATTGTCGTCGAAGTAAGATCCTGTCATAGTTTGAATGAGGTCGAACTCATATTTTCATCGTGGCCTTAGCCATTGGGATGTTACCTTTGAACTGTCGTCGAAGTAGGATCCCGTCGTAGTTCGAATGAGGTCAAACTCATATTTTTGTTGATGGCCTTGGACATTGGGATGTTACCTTTGAATTGTCGCCGAAGTAGGATCCCGTCGTAGTTCGAATAAGGTCGAACTCATATTTTCGTCGATGGCCTTGGCCATTGGGATGTTACTTTCGAACTAGCGTCGAAGTAGGATCTCGTCGTAGTTTGAATGAGGTCGAACTCATATTTTCGTCGATGGCCCTGGATATTGGGATGTTACCTTCAAACTGTCGTCGAAGTAGGATCCCTTCATAGTATTTTCATCGATGGACTTGGCCATTGGGATGTTACTTTCGAACTGGTGTCGAAGTAGGATCTCGTCATTGTTCGAACTAATATTTTTGTCGATGGCCTTGACCATTGGGTTGTTACCTTCGAACTGTCGTTAAAGTAGGATCCCGTTGTAGTTCGAATGAGGTCGAACTCATATTTTTGTCAATGTCCATGGCCATTGGGATGTTACCTTCAAACTATCATCGAAGTAGGATCCCGTCGTCGAATGAGGTCGAACTAATATTTTTGTCAATGGCCTTGGCCATTGGGATGTTACTTTTGAACTGGTGTCGAAGTAGGATCTCATCATAGTTTGAATGAGGTTGAACTCATATTTTCGTCGATGGCCTTGGCCATTGGGATTTTTGCTCATACATTGGAGGTTTGATCATATTCCCATAGGAAATACATGTCGACTTTATACATACAATGGAGATTTGGTTATATTTTTGTAGGAAACACATGTCAACTTTGTTTATACAATGGAGATTTGATTATATTCTTGTAGGAAATATATGTTGACTTTGTGCATACAATGGAGATTTGATCATCTATATCCGATCCTTTCATTACTCGGGCTGGAGATCATGTCGACAGGCGGGGTAATGAATAATACTTCGGACCTCGAGACATCCCCTATGCTGACTCATTAAAAACCTCACTGAGAAAACCCGATTGGGACAAAACCCGGATGAGGGAAAAAGAGTACGACTTAGGTGGCGCCTCCTTTCAGAAGTGGAAGTATTTGAGATGGGCGACATTCTAATTGTTTTGGAGTTGTTTTCCTTCCATTGTCTCTAATTGGAATGCCCCTTTGTTTGCTGCCACCGTGATTTTGTATGGTCCGTCCCAGTTTGTTCCCAGTTTTCCTTCGTTAGGATCTTTTGTTTCTTGTGTTTTAGCTTTGAGGATGTAGTCTCTGACCTTGAGCGGTCGTACATTTGCCTTGTTGTTATAGTACCTTTCTACTTGTTGCTTTTGGGCTACCATTCTTACGTGGGCCATATCCTTTCATTCTTCGACTTCATCCAGATCTTGTAGCCTACTTTGGTCATTGTTTGGTCCGCTTTCGTAGGAGTATCTCAAGCTAGATTCTCCGACTTCGACGGGTATGACTGCATCAGTCCCGTAGACTATTGAATATGGCGTCTCGTCTGTGCTAGTTTTTGACGTAGTGTGGTATGCCCATAGTACTTCTGGTAGTAGTAGGCTATATCCCTTTGGCGTCCTTGAGCTTTTTTTTTCAATATATTCAGTATCACTTTATTGGAGGATTCGGCTTGGCCATTGTCGACGGGATGATATGGTGTGGGGAGTATTCGCTTGATGTGCCATTTTTCGAAAAGCTCGATTGTTTTCTTTCTGACGAACTGAGGTCCGTTGTCACAGCTGGTTTCTTTGGGGATGCCAAAGTGGCATATTATATTTTTCCATATGAACGCGATAACTTCTTGTTCACGTATTTTGAGTGTATGCACCTGCTTCCACCCATTTAGAAAAATAGTTAGTTAAAACCAAAATGAAGTGTACTTTACCTCACCCTGCCAGGATGGGTCCGACAATATCCATCCCGCACTTTATGAATGGCCATGGCGAAGTGAGGGAATACAGGAGTTCTCATGTTTGGTGTATCATAGGGGTGTACTTTTGACACTGTTCACACTTCCTGACGTAATCCACAACTTGTTTTTTCATGGTAGGCCAGTAGTATCCAGCGCGGATGAGGCATCTGACGAGGGCACGGTTTCCTGTATGGGTGCCACAGTGCCCCTCGTGTACTTCTTCTAGTACTCACTTTGTTTGATTTGGCCCAAGACACTTGGCTAGGGGGTCGTCAAACATTCTCTTGTAAAGATCACAGTTTACGAGGTTGTATCTGGCTGCCTATATTCGAAACTTTTTAGCTTCTTTCTTATCTTGTGGGAGCGTTCCATCCTGGAAATATGTTACAATACGGTTGCACCAGTCCCAAGTTAGGTTTATAGAATATACCTCGACCTGGTCTATTGCGGAATGGAGAAGAGTGACCACATTTTCCTTGTTGATATTTCTGGTGGCTGCCGCTAGCTTGGCAAGACCATCTGCTTCGATATTCTGCGCCCTGGGTATTTTGTCGAGGCGGCATTTATCTAATTCTGGTAGTAGTTTGTGAATTTCTGATTGGTACATTTGTAGTCTATGTTCTTTGATTTGGAAAGTCCCAGTTATTTGGTTCACCACGAGTTGAGAATCACAATGGAGGATGAGTCGTCGAGCGCCATATTTAAGGGCTAATTTCAATCCTGCAATCACAGCTTCATACTCAGCCTCATTGTTAGTCATCTCGGGGCATCATATGGACTGGCAAATTACTTCGCCTGTAGGAACTTCGAGGACGAGTCCCAGTCCCGATGCATTAAATGCCCCGTCGGTGTAGAGGACCTAGAGGTCGAAATATACGGAAGCGCGGAATGCCTCCTGCTCTACTTCAGGCAATATTTTCGCGCTGAAATCGGCGACGAAATCGGCGAGCACCTTCCACTTAATAGCAGTTTGCGGTTGGTTTGTTGTATCGTGCTCGCTTAGCTCTATGGCACATTTGGCGAACCTACCCGATAGTTCAGGTTTGTGTAGGATGCTCCTAAGGGGGAAGGTTGTCACCACTTTTATGGGGTGACGTTGAAAATATGGTCTAAGCTTTCGTGAAGCTACGACTAATGCCAGGGCAAGTTTCTTAAGGTGAGGGTACCTTGTTTAGGCATCAATTAAGGTTTTGTTGATATAGTAAATCGAAGACTGCGTACCTTTGTTTTCGTGAATCAAGACTGCTAGGTACACCAGTAGACATTCACCCAGGTCTGCCTTGACGAGTAGTGGTGGCGAGGACAGGTACGCTTTCAACTTTCTCAAGGCATGACACATTCTGAATTCCACTGTAGTGCGTGGTATTTACTTAGCACATTGAAGAATTTATGACATCTGTCCGACGAACGTGAAATAAACCTCGATAGGGCGGCTATTCGTCCTGTTAATTTATGCACCTGCTTCTTGCTGGTTAATGTCTCCAGTATTTCTTCGATGGCTCTGAACTAATCCGAGTTGACTTCCATACCCTTTTGTGACACCAGAAAACCAAGGAACTTTCCTGAGGTTACCGAGTTGTGATCCTCATTCTTTTTTGACTTCACTAGCATGTCATCTATGTAAACCTCCATGGTTTTACCGAGTTGTTCTTTAAACATCTTGGTGATTAACCTTTGATACGTCGCCCCTGCGTTCTTGAGTCCGAACGACATGACTTTGTAGCAGTACATTCCTCGGTGAGTGATGAAAGTGGTCTTTTCTCGGTCTTCTTCAGCCATTAGAATTTGGTTATAACTAGAATAAGCATCTAAGAAGCTCAGTAGTTCGTGTCCCGCCGTTGCATCAATGAGCTGGTCGACATGTGGTAACAGAAAGGAATCTTTCGGGCATGTTTTGTCCAGATCGGTGAAGTCGACACACATCCGCCATTTACCGTTCTTTTTTTTTTACCATGACCACATTACCGACCCATTGGGGATATTTTGATTCTCGGATGGAACCCTTAGCGAGTAACTTATCAACTTCTTCGCTGACCGCCTCATTGATGGCGGCAATGAACTTTCTCCTCATTTGTCGTACTATCGGGTAAATAGGGTCGACATTTAGCCTGTGTGTGGCACTGTCCCTTGGGATTCCTGGCATATCTGAATGGGAAAAGACAAACAAATCGGCATTGTTAGTTAAGAACTCATGGTACTTACCTGGTTCTGAGAGGTTATGTCCGATATAAGCCTTTTTCGTGCTATCGGTGTTGTCCAGTTGAACGGGGTCGAGGTCTTCCACGGTTGCCTTACAAGCTTCCTTGACATCCGGGTTTTTGATGGCCTCTATTTGTATGTCGAATTTGGTTCCCGATATGGTTTATTTCTATGCTCCCGCACTTGCCCCCTTTAGTTGTTGGGTGTGTGTGCAATCTTGGGCGATTCGGTAACATTCTTGGGTTGTGCGTTGCTAGCCTCGGATGCGGAATATACCCCATGGGGTAGGAAATTTGATTACTTGATAGAATCTTGATAGGACGGCTCGCATGGCGTGTATCCATAGACGCCCTATGACGGCATTGTAGGTTGTTTCCTGGTTCATGACGTGGAACGTTGTTTCCAGGGTAACTCATCCTGCCAGAACGGGTAGCACTATCTCTCTAGAGGTTAGTTCCACTGCATTATTAAAACTCGTTAGTGTTATGCATTACGGTACTATTATATCCTCGAGCCTCATCTGTATGAGGACTCGTGGGTGAATAATACATGCGCCGCTTCCGTCATCCACCATTATTCTCTTTACATCGGTATCCGCAATGTGTAAAGTTATAACCAAAGTATCATAGTGAGGGAAAGACAAACCGTTGGTATCTGACTTGTCGAAGATGATACTATCTTCGAGGTCGTCGTACCGTTTGTAGGCGACTGTCCGTTTGAGTTTGTGTGTGGTGGTGAATTTTGTGTGGTTGATTACTGTATCATCACTGCCGCCAATGATCATTTTTATGGTACGAGCTGGTGACGGTGGTTTTGGAGGTTCTTGAGGATCGCGTCCACGAGCGAAGTTAACCCGTCCTCGATCGCTCAACAGTTCTTTCAGGTGTCCCTGGTTTAGCATTCTTACCACTACCTGTCGTAGACCTATGCAGTCTTCAGTCTTGTGTCCCCTTTCCTGGTGGAATTCTCACAGAACGTTCGATCTCTGGGTGCTCGGATCTGACTTCATCTTTTGCGGCCACTGCACCTTTGTGCCGAGCTTTTCTAGTGCATACACTATTTCCAAAGGAGAAACACAAAAGTTATGAGTAAATAACAATGGAGGCATACCTCTTTCATTTCGGGGTGGTGCGGTGTGTCGAGGCACGGCGTCTGCATGCCGTGGAGGAGGTGGGTTGGATGTTCGGATATAGGGCACCTTTCTCGATTGAAATAGGGTAGTTGGTCCCTTCGGCCATCATTGCAGTGATCTCTCCTTTTTTCGGTTTAAACCAATGTTAGCCTCTGGATTGGGGCGTTTAGGTCATCCTTATCTTCCCTTAGTTCAGCGCAATAGGCATTATGAATTTCTTCCCACGTTGTGGTGGGGGTACTTCATGAGTCTACTTAGCAGCTTTTTGGTTGCTTTTGACCTGTTTCTGTTTAACCCATTTTGGAAAGTTGTTATCGCCATCCCTTTTGACACGTTTCGAGGCTCGTTCTTACCCTATTTAATCGGGCTAGGAAATCCTGAAGTCCTTCGCTTGTCGTCTTCCTGACGGCGAAGATGTCATTTACCCTAGCCTCTACCTTTTTCGCTCCCGCGTGAGCGGTGACGAACTTATCTTCCATTTCTTCGAACGTTCATATCGATCGTGCTGGTAGTTGGGAATACCATGTCAATGCTCCCCCCGTCAGATTTTCATCGAACTTTTTCAGCAGCACCGATGACACCTGTTCTTTCGATAGATCTACCTTTTACTGCAGTAACGTAATGGATTAAGTGATCTTCTGGGTCCATAGTGACATAATATATTTTTAAGTATGGTAGCATTTTGAAGGTTTTCAGAATGGAGTGGGGATCCGCCTCTTCACTATATTTCTGTTCGACGAATCGTCCCACGTCACATTTTGGTAGCAACTTCGGAGGACCCGGTATTTTATCAACCCTTTCCTGATGCTCTTTCATCTGATCGCGGAGTGTTTTGTTCTCATTTTCCATCTTTTCCATTATCTTTATGATGGTTGCGAGTGCATCGTTAGCTGCATCAATGATAGTATAAGTGTTACCTATTCGTGGAGTTTCTGGCTCATCGGCGACAATTGTTGTTTCTGCGAGTATTGTGCCTTAGATATCCCTTTGAACGGGTTTGTCGAGTATGTTGCTCGAGGTGTTTGTCAACCACTCTTCTAATTGCCTTTTCACAGTCGGTGGTGCTTCTCCTACTGCGGATGTTGAGTTTCCTTCTCGTGCGATACAGCCACGCCCTCGGGGGGTGAGATCTGTCCCTCAGGTGTAGTACTTGGCATTGCATTTTCGTTGTCTTCCCTACCGGCTTTATTGAGGGAATTTAGGAGGTTGTTCGTGACACCTACTATTGCCTTTAAACTTGCTTCTCCCTTTCCTACAATTGTTGGCTTTTGCGAGGCTAAGAAGAGATGATTATTTCTTTCAAGGATCTAGACGAAACTAAGATCTCAGCTATAGAAATTCCCACAGATGGCGCCAAATTGTTTGACTCAAAAGATATCGGAACCTTTTTGAATAAATCAATCAAAGAAAATGAAGTGGTAAATCTTAGCTAAGTATAATAATCTCTAGAACAAAAGATACACAAGGAAAATACAGAGGATAAGATGGCGTACACTGCTGCAAAAGTCGTACAGTTTCTTGTTCGCCTGTAGGTTGTCCCTTGCAGGATGTCAGCTATGATGATCTCGTTGTTTGTAGTACTCATCAACGGTCGTGGTTGTTCAAATTTGGACCCATACAATAATGCTTTTGAGATGCGTGCTACAATGTGTATTACAAAGAATCAGACCCCCTTTATATAGTAGGCTAGTCCTAATTTGGGTACAATCCTATAAAAGGCAAGGAGTCTCATGATTTGATAATTAATCGGTTTCTCACTGGGACGTGCCGAGATTCCCGCCATTATATCCGACCGGTTGCGGACATTTTGGCCTTCCATTACTTGGTACAAATGTTTCCTCGAGCTTAATCGGAGTCGAGGTCGGTTCTGGAAGTAGTCATGGGCTCGATGATCTTTGACGATGTATGTTTTGACTTCGTACCATGGTTCGATGGAATCCAGGGTCAATCCTTATTCCATCATGCTTCAGTTTCGATTTGTCACGCAATAGATGAACCCGATCTAGACCGTATACAGATAGTACCCTCATTTTCGTAAAGTAAACGACGAGAAACGATATGAATCCTCGACCTTCGTCTCAATACTTTGCGCCATAAACGACAAAACTGACGAAATATCTCGTCAGTCACATTTTAATGGCATTAAATGTGCGTCAGTTGTTGGTCAGCCATTATAGGTTTTGAACCGTCGTTTGCAAACTATAAATACCTCCTCATTCATTCATTCAAACTTTACTTTCATAGTTTGTATTGTTATTGTTCTTAAAGAATCTCTTCACTCTCTAACTATTGTACCCAGATCTCTTGAGCTTTTTGAAAACCATTAAGTGTAACCTTCCAACTTCCTCTTCTTCATCTTTTTTCAAAAGAAACAATGGCGAAGACTTCTAAGACAGTTCACAAAAAGAAATCGCTTCTTCATCACGGCCCGCTGGCGGCGAACCAACGGCGGAGCCTCCTCTTGAGGCATTTATTCCTGGCGGGTGCTCGATCGGTGTTGATTTAAAGGTTGAAAAACCTTTCTCGATGCCGGGTTGATGCGAGCCGATCTCGAGGTATAGATGTTTGATCACCGATAGTCTCCTCTCCGAGGTCAAGGAGGATTGCAAGTGGGTTGATAAACATGTGGTGGTGCCTGCGCCTGAGGAAGCGATTACTACCCACGTGGATATTTTTTTAAGTGTTTACACTTATTCCTTCACATTGGGCCCCTTGGACCCGGTCATTGTCGCCTTTTGTAAGAGGTGCGAGGTGGCCCTTGGTCAAATCCGCCCTACTTTCTAGAGGATATTAATTCTCCTCCGCTTCTTTGTAAGCAAAATCGAGGGTTATCCCTTCACCCTAGACAATCTTATGCACATGTACAGTCCCCGACTCTATCAAGGGGAATCAATAAAACTTGTCTGTCGGGCCAGTAGGGCCCCATTCTCGAGTATATATGAGGATCGGGACCGAGGATGGTTGGGCCGATTCGTTCAGGTGAAAACCTAGGATTTAATCCTGGCCGAAGACATGCCATTTCCCGAGAAATAGAACATGAAATGTAAGTACAACCTTGCCTTAAAGATTTTGTTAATTATTTTTCCTTTCTCCCCTCTTCTTATTGGAGTTTGTTGTGTAGTCGTTGCTTGAATGTCGGATACAGTTCCTTAACTCAAGGAGTGGGTAGAGGACCTCGTGTAACAAAAACCATATTCCGAGCGTGCGTGGCGCAAACTGTCAAAGGGACGATGGGAGGCCCGTTTCCATGGTAAGTTACCTTTTTCGAGCTAAGAATATTAGATTTTTTTCCTCGTAATTTTAAATTCTTATTCTTTCCATTTTCTTTTACAGGTCTTTGCAGGGATGTTGCTATGAGGCCTCTATCCAGTGATGAGGATGTGTCCGTCGAGCTCCCTGCTCCGAGGCAGGTTGATGATCAGAAAATGAAGAGGGCCCCGATTTCTTCGAGCTCGAAAAAGAAAAGAACAAAAAGAAGCCCGGTGCATAAACCTAAGGGTAGCACCAGTGCTTGGACGCCCTCTTCAGACTCACTCCATCGTTTGAGGGATGAGTCAGAAGAAGAAGAATTGTCCGAGTTGGAGGCTCGTGTGCGATCAGGGCTCGAGGTACAAGGGGCCCCCAAACCGGTGAGAGCTGAAACTGAATTATCTCGACTTGGGAAGGTCGATGAGGGAGCTTAGCCAAAGCTTCTGAACCGAAAGGAGGTGAGGCCTCTTTTCCTCGGGATAGGGAGGCCGATAACAAGATCGTAGCTGATTCTTCTCAGTCAATGGATAGCACTCCAAAGGGCATATCCTAAGATATAGACCTCTCCGATTTGCCATTATTTACTGAGTCTATGACTGTTGATGCTCGGGTGATGAAAGAACGACTAATCAAAGAGCCACAAGGGGTGGTAGACTTCTTTAAAAAGAAATTTGATGGCATATAATCTATCTCTATGGAGGACGTCACCGGGTTGGGTGATATACCAGTGTCGAAGAAGAGTCCATCATCGGGGACGAGTGGACCTGCCTCAATCCCTAAACTTGTCAACCGGTTCCCAACCCCGAGTTTGAATCCTAACCGGAAGCGGTCAATCGTCATATCCATCTCGGAAGATGCCCAGGTTCTTTCTGCCACCGCGGGGGTGGCCAGTTACCTTTGGTGCTTGATGACCGAAGAGGATCAGGCTAAGATGAACGAGGTAGAAGCACCCTGCCTGTTCAATGAAGCTCAACAGGTATTAAATCGGGTAACTTTCGATATTCTTAATAATTTATGGTTTTATACTTAGATTAGTCTATAGGTGATTATAACTTCTTTCTCTGTGTTTGTAGACCACGGTACTCTATAACGAGACATTCCTCCGCCATTAGGAAGAGCTGGACTAGTATGAGGCCGAGATCTGAGGGCTCATTAAGAAAAAAACACTTACAAACTTCTTAGTGAGCAAAGAGAAGAGGAGGCTAAGGGCCTACGGCTGAGTTAGAGGTGGCTCGGAAAGAGCATGACGACCTGGTCGAGCAGGTAAGAAGCATTTTTGCAGTTAGTGATGATGAATCAGATATGGTGACTAATAATCCAACCCGCAGGTCTAATAGAAGATCGATAAGATCAGGCAGCTCTGTGAAGATGTATATGCAGTAAAGGCTGAGGCTGAAGAATGGAAAAAGAACATGAATTGCCTGGACTCGGAAAAGGAGACCGCTCGGGCCCAACTGACTTCAGCTGAGGTCCAGCTCCGAGGTATAAAGGAAAAGTCTTTGGCGCAGGCCAAGAAGATCGAGGAGCTCCAGTCCTAGTTGAATTCGCCATCTATGATCGATAAAGTCTGGACACAGAGCTTGAAATGGCCAAGTTGGAGGCCAAAGTAATTAAGTCCAATGCCAAGGAGATGTGGCCATTTATAAGGCTGATGCCGAGGCGGCTCAGATTCGAGCAAAAGATATCACCGAACATGCTAAATGGCAATCTCGAAGGGAGGCCCTTTAGGAAATGCATGCTCGGGGTTTCGACCTATCTGCTGAGATTGAGAACGCCAAAGAGCTCGAAGCTGATTCTAAAAGGTTGGCTTATCCCGAGGATGATAATGACTCTGAGGGTTTAAGCGAGTCTGAAGGCGGGGAAGATCCCGAAGGTGAATATGCTGCCTCCGATGAGGACCAGGCCACTTAGGCCTTTGAATGTTTTTGTTTTTTGTTTTTTGCATTCTTGTTGAGGCCGTTGGGCCTTTGTAAAAAAATTCATCGGGTTATTTGGCCCTTGTAAAAAGAATTCTCTATGAATATATACGACTTTCTTTCCCTTTCACGTCTTTCAATTTTTTCCCTTTTGCTTTATTATTTATATTCACAAAGATTTGAATGCCTTAGCACAGAATAATCAGGTTATGTTCAAAGGTTCAAACAAACTTTGCCTTTATTGTTTTAAGATATTTTGGGGGTTCGGTGTTACCAAAAAATTCCTCCCAAAGTAAGTAGCTTAGATTATAGTTCGTCGAGGGTAGCCTTTAGAACTGGTTTATGAATTTTTTTTAAGGCCTTGTTTTTATTACAGGCATCGAATGTCTTCGAGCCGTGTTAATATGGCTATAGCCTTTTAGTTTGGGTGTCACCCAGTGGGGTTGTTTTCCCAATTTATCCCGACTTGCCTAAGATAACAGTCTCCGAGTGGGGATGGTCGTATCATTTAAAATTCGGGGATTGACTAATATGTCCTATACCCCGATGTCTAATAACTTGGACCATTCGAGTTTGTTTTTGGGTGGCAGTCCCTGGGTGAGAGATTGATTGTTCGATCTCAGGTTAAAGCGGCCCTTGGGATCGTTACCTTTAGGGGATCAGAAGTAGGGAATTCCTTAAGAAATGTAAATAAGGAAATTTTAAAAGACAAAATGATTGCAATGAAGGTACTTCTCTTTATTCTTGTGTAAAACAGTTATACATGCGCACATGCTTTATGCTAGGGCTCGAGCAATCTATGCAGGCACGGTTCGTTTGACTATTTGTCCCTTACAATAAATCCTACCTATCGAGACCCTTCCATCACGAAGTAATTTCCTTGCTAAAGTCGATATCCGAGGGTAATTCCCTTAGTGTTCGAGGTTGATCACAGAGGAAAGCCTCAGATATTATTGATGCGATTCTTAACACCGATTCATAACCCGCCTTCTATTCTAAGTTAGCACGATCTACTATTGTCTTGTTAATAACCTTGCCGGAAAATCCATTCGGGACAAAACTAATTTAAGGGAAAAAGAGTGCAACGCGTGCTTTTAGACCTAAAACTTTGTCTTGCTCCTTGTCGGTCACCTGCAAGTGTTAGTTTGAAATATAAATAAAAGAAAATGAATGGGGTCGTAACTTAGCAGTAGTATCGTTTTAGGTGAGTTACATTCCAATTGCTTAGTAGTTGTTCACCGTTCATTGTTCTGAGCATGTAGGATTCTTTTCCAGTAATTTCGATGATATAATACGACCATTCCCAGTTTGGTCCCAACTTTCCCTCACTGGGGTTTTGGGTGTTCATTGTGACCTTTATTAGCACTACGTCCCCGACATTGAAGTATCGAAGTTGTCCCTTCTATTGTAATATATCTCGATCTGTTGTTTTTGGGTAGCCAACCGATTAAGGGCGGCTTCACGCCTTTCATCCAACAGTTCCAAGCTCGTATTTATGGCCTCGTCATTTGATTCCTTTGTTGCATATCAGAATTTGATACTTGGATCTCTGACTTTGACCGGTATTAGAGCTTCGGTGGCGTAAACCAATAAGAATGGAGTGGCCCCGGTACTGGACTTCGAGGTCGTACGATATGCCCATAGGACTTCGGGTAGGATTTCTTTCCATTTTCCTTTGGCATTGGTTAACCTTTTATTGAGGTTTTGGAGTAAGGTTTTGTTGGTCAATTCGGCTTGGTCGTTCCCACTAGGGTAATAAGGTATTGATAGGATCCTTTTGATATTGTGATCCTCGAGAAACTTGGTCACGTTGTTGCCGATAAATTGTTTCTCGTTGTCACATATGATTCCGGATAGGAATCTGAACCGACATATGATGTGGTCCCAAATGAAATTGATGACTTCCTTCTCCCGGACCTTCTCGTACATCTGTGCTTCAACTCACTTAGAAAAATAATCAGTCATAAATAATATAAATTGAGCCTTACCGGGTGTCCATGGAAGAGGGCCAACGATGTCCATTCCCCACTTCATGAATGGCCAAAGTGATAAGACCGAATGCAACAGCTCCCCGAATTGGTGGATCATTGGAGCATGCTTTGACATTCATTACATTTTTGTATGAACTTCTTCGCGTCTTTTTTCATGTCGATCCAGTAGTAGCCGGCTTTGATTACCTTTCGAACCAGTGATTGGTGCCTGAATAATTTTCGCAGGTGCCCTCATAGACTTCCCTCAGAACGTACTTTGTATCTCCCGGTATTAGACATATTGCTAGTGGACTATCGAACATTATTCTGAACAAGGTTCCATCTTTGGACAAGCTGAATCGAGCTGCCTTTGTGCGCAAGGTCCTCGATTCTTTTGGATCCGAGGGTAGATTCCCGGTCTTTAAATATTCCACATATTTGTTTATCCAATCTTAAGTCAAGCTTGTGGAGTTTATCTCGGAGTGGACTTCTTCTACTACCGATCTCATAAACTATACGACTGCCCCCGAGTTAAGCTCATCGTCTTCGACTGATGATCCTAAGTTCGTAAGGGAATCGAGCTCGCTATTTTTGATCTCGAGGTACGTGTTATAAAGTCCACTCTTTGAACCGATGTAATGTTACCTACAACTTATCTAGGTACCTTTGCACTTGTTCTTCTCTAACTTCGAACGTTCTATTAACTTGGTTCACCAGGAGGAGGAAGTCACACTTAGCTTTGATCACCTCCGCCCCCAAGATTTTGGCCAGTTCAAGACTTGCAATCATGGCCTCATATTCGGCCTCGTTGTTAGTCAATTTCACAGTTCTAATGGATTGTCTACACTGCATGTGGGCGGCTTCAGTGCGATGCCAAGTCCGGGCCCTTTTTTTTTTACGTTCGAGGCATCATCCAAAAAGAGGGTCCAGATTCCCAAGGACGTCCCTGAGTTTACCAATAACTCACGTTCTACCTCAGGTATTAGGGCCGGTGTAAAGTCGACTACGAAATCTGCTAGAATTTGAGACTTAATGGTTATCCAGGGTCGATACTCATTATCGTACCCGCTTATTTCCACTATCCATTTGGCCAATCGTCCCGAGACTTCAGTCTTATGCATTTTACTTTGCAATGGGTAAGTTCTCACAACACATATTGGATGGCATTGAAAATACGGTTTCAGTTCCCTAAAGTCGCTTAGCAAAGCGAGCACCAATTTTTCTTGGTGAGGGTATCTAGTTTTGGCCTCACCTAGGGTCCTGCTAATGTAATAAATTGGAAATTGTGTATCTTGTTCTTCCCGATCTAGGACTCGACTCACCGCTAAGGGTGCGCATATTTCGGTCAGAACCGAATAAATGACTGAACCAAAATTTTTTTATTTCGGTTTCAGTTATTCGGTTTGTTCGGTCGGATTTAGTTTAAAATTTTAAAATTTTAGTTTTTCGGTTCGGTTTTCGGTTATTAAGTTATTTAGTTCGGTTAACCAAAAAAACTAAATTATTAGCATATAGGTTCTTTAAGTTATATATAGGCTAAGTCCATAGGTAATAAACTAATACTATTAGGTCCAATCTATCAAAGACTCGACCCAATTAAGTAAGTCCATCAACTTCCCAATCTTAAAGACTTTCACTCTATTATAACTTCCATAGCATATATGATAGATACAAGAAGGATTTCACACAGAGTTGTAATTTACACTATGTTTGAATTTTATGATCCATAATAGTGTGCAAAGTTTAGTCTTTTTTTATAAACACAATATTTCCAACAATTTTGAAGTTTTGAAAAAAACAATAAATTCATCGATCCTATTATTATATAGAAGGAGCCCAATATAATACCGAAATTAGAAAAACCAAACTGAACCAAACTTATTTCAGTTCGGTTTCGATTACTACTTTTATAAAACCGAAAACTGAATAACCGAACTGAATTTCTTCAAACCGAATCGAACTGACCGAACGACCACCCCTACTCAGCGCTATCTCTGATACTGCCAAGTACAAGTACAGTTTTTCGTCTGCCCTCAACGTTTGAAGCACTAACAGGTTCGATAGATATCGCTTAAGTTTTTCCAAGGCCTGCTGGCATTCCGGGGTCCACGTGAAGTTGTTTTTCTTTAGTAGTAACAGGAAAAAATGGTGGCTCTTATCGGAGGACCTCGAGATAAGTCGCCCCAGAGCGGAAATGCGCCTGGTTAGCCTTTGTACGGCCTTCACGGTGTCCTCTACCGTGATAACCTCGATAGTTTTGATCTTGTCGGGGTTGATCTCGATTCCTCGATTGGATATCATGAACCCGAGAAATTTTCCTGATCCGACTCCAAAAGCACATTTTTTTCGAATTCAGCTTCATGTTGTACTTCTTCAATGTACTGAAGGTTTCCTTCAAATGCTTTAAATGGTCTCTGCTCGCAGGGACTTAACCAACATATCGTCAATGTAGACTTCCATGGATTTCCCTATTGTTCTTCGAACATCCGGTTTACCAGGCATTGGTAAGCGGCACCGACGTGTTTTTAATCTGAATGGCATTACGTTATAGCAGTATGTGCCATACTATGTGATGAAGGAGGTCTTTTCCTGATCGTCCGATTTCATTCATATTTGGTTGTACCCAGAGTAGGCATTGGGAAAACTGGGGATCTCGTGGCTGGCCGTAGGACTACTACTCATTTGCTAACCATTCCGAGTATTTGACTTCCCGAATGGACCTTATTTTAAGAAGTTTAGTTACCTCGTCCTTGATGAAAGCATGTTTGATCTCGAACTGGGGTCTCCTTTTCTGCCTGACCGAATGGAATTTCGAGTCCAGGATCAGCTTGTGAGTGGTTATCTCTGGTGGGATCCCTGTCATGTCGAGATGGGACCAATCAAAACAATCTATGTTAGCTATGAGAAATTGAACGAGTTTTCTCCTAAGCTAGGAGGTTTACCCCATGCCGAATATACCTTCCGATCAGGTAGATGCTCGATCAACGTGACTTGCTCAAGCTCTTCGACCGTTGATTTTGTAGCATCGGAATCATTGGGTACTATAAAATATCTGGGAACCCCATAATCATTATCTTCATTTGTCCCTTATTTATCCAATTAGGTCGTGGGTGGTGTCGATAATTGCTATTTAGTTTCCTACTTTATGTTCGAACTTGGTTCCTTTGATGTCGTCAGTGTTAATACTGGAATCACTTCTTCGACTTCAAACATTTCTTTTGTGGTCGGTTGTTCCCTGAGGATCATTTTAATCCCTCATGACATTGGGAATTTTAACACCTGGTGAAGGGTCGAGGGCACTACCCTCATGTTGTGGATCCATGGCCTCCCGAATAGGGCATTGTACCTCATGTCCCCTTCGATCACATAAAACTTGATTTTATAGATGGTCCCGACTGCATTTACTCGTAGTCATATTTCTCCTTTGGTAATTTCACAAGCCATGTTGAATCTGTTTAGCACTCGGGTTGCATGCACTATTTGGTCCCGTAGACCAAGTTTTTCTACGACCCTCGATCGAATGATGTTGGCCGAGCTACCTTGAACAATTAATACACGTTTAACTCGAGATTTATTCATGAGTACATATATTACCAGTGCATTATGGGGCTGCATGATTCCTTCTGCGTCCTTGTCGCTGAAAGTCAAAGTTCCTTCTGGTATGTAATCTCGGGTTCATTTCTCGCTTGTGATGGATACTTTGGTGCTCTTTAACATCGGGCCTTGAGGAATATCGACCCCTCCGATTATCATGTGAATGACGTGTTGAGTTTCTTCTTGCTCGGTTTTTTTTATTGGAGTCCCTATTTTAGAAATGATTCTTGGCTCGATCACTCAGGAATTCTCAAAGATGTTTGTCGTTGAATAACCGGGCTACCTCATCTCTCAGCTATCGACAATCCTCTATTTGGTGGCCGTGAGTGCCATGATATTTGCACATCTGGTTTGGATCCCCTTGGGCTGGGTCGGATTATAGAGGTCGAGGCCACTTGGTATCTTTGATGCGTCTGATAGACGATACGATAGCAGCAATATCAATGTTAAACTTATATTCTAACAACCTCGGTACTTTTTTCGGTACGATAGGCCTGTCGAAACCATTCTTGCTCATGAGTCCTTGATTGCTCTACCCTCGGTCATTTCTTCTTTCATTACGTGTGAAACTTCGTCCGGACCCATTGCTTCTTCGATCCTCATTGTACGGCTGATACCGATCCCTGTTCGACCTTGGTTCACGATCAATATCTCACTTGACTCTGTCAATGGGTCTATCAGGATAAACGGACCAGGAGGGAGCCCCCATTTGATCATCTTCGACTCTAATCTTCGATTGATATCGGTTATGCACATCTGCCCAAGTGACAGACGGATATTCTATTAGATTTTGCTTCAGTTGTTGTGAAGCCACCGAATTTCAAACATTCAGTCCTTGGGTAAAGCTTGAATGGCCCAATAATCAGCGACCGGTGGCAAGTCCATCCATTCCCTTTGAAACAAACTCTCTGAGCATTTCATTGTCTTTTTGCCTTACTTTGAAAAGGTCTGATTTTCTGGTTTCGACCTTGATAGCCCTAGCGTGTGATTTCACAAAAGAGTCTGCAAGCATAGCAAATGAGTCATTAGAATTAAGGGGTAAGTTCTGATACCATCTCATGGCTCCCATTGACAAAGTTTCTCCGAATTTGTTCAGTAAGACAGAATCGATCTCATCATCCTCCAAGTCTTTTCCTTTGATGGCGCATATGTATGAAGTGACGTGCTCGTTTGGGTCAGTCGTTCCGTTGTACTTAGGAATCTTGGGCATGCAATTTTTTTAGGGATTGGCTTCGGAGCCACACTCGGAGGGAAATGTTTATGCACAAACTTCTTGGAATCCAAGCCTTTCAATATTGGAGGCGCTCTCAGGATCTTGTCGACCCTAGAATTGTAGGTTTCTACCTTTTTGTTGTTTGCTTCAATTTTCTTTTCCCTTGATTCTATTCGTTTTGTCAGCTCCTCGAGCATTTTTATGATCTCGGGGTTATTACCCGACTCGTTCCTATTCGACCTTTCCGCGACCAGTTCCTCCCTACGAGTGATCTCTCGAGACGGGTCAGGCTCGATCTTGCACGGTACGTGGCTCTAGTTTTGTAACTGAGCTATTGCCCCATGTTGATCCTGCAACATTTTGAAGATCATTCGTAGATTGACCCCGTCTCCTTTATTATTTTGAGTATTCTATGTTGTTGATCGGGCTCCACCACAGATGTTATTCTCGGGGTCAGGGGGTTTGTGTTGATAGCCACATGCCAATTAGCGCCTAACGGGTCCGCAATTGGAATTTTGACGGGATATACGGGCAGTACCTCGTTACGGGGCTCTATGTTATTATTTTCGCCGTGGTGACCGGACTCATCGTCAGTAGGTAGATATGCTAATTGTGAGTTTGACATTTTGAGCTTAAGCCTGAAATCAAAGACACTTCAAAGAACAAGTGAAAAATAGTGTGTTATGGCAATACGTATTAAATAACCACTATTATCCTCAGGCCCACGATGGGCGCCACACTGTTTACCCTCAAAATCGGATAAAAATTAAATTTATTAGTGATTTTAAGGATATGCAGATTAATTTGACACAAAGCGATAGATTGAATTATAAGTAGAGCAAATAATAATAAACAAATTCAAACCGCATGACTTGAGAAATAGATCACACTCGAACTAAATATGATCCAAATAATATCACATACATAAGAACAATAGCTTGCAAAAAATAGTATTACAATGCTTTTGGGATGCGCGTTACAATGTATATTACAAAGAATCAGACCCCCTTTATAGTTGGCTTAGAATATTAGTATCTTCCCTGAACTATGCCCGGTCTTAATTACCCTCCTCAACATGGCCTTTTGAGAGTCATTATCCCCCTAAACACTGATATGGCAAAAATGTGGGTGCACTCACCTGCCACGCGGATTTTTCTGTATATGTGGCGTTTTTTTTAAAATAAAATATATATTTACCTTTTTAAGAATACTACTTTTTAGATAATTTTTTTCGAATACAATTTATAATAAAACTTGGATAGAACTACATTATTTAGGCTAAATATTTTTATTTGGACTAAAATAATAAAGTTTTAGTTAATCTATTTTTTGAATTTGACATGAAAATAAAGATTTATACAATTGAAACAAATAGTCAAGGCATCTAAAAAGTTATAAAAAAATACATAGTTTGAAATTACATATTTTGGCTATAATTGTTTATATAGCTCTATTACGATGCTCTAAAAATATTTTTTTATAGATTTTACCTAAAAAGTAAAAATACACAGTTGAAATAAATAGTTATTGCATCAAAAGAAGAAATAAAAAGGGTGTACAATTGGAAGAAATAAACGAATCACTTGCATTATACTACAATTGTACACTCTTTTTATTTCTTCTTTTGATGCAATGACTATTTATTTTAACTGTGTATTTTTACCTTTTTAGGTAAAATCTGTAAAAAAAATTAAAAATTAGAGCACCGTAATTTAGTGCTATATAAAAAGTTATAGCCAAAATAATTAATTTCAAACTATGTATTTTTTTATAATTTTTAGATGACTTTACTATTTATTTCAATTGTATAAATCTTTATTTTCAGGTCAAATTCAAAAAAGTATTTAACTAAAACTTTATTATTTTTCAAAAAATAAAAATATTTAGCCTGAATAATGTAGTTCTATCCAAGTTTTATTATAAAGTATATTCGAAAAAAATTATCTAAAAAAGTAATATTCTTAAAAAGGTAAAAATATATTTTATTTTTCAAAAAAATGCCACATAAAGAGAAAAATCCGCGTGACAGTCGATTGCACCCACATTTTTTGTCACATGAGTGTCTAGGGGAGTAATGACTCTCAAAAGGCCAAGTTGAGGGAGGTAATTAAGACCGGACATAGTTCGGGGAGGATACTAATAATTTGAGCCAAGTTTAGGAGTGGTTTAAGGTATTTTGCCTAGTTTATATAGTAGTGGAGTCCTGCTTTAGGTACAATCCTATAAAAGGCAAGTAATCTCATGATTTGCTAATTAATCAGTTTCTCATTGATAGGTGCCAAGATTCCGGTCGGTTGCGGATATTTCGGTCTTTCGTTATTTGGTACGATAATGTTTCCTCGGGCTTAATTGGAGTCGGGGTCGGTTCTGGAAGTCGTCATGGGCTCGATGATCTTTGACGACGTATGTTTTGACTTCGTACCTTGGTTCGATGGAATCTGGGGTCAATCCTCAATCCATCGTGCTTCAGTTCTGATTTGTCACGCAATAGATGAACTCGGTCTCGATCGTATACAAAATCTATCATAGGTGATACAATAAGAATACAGCTGGCAAGAAAATGCATTACATCAGATTATATTGAGCTGTATATTTTCTTTTAATTTGAAACTTTATAAAATTTCATTAGTGGATTAAGGTAGGTAAAAAATTAATTTTGAATCAATAATTTTAAAAGTGTAATGAATTTTGGCTCACCTCTTTGTAATATAATGAATAAATAATTCATCTTGTTAGGATCTGGATCTTTGAAATTTTGAATAACTAGGAAAAAATCTAAAAACAAGTGTGGGACAAAGATGTCTATGGGACAGGAGTACACGAGTAGAGTAGAGGTTGCCCCTTCTCGTACCCAATTGTTGCCAAAAGCCACATGCCTCAGGTTTAAATTCAAATAACGCTTCCCATCTTTTTACTTTTCCCAGATTAGCACGGGTCCAGTACAAGGATCTGGATTCGAATTCGGAGCACCACAAGATAGTCTTTTTCTCTTCGTTTACTTTTATGTTCTTTAATTCTTATTTTTAAATGTTATTAAATTATCTCATATTTACTTTTAATTTTAATGAGCTCCACTCTATAATTTGACTGAAGAATTTTTTTAAACATAGTTTAACGTAGATGTAGGATATTTTTGGGTACGATTGACCTATCAGAAAAGGAAATAAAGTAAAAAATTCATCTTTTACCGCTATACATTTAATTCAAAACGAAATATCTTTATCTTTTTCCCTAAAGATAAAAAATTCACAATTGAAAAATCTAGTGAATTGGATCAAGAAGCAAATTCTTTTGAAAGTATTTTATCATCTCATCAACACTATAGCTCCATGAAAGTCGTAGACAAATACAAATAGAATTTTACCGGCAAATATATAAATAACTCAGAAAAATAAAATAAAGGATAACATTAAGGTATTCCTTTCGGCCCATAATATGTGATATTTTGGCCTTTTTATTAATGTTCAAAATAAGTGTCATTTTACCTAATCAAGATGAATTGCCTTTAGTTTTTCAAATTTGCCCTTATTTACATATTTCAATGTATAATTTTAATTAAGGATAATTTAGTCAAATATGTAAATTTTAATTAAGGGTAAGCTAGTCAAAATACTTATTTATTTTCTAGGAGTTAGTATTTGAGTAATGGATGTGCAAAAGACAAAAAAATTACTCCTTCCGGTCCACAATAAGTGATCAATTTTTTTTTTATTTTGATCCAAAATAAGTGTCCGTTTATATAATAAAAAAAATTAATTTATTTTTTTAAAATTATCATTATGTACGTATCCCTAAAAATCATTTATTCCTCACATTTGAGAAGGAAAGAAAGTGCTACTATAACTATGCTGTAATATTTAATTAAGGTTAGTTTAATTGCACTAAATATTTTTGTCTAGAATTTAGTATTTTCTTAATTGGTGTGCCCAAGATAAATTTGTCTGGATCGGAGGGAGTATTTATTAGGGGTGGGAGAGAGTATTAAATATTGTTAAATTTGAGCATTTTTCCTTGATTTTTTAATAAATTTAATTTGTACACTTGCTGTATTTTTTTCCGGACCTATTTTGTAAGGTTTTATCGCTCTCAACTTTACTGTACTGTACACTGTGTACAGTCAATACAAGCTTAATCCTGACAAGTTGACACGTGACGGGACGGAGCAGAATGAGACGTAACACGCCGTTATCCCGTCTCCGTCAATCCCAACTTCACAGTAGCTACATGTAGCGATTCCAATTCCCAACGCAAAAATGACGCCGTTTTCGAGTCAAAACTGTCAGCTAACGTCTCGCCGTTTCACTGACTAATATCTTTATTGTCACGTCACAAGGCTACCCTCATTAATACGCTACTGTAACCTGACGGCGACTCGACGGCGTTTTCTTTGACGCCTCCTGACATCGTCGTTGTCAGTTTTGGGCGCCACTTTTAACGGATCCTGTCTCACTTCATTTTTATTTTTTTATTTTTTATTTTACGACAAGTTCTAGAAATTAATAATTTCTGGAGCCAACTTTTCTTCTGCAGTTCCGATTTTGTTTTTGTAAGACTAAAGTCACTAAACTAGAAACGGTAGGTATATAAGTGAGACAAAAGATTTCTGGATTTTTCGAATCGGACAAAATTTTAGTGACACGAAGTTTCTTAATAGAATTGCTATTTAGCTTATTTAACTGTTAATCAATTTCTTTTATTAATAATAATAGGCCAACTAGCATGCGTTTCGAAAGGGTAATTTTTGTTTTTATCTGCTGATCATGAGACAAAATATTTTGTACCCATTGGGACAAGAATCCTCATTTCCCTTGGATAGGGCAACATTAATATAGTTCCACGCTCATTTCCTCTCATATTTTCTTTAGATCATTGCATATTCAAAAGTTACTAATCTGACTAATTATTCACCCCATCTCAAATTACCTGTTATAATTTTTAAAAATAATTATCTTAAATTATTTATTATAATTTTTTTCTTATTTTACCCTTAATAGTAGTTGTTCTTGAAAATGTAAATGAAACATAAGTAGAATAAATATTTAATGAACAAAAATTATATCTTAAGACATAAATAAGGGTAAAATAGTCAATATTCCTTTATAAATTATTGTTTCTTAAGGATTGTGTAAAAGAGAAACACGACAGATAATTTGGAATAGAAAGAGTAGTTCGTATTGGGCATGCCAATTAATGAGATAAAGCGTTCTCGAGAAATTTTTAATTAGTAAAGTTTGAATTCAAAATATTTGATTAAAAGTTGACGTATATTCACCGCCTCACCATATTCTAAAGTGATCTTTTATATTCATTTTGGTGTGAATAAGGGCGGCCCGATGAATTTTGTGACCTAAAGCCAAACTTCATCAGGGGCCTTAATTTTTTTTAAAATTTTATTTATTTATTTATTTATTTATTTATTTGAAGTCTAATTTTCTAGTTTTTCTTAGATACAAAGCTATTAAAAAAATTCTATTAATCAATAACTCCTAATAAGTATTGCTCAGTTGACAATATAGCTAACTAATCCATTTAACCTTTCTTGAAACATTGTTGGTCTTATTTTATCATTTTTAATTTTGAAAAGAACTTTTTGAATTCCAATACCTAGCATCCCGTGATAACCTAGGATTAGTAGTGATTGGGTTGATGTGGTATTTAGGAACATAGAGATATCTTTCCCAAAATTAATAAATAAAATGAACCAATTCGCTAAAACAAGAAGAAAACGCGAGAGTTCCCAAGATTTTTACTTCTTTCTACTGAAGCAACGATAACAAGAGTTATCAACATTATTCCATAAGCAATATCGGCATTTGGAGAAGAATCAAATCCTTTTATTTGATTAAGTGTATTAATTATACTGCTACCTTCTAATTGTACGATTTTCTTTAATACTTTTTATTCAGAAATTATATCTAAACCATCAATATCGAATTGATTATTATATATTAAGGAACATTCAATATTAAGGCAATATTTTTTCAGCTTTCCATCATATAATGATCTTAGTTTTTACCACTAAATAGAAAATCAAAAATATTTTCATATACTTCGAATTGTTCAAATCTATTTTGAAGTGAAAAAATAGCCCTGCCTACTATGTATTAAAATAATCCATAGGTAACGCAGGAGTCATCTCTATTTTTCTCCCGGAAAATCTTTAGAATTCTCATTGTTTAGCTTTCAATTTGCCTCTGACCATGAAATGAAGTGCGAATAACCCGTCTCTAAAGGACTCTTCGAAAGATTTTGAGATTTCATTATTAACATTCTCATCCAATGCTACTTCCTATATATCACATGTTTCTTACGAAATTCGGGTTCGATATTCATTTGAAGTGCAGTTTATTTGGCAGAAATCATAGCAGTTGCAAATCCTTCTTCTCTATATTTTTAAAAAAAAATAAAAAAAAATATTTTCACTTCCCATAACATTTTTAAACTTATACATAGCATATTAGGTGTAACAAAAAATGGGGGCCCCAGCAAATATGAGGCCTAAAACAGTTGCTTGACCTGCTTTATGGAAGGGCCGGCCCCGGGTGTGAATTACCTCTGCCACTCAAATCGTGTGACCTTAGGTTACGAGTTTGAACCGTGAAATCAGTTATCAATACTTTCATTAGGATAAGATGTCTACATCACACCCTAAAAGTACGACCTTTCCTCGAACCTTAAATGCGAGATGCTTTGCGCACCAGGCTGCCATACTTAAATCCGAGCTCCAAAAAGGAATTATTGGAGCTTCAATAATAGAGAGTTGATATAATCAAGGTTAGCTGGATTATTAACATTTAATTTAAATCATAGGGATTGAAGATGGAATAAAAAATCCTAAATATCAAGGGGCATTGGGCCTACCAACTGCAATGGTGGGCCTTTCTTGTGTCCCTGAAACCATGGGCCATAGTGTGTGGTCCAATGCTACCGGGTTTAAATTACGATGACGCTCCCTACGTTGATACCAACGTACTACTCTCTGCCAACTCCTCTTTTACCTTTTCTTGTTCTTATTTTTTACTGCAGTATAGTGGTGACAAAATGAATAAAAGAAAATAGTTATTTATTCATATTATTTATTTAAATATGGTTTAGATAATAATTTTTTTTTAAAACGGATCAAATATAGATAAGACCTATAATATCCACTTAGAAAATGGATAACTACTAGATAACTAATGGATTTAACTTTTACATTTGTAAAGCTTCAAATTGAATGTTTATCAAATTTGGGAGACTAGAAATTCTCCTAAAAGTGATTATACTCAAGAAGTCATGGATAATATGGATAACTATATTATCCGTCCCGTTTTTTATCCATATTAAATATGAGTCGGGTTAGATAATTTATTCGTTTTTGTATTACCCGTTTTTGACTCGTCTCATATCCGGCCTGATTCGCTCGTTTGCCGTCACTATTGCACTATGTGCAAAAATATATGTTATATTATACTCCATTTTATCTCAGACATTAATCATTTTAACAATATGAACTGTAGTAAATCTTAGACGTTTTAAAAAAATAAAAAAATATTTATTATTACTTTTCCCCCTTCAAATCACCCTTACTATTCTAACTAGTGAAGTATGAATTAAGTGAGTTATTTATTAGATAGATAAAGGATAGCTAAACAAACATTCTTATAGTTAAAGTTATTGAATATAGGGTGCAAAATATTTAGAAGACAGATATGTTTAACCCAAAAAATAATTTTCAGGGTAAAAGCAATAATTTTATATGACGGGCCACAAGCAACCGATTCATTCCGAAAGATATAAAATTTCGTTAATAAAACGAGATAGAGAAGTGAGAAATAAATTCAATGACAGATAATATAATAAAAATAAAGCAGAGAAGAAAGAATTCTTATTGAATGATCCTTGATAGAATAATTAGCTGAACAGAGCTTGAATGACCGAACTATGGCTAACTTGGGAGGAAGATGCTATAAATTACAATGTATAGAATTGTAGAGAAGAAAATTAAATTCCCCTGATGGTGGTAAAAGTATGTCTATTTATAGGGCTAAATCAAAGTAACTAGTCTCCTTGAATTATGGGTCCATTATGAGCATTTACTCAATCCATCCATTACTCTGGAAGACTTGTAACAACTGTGTAAATGCTGGAATTCCGTAACTAATGAGTTAATTCCATAACTGATGAGTTAATTTCGTAATTAATTAGTCAATCTCGTGCCTGTTGAGTCAATTCCGTGCCTGTTGAGTCAATCCCGTGCCTGTTGAGTAAATCTCGTAATTGATTGTCTTGTTCTGACTGTTACAATCATTTATTGCATTTATTAATAATTGATTTGTAACTGAAGGTGTAATGATGGTAAATCCCATATAATCCGAGATTAATTTATTCCTTCCTCATTTGTAATTATGAGATATTCTCCCGCACCTGATCTGGGCTATTTCATGATGATCAATTCCGGGGCTAACAGGCACGGTATGCGTATGTTCGATCCCGGAGGTGTTTCACATATCATCTTTACATGTCATTCTTCACTTTTCTTCAAACTTTACTGATACGTGTCGTCATTTAATAGACCCACATGACGAGTCTAATTTTTACTAATATAGATAGTCCTCTCACTTTCCGGTTACTCACTATGATGTGACCGGAAAGTGGAAGATTTTATCCTTTTCATCCTTGCCTCTGCCTCATTAAAAACCTTGCCAGAAAAATCCAATAGGGACAAAAATCGGACGAAGGAAAAAAGAGTGCATAACTTAGATATTCAGATGATAACTCTGTCGCTTATGTTCCTTTCGTCAATAATCGGTTGGTTTACCCCTCTCTTGTTTCGGGGTTTGAAGACAAATCTTTGCCTTATGTTTGCAAAGTTTGATATATATATATATATATATATATATATGTCGGGTTTATTTTATGCCTATTTTAATGTTTGAGTTTTTGTTTCACCCTTTAGCTTTGCATTAAAAATGCTTCAATGCTCCTTGACTTTTTTGAATAAGCACGAATTATAAAAGAGGGTCGTTTATGAACGACACTTAATGAAGAAGACGTCTCAACTTCATAATTGTGTAAATATACAAAAGAGAGATATGAATTTTCACATGTTTTTCTTTAACAATGTTTTGAAGAAAGTTTTTACATTTAACTTTCATAACATTTCACATGTGTTTGTGTATCGTCTATAAATCATTTTGCAACTGTATTTTCTTTTAACAGATTCTATATAAGATTGCACTCGTAACTGTTTTTCTTTTGCAACAGTTTTTTTTGAATTAGTACAAGGAGATAACTATTTTTGTTTACAACAGTTTTAAATATAAGGGTATGAATTTTTACCTATAACTATTTTTATTGATAACAGTTTTCAAATGAATACAAGGGTAATGTTTTTTCATCCGTAATTGTTTTCAGTTACAACAGTTTTTGAGTAAGTACAAAGATGTGCATTTTTACCCGTAATTAATATTCTGCCTTTAACCTTTTTTGAAATGTTCGTTTATATTAACGAATATGTTTTCAAAGGTTTTCGAGTCAGGCTTGTGTTTTTGGCTCGTGACTTTGCTCTTAACTTTCGATTTGTTGGGTAGACCTTAGGCTTGACTTGAATTTTGATTTTTCTAGTCTTCTTTGCCTTCCATATATATAGTCCCCAAGTGTTAGAGCTTTGAAGTATAAAATCTCGAGCATTTGATTATTCTTTCCACGTGGTCCATTTCCTGAAAAGGAAAAACATATGGGACTCGGAGGTATATATTTAGATGATGACTGCTTAACCCCCTCCCCCTTTTGTTTACCAAAAGGGTTGTAACCTAGACCAGGATTAATACAGTATTCCTCGTGTCTTTCTGGTCTAATATCATCGTTTAGTATTTTAGAGAATTTATCCGAGTACTAATATTTTTTGGCACTTTAGAAAATTATTTGAGTGCTTATACTTAGTCTTTTAGACTTAAAATATATATTTGGATGCATCGTTATATGTGTGATGTCTTAATGTTGCACCTTTGGGTGTCTAACATTTAAAGTATATAAAAGAGGGCTATTTTATATACTTTAAATGCTACAAAGAGGACGTTTCCTTTTCATTCAGGCGTAAAATAGGATCGATTGATCCGAGTAGACTTTTAGTCTGAGGGAATATTAATCCCGGTAGGATTTACAAGAGTATTGACCCTATTAAAATTTATGGGAATATTGATCCCGGTAAGACATTGAGTTTGAGGGAATATTGATCCTAAATAAATATATATCTTAGTAGATTTGTCCTGAAGAGACATTTAATCTAATTGGATTTTGAACCCAAATTGGAGTATATGAACATACTTCCAAGTAGAGAGGGACACATGTTCAAAATAATATTTGAGATTTTTAGTTATATATACGGGATAATCGATCCGAATCATAATACAATTAGCCATTAAGAAAGGCCTATATATTTAACTTGGATGGTCGTTGTTGGACCGAATATAATTCACGTGTTTGTTCAAAGTGAACGTTATTCTAGTGGCATATTTGCATACTTTATCTTGACTTAGTTGTAAAACTCTCATTTTTTATCGTGGGATTCTTGACTCTGACATGGAGTTCTCGATCCTTTTTGTATAGAATATGTATTTTTGAAGAACTCATTCAACATTTTTGAAGTGTTTATGTTTGATATGAGCAAGACAACTAATTGAGTTGAGATGGTAATTAATGTCGGAATACTCTTAGGAATTCTATCTCCCAACCAATCAATTGCTTGTGTCACTTCTTATAATGTCATGTCAAATTGACTAATCTTAAAGTATAAGTAATCTCCCTAGTGTTTGAGTTTTGAGGTACGAGAACTCAAACACTGGAATCATAATTTGACAGTCTGCAGTTTAATAGTCCCCAGTAGGATAGTTAGTTTTGATATTGATGGACTTTCAAATGGTCCAGTTCCAACATAGGGACGGTACCAGAGCTCTTTTTATCAAATATTTGTTACTCTGGAGGGGAACTACGGAGGTTCCAAAATGTTGCCGAAATCGGAGTAATTTTCACTGTTTTCTTTATAAATTTCTCGCATCATATATTTTGTTTGTTTGGCCCATATGATATTTTAGCTTTTGGAGTCTTGAATATTCTCAAATATAATTCTCTTTCAACAAGGCAGTAGAGGATGAGACGTACTCAGAGTTATCGAGAGCATGCTTGTCTCTGAGTAAAGTCTCATTCTACAGGTAATAAATGAATATTATGCCAATTCCAAATTAAATTAGTCAGGCTTACCTCATTTTCATTCTAATTGATGATAGATCAGGAATCGCCTAAATAAGAGATGGCTCGATCCCGAGACTGTTTGATCCGGAAATGGTATTTCTCAATAAATGCCCGGAGTTGCTTTCTAAGTCAGTGATATCAGCAGTAGATCTGATACTAACACATCCGACTCGATTTTCTTGTGCTGCATAGTTTTCTTGGATTTGATCAATCATTAAATCAATATTTTTGCTCTGAGTCCCCAAGCTAATTTAAGCCGTAGCATATGCTTCATACTCGGCTTTGTTGTTAGTAATAAAATAACTTTTATGAATTATCTAACTACTTTCCCTGATAGGCATTAAGCATTGCCCCTAACTCGGAAAGTTTAGTACTTGTGGACCTAATTGTGTAGAAGGTCCAGATCCCGAGAATTATCCCAGAAATAACATGTTTGGGTAATATGTTTGAGCTAAGATTAATCATGAAGTCTGCTAAATTTGTGATTTTATAGTCGTACGTGGCTGATAAACAATATCGTATTCACTTAGTTCGACTACTCATTTAGCTAGCCTTCCTGACAGTTCATGTTTATGCAAAATATTGCGTAATGAAAATATAGTGACTACGGGAATTGAATGACATTGAAAATAAGGCCTTAGATTTAGGGAAACTACAATTAATGCCAACTTATCAAAATGTAGATATGTAGTTTCCGTATCTAAGAGCATTTTATAATAGATAGGAGAATGTGTACCTTTATCTTTTTGAATTAAAATTGCATTTACCGAGACATCTGAGACAATTTGGTGTACCGACAATCATCTTTCTCCTCAGACTTTTGAAAGTAATGATGTGTTGTTGTTAGATAGCAAGTTTGAATCGACTTTTCAGACAAAACCGATCTTTCAAAGATCTATAACTTTATCTTTTATGATTTGACTCTAGTTTCTTCTTTTGCTTGGCAAGATTATACCGCAGGTCAATATTGAGCATATAAACCTTTTCCTCCGGTGGTACACGTGCTATTTTAGCATGGAGGCAAGCAAAGCAATTTTTGTTAGCATGTAAAGGTTTAATCACCTTACCTTTAAATTTGGTGTCGAGTCTCGACCAACGTAAACATTCCTATTTGGGAAGTCAATGATAATTTCTAGTTCTTCAGCATTTGACCTCGTGGCTTCTGATGCCTTCGGTTCAATGATTGCTTCGAAAAATATTTGTATAATTGTCCAAGGTTATTAATGAACCTTCCTTCCTCGTGGTCTATTCTATCCCGCAGCTATCTCTTCTTTTTCAGTTGTTAGGTGTGGTATCTTTGTAAGCAATCTCGTACCCATGTTCCTTCTAGTCTTCATTCTTCACAATTTAGCAAGGTAATTCCTTACATGTTCGGGTAGATCTGGATCTTTTCCAGCCTATGAAGAAAATCTCGTTTCTCTTAACTCGGACCTGTTTTTTTAGATTTTTGCGTTTAGATTCGGATCACCCAAGAATCACATCCGCTTGATCTCCGGACCTGTTTTTGACTTTCAATTGAATGAAAGTCCTTAGTTCGGAGCTTTGTACTATATCGAATGTAAATTTTACTCCTCAGTTCCGGGAGGGTCCGGCGTTATTCTTATGACTCCTTCAATAGGATCCGAAATCACCTCGGTTTGGTTTTCGAACCTGGTGTATCTGAACCTCTTGTTCCGGAACTGTTTCGTACAGATCAGTTATAATCAGTTCTGGTACAGATAGTTGCGGTACCAATATATCGATGTACATTCTCCATTTTTCTTTGCTTGTTGCTTACATATCATTATCATGGCTAGTCTTCCCTTTTTATTTTGCATGGTAAAGCAATCTCCAACTTGGTTGTTCTCAACTGTGTTGATTGGTAAATTTTGGCCACGATGAAGGTTTAAACTGAAAACAAGTGAATATTAACAAAAAATGTTACTATCTTTGGATGAATATCAAATTTGCTTGAGTTCCCGGTAACAGAACCAAACTGTTTAACCTAAAAAATAGTTTTCAAGGTCAAAGCAATAATTTTATATAACGGGCCACAAGCAACCGATTCAATCCGAAAGATATAAAATTTCATTAATAAAACGAGATAGAGAAGTGAGAAATAAATTCAATGATAGATAATATAATAAAAATAAAGCAGAGAAGAAAGAATTCTTATTGAATGATCCTTGATAGGATAATGAGCCGAACAGAGCTTGAAGGGCCGAACTATGGCTAACTTGGGAGCAAGATGCTATAAATTACAATGTATAGAATTGTAGAGAAGAAAATTAGATTCCCCTGATGGTGGTAAAAATATGTCTATTTATAGGGCTAAATCTAAGTAACTAGTCTCCTTGAATTATGGGTCCATTATGAGCATTTACTCAATCCATCCATTACTTTTGGAAGACTTGTAACAACTGTGTAAATGCTCGAATTCCGTAACTAATGAGTTAATTCCATAACTAATGAGCTAATTCCATAATTGATGAGTTAATTCCATAATTAATGAGTCAATCTCGTGCATGTTGAGTCAATCTTGTGCCTGTTGAGTAAATCTCGTAATTGATTGCCTTGTTCTGACCGTTACAATCATTTATTGCATTTATTAATAATTGATTTGTAACTGATGTGTAATGATGGTAAATTTCACATAATCCGGGATTAATTTATTCCTTCCTCATTTGTAATTATGAGATATTCTCCCACGCATGATCTGGGCTGTTTCATGTTGATCCATTCTGGGGCTAACAAGCACGGTATGAGTATGTTCGGTCCCGGGGATATTTCACATATCATCTTTACATGTCATTCTTCACTTTTCTTCAAACTTTACTGATATGTGTCGCCATTTAATAGACCCACATACCGAGTCTAATTTTACTAATACAAGATATAGTATAGATAAATTTCTAGTATGCATTTACCAACAACACGCTCATAGCTTTAGTTTGAAGTTTTTATAAGCTAGTGTATGATTGACAGTAAATACTTTTTGTTCAATTAAATTAACTAAGAAACTTTTCATTAGATTGGATTTGTAAACTTCCACCAAAATTTATAGTTAGACTCTATTGTATATTAGAAGGAGTTTCTACCAAAGTAAGTGTAACCTTATTGATTTCTCAGTCAAAATCTTTATTCAGAAGAAAATAGGTTACTAATAACCAAGTTTTACTTAACTTTCATAATAGTCTTTTAGGAAAATAATAAAAACGATAGAGAAAATTGACAAAGAGACACAAGGAATGAAATCGACTAACAATTCTTAAAATTAAGGCCGGAAACTTTGATAAAACAGAAAATAATAGAATATATTTCGGTAGTAATCGAAATTTGTCCTCACAAATGAAATTCCTTTTCCTTATATATGGAGCGTACAACCATAACAATTTTCGCACTTAATTTGAATTCATTATGGGCATTAATTGTATTGATTGCCCATTACCATAGATAACCGTAACTGACATAGTTATAGCTATAGATTCCTTGTATCTGTTCTGATTCTCATTCCTTATTTACTTCTGATTCATGTAGTTTCCCTTCTTTTTAACCTCCATTCACTTCATTCATACCTCTTCTTTGATAGCTGTCAGGCCCGGTCCTCTTCTCTGTATTATCTCGTGGGTGTTTCTCCCGCACCTCTATTGTATTATTAATCCCATTAATTGAAAGCGCCCCTTGGCGCTATACCGTTGTTTCACGCATTGTGCTTCGTCAGCTTACTAATATTCCACGTGTAATATCTTTTTTTCACCAATACACTTATCACTGTTAGTCATGCATAATTTTTACTTTATTATTTATACCCTTTTTTCTAAATATACATAGAGATGATTGTAAGGGCTAAAATATGCACTTGATTTTTGTGTGGTTCTTTGCTCAAAATTTGGTAGACAAAGCAGTGAGTTGGTAACATCTAAGCATACATTTTTTTGTTTTCTATTTGATGTTCGACACCTATTTTGAGATCCCAACTAATATAAATACACATCATTTAAGATTTTTAATCTCTTTCAATATTCAGGACTAAAACTCGAAACTTTAATTAAGGTACTTGTAACAAACACTATCTCAATCACCCAATTAAATTCACATGCATTGTATGGGCAATCATTGTCGTCACTCATCAAAATCACGTGGTGGTGGCCCTAACTTAGAAAGTACAGATTTCTGCGTTGTTGCCTCTCTTATCTACTAATCATTTTTCACATATAAATGAGACACACTGCTCACATGATGATAAATGTACGTTTCCATCTGCTACTTCACCCCACAAAATTATTCCATGTTATAAATTACTGATTCTTGGCTATTAACATGTATGTGTTCACTAGTTTTCACTTTTATTAAGAAAAAAACCTTGCTAAGACCCATGTATACTTATTGCTACTCCAATGATGGGTTCAAAGTCAATCGTTTTAATCTCAATTAACATTAAATTATTATAATTCAGGAAGTGTAATGTGTTCAATAGTAAAAAAGTCGAATCACTCAATTTAAATTTGAATTCACCTCTTGTTACTTTAAATATAACAAGGTATATATTTAATCCAGATCAATCTTTTAAGTTTTTTAAATAGGTCAATTACTATGATTGCTATGTACACGTAGGTTAGTACAGTAGTAATTTTTTCATTTTAGAGATAAATTTGCCACTGCAGTCAAACCTCTCTATAACAACCTTGTTTGTTTCGATATTTTTTGACTGCTATAGTGAATTGATGTTATATATACTATAACATAGCATAAGAATCGATTTCGAGAAAAATATGATTTTATAGTAAATGATTGTTATGTAGAAATGTTGTCATAGAAATGTCTGACTGTATAATGAAATATTGGTGAATATGCTTTTGAGTTTTCAGAGTTTTTAATTAAGTGGCACTATCATGGATCTTCATTTGAGACTTTAAATTTCCTACTTTTCACATGTTCTGTGTGTTTGTACATATATATAATTAAAGTGTCTCTCTGTCTGAATGTGTTACATTCTTATACATGTTTGATCAAAAAAATATAGATTTTGGTTCAACTAATTAAATTTATATAAATTAGAGTTAAGCTTAGCTAACAATAATATTCTGAAGATGGAGTTGTCAAAAGTGCAATAAATACTACGTAAGTATATTTTGATAGTAACAACAACATACAATCAATACTCAAGAAATCAAAGGCAATAATATAGTATTAAATATTGATGAATAGAAATAAATGACATTTAAGTAAATAGAATGAATGAGTCACCCCGAGAAAGGATTGAATCAGTGTTCTTTCTGACAATGATGAGTGATGGTCAATCCTTTGAATATCTGAGTTATTCTCGGATCTAGTGGAAAAGTAAAAATACGAATCTTAGTGAAAATGTGATGTTTATGTGCTTGTAATGAAATCCGATTGTTTCTCTCTCTAAAGTTAAAGTGTATTTTTACAAATGAATATCACATGTTCCCTATCTAAATTATTTAAGACTACAAGGTTTAAATAAACTACATAGCTGCGCGAACAACAATTGCATAAGAACGAGATAAATCCCCAGAAATTTGCTAGGCCTACCTAGTTTGACTACTGTTTGACTCAAAAGATGTTAAAACCTTTTTGGACAAATCAATCAAAGATGAAGGGGTAAATTGTAGCTGAAGATAATAATCTCTAGAATAATAATAAGAGAAGAGAAGAGAGTTGCAAAGCTTCCTTTTTGTTTAAGATTGATAAGTTTCCCCGAATCTCGCCCCCTGTTACAAGGTCCTTTTTCCTCCTTATATACTAGCGAGAAGCCCTTCTGAATTATAAGAAATAAAATACAAAGAATATTCGACGGAATATTCTTAATGTCCCTAATGGGTTTACACTTCTACAAGGGTCGTATAGTTTCTTCTTTCGCCTTAAGGTTGTCTCCCTCAGGATGCCGATATGAAGGTACTTAGTCGTTTGTCGTACTCATCATAGGTTGAGGTCGGTCCAATTTGGACCCATACATTTAGTCCCTCCATTTGTCGGGTTCGCGACCGGATGCGTCCTCGATGAGCGGACTTCGTGCATTCTTTTGGAGAAATTTGATCTATGGGAACGTTATGACGTGGCCAATGAGAGTTGGTCATCATGTTCAGAAAAACATCGTGTGGTGCACTTCTCCGGGAAGTGATGTCAGCTTTACGTGGGTCATCATTACGCAGGTTTTCGAGGCGGGGACTGACGGCTTGGTGCTTCGATTCGTGCGCTGCTTTGAGGCCAGTCGCCTCGATTCTGGCGCCTACCAATCCTATAAATAGGTGAAGGATTTGATTTTTGAAAAACTTTAGTCATTCCTCTCTTGAAGACCTCTTTCGTTATTTCTTATTTGCTCTATTATCCTTCTATTCTTCTTTCATTCACCATCTGAAGCTTCTTCTTCCTTCCTCTTTTTTTGTTGATACTCTTTCAAACGATATTATGCTAAGGTCTCGTCGATCTTGCGAAGAGGTTCCTGAAGCCACCCCATCATCAACGGTGCCTCCTTCTGACAGCGGAGATGTGGTAGTAGAAGAGAGTAACAGCCTCCTACGGTAGAGGAGCTACTACCGAGGCACCCCTTATCCTGGAGTGACTTCCTTAAATATCCACCTCCTACCCCAAACCCCGTCTTTTGTGAGACAGAGCAGGTCCATATTGATGCCCTTCGTATAAACTATGGCATTCATGCTCATGTAGAAATGGTTCCAGCGGGGAGGGATTATGTAGACGTCCACAGACCTGGGTACTGTGCTTTCTATGAGTACCCTTTTATGATCGGCTACACCCTTCCTCTCTTCCCCTTAGCGGAAGAATTCTGTAGATTTTACCAAGTTTGCCCAGCACAACTTTCGCCATACACGCTCAAGGTTCTTCTGCTATTGACTAAGTATGCAGAGTTGGCGAAGTGTAGCATTTCTGTCCACCACCTTTTGCACTTGTTCACGCCTGGCTTCCTCAGGGGTACCCTGGTGTATTTGAGGCTTCATGGTACGAAAGGGCTGGTAGTTGGAACGGATGACCGGGCGAGCTGCAAGTTTTGGCACAAGTACTTCTTTGTTAAGATCGAGCACGTCGTTTCTAACTCCGCCAGATTCCCAGAGCGGTGGAACGGGACTCGTAAGTACTGTCATTCATTATGTTTCCCTCTCTTCTGTATTCACTATAAAGTTTATTCACTTGCCATTTTGCAGCTATGGGTCGTCCGCCTCTCCCCATTGCGGGTATCAAGGATTGGATAGCCTGCTTGTTGCCTCACGCAGCAGAAACTCGAACTTGGCCCACCTTTGTGCAATGTTATGGCCCTAAAAGTTTTTCGGGTAAATGTCTTACTTACTACTTTGTTGGCCATGCGACCTTGCTTAATGGTGCGACCCTTCGTGATGACAGGTCGAGGAGCTTCCACGCGGAGGGCGCCGGTCCTCGCCTTTAGATAAGTCGTTGCTACTGGCCTCTATCGACCTGTCAGGGACGAGCCTCTATCGAGGAAAAGGAGGAGGCTGGAGCTGGGGAAGGGTGTGGCTATGGACGCTAATGGCAGCAGGGCGTCCCGGACAACCCCTGTGCCCGTATTCATAGCTGATGCCATTTTGTCGGGGAGATCTCCTCAAGTGGAAAGAGTTGGCCCAGGAGCTGGTTCAGTGCACTCCGTTGGGGTGGCGCATTGTCTAACGTTGGAGGGCATCGTGTTGAGGGTAGCAGCTCGGGTTTAAATATCGACCCAGAGGATGTCGATGAGTTTGTGGGTCACCATACCCATGTGGAGGTTAGGATGGACGGATCCGACCGTCATGTGGTCGTTCCGGGGAACTACAACTTGCTGCTGAACAGCGAGCACGTGGCGTCGTCCCTAGCTCCTCTATGTGCCGCTCTTGAAAGTAAGATGCTTAGGCCGATGAGCGACATAGAGTTATCTCAGAAGGTCGCTGATATGGCCCTGCAGGTAGGTGCCTTTACTTCTCTTTTTGTCGTTGGATTGATGCGGTAATCGTCGTTCTGTATTTTGTTTCTAACTTCTGCCCTTCCTCTTTTGTCAGACCCTCATCTTGGAGATTGAGAGAGAGCGTTGAGAGAGAAAAAGGATGGACCTTTATGAGAAGATGTTCTCTAAGTATCAGTAGTATTGTGCTAAGCATCGGGCAATGTCCAACATTTAGCGTCAAGACCCTAAGTTTCAGGTGTTTCGTGAGGGGTTCAAGCAGCGGGAGGATAGTTGGAGCGCAAGATAGAGGAATTGAGGGAGAGGGACGAAGAGATCGTGAAAGTTGTCGCCCGTAACAGTGAGTTGGAGGTCTCATTTAAGGCGAAGGAGGACGAGCTCGAGTTGAACAGGGGGTGACGGCTGAGAATGCTGACTTACATGCGAAGGTGGCCGACTTGACCACTGGGTTGAGTGCTAAGGTAGCGGAGATTGAGGGGCTTAAGGGCGAGCTGAACTTTAGCGTTGATAAGCTGGCGACATGTATTTCTGAATCGATATCTTTGGAAGATGCCCTCCGCATTTCTAGGTCGGAGTTGACTGAGGAGAAGGAAGCCTCTGGTCGTTGGGTGGTAGGGCTCGAAGGGCGTGTCAAAGAACTGGAGGTGGAACTGACCGCACTAATCAGACAAATGGCCTCACTGAGGGCGGAGGATGCGCATCGACATTCTTAGCCTTCTACATCTCGCGTCTCAGCCGATCCGGTTGTGCCCCATCATTTATATGAGTTATGGGTCCATGCGGAGGCTCGCCTTGATGTGTATAGGGCTTTTCATGCTGAGGGAAGGGCTACTGAGGCAAAGGTTCACGCTGTGCACACCGAAGCTCGTGCAGCTCGTGAGTCATACAGGTACGGCCCCCTCACACCTAACGGGGATGGCATCAACTCTGATGATGCGAATCACCTTGCCTCAGATTCATGGTATGAAGACGCTTACCCTGCTGTGGATGATGTGTAGTCTTAGTTTGTATTTGCCTTTGTTTACGGATTTTTGCACGGGTCGTACTTGGGCCTGTTTGTAAGGGAAAATATAAATGATATTTTGCTGTAATGTAGAATTTACTTTTGTCGTCTTGTTTTTTCTTGCATTTATCGTACATATGATATTGTTGATGCCCTTGGCTATTGGGATGTTGCTTCGTTCTATCATCAAGGTAGAATCTCGTCGTAGTTCGAACGAGGTCAAACTTATATTGTCGTCGACGGCCTTGGCCGTTGGGATGTTGCTTTGAACTGTCGTCGAAGTAGAATCTCGTCGTAGTTCGAACAAGGTCGAACTTTTATTGTCGTCGATGGACTTGGCCATTGGGATGTCGCTTCGAACTGTCGTCGAAGTAGGATCCCATCGTAGTTCGAACGAGGTCAAACTTATATTGTCGTCGACGGCCTTGGTCGTTGGGATGTTGCTTCGAACTGTCGTCAAAGTAGAATCCCATCGTAGTTCGAATGAGGTCGAACTTATGTTTTTGGAGATTTGATCGTATTCCCGTAGGAGAACGTCATATGTCGACTAGTGGAAATTTGGTTCTGCACATACAATGGAGATTTGATTCTAAATACCATGGAGATTTGATTCCGTAAATGCAATGGAGATTTGGTTCCATACAGATAATGGAGATTTGACTCCGTAAATACAATGGAGATTTGGTTATCTATATGTAGTCCCTTCATTACTTCGATCCGGGGGTCATATCGACGGGTCGGGGTAATGAACAACATGTCGCCCCTTAAGTCGTCCCCTTTGTCGCCTCGTTAAAAACCTCCCCGGGAAAACCCGATTGGGACATAACCCGGGGGAGGAAAAAAAAGTGTGACTTAGGTGACGCCTTTTTTAGAAGTGGAAATACTTGAGATGGGCAACGTTCCAGTTGTTTTGGAGTAGTTTTCCCTCCATTGTTTCTAGCTGGAATGCTCCTTTGTTCGATGCTGCTATGATTTTGTATGGCCCGTCCCAGTTTGTTCCCAATTTTTCCTCATTAGGGTGTTTTGATGCTTGTGTTTTGGCCTTGAGGATGTAGTCGCCAACTTTTAGTGGTCGCACCTTGGCTCTCTTGTTGTAGTATCTTTCTACTTACTGCTTCTGGGCTACCATTCTTATGTGGGCCATATCTCTTCGTTCTTTAACTTCATCCAAATCTTGTAGCCTACTTTCATCGTTGCTTGTTCCGCTCTCATTGGAGTATCTCAAACCGGGCTCCCGGACCTCGACGGATATAACTGCGTCAGTCCCATAGAATAGTGAGTATGGCGTTTCTCCTGTGCTCGTTTTTGGTATAGTGCGGTATGCCAATAAAACTTCCGGTAGTAGTTCAGGCCATAGCCCTTTAGCTTTCTCAAGCTTCTTTTTCAATATGTTCAATATTACTTTGTTGGATGATTCGGCTTGACCATTGGTGGCAGGGTGGTATGGCGTGGAGAGTATTCATTTGATGTGCCACTTTTCGAAAAATTCAATCGTTCTTTTTCCGATGAACTGAGGTCCTTTATCGCAGCTGATCTCTTTGGGGATGCCAAAATGACATATAATGTTTTTCCATATGAAGGCGATGACCTCCTACTCACGTACCTGAGTGTATGCACCTGCTTCCATCCATTTAGAGAAGTAGTCAGTTAAAACCAAAAGTAAGCGTACCTTACCTCGTCCCGCTAGGAGGGGCCGACTATGTCCATTCCCCACTTTATGAACGACCATGGCGAAGTGACGAAATGAAGGAGTTCCCATGCTTGATGTATCATAGGGGCGTACTTTTGACATTGTTCACATCTCCTGACATAGTCTGCAGCTTCTTTTTTCGTGGTGGGCCAGTAGTACCCGACGCGAATGAGGCATCGGACGAGGGCGCGGTTGCCCGTGTGGGCGCCGTAGTGCCCTTCGTGTACTTCTTCCAGTACTCGCCTTGTTTGATGTGGCCCGAGACATTTGTCTAGAGGGCCATCGAACGTTATTTTGTAGAGATCATCGTTTACTAGGCTGTACCAGACTGCCTGCACCCGGAGTTTTTTGGCTTCTTTTTTGTCTTGTGGGAGCGTTCCATCCTGCAAATAGGCTACGAAGCGGTTATTCCAGCCCCAAGTTAAGTTTATAGAATGTACCTCGACGTGCTCTATTGTGAAATGAAGGAGGGTGACTACTTTTTCTTGGTTGATATTCCTGGTGGCCGCGGCTAGTTTAGCGAGGCCGTCCGCTTCGATATTTTGCACCCTGGGTATTTGGTCGAGGCGACATTCGTCGAATTTGGTAGTAGTTTGTAGATTTCTGACTGGTATCTTTGTAGCCTCTTCTCCTTGATTTGGAAAGTCTTGGTGACCTAATTCACCACGAGTTGAGAGTTACAGTGGAGGATGAGTCGTCGAGCGCCATATTTGAGGGATAACTTCAAACCTGCAATCACAACTTCATACTCGGCCTCGTTGTTAGTCATCTCGGGGCATCGTATGGACTGGCGAATTACTTCGCCTGTAGGGACCTCAAGGACGAGTCCCAGTCTTGATCCCAAGGCATTAGAGGCACCATCGGTGTAGAGGGCCCAAAGGTCGGTATGTGTAGAAGTGCGGATTGCTTCCTGTTCCACCTCGGGCAATATTTCCGTGCTGAAACCGGCGACGAAGTCTGCGAGCACCTGCGACTTGATGGCAGTTCGTGGTTGGTACGTTATGTCATGCTCGCTTAGTTCTATGGACCATTTGGCTAGTCTACCCGATAGTTCAGGTTTGTGTAGGATACCCCTTAGAGGGAAGGTTGTCACCACTTTTATAGGGTGACATTGAAAATACGGTCTAAGCTTCCATGAAGCTATGACTAGTGCTAGAGCTAATTTTTTAAGGTGAGGGTACCTCGTCTCGGCACCGATTAAAGTTTTGCGGATATAGTAAATCAGGGATTGCATACCTTTATTTTCAAAGACCAAGACCGCCTTTACCGTAACTTCGAAAACCGCTAAGTACACAAGTAGGCATTCACCTGGGTCTGCTTTGATGAGCAGTGGTAGCGAGGATAGATGCGTTTTCAGCTTTCTCAGGGCGTCGATACATTCCTCATTCCATTGCAACCCGTGATCTTTCCTTAATACATTGAAGAATTTATGGCATCTATCTGAGGATCGTGAAATGAACCTTGATAGGGCGGCTATTCGTCCTATCAATTTCTGCACCTGCTTTTTGCTAGTTAGTATTTGCGGTATTGCATCAATGGCCTTGATTTGGTCCAGGTTGACCTCGATTCCCCTTTGTGACACTAGGAAACCGAGGAACTTTCCAGAAGTCACGCCGAAGGCGCACTTTTCGGGATTCAGTTTCATTCCGTACTACCTTAGTATTTCGAAGGCTTCCCTCAGATGACCATTGTGATTTTATTTCTTTGCCGACTTCACTAGCATGTCATCGATGTAAACCTCCATTGTCTTACCAAGTTGTTCTTTGAACATTTTGGTGACTAGCCTTTGATACGTGGCCCCTGCGTTCTTTAGCCCGAACGACATCACCTTATAACAGTATGTACCTCGGTGAGTGATGAAAGTGATCTTTTCTTGATCTTCTTCAGCCATTAGAATTTGGTTATAACCGGAGTATGTGTAAGGCCCCGAAAATTTTTTCCAAGAAATTTAAGATTTTGTGGTGTCAAGGTAGGCTAATTATTTTATTTTATGTGCAAATGAGGATTCATGATATAATGAATATCAATTGGATATGTTAATAAGCGTATAAGTCATATTATAAGTGATTTGGGGTCTAAGGAGAGGCCTAAGTCTAAGCCAAGTTGGAAAATTTCATAATAGACTAAAGTTGTAAATGAGTGCGCTCAAGACCTCACTTTGGACGATCATATTTGCAGTTATATAAGGAGTTGTGTGATGCACAACTTATCACATTAAATCCCTTTGAGTCTAGTTTCCAATGCATCAAACTGTTCATCATTTGGAGGTGTATACAGAAAGTTACGACCATTTTACTGGGCATGTGTCATTAGCGTGGCCATTAGTGCGCCCGCGCATATTGCGAAGTATTCTGCCTCCTTAACGCGCTAGTAGCAGACCTCTAAATACACCTAAGGACGGGAAATTAGAGGATTTAAGTCATTTTTCAAGACTAGGGCATCTTCTCCATCCCCAATCCGACCAAGGCATCCAATTGCACACCTAAGGTGAGTTTTTAAGTGTGTTTTCATGGTGTTTTCACTTCTCAATCACTAGTTACAACATGATTTTGATTAGATTTCATAGGATTTCTTCAAAATCTCAAGAACACCCCAAAGTTGTCTTTCAAGATTTGGTCTACAAGAGGTAAACGTTTACCCTTAGACTTACATATATGGAGTTATTATGGAATTATGAGTATGAATTAAGTATTACAACTTATGGTATGGTGATTGGAAGCCATAAATTCCCAATTTAAATACATGACCATGGTAGTGATTTAAAGGTGATTATTTGATGGAATTTTGTTGGTTGGGTGTGAATGGTTGATCACACATGTGATGTCAAGAGTATAAATTATTAAAGAATAATGGTGGGATGAATTGTTGGTTAATGGTGATAGTTGGATGAACCAATACTATAGTTATGAGGTGTATAGACCTATACCTACAAGGTGTTTGATAATATGCCTAAATGGCTTAAGTTATGGAATTTATTACTAATATTGGCCCTGTTGAATGTTGTATTGTAGATTGAAGTTACTTAAGTGTATTGGATCATTGTAGTATCATTAAGGGGCAAATTTCAGGTATGTATGGCTAAAACTTCCTCTACTTAGAAATTGAGCTCCCATGGTGTCCCCGCATATGTTGTAAGTCCGAAATTTAATTTATGTAGTATTCATTATTTCAAAGGATTTGGGTGTTGCAAGAATATATGTGAAAGATGTACCTCAATGTGTTCAATATGCTATTCTTGGTAAATTGGGGATATGTGAAGAATGTGAAGTATATGCTAAATTGCCTAGATTTCAAGTCAAGTTTAAATTGAGATTGTTATACCAAACTATATGAAATCCTCTGGGTAGAGATGTTTGAAATAAATCAAAATGAATTTGGAAAATAGAGTATGGCCAATGTGTCGAGAACTTGAATTATAATGGTACCTGGTGATGCCTATGACACGCGAAAATATGAAATAGATTATGAAATGAGCCTTGACTTCACTTTCCATAAATGATTTCAATAATAAAGTGCCCTAAAGGATTTATACACAATTTATGCCATAAGTGGCTATTCGAGGTAATGTCTTGCCTTATGAGTACATCCAATGTGATCCGAGTTGTTACATACTTCGATGTTGAAATTGTATATTGTCATGACTGTAAAAGAGTAATTCAAGAACAATTGGTGTAATTGCTTGCTTATGCCTTTGAGGTGTATTTTTATTGCGGGTTGGTGTATCCCCTCCTTTTGGGAGAATTCATTGTGTTTAAAGTTCCATTGTTAATAATTTGAGGTGTATGATTTCTGAAATATTGTATATGCCCAAGATTCATGATTCCTCTCATGTGTACTTGACATCTTGAATTGAATGGCTTGTTGTTGAAATTGAATTGATGTGAAATATGTGAAAATGATGTGAAATGTGGGAAAAAAGAGATTGAGTTATGAAATGCGGCCTAGTGCCAAGAATGATGTGAAGAGTTGTGGCCCCAAGTGCCGATGAAATGACATATGTGAAATGAAATGATTAATGAGAAGGGAACAATGCCTTGGTAAGGCGGCATAGCCGATCGGGCCGAGATCGGACTCCGCTCAAGATAGCAGTGGTATTGTGAATGAATTCTGGAGAAAGGGAAAATGAGATTGTGATTGAAGTATATGTCTCAAATGAGGCGACCTAGCTGATCGGGTCGAGATCGGACTCCGCTCAAGATAGCGATGGTATTGTGAACAATGTTGAACAGTATGAAATGCTCCAAACTAAAGGCTATGGAAACATGATGTGAAAATTGTATGATTCTTTATATTGATAATGTTGTGATCGTTTAAAGCTTTTGAGTTGTACTTGTGATTTCCTTATTTTTGCATGATAGTTCTTTCTAATTAGATGGTGTTTAATTATACATACTAGTGCTATTCAATGGCACTAACGTCCCTTTTGCCGAGGGCGCTATGTCTTTAAATGAATGTAGGTGTTTCTATAGCAGGCAGTGTTGGTTGCAGCTAGTGTCGCATCATCCTTTTAGCTGACTTGGTAAGCCCCACTTTGTTTTGGGGTCCTGTTTCATCTGTTTATTATGTATATTATATTTGAGGTATAGTCGGGGCCTTATTGTCGGTATTTCCATATTACTCTTCAGTTGTATTTAGAGGCTCCGTAGACAGGTTGTGGGTAGTGTCGGGTATTGGAATTAAATTGAAAATATTGATGTTTGGCAATGTGGTATAAAACTTGTAGTATCTTCAAAATTGTGAACGAAGTTGTTAATTAATTATTTTTAGAGTTTGAATAATGGAGTATATCTCCTCTTTATTCAAGGATGACTTTGGGTAAAATGAAATCTAGCAGGCTTGCTCAGTCGGGTTTACTCGGTTGAGCGCCGGTTACGCTCCTTGGTTTTGGGGCGTGACAGTATACGTCCAAGAAGCTCAGCATTTTGTGCCACGCTGTTGCATCAATAAGTTAGTCGATGTGGGGTAACGGGAAAGAGTCCTTCGGGCATGCTTTGTTCAAATCGGTGATGTCGACGCACATTCGCCACTTCCCATTCTTTTTTCTCTGTCTTTTGATTCATGACAGAGAATGTTGTTTCTAGGGTGACCCCATCCTGCTAGGATAGGTAGCACTATTTCTCCGGATGTCCGCTCTACTGTATTGTTAAAACCCATTAGTGTTATGCAATGCGGTATTATTTTATCCTCGAGCCTCATTTGCATGAGAACTCACGGGTGAACAATACACGCGCCGCTTCCGTCATCCACCATGATTCTTTTTACATCGGTGTTAGTGATGCGCAAAGTTATAACCAAAGCATCATAGTAAGGGAAAGACAAACCATCAGTATCTGACTTATCGAAGATGATACTGTCTTCGAGGTTATCATATTGTTCGTGAGCGACTGCCGTTTGAGTTTGTGTGTGGTAGTGAACTTCACATGATTGATTACCGTATTATCACCACCGTCAATGATCATTTGTATGGTACGCACTGGTGATGGTGGCTTTGGAGGTCCTTGAGATGGCTCGCGCCCGCGAGCAAAGTTGGCCCTTCCCTTATCGCTTAGCAGTTCTTTCAGGTACCCCTGGTTCAACATCCTAACTACTTCTTGCCGCAGACCTATGCAATCTCCGATCTTGTGTCCTCTTTCTTGGTGGAATTCACACAGGACATTCGACCTCCTGGTGTTTGGATCCGATTTCATCTTTTGCGGCCACTGCACCTTCGTGCCCAGTTTCTCTAGTGCGTACACTATTTCTGAAGGGGAAACACAAAAATTATGAGTAGATAGTGGTGGAGGCATACCTCTTTCATTTTGTAGGGGTGCCGTATGTCGTGGCACGACGTCTGCGTGTCTTGGAGGGGGCGGGTTGGATGTACGAATATAGGGCTGATGCCTTTCTCGATTGAAATGTGGTGGTTGATCTCTTCACCCATCCTTACGTCGATCTCTCCTTGTCTCGGTTTGGACTGATGTTAATCGCTGAAGCGGCCCGTTCAGGTCATACTCGTCTGCCCTTACCTCGGCGCAATAGGCGTTGTGGATTTCTTCCCATATGGTGGTGGTGGTGGGGGGTACTTCATGAGTCTGCTGAGCAGTTTTTTTGGTTGCCCTTGATCCATTCCTGTTTAAGCCATTTTGAAAGGCTGCTACTGCCATCCCTTCTAACACGTTCGGTAGACTCATCCTTACTTTGTTGAATCGGACCAGGAAATCCCGAAGTCCCTCGCCCGTCATTTGCCTGACGGCGAAGATATCATTGACCCTAGCCTCAGCCTTCTTTGCTCTTACATGGGCGGTGGCGAATTTATCCGCCATCTCTTCGAACGTCGATATCGATCGCGCTGGTAGCTGAGAGTACCATGTCAATGCTCCCCCCATCAAAGTCTCACCAAACTTTTTTAACAACACAAACGGTACCTGTTCTTTTGACAGATCATTGCCCTTTACCGCAGAAACATAATGGATTAGGTGATCCTCTGGGTCCGTAGTCCCGTCATATATTTTCAAGAATGGTGGCATCTTGAAGGTTTTTGGAATAGGATGAGGGGCAGCCCCTTCACTGTATGGTTGTTCGACGAATCAGCCCACGTCACGTTTTGATAATAGCTTCGGAGCGCCCGGTATTTTATCAACCCTCTTCTGATGCTCCTTCATTTGGTCGCGGAGTGTTTTGTTCTCATTTTCCATCTCTTCCATTTTTTTAAGATGGCCATGAGTGCATTGTTACCTGCATTAGTAATAGTGTGTGGGCTACCTGTTCGTGTAGCGCTTGGCTCATCGGCGGCAACTGCGATTTTAGTAGGTGGCACGTCTTCGACATCTCCTTGAGTGGGTTTCTCAAGCATGTTGCTCAAAGCACTCGTTAGCCATTCTTCTAGTAGCCTTTTGACTGTTGGTGGGGCTTCCCCTACCGTGGATGTTGAGGTTTCTCTTTCGCGTAAGATCGTTAGATCCCCGTATGGAAGAGGTAAGATCTCTCCCTCCGATGTAGCGCTTGGCGTTGCATTATCATTGTCTTCTCTGCCGGCTTCGTTGAAGGAGTTCAGGAGATTATTCGAGACATCTGCTACCGCCTTTAGCCTCGCTTCCTTTCCCGCCATTGTTGGTTTATACTAAGTTTGAAGAAAAGTAACTATCACTTTCAGGAACCAAGATGAGAACTATGGTTTTAGCTATAGAAATTCCCACAGACGATGCCAAATTGTTTGACTCAAAAGATGTTAAAACCTTTTTGGACAAATCAATCAAAGATGAAGGGGTAAATCATAGCTGAAGATAATAATTCTCTAGAATAATAATAAGTGAAGAGAAGAGAGTTGCAAAGCTTCCTTTTTATTTAAGATTGATAAGTTTTCCCGAATCTCGCCCCCCTTTTACAAGGTCCTTTCCCCCCCCCCTTATTTACTAGCGAGAAGCCCTTCTGAATTATAAGAAATAAAATAAAAAGAATATTCGACGGAATATTCTTAATGTCCCCTAATGGGTTTACACTTCTACAAGGGTCGTATAGTTTCTTCTTTCGCCTTAAGGTCGTCTCCCTCGGGACGCCGATTCGAAGGTACTTGGTCATTTATCGTACTCATCATAGGTTGAGGTCGGTCAAATTTGGACCCATACAACTACTGCAATAAATTATTCAGAGCATGCTATTTATTTATCTATACATACAACTCTTAAATTCAGAGCATGTTTGGTCTCTATTTTTTTTAATTTTGGAGGGGGAGGGGAGTTCGATTTCAAATCCAATAATTTCTTGACCTACATATATGTTATTACGCAACTCAATACTTCTTTGCAAACTCTTGTAGTTGTTGCATGCGCAAAACGACCTATTCCCCTTTACTCAAATGGTCACTCAATTATCCCAAATTATTTTCTAAAGTCACTTTTCTTTTGTTTGTAACAACAAAGTCACTGATCTATGCCTATTGCACTCATAAGGTCACTCAACTAGATTTTTCAAATTTTGGATTTCCAAATACCTATTTTATCCTCTAAATTATAAACATTTATCTTCTTTTTTTAAAAATTTTTTTAGTATTAACAACAAAAATTCAAAAAATTTATTTACACAATTCCGAATGAAAGAAAATAAAGATTGTAAAATATATATTCTATGCACGTAATACAACAATAATTATTAACTAAAGGTATTTTTATAATATACATTAATGCAGTTGTCCAAGGTAGAGTGGAAGCAAAGAAGGCGGCTTACCTGCGGTTAGTAGGGAGCACTAACGAGAAGGAGAGGAGAGAGAACAGTGAGAGGTATAAGGTAGCTAGAAAGGAGGCGAAAATGGCAGTCACGGAGGCTAAGACTGCAGTTTTTGCTCGTTTGTATGAGGAACTGGGGAACAAAGGCGGGGAGAAAAAGTTATTCTGATTGGCTAAGGTGAGAGAAAGGAGGGATCAGGATCTGGATCAAGTGAGGTGCATAAAAGATGATGACGGCAAAGTTGATGGGGGATGACCAGATTAAGAGGAGGTGGCAGACCTACTTTCATAAACTTCTAAATGAAGAAGGGGATCAGGATATTGTACTAAGTGAATTGAGAAATGCCAACATTCCCCATGAATTAAGTTATTATAGGGACATCAAGGTCGAGGAGTTCATGAAGACAATGCATAAGATGAGAAGGGGCAGAGCTACCGGGCTAGACGAAATTCCGATTGAACTTTGAATGTGTGTGGGTAGAGCAGGCTTGGAATGACTTACTGAGTTGTTTAATGTTATATTCAAGACTAATAGAATGCCTGAAGAGTGGAGGTGGAGTACAATGGTTCTGTTGTATAAGAACAAAGGTGATATCCAGAGCTGTAACAACTATAGGGGTATCAGATTACTGGGTCATACTATGAAAGTTTGGGAGAGAATTGTAGAAATGAGAGTGCGAAGGACGGTGTCTATTCTAGACAACCAGTTAGGGTTCATGCCGGGGCGTTCTACCACAAAATCTATCCACCTTATTAGGAGGATGGTGGAACAATACAGGAATAGGAAGAAGGATCTCCACATGGTGTTTATTGATTTGGAGAAAGCGTACGACAGGGTTCCTAGGAAGGTCCTATGGAGCTGCTTGGAGACTAGAGGGGTTCCGGTTGCCTATATTAGGGTGATTAAAGACATGTATGATGGATCTAAGACTCGGGTTAGGACAGTAGGAGGTGACTCCGAGCATTTTTCGGTTGTTACGGAGCTGCACCAAGGGTCTGCGTTCAACCCATTCCTATTTACCCTGGTGATGGATGCACTCACTCATCATATTCAAGGGGAGGTGCCATGGTGCATGCTATTTGCTGATGACATATTTTTGATTGACAAGACACGAGACATGCCCTTGAGTCTAAAGGTTTCAAGTTATGTAGGACGAAGACGGAATACCTCAAGTGCAAATTTGGGGTCGAACCGATGGAAGCGGGAGTGGACGTGAGGCTTGACTATCAAGTCATTCCTAAGAGTGGTAGTTTCAAGTACCTTGGGTCGGTTATTCAGGGAATCGAGGAGATCGACGAGGATGTCACACACCGTTTATGGGTAGGGTGGATGAAGTGGAGGATAGCGTCGGGAGTCCTGTGTGACAAGAAAGTGCCACCGTTACTAAAAGGTAAGTTTTATAGAGCAGTGGTTAGGCCTGCCATGTGTCGTGATCCAAATTTCTCACCCTCGGGAGTCGTGATGGCGCCTACTAGTGAAAGCTAGGCAAGCTAGTTATTTCAATTATTTTACCCTTTTCCTTTTTAATCCATTAACAATTGTGAGTTAACATTTTATAAACAATGGAATAAAGCGTAAGAATAAGATGTAACAATTTAACATAATACCGATACAAATCCATAAATTTAAACCACCCAGAACTAGTGTCACAATCTCACAGACTATCTAAAAATACTACAAATAGGGTCCAAACAAAATAGATACATGTTTGTCTCTGAAATAGTAAAGAACAAAAGAATAACTAGATAGGAAGGGGACGCCAAGGCCTGCGGACGCCTGCAGGACTACCTCGGGTCTTCGGATGGACTGAAGGCAGCAACCTCACTGTGGTCCAAAAGCTACAGCACCGGGATCTGCACACAGTGCAGAGTGTAGTATCAACATAACTGACCTCATGTGCTGGTAAGTGCCTAGCCTAACCTCGGCGAAGTAGTGACGAGGCTAGGACAAGACTACCAAATAAACGTGTGCAGTTATATCATATACATCAAGTAATAATGATAGAAACTAGCAGTTACATATGAGAAGGGGAAACATATTGCGGGGAATATCATGTACAAACAAAATCTCAGTAAAGAAGTGAAAGGAACACAAAAATTCAACTGTAAGCAAGAATAAGAAAATCAAAGACAAGTGCACGGCATCACCCTTCGTGCTTTTACTCTCGTCCCTACCATAAGAATCAATATAATCGGCACGACATTACCCTTCATGCTTTTACCTCACATAATCATGACACAGAATTATCCTTCATGCATTATCACTTATATCATGGCACAACATTTTATATTGTGTGGCATGACATCACCCTTCGTGCTTTTACCTCACAATATCGGCATGACATCACCCATCTTGCATTAATACTCTCAAAATCACGCATGACATCACCCTTTGTGCTTTGCACTCTTCCTCACCCAAACAACAATCACAAAGCAATTTGGGCAAGGGAATTAATAATATCACAATAAAATCCCAGCAAGGGAACAATAACATAACAACAATATCCCAGCAAGGGAAACGATATCATGAGTAACAACATCCCGGTAAGGGAGATAATATCAAAAACAATAACATCCCGGCAAGGAAGATAATATCGAAAGCAATAACATTCCGGCAAGGGAGACAATGTCATAAACCTCTTCTCTTTTCTACAATTACTTCCCAACTCAATTCTCAACTTGAGCTAACGTTCTACAGTGTTCAATTACCAATAATACTTCCACAAGACTTGTTCAACAATACAAATCATCATATAAAGCATGAACAATATGAAATGGAGTCACATCAATCATAGTATAAGACTCACGGGCATGCTTGACACCGACGTATAGATACTCGCCACCACACCTAATCCCTCAAGCTAAGGTTAGACCAAACACTTACCTCAATGCCACGAATACAATTCAAGCCTCAACTACCGCTTTACCTCTTGTTTCCACCACCAATTCGCTTGTATCTAGCCACAATTTACTTAACGATATCAATAAATTCTAAATGAATCAATTCTAATGCATGAAAATAGGTTTTCCAATGATTTCCCCAAAAAGTCAAAAATCGACACCGGGCCCACATGGCCACAACCCGAGGTTCAAACCAAAACCCGATTACCCATTCACCCACAAACTCAAATATATAATTTGTTTTGAAATAGGACCTCAAATCGAGGTTCATATCCCCAAAATTTGAAAATTTTAAGTTCTACCCCAAAAATCAAATTTCCCCATGGTGATTTTGGATTAAAATCATGTGAAAAGATGTTATAGATTAAAGAAAATGAGTTAGAAATGATTTACAATTGATTTGGAGAAGAACTTTTCTTTGGAAAATCGCCCAAGAGAGCTTAGGGTTTGAGGGAGTTTGAAAAATGAAGAATTTTTGTCTAAGTTTGATTTTACACAGGCGCAGATATCGCATTTGTGATGTCATGTTCACGAATGTAAACTCGCAATTGCGGCCAAAGCTAGGCAATTGCGAAGGAAGGCCTGCCTCTGCTTTCTTCGCAAATGCGAACAAATGTTCGCATTGCGGTGTCTGCTAAGGTCGTATTTGCGACATGAGCCTCGCAAATGCGAAGGTCTCCCTGTCCCAGCCCATCATCGCAATTGCGATGTTTCTTCGCAAATGCGAGCTCACATTTGCTAGCCAGGCTTCGCAATTGCAAAGCCTTCAGACCTGCAACACAACAACAGTTTTCTTAAGTCCAATTTTACTCCGTGGCCTATCCAAAACTCACCCGTGCCCTCGGAGGCTCCAAACCAAGCATGCACGCAAGTCTACAAACATCATACGAACTTGCTTGTGTGATCAAATCATCAAAATAACATCAATAACTATGAATTAAACCTCAAATTCGTGAAATCACCCAAGAACCTCAAAATTTTCAATTTCTCAAATAAAGGTCGGATTTATACTAAACAAACTCCGATTCTTACCAAACTTCACATATTAAACTTAATTATTATATAAGACATGTACCGGGCTCCGGAACCAAAATACGGACCTGATACCATTAATTTCAGACCTCTTTTCATTTCCAAAAACTCTTATAATTTCAGTTAAACAATTTCTTTCAAAAATTCATTTCTCGGGATTGGGACCTCAGAATTCGATTTTGGGCATACACCCAAGTCCCAAATTTTATTACGGACCCTACGAGACCATCGGATCACGGGTCCGGATCCGTTTACAAGAATGTTGACCAAAGTCAACTTTATTCAATTTTTAAAAGCCAATTTCCTTATTTTACTTGGTTTTCACATAAAAGCTTTTCGGAAATGTGCTCGGATTGCACACGCAAATCGAGGTGGGACAAAAAGAGATTTTAAGGCCTTGAAACACAGAATTTTCTTTCAAAACGAGTGATGGGTCACCACACCATGTTGTGTGGGACTAAGTGTTGGCCGGTTAAGAACTTACACATCCAAAAAGATGAAAGTAGTAGAGATAAGGATGCCGAGGTAGATGTACGTGCATATAAGGATGGATAAGATTAGGAATGAAGATATTCGAGAGAAGGTGAGAGTGGCCCCCATGGAGGACAAGATGCGGGAAGTAAGACTCAGATGGTTCGGGCACATTCATAGGAGGAGCACTGATGCACCGGTGAGGAGGTGTAGTGGTGGGCACGAGGAGAGGTAGAAGGTGACCTAAGAAGTATTGGGGAGAGGTGATCAGGCAGGACATGACACAACTTAGGATTACTAAGGACATGGCCCCTGACAAGGAATTGTGGAGGTCGAGCATTATGGTTGTAGGTTAGGGGGAAGTTGTAAATATTTCTATGGCGCACCAGGGTGAGATTAGCCAGTTAGGAGTTAGTTTTAGGATGCTAGTGGTCATCTACTGATGTAGGGCTTTATCTGCTGGTTATTATCGTATTTTCCATCTATTTCGTATTTCTTATATTGTTGTTATTTTATTATGATTCTATTGATGGTACTAATATATCGTCTCTTGTGGCCTTCTTGAGCCGAGAGTCTCCTAGAAACAGCCTCTCTGCCCCTCGGGGTAGGGGTAAGGTCTGCGTAGATATTACCTTTCCCAGACCCCACTTGTGGGATTACACTGGGTCGTTGTTGTATATATTCTTGAAAATTATGCTCAATTATATTATTATGTTTCTACCAACATTCCGACGACACAAAGTTATGTCACCGAAAAGCAGAGAGACTATTTGTATAGGGTAAAATATGCAATGTTAAGTCGTACATAAAAATATATATATATATATATATATATATATATATATATATATATATATATGTGTGTGTGTGTGTGTGTGTGTGTGTGTGTGTGTGTAATTGAGCATAATTTTCCAGAATATATAATGTATATTACAAAAAAACCCTTATTTAAATAATTATTCTTATATTATGTGCAAGGAATATATACTTGACAACCTTTATTTTCTTTCATTCTGAATTGTGTAAATAAATTTTTGAATTTTTGTTGTTAATACTAAAATTATTATTACTAACAAATTATTAATTTTTTACTATGCTCATTATTTTGTTATTCCAGCATTATATATGCTTGAATATTTTTAAATTTTTTTTAATTTATAAATAATATTTATTTATTCTATAGATAAGTCTATAATGTAAATTAAAAAGGAAAAAATTATAATATTAAAAAGTTTTAAAAAAATAAAAAGAAGATAAATGTTTATAAACTAGAGGGTAAAATAGGTATTTGGCAATTTAAAATGTTGAAAAATCTAGTTGAGTGACCTTCTGAGTGCAATAGGCAAGTTCAGTGACTTTGTTATTACAAACGAAAGAAAAATGACTTTAGGAGATAATTTAGGATAGTTGAGTGGCCATTTGAGCAATGGACTCCGAAATGAGAGTAAATATTAGCTATTTTTTCAAAGTTTTTCTTATGTCTTGCTACATGGTGGTAAAACCACCTGCAGCTGATTTGATCAGACTATTAAATATAGAGAAAATCTTACTTTATACCTATTAATTCCAAACTATTTACTCTTTAATGCTCAGGCCCAAACTATTTACTACTCCTATCCATGCTGCCCAAACTATTTACCCGGTTATTTTCCAATAACATGATGGAGTAATAATTGAAATCATGTGCAGTTTGTCCCCCAGCTCAACTGCTTCTGCAACTCTTACTCCACTTTGCTCTTTTTTCATTTGAAGCAAAAACGACCATCCCAATTCCGGCAATCAAAATTCTAATCCAAATCTCGTATCATCTCTGTAAAAAGCACACATATGTGATTAAAAACTACTAATCTTCTCTCATTGTAGTATTCTGGGTTCATCATCAATGGCAGTTCACACTTGTTTCTCACTAATACCTTCTTCTTTCTCTTCACCCAAACTGTTTTTTGGAGATTTTTCGTACAAAAATTTAAATCAACCATTGAAGGACCTTGAAGCTTGAAACTCATAACTTGGTTTGTTTGAGTTTTTAATTATTTTGATCTGATCCTATATGGGTTTGTTTAAAAAGTTGATTGGAGGTTGTAGCTAAAGTTTTAGTCAATTTGGTGAAGATTTTGTAGTAGATTTTAGAAGTTTGGGTTGAAATATAGTTGAACAATAGAAGAAGACGAATTTGTATTGTATACTAAAATAATATACAAATATACCATTTTGGTATACAATTCATTCCAACTATATACCCTATTAGTATAGCTATATACTATATTGGTATCATATGCTAGTTGAATCATTTTTTGATTGTATTAGCTGCATTTATTAGTACAATATTGATTTTCTTTTAATAATAGTAATATAGTACAATATCTTGAAATATTTTATATATTAATATGTGGTACATTATTTTTTTATTTTTCTCTTTATGCATGTGTGTTATGTAATAGTAGTATAGTCATATAGTTGCCGGAATTAACCAGTAAAACTGTATACCATGTTGGTATAGTTATATGCCATATTAGTATCATATGGTAGTTTGAACTTTTTTTGGTTGTTTTGGCTGTATTTTGAAGTGAATTCTGTTCTGAAATTATTTATATAAACGTGATTTGCAGTGTTGGAATTTTTTTGTGCTGATGGATATAGATTATGTGTATTATGTAATAGTTTTTATAATTATAGGCAATTGTTGGAACGACTCATACAACTATATACCATGTTAGTATATGGAATGAGCAAGTTGCTTTGCGAATATTTAGCTTGCAATGCGAGCATGTAATTTTCTCATACTTTTATTGTATCCTTTAATGTTCTGGTAAAGTAGTATAATCACAGATAGTTGTAGCAATATTCTAGAGCAATCATATACTCTGTTGGTATATACCATATTGATATACATGTATACCATATTGGTATCATATGGTACTAGAAGTCTTTTTTGCTACTTATATTTTTATTGTATTTTTCAATATTTTATTATCATTTCTATTCTAACTAGTATATATGGAGATTTAGTGGCCATAGATTATATTCCATCACTGGTTGGTGTTACTGCTAATGGTAGAGTATGTACTGATATTTATAGGGAAGGAGATCAAGGTTTGCATGGCAATCACGTGGAATTAGAAATAAAGAAAAAAAAATAAAAAAAATAAAGAAGAAGTCAAATTTGAGTGTGAAATAAGTTATGGTAAAAATAACAATAATACGATTTGGGCAAAAATAAATGAATAAAAGAGAAAAAATAAAAAAAAATAGGAAGAAAACGAGAAAAAAGAAAAGGAGAAAAGAAAGAAAAAAGGAAAAAAGAAAAGAAGAAAAAAAGCATAGAAATAAAAAAAAAATTGGAGAATAAAGAAAAAATTTCCTACAAAAACTATTATGGATAAAAAATGTAATAGTTTATGGGTAAAAAAATAAATGAATAAACAAGGGTAAATAATTTTATTTTTATGGGTAATTGTGTCAAACCCCCTTAAATATATGCTTACGGTTCGTCTTGTGGGCAAATGCTTGTGCTGATTAAGGTCCTCTAATTTTACGTTGTTGTAAAATTGGTGAGAGTGACAATTCACTTAGTTGAAAGTTTGTCCACACGAATATAATTAGAATGAATTGAAAAGAAAGCTAACAAATCTAACGGGGTTACGAACATCATTCTATATTGTCTTTTTTGCTTGGCACTTTTGAGGAAAAAAAGGAAAGAATTACAAGAAAATAAATATGGCTTTACACCATAATAAAAAATGATCCATGTTTTTAAGTTTTACCCTTCCTAACTTGTGTTCTTAAATTTTACCCTATCTAATGCTAATTTGAAAGCATTAATAAATTCAAAATCTGTGTTCTTATAACCATTGCTTCTAAAAGCTATGAAGTTAAATCTCACAACTATTGCTTTCACTCTCTCTTCTTCTTACATCTTCTACATATGCTTGAAGGGGCCGTGTATTTTCTGCTTCTCCCCCTGTTTGCAATGTCAGAAAATTCAACAGTAGAAGTCCACCATTGAAGGCCATTCAAAGCTTTACTTTCGAAAATAGGATTTTTTGGGTTTGTTAGTTGTTTGGATTGAGTGTTGTTCCAATTGATTGAAAATATCAAAAGAAGTTCAAAATTTAAATTTAAAGTGATTTGGAGTAGTTTTGAGCAAAATTTGAGTTAAAGTTCAGAAAAAACGCAAGGTAGAAAACGGAGTGAGTTTTTGTATAATTTTGTATAATCTTGTATAATAATGTATATGAGTGTGTAAACACATCTTATACACTTTTACACACCTTTATACAAATATCTATAGACGAACTTCTTCCACGATTTTCAGTTACAATTCTTGTTCAAAACCAGTCCAAATCTCCATTAAATGACTTCAAATTTTATATACAACCTCCTTATACTATTTCTAAGAAGTCTAAATAACACCCACTCTAAATTTCTCACAAAATCAAATTCAAAATTTAAGCCCACATATTTTAGCTTGTTAAAAATTTAATTTTTACCACCCAAATGGATTTGGTTTGTTGAACTAATATTTAAGTCACAGTTACTGATTCAAAAATTAATTTAAAAGCTTCAGCAATCTTTTTTAAAAATTAAATAGTAATTTCGAGAATTTATTGGAGTTGAATGTTGGGTATTTGCCTATTATTTGTGGGCTAGTTGATTATAAATTAAAATATAGGCTATAAAGTTGAAAAGTATGGAACCCATTTATTCTTTTGTGAAATTTTCCCAAGAAAAAACAACAAAAATGAGAATAGAATTCTTTTTTCTTTTGTTTAACAAGGAGATAATCATTGATATTTAACTACGACTTTGATCCAGACAGAAGTTTGGTGGATATAAAGATTCCATACTCAGGGCCAACTTCAAATTTATAATCTAAAGAAATTCAATTTAAAGTTATCCAACGGCTCAACCACTTGAGTAGAACAGTCGTCACTCTTTCACCTTCTAATTTGGATGAATCTTAAATCACATTCTTGTTGGACCGAAAGGTATTAATACACGATTCTTTTCTTACTTTTGAAAAATTACACGGTATAGCCGCTTTAAAAAATAATAGCTGACAAAATATAATATATATATAAGGGCGGATATAGAGAAAAGGTTATGGGTTCCCGTGAATTCAATAACTTTTGCATCAATATACATATAATATATACAAGGGCGGATATAGAGAAAAGGTTACGGGTTCCCGTGAACCCAATAACTTTTGCATAGATATACATATAATATATACAAGGGCGGATATAGAAAAGGTTACGGGTTCCCGTGAACCCAACAACTTTTGCATAAATCCTGTATTTGTACTAAAAAATCATTAAAAGTATAAGAATATTTAGCTTGGAATCCAAGTTCATTGGTCCAGTTATTATGTAGATTAACTTGAGATTGTTATAGAACCCATAAACTTAAAATTCTGGATCCGCCTATGATTATATATATATATACATGTTTTACTTTCAGCTATGATGGGCCCTGGACTTTTTATTTGGGCCTACTCGATTTGATGTTTAAGCCCACTGAAATATTTGTGGCTTTCATCCTAATTTGTCAGTTTGCCTCCATCCAGCTAGCATTGCATTTCCATCCCCCTGTTCGAAGCTCCGAATTGACTACTGTAAATTGCCGGGATTGTTACATAAATAGTAGGTCATATTCACTGTTTATTTTTCCTAATTGGTATAGATTAAATTGATTTACACACACACATAAATATATATATATATATATATATATATATATATATATATATATATATATATATATATATATGCCATTTTTTAGTTAAAGATATTAGATGAGCGACTATTTTGATTAATTCTTCTGAATTTGACATAAAGAAAATAGAAAACCAAATATTTGGAGTTTGGGCCCAGTCCATCAAAGGAGTAAAAATTGCACGGGCCGCCCTATTTGGTCGCCTCCATTTAACCTATGCCCATTTTTTTTAAAAGTTTTAACTTGTACCCACTGTTTAAATAACTTCATGCCTCTTTATCCTCCTCCTTCGTTTTCTGAATGCTGAAGTTTGAGATATTGTTATGTGTTCTAGCCTAACTTATTTTTGCTATTTTAGTTCTTTACAGCTAGGAATTAGCTTCTGGACCGTCCAGTTCGAAAATTCTAATTTTAATTGCTACTGAAACATGAAAGCACCTGTGAAGATGTTACTTTTACTAATGGTCTTGTTTTATAGGAGTGTTACTTTTCAAGTTTCCTGATAATTCCATTATAGCAACTGGATTTTAATGACAACTTGTCATTGTTGTTTTAGAACTTCAGCTCTAAGAATGTTGAAGTTCAGCAAATATAAACAAAAACTTCAGCTCCTAGAATGCTAAAGTTCAGCAAATACAAAACAAACTTCAGCCCTGAAGTTCATCACAAACATAACAAAGCTTCAGCTAAAACATGCTGAAGTTCAGCAAATATAGAACAAATCTTCAGCTAAAACATGCTGAAGTTCAACAAATAGAGAATAAAACTTCAGCTACTAGAATGTTTAAGTTCAGCAATTACAAACAAAAACTTCAGCCAACACTTGGTTCAGCAATTATTGCTACTTCAGGCCCGTCTACTAGAATGCTGAAGTTTGCATGATTGCCTTTACTACTTCAGGCCCGTATGCCTGAAGTTACGCGAAAAGTGGGTGCTTTTGTAATTTTTTTTGCAAAGTGGGTATAAGTTAAAACGTGACCCAAAAAGCGGGTATAGATGCAAATGCCCCATCAAAGCAAAACTCATGAAGCCCAAAAGTCTTGGAATTTTAAAGGGATTTTTACCTTCCTATACACTATTTGAAACTTTATTACCCTCCCTACTTAAGTTTCAATTTAATTACATAGGCATATACAATTTTCCAATTATATATATTTTAGGAATTAAATGAGCATCCCTTTATATTAGGAATTGAATAATGAATCAATTATTTCCCATCCTTATTCTCTCTCCCTCTTGCTCTCTCTCTCTCTCCTCTCTCCTGCGCTCTCTCTCTATTTGTTCCCCAATTTTTCTTCCTCGGATGTTCTCTATTTTTTATCCTTTCATGTTGTATATAGTTTTAATGGAATTCATCAATGGATTTCAATCGTTTTACTATAGAGTTTTAATTTAGCAATTTACTTTCATGTTGCACAATTGGTGTTCAAATTGAAATTGTCAATCAATAAATTATGAAGGTGTTTGCCACCATTGACAGCCATTAAAAAGCTTTGAAACTTTGAATTCGAATTTGGGTTTTCAAAAATCATTATTTGTTTGGATTGAGTGTTGTTGCAAATAATTAGGAATATTATTTGGAGTTTATATCTCAATTTTGAGGGTGCTTGGTGAAGATTAGACTTGGTTTTTGGCATACAAAATTGTAGTATAATTGTATGTAAATTATATTATTTTGTAGTTATATATATTTATTGTATGAAAGTTGAAAAATAGTTGTATAATGTATGAATCGTCATATAAAATTTGTATTTAAGTTATCAATACTATCTTTTTATATAAAGTTGTTGATATGTATCAAAATTATATTAAGAGAAAGTTTTGATTAGAATTTTAGAGAGGAAGATACGCACACCACATACAAAATATATACAAATCAGATACAAAATATACAAAAAACATATTGTATAAAATTTGTAAGAAAATTGTATTTAAGTTGTATGATGTTATAGATGTATTTTAACTGGGTAAAAATAATGTATGAAAGTTGTAGATAAGTTATAAATAAGTGTATACTATATAATTAATTGTATGAAATTTATTTTTAGTATATATATTATTGTAGATATATCAATTTGTATTAAATTTGTACGAATACAATTGTATTGTATGTTACTTAAATACAAATTACTCATTGGCTGATTCAGATCAATCTGCTTCATAGGTGGACATTCCAAGAGAGCCTCAAAAGAGTAATTTACCCAAAGTATTATTTGCGGAATGGCTTTCGTTAGATCGATTTATAGCTCGTTTGGCCAAGTTGCAAAAATCAGCTTATTTTGAGAAGTGTTTTTTTTCTTTTCAAAAGTGCTTTTCTTAAAAGTACTTTTGGTGAAAAACAATTTGTGTTTGACCAATTAGTTTGAAAAGCACTTCTGAGAGCAATTAGTGTTTGACCAAGCTTTAAAAAACTGTTTCTAAGTGTATTTTTCTCAAAAGTGCCTCTCAAAAAAGTGCTTTTGGAGAGAAGCTACTTTTTTTGCTTCTCCAAAACTGCTTCTGCTTTTCCTCAAAAATACTTTTATTTCCTTCCAAAAGCTTGGCCAAATATTGAGATATTTGGCCAAAAGTGTTTTTGGCAAAAAAAAAAAGAAGCACTTTTGGCCAAAAAGAAGCTTTGGCCAAACAGACTATTAATGAGCAAGACTTCGAGAACTCAGGCAACTTTGATCTTTAATTCCAATAATAACTTTGGCTATAATAATTCAGAGTTGCAAGACATATTCATGCACAGTTTGCCGATGAATGGCGGCATCTATGTGAATGGCATAAATCAAGAAGTTAATAATGCGACATTAGATGATATTTTTCAACCCCAACTCAAGTTTGAGGAATCCATCTCTGCAAATAGATTTGAGGCATTTATGTCGGGGGAATTCAGCGTAGACGATGATGTGATGTACATAGCTCTCTTTCAGAATCTTACAAAATAGTGTTCGGAGGAAATATAAATTTCACATGACGATTCATACATTATACAACTATTTTTCAACTTTCATACAGTATTCAAATAAAAAAAAATATATAACTACAAAATGATGAAGATGTAAAAAATATATTTCCAGAATATTCAAAGAGAAAATTATTATTCTAGTACTATCTAACAAGCAAGTTGGAACACTGGAGCCATAATAAAAAAAATCATTAACACCAAATCATATTAATTTATCTGAAGTGTAATTAAGTAATAATAGTATATGTGAAGACATATGTTTTAACTTCAATGGATATGTGTAAACAATATTCAATTTGCCATTTTGAGTTCATAACACAAATTCAGAGCATGTTGGTCCTCTATTATTTTTGGAGGGGTACGAGTAGGTTGAATACATATGCAGTCCTTTAAACTAGCTCGGTTTTTCTCCTTAGATATTTGTACTAAGAGGCAAAACTGATGAGAGTGACAATTCACTAATTGAAATTTTGTCCACACGAACATAATTAGAATGAATTGAAGAGAAAGCAAACAAGTTAAATGGGGTTAGGAACATCATTCTATATTGTTTTTTTTTGCTTGGCTGCGAAAAAAGGGTATTATTGGGTGGGTGCGAAAAAGATGTACACCTCCTTTCCATATGAGGTCATTGACACTCAATTATTTGCGTGGCACTTTAAAAAATATAAAAACAAACAGATTCGAAAAAAAGAATATTCATTTCTTTTGTTTAACAAAGAGACAACCATTGATATTTAACTACTATACAACATACTTTAATCCAGATACATAAACATTTGGGGACGTAAATTTTAGATTTTCGACAAAAGAAAGAAGCCATGCAAGTATTTTAGAGTAGATCAGGCCTGCCAATCAGTATGATCCAAAAATATAACGGTAGGGATAGTTATATTAAAAAAACTAAAACAAAGGATAAACATAACTTATTTTCGATAGAGCGATAAATACTAAGAAACTTAAACATATATACATTTTAGAATAACTCTCTCAACCTAAAACCCGTAGCTTTTGAAATCTGGATCGCTCATGTATATGATTGGCTCTATATTTAGGCCATTAATCAAACTGTTACTCTACAAAAAATTCAATTTTAAGTTACCAAACGGCTCAACCACTTGATTAGAAGACTCGACACTTTCTGAATTTTGATGTTTCTAAAATCCCATTCGTGTTAGACCAAAAGGTATTAGTGCTGTAACACCTCCTTTTTGCGCACCTACCCCGAAGGATAATGCACAAGGAGTTTTTCCAATTTAAGTGACATTATTCGAAATGAGATTATTTATTTATTTCAAAGTCGCCTCTTGGGATAGATTTGGCTTTTGGTGTCCCAAGTCACCGGTTTATCTTGAATCCCAATTCGAGGAAAATATTCGACTTTCCAAATGAAGTCTGCGAACTAGAAATTCTAAGTAAGGAATTCTGTTGACCCGAGGGAAGGTGTTAGGTACCCCCGGATCCCGTGGTTCTAGCACGGTCGCTTAAATTGTTGTAATGGCTAAATATCTGATTTTAATACATGTTATAACTTATGTGCTTTTATTAACTTTAAACCACTTTTATTATTATTTTTAATAGAATTGCAACGTCGTGAAAACGCGTCTCGAACAACGTCGCAATCAATGCACCCGTGGTTGTTGACACATTTCGACTCCGTTGAGATTTGGATTTGGGTCACATAAATGTGCACCCGAGTTTAGGGAGGTAATATTATTAAGAACGCGCCTAAAGAGGCTAGCGTATTATTATTTTTGGGGAAGGTCGTGAAATTCGCTAAACGACCATTCCGAATTCTAAGTATTTTGTTATGACCAATTATTGAGGGCCCCGCAATTTGCATTTTGTATTTGGCGAGGCTCATCTCATCATTTTTATTTAAAGACCAATCCTGAAGTGACTATGATTTTTTCTAATTATTTGTCTTTAATAGTAACGGACAAGTTCTAATTAATTAATGTATTTGAAAAGACCCAATTTTCATGATTCAATTTCAGTTCAGTTAATTCTAACAACATAATAAGTAACAAATAAAACATTTTTAGCAATTCGTTCTAACCAGCCCAAATTTATATTTCATGAAAGTGACTGGGCAGTTATAGGATTAGGCCCAGGCCCAAATGGATGTTGAAATCAAATTAGAGCCTGGGCCACTCATTATGTTACTAAAGCCCAAAACCAACAAAGACAAGGTTGTATAGCCTGAAAATTTCTGCATGCTTGCACCAAATAGAATTTAAAGTTAACTAATGCCCAAACTTGTTCCAAAGCATTCCAATTATATCTACTGATTTTTGAAATAGAGTAAACAATGTTCAACTCATTCCAATTAATAAAATACTAATCATTTGAATTCCAATTCCCTACTTACATGGTGTCTTCTGATGAGTTATTTGGACGTCACTAAAATGAAAAACAAACTGGAGTGTGAACTTAACAACATCTATCATATAATGCAGGCTTCATGTTTTAGGAAAGTTTGAACTAGTGTTACTGAATTGGTGCTCAAGTGGTTCATGACTTCAAAATTGGATTACTGAAAACGGTCTATTAAAACACCAAACTGTTTAACCTATTTTTTGGTAATTACTGAGAAGCAAATTCATTTATCCTATATTGCACTATACTACACCAGTGATACAACTCAGGAATACAAAATCAAAGAGCAATCCAGGAAGTGATTTTAAAACCCAGAAATGTTCACTAATCAAGCAGATTCCCACACATCAATCCAACACACATTCAAAATGCACTCAAAGCCCTCAAAATTGAACTTAGATGCCTCAGGACTTCACTGGAACAGAACTCAACCAAATCCAAGCTAAGTAGACTCAAATTCACTCTAACAAACCATTAAACACCTCTAAATATCTTTAGAATTAGAGCTTAGAACTGGAATGAAGCAATCCAAAAAAAAGAATTTGAAAAAAAATGATTAGAATGAGCATTGAAGCAGTGAAAAATGTTTTGGTTTTCTGTTTTCTAGTATTTTTTTTGTATTTTTTGTATATTTGAATGTCAAATGCAGATTTCAAATTTTGAGAAAAGTCAGAGAGACTTTTCAATGGAAATCTTTTTATGGTTGAAGTTCTGGGATCCCAGGGGTCTCCTCTCGTTTGATTTTATAGGCCTTTAGAAAAGAGGAGCCCTCCCCCTTCAAAATAAACATGCTGCCCAGACTTAAAGTATAGTTCCTAATCTGTCATTTCCACCTTTTGTTGTCTAGGCATGGGTTTTCTTATTTAACATCTCCTGAAGTTCAAAAAGTAATGTATATCCTACTGTACAACAGGTTTCACTACCTATTCCATGTGCATTCTCAGCTTTTATTATTAAAACTCATCCTACATCTGACTTCCCACCTTTAAAGATGTCAGCCAGGATGTATTTGCACTATAGATTCTCTCTTTTGATTAAATTATTCATTAATTTAATGGTTCACTACATACTCAACTAGAAGTCCACTTAATCTAAACCCTTTTTAGGTTTTCAAATCCCAAATTAAACTCTGAAATCTACATTAAAACTACAGCTATAACTAATTCAACTTCCTAAATTCTGGACTGAACTTCAACCATAATGTGATCTTGACTCAAAACTATCCAATTATCCATTAAAACTCAGCAGTAAGCACATTAGGATTAAACAAGCCCAAACAAAATCAATTAACAGTGAGCTTAACTAATGAGTCGAGCATCAGCAAAGCGAATCGAATTCTTAAACAAAAAAAATGCAAACAAAAATTCCAACACAACCTAAAAATCAGAATCAGTAAAGTTTTAACTATCGATTAACATTCGTATCCAATTCATAACGGATTAACTAACATAAGATTGATTCATAGTCGATAACCGTATACGAACAACCAAACAATCGACCTAATTATACAGGCTGAACCAGCGAAACTGTGAAGAAAATGAAATCGAAAGAAAGGGTAGTAGGAGAATAAGACGACATCAAACGACTAAAAATAAACAAGAAAAATGGAAACAGAAGTACCTGAAATCGATCTAAGCAAGAACAAACTTGAATTTTCCACATCTCTCCAATTTTGGTCCACTCGGACATTATTCGTGTGTTTTGTTTTAGCAAAACACAAGAATAAAGTCCAAACGGACCTAATCCATTCACAATAACCCCCACTCGCCCATTTTGGGGATTTTAGGGTTCATCTTCGATCCAATATTCAAAGGGTTCTACAAGGATTCGAAGAATAAGGTTCAGGATTTTGGAAAGAGGGTGCTTTGGCGGTTCAGGTGTGTTATTTTGGTCGGATTGGGAGTGGTTGCCGTCGGGTTTACGGTGAGGGTATGGATGGGCGGCGCTTAGGGTTCAGAGGTCGTTTGGTTCGTCTCTGAAAGAGACGAAGGGGGGTGGTGTTTGGAAATGAGACAGGTAAAGGGGTTTGAGGGGTCTTTGACATATTAAAAATTGATCTCTTAATCTGGGCCCTTAGGTGATGGGATCCAACAGCTCTGATTTAAAATAAATGATGGGGCGGTCCAGTTTAGTAACGGGTCAGGGTCGGATAATGGATGTGGGTGAGGGTTGGACGATATGGACCGTTGATCAAGTGAGATCAACGGTCAGGATGGGGCATGACGGAACGACGTCGTTTGGGACGTCTGTGAAGCTTGGGCCAATTGGACCGGGTAAAGGGATGTTTGAATTGGGCTGATGATTATTGGGCCTGGTCCGATTTCCTTCTCTTCTTTTAATTTGTTTCTTTTTTTTTCTTTTTCAAACTAATTTTCGAAATTTAAAAACCTAAAATCCTATTCTAACTTATAAAAAGCCAAATTAACTTAAATAATATTAGGTTAAGTACAAAAATCACAGTTAAACACAAAAAATACAAAATGCCTATTTTTTATGATTTTCCGATTATTGCCAAATAAATTATGATTTAAGTTTTAACCCACAAATTATAAAATTAAATCCTAAGGGTATTTTTTTGTATTTTCCTTTTATATGACTAATTAATTCTAAAAATGCAAAATTAATTACTAAATGCACATGCACATATATTGTTTTTTGTATTTTTCATTAATTAAGAAAAAATAAACATGCACTCACAAAAATGCAAATAATTAATAAAATACCACAAAAAATTCTCAAAAATTGCATGTAAAGGAAAATTATTTTACCTTTTTTTTTATTTCTTTTGGAGTAATTGTTGTGAAGTAAAAATCACGTGCTCACAGCTGCCCCTCTTTGTTCGAAAACACGAAGAGTTTTCGTACAAAGATAAAGTGAGCGGATACGAGCGATTTTTGTCCGTTTGACTACTCCGTGTGAAGCATTTTTTGAAAGATTTAACTGAACCTCTGCTTCGAAGGTTTCCTACATATCCTTGGCTAAAAAGGAATCAGGTCAATGTAGTTCGGGAAGTTTTGGTAGCTGGGACTACCAGGAGCTGTGGTTTTACTGTTATCGATGTTGCTGCTGCTGCTACTGCTTGCTGTCCTCCTTATTACACCAAAAGGGAAAATCGAAGCTAAGCTAGCTATGCCTATCAACTATGAGTTACAAGATTTGTATCTACATTTCTCTTGAAACTTGATCTTGAGTCTTAGCTGATTTTGCTGTAGACTTCGATCTGAATCTTGATGCTCGCAAGTTGTAGGTGCTTGTTTATTTCTGCGACATTGAGTAAGATAGGATTGGCGGAGCTTGTGACTTCAATCAGATTTTGAGCAATTCGCACCTTTGTTTGCTCCAATATTTGAGCTCATTTCTTTTTTGTTCTTTTCTTCTTTTCTTTATTCTGGATTGAGACTCACTCCGCAGGTCATCTCGATCCCTGTGCCTCGAGGTCAAACCTGCTCAAGCATCAAAACAAACAACCGAATGAAATTTTTCTGCCCCAGTTTTACTAGGAAAATTTCGTGAGTTATTTGCAATAAAAATTCGCGGAATCGATGAGGGGATTGGAAACCCCAAGTCTAAAAGGCGCAACTCAGGGATTGAAACCCTAATGTTCGCAAAATGAAAACGTTCAACTCAGGTATTGGAGCCCTAATGTAAACTGCTCAACTCAGGAATTGGAGCCCTAATGTTGGCTAAGGAAAGTCGCTCAACTCAGGTATTGGAGCCCTAATGTTGGCTAAAGGAAAAACGCTCAACTCAGGGATTGGAGCCCTAATATTGGCTAAGGAAAGTCGCTCAACTCAGGGATTGGAGCCCTAATGTTGGCTAAAGGAAGAACGCTCAACTCAGGGATTGGAGCCCTAATGTTAGCTAAGGGAAAGCTGCTCAACTCAGGGATTGGAGCCCTAATGTTGGCTAAGGAAAGTTGCTCAACTCAGGGATTGGAGTCCTAATGTTGGCTAAGGAAAGTCGCTCAACTCAGGGATTGGAGCCCTAATGTTGGCTAAAGGAAAAACGCTCAACTCAGGCATTGGAGCCCTAATGTTGGCTAAGGGAAAGCTGCTCAACTTAAGGATTAGAGCCCTAATGTTGGCTAAGGAAAGTTGCTCAACTCAAGGATTTGAGCCCTAATGTTGGCTAAAAGAAAATTGCTCGACTCAGGGATTGGAGCCCTAATGTCGGCTAAAGAAAGTTGCTCGACTCAGGGATTGGAGCCCTAATATCGGCTAAGGTAAATCACTCAACTCAGGGATTGGAGCCCTAATGTCGGCTAAGGTAAAAGTGCTAAACTCAAGGATTGGAGCCCTAATGTTGGCTAAAGGAAAATTGCTCGACTCAGGGATTGGAGCCCTAATATCGGCCAAGGTAAATCGCTCAAATCAGGGATTGGAGACCTAACGTTGACTAGGAAAACTGCTCAACTCAGGGATTGGAGCCCTAATGTTAGCTAAGGAAAAACTGCTCAAACAAAACTCGCTCAACTCAGGGATTGGAACCCTAATGTCGGCTAAACAAAACTCGCTCAACTCAGGGATTGGAGCCCTAATGTCGGCTAAACAAAACTCTCTCAACTCAGGTATTGGAGCTCTAATGTCAGCTAAAGAAAACTTGCTCAACTCAGGGATTGGATCCCTAATGTTGGCAAAAATGCGACTAGGGAACGAAGGCCCTATGTCTAAAATCTCAACTCAGAGATTGGAGCCTTAATGTTGGCAAAAAGGTAAAAGATTGATTTTGGGGCTTCTAAACTACCTTTTTATTTTATTTTCTTCTTATCTATTTTCTTTCAATTCATTTTTAGTAAAAAAAATGCAGGAAAGGATTTCGAGGAGACTTCCCTTTTGGGTTGATTATTATTGTTAAGCTATTTCTAGCGCTTGCACATTTCTTTTTCCATTTTGGTTACACCTGCTTCTTGCACTGTTGCTTTGGATTGCACCTGTTTCAATTTTCAAACAAAGAACAATTGTTAGTTTGAAACGGTGGTCGGTTTTGTGGCCTTCATTGTTTTTGATCACTTGATCTCGGCCCAACTCTTTTGGCAAGAACCTCTGTCGCTTGCTGGCTTTTCTTAAAGATTGGTCTCTCTCCTAAAACCGAGGAACTCAACTTTTCAAAATTTATTATGACGGCTCACCCGTATAGGGCTTTGGCCCTTTTATTTTAATCTGCTTCTAGGGGCTTTTGACTTTGGATTTCTTTTCATTTTCAATAACTCTGATTTCAGAGCATTGGCTATCATGGCCAGTTGGGATCGACTTGATGCACCCACTAAGGCTGGGTACTTTTCTTTGGACTTGGCTTTTATTAAACAAAACCCTGTAAAACCAATCTTGCCACCTTTTCTTTGTATTAGTTTCGAAACAGAGTTAGACCGAAAAAGATTCAAGGAAAAGTAAAGAAAGGACAAGAAAAAAAATGAATTTAAGGAGAAGCGTCCCTTTTGGGGGAAAAAAGGACTTATCTGGGGTGCATGCAGACTTCAATAGACATGACATGCTTCTTGGACTGGATACCCGATATGCACAACTATCCAACTCATTGTGAACCACATCTCCAAATCGAGAAACCTGGCCAGGACTCTTTCAGTGGTGGAGGGTGTCTTCTTTTCGATCGACGGCGCCCTTTGCGGGTTTTCGCCAATCGACCTCTCTCATTTATCTTCTCACCGTCTCCTGATATTACTCTTTACGAGTTTTCACTAACCAGGCTCTCTCATTTTCAATTTTTCTGCTCACCGTTGCCTTATGGTGCCCGTATGGGTTTTCACCAATAAGACTCTCTCATTTTATTTCTCTCATTTTTATTGCATCGGATCCAAGTAGCTGTATTCTCTGATCCTTGAACATTCTCACCGATTGATCGGAAGGACTTGAAAGGATTTGGGTAAAAATGATTTGGATCGAATTACAACTTTGGAACCATTCAAGCGGGATTATCGCAGGACTATTACAACATCTGCCCCAGTTTCACTTTTGAGGAAATTTGGATTTTTATTTTGGTGTGACTGAACCCCATAGAGAGGCTGCCTACGTATCCTTTCGGAATCAAGTCGAACGTAGTTCAGGAAAACATCTTCTTCTTTTTTTCATTTCTTTTTTTTTCAATAACACTTTCAAGTTCCAAAGAGGGCAATCAAAGAAGAGTAACCGGCACAAATGGGTTTGCAAAGGGTAGATAGTGTTTGGGTAGCGAGAATAAAAACTTTTGTCCTCCCAATCGGACACTGTTATTGTTATAGAAAGACTAAACATAGTACCTTTTGACTGCATCTGCATTTACAACTGCTTCAGGATCATTTCCTTCGATATCGCCCAGATACAATGCTCCTCTCGGCAATATCTTTCTGATGACGTATGGGCCCTTCCAAATAGGAGCGAATTTTCCTTTTGCTTCCTAGTGATGGGGAAGAATACGCCTTAAAACGAGTTGCCCCACTTCAAAACTTCTAGGCGGCACTTTCTTGTTATAGGCACGAGCCATTCTTTGTTGGTACAACTGCCCATGACAGACCACAACCATTCGCTTTTCATCAATCAAGGTTAATTGTTCCAGACGGGTTTTAACCCACTCACTGTCTTCAATTTCGGCTTCATCAATGATTCGGAGAGAGGGGATTTCAACCTAGGCGGGTATTACGGCTTTCGTGCCATAAACCAAAAGATATGGGGTGGCTCCAATTGATGTGCGCATAGTAGTGCGATATCCCAACAATGCAAACGACAACTTTTCATGCCACTGCCTGGAACTTTGAATCATCTTTCTCAAAATCTTTTTGATGTTTTTGTTTGCTGCTTCAACGGCACCATTGCCTTTAGGCCGATAAGGAGTAGAGTTCCGGTGCATTATCTTGAATTGCTCACATATCTCCCCCATCAAATGACTATTCAAGTTTGCAGCATTGTCTGTGATAATAGTTGCAGGAATGGCAAAATGACAGATAAGATTATAGTGCACGAAATCTACCATAGCTTTCCTGGTGACAGACTTGAGAGTGATTGCTTCAACCCATTTTGTAAAGTAGTCAATGGCAACTAGTATGAATCTGTGTCCATTTGAGGCTTTTGGCTCGATTGGCCCAATGACGTCCATGCCCCAGGCAACAAATGGCCAAGGTGCAGACATGGGATGCAGTTCTGTGGGAGGTGCATGAATCAAATCACCGTGCACCTGACACTGATGACACTTCCGAACGAAACTAAAACAGTCCTTTTCCACGGTCATCCAGTAATAACCCGCTCGAAGGATTTTCTTTGCTAAAACATACCCATTCATGTGGGGCCCGCATACTCCCGCCTGTACCTCATGCATGATTCTTCCAGCCTCTTCTGCATCAACACATCTTAACAAATTGAGGTCCGGAGTTCTCTTGTACAAGACATCCCCACTCAAAAAGAAACCACTCGCATGCCGTCTAATGGTTCTCTTTTGGTCTCCACTGGCTTGCTCGGGGTATTCTTGAGTTTTCAGAAACTTTTTGATGTCATGGTACCATGGTTGGGTATTTGGTGCTTCTTCAATTGTATTACAATAACCATGCCTTTCCCGGACTTGAATTTCCAAGGGATCTATGTGAGCATTGCCTGGATACGGCAGCATTGAGGCTAAAGTAGCAAGTGCGTCGGCTAATTCGTTGTGACAACGAGGAATGTACCTGAACTCTATTGACTTGAATCGCTTGCTGAGGTCTTCCACATGCTTCTTGTAAGGGATAAGCTTAACATCTCGGGTTTCCCATTCTCCTTGGGCTTGCCGGATAATCAGATCTGAGTCTCCCATGATCAACAACTCTTCGACATTTTGGTCGATTGCCATGTTTATACCCATAATGCAAGCTTCATACCCGGCGGTGTTGTTTGTACAGAAGAACCGAAGCCGAGCTGTGGCTGGATAGTGCTGACCAGTGGGTGAGATCAAAATTGCCCCAATTCCAACACCTTTTGCGTTTACCGCCCCATCAAAGAACATTTTCCAAGCATGAGTGTCTTCAGATATTGCCTCAACTGAATTTACTTCTTCATCTGGGAAGTAAGTTCTCAAAGGTTGGTACTCATCATCAATCGGGTTCTCAGCCAAATGATCCGCTAATGCCTGGGCTTTCATTGTCGTGCTAGTGATATAAACTATGTCAAACTCCGTGAGCAAGATCTGCCACTTTGCTAATCTCCCAGTGGGCATTGGTTTCTGAAATATGTACTTTAAAGGATCCAACCTGGTTATGAGGTAGGTGGTGTAAGCTTGCAAATAATGCCTAAGCTTCTGTGCGACCCATGTCAAAGCACAACAAGTTCTTTTCAATAAAGTGTACTTGGCTTCATAACTAGTAAACTTCTTGCTCAGATAGTAAATGGCCTGCTCCTTCTTTCCGGTCACGTCATGTTGCCCGAGGACACATCCAAAAGAATTTTCCAAGACGGTCAGGTACAAGAACAGAGGCCTCCCTGGCTCAGGTGGGACCAAGACTGGCGGATTTGACAGATATTCCTTGATTTTATCAAAAGCTTCTTGACATTCAACTGTCCATTTGATTGCTGCATCTTTCTTTAACAACTTAAATATGGGTTCACACGTGGAGGTCAACTGAGCAATGAAACGACTGATGTAATTCAATCTTCCCAACAAACTCATAACATCTTTCTTGGTTCTTGGAGGAGGCAAATCCCGAATAGACTTTATCTTTGTTGGATCTAACTCGATGCCCCTCCGACTGACTATGAATCCCAAGAGTTTGCCGGATGGTACCCCAAATGCGCATTTGGCTGGGTCTAGCTTCAAATCATATTTGCGCAGCCGCTCAAAGAATTTTCTCAAGTCCCGAATGTGGTCGTCCTGGGTTTTGGATTTGATGATTACATCGTCCACATACACCTCTATCTCTTGGTGCATCATATCATGAAAAATGGCAGTCATGGCCCTCATGTAGGTTGCTCCGGCATTTTTCAGACCAAATGGCATGACTCTATAACAGTAAGTGCCCCAAGGTGTGGTAAAAGCTGTCTTTTTTGCATCTTTTTCATCCATCAACACCTGGTGGTATCCTGCGTAACAATCCACAAAAGACTGTATTTCATGTTTGGCGCAGTTATCAACAAGGATGTGGATGTTTGGCAAAGGGAGATTGTCCTTAGGGCTTGCTTTGTTGAGATCTCGGTAGTCAACGCACACCCGGATTTTCCCATCTTTCTTTGGCACAGGAACTATATTAGCTAGTCATATGGTGTATCGGACCACTCGAATCACTCCCGCCTTTAACTGTTTTGTGACCTCTTCTTTAATCTTGTCACTGATATCAATTTTGAAGTTCCTCTGTTTTTGCTGGATAGGGGAATAATCGGGGTAGGTTGGCAACTTATGAACCACTAAATCGACACTTAATCCTGGCATGTCATCGTATGACCAAGCAAACACATCTTTGAATTCAAACAAAAGTTGGATCAATGCGTCCCTGGTTCTTTCATCTGTATGAATGCTTATCTTGGTTTCTTTGACTTCTTTAGAGCTACCCAAATTAACCAGCTCGGTTTTATTTAAGTTTGGCTTAGGTTTATTCTCAAATTATTCCAATTCTCGATTTATTTCCTTAAAAGCCTCTTCTTCATTATATTCCGGTTCTTGGTTCATTATTTCACAGTTAGACAGCGTGTTTGGATCTGGGCATGAAGTCCGCAAGCATGTCATGTCATTTAAAGCTACATTATTAGAGCTGAAAGAAAAAAGAGAAAAAATAACAAAATCAGAAAGAATAAAGAAGGATGGACGATGAAATATGATTTCATTTCTTTGAATTTGAAGATAACAGGGTTTACATTGGAAATTAAAAGACAAGAAACTAAAGAAAAACATCCGAGTTACACCCTGACATAACTCGCGATGCAGAAAAAGTGGCAGGACAGGTCTACTAGGAGTCCCGCCTGATTGGGAATGGCATAGCCTTCCAATTCTGCAGCTTGGCATTGGGTCCCATATACAGCACCTCAGCGGTGCTTGAGCCCTCCCCTGGCTGGACTATGTGGGTTTCATATAGTATCTTCCTCAATGCCCCACAGATCTCTTCAATCTCTTCGGCAGTAAAGGCCTCGTCTTCTTCTTTCTTCTGGTATTTTGGCTTGACAATGTTCTGTACAGATGTGGAACCGGCTAAGGCAAGACCCAACCATCATTCTTTCTATCATCTGCCCATCTTATATCAGCTGGAGTGGGTCGGAAGCCTACCCCGAAGAACTTTTCACTGGTGGGCAGTGTGATAAGTTCAACTATCCCTTGCAATGATTTCCCAAGTCCCTTCCCCAGTTTGAAGCCATGTCGGATCATTTCTTTGGCCACCATGATTGATGCATTAGAAAGGAAGGGTTGGGGGCAAGGGTTTTCTTCTTTGTACTGGTCTACAACCACAATTTTAAAAGCCTGATAAACTATGTGCTCACTCCCCTCTCTTTCTTCAAGACATGGGACTGATGGGTCCCGATAAATTGATTGCTCATCTTCTCCGTGGACCATGATCTCTTGATCCTCATGCTCGAACTTCACCATCTGATGAAGAGTAGAAGGTACAGCCCCCGCTGCATGAATCCATGGCCTCCCCAAAAGAAAGTTGTAGGATGTGTCCATGTCTAGAACCTGGAAGGTTACTTCAAAGTCTATTGGGCCGATGGTCAGAATTAGATCGATCTCTCTAATTGTGTCCCTTTTGATGCCATCGAAGGCACGTACGCAGACATTGTTGGGTCGGATTATTTCGGTCCCGATTTCCATGCGCTGTAGAGTTGAAAGTGGGCAAATGTCTACTCCAGAGCCTCCGTCCAACATAACCCTTTTCACGTAGTGCCCTTTGCATTTGACTGTTAGGTGCAGGGCTTTGTTATGTGCGGCCCCTTCTGAGGGCAAATCATTTTTGCTGAAAGTGATCTGGTTGATTGCGAAAAATCTTTCTGCCATTCTCTCCAACTGCTCTACAGAAGTGTCAACAGGCACATATGCTTCGTTAAGGGTCTTGATCAATACCTTCTGATATTCGGCGGAGTTCAGCAACAAAGCCAACAAGGAGACTTGTTCGGGAAATTTTTGAAGCTGGTCAATCACCTCATAATCTGCCATTTTCATGTTTTGAAAGAAAGCCTCCGCTTCTTCGGCACTCACGGGCTTCTTAAGTGGGAAGCGCTTTCTAGTAGAGTTGTTCACCTCTTCCAAATTGGAATACTTTTCAACAGGGTTATTTTCATGAACTTCTCCTGGGATTTCTTTGCCCTTATAGGTCACCATCGTTTTGTTGTAGTTCCAGGGCACAACAGTGGGATCTTTCATGGGCTTCTGTGGCGCGTGTCCAATAACCACGGGCTCATTCAGCCTCGATGGCTTAATTGGCCCCTGCATCACATAAGCCCCCTTGGGCACATACATCTGGGTTGTTTTGTTCAGCTCGAATCTCCTGGGAGGACTCAATGTCATCTGCTTTTCTTTACGGCCTTGAGGGACGTAGAGAACAACATCTTTGGGAGGCGTTGCCCCGATCTCAACTTTAATTTTCTTCTCTGACTTTGGAGGGGTGGTTTCTTTCTTTTTCTCCCCTTTATCTTTCTTCGGGGCAGCTTTTGGTTTCTTTTCTTCGTCAGCAATGGCAATGATGGCCTTCAATGCTGGGTCAAATTCCTTATCCTCACAAATCATTCCAATTATCGGCCCGTTGTTGTGGGCTGGCAGTGGGTTGTTGGTCACATTGGGAACATCTTCATCTCTCAGCACTATCTTCCTTTGTTCTATCAAGTTCTCCACGGCTCTCTTCAGAGTCCAGCAATCATCCGTGTCGTGCACTTTTGCCCCTGAGTGATAGGCACATCGGGTACCAGCTCTGTAAGCGGGTGATGCTGGGTTTTGCCTAGTTTGAGGAACAGGCTGTAGTAGACCCATTTGAACAAGCTTTGGTAACAGACTGGAGTAGGTTTCGCCAATTGGTGTGAAATTTGGCCTCTTGGGCGGTTCATGAGGGTGGAAATTATTTTGTGGAGGACGGGGGTTGTAGTGGGTTTGGTAAGGAGGTTGGTTTCTAGGAAATGGAGCTTGATTTCTGTTGGCTTGTTTTTGTGGCCGGACATAAGGCTGAGCATTCATGACCGAGTATGGCTGAGGAGTATAGTCCAAGTCTTGGTGAGGGTAATAGTGCTGCGGGGTCCTTTCTGAGAAAAAAGATCTGGGAGTACAGTTTCTCCTTGCACCCGACACTGCCATGGATGTTTCTTCCTTTTTTCTTTCCCTTTGCTATTCCTCCAGACCCACCCTGAATGGCTTGAGAGGTAGCTCTGATAGCGGATTGACTTAGAATTCGACCCTTTTTCAGCCCATTTACAACCATTTCGCCAATCTTGATAGCTTCAGCGAACAGTTTACCCATTGCGGACATCATATTTTGGAAGTAGTCAGCTTCTTGGGCTTGAAGGAAAACTGTGACCATTTCAACCTCATCCATCGGAGGTTTTACCCTGGATGCCTGATCACGCCATTTAACTGTGTACTCTCGGAAGCTTTCTGAGGATTTCTCTTTCAAGTTTGTCAATGAGTTCCTATCTGGAGCAATATCAATGTTGTACTGGAACTACCTGACGAAATCTCTAGCAAGATCATCCCATATGTACCAGCGGGATATATCCTGGTCCATGTACCACTCAGATGCGATGCCAAGCAGACTTTCTCCAAAATAGACCATAAGTAGTTCTTCCTTTCCACCGGCTCCTCGTAGCTGATTGCAATATCTCTTGAGATGAGCAATAGGATCACCATGCCCATCGCACTTCTCAAATTTTGGGTTTTGAATCCCAATGGTAGGTGCACATGAGGGAACATGCATAAGTCGGCATAGGATACACTTTTCTGTCCACTCAAGCCTTGTATGCTTTTGAGACTCTGTTCCATACTCCTCATCTTCCTCACAATCTCTTCTTGCTCAGGAGTTTTGGTGGTCTTTTATTGCCCCGCAGTGAACTCAACTTGGGGTGGTTGAGGGTAAGTATAAGTAGGAAACTGAGGAGGTTCCACTGGGAAAGATGGTGCTTGAAATGTGAAGGAAGATGAATCAAAGTTAGGCCTAGGTAAAGCAGGTTGTGCCGTAGCTGAACAAGGTGGCGCGGTGAGTATGTTTGAAGCCGCACTTGAAGCTAACACCTAGGGGCGAGACTCAGAAGGTGTTCCAGCAAAGTGGGTTGAAATGGTAGGATATCCCAGTGGGGTATTTGCATAACTTATGGGGATGTTGGAGGTCCCACTTGGCCTGGGAAAAAGCTCAGGGAATCCAGGGATCGCACTTGGTGGTTCTTTTCTATTGGCCCAGGCGTCCCACATTTCCATCATGCAGAGACGCAAAATTCTATTTTCCTTAGCCGTTGCTGACTCAGAAGTTGGATGGCCGAGATCGGACTATCCTCTGGAATAGGAACTGTTGGCAGAGGAATTTCCGAAGACATTTCAACGCTTCCTTTTGACCTTGTGAAGTATGAATGTGAAGCCAGACTACCACAAAATCAACCACCTTACTATAGAACCTTTACAATAGTAGACAACAAACCAGTTAGTTTGAAGCAATTAACACATAGGAAATCGCACGTTGGGGTGTGATGCACCTATACAGTTAAATGTGTTTCTACATGTTTCGCAACGGCTGCATGTTTCATCCCGGCTCTGCTTATTTTCCCAATTTTCTTTTTCTTTCTACTTTTTGCTTTTGTACTTCTCCACTTATTCCCAGTTTCCACTCTTTTCTTTCCTCTCTTTCCTTGCCCTTTTTTCGTTTTTCTTTTGGTTTTTCTTTGGCTTTCTTTTTCACATCCCTCTCTTATTTGAGTTATTTACAAAAATCGTGACCGGATCCGATGAGGATTGCCTACGTATCACGACGCCGCGTGAATCAGATCATTACGTAGTTCAAGAAAAACAAGTGCGAAAAATAAAGAAACAATTTTTTTGGGAATTTTCAAATTTTCATTAATAAAACTCCTAAACTTTCTATTACAAAAGACTTCAAACTACTCATTTTCTTGGAATTTTAAAACTACCAACAGACTAAAAAATAATTTTCAAAATACAGACTCAATAAATGAAAAATCATGAATACATCAATGCTTCGACTCCTGGGGCCCGTGGGACATCATTCGGTCTCACGGGCCTACATGCGAGATCCCCTTGAAGCCGCTCCAAATCACTCATTATTTGGCGGACAAATGTCATTACAGCAGCGAAGAAAGTGGTCTAAGTCATATCCTCACATGCGTGGCATTTCATGATGATGTAGTCGGCAATGGCTCTAACCTTCACTCGGACAATACCCTTTTCCTGAAGTAAACGCCCGATTTGCTGATTCGGGGCTTCCAACACTTGAGTGTCATGATGATTTTGATTCCGCAATTGTTGCATATCTTCGTCCATTTGGGCCATCAAAGCATAACAATGTTCCCTATCGGCTTTAAAATTCCGGGCATGTTTGTCCGCCTCATTTTCAAGGGTGATTAGCTTTTTCTTTAAATTGGCGATTGTCCCCTCATATTTTCTTTTCATTTGTCGCACAAACTCTGCCCATCCTTCTGCATTCTCTGCCAATTATGCTCGGACTTTTGCTAGACTAGCCTCAGATTTTTCTAGGTCATCTTGATACTCAAGTACTTTCTTTCTCAGACCGCTTATAAGCCTTTCATCTGCCCAGCTTCTTTCCGGGTTTCTAGCAGCTATTCTCATTTTATGGATTTGAGCTTTGAGAGCTTCGTTTTCCTGAGTTAGCTTTTTCTTTTCCCCTTCATCTGCGGCAGCTTGGATACTGTGGCCAAATTTGAGGTCCCTGATTTGTCCCTCTAATTTACTTATCTTAGCCATATAGCTTTCTTCTTTTGCCAACCAGCCCCACTGCTCCTGCGACTCATTAGTGAATTGTTGGACATGAGGTCTCTTAGCAGGTCTCTCGGGCTCTCGAGGAATTTGAAATCTTTTGCCAAACCAAACCATATAATTGGGGTCCACCTCACCTCTAGCTAGATCCCGCACCATAGTCTTGGGTTCGAGAAATCTGCACTCATTCCAAACTTGGCGAACTCTTCCTTCTAGAAATACAACCTTTGGGCCCAATTCGACGACATGTACACTCAAATCTTCGTCAAGGAGGACGATTTGAAATCTTCCTAGTTGGCGCAAAACCCTGTGAGGAGTATATGGCTGGATGCTCCAGATGCCCATTAGGAGAAAGTAGCACACTTTAGCTGACATGTATATGACTTCGGTGGCAGGGAGCCATCCGAACGTCCACTCAATTTTATCCGAAATTAAAGAACTCAAGTGGGCAAACCAAGCTTCGGTACCCTCTGGAAATTCAACCCCCGCCACTCGACTTTCAAATTCTTCGATGCAATCCAAACCGGTCATGCCGTAGTTCATATACCCGACACGGTGGCAGAGATGTTCCAGTATCCACAATTGTAGTAGTAAGTTGCAACCTTGGAAGAATTTTCCCCCTTCTCGACAGATGGTCAAAGCTCGGTAAATCTCAGATAAGATCAGAGGAACTAATGTGCCATTAACTTTCTTGATTGCGACATCAACCATTCCCACGAGGCCCAATTCTATGTTGTCGTCTTTTCGCGGACATATTATAACACCCAAGAATGCTACTATAAAAACCAAACCCCGCTTTGCCTCCCATTTATCTTTATTTCCGGCATGGGTCAGACCAGTATTCGGTGCTTCAAAACCTTGAGGATTACCATAGCGTTGGTACAGGAACTGGAAAGTGCAAAACCCTCCAGATAAATTCCCATCCTGAATATCCCGGCTAATACTCAACATATCCAGAAACTTGTGAGGAGATACTGGTCTCGGTGACACCGGGTACCGACTTCTAAGGTTTCCGCTAAGGCCGGCGTAACCCGCAATTTCCTCTAGCGTGGGTGTGAGCTCAAAATCAGAAAAGCGAAACACATTGCGAGTCGGATCCTAAAAAGGTATCAAGGCTTCAATCACGTCCAATCTTGGCTAGATGTTAAAAAGTCCGACAAGACCACCCTAAACTTTATCACAGTTCCTCGACTACCTTTTCCTAGGTCATTCCACCACATGTGGAGCTGTAAGGGGATCTCTTCAAGAGCTGCGAAGGGTTCGTTTTCATCTGTGCTCATCCTGCACATTTATTAGGGTGATTTAATTTAAAAGGTTATGACTCATTTTGACTCAAGAAAAGGTTATCACTATTTTTTTTAAATTTTCATAAAAAATTCGACTTTGCAAATACGGCCTTTCAGCACTTCGAAGGAAGAAGATTTTAAGGCTGTGTTTGCTAAACGGCCAAAACCTTAAAAAAAACTACTAAAGGTGGCTGTTCTTGCAAAAACGGCCTTCCGACGCCCTTTTGAGGACATTCAACTATTTTAGACAAGAATGACATCACCTTCTTATTTAGAATCAAAACAAAATTTTTGTTCTTTTTGGGCTACTTTTACAAAAATGAAGTTGAACCCGATGGGGGTTGCCTACGTATCCCACATCCGGTGAGAATCAAACTAGCGTAGTTCGCCAGTTTTGACAGAACATGGCAGTTGAAAACTTTGGCTCATTTGGAGATGACTTCTTTTTTTTTTTCCTGGAATTTCGGCAGAGTTTCAGAATTTTCTAAATACCTACTTCTCACTCCTATATTATTATTATTATTTTTTTTTTGATTTTTTTTTTGATTTTCTTCCTCTGTTCTAGAAGTCGGTCAACATGCAAGCCGAAACAAACAGATGCGCAAGTAGCACGTAAGATGCATCAGGATGGTCTTTTTCATTTGGGTACACCTGTCCTAGACAGACCCAACCCCTGTGTTGAGTCTCCAAGGTCAAATGCACATGATGCAAACAAACGTTCCTACTAGGGATCCGGCATGAGGCTTGTTATACTAGGTTTAAAAACCTGGGTTTATTGTTCTAGACCTGGCTTACCCGAGCGGACAGCTCGAGCCGAGGGGGCAGCGTACCGGGAATACAGAAGCTTCACCGGCTTTGCAACTTGTCCGAACCTCGTTCTAAAATTGGGATAAGACTCTAACAGAAAAGAAGTCACACGAAGTGCACACTTCCCAGATGATTTAGAAGACTCAGAGAGAGGAGGGTTTCGTAGCAATTTATATACAGTCCAAACAATATCAAAGCGGTAAAAGCGGCATTTAGCACATTAGGCTCAACATGTAAAAATCAGATAAAACAAGCCAACTATAACAGTTATTCTAAGCTCGAATTCTTGAACCCTGAGCCGAAGTTCTAGGTTTGGATCCCCAGCAGAGTCGCCAGTGCTGTCACACCTCCTTTTTGCGCACCTACCCCGAAGGATAATGCACAAGGGAGTTTTTCCAATTTAAGTGACATTATTCGAAATGGGATTATTTATTTATTTCAGAGTCGCCACTTGGGATAGATTTGGCTTTTGGTGTCCCAAGTCACCGGTTTATCTTGAATCCCAATTCGAGAAAAATATTCGACTTTCCAAATGAAGTCTGCGAACCAGAAATTCTAAGTAAGGAATTCTGTTGACCCGAGGGAAGTTGTTAGGCACTCCCGGATCCCGTGGTTCTAGCACGGTCGCTTAAATTGTTGTAATAGCTAAATATATGATTTTAATACATGTTATAACTTATGTGCTTTTATTAACTTTAAACCGCTTTTATTATTATTTTTAATAGAATTGCAACGTCGTGAAAATGCGTCTCGAACCACGTCGCAATCAATGCACCCGTGGTTGTTGACACATTTTGACTTCGTTGAGATTTGGATTTGGGTCACATAAATGTGCACCCGAGTTTAGGGAGGTAATATTATTAAGAACGCACCTAAAGAGGCTAGCGTATTATTATTTTTGGGGAAGGCCGTGAAATTCGCTAAACGGCCATTCCAAATTCTAAGTATTTTATTATGACCAATTATTGAGAGCCCCGCAATTAGCATTTTTTATTTGGCGAGACTCGTCTCATCATTTTTATTTAAAGACCAATCCTGAAGTGACTATGATTTTTTCTAATTATTTGTCTTTAATAGTAACGGACAAGTTCTAATTAATTAATGTATTTGAAAAGACCCAATTTTCATGATTCAATTTCAGTTCAGTTAATTCTAACAACATAATAAGTAACAAATAAAACATTTTTAGCAATTCGTTCTAACTAGCCCAAATTTATATTTCATGAAAGTGACTGGGCACTTATAGGATCAGGCCCAGGCCCAAATGGATGTTGAAATCAAATTAGAGCCTGGGCCACTCATTATGTTACTAAAGCCCAAAACCAACAAAGACAAGGTTGTATAGCCTGAAAATTTCTGCAGGCTTGCACCAAATAGAATTTAAAGTTAACTAATGCCCAAACTTGTTCCAAAGCATTCCAATTATATCTACTGGTTTTTGAAATAGAGTAAACAATGTTCAACTCATTCCAATTAATAAAATATTAATCATTTGAATTCCAATTCCCTACTTACATGGTGGCTTCTGATGAGTTATTTGGACGTCACTAAAATGAAAAACAAACTGGAGTGTGAACTTAACAACATCGATCATAAAATGCAGGCTTCATGTTTTAGGAAAGTTTGAACTAGTGTTACTGAATTGGTGCTCAAGTGGTTCATGACTTCAAAATTGGATTACTGAAAACGGTATATTAAAACACCAAACTATTTAACCTATTTTTTGGTAATTACTGAGAAGCAAATTCATTTATCCTATATTGCACTATACTACACTAGTGATACAACTCAATCAAATCAACGTTACCAACTCACAAAAGAGAATTCAACAGTTCACGAATTTAGATAGTCCAGTCGATATACACATTTTAAAATTTCACATGAACATAAATAAAAACTGTATGCAAGCTAAAGCAGGCAAACAACTGGCACTTCAATTTCTTTTTCAATTGGCTATATCAAGCTTGATATCACAAACATCAGTCACAGTTGAGCCAAGTACGTGGAATTGATACAAAGGGAAGGAGAAGAGGTCAGCAGATGCAGTAAGATGAGCAGCCAACAACAACCAAAATCCAGCAATACAAAATCAAAGAGCAATCCAGGAAGTGATTTTAAAACCCAGAAATGTTCACTAATCAAGCAGATTCCCACACATCAATCCAACACACATTCAAAATGCACTCAAAGCCCTCGAAATTGAACTTAGATGCCTCAGGACTTCACTGGAACAGAACTCAACCAAATCCAAGCTAAGTAGATTCAAATTCACTCTAACAAACCATTAAACACCTCTAAATATCTTTAGAATTAGAGCTTAGAACAGGAATGAAGCAATCCAAAAAAAGGATTTGAAAAAAAAATGATTAGAATGAGCAATGAAGCAGTGAAAAATGTTTTGGTTTTCTGTTTTCTAGTGTTTTTTTTTTGTATTTTTTGTATATTTGAATGTCAAATGCAGATTTCAAATTTTGAGAAAAGTTAGAGAGACTTTTCAATGGGAATTTTTTTATGGCTGAAGTTCTGGGATCCCAGGGGTCTCCTCTCGTTTGATTTTATAGGCCTTTAGAAAAGAGGAGCCCTCCCCCTTCAAAATAAATAGGCTGCCCAGACTTAAAGTATAGTTCCTAATCTGTCCTTTCCACCTTTTGTTGTCTAGGCATGAGTTTTCTTTTTTAACATCTCCTGAAGTTCAAAAAGTAATGCATATCCTACTGTACAACAGGTTTCACTACCTATTCCATGTGCATTCTCAGCTTTTATTATTAAAAATCATCTTACATCTGACTTCCCACCTTTAAAGATGTCAGCCAGGATGTATTTGCACTATAGATTCCCTCTTTTGATTAAATTATTCATTAATTTAATGGTTCACTACATACTCAACTAGCAGTCCACTTAATCTAAACCCTTTTTAGGTTTTCAAATCCCAAATTAAACTCTGAAATCTACATTAAAACTGCAGCTATAACCAATTCAACTTCCTAAATTCTGGACTGAACTTCAACCACAATGTGATCTTGACTCAAAACTATCCAATTATCCATTAAAACTCAGCAGTAAGCACATTAGGATTAAACAAGCCCAAACAAAATCAATTAACAGTGAACTTAACTAATGAGTCGAGCATCAGCAAAGCGAATCGAATTCTTAAAAAAAAAATGCAAACAGAAATTCCAACACAACCTAAAAATCAGAATCAGTAAAGTTTTAACTATCGATTAACATTCGTATCCAATTCATAACGGATTAACTAACATACGATTGATTCATAGTCGATAACCGTATACGAACAACCAAACAATCGACCTAATTATACAGGCTGAACCGGCGAAACTGTGAAGAAAAAGAAATCTAAAGAAAGGGTAGTAGGAGAACAAGACGATATCAAACGACTAAAAATAAACAAGAAAAATGGAAACAGATGTACCTGAAATCGATCTAAGCAAGAACAAACTTGAATTTTCCACATCTCTGCAATTTTGGTCCACTCGGACATTATTCGTGTGTTTTGTTTTAGCAAAACACAAGAATAAAGTCCAAACGGACCTAATCCGTTAACAATAACCCCCACTCGCCCATTTTTGGGTTTTTAGGGTTCATCTTCGATCCAATATTCGAAGGGTTCTACGAGGATTCGAAGAATAAGGTTCAGGGTTTTGGAAAGAGGGTGCTTTGGCGGTTGAGGTGTGTTATTTTGGTCGGATTCAGAGTGGTTGCCGTCGGGTTTACGGTGAGGGGATGGATGGGCGGCGCTTAGGGTTCAGAGGTCGTTTGGTTCGTCTTTGAAAGAGACGAAGGGGTGGTGGTGTTTGGAAATGAGACGGGTAAAGGGGTTTGGGGGGTCTTTGCATATTAAATATTGATCTCTTAATCTGGGCCGTTGGGTGATGGGATCCAACGGCTCTGATTTAAAAGAAATGATGGGGCGGTCCAGTTTAGTAACGGGTCAGGGTCGGATAATGGATGTGGGTGAGGGTTGGACGATCTGGACCGTTGATCAAGTGAGATCAACAGTCAGGATGGGGCATGATGGAACGACGTCGTTTGGGACGTCTGTGAGGCTTGGGCCAATTGGACCGGGTAAAGGGATGTTTGAATTGGGCTGATGATTATTGGGCCTAGTCCGATTTCCTTCTCTTCTTTTAATTTGTTTTTTTTTTCTTTTTCAAACTAATTTTCGAAATTTAGAAACCTAAAATCCTATTCTAACTTATAAAAAGCCAAATTAACTTAAATAATATTAGGTTAAGTACAAAAATTACATTTAAACACAAAAAATACAAAATGCCTTTTTTTTATGATTTTCCGATTATTGCCAAATAAATTATGATTTAAGTTTTAACCCACAAATTATAAAATTAAATCCTAAGAGTATTTTTTTTATTTTTCTTTTATATGACTAATTAATTCTAAAAAGGCAAAAATAATTATTAAATGCACATGCACATATATTATTATTTTTTTTGTATTTTTCATTAATTAAGAAAAAATAAAATGTACGCACAAAAATGCAAATAATTAATAAAATACCACAAAAAATTCTCAAAAATTGCATGTAAAGGAAAATTATTTTACTTTTTTTTTGATTTATTTTGGAGTAATTGTTGTGAAGTAAAAATCACGTGCTCACAGTATTAATACACGATTCTTTTTGGGCCCCAACTTTCGATTTGGGCCTACTTGGTTTGATGTTTAAGCCCACTAAAACATTTGTGGCTTTCATCCGAATTTGTCAGTTTGCCTCCATGTAGCTACCATTGCTTGCAGTTACCATACCTATGTTTGAGACTTTGAATTGACAAACAGAAAGCGGAAAACCAAATATTTGGAGTTTCGGCCCAGTCCATGAAAGCACAAAGGGATCTTTACATAAATAGCCAGGCGTATTTGGCTTTGTATGTATGTATGTATGTATGTATATATATATAAACCTTACTATCAGTGGGGTCTGGGGAAGGTATAGTGTACACAAACCTTAACCCTACCTGGAGGGGTAGAGAGGCCATTTTCGAAAAACCCTCGGCTCAGAGACAATAGATCCGTAACAACAAAAATCAGAAAAAATAATATCAGCAACGTGAGATATAGTAAATAAATGAAAAAGTAATAGCACAGATACTATGCAAAAATGTGAAACACAACATAAATCGCTAGCAGTCCTAGACAAAACACTACCAGATAGCCGGTCAAAAAGGAAAAACGCTCGACTTCCCTTTAACCTACAACCCTAATGCTCGACCTCCACACCTTCCTATCAAGAGTCATGTCCTCGGAAATCTGGAGCCGCACCATATCCTATCTGATCACCTAGCCCCAATACTTCTTATTCCACCCTTTACCTCTACTCGTACCTGCCAAAGTAACTGCTCACACCTCCTGACCGGGGCATCTAGGCTTCTCCTCCGCACGTGCCCAAGCTATTTAAGTCGCTCTTCCCGCATCTTGTCGTCCACCGGAGCCATGCCCACCCTCTCCCGAATATCTTCATTCCTAATCTTATCCAGCCTAATGTGCCCCCACATTCATCTCAACGTCCTTATTTCTGCTACTTTCATCTTTTGGATATGTGAATTCTTGACTGACCAACACTCAGTCCTATACAGCACGGCCGGTCTACACATGTTATATATAAATTATTTATTTATTATACGTCCATCGTACAATTTTAAGTTTATGTAGTTTGGTGGATGACTATTTGGGTTAATTCTCCGAGCAAAAAAGGCAAAGATCACTATTAGTCTGTGACAAAAAACTGTTATATTCAATAGCTGTAAAAATATATAAGATTTGTAGATGTTTTGTACATAACATACATAAATGTATATATATACAAAAGGAATATATTTTTTGCTATTATTTAAAGGCAGCTGTATAATATCATTTTTTCAAGCAAAAATCGTGAAGCCCAAAGGTCTCGGTTAATTTCCAGTCAATCCTTGAAAAAGCGAACATTCATTTGATAAATTCAGAATTTTGGCTTGTTAACAAAAAACAGAACTTTCACTTTTTTTGTTTATCTAGTGCATCACTTGATATAAACCAACTCCTCTCTTTAGTTCTCCGATTCAAATCATATACAAAATCTAGATTTAATTCATCTAAATTCTACACCATATCTATAATTTATGCAGATAAGTTGGTTGGTTAATGAGAGAAAAATGAAGTAAAATTAAATTAAAATAATATTATTGTGACAAAAACTGGTTGGTCCTTGTTAGTGCCATCTATGGTAATCTTTAATCATGGCAGTTAGATGGAGTTTATTCATTTCTATACGTTATTATTGGGTATTTTTGGTTATTTTATTTTCAATTAATTTCTTTTTTCAAAAGGAAATGTAAAACAATTCATTAAAATTGAAGGTCGTTTTTTTATATTTTCAAAATATAAGTAACACGCCAATTTATTTTGACTGTTGATTTAAGATTAAAGAAGTTAAATGTCACAATCAAAAGGTAATGAGAAGCTTATATAACAAACATAAAAGACATCTAATTTAGACTAAACATCATAATAAATCGATTAAAAGACCATACTAGTACTAGTTTAGAAAAGTAGACCGCTAAGTGGTAGTTTATCCATTTTTTTTCCTTTTCTTTTTCTATTGTTGTTAAGGAAACCGTTTACACAATTATTTTAGGAATAAGACAAATAAGGGGAAACCGAGAAGATTACTTTTTTTTTTTTAACGAAAAGAAGGTTAAAAAGGGGTACAAACCAATTTATTGATGGGCAATTGCAATTTAATGTTTACCTTAATACATCACTTGTATAAAGTTTTTCTTCTTATTAGGAGAAGTTGTGTTATTGTAATAAAAAATATAATAACATTAATAACATAATACTAAATAAGATTAAACACAATAAATATTAATTAAAAGATGACACACATTTGGGAAATAGACCAGACATTAGTAACTTCCCCAAATTTCTATTTTAATAATGTTCTACAGTCGTTAACTTTTTCCTAATTTCCTCATCCCTCCAAAAAAGAATCTAAAATAAGAAATGCTACATATCAACAAGATAAACTATAATCGCTCCATGAACGAAAATATTCCTACAACTGCACATGTTATTTTAGGTAGAGGTGGATCTAAGATTTTAAAATTTTGGGATTCTGAATAAAACTTTTATATATATTAATTGAATTTTGAACACAAATATATAAAGTTTAGGCCAAAACTATTAAATTATTCCAAACCCATAAGTTGAATTATGGCTCTGCCATTAAGGACTATCCAAATTTTTATATAAAGATAATCCTATAAAAACATGTTCAATTTCTCCATATAGAAAAATCATGCTCTCTTCTGTAATCTACGTATTATAACAGAAAATAATAATAACATTAGTAACCAAATAAGTCCATATACTAAATAAGAAATAATTTTAGTTCCCATTCAACTAACACCATTTAACTAGTAGAGTATTAATTTATGTTATTTTCTTCTACCATTTACGAGTCATTCCTTCCCTCATTACCCTTCCTCCAAAAAAGAATCTAAAACAAGAAACACTACCTCCGAGGCAAAATATACTATAATTACTTACATGAACGAAAAACATATACACATTGTAGCTGATAATGGAGGCATTTGGAAAATATGAAGAACATCTAAATATTCCATTTGAAGGAGTCTATAGTAGAATTCCACTAATGCATATGCAGACTATCAAATATGGAAACCAAACTCCATTATAAATTGGCTGAAATCATCTCCATTAAGCACACCACTACTACAATATTAACATTTGAAGTTGGCTACATACGCTAATTTTCTCTATAGAAGCAACACGAAAGAATTTGAAGCTCTGTTCTATTTTCTATCAGTGATAAATTTTAAAAGCCCTCGGGGTAGGGGTAAGGTCTGCGTACATATTACCCTCCTTAGACCTCACTTGTGGAATTATACTGGGATATTGTTGTTGTTGATAAATTTTAAAAGCAATCAAGGTTATATAGCCTTTTGTTTATTAAATATTGTTTCCTATCTTCTAATCGGTTATTACCATAATTAAACTTGAGTTCATTGTATGTTCTAGTCCATAATATTTTTCTGACTTGAATAGTATTCTGATACGTAATGGCTCATCAAGTGCAGGAAGATGACATCTGGAGCTATGTGGTTTATTGCAGTTATAGCCATTTTGCCACTCCTATTATGTGGTGAAGGCCAACGGGTGCAAACACCTCAGGCAATTGTTGCTAAAGATGGCTCCGGGAATTACACCACAATAACGGATGCCATAATTTCAGCACCAAATAACAGTGTAAATAAATACAACATTATAATTAAGCACGGGACGTATTATGAATATATTCAAGTAGATAAATGGAAGACAAACATAGTCCTAATCGGTCAAGGCATGGACAATACTATAATATCAGGGAATAAGAGCTATGGCGGCGATGGCATCAAGACAAGTCTCACTGCTACTGTGGGTAAGCGATAAATTGTTACGATACTCAAATCATAATAGGATATCTTTTATCTGAATTTTACTTATATGACTATTCTTTGTTTCATTTCAATTAGGTGTCAATGGGAAGGGCTTCATGGCCCAAGATATCACATTTAGGAATAATGCTGGACGAGAGAACCAACAAGCAGTAGCATTAAGAGCAGAAGCTGACTTTCTTACTTTCTATAGGTGTCGTTTCGACGGCTTTCAAGACACCTTATACACAAAAGAAGGCCGACAATTCTACAGGGATTGTGAAATATTTGGCACCATAGATTTCATCTGTGGTGATGCAACAGCCGTGTTCCAAAACTCCTTAATTGAAGCACGTCTACCACTGCCCAACCAATATAATACAATCACAGCACAACATAGAGAACTTTTTAACTTAACAACGGGAATAGTGCTGCAAAACTGCACACTAAAAGCAACTCAGGAGTTGGAGAAAATGGGTAATGTTACCACATATTTAGGTCGACCGTGGGGTAATTTCTCTAGGACAGTGGTCATGCATAGTTACATTGACCATTTTATAAATCCAAGAGGATGGGTTGAATTTATAACCGAGTCGTTACTTCAGCCATTCTATCTTGAGTATGAGAATAGAGGACCAGGCGCAATCACAGATGGACGAGTGGAGTGGGCCTCTGTCACTAGAGATTCAGAGATTGCATCAAAATTCACGGTCAGACACTTCATAGGAGGTGACAAATGGATTCCCGCCGATGTTCCGTATTATTTAGATCTTCATGAATAGTCCGGTGTAATACCCATGCAAGTTCCCACTAGTTATCAGAATTGCAAATATAGTTTATATGTATTGTAAATGCCAAATGTTTGCACTTTTAAATAAAAATACCAAAATATTTCCTTATTTGTTTGTGTTTTTTGTGTATAATTATTTGATCATTTAATAAAATCAATTGATTAATTGGCTAGATGATTAATAATTAATTTGTACTTATGTAGTTTGATAGATTAAATAGGGTTACAATTTGGATGGTTCGAATATAAGGGGACAGGCAAGAAATTGGGCCAAATTTGAAAAAGAGAGGTGGCAAAGAATGCAATATCAATGGCCAATTGAGAGGGGTGCAGGAGGGGCCAAAAGGAGGTTTTTTCAAGACAAAGTTACGTTGTTTTGTTTAAGTCAGCAGGATCAAATCTCAGCCTTCCATTATCTTTGATCTAATGGTCCAAAAATAATTTTATTTATCATATAAAATATCCTATAAATCAGATTTTTGGCCTCATTTCACTCTCTTAAACCCTAGCCCCCTCTCTCCTCTCTCAGTTTTTCCCCTCTACCGCCGCCACGTCTCACCACGACGGTGACATCCCTTGCCACCGCCAACCGGCCGCGGGCCACCTTCAACCACCACCAAAGCAACACCATTTCTTCATCTCATTCTCCTCTACTCCAAGCCCCAAATCCCTCCATTCTTACCCCATCTTCACGATTTTGATAAGGTTAGAAACCCTAGCCTCTTTTTCTTTATGAAATTTGCCAAGATTCGATTGCCTTTACCCCCATAATACCTACGTGAGCGTGTATATCTCTATTTGATCTGTCAATTGGTACTGTTTTGAACCTAGGCCCTCGCTTCTTTGTCTGTGATTTTTATTTTGTTTTTTAATTGATTCTAGGTTTTAGTTGAGAATGAGTTTTGTTTTGATATAATTCATGATTCGGTCTAATATCTGATTTTGCCGTTGTTTCAGTTAATCGGTTTTGATTATTTTATCACTGTTAATACATCGTTTGCCTAATCGTTGAATTTTATTTTGTCTCTGATTAATTGTATTAGCATTAGTTTAATTTTTGGAGTTTGGAATGCTAAATTTTCTATTTTTGTACTTGTTAAAGTAGTATGATGGTTTGGTATTAATAATAGCTGAGCTATTAAAAGAATACTTGAGAGTAATTTTTGGGATTTTGGAGTTCAGTTTCTGGGTTGTCTTGAGCCTCATTTTTGCTGTTGGAGTCTTCTTTGCTGAATGGTTGTTGGTAACTGCCATTCTTTTGCTGTTGTTTGGTATTTTCTGCAACTAGGTAATGTTCTTAACCTTCTAAAGTGATTTCTTTCATAATAGACAATGAAGATATTGTACTCAGAGTAGTTTTGATCTTACACCGTTGTAAGAAATGGGTTACTACTTGTCTAGTGTTTCGATTTTTTTGATTGCATTACCTTTTGCTAGTTATGTAGTATTTGTTTTGGTTGTCATATCGGTTTGCTTGTTATTGCCCCTCCCCTTTCCCCTTCCTAAGCCGGTCTTCCGGAAAGAGCCTTTCTACCTTTTAAAGGTAGGTTAAGGTCACCCTCTATTTTCCCCAGGCCCCACTTGTGAGAATACACCGGCTATGTTGTTGTTTCTTACCATTATTAGTAATGGAAAAATGTTGTGCTCTTTCTTGGAGTCTTTTTTTTACATTTAGTAGTATTGAGCTGTAGTTTGTAATTACTCAATTCTTGTTCTTCTCCAAAGGACAATTACACTTTATAAGTTCCTTTTTAGTTATTCAATGCTAAACAAGCTTCTTGAGGTCCTTTCTTTTTCGAGAAATTTTATTTTGAGTGAGACTCAACCAACAAAACTTGTACGAGACACCTCCACCTATTTCACAAGTGAAAATATGGGTCCCACATGTCTCCATACCCTTTCTCAATTCCCCCTCTCATATTTTTACCAATTTTACGGGATGACAAATGAAAAAGCAGTCAACTTTTCTCCTCTATCTTCTACTCATTTTCTAAAAGGAACAGAATAGGTGAATTTTTAGGGGCTTTTGTTCGTGTATGCTTGTCCAAATTCAAGGAGAAATTTTATTGAGCGAGTCTAATTAATGCTTCATGAAAAATGCTTTCTTTTAGTTTTGTAGGCTTTTCCTTTCAGTAGTTTAGTGATTTTATTTTGTTTATCCATATTCTTGAGATTTTTGGTCGATGATTCCATGATGTCATTTACTATTTGGATTATGTGCTGTTTTTTTTGTAATTGTTGTTTTATAAGTATTTGGGTGTTGATTTATATTTTTACGAGCATGAAATGGAAGTTAAATGATGAAAATGATGATTAGCAAATGTTAGTCTTGCAAATATAATGGTCCATCAGGTATAAATAATTTGGGCCGAGAGATTGGGGAAATAGTAAGTTTATTTTTGGATTAAGTTCAATATTAATTATTAAGTTACTTTCAGAATATTTTGTATTTGGACATGATTTTACTATTGCTATTTTTTGTCGGTGGTATTAATATCTCTATTGTATTTTCTTGATAATGATTTCATTACTTTAATACTTTATTTAGGTAATTACGATGAGAATAAGGAACTTTTCAAGCAATTTAACATAAGTACTTCATTTGGATATTTATTTTTTTAAAGAGAAGAAAAATATCAACTTGTAAGCTCAAAATCAAAAATTCAAATTATCCAAACCGATTAATTCAAAATTGAACTTAAAATTTTTTGATCCCATTCGAGCTTATTGAATTGGATTTATTTGAATTGTCATTTCTTCAATTCGAAAATCAAAATTTTTATATTTAATTTTAATTGTCCGAACGCTCGTCCCTAATTTCAGGGTAGTGTAAAAAGTTGAACGTTGAAAATAGACCCTTGACTATTGTAGTCGGAAAGTTTTGACTACATTAGTCGGATGATTTAAAGTGTGGTATGACCAAGAAATGGTCGAATATTTTCGACTAAGTAGGCGTAAACTTAAATTAATTAATATTTATTAATTTAAATATTTCCAACCAGGAATATTTTGGAAGCAATTCAATGTTTGATATGATCTCACTACTCACGCTATTTTTTAATATTTAACGAGAAGATGTATTCACCAGATATGGTTGAACAAATTTCAAACTCAAGCTTGAGTAGGGGTGGGCATCGGTCGGTTCGATTATGAATATTATCGGTTTCAGCATATTGGTTATCGGTTTACAAATTTGATAAACCGATAATTGAACTGATAAGATATCGGTTATCGATCTTTATTGATTCGGTTATCGGTTTACCCGATAAGATAATTTAATCTAGAGTTAAGCAAAAAGGAGAAGGTAATTCACGGGAGTTGTTAAAGCTCAGTGTACTGTACAAAAGAATAATGTTCAAAATATACTTGAAATTGATGAAGATTGTGGCTGAGAATGAAACACAAAATTAAGAAACGAAAATAAAAAAATAAAGAATCATTAATAGTCAAAAATACCAATATGAAGATGAATTTTGTTATAGAAATTAAAAGCCTAATGTATAAGACGAAAGACTTACGCTAGGAGTAACTAGTAAGGTATATGAAGAATGAAAATGAAGCAGCTGAAGAGTGTGGCTGAGAAAGAATAGGAGAGAATGAACTGAAGCCCTAGCATATGTATATACTTAAGGGTAAAGTCATAATTTTATTAGTTCTTATTGGGTTATCGGTTAACCCATTAACAAAATTAGCAACCCGAGGCTCGAACCGATAATCCACTAGTGAAAAATTCTAAACAGTTACCGAATCGTTAACCCAATAACCTGATATCAATAACCCAATAAACAATTAACGGTTCGGGTTATCGGTCTTACCCAATATATGCCTAGCCCTAAGCTTGAGCGCCTCAAACCGTTTTAGAAAATTGAATTCAGGTATCCAATAATGATGATACTTGATTTTGCAACTCAAGGTTGAGCGCCTCAAGCATTATTTTGAAAGTTTACTTAGCATTATGCCAAATATTTTAATAAATAAGTTATTTTCTTTCAAATTAAAGGTTCCTATCTTGAAATCTTATTTAACGTTATTCCAAACACTTTAATTAATAACTTATTTTTTTATAATTAAATGTGTATATTTTCAAAATTCACTTAGAAATGCTCCAAATGACGAGCGCAAAACACAATATAAATATTAATGCTCGTTAGCAAAAAATAGTATAGTAAAATTATAGTCTCCACAGGGATTGGATTTAAACAACGAAAAAAGGTTAAAAATGCCCCTAAACTATTGGAAAGATTTAAAAATACTCATCCATTCACCTTTTTGGTTCACTAATATCATTTGACCGTTAGGTCAATGATGAATAAAAAATAATAATTATTTAAATTTCACATGGCAACTTATTGACTAAAATTAAAATATCAAACACATTAGAAAGACCCACCAATATCTACCAATTTTGCATACTAACCCGCTTCAAACACTAACCCGACCCGAAAAAAAGCTCAACTAAATTTAAATAATTATTTTAACCCGTTTCAAACTCCATTGAACAAAAGCTTCATGGAAGTTGCAGCGAACGTATGACTAATTAGACTTGATCACAGAGAGTGAAAGTTGAACTAAGACAGATTGTAAACAATATGAGAATAAGGGACGCAACAGAATAGGTGTAAGATAGCTATTCGGGATCTCACTCTAGTTGAATTCACTTATAATATTCTAATGATTCTCACAATTCACTCGATAATCAGCTTACGTAAGGCCGAGATTCCTTTGGCGATTAAATTTTAAATTTACAAAATAAACTAATGTATGAACTGTTGTGAAGATATGCGAAAACACATTAATGGCCTAGTCTTTAGGAAAACGTCTCTCAATTTTTTTTCCTAACTTGGTTTAATCAACAATTAAAAAACATTCTCAATTAATTAGAAGAATCACTAAATTAAAGCAAACCAAATAATGTAAATATAATCACCAAAATATTTCTCTTTCGATTAAATAAATCGTAAAGCAAAGTTGCAAACAATTCAAAGTTTCATAAATGTTTTCGCACAATTTAACTAATCCACAAATATCTATCCGTCAAACTCTATAGTAAACTACTCCATAAAGGTGGAGAAAGTCATCATATAGAGGTTTAAGAACATAAAAAACATCAAAAACAACCTTACAGTACAAACTCCCATTTTGCACTGATTGTTGGCGAGAGAATTGATGAAGTCTTGTATCTTCAAAACATAGCTCTACAAAACTCTATTAGGTGGAATCCTCTTTAAAATTGTCTGAAGAAAGTATTTATACCGTGCAAAAATAGTCTTTAGGACCAAGCCACCCTTAATGAAATGAGATACAAAATCGAAGCCGAAATTGACGACTGTGCGACGCGCAGTGTGTCGCATAAATGGCTGTGTCCACTGACTTGTTTCTTTCTCGCTAGAAGCAAATTGGCTTGTTCCCTTTCTATCACGACCCAAAATCCACTAATCGTCATGACATCTAATTCAATCCGCTAGGTAAACCAATTATTAACTATCCAATTTCAATAATATTAAAAAGACCATTAAACAAAGAAATTATCTGAATCTTATACCTTTCACAAGTACTAGTAGTACAAATCACGAGTTTCTAAGAATAGAATTTACAAAGTTGATAAGAAGTAAATACATCTTCTATTTGAAAAGCACATAAACAGAGTTTTATAAAACTATGACTACCATGAATAAGAGGCAGCTACAACTGGAACGCAGGTACATCTTCAAATCTAGCAACCATCGAACACGACAACAACAACAACCAATATTTGCACGCAATGCGCAGAAGTATAATATCAGTACAACCGACCCCATGTACTAGTAAGTAACGAACCTAACCTTAGGTTGAAAGTAGTGACGAGCTGGAACATGGTCGGGTCCAACACCAATAGCCAGTCAACAATTTATAACACTATAGAGCATATAAATGAGGAAGTAATTCAGAAGCAAAATGCTCAGCTTTTTCACAATTTTTCTAAAATAGTTCCGCTTTTCAAGAATAATAGTGAAAACATAAATCCTTTACCGAAATCGTTGAAAAATATGTGATAATTTGAAAATTATAATTTTTCCAAAATCCTTTTCGCAATAGACAAGATGTTTCATTTTCTTTTCAGATGGCAAGTGTGAAATACCCCTTTACGCCCACATCTCAATGTGTGTAAAAAGTCATGAATGATGTGATGCCGTACAACATGAGGAAAAATGCATCTCTATGCCTGTATGTACTCAATAAGAGTACTCAATCTCACTGCCTCACACTTTTCACTCATCATGCTAAACCACTCGGTATTGTATATGGCGCATACAGACCTAGGAAAATCCATTACGGAACATATATAACACTGACTATAAGTCACCCAGCACCGAGGAAAAAGGCAATCCAACCCTGTGGAGAAATTCATCTCTAGGTATTAAGTACTTCGGAAAAATTCATGTCCAGGGAAATCTAGCCCTCAATAGTATCATCCGCTCTCACTAGGGGGTGTACAGACTCCAGAGGGGCTCCTTCAGCCCAAACGCTATTATAAATCAATATAACTGCTGCGGTGAACAACTCGATCCCATAACTGTCACTCATAACCAGACTCTCAGCCTCACTCAGTCATCAATCTCTCTAGTCTCACTCACAGGCTCACAATGTCATGAAACTATCCCGACAACAATGATATGATGTATCAATAAATAACAAATGAGACTGAGATATGATATGAATGCATGAATATGATCGAGTACGAAATATTAGTAAAAATCAATGAGATGACAGTAAGAAATGACCACAATGGTTCCCAACAATATCGGCGTAAAGCCTAAACATGATATCTAGCATTATTAATAGATCAATTACTTTATCACATGGTGAAAACACAGATATCAACAAGATAAGGTCACTATACATTGCCATCGAAACAACAGAGTCACAATTCACAGGGTGCACTCCCACATGCCCGTCACCTAGCATGTGCGTCACCTCAACACCAATCACATAACACGTAACTTGGGGTTTCATACCCTCAGCACTAAGTTTATAAGAGTTACTTATCTCGAACAAGCCAATTCCAATACCGAGCAAGTCAAGCGATGCTCAAAAAATGCCATCTCGCGCATTCCGATCTCTAAACGGCTCGAAACTAATCAAAATTACTCAAATACATCAAACAATGCTAAAAGAACCAATCCCAATTGAAAAAGTTTGAATCTTTAACCAAAAGCCCAAAATCGACCAAAAACCCCAATCCAAGCTCGCACCTCAGAACACGACAAAACTTATAAAATCTGACTACCCATTCAATTATGAGTCCAACCATACTAGTTTCATTCAAATCCAACTCCAAATCGATGTTCAAAACTCAAAACTTCACATTATAAAACTTTAGGCAACCCCCCCTCTAATTTTGTCTTTAAATTCACAAACCAATTACTAGAAACGAAGATAGATTTACGAAATATAACCAAAACGAGTAGAGAATACTTACCCTAATTTCATATGGTGAAAATCGCCTCGAAAATTGCCCAATTCCAAGCTCCCTAACTCAAAATATGATCAAATGAAAAAACTCTTGTTTTATATATTTTTCTGCAAGCTATTATGCCTCGCTTCTCGAGCCAAATGATCCTGAAACTCGCTTTTGATGCCTCAAATGGTTCCTTTTAAAATTTTAGTCAAGTTAAGTTCTTAAATCACTCTATTTGACCTTATATTGAAGGAGCTATGTTGGTTTCAGTATTTGAAAATAGTGCAGATTTTAAATACGAACTCAATGACAATTTTGTAATTAATCTGAAAAGTATGACAACTCAATTCTTAGTAAAATGACCATAAAATTCTCATACAATGTCCAAATTCGATGATTCTTTTTGCTATGACTCCATAATTATGATATGGATGTAATGCTTCGATTAAAACAGAATTCGGAGCTCATTTTCTTAATGTAGTACCATTTATGCTTGAAGAAACGACGTCGAAATATAAAAAACGAGCGCAATACAAACCAAACCTATCTGAAACTCACCCGAGCCCCTCGGGACCCTGTTATAACATACCAACAAGTCACATATTATAACACGGATCTACTCGAGGCCTCAAAACACACATAACAACATCAAAACGACTATTCACACTTTAATTCGAAATCAATAAATTTGAAACTTCAAAGTTTCACAACCAATGCCGAAACCTATCAAATCACTTCTGATTGACCTCAAATTTTGCACAAAAGTTACATTTGACATTACAGACCTGCTCCAACTTTCGGAATCAAAATCTGACTCCGATATCAAAAAGTGCACTCCCGGTCAAACTTTCCAAAATTCCAACTTTCGCCATTTCTAGCCAAATTCTACTACGGACCTCCAAATCACGATTCGGGCGCGCTCCTAAGTCCAAAATCACCCAATGTAGCTAACGGAACCATCAAAAATCTAATACGAGGTCAAATACCAAAAAGTCAAACTTGGTCAAACCTTTCAAATTTTAAGCTTCTAGTTGAGAATCATTCCTCCAAATCAATTAGGAATAACCTGAAAACCAAAACCGATGATTCGCATAAGTCATAATACATCATACGAAGCTACTCGTGCCCTCAAACAACCAAGCAAAGTGTAAATGCTCAAAATGACCGGTTGGGTCGTCACATCTTCCCCCACTTAAACATACGTTCGTCCTCGAACATGCCTAGAGTTGTTCCAAAAGCCATCAAATTACCGTGTAACCTTACCATGAACATAGTCGAGGGTGATCCCACGTCGCCCTATCCTATATAGGACTGATAACACAATATAACTGAAATTTCTTAATCCAACCTAGCCCATAAGCCTTAGAATCCAATTTCTACATCCGAAATTTTCTATAAGATCAGAATCTAGCATCTGCACATTGCATAAGCCTGAACAAGCTGTATCAAGCCATATCCATAATCCCAAGATGTAATCAAATGATATACCTCAAAACGCAAATACTCATAGCGATAATTTCTAATCACAGTGGATGCTCAAAATAACTCAATGCCGGTAATAAACCTCTTATCAAACAAAGCCTCGTTCTAACACCTTCATATATTGCCAATGATGAAAGAAACACGCAGAAACCCATAACCATTTGTCAGATCAACAAGTCATGGAGCTTCCTCTCCTTCGACAAGAACTATAGCAAATTTCTAAGCCGACTTTCGATATTATACTTCCAACCCTGTTGTAATCAAATCCGATAGTATTTATTCTAGGTCCGGAGACCCCAGCTCAAACATGAAAAATGACTCAAACAAGAGAACTGTCCCGCAATCTCAATGGGTACCACCACAACACAATACTAAGAACCTATCACACACCACAGAACCAAAACACACGAATCTCACACAAAGGATCATACCTCAATACAACTCCACTACAATGCATGACCTCATCCAAATGTTGATCCATATTATATACCTCGAGCCACCCTACTCAAAAATCAATAACCATGAGAAATTCGATATATGTACCAAAGTGTATTACCATAACCACGGAGACGCAAATGACACCACGCCACACAAAATCAGAAAGAGCATAACCAATACACCATCAACCAAGCAATACCCAATACTCTTCTCGCTCAAATTATAGGACCCCAATAGAACCACACCATACATACATATAACCAATGAATCACAACCCCTCGTAGCATAAAATAGTAATTCACAGATCATTTCAAAACACGAATAAACTCAACAACAACTGAATGATACATCCCTCAACAATAGTAGTTCGGAGTCAACAAATCCGACCCGGTGTAGAATACACATCCTAATTGAGCCTACCAATGGACCCCCAAATCAACTCTAGTCATCCACAAATAGATAAATAACCCTCTGAAAGTCCACAATGACTGAATCACAACACATACTATCATCTGGTTAGTTTCGGCCATAACTTCATAGCCATAATCATGAAATAATCTACTCATGAGAACTCCCAGTCTCCAAATTCATAGAGCACACGAATCACCATATCCGATCCCAACTTTACCGTCCGAATATCTAACACATCTCTCATACACGATTATCCCGCGAGGAATACTTCTAAAATTCTTCCGTTCCACATAGCAAAATTTAAATATCAGCAGCCGATCAACTAGGAGAGTGCCACAATTCCAATGAAGTATCCATAAATCAAAATACATTGCCCATTCTGAAATGTATACTCTCATCAAACCATACCAAATAGTAATGTCATTTAACTAGTCATCTGAAATTGTCCATGTCGCCTAAGAATTTATGTCCTTCCCTTTAAAATCGAATCGTGACCTTGCACATGCAAATCTCAACCCTACACCACACACCGCACATATCATGTCATCATACGAAAAATATGAGAACTTTGTAATCCACTCCAAGTCACAAGCAACTGCATACTTAATTAGCTAAGAATTTTCCATTTGGTCTCATCCAGGAGAAAATCACTATACATCACATGCTCCTCATGCCAATAGGAAATATACATCTCTAACCGTGGTAGAAACCATCAAGAATTCTCCGAATCCTATTTGCACAAAACCAAACAATCAGGACTAAATCCATCTAACTCAACCAAGCTACGTAGGTCATCAAAACCCAAAAGTATAGCCACAAAACTGTTACATCTCGTACTTTAATGGTAGGATGAGTCGTAGTAATTCATATGAGCTTGAAGGGATTAAGACCATTCACGAGGTTATAGAGGATTTGTGACTATGTTATTATAAGACCTCGTAAGTTTAACAACCTTGATACTGTTATATACATTTGATATGGTATTTTGAGTGGAATATTTTGTAAAGAAGTTTGAAAAATATAATTTTATATAGTTATTAATATTACTACTTTAGAATATGTGTTAAATTATACACATAATATGATAAAGTTTATGAGATTTTTTTATTGTAAAGATAGAAATTATTTTCTCACAAGAAAATAAGGTTATCTTTTTACCATTTTAAGAATTAAACGTACGAAAATTTGTACTCTTTATATGAGATTAGAAAAATTAGAAGTTGAGATATATATATATATATATATATATATATATATATATATATATATATATATATATATATATATATATATATATATTTACATGGATGTTTTAATGATATAATAGTGTATGTATTGATTTTATATAGTACGACATGATCATGATAATAAGGTGTATAAAGTGTGTTAAAAATGAGTAGTTTTTTAAGTAATTTGAGATAATTCTTAACTATGTGGGTAATTGGTTAATTATTAATTAATGAGAGATTAACTAATTAATTAAATTAGTGAATAATTAATTAAGAACCATAAGCCCAAGGAACTCCTTAACGTGGCAGCAAATCAAGCCGTATTTGATGACTATTAAATCATGAAACAAGGTGGTATAATCAGGAGAATTGGCCAAAAAACACATTCTTATCAAGTGGGGCCCACACAACTTTAATAAGGAACATTTCTAATCTATTCATTCATTTTAGGAAAGATATCACAAAAGATTATGATCAACTACACAAAAACAAAATAGAGATTCTTACATCCCATCTCTAAGTAACGATCTTCAACAAGAATTCATACGAGACTTAGCATAATATCAATAGGATTTTGCGATTATAAGGGAGTATGGTGCAATCTTTATCAAGAACACCATACGTATTTTTTCCTACTTCAATCCACCATTACATATTTTTCGCAAAAGAGTCTATTAAAGGGATCTTTAAGAGAACCGACTCAGGTATGTTATGGCTATCCCTTCTTTCTTTTGGCATGATCCATGTAACGATATGTAAACGTAATATTATTCCATAAGTGGTTCTACTCTTAGCAGTTAAGAATGTCTATGTTATTCATTCCTGTAAAGTATTATTCAAGCATGCCTAAGCATATTCCTAAGTCTCTATTGAAGTATTTGATAAAGATATTAATGTTTATAATATAGTGATACATGTATCTTCATGCATTTAACACTGTGCTACGGCCGGTTAGGCAGTCATGCATATTCATTTACCACCGTGCTATGACTGGTTGGGCAGACATGCATCTTCATTTACCATCGAGCTGCGGCCGGTCGGGCAGTCATGCATTTACCATAACCATTCAATTTCACTCTTTACTATTTCTATATAACGACCCGACCGGTCGTTTTGAGATTTTGCACTTCACTCGCTATTTCTCGGGCATGACTAGACTCGTGTGATGTATTATGACTTATGTAAATTGCCGGTTTTGATTTTCAGGGTAATCTGAATGGATTTGGAAGAGCAATTCTCAGTTTGAAGCTTTAAATTTGAAAGGTTTGACCAAGTTTTGAATTTTTAGTATTTGATTTGGGATTTGAATTTTTATGATTTGGTTAGCTCCATTAGGTGATTTTGGACTTGGGAGCGTGTCCGGAATGTATTTTGGAGTTCTGTGGTAGATTTAGGCTTGAATTAGCGAAATTGGAAATTTGGCATTTTTCGGCCGGCAATGAAAATTTGGATATCGGGGTCAGAATGGAATTCCGGAAGTTGAAGTAGGTCCGTTGTATTATATTTGATGTGTGTGCAAAATTGCAGGTCATTCAGATGAGGTTTGATAGACTTTTTGATCGAATTCGGAATTCAAAAGTTTTTGGGATTCTTAGGCTTGAATCTGATGATGATTTGATGTTTTGATATTGTTTTGAGCGTTCCGAGGGTTGGAAGAAGTTTTAATGATGTTATGGGATGTGCTGGCATGTTTGGTTGAGATTCCAAGGGCCTCGGGTGAGTTTCGGGTAGTTAAACAAATCAAATGCATTTTTGAGAAATTGTAGATTTTCTTCAATTCTGTTGCAGGCATTTTTGTTCTATGCGATCACATAGTTAAGGCCGCGATCGCGTAGGCTTAGTCAAGCGGGGGTGAGATTTTGCTTTATGTGATCGCATAGTTGAGAACGCGATCGTGTAAGGCTATAAGGTTGTTGTTCGCGAATGCGGGGTGAGGGTCGCGTTCGCATAGAGTAAATGGGAGCAGCTGGGGTCTTGTCATTTGTGCTTCGCGTTCGCGAGCTGGAGACCGCGATCGCATAGAGTTAAATATGGACAGTTATCATTTTTGCTATGCGATCGCATGGTTATTGCCGCGATAGCGATTAAGTAATATTAAATCACTGAGATGAATGTTTAAAAGGCCATTATCGCGATTCTTTGCCATAGTTCACCATTTTTGAGTCGATTTTGGAGCTTCTTGAGGGAGATTGAAGAGGGAATTCAAGAGAACTTCTTTGAGGTAAGATTTTTGAACCTAAAACTGGATTCTATGTTGATTCTTACTTGTTCAAACATGAAATTTATGGGATTTGAAGCCTAAAATTGGGGAGTTAGGGCTTGAAAGTGGAGACTTTTATTTGAGGATTGGAGTGGTAGTTTGTGGTTGGATTTTGATGTTTTTAATATGTATGAACTCGTGAGTGTAAGGATTCCAGTTTTGCAATTTTTATCGGAATCCGAGACGTGGGCCCGGGGTCGGGTCTGGCATATTTCGGGATTTTTGATGTAAATTGGTTATTTTCGAGTGGGCTTTATTCCCTTAGCATACTTTGATAGTTTGAATCTGATTTTGATTAGATTTGGAGCAATTGGAGGCCGTTTCGAGGGGTAAAGGCATCGCAAGCTAGAGTTTGGACCGGATTGAGGTAAGTAATGGTTGTAAATGTTATCCTGAGGGTATGTAACCTCGGATTTCACATCATTCTGCTACTTTGAGGTGACACACATGCTAGATGACGAGCATGGGTTCGTGCACCATTGGGGATTGTGACTTAGTCCGTCCTGTATGACTGTTAAGTTGTGTATTTGATTGAAAACTGTTTGATATCATTGTGTTTTGGAAAGTATTGCTATGTTTTGGGCGGAATGCAATATTTGGGCCTCGTGCCAACTGTTTTGGACCCTTATGGGGCTTTTTAACTATTATTCCTCACTGCTTTGACTTAATAATTGTGCTCAGTCATGCTGTGTTTTACTGATTCCCTAACTCAACCTTATTTACTCAATTTGGATACTATAAATGATATTTTGAGCTGAACGCCCTGTTTTACTGGTAGTCCGAGCTTGTGAGGTTGATGGATGAGAGAGGCCAACGACTTGATGGTGAGATTAATGACTGAGATAGATCGAGGGTCTGATTGTGAGGTTAATGACTGAGAGAGGCCGAGAGCCTGGTTGTGAGGATTATATATTTATGGATCGGGCTGTACGCCGCAACATATATGTATATGTATATAAGTATATGAATCGGGCTGCACGCCGCAACGATATATGGATCGGACTGCACGTCGCAGCGATATAGCGCTTGGGCTGTAGAAGCCCCTCCGGTGTCTTCACACCCCCAATGAGCGCAATCGACTAGATATATGGATCGGGTTGCACGCCGCAGCGATATATGGATCGGGCTACACGCTGCAGTGGTTATTATATGGTACCTATTGAGCGCAAGTGCTGATTGATAAGAGTTGAGTCATGAGTGACTGAGAAGCTTGCCCAAGGGACTATATATACATGTATATGAGTGATGCTTTGCTTGAGGGGTTTGTTTTATGAAATTACTGTTTTCACTCATCTTTATGCTAAGCCTTTATCGAAAATGTTAAACAAATGTTTTGAACAACTTTCATTGAACCTGTAATTTTTACGAGATGTTTGGAAATTAAATTACTGATTTGGTTTTGTTATTTTCACTGAGATTTTTATGTTATGTGATGTATATGAATGACCAAGAGGTTTGCCAGAAGGGCTGTTTATGAATTGTTTTGTCCGAGGGCCCGATTACGATTTTTCATCACTTTTACTATAAACACATTGAACTTTTATTGAAACTGTTAGAAAGTTATCTTTCAAAGGATTTTACTGAAACTGAGGTTTAACGAGATGATTTGATTTATATCCTATTTTGAAAAAATTACTGTACCCGCTGTGGTGCTATGACGTGGATTACATGATTTCTTACTGCTCAGACTTTATTTACTTTTATTACTTATTGTGTTGGTGTACTCACATTACTCCCTGCACCTTGTGTGGAGATTCAAGTATTTCTGAGCTCGGTGGCAGGTTCATCGGAGTTAGCAAGGTAACTGCCTGGCGATCGCAGCCCTGCTTTTCTCCCTCCTTATTCTTCCCTAATATAATCTTGTGATTTTTCCGGCTATATTAGTTTTGATGTTGTTAGACTATTTGTCACACCTACTTTTTACCACACCCGAGAGGGTATAGGGGAGTTTTTCCAATTAAATTGATATTATTCGAAATGAGATTATTTATTCAATTCAGAGTCGCCACTTGGGATAGTTTATTTGATGTCCCAAGTCACCGATTTATTTTAAAATCACAGGTCGAGGAAAATTCGACTTTCCTTTTGAAGTCTGCGAATCAGAAATTCTGAATAAGGAATTCTGTTAACCCGAGGGAAGGTGTTAGGCACCCCCGGATTCCGTGGTTCTAGCACAGTCGCTTAAACTATTATAATTGGCCTATTATATGATTTTAATACATGTTTTAGCCTATGGTACATTTTAACTTATTAGCCGCCTTTAATTCATTTTAGGAAGATTCAACGTTATTTAAAACACGTCTTGAACCACGCCACATGAAATGCAGCCGCGGTCCACGACACATTTTATTTAACGTTGCTGAGATTTGGATTTGGATCGCATGAAATGCACACCCGAGTTTAAGGAAATTAATTTAAATAGCGCGCCTAAAGCAACTACGCACTTTCAAGTCTGCGGTGCCTATGGAAAATTCAACTAAATGGCACACCTCGATTTCTAAAGGATTAAAATTAACTAAATGAGGGCCATGAGTTATTTAATGAAAATGACACACCTCAAATTTCTATAAAAGCTAACTAGTTTTGTGAGGGCCATGGGCTTAGGGGTTTTATTTGGCATGACATGCCTCAAATTATTTTAACTAAAAGGGGTTAGTTCTTGAATCTAGTCTTATGAGGGCCATGGATTATAAATTTTGTTTGGCATGACACTCCTCAATTTATTTCAAAGAGCTTTATTATTTGGAGTTGTCATAATCGGGTCACATGAAATACACCCCCGAATTTGGGATTATGTATCGTAGTCATGCCACGGGAACCGTATCCGTAGCCATGATAATTTATTAATCGCGCCTAAAGCCAAACTACGATGTTCATAAGTATTTATTCTACATTATTTTGAGATTAATGTGAAGGTCATGATTTATTTGCTTAAATATTAAAAAAAATAGAATTATATACTTAAAGTTCATGTAAAGGTTCTTAAAGTGTATGTCTTTAAGGTTAATAAAAAAAACTCAAATACTTAGAAAATTTAAGAATCTTAATAAAAATTTGAAGGAAAAAGAAAAGAAAAGAAAAGAAAATAATCAGAAAATTTAAGAAAAGATGAAATGAAAAAAAGGAATTGCACGATCTTTCAAATATTGAATGCCATATGCAACTCATGATAGTGTGTTAATTATCAAAGTTATTAAAAAAAATGGTAGATAAAAATTATTGAATTATTTTAACTAATTTAACATTTTTTTTTAAATATTCAAACCCTAAATCTTTCTATCTTTGACCAATCTAACATTTATAAATTTAAGATAATAAATATGTGAAAAACACAAGAAATAGTATAAATAAAAACAACCTTCATGGATCATATAAAATCTAAAGCAACAAATAATTCATAACCCCACCACAAAACATACCTACCAAATTAACACAAATTATTTAAACATGGCCACAATGTATATATATATATAACCCAATCAATGAATATTTTTTTTTCAAATTTTATTATTAGGAAGGATAATATGAAAATATTCAAAGAATAATACAACTTAACATATATCTTGCAAAACACAATTTAAATAGAACAACATTCATTAAGTATAGTGTAAATTTATTGCAAGTACACAAAAGTGACAAAGATTAGAACGGACTTTTGCTCAATATTTTTCAAATGTAAAACTCCAAATCGAGTTGGACACAACAAGCTATTGACTGAACCTTGAACCGGCAATCTCGACGGATTGAATTTCGCTACTTGATTGTAACTAAAACTCAAAGGAAAATGGGTTCATGCCACGAATTCTTATGGTTATTTTGGGGCTAATTTTGAGGTATTTAAAGAGCTAATTTTTTATCTTAAACAAGATAATGAATTGATTTTTTTTTAAAGAAATAGGAAGAAAGAATGAAAATAGTAGAAATTCTATTTTTGCATAGAAGAAGAAAATATGTTTTCTCTCAATTCTCTTCCTCCTCTCTCCTTTCTTCTTCAAATATTTCTCTTCTATTTATTGGAGAATTTTCGAAAATTTTCAGATTTGTTTTAAAATTATTTTATTATTTTTTTATTTATAAGAAATCTCACTTATATTTTGCTTTTTTTTTTTATAAATAATTCCCACCTTTCTTTACTTTTATTTTTTAAATTCCAACTTCAATTACTTTTATCTTATTTAAAATCCCACTTTTTTTACTTTTTATTTTATTTTTCCACTTGTTTTACTTTTCTTTAAAATAAATCCTCTTTCTTTTACTTTTCTTTTATAAAATTCTACTTTCTTTTACTTTTTTTTTTATTTTCAGCCATCTTTACTTTTATTTTTTAATTCCCACTTTTTTTTACTATTTAATTTTTAAATTTCCACAAAACTTTACTTTTATTTTTTTAATTTTCCACTTTTTTTTTTTACTTTTTAAAAGAGAATTCTACCTACTTTTACTTTTATTTTTTTCAATTCCCTACTTCCCTTTTTTCTTATTTATTTAATCTCTCCCGAAATTTTAAAAATAATATTTTCGGATTTATTTTAATTATTTTAAAATAATAAAAATAAAATAATATTAATAGTAATAATTCACTTTTTAAAATTTGTATTTTTACCCTATAATAAAAAGTGTAACAAAGCTAAAAATTGTAGGTTAAAACTCCTAAAATATTTACATAGAAAAAGTGATAAAAATTAAATATTGTCAAAAATTAGGTGCTCATAGCTGCCCCTCTTTTCTTGGAAACATGAAGAGTTTTCAAGAAAAGATAAGGTGAACCATATGACTAATTTTTGAACATATTTTTATTCAAAAGGGAAGAAATAAGGCTAAGAGAAAAGAGAAAGGGTGCAACCGAGTCTTGGTTTTGGACAACCTACATATCCCAGGTTATAGAGGAATCATGTCGCGTGTAGTTCAAGAAAAATGATGGAATGATGAGTTGACGAGTCGAGTGAGGTTCCGTCGAGGCTCCGGTCCGCGATCCTGTTATTATATCAAAAATAAAAAAGAAACTAAACAAGCCTATCAGCTATGAGTTACAAGATTCCTATCTATGAGTCTTCTGAAACTTGTCCTTGAGTCTTGACTGGTTCTTCCTGCAGACTCTGATATGAATCTTGATACTCGTTAGTTGCAACCACTGGTTCATTCTTCTTCATCTTTTCGGATCAAGGCAGGACATGCGAAGCTTGTGACTTCAATCATATCTTGAACAGTCCGCATCTTTCTCCACTTCAACACTTTGAGTTCATTTCTTTTTGCTCTTTTTCTTCTTTTCTTTATTTTGGATTGAGACTCATTCTTTTGGTTGTCTGGGACCTTGTGCCTCGAGGCCAAACCTGCTCAGACACCAGAACAAACAAACCAACGAAATTTTTCTGCCCCAATTTTCACAAGGAAAAATTCGTGAGTTATTTGTAACTAAAATCTAAACTATTTTTTTTTGAAAGCGATAAAAAAAGGATTGTTGTCTTTAGGAGGAAGAGATTAGGGAATGGAGCCCTATATCTAAAATAACATCGACTAGGTAGTGGATACCCTATGTTGACAAAAGGCGACTAGGGAATGAAGGTCCTATGTCTAAAAGTATCAACTAGGGATTGGAGCCCTATGTTGGTAAAAGACAACTAAGGGATGGAGACCTTATGTCTAAAAATCTCAACTAGGGATTGGAGCTCTAATGTTGGCAAAAGAGTCGACTAGGGAATGGAGGCCCTATGTCTAAAAATCTCAACTCAGGGATTGAAGCCCTAATGTTGGCAACAAGGCGACTAGGGAATGGAGGCCCTATGTCTAAAAATCTCAACTCAGGTATTGGAGCCCTAATGTTGGCAAAAAGGCAACTATGGATTGAAGGCCCTATGTCTAAAAGTCTCAACTTAGGGATTGGAGCCCTAATGTTGGCAAAAGGCGACTAGGGAATGGAGGCCATATGTCTAAAAATCTCAATTTAGGGATTGGAGGCCTAATGTTGGCAAAATGCGACTAGGGAATGGAGGCAGTATGTTTAAAAATCTCAACTCAGGGATTGGAGCCCTAATGTTGGCAAAAAGGCAACTAGGGAATGGAGGCTCTATGTCTAAAAATCTCAACTCAAGGATTGGAGCCCTAATGTTGGCAAAAAGGCGACTAGGGAATGGAGGCCCTATGTCTAAAAATCTCAACTCAGGGATTGGAGCCCTAATGTTGACAAAAAGACAACTAGGGAATGGAGGCCCTATGTCTAAAAATCTCAACTTAGGGATTAGAGCCCTAATGTTGGCAAAAGGCGACTAGGGAATGGAGGCCCTATGTCTAAAATCTCAACTGAAGGATTGGAGCCCTAATATTAGCAAAAGGCGACTAGGTAATGGAGGCCCTATATCTAAAAATCTCAACTCAGGGATTGGAGCCCTAATGTTGGCAAAATGACGACTAGGGAATGGAGGCCTTATGTCTAAAAATCTCAACTTAGGGATTGAAGCCCTAATGTTGGCAAAAAGGTAAAAGATTGATATTGGGGCTTCTAAACTTCCCTTTTTTTTTGGATTTTCTTTCAGTTCAATTCATTTTTTTAGTAAAAACAACGCAGAAAAGAATTTGGAGGAGACTTCCCTTTTGGGTTGATTATTGTTGCAAAGCTATTTCTAGCGCTTGCACATTTCTTTTTTTCCTTTTTGGTTGCACATGCTTCTTGCACAGTTGCTTTAGATTGCACATGTTTTAACTTTTCAAACAAAGAACAATTGTTAGTTTAAAACGATGGTTGGTTTTGTGGCCTTGACTGTTTTGATCACTTGATCGCGACCCAACTCTTCTGGTGAGAACCTCTGTTGCTTGTTGGCTTTTCTGAAGATTAATCTCTCTCTTAAAACCGAGGAACTCAACTTTCTAAACTTTCCAGGTGATGATTCAACTGTGTGGGGATTTTGGCCCTTTCACCTTATTTTGCCTCTAGGGGCTTTTGACCTTGTATTTCTTTTCATTTTTAATAACTCTGATTTCAGAGCATCAGTCATCATGGCCAGTCGGGATCGACTTAATGCACCCACTGAGGCTGGGTACTTTCCTTTGGACTTGGATTTTATTAAGCAGAACCCTGTAAAACCAATCTTGCCACCTTTTTATTGTATTAGTTTCGGAACAAAGTTAGACCGAAAAGGATTCAAAGAAAAGTAAACAAGGACAAGAAATTGAATTTAAGGAGAAGTGTCCCTTTCAAGGAGGAAAAAAGGACTTATCTGGGGTGCATGCAGACTTCAATAGATATGACATGCTTCTTGGACTGGATACCCGATTTGCACAACTATCCAACTTCTCATAAACCCATTGCGACCCGTGTTTTTAAAATTGAGAAACCTTGCCATGACTCTTTCAAATACCAATGGCGGTGAGGGGTTTCTTCTTTTTGATCAACGACATCCTTTGCGGGTTTTCGCCAATCGACCTCTCTTATTTCTCTTCTCACCATCGCCTTATAGTGCTCTTTACGAGTTTTCACTGACAAGACTCTCTCATTTTCAATTTCTCTGCTCACCGTCGACTTATGGTGCCCGTGGGTTTTCACCAATAAGACTCTCATTTTATTTTTCTCATCTTGATTGTATCAGATCAAAACAACTGCATTCTCCGATTTTGAAAACTTTTCGTCGATTGATCCGAAGGACTTGAACATGGTTTGGGTAAAAAGAGTTGGATCTAATTACAACTTTGGAACCGTTCAGGCGGGATCATCGCCGAATCATTATAACATCTGCCCCAGTTTCACTTTTGGGAAAAATTTAATTTTTATTTTGGGAAAAACAAAATGTTTCCCTGAATTACGTTCGGCTTAATTTTGGCTTAATCCTTTTGCTTCCTGATGATGGGGGAGAATACGCCTTAAAACGAGTTGCCCCACTTCAAAGTTTCTAGGCCGCACTTTCTTGTTGTAGGCACGGGCCATTCTTTGTTGATATAACTGCCCGTGGCAGACTGCGACCATTCGCTTTTCATCGATCAAGGTTAACTGTTCCAAACGGGTTTTGACCCACTCATTGCCTTCAATTTCAGCTTCAACAATGATTCGAAGAGAATGGATTTCAACTTCTGCGGGTATTACGACTTCAGTGCCATAAACCAAAAGATACGGCGTTGCTCCGACTGATGTGCGCACAGTAGTGCGATATCCCAACAATGCAAACAACAACTTTTCATGCCACTACCTGGAACTTTGAATCATCTTTCTCAAAATCTTTTTGATGTTCTTGTTTGCTGCTTCGACGGCACCACTGGCTTTGGGCCGATATGGAGTAAAATTTCGTTGCGTGATCTTAAACTGCTCACATATCTCCCTTATCAAGTGACTATTCAAATTTGCAGCGTTATCTGTAATGATAGTCGCAGGAATACCGAAACGGTAGATAAGATTAGAATGCACAAAGTCTACCACAGCTTTCTTGGTGACAGATTTGAGAGTAATTGCTGTGAGCACGTGATTTTTGCTTTACTAAAACCACTCCAAAATAAATCAAAAAATAAAATAAATTTCTTTTACTGTGTAATTCTTGAATTTGCGTGGTGTTAAATATTTGTGTTATGTCAGTAAATGTTTACTTTGTCATAATAAATTGAAAATTAAAAAAAAATATGTTTCATGCATATCTAGGATTTAATTATGCATTTAATAATTGATTCAAAACAAAATCACAAAAAATATGCATTTTTATTTTTTCGTCATATTAATTGTGTCATTGTATGATTAATGTTTTATCTACGTGTTAATGGTTATTAAAAGATAATTAGTATTATTATTATGATAATTTTGTTTTTATTATTTTAATTAGGAATTTAATTAGGAAATTAAAAGAAGTAGAAATTAAGTGGGTAAAACGGATCTGGGCCAAAATCCTAAACAAAAAAATCAGGCCCAAACCATTTTTAACCCCCCACAACCCAATCTAGGCAGCCCAGGTCTGGTCCAAACCAGACGAGCCAAAACGACAGCGTTTGGTCGTGGCTTCTCGGGGACCGTTGGATCAAATCCAACCAACGGTCAAGATCTCACCCCCTTACCCGTAACCCGTAACCCGACCCAGTGACCCGACTCAGCCGACCCTGGCATTAAACCCAAACGACATCGTTTGGTTTAATGAATTGATCCTGGCCCTTCATTCTACTTGATCTAACGGTTAGTATCAATCCACCCCACCCCTATATAAGTCCCAAGCCCCTACCCCGGCCCCTAAGTGAACACCCCCCCTCCTCTCACTGTTCATCATCGTCCCCAAACCCCACTCCTAACCCTAGCCGCCCTAGGATCCCACCGCCTGAAACCCGGCGGCATCAACGCCGCCGGTCACCAAAATAACACCCTAGAATCCCCTGAACATCCTCTACACAGATCTAACATTGGTTTCCTTCGAATCAGGCCCCAACTCTTCGAATCTTAAATCGAAGGTTGGCCTGAAAACCTTACCTTCTCCGATGGCTTCCAAAATAACACCACAACTTCCCCTAGATACCCTCATCACGGATCTGTTAGTTGCATGGCTCGAGTCCTACTGGAACTGCTCGAATCTTCATTTGAAGATTCGAGTAAAACTTGAACCTATCCCAACCTACCTCAAACGGTCACCAAATGACCCCTAGTCCACCCTCACCCTTGTATCATATTTGGTTCTCCTCGAATTTGACCAGAAATGGTTAAATCCCAAATCGAACCTTCAGGAGCCCTAAATACCAAACTTCTGGATTTTTGTCCAAATTGATTAAAAGATTGAGGTTTAATCGACCTTAGTCGAAGTATTTTCAGTGGAAAATACTTCGATTAAGGTCTGTTTGATTTCAAACCAAATACGAATCCAAGTTGAGTCCAAGTCGGAATGTATTTGAAGGGTCAGAGGTATTTTTTCTATTTCTCATGTGTATTCTACGTGTATTATATGTTTGTTTTCATTAGTCTGTTTAATTTTTCATAATTTTCTAGTCAATTTTGTTATACTGTCCCCTACCCATTCTACTTGATTCCTAAAGTGAAATGTTTCTGTTGGTTATGTTTGTTTACAATGTGTGTAATCGACTCGATTAAGTTCGTCGATTAGTTACATTATGAATCCCCGTTTATGATAATACATTGTAATAACCTGCTCACCTGTTTTGATTGACTATTATCATGTTGTTGTAATCAGTTAGTTAGTCCTTGCTAATTAGTTGGTTCTTGTTTAATAAGTCAGAAAGTTTATCAAACATTTGAGTATTAATTTCTGAGCAGTTGGTTTCAGGCAGTGTCAGTATACTGACAATGCCCCTGCATTCATACATAATTTCAAATTTAGTTTGAATTGTTCTGTTGAATTCTGTGTGATGTTGTTGAGATGTTAGGTAAATTCAATTTCACAATTGTTGGGTAGATACAACTGTGTTAGGAACTTAAGAGAATTGGTATTAGCTGTTTTAAATCAGGTTGATAATTAGGTTTGAACAGATTTTTAAATCTGTTTCATAATAGATTTTGATCTTGTATTAATGGGCAGTAATAACAGTAGGATTTCAGGGCATTTCTGGGAATGAAACAGTAAAAAACAGTGTTAGTGCTAGTGTGCTGGAAGTGGAATGTAATGGCTATAATTTAAGATACTAATGGGAAACAAAGGGTAATAGGGCTGCTTAAAATCAGGATAGGATCATATAAAGTATTAAAAAGTAGTTTGTAGTGGAACTTTCTGTTTTTTAAAAAAGAATAAAGGGGTCCAAGAAGCACTTAAAAGTATAGGACCAGCACTGTATAAATACAGGGAGCTGGACAGCTTAATAGGGGGACTTGAAGAGAGTTTGAGAGATTTTAGGAGAGGAGAAGAAGAAAAAATCTGATTTAGGAACCTTTTCAGACAGAAAAGAAAGGAAAGAGAGAAAATCAGTAGTTCAAAAGAAAATCTGACTTAGCAGATTTTAAGAGAGTGAAAAGTCAGATTTGAGTGTGGAAAATCAAGCAGAAAAATCAAATTCCTTTCGGAATCTGAAGAGGAAGAAGAAACAGAAAAGAAACAAAGAGAACAGTGAAACACACACACACACAGATACAGCAGCAGAAACAGAAAAATCAGAAAAATGGGAATTTGAAACTGAAAAGAAACTAAAATCTGAAATATTGTTCTTTTGTTGAATCTGTTCAATTTTATTTGATTCCATTGTTCAGTTAAAATCTGCAGTGTCTTTTAAAAAATATCGTCACTGTTCATTTGGGTTCCCCGGATCCTGTTTGTTGCTCAAATCTGCTGAATTATTTGGCATATTCTGCTGAATTTATTACTGCTGCAACTGCTGAAATTTACTCCTTCTACCTTCATTTTCAGGTACATATCTCTTAAACTTTATGTTGGAAAGAGATTCAACATGACAAATAAATGAAATTTTAAATTGTAATATTGCCTCCTATCGTTTAAGTTTAAACATTTAAGTTTCAACTTTGATTTCATGTTGGATAGCCAGTAGTGAGTTCGACTTGATGGCTACAAGTTGATTGTCTTATTTTTTCACTTTGTAATAATGTTATCCATGCTGAAATTTCATTAGTTTAGTTATCTTTGAGTTGTGTAAATAGGAAGCATGGCAGAAAGTTGGCTTTATTTACACTTTACGGTATTATTAGATAGGTATAGCATAATATGGAAATATCAAAGAAAATATGCTATTAGTTTATTTTGTTAGTTAATTAGTTGTTGTTTAAAGCTAGATGATGATTGGTTGCAATTAGCTATCTTTTGGCATAACATTGGTTGTGTTCCTAATCTATAGTTGAAAGACGAGTTAGTATAATCCGTTATGTTCACGATGTCAAATATGGTAAGTAATATTGCATGCAATATCATTTTATTAAGTCAATTAGACTTGTTCTCTTTCTTAATAATAAAAGGGTTTAGGAACTTATACGATGTGAAAGTTAATAGTTGTAATAATTCACATAGATTTAGAATCAAATGGGTTTGATTATATATATAACTCAATCATAGGCATAATTAATTAAATTAATTTCGCCTATTGGATCAAAACAAGTATATGAGAATAAGATGAGATGTGCGAACACAAATTGCAAAACTTTATATCAATGGTAATTAGGAATAGAACTTGCACTAATTAATAATAATAAAAGTTCTTGAAAAATATTCTTTCCTTTATAATTCATTTTCAGTTTCATATACAATTCATTCTTTGGCATATATATGTTATATTTGTCAAAAATAGCATTAATCATATTTTTATTCTGTTCTTTGAATTTGAATAGTTGGAATGAATATAATTTATACTCGGAAATTATCGACGGGCAACCTTTAATAGATTGTGAATTCTTTTCAAAGAATTCAAAGGCCTCTAAAATGGGAGTTCTCATGATTTTCACATAAAAAATGTATGAATATAATAAACAATTTGTGAAAAATCCATAATACCATTACAAGTATTTTGCGCAATTAGGGATGCGTTCGCGTACCCTGATTATATTTTAAAAAGCAAACTCGGATTATGCGTACGCGCAATTTCGAGCGAATATTGAAGAAAAGGATTTTTCCAAAGGTGTTAAATAATTTCATATAACCCGAGGTGTGCAGTTCATTATCTAAACAAAAGGGGTGATGATGTTCCTGATTTTATTTTTTTATTTTCGAATATATATTTTATAAAAACTATAACATGGACAAATTTATTGTGTACACGTACGCATGGCACGATCCTCGGTAATTATAAAAAGTATATAATACGAATATACGTACGCGTAATTCGTCCCTATAATCGTAAACAATAAGTAAAAAGCGGTAGAAAAATCACGTAACAAATGTATTTAATAAAATCAAGATAATTAAGCCAATAATAAAAACAGTTAAGCGACCGTGCTAGAACCACGGAATTCGGAAATGCCTAACACCTTCTTCCGGATTAACAGAATTCCTTACTCAGGATTTCTGGTTCGCAGAATAATAAACAGAGTCATATTCTCCTCGATTCAGGGATTAAAATTGGTGACTTGGGACGCCTTAAAATTCCCAGGTGGCGACTCTAAAATAATTAAATAAATCCCGTTTCGACTGTCCTTTAATTGGAGAAAACTCCCCATGCGCCCCGCGAGGTATTTAAAAAGGAGGTGCGACAGCTCTGGCGACTCTGCTGAGGACAAAAGTGTTACTGTAACCCAGAACCATTGGTTCATGGTTTAAAGAATTCGAGCTTAAAATATCTGTGTTAATTGGCTTTATTTACTATATGATTTTCAACTGTTTATATGCTAATATGCTAAATGTTTTTTTTACCGCTTTAATATTATTTGAATTGTGAATATATACAACTGCTACGAAACCCCCTTCTTTCTGAGTCTTCTGAATTTATGGTGTACACGTGCACGTGACCCACCTTTCTGTTAAAGTCATACCAAATAAGACGGAGTTGGGACAAGTAACTAGGCCGGGCAGACTTTCGTGCTCCCGGTACGTTGCCCCCGCTTCGGCTCAAACTGTCCGTTTGGGTAAGCCAGGTTTAGAGCAATCAACCTCAGGTTTTACACTTAGAATAACTCAGCCATGTACCGGATCCCTAGTAGGAACGTCTATTTGCATCATACACATTTGGCCTTGGAGACTCAACACAGGGGTTGGGTCTGTCTAGGACAGGTGAACCCGAAACAAAAAGACCATCCTGATGCATCCTACTTGCTACTTGTGCATTCATTTGCCTCGAACATGCTTGTTGACCAGCTTAAATGAAATCATGGTGAGAACTGAAGAATAAAATAGGTTGTTTTTTTTTTTAAAAAAAAAGAAAAATAGTTTTAAAATTTTGAAATAAAGGTATTTAATAAATAAAATTTTTTTTCGAAAATGATTTTTTTAGTATAAATTTTCAAAATGAATTTTGACTTTATTAAAATTAAATTTCAGATACAAAATGAGCACCACACAAAGCCCCTCGTCCACAAGTACGGAAGAATTTCTATGTCAGCTTCAAATGTGGTGGTATGATTTAGGCGAAGACAGTCAATAATGGGTCGTCAAGCATTTGGGAAATCTCACGGACATTATGAAAGTTAAACCCCGTGATGATCTGATTGCGGCGTTAGTAACTTTCTGGGACCCTGTTCACAATGTTTTTCGTTTCTCTGACTTCGAGCTTACTCCTACATTAGAGGAGATAGCTGGCTATGCTGGTTTTGACGGAAGTCTAAGAAATCAAAGCTTGATATTCACAAAGGCTCCTTCGGTACATCGATTCTTCGGTCTTCTGAACATCAGCAGTCAAATCAGGAAAAGCAATGTCATCAATGGATGTTGTTCCTTCAACTTTTTGTATTCAAGGTTCGGAAAATCAGATGGGTTCGAAATTCATGAGAAAGGCCTTACTAATAAGCAAAACAAAGACACTTGGCAGATTCACCGTCGATTTGCTTTCATGGTGGCTTTTCTAGGAGTCATGGTCTTCCCAAACAAAGAGCGAACAATTGATATTCGCACCGCAAAAGTTGTGCAAATCCTTACCACCAAAGAAAATCACACCCTTGTCCCCATCATTCTATCAGACATTTATCGGGCTTTGACTTTATACAAATCAGGAGCAAAAGTCTTTGAAGGATGCAAAATTTTGTTGCAAATGTGGGTGATTGAACATCTCCAGCAACAACCCAAGATCATACAGTATGGGTCAAACAATGATAATTGCATCGAGAGCTATGAGGAAAGAACAAAAATTTATCGAGCTCCAGACGGGATAGAAGCATGGGTATCTCATCTAAAGGCTTTAACGGCAAATCAAATTGAATGGACCCTGGGATGGCTCCCGATGAGGGAAGTAATACATATGTCAACCTCAAATAGTTATCTACTACTATTGGGATTAAGAAGCATTCAGCCGTATGCACCACTAAGAGTCCTAAGGCAACTAGGGAGATATCAAATAGTTCCTGATGATGAAGATTTGAGTATGCAAGTAATCGAATTACACCCAGAAGCCACTATTCCCGAAGCTCTACTTCAGCAGATGTGGAATGGATGTCGATACTTGAAAAGTGATACTCAAGTCCCAGACACTACAAAGGGTGAGATAAATCCTGGATATGCAAGGTGGTTCGAAAAACAGTCTCGCGTGGATGATGTACCAGAACCTGAGCTAAAAAGGCCAACAAAAGGCCCCATGTTCAAAACTTCAATGATAAAATCCAAGAGCGGTTGATCTGGGGAGAAAAAGAAAAAGGGTACAAAGCAACTATCCATGCCCTAAAAGAAAACCTGAGAAGCCTCAGTTTGGAGAAATATTTACAGGCACAAGAAGCCGAAGGCGAGAAGAAGAGTCTAGCTTGTGAGAATGAAAGTCTTCATGTCCGATTCCAAAAAATGAAAAAAGTTTCTGAAACGCCAAAGAGGAGTTGGAAGGATCAAAAAACCATCGCCAATATTTTTGAAAGAATGCAAGATTATGATTCCATTCTTGCGGAAAATGAAAGGGCATTGAGCAAAGCAAAAGAAAGGATCCAACAATTAAACGAAGAAGCCAGATCTAACAAGGAACGCCAGGATAGGCAATCCGAAAAAGACAAGGCACAATTCAAGAAGGAAAAAGACTATTGGATGCGATCAGAAGACCAGCTTCGTTCACAACTAGAAGAGGCAAGAAGATGCAATAGAGAACATCAACAAGCAGACCTCGACAGGGAAAGAGCGCAAGCAAGATTAGAGCTGGCCAGACTCCAAGCTTTATTAGAATCAGCTCTAGATCGGGAAAATCGTGTCAGAGATATAGCCACCACTCGTCAGCAGCAATTGCAGAACCAAGACCAACGTCTCCAAGATTTCAGGGCACAAATCCATGACCTGGCGGTCTACACTTCTCAGAGTTACGTAAACTGTCAGGGAATGGACTATGAAAGGTTTACAGAACATGCACCCATTTTTGCCCGTCATCTAGCATTGGAATTGGAAAGGATGTATCGTACGCTGGGAGGTCATCCAGGTCAAGCTCCACATTAAGCAAATAGTCTAACACAAGTGGAAAGTGGGGCACGTTGTGAGATGTTAAGAATTGTATCTTTTATTTTTTTTAAGTGTGTGTGTTTCAAGCCATTTTCTTAAAATTTTCAAATGTAATTCCATCTTTGTGTAATGAACAAAAGTGATTGCCTTTAGTCCGAACTACGCAAGGTCTGATTCATGTGGGGGCATGATACGTAGGCAATCTCTAAGATTCGACCACCACGATAAAAGATATATATAATAAATAAAAGTGAATAACAATAAAAATTTCAAGAAAGCTGGGACGACACAAGCAGCCGAGCAAATGCATAATAGAAAGGGATTATTTGTCTAGGAGCATTGCATCTCAACGTGTGATTATATATGTGTTAAACTCTCAAAACTAACAAGTTTGTTCATTTCCAGAATTCAAGCAGTTAGTTTCTCTAAAGAGTATACTGGCATATTATCACTATCACACAAGATCAAAAGGACCAATACCCGAAAGTATGTCTATCCCAGATGTTGACACAGGTATGGAGCTAGAGGAGATGGATGTCGGGAAAATGAAAGAAGAGATGTTTAAACTCAAGCAGCAAATGGCTGAGATGTACCAAGCCTGGTCTACAGGACAGTTACCCCCATCTTACCCAAATAACCCTGCTCCATCAATGACCCAAACTCAGGATAATATTACCACTGAATTATCCCCAAATTTCCCCATTTACCAGCACTACCGAGGCACCACCTCTCAGACACCGCAGTCTCCACCTCCGAAACCAGTTCCATATTTTCCTCCACCTATGACTCCTGTTTTCGTAGCACCTCCCCCTGCTACATTCCACAAATCTCCTAGTGAGCCTACATTCCAGGCCCAGGACAACCAATATTACCCCCCGGAGCCCACCCTCAAAGCCTCCGAAATTCATTCAACCACTCCTCGTTTTGATCTCCCAACCGAAATTGACAAGCCAGCCAAAAATGCTGAGCAAGAAGAGATGTTCAGGAAGGTCAAGAGTCTAGAACAATCGTTCAGAGACATGCGAGGATTAGGTGGGCAAGTCAGTGTAGCCTACAAAGATTTGTGCTTGTTCCCAAACGTACAATTACCAGTTGGCTTCAAGATGCCCAAATTTGACCTATACAACGGGCACGGCGACCCAGTAGCCCACTTAAGGGGTTTCTGTAGCAAGATGCGAGGAGCTGGGGGAAAGGATGAATTATTGATGGCTTACTTCAGTCAAAGTTTAAGCGGATCAGCTTTGGAGTGGTATACACGCCAGGACCATGGGAGATGGTACACCTGGGATGACCTGGCACAGGCATTCGCATACCATTTCCAATACAATCTGGAAATCATCCCAGATCGATTATCTTTGACAAAATTTGAGAAGAAACACAATGAAAGTTTCAGAGAGTATGGTTTTCGGTGGAGAGAACAGGCAGCAAGAGTGGATCCTCCTATGAAGGAGAGCGAAATGGTAGACTACTTCCTCCAAGCCTTGGAGCCGACTTACTATGCCCATTTGGTTTCAGCGGTTGGGAAATCATTCAACGAAGTAGTGAAGATGGGAGGTATGGTGGAAGAAGGCCTCAAGACAAATAAAATCATGAGCTATTCAGCAATTAAGGCAACTACTCAAGCTATTCAAGGCGGGGTAGGAGGAATCGGAAGAAAGAAGAGGGAGGAAGCAGCCGTAGTTGATTCAGGAATTTGGTCGGGACCCAGAGGTTCACCGCTTTACTATAATCAACAACGACCTCGCCAATCAGCTTACCACCATGATTCATCTCAACACTACTATCACCCTTCAGAGCCTCATTTTTCCATTAACCATGCTCAAGCATACAATCAGCCACTTGTTCACACCAATTGGCGTGCTCCTGTCACACCAAATACTTACCCACGAGCCTATCCAGGACCAGGTTTCAGGCCTAGGCTAGCATTCAGGGGAGAAAGGGAACAGAAAAAGAAAACTTACACTCCGTTGGGAGAGTCTTACACTAGTCTGTTCCACAGGCTGAGACAGCTAGACATGCTGAGACCAATACAATCCAAGCTACCCAATCCTCCTCCAAAGAATCTGGATTACACCATTAGCTGTGAATATTGCTCCGGTGCACCAGGCCATGATACGGAGAAATGCTGGCATTTGAAAAATGCAATACAAGAGCTGATTGATACTAATAAAATCGAGGTTCAAACCCCCGAAGCCCCAAATATCAATAGAAATCCAATGCCAGCCCATCAAGAGGCTAATATGATAGAAATCATACAAGCTGATGGGGAGACAAAGAAGCCGTCACAAACTGTCATGATGATCAAGTCTCATGAAACCAAGCCAGATAAGCAGTTGATAGAGGAGAAGCCGGTGTCTAAGCAGAACAAAAATGGTGATGAACCATCTATGATAGTCGATGAGGGATCATCGAGCAAAGTTGCTGCAAAACAAGAAAGGCCGAAAGTGATAGTACCAGGGGTTGCTAACAAACCCATTGTATTCGTGGAAGGAGCCCGTACAGATCGGGTTATTATTGCACCTGTAATCCAGCTGCCGATCATCAACAACAAAGCCATCCCATGGAACTATGAACGGTTGACTGTAATGTACAAGGGAAAAGAAATCAAGGAAGAAGTGTGTGAGGTGCAAGGCTTGACTCGTTCGGGAAGATGTTTTACTCCCGAAGAGTTAAGAAAAACTAAAAATAATCCAACGCCAACAAAGAGAGCTGTGACGGAAGAAGAGGCGGAAGATTTTTTAAGAAAAATGAAACTCCATGATTATTCTGTTGTGGATCAATTAAAGAAGACCCCCGCTCAAATTTCATTATTGTCATTACTGATCCATTCAGAGGAGCACCGTCTGGCTTTGATGAAAATCCTGAATGAGGCTCATGTTCCTGAAAAGATCTCTGTAAATCATTTGGGAAGAATAGCCAACAGAATCTTTGAGACAAACAGAATTACATTTGCTGATGATGAATTACCTGTGGAAGGTACTGAGCACAACAGAGCTCTTTACCTCACCGTGAAATGTGAAAACTCCGTAGTAACCCGGGTATTGGTTGACAATGGGTCAAGTGCAAATATCTGCCCTCTCTCCACTTTAAGCAAATTAAAAATTAAAGAGGAGAGGATCCAGAAAAATAGTATTTGCGTACGGGGATTTGACGGTGGAAGCAGAGATTCATTTGGCGACATAGTGTTGGAACTAACAATAGGGCCAGTTGAATTCACAATGGAATTCCAAGTGTTGGACATAACTGTTTCTTACAACTTGTTGTTGGGTCGACCATGGATCCATGCTGCTAAAGCAGTCCCGTCAACACTACATCAGGCTGTCAAGTTTGAATGGGATCATCAAGAAGTAGTCGTGTATGGAGAAGAAAGTTTAAATGCTCACAGCAGTACCATTGTACCGGTCGAGGGAACAGAAAATGACCAGGGACCATGGGTATACCAAGTGACCGACACAGTGTCGATAGAGAAAATTCCAGAGGGGAAATACCTTCCAAATCCAAAGATATCCTCTGCATCAGTCATGGTAGCTTATGAAATGTTAAAGAATGGCTTTATACCCGGCAAAGGTCTGGGTTTATCTTTGCAAGGAATTATACAACCAGTATCTCTCCCCGAGAACTGGGGAACATTCGGTTTGGGGTTCATACCCACTGCCAATGACGTGATAAGGGCTAGGAAGCTGAAACACCAAGCATGGGTTCTTCCAAAACCAGTCCCACATCTGTCAAAGTCTTTTGTCAAGACCGGTGCTAAAAATCGCCCGATAACAACAATTCCTAAATCCCGGGTCAATCCTGAGGAGGAATTAATTGAAAGGTTCGAGAAATTGTTTAGTGATGTGAATATGTTGGAAAGCGGAGAAGGGTGTAGCAACGCAGAAGTTCAATTCGTTGGGCCAGAAACAAAGCTCAGTAATTGGAAAGCCACTCCTCTCCCAATTCGAAAGGAGTCTTGGTAGTTTATTTTGATTTTCTTTCAGTTTGTTTGGGTTACTTCAGGGTTGTAATCCCAAAGCTTATCTTACAGTTTGTTTGAAGTGTGCAAAACCTTGTTATCTTTCATTCATCCAATAAAAAAGCAGTTTCCTTTTTTATCATTCTTGATAGTTTTCTTTTCTTTTTCTTTCCTGTACAGTTCCTTTTACGCTGGCTCTAGTGATATGGCATGCATGAGGAATCCTCAGCCCAGTCTTAAAAATCAATCTGGTTCCGAAATATTAATTCAAGAAATATATTGTGATTATGAATCAGAATATGATGAAGATGAGGTTTTTGAAGAGATTAGTAAAGAGTTAATTCACTTTGAGGAAAAAATCAAACCTAACTTGAGTGATACCGAGGACATCAATATAGGGGACACGAGTAATATCCGAGAAACTAAAATAAGTGTCCATCTGGAACCAAAGATCCGAGAGGAGTTAATTAAAGCACTCATAGAATTCAAAGATGTTTTTGCATGGTCGTATGACGACATGCCGGGCCTGAGCACTGATTTAGTGGTTCACAAATTGCCCACCGATCCAACGGTGCCTCCTGTCAAGCAGAGGCTGAGAAAATTCAAGCCTGACATGAGTGTGAGAATTAAGGAAGAAATCACCAAACAATTGGAAGCAAAGGTCATTCGAGTCACTCGATATCCTGTTTGGTTGGCTAATATCGTTCCTGTACCAAAGAAAGACGGCAAAATTAGAGTATGCGTCGACTATCGTAATCTCAACAAAGCCAGTCCGAAGGATAATTTCCCATTACCCAATATCCATATTTTGATCGATAATTGTGCCAAGCATGATATAGGATCTTTCGTGGATTGTTATGCTGGGTATCATCAAATTCTAATGGATGAAGAAGATGCAGAAAAGACGGCATTCATCACACCATGGGGAACTTATTGCTACCGGGTAATGCCATTCGGTTTAAAGAACGCCGGAGCAACCTATATGAGAGCAATGACCACAGTGTTTCATGATATGATACACAAGGAGATTGAGGTATACGTGGACGATGTGATCATAAAATCAAAGCATCAGGCCAACCACGTTGGGGATTTGAGGAAGTTCTTCTTAAGACTTCGCAGGTACAACCTCAAGCTTAACCCTGCCAAGTGCGCATTTGGAGTTCCATCTGGAAAGTTGCTGGGATTCATAGTCAGTCGACGAGGCATCGAGCTAGACCCATCAAAGATCAAAGCCATCCAAGAACTGCCACCTCCAAGAAACAAAACTGAAGTAATGAGTTTGTTGGGGAGGTTAAATTACATCAGCAGGTTTATTGCTCAGCTCACAACAACCTGTGAGCCAATTTTCAAATTGTTAAAAAGGGATGCTGCGGTCAAATGGACCGATGAGTGTCAAGAAGCGTTCGATAAGATAAAAGGGTACTTGTCAAACCCACCCGTGTTGGTCCCGCCAGAGCCAGGAAGACCTTTGATTCTTTACTTGACGGTTTTGGAAAATTCATTTGGTTGTGTATTGGGGCAACATGACCTCACTGGCAGAAAAGAACAGGCCATCTACTACCTTAGCAAGAAGTTCACAGCTTATGAGGTTAAGTATACTCATTTGGAAAAGACATGTTGCGCCCTAACATGGGTAGCTCAAAAATTGAAACACTATTTGTCATCCTACACTACTTACCTCATTTCTCGGTTGGATCCATTGAAATACATTTTTCAAAAGCCTATGCCAACGGGAAGACTTGCAAAGTGGCAGATATTGCTCACAGAATTTGACATCATCTATGTGACTCGAACTGCAATGAAGGCTCAAGCACTGGCCGATCATTTAGCCGAAAACCCGGTCGATGAGGAATATGAGCCATTGAAAACCTATTTTCCTGATGAAGAAACAATGCATATCGACGAGGTGGAGCAAATTGAAAAGCCTGGCTGGAAACCTTTCTTTGATGGAGTCGCTAACATGAAAGGAGTCGGAATAGGAGCTGTAATCATTTCTGAAACAGGGCATCACTATCCTGTTACGGCTCAATTGCGATTTTATTGCACCAATAATATGGCTGAATATGAAGCTTGTATTTTGGGGTTAAGGCTAGCCGCAGACATGGGTATCCGAGAAATCTTAGTCATGGGAGATTCGGATCTTTTGGTACATCAAATTCAAGGAAAATGGGAAACCCGAGACTTGAAGCTCATACCATACCGACAATGTCTACATGATCTTTGTCAGCGGTTTCAATCAGTGGAATTCCAACATATTCCAAGAATCCATAATGAGGTTGCCGATGCATTGGCTACCCTGGCATCAATGTTGCACCATCCGGACAAAGCTTATGTAGATCCAATACATATTCAAGTCCACGATCAGCACGCTTATTGCAATATGGTTGAAGAAGAATTTGATGGTGAACCATGGTTCCACGACATCAAGGAGTATATCAGGATGGGGATATATCCCGCACAAGCCACAGGAGATCAAAAGAGGACCATTAGGCGATTGGCAAATGGATTCTTCTTAAGCGGAGGAGTTTTGTATAAAAGAACACCAGATCTTGGATTATTAAGATGCATAGATGCCAGACAAGCTACAGCTGTCATGTCTGAAGTACATTCAGGAGTTTGCGGACCCCACATGAGTGGATATGTGTTGGCAAAGAAAATCCTCCGAGCTGGTTACTATTGGCTTACCATGGAGCGAGATTGTATCAGTTTTGTGCGCAAGTGTCATCAATGCCAAATACACGGAGATTTGATTCATTCTCCACCATCCGAGTTGCACACAATATCGGCACCATGGCCCTTCATTGCCTGGGGCATGGATGTGATTGGACCAATTGAGTCGGCAACATCCAATGGGCACAAGTTCATTCTGGTAGCTATTGATTATTTTACCAAATGGGTTGAGGCCAAGACATTCAAATCAGTGACCAAGAAAGCTGTGGTCGATTTTGTCCACTCAAATATCATATGTCGATTCGGAATCCCGAAGGTGATCATCACAGATAACGGTGCTAATCTCAACAGCAACTTAATGAAGGAAGTATGTCAACAGTTTAAGATTACACATCGCAACTCTACCCCATATCGGCCCAAGGCGAATGGAGCAGTAGAAGCAGCCAACAAAAACATAAAGAAGATACTTCGGAAAATGGTAGAAGGTTCAAAACAATGGCATGAAAAATTACCATTTGCATTATTGGGATACCGCACTACTGTTCGCACTTCAGTAGGAGCAACTCCTTATTTGTTGGTATATGGCACTGAAGCAGTAATTCCTGCAGAAGTTGAGATTCCTTCCCTTCGGATCATCGCCGAAGCAAAGATTGATGATGATGAATGGGTCAAAACCCGTCTGGAACAGTTAAACTTAATTGATGAAAAACGATTGGCCGCAGTATGTCATGGTCAATTATATCAAAGAAAAATAGCAAGAGCATACAACAAAAAGGTGCGTCCACGGAAGTTTGAAGTGGGTCAACATGTGCTGAAACGTATTCTTCCACATCAGGTTGAGGCAAAAGGCAAATTTGCCCCGAATTGGCAAGGACCATTCATTGTGACCAGAGTATTATCAAATGGTGCACTATGCCTAACAGACATTGAAGGCAAATGCATAGATATGGCGATCAATTCTGACGCGGTAAAGAGATATTATGCATAACTTTTTGAGTGTTTGTATTTAGCATTATTTTGAAGATTGGAATAACAAAGGCAATTTATTCTGCTATCCGAAACACTATACCCTTTGTTTCCCCTTTGAGCCATACTTGTTTCTTTCCTACCCTCTCTTGGAATCAATGAAAATCAAGTATGAAATAAAAAAAAAAATCACTATCATCAAGTGAACTACGTTTGACCTAATTCCTCAAAAAAAGATACGTAGGCGCCTCACGGCTCGGTCATAGGGTGCACAATATACATAATATGCACAAAAAGAAACATCAAGCGACCCCAATCAAGAAACTGGGGCAAAAATTATATTGGAAATAACGAAAAGATTCCAAGAGTTGTAATTTTAAACCCATACCAAAGCTATTTAGCTTTTAATACCTTTTCCATTTTCTAACCCCATACCAAAAAGACCTTTCGATCAATCTTAGAAAAATGCTGAGTCACGCCAATGAAGATGGTTCATAACACTCTAGTACAAACAAGAAAAGAAAGTAAAAATGAGAGAGTCTTATAGGTGAAAAGCCACACGGGCGCCATAAGGCGACAGAAGTTGAGAGGAAAGTAAAATGAGAGAGTCTTATTGGTGAAAACCTTCGTGGGCACCATAAGGCGAAAATGAAGTGAGAAATGAACAAATGAGGAAAGTTTATCAGTGAAAACTCTTTGAGACGTTACAAGTCCAACATGTCTGTGAAATGAAAAATGAAGTTGGATTATGGAAATTTTGGCAAAAACAAAAATGAGACAATTGAAAGGAGATTGATTAAAAGACTGGGTTGATTAATTCGAAATGCATACCCTGATCATTGGTGCCAGTAACTCTAATCAGATAAGTTTTTATTCTTTCTCCAACAGTCATCCAAACTTGGATTTTTTTCTTTTCATTCTATAATTGTCGAAATCAGCGTGTTTCGTCACTAATAATCTTACTTTTCTAAAATCTTTGAGATAAGTTTTATTCCAAACAAATAAGAAGGAATGTCAAGGTATACTACCAAGATTCAAGGTTACATGATACAAAACACGGCCACGAAAGGTGGGAGATAAAAGATATGGGTATAAGAAAGGTGAAATCAAAAGTGGATCAGCAAAGTCAGAAGGGACATATGATTACAGTTAAAAGGGTTTTGAAGGAAAACGTACAGAGAGGAATCCTATAGTCAAGGATCAATTACAAGGACAAAATAGTCTTTTTAACCATTCCAAAGCAATAAAGAGAGATGAGGAGAAGCCTCACCATCGGCAAGAATGCCCCAGTTAACCACCTTGCTTTAAACTAACGAAGTTTTCTTTGATTTAAAATAGGGGCAAATACAATATTTGTGTCAGGAAATACCTGGTAGAGAATTAAATAAGTCAGGCGTCCACCTGGAGAATGAGGACGAAGAATTAAAGAAGTCAGGCGTCCACCTGGAGAATGAGGATGAGAATTAAAGAAGTCAGGCGTCCACCTGGAGAATGAGGATGAGAATTAAAGAAGTCAGGCGTCCACCTGGAGAATGAGGATGAGAATTAAAGAAGTCAGGCGTCCACCTGGATAATGAGGATGAGAAGAATTAAAGAAGTCAGGCGTCTACCTGGAGAATGAGGATGAGAAAAGAAGAAGTCAGGCGTCCACCTGGAGAATGAGGATGAAGAATTAAAGAAGTCAGGCGTCCACCTGGAGAATGAGGATGAGAATTAAAGAAGTCAGGCGTCCACCTGGAGAATGAGGATGAGAAAAGAAGAAGTCAGGCGTCCACCTGGAGAATGAGGATGAAGAATTAAAGAAGTCAGGCGTCCACCTGGAGAATGAGGATGAAGAATTAAAGAAGTCAGGCGTCCACCTGGAAAATGAGGATGAAGAATTTAAAAAGAAGTCAGGCGTCCACCTGGAGAATGAGGATGAAGAATTTAAAAAGAAGTCAGGCGTCCACCTGGAGAATGAGGATGAAGAATTAAAGAAGTCAGGCGTCCACCTGGAGAATGAGGATAAGAATTAAAGAAGTCAGGCGTCCACCTGGAGAATGAGGATAAGAATTAAAGAAGTCAGGCGTCCACCTGGAGAATGAGGATGAAGAATTAAAGAAGTCAGGCGTCCACCTGGAGAATGAGGATGAGAAAAGAAAAGAAGCAGTCAAGGCACCCACCTGGAGAACGAGGGAATACAATTGAAGCGTTGAAATCAAAAGCCCGCTCATATGATAAAGGAGCACATTTAGAATCAATAAAGCAGAGGAGTCCAACAAAATCCCCAGCAAGAAACAACGAGAGTCCCAAAAGAAAATACGGGACACAATAAAAAGGAATACGGAATAAGCCAAATGCCCAAGAGTCACCAAGATATCAAGACAACAAGAAACGCAAGGGCATGATCTAGATAAGATTTTTTATAATTCATGTACCATAGTCTAGTTTAGCTTTTTGTATTACCTTTGAAGTAAGGTGTAATAAGGAGGTCAGCAAGCAGTAAAAACAGCACGAAGCAGCAGTAACATCACAGTCCCACGGTAGTCCCAGCTACCCAAAACTTCCCGAACTACATTGACCTGATTCCTTTATAGCCAAGGATATGTAGGAAACCTTTGAAGCAGAGGTTCGGTCAAATCTTTCAAAAATGCTTCCCATGGAGTATTTGAACGGGCAAAAAATCGCTCGTGTCTGCTCACTTTATCTTTGCACGAAAACTCTTCGAGTTTCCGCACAAAGAGGGGCAGCTGTGAGCACGTGATTTTTGCTTTACTAAAACCACTCCAAAATAAATCAAAAAATAAAATAAATTTCTTTTACTGTATAATTCTTGAATTTGCGTGGTGTTAAATATTTGTGTTATGTCAATAAATGTTTACTTTGTCATAATAAATTGAAAATTAAAAAAAAATATGTTTCATGCATATCTAGGATTTAATTATGCATTTAATAATTGATTCAAAACAAAATCACAAAAAATATGCATTTTTATTTTTTCGTCATATTAATTGTGTCATTGTATGATTAATGTTTTATCTACGTGTTAATGGTTATTAAAAGATAATTAGTATTATTATTATGATAATTTTGTTTTTATTATTTTAATTAGGAATTTAATAATTAGGAATTTAATTAGGAAATTAAAAGAAGTAGAAATTAAGTGGGTAAAACGGATCTGGGCCAAAATCCTAAACAAAAAAATCAGGCCCAAACCATTTTTAACCCCCCACAGCCCAATCTAGGCAGCCCAGGTCTGGTCCAAACCAGACGAGCCAAAACGACAGCGTTTGGTCGTGGCTTCTCGGGGACCGTTGGATCAAATCCAACCAACGGTCAAGATCTCACCCCCTTACCCGTAACCCGTAACCCGACCCAGTGACCCGACTCAGCCGACCCAGGCATTAAACCAAACGACATCGTTTGGTTTAATGAATTGATCCTGGCCCTTCATTCTACTTGATCTAACGGTTAGTATCAATCCACCCCACCCCTATATAAGTCCCAAGCCCCTATCCCGGCCCCTAACTGAACACCCCCCCTCCTCTCACTGTTCATCATCGTCCCCAAACCCCACTCCTAACCCTAGCCGCCCTAGGATCCCACCGCCTGAAACCCGGCGGCATCAACGCCGCCGGTCACCAAAATAACACCCTAGAATCCCCTGAACATCCTCTACACAGATCTAACATTGGTTTCCTTCGAATCAGGCCCCAACTCTTCGAATCTTAAATCGAAGGTTGGCCTGAAAACCTTACCTTCTCCGATGGCTTCCAAAATAACACCACAACTTCCCCTAGATACCCTCATCACAGATCTGTTAGTTGCATGGCTCGAGTCCTACTGGAACTGCTCGAATCTTCATTTGAAGATTCGAGTAAAACTTGAACCTATCCCAACCTACCTCAAACGGTCACCAAATGACCCCTAGGCCACCCTCACCCTTGTATCATATTTGGTTCTCCTCGAATCTGACCAGAAATGGTTAAATCCCAAATCGAACCTTCAGGAGCCCTAAATACCAAACTTCTGGATTTTTGTCCAAATTGATTAAAAGATTGAGGTTTAATCGACCTTAGTCGAAGTATTTTCAGTGGAAAATACTTCGATTAAGGTCTGTTTGATTTCAAACCAAATACGAATCCAAGTTGAGTCCAAGTCGGAATGTATTTGAAGGGTCAGAGGTATTTTTTCTATTTCTCATGTGTATTCTACGTGTATTATATGTTTGTTTTCATTAGTCTGTTTAATTTTTCATAATTTTCTAGTCAATTTTGTTATACTGTCCCCTACCCATTCTACTTGATTCCTAAAGTGAAATGTTTCTGTTGGTTATGTTTGTTTACAATGTGTGTAATCGACTCGATTAAGTTCGTCGATTAGTTACATTATGAATCCCCGTTTATGATAATACATTGTAATAACCTGCTCACCTGTTTTGATTGACTATTATCATGTTGTTGTAATCAGTTAGTTAGTCCTTGCTAATTAGTTGGTTCTTGTTTAATAAGTCAGAAAGTTTATCAAACATTTGAGTATTAATTTCTGAGCAGTTGGTTTCAGGCAGTGTCAGTATACTGACAATGCCCCTGCATTCATACAAATTTCAAATTTAGTTTGAATTGTTCTGTTGAATTCTGTGTGATGTTGTTGAGATGTTAAGTAAATTCAATTTCACAATTGTTGGGTAGATACAACTGTGTTAGGAACTTAAGAGAATTGGTATTAGCTGTTTTAAATCAGGTTGATAATTAGGTTTGAACAGATTTTTAAATCTGTTTCATAATAGATTTTGATCTTGTATTAATGGGCAGTAATAACAGTAGGATTTCAGGGCATTTCTGGGAATGAAACAGTAAAAAACAGTGTTAGTGCTAGTGTGCTGGAAGTGGAATGTAATGGCTATAATTTAAGATACTAATGGGAAACAAAGGGTAATGGGGCTGCTTAAAATCAGGATAGGATCATATAAAGTATTAAAAAGTAGTTTGTAGTGGAACTTTCTGTTTTTTAAAAAAGAATAAAGGGGTCCAAGAAGCACTTAAAAGTATAGGACCAGCACTGTATAAATACAGGGAGCTGGACAGCTTAATAGGGGGACTTGAAGAGAGTTTGAGAGATTTTAGGAGAGGAGAAGAAGAAAAATCTGATTTAGGAACCTTTTCAGACAGAAAAGAAAGGAAAGAGAGAAAATCAGTAGTTCAAAAGAAAATCTGACTTTGCAGATTTTAAGAGAGTGAAAAGTCAGATTTGAGTGAGGAAAATCAAGCAGCAAAATCAAATTTCTTTCGGAATCTGAAGAGGAAGAAGAAACATAAAAGAAACAAAGAGAATAGTCACACACACACACACAGATACAGCAGCAGAAACAGAAAAATCAGAAAAATGGGAATTTGAAACTGAAAAGAAACTAAAATCTGAAATATTGTTCTTTTGTTGAATCTGTTCAACTTTATTTGATTCCATTGTTCAATTAAAATCTGCAGTGTCTTTTAAAAAATATCGTCACTGTTCATTTAGGTTCCTCGGATCCTGTTTGTTGCTCAAATCTGCTGAATTATTTGGCATATTCTGCTGAATTTATTACTGCTGCAACTGCTGAAATTTACTCCTTCTACCTTCATTTTCAGGTACATATCTCTTAAACTTTATGTTGGAAAGAGATTCAACATGACAAATAAATGAAATTTTAAATTGTAATACTGCCTCATATCGTTTAAGTTTAAACATTTAAGTTTCAACTTTGATTTCATGTTGGATAGCCAGTAGTGAGTTCGACTTGATGGCTACAAGTTGATTGTCTTATTTTTTCACTTTGTAATAATGTTATCCATGCTGAAATTTCATTAGTTTAGTTATCTTTGAGTTGTGTAAATAGGAAGCATGGCAGAAAGTTGGCTTTATTTACACTTTACGGTATAGATAGATATAGCATAATATGGAAATATCAAAGAAAATATGCTATTAGTCTATTTTGTTAGTTAATTAGTTGTTGTTTAAAGCTAGATGATGATTGGTTGCAATTAGCTATCTTTTGGCATAACATTGGTTGTGTTCCTAATCTATAGTTGAAAGACGAGTTAGTATAATCCGTTATGTTCACGATGTCAAATATGGTAAGTAATATTGCATGCAATATCATTTTATTAAGTCAATTAGACTTGTTCTCTTTCTTAATAATAAAAGGGTTTAGGAACTTATACGATGTGAAAGTTAATAGTTGTAATAATTCACATAGATTTAGAATCAAATGGGTTTGATTATATATATAACTCAATCATAGGCATAATTAATTAAATTAATTTCGCCTATTGGATCAAAACAAGTATATGAGAATAAGATGAGATGTGCGAACACAAATTGCAAAACTTTATATCAATGGTAATTAGGAATAGAACTTGCACTAATTAATAATAATAAAAGTTCTTGAAAAATATTCTTTCCTTTATAATTCATTTTCAGTTTCATATACAATTCATTCTTTGGCATATATATGTTATATTTGTCAAAAATAGCATTAATCATATTTTTATTCTGTTCTTTGAATTTGAATAGTTGGAATGAATATAATTTATACTCGGAAATTATCGACGGGCAACCTTTAATAGATTGTGAATTCTTTTCAAAGAATTCAAAGGCCTCTAAAATGGGAGTTCTCATGATTTTCACATAAAAATGTATGAATATAATAAACAATTTGTGAAAAATCCATAATACCATTACAAGTATTTTGCGCAATTAGGGATGCGTTCGCGTACTCTGATTATATTTTAAAAAGTAAACTCGGATTATGCGTACGCGCAATTTCGAGCGAATATTGAAGAAAAGGATTTTTCCAAAGGTGTTAAATAATTTCATATAACCCGAGGTGTGCAGTTCATTATCTAAACAAAAGGGGTGATGATGTTCCTGATTTTATTTTTTATTTTCGAATATATATTTTATAAAAACTATAACATGGACAAATTTATTGTGTACACGTACGCGTGGCACAATCCTCGGTAAATATAAAAAGTATATAATACGAATATACGTACGCGTAATTCGTCCCTATAATCGTAAACAATAAGTAAAAAGCGGTAGAAAAATCACGTAACAAATGTATTTAATAAAATCAAGATAATTAAGCCAATAATAAAAACAGTTAAGCGACCGTGCTAGAACCACGGAATTCGGAAATGCCTAACACCTTCTTCCGGATTAACAGAATTCCTTACTCAGGATTTCTGGTTCGCAGAATAATAAACAGAGTCATATTCTCCTCGATTCAGGGATTAAAATTGGTGACTTGGGATGCCTTAAAATTCCCAGGTGGCGACTCTGAAATAATTAAATAAATCCCGTTTTGACTGTCCTTTAATTGGAGAAAACCCCCCACGCGCCCCGCGAGGTATGTAAAAAGGAGGTACGACAATTGCTTCAACCCACTTCGTGAAGTTGTCAATAGCGACCAATATGAATCTATGCCCATTTGAAGCTTTTGGCTCAATCGGCCCAATGGCGTCCATACCCCAGGCAACAAACGGCCAAGGTGCTGACATGGGATGCAACTCTGTAGGTGGTGCATGAATCAGATCACCGTGCACCTGACACTGATGACATTTTCGAACAAAACTGAAGCAATCTTTCCCATAGTCATCCAATAATATCCCGCTTAGAGGATTTTCTTTTCCAAAACATACCCGTTCATATGGGGTCCGCACGCTCCTGCGTGCACTTTATACATGATTCTTATGGCCTCTTCAGCATCAACACATCTTAACAAGTTGAGATCTAGAGTCCTTTTGTATAGGACCTCACCGCTCAAGAAGAAACTGCTTGCGAGCCGTCTGATGGTTCTCTTTTGGTCTCCACTGGCTTGCTCGGGATATTCTTTAGTTTTCAGAAACCTCTTGATATCATGATACCATGGGTGAACATTCGGTTCTGCCTTAATCGTGATGCAGTAACCGTGCCTTTCTCGAATTTGGATTTCTAATGGGTCAATGTGGGCATTGCTTGGGTATGAAAGCATCGAGGCCAAAGTGGCGAGCGCATCGGCTAACTCATTATGAAAACGAGGAATGTACCTGAACTCTACCGACTTAAATCGCCTACTAAGATCTTCCACATGTTGCATATAGGCAATAAGTTTATATCTCGAGTTTCCCATTCTCCTTGGGCTTGTCGAATAATCAAAATCGAATCTCCCATGATTAACAATTCTTCAACATCTTGGTCGATTGCCATGTTCATAATCATAATGCAGGCTTCATACTCGGCAGTGTTGTTTGTGCAGAAAAACCGAAGCTTAGCTGTGGCTGGATAATGCTGACTAGTGGGTGAGATCAAGATTGCCCCAATTCCAACACCTTTTGCGTTTACAGCCCCATCGAAGAATATTTTCCAAGCATTGGTGTCTTATGATGTTATCTCAACTGAATTTACCTCTTCGTCCGGAAAGTAGGTGCTCAAAGGCTGGTATTCATCATCAATAGGATTTTCAGCCAAATGATCTACCAAAGCCTGGGCTTTCATTGCCATGCGGCTGACGTAGACTATGTCAAATTCAGTGAACAGGATCTGCCATTTTGCTAACCTCCCTGTGGGCATTTGGCTTCTAGAATATGTATTTTAAAGGATCCAACCTGGTAATGAGGTAAGTGGTGTAGGCCAACAAGTAATGCCTCAACTTCTGAGCAACCCAAGTCAAAACGCAGCAAGTCCTTTCCAACAAGGTATATTTAGCTTCATAGCTTGTGAACTTTTTACTCAAATAGTAGATTGCCTGCTCCCTCTTTCCAGACGCATCGTGTTGCCCGAGGACACAGCCGAAAGAATTTTTCAAGACTGTTAAATACAGAAACAAAAACCTCCCAGGTTAAGGTGGGACCAAGACTGGCAGGTTCGATAGATATTCTTTGATTTTGTCAAAGACTTCTTGGCACTCATCTGTCCATTTAATTGCTTAATCTTTATTTAACAGCTTGAAGATGGGTTCACATGTAGAAGTCAACTGAGCAATGAATCGGCTAATGTAGTTCAACCTTCCCAACAGGCTCATAATCTCTTTCTTGGTTCTTGGAGGAGGCAAATCTCGAATAGACTTTATCTTCGTTAGGTCTAACTCGATGCCCCTCCGACTGACTATAAATCCCAAAAGTTTGCTAGACGGAACCCCAAATGCACATTTGGCTGGGTTTAACTTCAGATCATATTTACGCAGTCGCACAAAGAATTTCCTCAAGTCTCGAACATGGTCGTCTTGGGTCCTGGATTTGATGATCACATCGTCCACATACACCTCTATCTCTTGGTGCATCATGTCATGAAAAATGGCAGTCATGGCCCTCATATAGGTTGCCCCGACGTTCTTCAAACCAAAAGGCATGACTCTATAACAGTAGGTTCCCTAGGGTATGGTGAAAGCTGTCTTTTCCGCATCCTCTTCATCCATCAACACCTGGTGATATCCTACATAACAATCCACGAAGAACTATATCTCATGTTTGGCACAGTTATCAACAAGGATGTGGATGTTCGGCAAAGGGAAATTATCCTTGGGACTTGCTTTGTTCAAATCTCTATAGTCCACACACACTCGAGTTTTCCCGTCTTTCTTTGGCATTGGAACTACATTGGCTAACCATGTGGTGTATCGAACTACTCAGATCACCATTGCCTTCAACTGTTTTGTGACCTCTTCTTTAATCTTATCACAGATAACAGTTTTGAACTTTCTTTGCTTTTGCTGGACAGGAGGATAATTGGGGTAGGTTGGCAACTTGTGAACCACCAAATCAAAACTTAGTCCTGGCATGTCATCGTATGACCAAGCAAACACATCTTTGAATTCAAACAAAAGTTGGATCAATGCATCCCGGATTTTTTCATCTGTGTGAATGCTTATCTTGGTTTCTTTGACTTCTTCAGAATTACCCAAATTAACCGGCTTGGTATCATTTAAGTTCGGCTTAGGTTTATTCTCAAATTGTTCTTGTTCTCGATTTATTTCCCTAAATGCCTCTTCTTCATCATATTTCGATTCTTGGTTCATTATTTCACAATTAGACAGCGTGTTTGGATCTGGGCATGAAGTCCGCAAGCATGTCATGTTATTTAAAGCCGCATTATTAGAACTGAAAAAAGAAATAAGAGAGAAAAGTAACAAAAATCAGAAAGAATGAAGAGAGATGAACGATGAAATATTGATTTCATTTCATTGAATTTGAAGATAAAAGGGTTTACATTGGAAATTAAAGACAGGAAACTAAAGAAAACATCCGAGTTAAACCCTGAAATAACTCGTGAGGCAAAAAAAGTGGCAGGACTGGACTACCGGGATTCCCGCCTGATTGGGAACGGAGTAGCCTTCCAATTTTGTAGCTTGGCATTGGGCCCCATGTATAATACCTCAGCGGTGCTTGAACCTTCTCCTGGCTGAACCATGTGGGTTTCATAGAACATCTGCCTCATAGCCCCACAGATTTCTTCAATTTCTTCGGCTGTGAAGGCCTCATCTTCCTCTTCCTCATTGTACTTGGGCCTGACAAATGTTCTATAAAGATGCAGAATCGGTTGAGGCAAAACCCAACCATTATTCTTTCGTTTATCCGCCCATTTTTATCAGCTGGCGTGGGTTAGAAACCTACCCCAAAGAACTTCTTGCTAGCAGCCAGAGTAATAAGTTCGGTGATTCCTTGCAATGACGTATCGAGCCCCTTCCCGGGTTTGTAACCAAGTCTAATCATTTCCTTGGCAACCATAATTGACGCATTTGAAAGAATGGGTTGAGGGAAAGGGTTTCCTTCTTTACATTGGTCCGCGACCACAACCTCAAAAGCCTGATAGACTATATGTTCACTTCCTTCTCTAGCTTCGAGACACGGGACTGACGGGTCCCGGTAGATCGACTGCTCATCTTCTCCGTGAACTACAATCTCCTGATCTTCATGTTTGAATTTCACCATCTGGTGGAGAGTAGAAGGTACAACCCCTGCTTGCATGAATCCAAGGTCTTCCCAAGAGGAAATTATAGGAAGTATCCATATCCAAAACCTAAAAGGACACCTCGAAATCCACCAGGCCGATAGTCAGAATCAAATCAATCTCGCCTATTGTATCTCTCATGATGCTGTCAAAGGCACGCACACAGACGTTGTTGGGCCTGATTCTCTCAGTACTGATTTCCATTCGTTGTAGAGTTGAGAGATTTCTACCCTAGAATCACCATCTAGCACGCACACAACCACTGTTGGGCAGATATCTACCCTAGAATCACCATCTAGCATGACCCTTTTTACATATACCCCTCGCATTTAACTGTTAGATGAAGGGCTTTGTTGTGGGTGGCCCCTTCCGGGGGCAAATCATTCTTGCTAAAAGAGATTTGATTGACTGCAAAAAACCTTTCTGCCATCCTCTCTAGATGTTCCACAGTGGTTTCAATGGGTATATATGCTTTATTGAGAGTTTTGATCAACACTTTTTGATGTTCAGTTGAATTCATTAGCAAAGACAACAAAGAGACTTGAGCAGGAGACTTTCGGAGTTGATCAATTATCTCGTAGTCCGCCATTTTCATTTTCGGAAGAACTCTTCTTATTCTTCAGCACTCACTGGCTTTTTGAGTGGGAAACGCTTCTTCGCGACATTATTCACTTCCTCCAAATTGAGGTATTTCTCTACCGGGTTATTTTTCTTAACATCTCCCGAGATCTCTTTACTCCTGTAAGTTACTACCGCCTTGTTATAATTCCATGGTACGACAGTGGGATCTGTCATGGGCCCTTGCGGTGCGCGGCCAATAACCACGGGCTCATTCAGCCTTGGTGAAATTACTGGCACCCGCACCACGTAGGTCCCTTTAGTCACATACATTTTAGATCCCTTGTTTAGCTCAAACCTTCTTGGAGGGCTCAATGACATCTGTTCTTTTTTGTGACCCCGGGGAACATAGAGAACGACATCTTTGAGGGCGCTGCCCTAGTTTCGGTTTCCACTTTCTTTTCTGTATTCTGAGGGGCAGGTTTACTCTTCTTCTCCCCTTTGTCTTGTTTTGCGACAACCTTTGGCTTCTTTTCCACATCGGCTATGGCAATGATGGCTTTTAGAGCTGAGTCAAACTCTCTATCTTCACAAATCACTCTAATAACTGGTTCGTTGTTGTGAGTCGGTAATGGATTGTTGGTTACATTAGGAACGTCTTCGTCCCTTAGTACTATTCACTTTTGTTCTATGAGGTTTTCCACAGCTCTTTTTAGGGTCCAACAGTCATCTGTATCATGCCCTTCCACCCTTGAGCGGTAAGCACATCGAGTACCAGCTCTGTAAGCGGGTGACGCTAGGTTCTGCCTGGTTTGTGGTACAGGATGCAGCAAACCCATCTGGACAAGTTTGGAGAAAAGGTTGGAATATGACTCGCCAATGGGTGTGAAGTTTGCCATCTTGGGTGGTTCCTAGGCACTGGCATTGTAGGGGAAGTTGTTCTGTAGAGGTCGGGGATTATACTGAGCTTGGTGAGGAGGTTGATTTCTGGGAAATGGAGCTCCGTTTTCATTGAGTTGATGTTGTGGCCTAACGTAGGGTTGGGCATTCATCACTGCGTATGGCCGAGGAACCATAGCATAGGCCACATCCTGATAGGGATAGTAATGTTGTGGGGTTCTTTCAGAGAAATAAGGTCTGGGTGGACGGGGTTTTCTTTTACTTGAAGTTGCCATTGCCGCTTCCTCTTTCTTCTTTCGGTTTGCTACACCTCCAAACCTGCCTTGAATTGCTTGGGAGGTAGCCCTTATAGCAGATTCGCCCTATTTTTAAACCATTCTCAACCATTTCACCAATTTTGATGGCCTCGGCAAAAGGTTTCCCCATCGCAGACATCATGTTCTGATAATAATAAGCCTCTTGGGCTTGAAGAAAGACACTAACCATCTCTGTTTCGTTCATTGGAGGCTTGACTCTGGCCGCTTGTTCGCGCCATTTGACAGCATATTCTCAGAAGCTTTTCGAGGACTTCTTCTTTAGATTTGACAATGAATTCCTGTCAGGGGCAATGTCGATGTTATATTGAAACTGCCTGACAAAGTCCCGAGCCAGGTCGTCCCAGATATGCCACCAAGATATATCCTGATCCATGTACCATTCAGAAGCAATGCTGACCAGGCTCTCTCCAAAATAGGACATGAGAAGCTCCTCTTTTCCACCTGCTCCCCGCAATTGGTTGCAGTACCTCTTGAGGTGGGCTATGGGATCCCCTTGCCCGTCATACTTTTCAAACTTCAGGGTTTTGAAACCCAAAGGTAAGTGCACGTGTGGGAACATACACAGGTTAGTGTAGTATACGCTTTTTTGCCTGCTCAAACCTTGTATATTTTTAAGACTCTGCTCCATGCTCCTCATCTTTCTGGTAATCTCCTCTTGTTAAGGGTTTTTGTGGTTTTCTCCTGCCCCGCGGTGAACTCGTACCGGGGTTGCTGAGGGTAGGAATTAGTAGTGAACTGGGTTGGTTCCATGGGGAAAGATGGTGCTTGAAAGGTGAAGGATGACGGGTCAAAACTAGGCCTGGGTAGAGTGGGTTGTGCCGTAGCTGGACAAGGCGGCGCACTGAATATGTTTGAGGCCGCACCTGACATTGACACCTGGGGCGGGCCTCAGAAGGTGTTCCAACAAAGTGGGCTGAGATGGTAGAATATCCCAGTGGGTGTTTGGATAACTTATGGGGATGTTGGAAGTCCCACTTTCCCTGGAAAATAACTTAGGGAACCCAGGTATCGCACTTGGTGGTTCTCTTCCGTTGGCCCAGGCGTCCCACATTTCCATCATGCGGAGACGCAGAATTCTATTTTCTTCAGCAGTTGCTGACTCAGAAGTTGGGATGGCCGAGATCGGGCTATCCTCCAGGATAGAGATTGTTGGCAGCTGACTTTCCGAAGACATTGCAACACTTCCTTTTGACCTTTTGAAGTACGAATGTGAAGCCAGATTACCACAAACCAACCACCTTAATATAAAACTTGGAACTTAACAATATACAACAAATCAGTCAATTTGAAGCAATTAACACATAGGTAATCGCACGTTGGGGGTGTGATGCACCTATACAGTTAAATGTGTTTCTACATGTTTCACAACGGTTACATGTTTCATCCCGGCTCTGCTTACACTTTGGCTCTTTGTGTTTCTCCTCTTATTCCCATTTTCCTCTCTTTTCTTTTCTCTCTTTCCTTGCTCTTTTTTTTTCGTTTTTCTTTCTTTTGGTTTTTTTGGCTCTCTTTTTCTTTCTTTTTGGTTTTTCTTTTGGTTCTTTCCTTCCACATCCCTATTTATTTGAGTTATTTACAAGAAATTATGACCGGATCCGATGAGGATTGCCTACGTATCACGACGCCGCATGAATCAGGTCATTACGTAGTTCAAGAAGATTGGGAATAGAGTAAATAAACTATCTCTCTCTTTTTTTTACTTTTATAAAACTAGGACCATGAAAGTTTTAAGAAAAAGAAAAACATATTTTTTGAATTTTTTGTTTTGTTATTTTTTTTTGGAATTTTCGAAAGAAATGCTTTTAAAAGAAGAAAGGAAAGATATTTTCTTTTAGATTTTGATTTTGATCTTATTTTTATTTTTGAAAGAAGGACTTCTAAAAATTCTTTTGCTTTTGATTTGAACTTTGGAAATTTTAAAAGTAAATAGAAAATATTTTTGTTTGAATTTTTATTTGTTTTCTCTTTTTCTAAAGAAGAAAGAAAATATTTTTCGATTTTGAATGTTGCCTCTTAATTTTCGAAAGAATGACTTTTAAGAAAATGTTTTGGATTTGAGTTTTTATTTATTTATAAAATCACTTCTAAAGAAAAGCGAAAATATTTTTGGAATTCAATTTTTCAAAAAAAAAAATCGAAAGAAAGACTTTTAAACAAGGAAAATATTTTTTTTTTCACTTTTGAGAAAAATACTTCAAAATAAAGAAAACCTGTATTTTGGATTTTGATTTTTTTTTTTCCGTATGAAAGACTTTAGAAAGAAGGAAACTACTTTTTTGAGTTTTTAAAAAACCTTTTTTTTTAATTTTCTAAGGAAAGATTTCTAAAGAAGGAACTAATGGAAAATATTTTTGGATTTTTTAAAATTGGGGTCGGAACCGATGAGGTTTGCCTACGTATCTCACATCCGGTGAGAATCAGACCCGCGTAGTTCGATCAGATTTGACAAAATAAAAACAACACTAACTATTTTTTAAAACAAGATTTTCTTTTTCTCTTTTGTTTTTCTTTTCAAAATTTCGGCAGAGTTTCGGTATTTTTTGGACATTGATTTTTTCAAAAACAGGTCATTATCTCTCTAGCCCTCAAATTGATTTTTCCTTTTTCAACTTTTCTCATATTATTCAGAAGCCGGTCAACATGCAAATCCGAAGCAAATAAATGCACAAGTAGCAAGTAGAATGCATCAGGATGGTCTTTTCATTTCGGGTACACCTGTCCTAGACAGACCCAACCCCTGTGTTGAGTCTCCAATGTCAAATGCAAGTGATGCAAGCAAACGTTCCTACTAGGGATCCGGCATGAGGATGTGTTATTCTAGGTTTAAAAATCTAGGTATATTGTTCTAGACCTAGCTTACCCGAGCGGACAGCTCGAGCCGGGGGGGGGGGGGGGGCAGCGTACCGGGAATACAAAAGCTTCACCGGTTTTGCAACTTGTCCAAACCTCGTTCTAAAATTGGGATATGACTCTAACAGAAAAGAAGTCACACGAAATGCACACTTCCTAGATGATTTAGAAGACTTAGAGAGAAGAGGGTTTCGTAACAGTTTTTATATACAATTCACACAATATCAAAGCGGTAAAAAGAGGCACTTAGCACATTAGGCTCAAAACATGTAAAAATGAGATAATAAATAAAGCCAAGTATAATAGTTATCCTAAGCTCGAATTCTTGAACCTTGAACCGATGTTCTGGGTTTGGATCCCCAACAGAGTTGTCAGAGCTGTCACACCTCCTTTTTATCACACCCAAGAGGGTATAGGGGAGTTTTTCCAATCAAAGTAATATTATTCGAAATGGGATTGTTTATTCAATTCAGAGTCGCCACTTAGGATAGTTTATTTGGTGTCCCAAGTCACCTATTTATTTTAAAATCCCAGGTCGTGGAAAATTCGAATTTCCTTTTGAAGTCTGCGAACCAGAAATTCTGAATAAGGAATTCAATTAACCCGAGGGAAGGTGTTAGGCACCCCCGGATTCCATGGTTCTAGCACGGTCGCTTAAACTATTATAATTGGCCTACTATATGATTTTAATACATGTTTTAGCCTATGGTACATTTTAACTTATTAGCCGCCTTTAATTAATTTTAGGAAGATTCAGCACACCCGAGTTTAAGGAAATTAATTTAAATAGCGCGCATAAAGCAACTATGCACTTTCAAGTTTGCGAGGGCCATGGAAAATTCAACTAAATGGCACACCTCGATTTCTAAAGGATTAAAATTAACTAAATGAAAATGGCACACCTCAAAATTTTCTATAAAAGCTAACTAGTTTTGTGAGAGCCACGGGCTTAGGGGTTTCATTTGGCATGACACGCCTCAAATTATTTTAACTAAAAGGGGTTAGTTCTTGAATCTAGTCTTATGAGGGCTATGGATTATAAATTTTGTGTGGCATGGCACGCCTCAATTTATTTCAAAGGGCTTTATTATTCGAAGTTATCATAATCGGGTCACATGAAATACACCCCCGAATTTGGGATTATGTATCATGGTCATACCACGAGAACCGTACCCATAGCGACGATGATTTATTAATCGCGCCTAAAGCCAAACTACGATGTACATAAGTATTTATTCTACATTACTTTGAGAATAATGTGAAAGTCATGATTTATTTACTTAAATATTAAAAAAAATGGAATTATATACTTAAAGATCATGTAAAGGTTTTGTAAAGTGTATGTCTTTAAGATTAATAAAAAAAAACTCCAATACTTAGAAAATTTAAGAATCTTAGTAAAAATTTGAAGGAAAGAAAAGAAAATACTCAGAAAATTTAAGAAAAGACGAAATGAAAAAAAAGGAATTGCACGATCTTTTAAATATAGAATGTCATATGCATATGCAACTCATGATAGTGTGTTAATTATCAAAGTTATTAAAAAAAATGGTAGATGAAAATTATTGAATTATTTTAACTAATTTAACATTTTTTAAAAAAATATTCAAACCCTAAATCTTTCTATCTTTGACCAATCTA